>NC_135953.1:28523952-29969088 GCF_053455715.1 Rhinoraja longicauda
CTCTCTCTCTCTCTCTCTCTCTCTCTCTCTCTCTCTGTCTCGCTCTCTTCTCCCCCCCCCCCTTCTTTTTCTCCAAAAGCTTCAGTGCATAAGAAAGATAATGAAATCTGAACCCTTTCCGAAAAGGATGTGTTGATATTTTGGTAAATGTTCTAGTAGACGTTGTTAAATCTGTTACGCAATTAAAACAGTTGGGAGAATACAAGATTTTCTAAAGATTAGTCTTTGAAATACAATTCCAAAGCAATTGAAGACAATTTCGAACTGAAATGATGCATTTTGCTCTTTTGACTCTAATTTTGCCATCCTGTTATTTGTCTCTTGATTTAAGATCTAGATGAATACAGCTGCAGCTCTGCTGAGAAGCATCATTTAGGAAGAACATGATTGCAGATACATCATGTAGTACTCAGGGTCAATTCTGAGACCTGTACACTTAGAATGTGAGTCTCTGTACTATGTGTAATCTTGCTGAATGAAGACATGGTTAATTTAAAATTTATAGTGACATAATTGACAAAGAAATGGCATTTTGTGTAAAATCTGTGTTTTTTGGTTTAATAAGTAGAGCAGCATTATTCTCCAAAAACAATTTCTCTGAGTCACTTCTCCTTTCCTTTGTTTTGGTCAGTACAATAAAAGGGTTGCCATGTGAATTCTTTTCATGAATATAGTGAAAATAAACTTGTCTTTCAGGTACAAACTGAACTGATTTTGTGTTTGAAACATTTCCTGTTTTTATATTTCATCCCAGCCTTTTGTACCCTTTTCTTTTATGTCTCTATGGGCAGATTTCACTAGTTCATGTAACCAGAAAGTGTGTGTGTGTGTGTGTGGGGGGGGGGGGGGGGGGGGGGGGGGAGGGGGGGAGGGGTGAGGAAAAAGAAGAAAGTAGCTACCCTAGTCCCATCCCACACAAGTACATCTTCTGTCAAATGGCCAGAGATTCAAACGTGAAGACTGATCTCAAACATGAAAAACAGTGCAGTCTAATCATTCAGGATCTCCCAAATGAGGGACAAAAAGTAGCAAGAAAGCATTCATAGAACAAGCCCACATCAAATTTAATTAGAAAATGACACAATAGTCCTGTGGGCTGCAATGAACTGTATGCAATTTTGGATGACACCTTCGGAAAATAACAGCTAAAGCTTTTATACCTTGCTTCCAGAAAGGTTAGATTACAATCTTCCATCATTCTTGCAGTCGTTGCAAGTTTAATCGAAGGACAGATTAAAAAACAATACTTCAAAATAGTAAAAGCTATCTAATTTAAGAAAGCAAAAACAATTATGTAATGTAGAAGAACCAACAGATGTGTTATTCTGTAAACCATGTCAATAAATACATTGTAGCATAGGGTATCTAATAGAATGAATGGAGTTGCCTGTTTTAGCACAATTCTAATGGGCAGTTTATGTCCTCCCATAGCAAAACAATATTTTTTCATGCATAAACTATTGCCAAAATTAAACCCTCATTTTAGTTTGTTTTGGGGCCATTTCAGAACCGAGTTAATGAACTGGCTTCCTGCCCACTATTGGGAGTCAGTGATTGATACTGGTCAGTTGATCATGTGATAAAAATTGATCAGAGTTGACTGCAATTTAGAGAGAGCTCTCCAGACATTTGGTTGCTAGGCAACTGTAGCCTTTGGTCAGTAGTGGTCAGTAAAAGCCTTTGTCCCAATGTGTTGAGTCAGGCATTGACCTCTAATCTATATATGTATAATTTATCTCTCTCTCACTCTATATATATATATATAAACTTAAATGTTTGCAGCTTTAGTCTTTTGACATCCTTACCAATTTTCCAAAAGAACTGGCTAACCTTTTAAATAAAGAATTTTCAGTTATTTTCAGAAGATAAAATGGATTTAGACCTTTAAAATAGTGTGGGCACTTTCAACCATGATAAAATGAGAAAGTATTTTCAAGGCTTTGATGGGATATAAAATTCTCCTTCTTGTTGAAGTACTGACTGGAAACAGAATAGGCGAATAATTATTGGAAACAAAAATAGGATCTCAGCTGGACAAAATGATTCATAAAGCATAAAGGGAAATTTGACCAAACCGTAATTTCATCAGTTCTGGCCTTGAAGTCAGTATTCTTGAAGAATATACGCTCTGTTAGCTGCTACTGGTGAAAAGACAGTCTATGTCTATTGTAAGCCTCCAATATAAATAGGACATTCTCGAAATACATAGCAGATTGGTTCGAATCTGATTAAGAAAATGAGCCACTTGGTAAATATGGATTACACAGGTCATTAACAAAAATAATCTGCACACTACCACCCTTCCCCTCACCCACCTTCCAATCATAACATATATTTACCTTTTATATATCTTCAGGTTACTGTCTGAGGATTTCTTTTATAAGAATTTTCTTTATTCTTTCGACTCAAGGTGATCAGGTTGTGCTACCCAACATACTCAGCTGTTTAAGTTAAACTCCAATTGAACATAAGATTCCCATCAAAATGGCAAAGAGCTAATAATTACCATTAATGAATTAGATATGATTTTATGACAGTCCTCCAGTTCCATGGTTACCATTCCTGGTATTAGTTTTATATTCTCGATTAATAATCTAATTGAATTTAAGTGACACAGCTGTCACATTGGGATTCAAACTCAGTCCAGACCTCTTGTTTTCTAATCCAGTAACATTACCACTTTTCTACTGCGCCAAGCAATATCTAGTTATTATTATTATTATTATTATTATTATTATTATTATTATTATACAATACATATATCGTGTAAGATCCGACCTAACTTGCAGAATGAACTTTTTGAAATGCCGGTTGCATTTCAAAAAATTGCAGAAAGGCAGCATTAACCTGTATCAATTGTGGTATTTGCAAAATTCATTGGTCACATTTGCTTCAAAGTGAAAAGCGCTAGGAACTCCATAAACGCTTTTATAGAATCACAAAGTCAAAGGGAGAACAGCATGGAAACAGCTCCTTCATCCCATTAAGTTTGCACTAACCATCATCCATCCATTTACACTAATCCTACATTAATTCAATTTTCATACATCTTCATACCTGTTTAACACTATTAAATTGTGCCACCAAATCAGGTCTTTTGGATGTTTTACCTCAATAACTATAGATTTTTTTGTCATCCCGTTAAATATTGCAATCTAGATAGATCATTAGTTTGGTTTTCGGCATGCTGTAGAAACAGAGTGAATTTAGGGTCTGGGATTGAGTCGGTCGACAGAAAACCCTACAGTTAGAGGAGAGAGCAGTCAGAAATAGTGAAAGCCATAAGGATTTGGTCACTGCAGTAGAGGTTGCCAGTTTCTGGTCTTAATAATGCTGTATATCTGGTTGTGTGTTTTTTCTAATCAGCATAATGTGCTAATAGAAGCTTGAGTCATAGTGATTAGTGTTTAGAAAGAATGGTATATTAATTTGGTAAGGGAGCTTGTGGTCTATCTACTTAGATCACTATTTTGCTTCAAGTGCAACTCCTACATGAATAGGGTAGAAGACTGAATGACTGATTACTCACAAAACACAAATGTGAGAAGAACCTGTGTCTCCAGTGACAGGGCATCTAGGATGTAATGAACTGAGTAGCATTAGAAGAAATGTGCATTCATCTATTCATCTTATTCCCCAGCCAAAAGTGTTGAGGAACAATAGCAAAAGTATTTGCACATTTTAATGTTCATTATTTTATTCGGAATAATAGAACTTTTTCTATTAGTTTTCTCGTCTTTTATGATCTTTAGTGTATTTAACTAAAGGGGACTCAATAAAAGAAGAGTTTGTCTCATTGTGGTGTAAGCTTAAGGGAAAACAGAATAGTACAAAATTAACTAAACTGAAAGGTCCTGTTTTGAGTGCTCGCTGACAATCTGACAATATTTCAGTTCTGAGAATAAAGCTCACAAAACATAACTGCAGAATCAAAGTTTAATAAAAGTTTAAATATAATTTGTTTAAAATATAATTTCCAAAGCTATGACATTGTACACATGCAAGAAATATAATGAGTAACTAAGGGAGAAAGATTGTGCAGGCAGAGAAATTAAAATTTGTTTCAAACGAAGAAACGTTCAGAATGACATCTCTAAATGTGATTCCAATCCCAGTGACGAAGATGAAAATGATTATAGCAGACATTTGCACAGTTCGGTTGAATATAGACTAGATATTACTGTCAGCAGATGATGAGTGTTTTGTTCCCTTTTTAACAATGGATATTTTGTGCAATACATAGAAATGTGCAATGAATGGAATTTATTTATCCTCAGAATTAAAAAAGGCATGAGTGAATAAGGATAAACAAGTCATTTTCATAGTCAATACAATCTTATGAAGTCATTAAAAACTAATGCTATGCAGTGATATACAGAACAAAAAAATAAGAGTTATAACTAGATTTTGAATTTTAAAAAACATCTGCTTTTGGCCACTTCTGTAATTATAAATACAAGTAGGTTTCTACCACATACCTAACCCCTCCCAAAATGTATATTTCTGAGGTTTTTTTCTTGGATTCATGCTAAGCCCACACACCACAAGTATACAAGAACCCAGGAAAATAGGAGCAGGAGTAGGCCACATGGCTTCTCAAGCTAGCTCCTCATTCAATAAAATCATGATATGATGATGGTAGTGAACTGGCACAGTTTAACACTATTTAGGAATTTCCATTCTTTTCGACCGCATAGTATCATTTTCAACAATGATATCACAAAGGTACAAAAGTCGTTTAAAAGGAGATCTAAAGGGAAAGATTTTTATGCAGAAAGAATTTTTAAGTTGATGTCTAGAACTTGCTGCCTGAGGAACTGATGAAATTATTTATGATCACCTCATTTAAGAGTCATTTAGACAGGCACTTGAATTGGCAGGACATAGAAGGCAAATTTTATTCATGTAGATGGGCAAAGCAGTTGGCATGGTTATGGTGGGCCGGAATGTCTGTTTCTGTGCTCTACAACTCTATTACTCGAAAAGGATGGTTTTCCGAAGAATGTGGGCAGTGGGGCTATTTTTGCTGAATTACATCCCTTCTGAAGAAGGGGCTCGACCCAAAATGTCACCCATTCCCTCTCTCCTAGATGCTGCCTGACCTGCTTGAGTTACTCCAGCATTTTGTGATACCTCCCTTATAAGGCAGTCAGCCCACCTAATCTCAGAGCAACCCCATCATTTCCATTCCCCAATTTATGTGACTGTAACTACTCTCTCTCTTTCACACACATCCCATTAACACCCCTGTGACTCTGCCACCTACACTAACAGGTAATTTAGAGTAGCCAATTAATCTAATAACCCATACTTTCTTTGAATGGGGGAGGAAACCAGAGCACCTGGCGAAAACGCCCCTGGTCACAAAAAGGACCATTCTGTTATGTCATCCTTTTACTCATTCTGCATTTGACAGAACATCTGAAATTTATAGTGAACAGAAAAAAAACTTCACGAATCATAATAATATTATTGGAAAATTCCAATTTGCCGGTGAATGTTTATTCCTGTTTACATACAAACTGAAACGTTGGTTTTTATTCCTCCTTAGTAATGTCATGTGATTGAGATGATTGAATTCCAACAGCCACAAAAGTCTTCCTTACTGATATGGTTTAGGTTAAGCTTTATTATTGTCACACATACCAAGATACAGTGAAAAGCTTTGGAATGCAGAATGAATCGAGGGAGTTAGGCACAAGATTAAAAAGCAGGACTATGAGGGTAGTAATCTCTTGATTACTCCAGTGCCATGTGCAAGTGAGGCTAGGAATAGGAAGATGGGACAGATGAATGTGACTCATGAGCTGGTGCAAGGGCAGGGGTTTAGACCATAGGGACCTCTCTGGGGCACAGATGACCTGTGCAAGAGGGAATGGGTGGCATCTGAACTGGAGGGGGACCAATATCATTGCAGGGAGGTGCACTACTGCTACTTGTGGAGGGTGTGGGAGTGGGTTTATACTAAAAAGGTAAAGGGATGTGAACCGAAGTATGCCCTTGTGCAATTAATTGAATCAGGCATACACTTGTATATTACAAGTCTTGATAATCGACCATAAATTCTCAGTCGAGTTCAGGTCAGGTGAGTTACCAGATCTTAGATTTGTTTTTAGTTTAGAGATACAGATGGAAACAGGCCCTTCGGCCCACTGCGCTGACCAGCGATCACGAGGCTGAGAATTCCACAGATTCACAACTCTCTGAGTGAAAATGTTTTTCCTCATCTCTGTTCTAAATGGCCTACCCCTTATTCTTACATTGTGGCCCCTGGTTCTGGACTTCCCCAACATCGGGAACATGTTTCCTGCCTCTAGCGTATCTATCTTCGATTAAACCAGCATCTGCAGTTTCTTCCCACACAGGATTGTGTTAGTGGTGATTTTAAGTTCCCCAATATTGACTGAGACTTCTCAGTGTCAAATGCTTTGTCAGGGCCGAATTTGTGAGGTGCATTGAAAAGAGTTTTCCTGAAGCAGAATGCGGATAGTCCAACCCAAGAAGGGAACATATTCGGATTTGCTTTGGGAAAGGAGCCTGGCCAGGTGATTGGCATTACAATGGAAAAGCATTTTGGGGATTGTGATCACAACTACATAAGTTTTAAGATTGTTTTGAATAGGTAGAATGCTGGACCTTGCAGGAAGGTGCTTAATTGGAGTAAGGCAAATTTCAACATGATGAGCTAAAAGCTCAGGGTACATTGGGACAGTTATTGGGTAAATCCACATCTGATATGTGGAAATCATTGACAGGCCAGTTACTCTGATTTATTGGTTGTAAATTCACTTTGCTGAATCCATTTAACACGCACGTAGTCCTGCGATACACTTTCACTGGGTTGGCATCATATCTTTGGGAATATCTGATGCTATTTCCAGCACTCCTTTGGGCACTTTTATTTTAAGCAGAGTTGATCCGTTAAATTAATCTTAATGGTAGAATGAGGCCAATAAAAGTTACAACTTTAAAGTGCGCAGTTGGGGCCCCATATCTAAGGAAGGATATGCTGGATGTGTGGAGAAAAAACTGCAGATGCTGGTTAATATCGAAGGTAGACACAAAATGCTGGAGTAACTCAGCGGGTCAGGCAGCATCTCGGGAGAGAATGAATGGGTGACGTTTTGGGTCGAGACCCTTCTTCCTTTTTTTTCCGGAGGGGAGAGGTTAGAGTAAGTCAGGGATGTGGAAAATTTGAGGCGGTTGATGTCTCGCCGGCAGTTGGAAATGAAAAGGTCTAATGAAGGTAGATGGCCATCGGGGGATTGCAAGAGGATGGGAGAAAGGGTCATTACTGGGTGGTGAGGACTCCTTCCCATAGAAGAAGGCCCGGAGGCGGAGGCGACGGGGGAAAAGCTCTACATCTTGGCAGACCCGGAACTCGTTGAGGTGGGGGCAGAGGGGACAAAGATGAGGCCTCTGCTGAGGTCAGACCGTTCCGTATCATGTGCTGGGGTTGGAGAGGATCCAGAGGAGATTTACGAGTATGATCCCGGGGAGGATTGGATTAACATTTGAGGAGCATTTGATGACTTTGGGCCTGTACTCATTGGAATTTAAAAGGATGAGGGGGGAATCTCGTTGGGGCCTACTGGAAAATGAAAGGCCTAGATGGAGTGGACGTGGAAAGGATTTTTCCAGTATTGGGAGAGTCGAGAACATGAGGGCACAATCTCGGAATAAAAGGACATACCTGTAGAAAGGAGATGAGGAGAAATTTATTTAGCCAGAGGATGGCGAATCTATGTAATTCATTGTCACAGATGGCTCTGGAGGCCAAGTCATTTGATAGTTTTAAAGCGAAGATTGATAGATTCTTGATTAATAATGGTGTCAAAGGTTGCTGGGAGAAGGCAGGAGAATGGGGTTGAGAGAAAAAAACAGATCAGCTATGATTGAATGACGGAGAAGACACAATGAGCCAAATAGTCTAATTCTGCTTCTATATCTTATCATCTAAAAGATAGGTACATGGATCGGAAAGGTTTGGAGAGATATGGGCCAGGTGCAGGCCTTTGGGACTAGCTCGTTTAAGCAAGCACA
Source organism: Rhinoraja longicauda (assembly GCF_053455715.1). NCBI lineage: Eukaryota > Metazoa > Chordata > Chondrichthyes > Rajiformes > Arhynchobatidae > Rhinoraja > Rhinoraja longicauda. Next base: position 28,531,996 of record NC_135953.1, read on the forward strand.
AGTTGAGCCGAAGGACATGTTTCCATACTGTATAGCTCTATGATTCTATGACTAAATCATTGTGGAATACATTTCTGCTGTCCCTGGTGGTCCAATTTTGAACTGTTAGGTCTGATCTGGCACTAACCTAATTAGCATAACAACGTGGAGATAGACACAAAACGCTGGAGTAACTCAGCAGATCAGATAGTATCTCTGGAGAAAATAAATAGGTACGAGAAAAGGAATGAGAACAGAATTTGTTCTCCAGCTTTTCATACCTCTTAACTTAAACTTAACCAAGCTACTCTCTCCTCTTAACTAAGTACATATAGTACACAAGAAAAGGACATTTAAAAGTTGTTTGTAGGAATGAATGTGTGTACATATATTTGGCGTTTGAAGTTAACAATATTAAGGGAGCTTCTTCATATAGACGGGGTGTCCATTGGATAATGTGTTTGTGATGCAGGGACAGCCTGTACTAGAAAGGTTTGCTAAAATTAAAGTGGATAAATCACCTGATTCAGAAGGAACGTGGTGGTTTCTCTGTTGCTGAGGTCAGTAAGAGCGCGATTTCCAGATGCCCAAACCATAATCTTCCAAATATCTACAGATCCAGTCCTTGGAAAATTGCAAATGTAACAAAAATGTTCAAAATAGGGATGCACGAATAAATACAGTATTTATAGACTGGTCAGTTTCAACCTGAGTCACGCAGAAAATTCTAGAAACAATATTCAGTGACAGAGCTATGAGTTTCTTGGAATATTGTTAATTGAATAGAGAACCCAGGCATGGATTTGTCCAAAATATATCATGTCCAATTATTTTCATAGAGCTTTTTGATTCAGCAAAAGAGAAGCCAAGAAGGAAAATGTGGTTGATGTAATAAATAAAGTGTTTGCTAATGTTTGAGACAAAAGGCTTGTCAACAAGAATGAAGACCATGAAATAAAAGAGCCAGTAGCAGCATGGGCAAAATGTTAGTTGGGCAGCAGGCAACAGAAATGTAACGGCAGAGTGATAAAATGACTGGGCACCGCAGCAGGTGGTGCTGCTGCCTCAGAGCTCCAAGGACCGCAGGTTCAATCCCAATCTTGGATCCTGCCTGTGCGGGGTTTGCACACTCTCCACTTGACTGCATGGGTTTCCCTCGGGTATTCTGGTTCCCTCCTATATCCCATTGATGTGCTGTAACTTATTCCTCAGCAGATTATATGGCAAAAAGAAATCAAATACGAGATCAAATAAGAAATCAAATCAAATCAAATCAAAAAGACACAAAGTTGCAGGGAAGAAAGGAAGTGAGTGAAACTGATGGAAGTACTTTACTGGCAGCCAGCATGGACCCAATAGGCCGTCTCTCTTTCTTCATAACTTAAGCAAGGTTGTTTTTGGACAGGAGGAAGTGCACAGTAGAGTTCCGCAGGGATCGCTACTACGGCCACTGATTTTTTAACTTTAAAAAATATATATATTTTTTAAATACTTGGGAGTCCGCATCACAGAGGATCTGACATGGCCAACGCACATTGCCGCACTGGTGGGTAAGGCAAAGTAGCGCCTTTACCACCTTAGACAACTGAGGAAATTCAGAGTGTCTCGAAGGATCCTTCATTGCTTCTACTCTGGGGCTGTAGAGAGCATCCTGTCTGGCAACATTACAGTCTGGTTTGGGAACAGCTCTGCCCAGGACAGGATGGCCCTGCAGAGAGTAGTGTGTTCGGCAGAACGCACCATGGGAACTACACTCGTCCCCCTGCAGGGCCTATACATCAGGAGGTGCAGATCCAGAGCAAGCAAGATCATGAGGGACCCCTGCCACCCCAGTAACGGACTGTTCCAGATGCTACGATCAGGCAAACGTCTCCGCTGTCACGCTGTGAAAACGGAGAGGATGAGACGGAGTTTCTTCCCACAGACCATCAGGACTGTCAACTTTTATAACTCCAGAGACTAAATTTTTGTCTACACTATAGTAACTTATTAACTTTATTTATATGCTGTAACTGTAATTCTTTTTTGTGCACAATCCACAGGCATTGCCACTTTCATTTCACTGCACATCGGGTATGTGTATGTGACAAATAAACTTGACTTGACTTGACTTGACTTGACTTGACTTGATGATATTATTTATGATTTTTTTAATATTAGATTTCTTTAAATATATATTAACAAGAAGAACAGGTGTAATGGGCACAATTTCCACATTTTCAAATGACATAAAACTTGAAGTAACTGCCATGTGTAATAACAGGCTGCAAGGACATTAAAACATGATGCTGGAATAGGTGGATGGATGACAGATGAATCAATCAGAAATGGGAAGCGTTGTATTTTGTTCAGAAAACATCAACATAAACCGTCGGGCACAATGTTGAAAGGGATGAGTGTTCAGAGAAATCTTGGTTAATCTGAGCACAGTTCATTGAATGTGGAAGACCATGTTGAGAATGTGGTTCGATAAACACACAGGATTCAGGACTTTATATAAAAAAAAGACATGGAATTAGTGTCACAATTACTCTATAAAACACTGAACCAGCCAAAAGACTATCATATCCAATTCTGGCATTGCATTTTAGAAGAGTTGTAAAAGTTTTTATGGAGGATGTATAAGAGATTTACTAAGTTAATTCCAGGGACATGGAACTTTAGTTGTGTGGATAGTCTGAAGAAACTGAGCTGGTGCTGCTTGGAAAGAGAAGTTTACAAGGGGATCTGATAAAGGTACTTAAGATCATGAACAGTCCAGTCAAAACCTATTAGTGGAGGCATCAAGAGCTATGGCACATAGAATAAAGTTGATTGGAGAAGGACTAGGTCTTATGTTCATGAGATAGGATCAGAATTAGGCCATTCGGCCCATCAAATCTACACCGCCTTTCAATGATGGCTGATCTATCTCTCCCTCCTAACCCCGTTCTCCTGCCTTCTCTCCATAACTCCTGACACCCGTACTAATTCATCTTCTGAGGAAGAAGGGTCTATACTGAATAACCTGGGAAAGTAGTCAAAGCAGACTCAATAACATTAAAAAAGAAGCAGGGTAAATATTAGAAAGGAAATAATTTGCAGATGTATTGGGAGAGGGCAGACGATAGGACTAAAAACCAGCAACTGGTAAATCTCAGCGGGTCAGTCAACATCTGCGGAGCGAAATGACCAGTCAATGTTTCGGATCATGACCCTTCATCTGGACTGAAAGGGTAGAGGGGAGATAGCCGGTATAAAGAGATGAATGGGAGAGTGTGGGTTCAGGCAAGAGCTGGCGGGCAAAAAGTGAGGAAGGGTTGATTGGCAGTTAGACTTATGAGGGGAACTAAATGTGGAGAAAGAGGAAGAGGCTGGGAGAAAACACTAGATGGTGGAATCTGATATTAAATAAAGGTGAAGAATAGAACAAACTAAGGGAGGGATGGTGGACAGATGGGAACAATGAGTGGAGGATATAGGGGACTTTGTTGGAGGAGTGTGCGGGTGATCATAAGAGATAGGAGTACAATTAGGCCATTTGGCCTATGAAGTCTACGCCATTCAATCATGGCTGATCTCTCTCTCCCTCCTAACCCCATTCTCCTGCCTTCTGCCCATAACCTTTGACTCCCATACTTCTTCTTCTTCTTGCCTTTGAGGCAGCAGAAGTTGTGTGACGCCCTCCAGGCGCTGTAGCCGGTGCAATGTGCTGTTGTCGAGGGCCGTGAGGTCTACCCCTCCACCAGGGGGGCGGAGGACAGCGCAGTCGAAAATGACGTGCTGTGCTGTTTGCTGGTCTGCTCCACGCACGCAGGCTGCTGACGATCGCAACCCCCAACGATGCATGTTATACCCATACTAATCACGAATCTATCTATCACTGCCTTAAATATAGCCACTGACTTTGCCTCCACAGCCTTCTGTGGCAAAGAATTACACAGATTCACCACCCTCTGACTAAAGGGCAGATGTAGATGTGAGCAGATGAAGATGTGGGAGGGAAAAAAACTCGATGATTCGGCATTTGGAGGTTGGGTTGGAAAGAAGAGTGTGTTTGAGAGGACCTGGGTAGATCAGAAGGAGAAAGAGGAGTGAGTGGGTTACCAATGTTCATGCCCTTGAATTGTAGACTACCCAGGCAAAATATGAGACGATGTTCTTGTAATTTGTATGTGGCCTCACCCAGGCAGTGGGGGAGGCCAAGGAAGGCAGGTTGCTAAGGGAAATAAAATGGCTGGCAACTGGTCACTGTTGCACAGGTGCTCAGCAAAACAGTCGCCTAATCTGCGCTAGTTCTCACCATTGTAGAGGAGGTCACATTGAGATCAGTGAATGCAATGGACGAGGTTGGAGGAGGTGTAGATGAATCTCAGTCTTACGTGGAAGGGCTTTTGTTTGGTCTTGGATGGTGGTGAAGGAGAAAATGTAGCAACTGGGGTTGCAATTCTTCCGGTTTCATGGGGAGGTGCCTGGGAAGGGCGAGGGGTGGGAAGTGAGAAATGCGTGCACAAGGGAGTCACAGAAAGAGCGGTTCCTGCAGAAGGCAGACATTTGTGGTGAGAGGAAGGCATGACTGGTGGTGAGGTGACTTTGTAGCTGCTGTAAATGTGAACAATGATGTGCTGGTTGCCTAGACTGGTGGGATGAAAGGCAAGGACCAGTGTTATGACGATGAGTCATGATAATGATATGCAAATATCATGATCTTTGTATCAGGTGACTTGAGAGTTGATAGGTGTGCGTGTTGTGTACAGCAAGGCCGGAGGCTGCAGTCAGGAGAGACAATAAACATAGAAACTAGTAATGTAACTTACAAAGATTGTGTCTGCATCATTATTCCACATCAGCCATGATCACATTGAATGGCGGTGCTGGCTCGAAGGGCCGAATGGCCTCCTCCTGCACCTATTTTCTATGTTTTTTCTATGTATCTGAAGCAGAGATGTGACATTGGTGACGAGGATATTTTGGATATTTTGGATTTTGGATTTGGATATTTTGGATTCTGAATCCGTAGCTACCGACTGGAAAAAGGTTAGAAAAAGGTCATAATGGCAGTCACTGGAGCTGATTTCTTAGCACTTCACGGAGTTCCACACTTCGATCCGACGGGTGATGCAAGTACCGCCAACGTGAAGTGGAAAGCTTGGCTGGAGGAATTCGAGGCCTACACCGGCAGTCGCGGGCTTTTTCTTGATGAAAGTACGCCGGAGCAGAAGGCACAGCGGAGAGCGTTGCTTCTCTTCACGGCCAGCGGTTCGAGAAATGTTTAAAACACTACCGGAATGAAGAAAGACTTTAAGAAAGCCGTTGATGCATTGAACAGTCATTATGAGGTGGTGCCGAATGATACATTTCAACGCCATTTATTCCACAAAACAAAACAGGAAGAGGGCGAGACTGTTGTTCAATTTGTGACGAGACTCCAGTGTCTGTAGGATGCAAATATCTGGCTGCTGATGTGGAAAACCAGATATTGGATCAGGTTGTTCAGCATTGCAAGTCAGACAAGCTCAGGAGAGGGCTGCTAGAAAAAGGGGGTGAGTTAAACCTTAATGATGCTTTGTCGATTGCACCAGCACTAGAAGCTGTTGTGGGACAATTTCACAGCATGAAATTGAAAGATTCCAAGACTGGGCAAGTTAACTGGCTGTCCCACGATAGACCAAGACGTAAGCCTGAACGTGAGATTGAGTGTTACAGGTGTGGCAACATGGATCACGTAGGGAAAGATGCATGTTGTCCGGCAAAAGGTAGAACATGTAGGAAGTGTGGAGGCAAAGATCATTTTGCAAAGAAATGTAAAAGTAAGGCTAGGGAAAATACAAGTGATTACAACAAGAATGAATCTTCCAAGGCAAGGGAGAAAGGGAAGTCCAGTGACAAGATTTTACAGTGACAAAAAACACAATCTGCCACAGGCAATGATGGTCCAATTCTATACTGCTATCATTGAGTCCGTCCTCACCTTCTCCATCATGGTCTGGTTTGGCTCAGCCACCAAGCACGACATCCGGAGGCTGCAACGGATCGTTCGCACAGCTGAGAAGGTTGTTGGCTGCAACCTTCCCTCCATTGACGAACTGTACACTGCAAGGGCCAGGAAGTGAGCGGGCAAGATCATCTCTGACCCCTCTCACCCTGGCCACAAACTCTTCGAAGCACTTCCCTCTGGAAGGCGACTCCGGATTGTCAAAGCAGCCACAGCTGGACATATAAACAGCTTTTTTCAACGAGTAATAGTTCTACTCAATAACCAAAGTCTGTAGTCTCTCTTTTGCTCTGGTTTATTTTCACCCACATGTTTAGACCGTAATGGTGTATCCTTATTGTTTTGATGTGTTAATGCTTTATTCTTAATTGTTAACTGTATGTTTGTGTTGTCATTTGTGAGCGAAGCACCAAGGCACATTCCTTGTATCTGCATACTTGGCCAATAAACTTATTCATTCATTCATTCAAGATAGACAGACCATGGCAGAGAACGAAGAGTCACGTCCATCACGTAGAAGATGATTTCGGAAGTGATGAGGACAGTGATGAACCTGGTGAGCATGCTGTTAAAAGGGATTATCAGTTTGCAATGAATGATAGCCACCTGGAGAAAGTTGCAGTGACCATCGGAGGTGTTACAGTGCCAGTGATTGTAGATTCTGGTAGCGACAGCAACGTAATTGACAGATCACTTTGGGAATGCTTGCAACAGCAGAAAATCAAGTGCACGTCAAGGAGGTGTAATAGGAAGATATATACAACCATTGCAGACCATTGGATGTTTCACGGCTAAAGTAGAAGTCAGAGATAGAAAAACTGATGAAGAATTTGCGGTGATAGAGGAGAACCCCTGCTCAGTAGAAGTACAGCTCGAGAGCTGGGAGTGCTTCACATCGGAGTGCATGTCAATTCAGTGCAGTCATACGATGACATGAGGCAGGAATTTCACTCAGTATTCTAAGGGGTTGGAAAAATTGAAAGGCCGGCAAGTGAAGTTAGCCATTGATGAAACTGTTAAGACAAGAGCACAACCAGTGCTGAGAACGCCATTTGGACTTCATGGAAAAGTAGAAGCTAAAATCAAGGAGTTGATTGATCAGGACATTATTGAGCCAGTTGAACGTTCGACACCATGGGTAAGTCCAGTAGTGATAGTGCCGAAAACCAATAATGATATCAGACTGTGCGTGGACATGAGGAGAGCCAAAGAAGCAATAATCGGAGAAAGACACCCAATTCTGACAATCGATGAGGTGCTACAAGAGTTATCAACCAGTGAAGTGTTCTCCAAAATTGATCTCAAGTGAGGATGTCACCAATTGGAATTACATCCAGAGTCAAGAGAGGTGACAACATTTGTCACTCACTGCTGATTATTCCGGTACAAAAGACTGATGTTTGGAATCAATGCTGCCCCTGAGATCTATCAGTACGAAATCCACAGAGTGATTCAGGGTGTACCAGGATCAGCAAACATATCATATGTATAAGAAAATAACTGCAGATGCTGGTACAAATCGATTTATTCACAAAATGCTGGAGTAACTCAGCAGGTCGGGCAGCATCTCGGGAGAGAAGGAATGGGTGACGTTTCGGGTCGAGACCCTTCTTCAGACTGATGTCAGGGGGGCGGGACAAAGGAAGGATATAGGTGGAGACAGGAAGATAGAGGGAGATCTAGGAAGGAGGAGGGGAAGGGAGGGACAGAGGAGCTATCTAAAATTGGAGAAGTCAACGTTCATACCACAGGGCTGCAAACTGCCCAGGCGAAATATGAGGTGCTGTTCCTCCAATTTCCGGTGGGTCTCACTATGGCACTGGAGGAGGCCCATGACAGAAAGGTCAGACTGGGAATGGGAGGGGGAGTTAAAGTGCTCGGCCACCGGGAGATCAGTTTTGTTAATGCGGACCGAGCACAGGTGTTCAGCGAAGCGATCGCCGAGCCTGCACTTGGTTTCGCCGATGTAAATGAGTTGACATCTAGAGCAGCGGATGCAATAGATGAGGTTGGAGGAGGTGCAGGTGAACCTTTGTCTCACCATGTCTCAGCAAACATATCAGATGACGTCATCGTCCATGCATCAATTCGTGAAGAGCATGACGAGAGATTGAAGCTAGTGTTGACTAAACTTCAAGAAGAAGGACTCACTGTGAATGAAGACAAGTGCGAGTTTGGCATCTCTGAGATGGATTTCATGGGACACAGACTCACAAGTGAAGGGCTGAACCCGGCAAAGGCTAAAGTGAAAGCTGTTGCAGATGCACGTGAACCTCAGAATGCAACTGAGATGAGGAGCTTTCTAGGACTGGTTAATTACTGTGCAAAGTTTATTCCAAATTTTGCTACACTGGCTGATTCGCTGAGAAAGTTGACCCAAGAAAGACGTGCCGTTCCAGTTTGGTAGTGAACAGAGACAGGCATTCAAAGCACTGAAACGGAGTCTAATGAGTGCAGAAACCCTTGGATATTATGACCCAGCTGCACCAACAAAAGCCATAGCAGATGCTAGTCCGGTCGGTTTGGGGGCTGTGCTGGTACAGACACATGCAGCTGGACCCAGAATCATAGCATATGCCAGTCGATCTTTAACCAGCATGGAGAGAAGGTATTCTCAAACAGAGAAAGAAGCACTGGGACTAGTGTGGGTCTGTGAAAGGTTCCATGCTGACTTGTATGGCATTGAACTTGAACTCGTTACAGATCACAAGCCGCTGGAAATGATCTATTCAGCAAGGTCTAAGCCATGTGCCAGAATAGAACGCTGGGTGCTGAGACTGCAACAGTACAAGTACAAAGTAGTCCACATCGCTGGGAAAGCAAACATCGCGGACCCGCTATCAAGACTGTTGAAGGATGAACAGCTGAGAGCATCATACACGCTAGAGATGGAAGCTGAGAACTTTGTGCGCTTTGTCGCAATTATCATATCATATCATATGATTCAGTCAACGCCACGAGCCGTGACAATGAAGGAAGTCAAAAGGGAATCAGAACATGATCCTGAACTTAAAGATATCAGAGAGCGTATTCATAGTGGGCAATGGGATCAATGCCCTTACAAAGCATATGTTCCCATAAAAGATGAATTTTGTGTAATTGGTCAGTGTGTGCTGAGAGGTAGCAGATTGGTGATCCCGCAGGCACTACGACCACGGATCATGTCATTAGCTCATGAAGGACATTTAGGCATCATTGGTACCAAACAGAATTTGCAGAGCAAAGTGTGGTGGCCAGGTTGTGAGAGAGATGCCAAAAAATTTGTCAAGACCTGCCACGGATGCCAAATCACAAGCAGGAGCAACCCACCAGAACTTATTAGGAGTACCAAGTTGCCAACAGGACCATGGGTCGACATAGCTGTTGGCTTTCTTGGACCACTTCCAACACGTGAATCAATTAAGGTAGTGGTAGACTACTATAGCAGGTACTATAATATGTAGAGATGAAGTCAACTATGGCAGAAAATACTGTACAGGCATTAGCAGAGATTTTCGGCAGACATGGGTTGCCAGTTACATTGTCCTCCGACAATGGGCCACAGTTTGTTTCCGAGACGTTTGCTGAGTGTATGAAAAACACAGGTATCCATCATCACAAGGTTACTCCTAAATGGCCACAAGCTAACGGAGAAGTAGAGAGGCAAAACCAGTCCATACAGAAGAGGATACGAATTGCCCATGCCGAAGGGAAAAACTGGAAGAAGGCGCTTCTAGCATACATAGCTGCATATCGGGTGACCTCTCACTCAACGACAGAGAAAAGCCCAGCAGAAGTCTTGTTTGGAAGGAAAATTCGCACTAAAATGCCAGAAGTGTGAGAGATCATGGAAGACAAGGAGCTGAGAGACCGTAATGCTGAAAAGAAAGGTGCAGCAAAATGGTATGCTGACTTGAAACGAGGAGCCAGGCACTCAGAAATAATGCCAGGCGATGACGTACTTGTGAGGTGAGATGATGGTGGTAAGATGGACACTCCTTACCATTGCCAGCCATACAATGTTGTATCGAGGAGCGGCAGCAGGGTGACAGTCAAGTCTTCAGAAGGTGTTATGTACAAGAGGAATGTATCGAGTGTCAAAAAGTACATGTCGAGAGACACTCGAATCGAGGGGGCCCAAAGTCCACCGAAAGCTACCGATTCAGAGGGGCCAGACGACATTCCTGAGGTGGTGACCAGAGTTCCAGAGTAGTGAGCAGAGATGGCGTCTGGACGACAACTCTTTGGCAGATTCAATAGACTATGATGTTCTTGCGCCAGCTGGTAGACCAAAACGTGAAAGGAGATTCCCCAAAAGATATGACGATTTTGTATTGTAGACTGTAGTTATAGTTTTGTTTAGTAGTTATATGACATCAGAGGCAAAGAAAGCTCACAAGTTATTATTTGTATTAAGGAAAAAAAAAAATTTGTGTTGTATTTGTACAAGTATTTAGTATTTCATAGGCCATGGTGTTTTCGGCTAATAAAGCCAACGTAATAATTTTTAAGAGTAAAGAATTGTTTAATTGGGGGAAAGACCACAGTAATTTAAAGTTTAATTCTGGTAAAGGAGTGATGTCATGACGATGCGTCATGATAATAATATGCAAATATCGTGACCTTTGTATCAGGTGACTTGAGAGTTGGAAGGTGTGCGTGCTGTGTACAGCAAGGCCAGATGCTACAGTCATAGAAACATAGATAGAAACATAGAAAATAGGTGCAGGAGGAGGCCATTCGGCCCTTCGAGCCAGCACCGCCATTCATTGTGATCATGGCTGATCATCCACAATCAATAACCCGTGCCTGCCTTCTCCCCATATCCCTTGATTCCACTAGCCCCTAGAGCTCTATCTAACTCTCTCTTAAATCCATCCAGTGATTTGGCCTCCACGGCCCTCTGTGGCAGAGAATTCCACAAATTCACAACTCTCTGTGTGAAAAAGTTCCTTCTCACCTCAGTTTTAAATGGCCTCCCCTTTATTCTAAGACTGTGGCCCCTGGTTCTGGACTCGCCCAACATTAGGATTATTTTTCCTGCATCTAGCTTGTCCAGTCCTTTTATAATTTTATATGTTTCTATAAGATCCCCTCTCATTCTTCTGAACTCCAGTGAATACAAGCCTAGTCTTTTCAATCTTTCCTCATATGACAGTCCTACCATCCCAGGATCAATCTCGTGAACCTACGCTGCACTGACACAACTACAAGGATGTCTTTCCTCAAATTAGGAGACCAAAACTGTACACAATATTCCAGATGTGGTCTTACCAGGGCCCTACACAACTGCAGAAGAACCTCTTTGCTCCTATACTGAAATCCTCTCATTATGAAGGCCAACATGCCATTAGCTTTCTTCACTGCCTGCTGTACCTGCACATCATGTTTCAGTGACTGGTGTACAAGGACACCCAGGTCTCGCTGCACTTCCCCCTTACCTAACCTAACACGATTGAGATAATAATCTGCCTCCTTGTTTTTGCTGCCAAAGTGGTTAACCTCACATTTATCTATATTATACTGCATCTGCCATGCATCTGCCCACTCACTCAACCTGTCCAGGTCACCCTGCAACCTCCTAACATCCTCTTCACAGTTTACACTGCCACCCAGCTTTGTGTCATCCGCAAACTTGCTAGTGTTGCTTCTAATTCCCTCTTCCAAATCATTAATATATATGGTAAACAGTTGCGGCCCCAACACCAAGCCTTGCAGCACTCCACTCGCCACTGCCTGCCATTCTGAAAAGGACCCGTTTACTCCTACTCTTTGCTTTCTGTCTGCCAACCAATTTTCTATCCATGTCAACACACTACCCCCAATACCATGTGCTCTAATTTTGCTCACCAATCTCCTGTGTGGGACCTTAATCAAAGGCTTTCTGTAAGTCTAGATACACTACATCCACTGGCTCCCCTTTATCCATTTTACTTGTCACATCCTCAAAAAATTCCAGAAGATTAGTCAAGCAGGATTTCTCCTTCATAAATCCATGCTGACTTGGACCAATCTTGTTACCGCTATCCAAATGCACCATTATTACCTCTTTAATAAATGACTCCAGCACCTTCCCCACTACCGATGTCAGGCTAACTGGTCTGTAATCCCCGTTTTCTCTCTCGCTCCTTTCTTGAAAAGTGGGATAACATTAGCTATCCTCCAATCCACTGGAACTGATCCTGAATCTATTGAACATTGGAAAATGATCGCCAATGCATCCACTATTTCTAGAGCCACCTCCCTGAGAACCCTGGGATGCAGACCATCAGGCCCAGGGAATTTATCATCCTTCAGTCCCATTAGTCTACCCAATACTATTTCTCACCTAATGCAAATTTCTTTCAGTTCCTCTACACCCCTAGATCCTCTGTCCTCCAGTACATCTGGGAGATTGTCTGTGTCTTCCTTAGTGAAGACAGATCCGAAGTACCTGCTCAACTCTTCTGCCATTTCCTTGTTACCCATAATAATTTCACCCCTGACGGGAGAGATAATAAACATAGAAACTAGTAATGTAACTTATAAAGATTGTGTCTGCATCATTATTCCACATCTGAAGCGGAGATGTGACACCACCCACTTTCGACACTTAGCGCCCACAAGGTATTCAGCTTTCTACTAGTGAGGGATGGCACAGCTAGTAGAGCCGCTGTCTCACAGCTACAGCAGTCCAGGGTCAAGTCTGACCTCAAGTGCTGTCTGTTTGGATTTCCCCTCTATGACTTCCCACATCCCAGAGACAAGTAGATTGCTAGATTGAGTAATCACTGTAAAGAGTGTGTATGTAAAGGGTAGAATCAAGATGGCAATCTGAGTGGAATAAAAATGGGATTAGTACAAATCCCATGTGCCCAGTGGATCAAATGATCTGTTTCTGACTTCTGGAACTTTATGACATTTGATATTATATAGTTTTTAAAAGACATAAAGTGCTGGAGTAACTCAGTGGGTCAGGCAATATCACTGGAGAATATGAATAGGTGATATTTTGGGTCGGTACCCTTCTTAAGGCTGATTGTAGGGGGGTGAAAATACTAGAAGTGTGGAGGGGCAGGACATAGCGTGGCAGGATGGTAAGCCTAGAAGTGAGGGCGGTTTTGAAGAGCAGATGTGTGTTCACCTATTACCTACCACACTTTGTCCTACTGCCCCCTCGCATCTATTTTTCTTTCCCTCCTCTCCCCCCCCCCCCCCCCCCCCATCGCCCAACAATCTGTCTGAAGAAGGGTCCAAAGCCAAATTGTCACCTATCCATGTTGTCCAGGGATGCTGCCATGACCCACTGAGTTCCTTTAGCACGTTGCGTCTTTTTGTTGTAAACCAGCATCTGTAGTTCCTTGTTCCACATTTGGTATTACACTTAATTTACTTGTTGGATGGAGAGGCTGACAAAACTAATGTTAAGCAATGGGCCTCAGACTTGACTATCTTTTCCAATGTTAAACTGTTTAGGTTTAGATTTATTATCGTCATGTGTACCGATCTACAGGTACACTGAAAAGCTTTGTTTTGCATGCTCTCTGATCATATCAGATAATACTAGATATAAATGCGGCCATCATATTCAAGTGCAATAGGTCGAGAAAAGGGGAAGGTACAGAATGCAGAATAAAGTTAAAGGTAGAAAAGAGATTTAAAAGAGGAGGGTGATTGTATCGGCTGATTATAGTTCCTCCTTTGGAACCAGCACACGAAGAGTCGCCAAATTGCCAGATACTGATTGCAGTCGGTGGAGCTGCTCATGGTGGCAAAAAGACTGGGGTTGGGCATCAGGCTAGAGAGACTGTTAAAGAGACTCATAAATGTAAAGAAGAGAGGGAGGGAAATGAGGCCACTAACAAACCTGAATACAACGGTGAACATCTTAAAACCGAGATATTGCCACACTGGGAAAACATATAAATTAGTAAACACAAAACAATGGGTGACTAGGATTTGTTGCATGATGGAGTCATCGTGTCTTACAGCAGAGAAACAGGCCCTTCGGCCCAACTTGCCCAAACTAGTCCCACTTGCCCACATTTGGCCCATTTCCCTCTAAACCGTTCCGATCCATGTGCCTATTGAAATGTCTTTTAAATGGTGTTATTGTACCTGCCCCAACTACCTCCTCGAGCAACTTATTCCATATGCCCACCACCCTCTGTGTTTAAAATTTGTCCCTCAGGCTACTATTAAATGTTTCCCCTCTCCAATTAAGTATGTTCTCTGGTTCTTACATCCTCTACTCTGGGTAAAAGTCTCTATGTATCTACCCTATCTATCCCCCCTTGTGATCTTATGCTATCTATAAGATCACCCCTCATCCTCCTGTGCTCCAAGGAATAGTCTTAGCCGGCCCAACCTCTCCTTAGAGCCCGGGCCCTCAAGTCCTGGTAACATCCATGTAAATCTTCTCTACACTGTTCCCAGCTTAACATCTTTCCTCTGGTAGAGTGGCCAAAACTGAACAGAATACTCCAAAAGTGGCCTCGCCAATATCTTGTACAACTAATGTAACATTCCAATTCCCATACTCAATACAGATGAAGGCCAATATGTTGAAAGCCTTTTTGACCATGCTATCCACCTTTGATGTCATTTTTAAGGAACTATGTACCTGCACTCCAAGATTCCTCTGCTCTATGACACTCTCCAAAGCTCTGCCATTCACTGTGAAAGTCCTGCCCTGGTTTGACATCTCAAAATGTAACACCTCACACATATCTGCATTAATCTCCATTAACCATTCATTGGCCCACTTGCCCGATTGATCAAGATCCTGCTGTAATTATTGATAATCGTCTTTGCTATCTATGATACCACCCATTTTAGTGTAATCTGCAAACTTCATAATCATACCTTGTACATTCTCAATCAAATCGTTGATATAAACCACAAACAGCATTGATCCCTAAGGCGCACGACTAGTCACAGGCTTCCAGTCCGAAAAACAACCCCTCAGCATCACCCTCTACTTCCTTCCATTAAGCCAATTTTTTATCCAGTTCACTAACTCTCTCTGGATCCCATGTGATCTAACCTTCCAGAGCAGCCTACCAAGCGGAACCTTGTCAAATGCCTTGCTGAATTCCATATAGACAACTTTTCCCTCATCATTCTTTTTGGTTATTTAAAAAAAAACTCAATCAGATTCATGAGACACAATCACCCAGGCACAAAACCATGCTGACTATCCTTAATCAGTCCCTGGCTATGGGGGGCTTCATTTTATGGAAATGTGGTAGAGTTATGATCCACCTTTGGTTTTGTAGGGGTTTAAAAATGGGAAGCATGGATAAAAGATGCAGGTCTGGTCATGGCAATAACAGATGATTTTACTTATTCTTTCTGTTGGATCAGAATTTGTTCTTTGTGCATTCAGCTATTCATTAATATGCCTCATTACCTCATACATACCAACTTCAAATTGGATCTGACATCTATCTGCCAATTACCCTAACTTTGGTCTTCTTTACATTTTTCACAGGCTTCGTTTCTGTACCACTGTTCACCCATCGGAAATTATCTACCTCTTTCTCTTTCTTATCCGCATGCAGGACCATGTTCTCCAAAGATGCTGCCTGGCCCGTTGAGTTACTCCAGCACTTTGTGTCTTTTTTTTGTAAACCAGCATCTGCAGTTCCTTGTTTCTACCGATTGCTTTATTGTTTTTTATATATATATATATATTTCAGTTGCCGAATCGTTCAAATAATAAAAAAGCAGAATCTTTGTCTTCTTTTACAGTACGCGGTCAGGCAATTGCTTAGAGTTCTTTAATAAAAGCCTTAGGCTTGTCGGGGAAGTAGAGGAATACTATTCCAGTCACATTTAGCTTGCAGCCGGGGCATAGATGGAAGCAGCGCTGGTGCAGTGTGTATGTGGAGTGTTGGGGTATTATAAAGCAACGCAACGTATCACCAACGCAACCACCTACCACTTCTGCATTGCAGAATTTCGACTCCGTCCATTTTTTATTTCACATATATAAACCAGAACAATAGACTGTTAATATAATCGACTTACTTTTCTTTCTCCCCCCCCCCCCCCCCTCTCTTGTTAAGATATGCGTACAGATATGGGTCTGCTGTCGTTTTACTGTTGAGCTGTTGCACTATGAGGATTTGCAGAATGGTTCGTATGGCGAGCGTGCTGGGCTTGGTGATGTTAAGCGTCGCTCTGCTAATTCTATCATTGATCAGCTATGTCTCAATCAAAAAGGACAACCTCTTCGCCACCCCGAGGTATCTGGGCTCGGCCGGCCCTAGGATGTACATGCTACACAGTGGATTTCGGTGAGTAAAACAAAACGCCCTGAACAAAAAAATGTTGGAGCAAAGTCAGCTATAAATCTGCGGACAATTAGACGTTTTATAAGATGAAGCACCCATGCCCGCCTTGTTTTGCAATCGATTGGCCATTGGATTAACCTTTAACCCCCCCCCCCTCCCCACTACACACAGGCGAAATCTGCATCGTTTATTTTTGGAAGAAAGCGGCGATGATATTGCTGGAAGGAAGCTGGCAGGCTGGCAGGCAGGCCCTGCTAGCAGCTAGTGCAGGCACGCTGCTTGTGATGTGTGTGTTATGATCCTGACATGTTCAATCCCCTTCCCCACCCAATCACACAATACTATTGAGTCGGCATATTTCAAATCCATTCCCCGCCCCCGCGTCGAGTCCTGTCAATCCCCATGTTGGGGAGGTGGGGGGAGGGGGTGATGCTTGGTGTTTTGGGGGGATAAACGAGTTGTAGCATCTCGGATGTGCATCTCGCAGCCGCTCTCTCCGCAGCGCTGTGCCTGCAGTTCCCTGGCCGCGCTGTCCGCTCGCCGCAGGATTCACTGCGTTTTGTTCACCACTTCCCACGGCATCTTCCTGGCGAAGGTCCTTCAACTTAAGTGGGTTGGAGGAGGGAATAGGCGCTTTTGTTTACGTGGACGTGTGGGTGCATATATCAACAACAGGGCAATTAACCGGGTTCCATTGTGGCATTAGATGTGGCTGGTGGCTATATGAAGGGAATAAACCATGTTCCGTGCTAAAGCTGCAACATTGCTATTAGTGGCTACATTTGTGCAAAACCAGCTTGAAGTTGGTAAGAAATTGAAAGACAAGAAAATGTAGAATTGAGAGTCAATAACGAATGTGCTGGTCTCTCAAAACAAAAATTTGCACTAATATCTCATTTACAGGCCCGATCCAAGAGTGCAATTTATCCTCATGGGAACGATTCCAATATTTTTTCTTTGTTAGGGACTGTCAACACATTGCAGAAATTTTTAATGTGCCACAATTTTGCATTAGCTTTTTTTTTTGTTGCAAATGCCAGTACGTACTAAAGAAAAATCATGTTTTCTGCATAATAATTTGTGGGAAATTGTTGAAACGAAAATAGTACAGTGCAGCTTCTCAGACTCCTTTAACATTTGTCTTTAGCAGTCTATTCCTTCAGCACATTTAGTAAAATATCTCATGCTAGTTCACAGGAGAATTATCAGCCAAAGAAGAGTTATCAGAAGATTTGTTTAAAAAAAATTAGAACTGAAGGAGTCTAGAGTGTTTAATTGCCATATATACCAAAAACAATGAAATCTTTACTTACAGCAACATAACAGGTTAACACACACCTTGATAAATAATATAATAAACAAATAAGGTTCAATAACTCAAGAAAAACAATATTAGTGCAAAAAATGGCTCAAAGTCCCCAATGCAACCAAGAGAGTTCGTAGTTTACATAGAAACATAGAAAATAGGTGCAGGAAGAGGCCATTTGGCCCTTTGAGCCAGCACCGCTAGTCATTGTGATCATGGCTGATCATCCACAATCAGTAACCTTTGCCTGCCTTCTCCCTATATCCCTTGATTCCGCTAGCCCCTAGAGCTCTATATAACTCTATTTTTAATTCATCCAGTGAATTGGCCTCTACTGCCTTCTGTGGCAGAGAATTCCACAAATAAGTTAGTGTTTATAGTGTTCAAGAGCCAGAGGATGGCCAGAAATGTAAAGAGCTTTAGAGATATTTACAGAGAAGATTGATCTCTCTTTTATAGACACAAAAAGTTGGAGTAACTCAGCAGGTCAGGGGGCATTTCTGGAGAATAGAAATAGGTGATGTTTCGGGTCGAGGCCATTCTTCAGACTCGGTCATTTGATCTTTCTTTTGAAAGACTGAGGAATTGAGTGCTATGCAAAACCGACACGGAAGGGGACGGGGCCTTTTTTTAAGCCCAAGGCAGGCTTGAGATGCCAAGGGACCTACTCTCTTTTTCTCTTATGTTCTTGTGTGAAGAATTTGCTGAGCCTGAACCTAGACAATAGAAAACACAATTATCTATGATGAAGAAAAGGCATCAGGTCTGGTCAAAGAGTCAGAGTTGTGGCAACACACTCTTACTGTCTTCTCAGGGAGAGAAAGAAATTTAATCTGCAGATAAATATTTTAACAAAGCCTAAAAAAAAATCGAAGTTAGATCAAAAGCAAACTACTAGAAATTTTAAGTAAGAAAATAAACTTTTGGAATACTCAGCAGGTAAAGCAGCATTTTTGTAGAGATCAAACAAAGTTAACTCTCAAGTTGATGACCTTCAGCAAAACTGCTACTCCGATGGATCAGGATGAAGCTGAAGCAATAACAATATCATCCATCACAGATGCTGACTAACCTGCTGAGTAGTTCAATTTGTACTGGTTATTTTTCTGAATAAAAACAATTAAAAAAACTAACAACCTTCTACAGAATAAATGATTTCCTGTTGGTCAATGATCCAGCACATAACATTACATTTATTTTTATTGGGCTGGCTAAATTTACATTACATGAGCACTATTCATCTCAATGACCCATAAGAAACATAGCCTTCCATTTTTAATTTAGTTTAGTTCAGTTTAGTTTAGAGATACAGCGCGGAAACAGGCCCTTCAGCCCACCGTGTCCACAACGACCAGCAATCTCTGCACATTACCACTACCCTGCGCACATTAGGGACAATTTTACAATTATACCAAGCCAATTAACCTACAAACCTGTGCGTCTTTGGAGTGTGGGAGGAAACTGAAGATCTCGGAGAAGGCACAGGTCACGGGGAGAACGTACAAATTCCGTACAGACAAGCTCCCATAGTCAGGATCAAATCCAGGTCTCTGGTGCTGTAAGACAGTAGCTCAACCACTATATCACCGTGCCGCCTAAATTGCTCCTTTCACATTCTTGGCTCATTCTGCAGCATTCACAGCCAATGATGTGCAGCAGTTCTCTATCATGATCACAATTTCAATGTACACCTGAACTCTGGTCTGAAAAGTCAACACATTAACATTTACTAGCTGGTCTCTATCTGCCAGGCAACAATGAGGAATGAAGACCAGAGAAGTTAAAATGTCAAACGATGAATGTAGTGTGCACAGTTTCAGAATTAAAGTTAGCAACATGTTTAAAATGAGACAAATCTGATGTGGACAATTTCATGACTATTATGCTAATTTCACAAACAGTTAAGTTATGAAAACCTTTCAGCAAAGTACCTTTCAGCAAAGGTAAATAAGAAACAGATAATCTGGATCGAGATTCAGAACTGCCATAGAGGACATAGGGTTTTGAGTGTTATTCTGGCTGCAGGTCAGCGACCAATGGAGTTCCGCAGGGATCTGTGCTGCATCCTGTGTTGTTTGTGATATATATATAAATGACTTGGATGTAAAAGTAGATGAGTTGGTTGGTAAGTTTGCAGATGACACCAAAATATGTGGAGTTGCAGGCAGAGCGAAAAGCTGCCAAATTATGCAGCGGGACATAAATCAGCTGCAGAAATAGATGGAGAAATGGCAGATGGGAAAGCAAGTGTCAGGTGTTACTCTTTGGAAGGTCAAATGTGACGGGAAAGAAAGTATATAGTTAATAACAAGACCTTTAATAGCATTGATGTAAGAGGGATCTCGGGGTCCAAGACCGTACCTCCACAAGAGTGACAACATAAATAGATGGAGTGGTAAATAAGGCTTAAGGTATGCTTGCCTTCTTCAGCCTGGGCATTACGTAAAAGGATTAGGAAATTATGTTTCAACTTTGGCTAGGCCATATTTGGAGTATTGTGTACAGTTCTGGTTATCCAATTAAAGGAGGATGTGGAAGTTTGGAGAGCGTGCAGAAGAGGTTTACCTGGATGTTGCCTGGATTAGAGGAGAGTTTGGACAAACTTGTATTGTTTTCTCTGGAGCGTCAGAGGCTGAGAGGACACCTGATAGAGCTTTATAACCTTTTTATATGTCAGAACCTTTTTCCCAGGGTGGAAATGTCAAGGACTGGAGGCCATAGCTTTAAGGTGAGAGGGGGAAAGTGTAAAGAAGATATGTGGGGCAAGTTTTTTTACACAGACAGTAGTGGGAACTTGGAACATGCTGCCTGGGGTGAAGGTGGAAGCAGATAGTGGCATTTAAGACACTTTTAGAGAGGCATATGGAAATGCAGGGAGTGGAGGGATCACATGCAGTTATGGGGATTAGCTTAATTAACCATCATGATCAGCATGGAGACTGATGGCGAAGGGCCTTTTCCTGTGCTGTATTGTTCTACATTCCATATGTTGGCCTTATCAGAGGTAAGTGAAGTAGGTAATGAATCATCAGATAATTTTATCATTTGGCCTTTGAGAATGCTATTCACCCCCCATTCTGTGCCAAATGAAGCACTTCAAATAAAACTAAAATACTTGAATAGCCAGAGCAGTACTCAGAGCTGGATTAAAAGCTGGGTAAGAATGGAGTAGAAAATATAGAAAAATAGGTGCAGGAGTAGGCCACTCAGCCCCAGGGCCGTCTTAACGCATGGGCCTGATGGGCACTTGCCCGGGGGCCCCATGCTGATCTGTGTATGTTAAGTGACTTGCAATAAATAAATACTACTTTAAAAATGTAGGTTCAATAAGTACTTTTTTCGCAACATTTTCAGTGCTTCTCACAGCGATCTGTAAGTGCTTTTCGCAATAATGTAGCACCCTAAGTCCATCGCTAAGTGCTTTTCGGTAAGTGCTTTTCGCCGGCACGACAGGGGGGGGCTGGTAGGGAAAGGGGGGTGGGGGAGAGTAACGGTAGGGGCCCCAGTACACTGCTTTGCCCGGGGGCCCATAATGCTGTAAAAACGGCCCTGCTCAGCCCTTCAAGCCAGCACCACCATTCAATATGATCATGGCTGATCATCTAAAATCAGTACTCCGTTCCTGCTTTTACCCCAAATCCCTTGATTCCTTTAGCCCTAAGAGCTAAATCTAACTCTCTCTCGAAAACATCCAGTGAATTGTCCACCACTGCCTTCTGTGGCAGAGAATTCCACAGATTCACAACTCTCTGGGTGAAAATGTTTTTCCTCATCTCAGTCCTAAATGGCCTACCCCTTATTCTTAAACTGTGACCCCTGGTTCTGGACTCCCCCAACGTCAGGAACATTTTTCCTGTGTCTAGCCTGTCCAATCCTTTAAGAATTTGAAATGTTATAATTTCCACTCCACTCCCTGCATTTCCACATGCCTCTCTAAAAGTGTCTTAATGCCACTATCATATCTGCTTCCACCATCGCCCCAGTAGTTCAACTACTCATTACTCTCTGTGTAAAAAAAACTTGCCCCACATATCTTCATTACACTTATAATATGTTATATTTTTATATGTTTCTATAAGATTCCCTCTCATCCTTCTAAATTCCAGTGAATACAAGCCCAGTCGACCAATCCTTTCATCATATGTCAGTCCCGCCATCCCGGGAATTAACCTGGTGAGCATATCCATGAGATCTCTTATCAGGCTATAGGATGTTCTGGGGGAAATGGATCAATTGTTGAAAAATGCAGAAAGTAAATTTACAAAAATGAATAAAATTCTGGAAAATGTCATCTGAACTTTGAGGGCAAGAGATGGCAACTCAGCTGGTCAGGCAACATCTCTGGAGAAATTGGATGGATGACGTTTCAGATTGGAACCCTTCTTCAGACTAAGGGGTATTCTAAAGCTACTGGAGATAGACTGATGGGCACATTTAGATGAAGTTATTAAGATTATAAGAATATTAAGGGGTTGGACACGTTAGAGGCAGGAAACATGTTCCCAATGTTGGGGGAGTCCAGAACAAGGGGCCACAGTTTAAGAATAAGGGGTAGGCCATTTAGAACTGAGATGATGAAAAACTTTTTCAGTCAGAGAGTTGTGAATCTGTGGAATTCTCTGCCTCAGAAGGCAGTGGAGGCCAATTCTCTGAATGCATTCAAGAGAGAGCTGGATAGTGCTCTTAAGGATAGCGGAGTCAGGGGGTATGGGGAGAAGGCAGGAACGGGGTACTGATTGAGAATGATCAACCATGATCACATTGAATGGCGGTGCTGGCTCAAAGGGCCGAATGGCCTCCTCCTGCACCTATTGTCTATTGTCTATAAGAGATTTTTGAAGGCTTGCATATTGGAGTGGATACAAAGAAAATCAACATTTGCAAGCAGTGTAAAGATTGATCATGTACAAAGGAAAATACCTCAGGGGAAAATTGTAGAAATGCATATTCCAGTAAAAATCAAAAGGCAGCTTCACTATTTAAAGAATAGATACGTCAGACAATGTTAACTGGAATATTTCTAAGCAACTGAGATGACACTGCTAGGGAACGTAAATTAAAATGACCACATTTAAAAGATTTTGTAAATATCTGATGAGCAAAAATGCATTAATCTGGAGAAGTGGATAAAACAAAAAAAATTATGGACTTTCAGTAGATAGTGCAAATGAATTTGAGTTCCAGGGACAGAGGTTTCAGTTAACTAAACACCCTTGTTCATCCTTGGCTTCATTTTTCATGTTGCTGCTTCTCATGCTTAGTTGTGAAAGAGAGGAATCCCAATGATTGCACACCAATAAATGAGAAAATGAGTACATTCCTCTAGGAAAAGGTGTGACAGGAGAAGAGAGGGAATTTAGACTTCATATGTGTCAGGGAAAAGTTTAAAGTCTTGGATAGAGTGGATGTGGAGAGGACGTTTCCACTTGTGGGAGAGTCTAGGACTTGAGATCATAGCCTCAGAATTAAAGGACATTCTTTTAGGAGGGAGATAAGGAGGAATTTCTTTAGTCAGAGGGTGGTAAATCTGTGGAATTCTTTGCCACAGAAGGCTGTGCAGGCAAAGTCAGTGGATATATTTAAGGCAGAGATAGATAGATTCTTGATTAGTACAGGTGCCAGGTTATGGGGAGAAAGCAGGAGAATGGGGTTAGGCAGGAGAGATAGATCAGCCATGAGGATTCTACTCCTACCTCTTATGATCTTATGAAAAGTGAAGGTATGTATTCACAAAATGCTGGAGTAACTCAGCAGGTCAGACAGCATCTCAGGAGAGAAGGAATGGGTGACGTTTAGGGTCGAGACCCTTCTTCAGACTGATGTCAGGGGGGCGGGACAAAGGAAGGATATAGGTGGAGACAGGAAGTTTGAGGGTGAACTGGGAAGGAGGAGGGGGGGGGGAGAATAGGGGGACAGAGGAACTATCTAAAGCTGGAGAAGTCAATGTTCATACCGCTGGGCTGCAAGCTGCCCAAGCGAAATATGAGGTGCTGTTCCTCCAATTTCCAGTGGGCCTCACTATGGCACTGAAGGAGGCCCATGACAGAAAAGTCAGACTGGGAGTGGGAGGGGGAGTTGAAGTGCTCAGCCATCGGGAGATGAGGTTGGTTAAAGCAGACTGAGCGAAGGTGTTGAGCCAAACGATCGCCGAGCCCGCGTTTGGTTTCGCCGATGTAAAGAAGTTGACATCTAGAGCAGCGGATACAATAGATGAGGTTGGAGGAGGTGCAGGTGAACCTCTGTCTCACCTGGAAAGACTGTTTGGGTCCTTAGATGGAGTTAAGGGGGGAGGTAAAGGGACAGGTGTTGCATCTCCTGCAGTTGCAGGGGAAAGTGCCCGGGGATGGGGTGGTTTGGGTAGGAAGGGACGAGTGGACCAGGGAGTTACGGAGGGAACGGTCTCTGCGGAACGCAGAAAGGGGAAAAGTGAAAAGTGAAAGTTTCTGACAGAAACAACTGCTCATCTAAAATATAAATAACCTTGTCAGATGGGGGTAATCTTTTTAAGATATCAAAGAAAATGCCATTATAGTGATATCGTGAGATGGGGAAATAAATTCCTATTCTTGGGGATTTTGCTGCAGATAACGCCTTGGCGCAGTAATCATCAATGCGAATTCAACTTTGGTAATTTTTCTTCAGGTCACAGTTTGCTCTGAAGTTTCTGGATCCTGCCTTTTTGCCAATTGAAAATGGCCATCGTAACGATATCCGCAGCAAACTTGCAAAATGGTCTTTCAACACAACTTCCTTTTTACAGCAAAGGTACATCTTTTGTGCAAAGTTTACATTTCTGAGGGCAATTCAACTAAAAGAGCCAGACTTCATTTCCCTTTATACGTATTTTAAGACTGTTCCATGTTACTTTATTCCAAGTGTATAAAATTGGTCTTTCGGAGATCTGACAATTTTACAGCGTGACACATAAATTTATTATTATAAGAGGATGGGGGACAAAATCGGCTGAATCCTAACAGATTATGATATGGTTGTGCAAGTTAGGAACCCAGTTTCAAAGTTATAACATTTTAATTAAGATGTATTTGCTTGTTCAATTTGCTTTAAGATTGGATTGCCTCTCTGCAGTTGAAACCTTAACATATTATAACATTATGCTTTTACTAAAAAATGTTTTTATTAGAATTTAGCCATTTATATTGTGTTTGTAATTGAAGTCCACGGCCCTGAACTAATTCGTCCCCTGCACTTTTGTTTGTTTTAGGAAAGACATCAGTCGCTATGTCGATGTTTTTAAAAATTTTACATTGATTAAGAAAAACGTACGAGTTGGACAGTTGATGCACTATGACTATTCCAGTCACAAGTACGTTTTTTCTGTAAGCAATAATTTCCGATCATTACTTCCCGAGGCCCCCCCTATATTAAAGATGCACTACAACACTTGTGCAGTTGTTGGGAACAGTGGGATCCTGACAGGGAGCAGTTGCGGAGCTGCCATTGACAAGTACGATTTCGTGTTCCGTTGCAACTTCGCACCGACCGAAACTTTCGAGAGTGATGTTGGAAGCAAAACGAATGTCACCACCTTTAACCCGAGCATCCTGGAAAAGTACTACAACAATCTATTCACAATTCAAGATCGAAACAGGTTTTTTCTAAATCTTAAAAAGCTGGATGGAGCCATTCTTTGGATCCCAGCATTTTTCTTTCACACGTCTGCTCCCATAACAAGAACGTTGGTAGATTTCTTTATGGAACATAGAGCGCAACTGAAGGTCCAGTTGGCGTGGCCTGGGAACATAATGCAACATATCAATAAGTGAGTAACGTTTAAAGAACTTCTCCATACCAGATGTGCACATATTTATTATTACAATGTGTGTATTATGTTTATTTTTTAATTAACAGACGTCTTTGTTCTCTATTAAATTTCTGTAGCACAGAATAGTACAGCAACATATTTTCCTTCTCTCCAGAGACGCTGCCTGTCCCATTGAGTTACTCCAGCATTTTGTGTCTTCCTTCGATTTCAACCAGCATCTGCAGTTCTTTCCTACACAGGAACATATCTTACGGCCTACAATGTCCATACCGATCATGATCCCAAAATAAACTAATCTCAAAGATAAACACAAAGAGCTGGAGTAACTCTGCCAGACAGGCAGCATCCCTGGAGAGAAGGGATGAGTGACTTTTCGGGTCGAGACCCTTCTTCGGTCTGGTTAGGGATAAGGGAAACGAGAGATATAGATGGTGATGTGGAGAGATAAAGAACAATGAGTAAAAGATATGCAAAAAAGTGACGATGATAAAGGAAACAAGCCAATGTTAGCTGTTTGTAGGGTGAAAATTAGAAACTGGTGTGACTTGGGTGGGGAGAGATAGAGAGAGAGGGAATGCCGGGGCTACCTGAAGTGAGAGAAATCAATATTCATTCCACTGGGCTGTGAGGTGCCCAAGCGAAATATGAGATGCTGTTCCTCCAATTTGCGTTTAGCCTCATTCTGACAATGGAGGAGACCTAGGACATTAAGGTCTGTGTAGGAATGGGAAGGAGAATTAAAGCGTCCAGCAACCGGGAGATCAGATAGATGGCCTGTACCTACAAACACTTTGGCCTGTTTCATTTATCATCGTTACTTTCTTTTGTATATCTTTCATTCATTGTTCTTTATCTCTCTACATCACCATCTATATCTCTCGTTTCCTTTGTCCCAAACCAGTCTGAAGAAGAGACTCGACCCGAAACGTCACCCATTCCATGATCCCGACGTTAAAATTATAACATCGTTACCACCATTAGAGATAACCAATTCCAAACAAAAATCACGAAAGTACATCTGAAAATGGAAATCTTTCAATTGCTCTCTTGTGGCACATGAACTCAAGTGCACGCCGCCACTTCTCTATTGGTTGGTGTTGCCTACCCAGAATATTGTCCCCACGTGTCTGAGCCCAGTTCACCGCTATCCTGGGACATTTGACCGTCCGCGGCGGCATTCTTCACAACCAATTGTTCCCTACGCATTCCAGACATCCCAATACTTGGGATGGACATTCAGCCATTGAGGGTAACAGAAGTTCTCCAGGGTGGTGCGAGGAAAAATACAAAGCAGCGACCTGCTTTCCCTTTCTGAGATGAGAGAGCTACTGAGAAATAGACAATAGACAATAGGTGCAGGAGGAGGCCATTCGGCCCTACGAGCCAGCACCACCATTCAATGTGATCATGGCTGATCATTCTCAATCAGTACCCCGTTCCTGCCTTCTCCCCATACCCCCTGACTCTGCTATCCTTAAGAGCTCTATCTAGCTCTCTCTTCAATGCATTCAGAGAATTGGCCTCTACTGCCTTCTGAGGCAGAGAATTCCACAGATTTACAACTCTCTGACTGAAAAAGTTTTTCCTCATCTCCGTTCTAAATGGCCTACCCCTTATTCTTAAACTGTGGCCCCTGGTTCTGGACTCCCCCAACATTGGGAACATGTTTCCTGCCCTCTTCCCACTGGCCATCAGGACTGTCAACTTTTACAACTCCAGAGACTAAATTTTGTCTACACTATAGTAACTTTATTAACTTTATTTATATGTTGTAACTGTAATTCTTTTTTGTGCACAATCTGCAGGCATTGCCACTTTCATTTCACTGCACATCGTGTATGTGCATTTGACAAATAAACTTGACTTGACTTGACTTGACTTAACGTGTCCAATCCCTTAAATAGCGGCTGGACTGCTTCCTTTGCCCTTTTGCATTCATCGATTTATCGCCATTTTAAAGAACAAGTGTCTGTTTTTCCACTTTGGTTGGAAGGCGTAAAAGGGTCTCACCCCAAAACGTCACCCACTCCTTCCCTCCAGAGATGCGGCTTGTTCCACTGAGTTACTTCAGCTTTTTGCATCTTTCGTCAGTCAAACTAAAGATGCTGACCACCCTCATGGTTTCATCTCTAAACATAGAAATCTGCAACCTTTGGGTATTCATTAATACTTGCTGAAAATTAGCAGAATTATTTATAATAATTGAATTTATGGTATGTTCATTTTTTATGCAACCATTACCCATGAGACATGAGTATTGTTTAATTATTTAGCGACTTATAATATATGGAATAAACTATTCCCTATGCAAATTTAATCGATGTATCCATTGCTGACAAACATCGACTGGCGATCAATTTTTCTCATGCACCATGGTCATCAGCAACTTACTCCTCAAGTGCTGATGTTGAATCAGCCTTATTTCCCAACCAACGCTGTCCAAACAACCTCTAGCTTATCCAAGCCAGCCTAATGGGGCAGATCCAAAAGCAAAGCAAACACTGCAGATGTTGGTATTCTGCAATAAAAAACAGATAATGCTAGAAGCATTCAGCAAGTCAAACACAATCTGTGGAGAGAAAAACGGAATTCCCATTCTTATCGATGACCTTCATCAGAACATGGAGCTGATCTCTTTGTCCCTGGTGACATAGAACCACAGAACCCAGGTTCCAAACAATCCGGCTGGAAATCCCAAATGCACCAGGTTCCTCCCATTCGTTTGACCAAAGTTCTCACTGCGGCTTTCCACTCCTTTCCAAACTATAATCAGTCACATCTACCCCACTGTGCACATGGCTTATGCAGACAGAGAAAATTGTACACTTATAATTACCAGAAGATCAGAATTACAATCTATCTCAGAACCACCATGACGGGCGATGGGAAAATGCAAAGCAATATTTATTAAGAATAGAATAATCGGAAAGAAAATATAGAAACATAGAAAATAGGTGCAGGAGGAGGCCATTCGGCCCTTCGAGCCAGCACCAGCATTCATTGTGACCATGGCTAACTCTCTTTTAAATTCATCCAGTGATTTGGCCTCCACTGCCTTCTGTGGCAGAGAATTCCACAAATTCACAACTCTCTGGGTGAAAAAGATTTTTCTCGTCTCAGTATTAAATGGCCTCCCTTTATTCTTAGATTGTGGCCCCTGGTTCTGGACTCCCCCAACATTAGGAACATTTTTCCTGCAGCTAGCTTGTCCAGTCCTTTTATAATTTTATATGTTTCTATAAGATCCCCTCTCATCCTTCTAAATTCCAGTGAATACAAGCCCAGTCTTTCCAACTTTCCTCATATGACAGTCCTGCCATCCCGGGGATGAACCTTGTGAACCTGCGCTGCACTGCCTCAAAAGCAAGGATGTCCTTCCTCAAATTAGGAGACCAAAACCGCACACAATACTCCAGATGTTGTCTCACCAGGGCCCTGTACAACTGCAGAAGGACCTCTTTACTCCTATATTCAAATCCTCTCATTATGAAGGCCAACATGCCACTAGCTTTCCTCACTGCCTACTGTACCTGCATGTTTACTTTCAGTGTCTGGTGTACAAGGACACCTAGGTCTCGTTGCACTTCCCCTTTTCCTAATCTGACACCATTGAGATAATAATCTGCCTCCTTGTTCTTGCCGCCAAAGTGGATAACCTCACATTTATCTACATTATACTGCATCTGCCATGCATCTGCCCACTCACTCAACCTGCCCAAGTCACCCTGCAACATCCTAGCATTCTCGTTGCAGTTCACACTGCCACCCAGCTTTGTGTCATCTGCAAATGTGCTAATGTTACTTTTAATTCCATCATCCAAATCATTAATGTATATTGTAAATAGTTGCGGCCCCAGCACCAAGCCTTGCACTCGCCACTTGTCACTGCCTGCCATTCTGACAGGGGCCCGTTTATTCTTAGTCTTTGTTTCCTGTCTGCCAACCAATTCTCTATCCATGTCAATACCCTAGCCTCAATACCATGTGCTCTAATTTTACCCACTAATCTCCTGTGTGGGACCTTATCAAAGGTTTTCTGAAAGTCCAGATACACTACATCCACTGGCTCTCCTTCATCCATTTTAAGTCACATCCTCAAAAAATTCCAGAAGATTAGTCAAGCAGGATTTCCCCTTCATAAATCCATGGTGACTTGGACCAATCCTTTTACTGCTATCCAAATGCCCAATTATTACTTCTTTAATAATTGACTCCATCATCTTCCCCACCACTGATGTGAGGCTAACTAGTCTATAATTCCACGTTTTCTATCTCGCTCCTTTCTTGAAAAGTGGGATAACATTAGCTACACTCCAATCCACCGGATCTGACCCTGAATCTATAGAACATTGGAAAATGATCACCAATGCTTTAACCAGCATCTGCAGGGTTTTTTTCCTACACCAATACGTCCATGATTTCTATAACCACCTACTTGAGTACCCTGGGATGCAGACCATCAGGCCCTGGGGATTTATCAGCCTTCAGTCCCATCAGTCTACCCAATACTATTTCTCGCCTATTGCAAATTTCTTTCAGTTCCTCTGTCTCCCTAGATCCTCTATCCTCTAGTACATCTGGGAGATTGTTTGTGTCTTTGGTGCTAATGGAAGACATTTCATTGAAATTGGTGTTATGTTTTTAAAGTTATTTTAAAGTTTAAATCTATCTCATAAGGAGGGTAGGGGAGGGAGGGAGGGAGGGGGTGGAGGGGTGGGGGGAGGGAGGGAGGGGGAGTAGGGAGGATAAGGGGGGTTGGTGGGGATGGAGTGGGGGGAGGGGGAGGGGAGGGGGAGGAGGAGTGGAGGAGGGAGGGGAGGGGGGAGGGAGAGGGAGGGAGGGGGAGAGGGGAGGGGGGGGGAGAGGGTGCTGCACCAATGCAGGAGAGGTTTGGGCCCAAGGGTCCACTTGGTCTAATACTATATAAAACGCCCATGTAATTAAAAAAAAGAGAGTGGAGCTCATGCAAAGAATTTAAGTAGCAGACACCGAAACACCAAGAGAAAGTGCTGAGTGGAAGACAAATGAAAGGCAATATTTGAGACAAATATTTGAGACAAATTGGGGCTATATTCTTCGTGACAAAAAAAATCGTGATATCGATGATTTTGTATCATACAAAAATATTTATTAAC
Organism: Rhinoraja longicauda; assembly: GCF_053455715.1. Classification (NCBI taxonomy): domain Eukaryota; kingdom Metazoa; phylum Chordata; class Chondrichthyes; order Rajiformes; family Arhynchobatidae; genus Rhinoraja; species Rhinoraja longicauda. The sequence continues at coordinate 28,562,429 of NC_135953.1, forward strand.
ATCTGCAGAGAAGGAATGGGTGCTGTTTCCAGTCAAGACCCTAAACGTCACCCATTCCTTCTCACTTGAGATGCTGCCTGTCCTGCTGAGTTACTCCGGAATTTTGTGTCTATCCTCGGTGTAAACCAGCATCTGCTGTTCCTTCCTGCACAGTTATTACCATGTTTCTGTTTTACTGTTGAACAGATATTGGAAAACCAAGCACCTGGCTCCAAAACGCTTAAGCACGGGCATCCTGGTATATACATTGGCTTCTGCCATTTGCGAAGAGATCCATTTGTACGGATTCTGGCCTTTTGCATGGGACCCCAACACAGGACAAGAATTGCCATATCACTACTATGACAAGAAGGGAACAAAATTCACGACCAAGTGGCAAGAGTCCCATCAACTTCCAGCAGAATTCAAGCTGTTGTTTAAGCTGCACACCGAGGGATTGACAAAACTGACCCTTTCACGCTGTGGCTCTTAATGTGATGTTTTCGAAGTATGTTTTTCCCATTCTTGTTCAGTTTATGTTTCAAATGCATTATGTATCCAATGCGTGACGACGCTATGTGGAACACATCTCAAATTATTTCCAACACTGTGGGCCCAACGTGTTCATGAAATTTCGTGCACTGTGGTAGCAAGCATATGTTTTGTATTTCAAAGTAGCCAGAATCGCTTAGACGTACATTTTGGGGCTTTCCTTTACATATACAAGTGAATGTATTGAATAACGAGGAGCTGTCTATACAAGGTTATTTTCCAACAGGTAGAGCCGCAGTATCGTGAACACTGGCGGGAGAAAATGAGCTGATACCATCAGCAGTGGTCGGCCGTGCCAATCCTATCGACGGCAACGTAGGCTTAACAACTAGTTAAGCCTAACATGTTAGCTAAAGAACCCAATCAAATTAAGAATAAACAATAACATTCGGCGTGGTCATAGATGTTAATGCGAATGAATTTAGTGCTGAAACAAATCTGATTGTCTTTAAAAAGCGGTGCAAATATTAAAAATGAGTGATTTCACTCGGTCCCACCTGTCAGATGCCAAATAACAAAACAGACTGCACGTTTAATATTGTCTGCACGGGGTTTACTACAATTAACTTAATTGTAATCCTCATATTTCTTTTCAAAGTTTCAGACTTTTTTTTACGTCTTGACATCGACTCCGTGTACTCTGATTCAAAAAGCCGAGCAGCCTGTAAAGTGAAATGTAACCTCTTATATATAAAATTACTGGAGGCAAAAGAGCATGCAAACATTGTATTACCCTCCTCGGCAAATCTACGAACAAAATACAGTGGGAAGTGACACTTAGATTTGAAGGATATGATCGTGAACGGTAGAATGTTAGATGATTACAAGATAATAGATTATTTAAGCATTTCCATAAATAAAATATAATAACTTTCAACTCTTATTTATATCGAATATCGTTGTTAAAGTGGACATGCTTGTCTTTTGTACGCATGTTTGGCACTTTTTAATCATCAAATGGATGGTGAATGTACTACTTTTGTACCGGCATTTTAAAAAAAGTTTCATTTTTTCACAGAGATCATATAAGTTTTGAAGTTATATTGAATACTTTAGCTGGTTTACCAACTATAAGGTTGCTATACGCCTCTGTCGACGTTTTAATGCAGACGTTTCAAGAAGGATTCTATGATCTGTTGTATTGGGAAATTGAATAATTTTGTTAACTCAAGTTTCAATATACTTCCTCATGCTTGTGAATGTTCATCTATATTAAATTACTGGTTAAGTTACATGAGAACTTTGTTTTACTGACTTGTGGGGTTGCTGTTAAATCCATAGAGGTTTTTAAAACAATGTTTCACATTCTCATTGATCATAACATATTAAGAATGGTCCGCTTGAACAATGACCAGACCAGTTGAATTACAGAAAGAAAACGTCGAATATCCAACGAATATAACAATAGGTTATTATTGCGTTACGTAATCGATCTGTCGTCGAAATAACAAATGTGTGCTGGGCTGAAAGCTATGCCTTTCTGCAATGCGATGTTTATGGTGAGTTGGAGAGTATAGTATCTGGTTGATGGCGCGTGTAAAGTTACTATTTAATTCAGCTTTACCTCGCCTTGTGGTTTCTCAAGATCCAGAAATATACATTAATGACTTGGATGAAGGGATTAAAAGTACCATTAGCAAATTTACAGATGATACAAAGCTGGATGGTAGTGTGAACTGTGAGCAAGATGCTATGAGGTTGCAGGGTGACAGACAGGTTGTGTGAGTGGGCGGATGCATGGCAGATGCAGTTTAATGTGGATAAATGTGAGGTTGTCCACTTTGGTGGTAAGAATAGGAAGCCAGATTATTATCTGAATGGTGTCAAGTTAGGAAAAGCGGACGTACAACGAGATCTGGGTGTCCTAGTGCATCAGTCACGGAAAGGAAGCATGCAGGTACAGCAGGCAGTGAAGAAAGCCAATGGAATGTTGGCCTTCATAACAAGAGGAATTGAGTATAGGAGCAAAGAGGTCCTTCTGCAGTTGTACAGGGCCCTAGTGAGACAGTTTTGGTCTCCAAATTTGAGGGAGGATATTCTTGCTATTGAGGGCGTGCAGCATAGGTTTACTAGGTTAATGCCCGGAATGGCGGGACTGTCATATGTTGAAAGACTGAAGCGAGTAGGCTTGTATACACTGGAATTTAGAAGGATGAGAGGGGATCTTATCGAAACATATAAGATTATTAAGGGGTTGGACACGTTAGAGGCAGGAAACATGTTCCCAATGTTGGGGGAGTCCACAACCAGGGGCCACGGTTTAAGAATAAGGGGTAGACCATTTAGAACGGAGATGAGGAAAAACTTTTTCAGTCAGAGAGTTGTAAATCTGTGGAATTCTCTGGCTCAGAAGGCAGTGGAGGCCAATTCTCTGAATGCATTCAAGAGAGAGCTAGATAGAGCTCTTAAGGATAGTGGAGTCAGGGGGTATGGGGAGAAGGCAGGAACGGGGTACTGATTGAGAATGATCAGCCATGATCACATTGAATGGTGGTGCTTGCTCGAAGGGCCGAATGGCCTACTCCTGCACCTATTGTTTATTGTTTATTGTCCATTGAAAGAGGAATGTAATTCTCTATATTGAAGATAAAAGTTTATTTTAAATTCGTACCTGTCTGCTGGTCTTCAAAATGTTTTCATTTCTAGTCTTGGCATAATTCCACGACTTGGGTAAGAGGGCCGAAAATACTTACAAATCTATAGGCAAGTGCGCCTGCTGAGCAGGGACCTGGCAGATGAATATAACAGGAATGTAGAGAGGGCACAGAATGCTGGAGGAACACATCGGCTCAGGCAGCATCTGTGGACGGAATGGATAGACGATGCTTCGGGGCGAGGCCCTATAGAAGGATCTGGTTCTGCATCTAGATCTGGTGACAGGTAATGGGGAGAAGGTAGAATAATGAGACTAGCAGCGAGTGATAGATCAGCCATGATTGAATGGCGGAGTAGACTTGAGGGGCCGAATGGCCTAATACTGCGCCTATCTCGTACGATCTTACGGTTATTCATTTTTAATAATGTAAATAGAATTGAAAATAGAAAATCTGTCTGAAGAAGGGTCTCGACCCGAAACCCAGAGGGTTGTGAATCTGTGGAATTCTCTGCCACAGAAGGCAGTGGAGGCCAATTCACTGGATGTTTTCAAGAGAGAGTTAGGCTAACGGAATCAAGGGACATGGGGAGAAAGCAGGAACGGGGTAGGAAAGAAAACTGCAGATGCTGGTTTAAATCGTAGGTGGAAACAAAAATGCAGGAGTAACTCAGCGGGTCAGGCAGCGTCACTGGAGAGAAGGAATGGGTGACGTTTCGGGTCGAGAATGGCGGGGCTGGGTCGAAGGGCAGAAAGGCCTCCTGCACCTATTTTCTATGAAACGTCACCCGTTTTGTCTATCCAGAGAAGCTCCATGTCCTGCTGAGGTGTAAACCTGTATCTGCAGTTCCTTCCTTTACATAGAAAAGCAGAATATTTCTCAAAGAATGCAAGGACCTGGAAGTAGGGCCCCAGCCTAGGCGAACCTACCCATCCTTTGCTGCAGCCGCGTGTAAACAGTTGGGAATTGGTAAAGCAATCGGCGTTATTACATATGGTTAATTTAACGTACAAAAAAAATCTGCAAGTATTAAGAACCTAAGCGACACACCAACTGACCTATTGCGTAACTTTCTTACTCAATGAAGAATATAATTAACTTGAGCATGCTTACAATGAAGATTTACCAAACTTTCTCGCTGAGGGGCACGACCAGACCACACACCCGCATTACCTCGAATTTAGAAGGATGAAAGGTGAAACAATTCTGTAAGGAGTGGTGGAGGGTGCGTGGGAGTGAGAGTGTGGACACGGAGCGGCTCTCACCCTAGTTAACAACTAATGGAAAATCGACACAAAATGCTGGAAGAACTCAGCGGGTCAAGCAGTATCTCTCGAGAAAAGGATGGGTGACGTTTCGGATCGAGGTCCTTCTTCAGATTTCAGCATTTTGTGTTGATCTTAGGTGTAAACCAGCACCTGCAGTTCCTTCCCAACAACTAATGGACACGATCTCAATTAAAAACAACAGCTATTTTGGACTGAGATGAGAAGTTTCTGAACTGGAATAGTTCTAAACACGAGTTGTAGCCGCTCCTCACAAACGATCAGGTCTGAGATTTTGAGTCGAAACGAAGCCATTACGTAGGACATCGACAGACAGTAACGAGTCCTTCGGCCCACAGTGTCCGTGTCTTACATGATGACAATTTAAACGGATCTCCCTTGCCTGTAATCCTTATCCCTCCATTCCCTGCACAAACATGTACCTTTCTAATAGACTGTTAAACGCTCCAACTGTATCTGCTTCCACCGCCACCCTTGACAGCACGTTCCAGGTGCCCATCACTTTTTGTGCAAAATAAATGCCCAGCAAATCTCTTTTAAAATTTGCCTCTTTCACCTTAAAGCTATAGCGTCCAGTGTTTGACATTTCAACACTGGGGGGAAAAAAAGTTCTGCCGATCCTGTCTATGCCAATTACATATGGTTATCTAAAAATAAAAGTTACCCCGTTTTGTGAGAAAAGAACTTCAGGTGCGATAGAAACAGGAAAATGCCAACACTACTTGTTTTCGCTCTTCAATTCAATTTTAGATCACGGATCCAACCGCGTTTAAAAAAAATATATTGTAAATTCATATCATCAAAATCCTGGTCACCTGCACCTGCTCTGCCGAACTTCAGAACCGCGTCCCTTGCATAAACACACAAAATCAAAATTGCCAACTCCAAGACTTTGACATATTTTCTTCCTACGTTCTTAAAAATGTGTCAAACATTTCGAAATAAATTATGTTTCAAGAAACAATGAAACGTGGCCCATTGCATAATCAATACAAACGCAGTGTCCCAGCGCCAACAATCTCCGACAACATTAAGAGCTGGGACACTTGGCTTCTATCAAAGTACTAACAATTAATACAATTAATTAAACTCAGTACAGGAAAGTTTCTAGAAAAACATAGAAAAAAGGTGCAGGAGGAGGCCATTTGGCCTTTCGAGCCAGCACCGCCATTCATTGTGATCAAGGCTGATCACCCACAATCAGTAACCCGTGCCTGCCTTCTCCCCATATCCCTTGATTCCGCTAGCCCCGAGAGCTCTACCTAACTCTCTTTTAAATTCATCCAGTGTTTTGGCCTCTACTGCCTTCTGTGGCACAGAATTCCACAAATTCACAACTCTCTGGGTGAAAACGTTGTTTCTCATCTCAGTTTTAAATTGCCTCCCTTTTATTCTTAGACTGTGGCCCCTGGTTCTGGACTTCTGGACTCCCCCAACATTGGGAACATTTTTTCCTGCATCTCGCTTGTCCAGTCCTTTTATAATTGTATATGTTTCTGTAAGATCCCCTCTCATCCTTCTAAATTCCAGTGAATACAAGCACAGTCTTTCCAATCTTTCCTCATATGACATCCCGGGTATTAACCTCATGAACCTACGCTGCACTGCCTCAATAGAAAGGATGTCCTTCCTCAAACTAGGAGACCAAAACTGCACACAATACTCCAGATGTGGTCTCACCACGTCCCTGTACAACTGCAGAAGGACCTCTTTACTCCTATACTAAAATCCTCTCGTTATGAAGGCCAACATGCCATTAGCTTTCCTCACTGCCTGCTGTACCTGTATGTTTACTTTCAGTGACTGGTGTACAAGGACTCCCAGGTCTCGTTGCACTTCCCTTTTTCCTAATCTGACACCATTGATATAATAATCTGCCTCCTTGTTCTTGCCGCCAAAGTGGATAACCGCACATTTATCTACATTATACTGAAACTGCCTTGCATCTGCCCACGCACTCCACCTGTCCAAGTCACCCTGCAACTTCCTAGCATTCTCTTCGCAGTTCACACTGCCACCCAGCTTTGTGTCATCTGCAAACTTGCTGGTGTTACTTTTAATTCCATCATCTAAATCATTAATATATATTGCAAATCGTTGCGGCCCCAGCACCGAGCCTTGCGGCACTCTACTCGCCACTGCCTGCCATTCTTACAGTTTTATAAATATCTGCAAGGCCTGTGCTCATATATGCTAGCGTTTTGTAAAGACTGGGTTCTACTCCGTGTTATCATTTATGTGAATATTCTAATACATGTGATTATTTTATTTTTATACCACTAGAAGATATAGACTGGTATCTCATAGAAAAGATCTTCTGTTCGGACTAGCCGTCGTAATAAGACAGGATTTAGCAAAGCATTTAGCGATTAAACATGTTGATATCTGTTTGATTACTTGCTATATTTTATTAGCAATAATATAAACTACGCGAGTATGGTTTTCTCATTACGTTCGCATCGCTGAAGGGAAAGGTGCTGAAAGAACGTTTCACCGTATATAACAAACTGTTTCGAGTATACTTTCCGAGGGGGTTGAGTAGATGATTAACTGGGTGTATCTTCAAAACACCTTTTGTGCGTATAAGGTATTCGACCTCAGCAGAATACGGTTTAAGTTCCAATCGCTTTCTCCGCGACTCATTAAACGCCCGTTTGAGCGCAGGAGCTAGCACTTGCACAGGTTAAACAGAGTAAAAAGACACAAGGTGCTGGAGTAATTCAGTGGGCCGGGCAGCTTATCTGGAGGACAAGAACAGCCGACGTTTCTGGCCAGGAACAAGGTCACCCATGGCTTCCAGAGATGCAGAAATGTCTCGATCGGAAATGTCTTCATGTTCTCTAGAGATGTTGCCTGACTCGCTGAGTTACTCCAGCACTTTGTGTCTTTTTTTTTGTTGTAAACCAGCATCTGCAGTTCCTTGTTTCTACATTCACCAGAGATGCTGCCTGACCCGCTGAGTTGCTCCAACACTTTGTGTCTTTTGTTGTAAATCAGTACCTGCAGTTACTTGTGTCTACGTTAAACCTAGAATGCAATGGCAGGCATCGGTAAGTGGGCGAATGGCGTGCCTTTCATTTCCTATCGAGATCAGTTGCTAAATAGGGAAGGAAAAGTCAACTGAGAAATAGATCATAAATACAGGTACAATATCAGCATTCAAGTTCAGCATCGAGACGCGAGTGAGCAACTTATTCAGTTTTATCCTTTAACCATCTAACACATTCACAGGATTCAACAGAAAGTAAGGTGCCGGAGAAAGCCGACGGGTCTGTCAGCATCCGTGGAGGGAATAGACAGGCAACGTTTCGGACCGCGACCCATCTTCACTAATCACTCTTCCTCTCTTCTTCTTCAACTTCTTCTTCACTCTAATCAACTAACTAAACCATGCATTCTTTCTTTCTTTAGCATGGGTGGCAGATTACAAATCCAACAACTTCTGAGGCCATTAATGAATGCTAAATATGTTCCTAAATATCATTATCAATTCTAAATAAAATGTTTAATCCTAAACTCCAACTACCCTCTCCTCGAATAACTCCCAGGCGAATTTGGGCCACAAAGGTGACTTTCAAGTTATGAAAAAAATAACTGTTACTTTTATTTGAAACTTTGGAATCGCTTTTAGTTACATGACTCTGTTAAAGGAAAACAGATAATTGGAGGTATGTCAGTTATTGCATATTTACGATCGACATGAATTTCTCTATATTGCATCCAGCGACTATGTAAACTACTTTCACGTCCCAATTCTCCGTTTCAGAGTGATGGTAAAATAAAGATACTATGCATGTTTCGAAAGCGTTCAACTCAAATTCAGTAAACAATTATTATGTGTAAAGTAACACAAATCGTTCTTAACAAAATTCGTTATTTATACCGAAAGTTTACCGATTGAGGTTTGAAGGTTCAGGATTCGGACAATTATCTGCATTGTGCACTTAATGATACCGCAATCTATAGATAAACATGGATGTGTATCTTTCCCATACTCACAGAGAAACATAATTAAATGTAAAATGGATTCCGTTTTTTCCAAGTCATTTTTTAATAAATGATTTGGAGGAGAAATACTCACTAGACGTTTGATCAAACAGTAATGGAAAAACCTAGGTTAAATTAGCATGTCGTTAGTTTAGTGGAGAAATTTTTGATATGTTTAATTATTTTAATTAAACTATTTATTCCTCTTATGTCCGCACTGCAAATGCTAAATTAGACTTCAATTATCTATCACCATTAACATACATAAACTATACACTGGAACAAAATTTCGTTACGTACGTTGGGTGGATTAGTAAGTTGAATTCGTCAGGGTCATGCAAAATATTATTAATGTATACTTGTAGGAATAGTATTTTGACATAAATATCATGTAAATGTGTCGACTCGTTTGATAAATGTAATCGATAAATGGCGCGTGCGTTAATATTTTATTAATAGTTACCATTCTCATATCAAATAGAGTTCAATACAAAACTGGATTATTTCGTGGCAGTGAATTCTAACGTCGTAGCACATTGATATGTGCGATAACCAACGACTTGGATCTACCACAGGAAAGTTTTCTCATTTGGCAATGTAGCATTACTGCTCTGAAATAAACGATCTGAAAGCTGATTCACTGTGAACAAGCTCCAAAAACCAAACTGGTCCATGTTGGTCTATTCCCATTTTTTTTCGGTACATCACTTTCAAACTTAACCTGAAACTAGATGAGGAAGAAGAAGAAGAAAACAAAACAAATAAATAAATAGTTATCGGGTATTTTCCCTGGGACGATGAAACGTTAATTATTGTAATAGTCAACGCGAATATTAAATTCCACCGACGAAGGGAGGGGAGACTTGGGCTAACCCTCAAAATCTGCTCTTTGGAATCTTGCAAATTGGCTGAGTTTGGATTGGTCAAACTATCTACCTTAGACTTTATTTATTTAAACAATTGAACAATTTGAAACAATTTCTATTGTATCAAGCGCTGATTACCAACACCGGTTTCCTCTACAGAAGTTGATCAAATGTATTTTTTATTGGCATAGATGTACCAATTTTCAATGGACGATAGTCTTGAATAATGTCAACCCCAACACGTTAAGTGTAGTTGTAACAAAAGTTCATTGAAAATAAAAAGCCGTCGATGTTAGGCAATAGAAGATCTACAACTACTTTTGGAAATTCCAATTGCTCTGCACATTGATCGATAAGCGAAAACACTTATGATTAAGATAAGTACTTCTTCAGGCGTTAACCAATCCAACGAAATCCAGTCGGTAAAATGATTAAAAATGAAAATGAATGAAAGCATCTGAATCGTGCCGTTTCATAACTTTATAATTTTTGACTTTCTCTTATTGCCCTTTTCCAAGCATTTTTTGTTATTTAAATATAATTGGCGATATCTTACATTTTCCAAATAACTTGCCCAATACTCGTTACTGGGTCCGTAAAATTTGTTTAAACAATCTCTTGGTGCGTTTATTTACAATGTTAATGATTAGATAATTGTATTAACACGGAACATTTAAAAGCTCGACAGTATAGTTGTTCTGTCATTCTTCCTACCAAAAGTCACTATTTATAATGTACCGAGAGGTGGAACAATTCATTATCTAGGAAGTTTATAAAGCGTTGAAACTGCATTCATTGCATTGGACTTCCAAAATGCGCAGCGATGTCAAAGCCTCGCCTCAAAAGATTTTTAAGGAGAGGTGAAATGAACTCTATGATGATTAATACGTCCAGGCAATGTGGAAGTCGTTAAAGTTTACCTAAATCTTGTGGTTTTTCTCTGGGGCGTCCGCGAGACCGTACCAAATCAACCCAATGGGATAGTTCCTTTGTATATAAGTTCCTTTTGGTTTAGTAATGACACGATAATCTAAGGGTAAATTTTGCGGTTTCTACGCAGGGCTGCTTAGTTACCCAAAGGAGTGGAAATGTGATTGAGATAGACACCAATAATAATGTTGCCGTATGCTGAACAATGCGCATTCAATACAGTTGGTGGCAATAATCAAACTCCATTGCATGCTTCTGGCGTTCCGGGGTAATGTTGCACTACCCTCATGCAAGTAACGGGGTACCGGGCATCAAAAAGAATCATGAACATTTTAGCTTTGTAATTCCAAACTTGAATGACGTGGAATGGTTGTGGATATGGTTAGTCCGAAAATATTTTCACATTTGGGCGCGAGAGTTCTAACATTTCGGAAGATTCTCATATTGTTATAGATCATATCAGTAAGATTTTAGAGGAATAATTAACAAAAGTTTGTCCACTTCAGTCAGCGTCTTTCAGCAATACCCAGCATATAACTGGTAGTTATTAAATAAAAAGATAAAATGATTCCTAGATATACCATGTAACCATGACGATGTCACAATTCGCATGTTAAAAAGAAAGGGTTACTTAATATATTACCAACGATTTTAAATTATTATAAATCATCTAAATTTTATATCTCAGATGCACAGCACGATTTTTTTTTTCTTTAGTAACTTTCCTGGAGTTGGTTAATAATTAAAATATTGTTTGTTTATAATTCGCTATTATTTTGAAATCTATATGCAAGTTTTTTTAAATCTTGGCTGCGTTGTTTCAGATAATCTTTAGTTAAACTATTACACTGAAACTAAACATAAAAATATCAACGTTTGGATCAGTCAAATGTTATAGAAGCGGAACAATTGCAAACTTTTCATTTGAAACTGAGTGAATCTCGCTAGAATATAAAACGTTGGCCGAGATTACATTTTAAAGGCACACATGGCAAGTCACTCTTTGACACCACAGCTCCAGATGTAACACAGCTTTGCATTCAGACCAAATCAACTGCAACTTGTGCCTCCTTTTGTAAAGAACAATAAAAAGATTTTATGGGTAGCTGCCTTGCAACAAAGGTACCTCACGCCAAATATTGTCTCCATTCCTTGACCTTTTAACAATGCTTTTTGTTCAGTCCTGGAAATGAAAAGTTTAGAACTACAAGCCTAGAAATCCTAATCATCTGCCTTTGCAACCAATGAGCAATGAAACACGAAAAAACAGCATCTTTATTTAACGTATATTTGAGGGGAAAAAACTCGAAAACGTCAGGAATGTCAATCATTTTGAGGACTGGGCAGTTTTATCTTGATCTAATCAGGCATCTGTAAATATCTTATTACGAATAAAATATTCTACGGCCTTGGCTATTTTATATTTGCTTTAAGGACTTAAGTGCATCCCATCGCCGATTTAAACAGGGAAATGGTCAGTTGTGTGTGATTTTATTAAATATAATACAATATTTTCTTTTAGCCATTAATTAGATGGGCATGCTAAGGAATTGTACACTACGGTTGACAGAAAGAATTTGCAAGAGCAATCGATTCGAAACATTTTTTTTCGGTGTTATCATTTACCCGTTACTGATTAAAAGGAAAAGTAGAGTGAAAGGGTAAGGATCCTGACCGTGAAAAGTTATCCTGCACTTTCAATGTTTGCGGAATGAAACGCAAATGTTGTCTGGGCAGCGAGGCAATGCGGGCGGATTTCAAAACACAAATAAGATTCTAGACACGTAAAAAAGTCAGATATATTTATATTTTATTTAATAAAACGCACGTTCATCTTTAGTCAGACCGGAAAAGGATAGTTTGCTTTATTGCCTCAAAACACGCATACATCAGCCAACACACTAGTTAAACTTCACACTTGCGTATTTTACATGACCCGTTTCCAACACAAATGTATCCATTTGTAAAAGGGCAATCCTTGCATATCGGGGCTGCATTATCTGCCATGATCATTTAAAATGATCACCATCCAGCAGTAATGTTGATAGAACAGATTTCTTCGGGGAGGCGTAGGCCACTTAGATCGAGCAATGTTACACTTAAAACTATGATTGCAAAGGAACACCATACACTTACCGCAGTCCTGTACGGGCAGTTTGAGCTGCCTTATTTTTTAGTTCTTCGTGGTGGTGCTAGCACACAGATGCATATATGGGCTGACTGTTTGTAAGTAACGCTGGCATGGGGTCTGCAACAAACTGAGCTCAATCAATACCCATTGCACTCACATGCCAGATGGTTTGTAGAGAACCAAATAAAACATTTCGGATCGACCCATAAGCACTCTTTTTTTTTAAACTTTAAGGCATTCCTCACTAGCGCAAGTGCAGTTAACGTTCAAATGAGACAAATCTATAATTGAAACAAATTGTAATTAAACTATTTGAAAAAAAATTAATCAATTTTTAAATGTGCTGCAGTCAAACTGAATTTCGAAAGCACGCATTTAAAGCCTCCAGTAAACGTGGAACATTAATCAGTTCAAATGTGATTTTACCAAGAAACATATTACTGCGTCAAAACCAGACTCTGATGATAGTTAATTGTTTATTTACTTTCACATTTAGAACAAACGGTTTATTTATTCGTCAAATAATCACGATGTACTGTCAAATGTAGTTTTTTATTTATTTGCAACAACCCACCTGAGATATTAACCATTTCTGTTCAGATATTGCCTGACCTGTTGTTTATCCCCATCACTTCCTGTTTTCCTTCCTTTGGATTTCAATATTTATCGTTTCTCCTTCTATATATCGCGACTGTTTGGTGTTTTTATTTATAAAGCAGGACTTTATATTTAAACCAGATGAACTAATCAAGACAATTTCGGAACAATTCAGTGTTTGTAGTTTATTGTTAAGTCTGTAGCTAACATAAAGGAAGCATTTTCATTTTATAGATTGATTATTTAAACAAATCGAAATTTATTGGCCTATGTTAATTTTCACTTCATATCGAAGTACGCTAAGAAACCACGCGACATAAAGTTAAATTACAAATAATAAACACAGCGAATTGAGCGCTAGCGGTAAGCACATTGAACACCTTTTCATGTTAACCTCGCGGACTTTTGTGTTCCCTGTCTCTAAGTCCACGTTCTGTTTTGGGACCGCTATGCATAAACGCACAAGGAGAGGACGCCGGAGAGCGAATTGACGCGAGGTGGATAATTAGGAAAACAAATGAGATAATGTGACTGGAAAGAGAAATGAAAAAAAAATGCAAAAAGGGAGAAGTGAATGGATGTTGATTGCGCGTCAGGTAAAATACATTGGAAGTATGCAGAACATCAGAGAAGAACAGAGAATACGGAAAGATACGAGGCATAAAGTAAGAGATTAATATGCAGAGGGGTGAAAGAATACAGGATATTAAGTGAGAAAACTGGAGAGGGAATCTAGAATAAATGTATCGAAATTTAGAGAGAGTTGGTGGTAGCTGTTTGCAATGTAGATAGGGGTAGAGATTGTGCCTCTTTGGAACCAGATAAAGTGGGAAAGATAGTACAGGGGTGAGAAATGTAGAGAAAGTGGAAGACCGTAAATGGGGAGAAGGAAGAGCATGGGAAAAAAAGAGGAGAAAATATTTTTAAAAGACGAAAGGAAAGAATGTCGAGAAAAATAACTGGGAATGAGAGAAACGTTCGAAAATAAGTTATTTGGTTTAAAAGGGCAGTCTTTTAGTTTTAGCATAAATATAATTAAATCTCGGCAATATAATGGTTATGCTCTTAAACATACCATAATTGATAAACGCAATTCCTCCGTGATAAATTAATGTAGTGTGCATCATGAAACGTGTAGATTCATATAATGCAACTGTCTATCTAAAGCTTTCCCCTTACTTAGCCAGAGAAACACGTGCGCACATCACACTGGCACAGCTAATAAACTGCTGCAGTCGGGTTCATTATAAAAAGTTAGTCTGCCGCAAGATGTCCTGACTTCTTTTGCGCGTGATTTTTGAAGTATGTCTAACACTGTGACTGACGTCAGCCGCACAACAAGCGACACTGAAATGTGTTTATGTTTTTTTTTGCCAGAACAGAGAAAATGTTCGATTGCTGAAGATTAATCCTCCCATAGAACAGGTACTCCTTAGAACTTCCCCAGTTTCTTACAAGTTTGCCAACAGCTGAAAGTCAGGGTAGGGATCTTTATCCGTCAGCCCCCGCTGCTCTTTGATAGACGATCAAAAGAAACTAGGTCACGCATTTCAAGCACTTTTCCAGCTCCTGTCCTTAATTACTGCCCCCCCAAACAATGGACACATCTGCGCAACCTCCCCACCTTCCCTGCAAAGTCAAAACCTAGAGGAGAAAAGACCAGATAATGCCCTGCCACGTTCTGTGCTAAAATCGTGTAAAGAAAACAACTCACATAATGTATTCAAAAATAAATTTATTTCTGATAACACATACTTTTAAAGTGTTATTTTCTCTTAAGTATCATCAACAGCTGTGGTTACTGTACACGCGAAACTATCAGCCTATATTTAGGTGTCATTCACTTATTTTCGTGCCCAATCGAGGTTTGCAAATCACCAGTAAAATGGTATTTCGTAACATAGGGTTTATCTGATCTCCCACTGTGATTTAAATGGCTTATATCCACGCAAAATGATTTTCTAGCAGATGCCTGCTACATGTCAAAATTACATAAAACAATTAAAATCAAACATGTCCTCTATCATCAACAGAAATGTCCAACTTTAAAACAAAATCAAAACACCGATTGCACATGTGAACTTAATATTTCGAGGTGAATTATTGCCATTAACCATCAGGCCGAGCGTTGGAAATAAGCAATTGATTCCTCAGTGTTGTCCACCGTGTTGTCTCCGGACATTATTAAAAATAGCTGATTATATATTTACATTAGAGGTGGGAATCTTTTTTTCTATAAACTAACACAAAATGCTTTACATTGCGGTGACTGTTTTGAAGATGCGCCGGGTGCAAACACGAGACAACATTATAGTCCGCGCTCAACTAACAATAATCAATCTAACAATGTTTTTTTTAACAGGAGCGCATTGTATTAAATTGAATTAACTCTGCATTTCATAGTTTTACTTGAACATAGCTTGGATATATCCTAAAGGGGAGACAGTTATTGCATCGTCTGATTACATTGCAACCAGAAACTGGAAATATGTGTAAAAGCTTTTAAAAAATAATTGAAATATTTTTCAACAGAAACACATAATTAAAAACGATCTCTGATAACAAGAAATTATACCTGCCTTTCACCTTGTATTTGAATGAGTTAACTTAATTTTACTTAAATTGTACCGATTGTCAACTGGAACAAAATAAATTTATATTTTATATATATTTAAATTGATACTTGTATTAGAATCTCGAAATTCATTTCGAATTAGACGAGCCTCCTCATCAGTCAGAAATTAAGTATTGGAAGAGGTTAAGAAAAGACTGACTTACTTAGAACCCGGAAGCTAATATTGCTTGGGAAAAAAAAGCTAAGGTCGTTGACGCGGTGGTGAGAAGGCTGACTGTGGAGGCTATGCTGCTGGTGTTGGGATGGGGAGCGGGGGATGGGGGGGTGCAAGGGGAGTAGATTTGGTTGGGGATGGGGGGGGGGGGGAGCTGGAAGTGAGGGGCGAGAGGCAGATTGTACACAGCCCGTCAATCTAACCAGATAACGGACATCCCGCCCCCCATCGCCACCATTGGGTGATCGCTCTTCAGGTCTTTCCACCCAGTCCGATTGAAGAGGGAACGCGAGCCTCTTATACGCTCTGGAGTGGTGTCCGTCAGAAACACCCACCACCCTGTACGCTAGCAATTTAGGTTGAACCAGGAGCGAATGCGTCTAGGGCTGGCTCCAGCTGTCTAAACAGTCGACGTAGGAGGAGGGCAGGCTCGGACATGGAGAGAAACAGCATTGACCCGCCTGAGAGTTATCGGTGATCTTTGCAACCCGTGAGGCCTTAACATTTTCATCTTTCTTTTCTCTTTTGACATATATATGTGTTTGTACGTGTGTATGTGTGCATATGTTATCATCCCTACATGCATACATATATGTAGCAAGAAAATCCGGTGATTTACCAAGCCAAAGAGAGAGAAAATTATAATCGTTAATGGACTGAATGAACAACGCGTATAGATGTATAGCCAAAGAGGTATATGCCATGAACCCGGAGATTACAATGGACAACATTGGGAATTTGCCTGGTGGAATAAGCCATGAACATTCCGCGGGCGATCTCATGAACAGCCAGCAGCGGCAGGCGGTTTCAGCGGCTCATCGGGAACTGACGACCAGATCTGCAATGGTATCCAGTATGGCTTCCATCCTGGATGGGGCAGGGGATTACCGCCCGGAGCTCTCCATCCCGCTGCACCCGGCCATGAGCATGTCCTGCGAGTCTCCACCTGGCATGGGCATGAGTAACACCTATACCACACTCACGCCACTCCAGCCCCTGCCTCCCATATCCACCGTCTCGGATAAGTTCCACCACCCTCACCACCCTCACCACCACCACCACCACCATCACCACCATCACCACCAGCGACTCGCCGGCAACGTGAGCGGGAGTTTCACCCTGATGCGGGATGAAAGGGGGTTGCCTGCCGCCATGAACAATCTCTACAGCCCGTACCACAAGGAAATGCCCGGGATGACTCAGAACCTCTCTCCTCTGTCCAGCAACCCTCTCGGAAATGGCCTGGCTTCAATCCACAACAGCCACCAGGGCATCCAGGGCTACGGTCCCAACAGCCACGAGAAGATGCTCAGCCCAAACTTCGAAT
This sequence comes from Rhinoraja longicauda, assembly GCF_053455715.1. Classification (NCBI taxonomy): domain Eukaryota; kingdom Metazoa; phylum Chordata; class Chondrichthyes; order Rajiformes; family Arhynchobatidae; genus Rhinoraja; species Rhinoraja longicauda. The sequence goes on from NC_135953.1 coordinate 28,579,467, forward strand.
CTCACCCGGCCATGCTGGTCAGAGGGGACCAGCACTTGCCCCGGTGTCTCGGCGCCCCTTCGGCGGGCATGATGCCACATCTCAACGGCATGCATCACCATCACCACCACGATCACCCAAGTCACCATCAGTCTCACGGGCCAGTGTTGGCTTCGAGCCGCGACCGTCCTCCGTCCTCCTCCGACGTACAGACCACCAGCTCGGGCCAGCTGGAAGAAATTAATACCAAAGAAGTAGCACAAAGGATCACAGCGGAACTCAAACGCTACAGCATTCCGCAGGCGATCTTCGCTCAGAGGGTGCTGTGCCGTTCACAGGGAACCCTCTCTGACCTTTTAAGAAACCCCAAGCCTTGGAGTAAACTTAAATCGGGACGGGAGACCTTCAGGCGGATGTGGAAGTGGTTACAGGAGCCCGAGTTCCAGAGAATGTCAGCCTTAAGGCTCGCAGGTAAACCGGGGTTGATGCATGTACTTTGAGATTGAATAGTGAGATTTGGTGAGAAATTACAAAAAAAACCCGGTGTTAATGGACCCCCAAAAAATGCCGTTGTTGTTGGATCCATGCTGTGTTTCATCGACAAGGGGCTCCCGTCTTTCTTTGTGATTGCAGGCGACCGTATCAGTATTGCAGGAACACCCATACATTTTTTGTTGTTGTCCTTTTTGTTTCTCCACTACAACCAGCGCACGGTTTATCCTTGGTCTGGAGCTCGCATAATAGCTCCGTGATGAGACAATTCAATATTCCCTTAACGAAACGACACACCCACAATAGTAACGTGGTCGGGCATCAACATCTGATTACCATTCAATTAATGCTGCGTTCAAATGCTTTTTTTTTTTCGCTTGATGGACACCAAACAAATTCGCAGTTTCACTCTCCAAATCCCTGCCTTTATGTCCACATATCAGGACCAGAATTACTCGCGCTTCCTTTGTAATACGACAACCTTTATTCCTTCCCGCATGGATTAAAATTCGTAGGGACTAAAATCTACTTTTGTTTGCCCTAGCCTACTGCCAGTTTAAAATTGGTCACAAGCAATCAGACTGATTTCTGCGAAATCTGCGGCACTCGGCTGGTTCTCAAAACACGACCGTCCCTTTTTCCGAAACCTAATTGGGGTTTTTATTTTGTTTAGTCAGGGTTGTGCTACTTTCTGGCGGTGTAGTGTTCAATCTGTAATACGTCTGCAATCAGGAAAGGACTAAAATGTGGGCTCCCGTTTAAGGTGCAAAGGCACTGAGCGCTTTTTCATGCATTTAAACAAATAGGCGCAGCACTGTACGTAAAGGGACGTTTTGTTGTGGAGAATCCCAGCGATTCGGCACAGGGTGGACGAGGTGGAATTGCTATTCCGCCCTCTGGCGGCCACTCAGTCCGAGCTAATTCCTATTGTGCAGCTTATTTTGCTGCGATTGGGAACCATTTAAGATGATATAATTACATTTTACATTTTGAAAGTCATTTGTTGCATCGATCTGCAATCTTCTTTGATATCTTCTGCATGCAATGCCGAGGTATTTATATTTCAAAATAATTGAAACTAATTGGTGATTACTTTGAGAGAGCTTCTTGCAGTGAATTAATTTTACTTTGGCATAGATATATGCAGAAAAACTTTGTATCCTCCAAATGTACATGTTTAGATAAATAGACCGCCAAGACTGATAATTTAACCTTCGCAATTCAAAAGGACAATGGAAGCAACACCTGTCACAATGCTAGGATGGATTCATATATCTATTTCACTACCTGAGGTCATCTTAATAACTGAGGATTTCGAAAAGCGTTTTTATATTATTGGCCATTAGTGATACATGGATATATTTTAACGACTTATCAGTGTGGGACAGAGAATAATACATCACGACGGTGCAGGATATTTTTACATTGTTAACAGGGAAATATAAACTTGTATTACGTCCATTTTAGGTGATATCTTAATACAATTTCTTATGTACAATGTTTGTTTTCATCGTTGCTGTCACTATCCGCTTAAATAAAGCGGGTGGAGTAAATCAAGGTCACTGGCGTAATTGTTGTAATGACTTTTCCTTTAAAACTTGGCTTTTCTCTGCGTTTAAAAGGGGGGGGAAGTGCACCCCCGTGTACTGAGCCTAAAAGACGCTCTGCGCGTCGTACATGCCAAAATTATTCAATTTTTACTAGCATTCTTCTCTTTTAAACGACGTTTATGCTTTCACTTTACACACAACTTCAGAATTGATTAAGATCCACAGTTTAAAAATCTACAAGCAATTGGACGCATTTCCATTTTGGGGCTTGTAAAATACGGAAACAAGTTATTATTCAAAATCACATAAGGGATTTATGTTGAATCATGTTGAAGTATTTGAGATTACAAGTTGCCAAATTAGCGGGTTTAATATTATCCAGAATTTAAAAAAAATTCAATCGATATGGTTGATGAGCAGAAAAGGCCTTTCTGAAACGCTCTACAGCCATTAGCTTTACAATTCAGCTGCGCTTCTGACCTGAAAGAGGTGGAAGAGACATTTTAAAAACTGCCTTGAAATAGCAAACTCGGTCTGATCGTCGATTTGCTTGTCTGGCTATATATAAAAGATGGCCAGAACTGCATCTTCGGAATTATATGACTGCCAACAAATATGGAGCACAATCAAAGCCTCAGAGCTAAGCCACAAACAAAAATAACGGCATGTTTTGCATTTGCATTGAGAGCATTTATTTTTATTTGTGGTTGCACCCGTGACTTTCAACCTGCCTCCCTCAGGTTCGCGATCAATTCTCATTTGAATAATTGGACTGTTCATTGCACAGCTGATTTAGCGTGTATAAGCACCGTGCAATAAAATGAACAGCCCTGACAGTAAAATAAACATTTTACAAAGTATGTTCTCTACTTCTCAACCTATTGTGCGAGGTCGAGCATTACGCCATCGCTGCTGCACAATTAATGAGTTAAGAGGTTCGTCCGATTGCAACAGGATTCAGAAGATATAAATTATTACAATGTCTTTTTAACGCTCGCCAAATATAGACCAGGAGGGGGAAATCAACATTTCATCCAACGTTTGGGATTTATACGAGTCCTCGTGAGAGCGATGTTGGTAAAATATGAAGCATTTTATTTTTTAAACATGAAATGTGTGCAGTGGCTGACTGCTCTTTTATATTTTGCCCAGTGATAAGATATGCTTATCGGCAAGTGCTTTGAAAAGAAGCACAGAGGCCGCAGATATGAATTATTAATGAAAATCTCTGCATGACCGGTTGCATACTGCAACGTCACCCTTGCTTTGGTTTTAAGGAGGAAAAATCTGGGGACTCATTCGCCGCTGGAGCTGGTAGCTTTGTCTACCAGTATCTTCCTCTCGCGATGGCTCCGTAGATGATTCATTTCAGAACACTCATTTAGAGAAAATGCTAAAATCAAAAGGAAATAATGCTAAAGTGTGGGGACATGCAAGCGAGTCTGATTCCTTTAATCCTTCCGTCTCCTCAGTCACTCAGATCAGTTGTAGGTTATTGTTGGTGCAATTGGGAAATTAATAATTGAACCCCTCTCGTTCCTGGTGTTTGCCTCTGGCAGCCCCTTGTGTGAAAGGGTTACACCTTATTAATGTTCACTAATGTAGAAAGATTCCTAGGACTGACTGCAGAAGGAAGGATTGGGTCGTAGGTGGGGTGGTGGGGGGGGGGGGGGAGGAAACATGAAACAGTGGCATTTATTTTTATCACAGCATTTCAATAAATGTGGTTATGTCACTTTATTTTTTTTTAAATCTGTGTATATGGACGTGGATCGATGAGGATAATCTTTAGAAGATTAAAAGGGCATTAATGCTGGCAACAATAACATAAACCTAAGGACCTGGTTAGACATTGATTTGGAATCTGATCCTGCTTATTCCAGTAAGACTGCTCCAGTCTTCCTTCCCGGCACTACCGTTCACATTATCATCCCTTTGTCTCCTGGTATTTTGAGTACCCTGCTCGGTACCATTTTAACGTCCCTTTTATTTGCACAGTTGATGACAACGATAGTCCCTCTCCCACAACGACGTGTCTTTTCAACAGACAGTTTTCCTGTTTTTAGTTATGCATGCATTTTGTTTCTTTTTGCATTCATCCCGAACGTATCAAGGTTAAGTCGTATTTATTGTCATATGCACAGGTACAATGTAAATCATACACCCAGCCAACCCTCAAAACATAAATTTCACATGATGTACAAACTTACAAACATGAGTGGCGAACGATGTAAAGAAATTCATTAAAACATTAATAAAAGTAAGTTTTCCGGCATTTAATACCCAAATGGCACAGGAGATTGACTATTTTCAAAAATAATCCATGAAGCTTCGTCTTCCTATCTCTCATTAAGGGGCTGTCGATCTTATCAAAAGTCGACAATGAAAATGATATGTGACATAATTTCGCACTTTAACCGAAATTAATTAATTTACGTTTTTATCGATGCCCACTTGTTATAGTCAACAAAACCGACATGAAGAGTGTATACGGCGTTTCAGCCTGAGATCTGAAGGTATGCAGACAGAAAACTGCACGCGTGGTGGTGGCTGCATTTTTGTGTGACATGAATCTAATTAGCGCAGTAAATTGCAATTCAAAGCGATTGGACGTTCAGTGTTTTTAAACTCGCCCGCGCGGCGCTTGTTGAATGCTTCCGCACCATGAAAATTGCATTACAGCGCGTCAATGCAAATTCAAATGTGCTTCAGATGGGAAGGGCTTGTCGGCCTAAAGTTCTTGCATTCGAGCCTTAATTAGGCGCTCTTCTGGGTCGTCGGTATGGGCATGATAAGAAATCAGAAGCATTGTAAGTGATGTGTTCCAGCTAGCATTAGGGAATAAGGGGAGAGGTGTGTGTGTGGGGGGTTACTATGTTAGGGGGGATATCTATGTTACGATCCAGAATCTAGTTACAGTTTCCAAGTGCGGACGCTTACCGCTCATCTTTAACAAATAATGCTGAAATCTTTGGGAGGGTGTGAGTGTATAATTATCTTCACAACTACTACGAAATTCATTGTTCTGCAGGCGATTGCTGCTAGATGCATTTTATGGCAAACAATATTTGAATAATATTTGTTTTATCATCCCACAGAGTTATTACGGACATGGTCGAGGTTGATCATTGTGGTTTACACGTCTATTAGTTAAATTCTTTCTGGATTGTAATTATAGCACACTAATTATTTGTTATGTTACATTTGAAACTGTTTGGTTTAAGGTTTAGGTCTTGCTCCAGATATGTCTGCGATTCGTATTTCACCTGCCGCTCCATTGAACATATTCGGGGGTCGGGGTGGGGGGTGGTGGGTTGGCAGGAGTTTGGCTTGTTATTACCGGACTCAAATCTTTCACATCTTTCCAATGATTTGAAATGCTTGTAAACATTATAAAATGTTTTCCATACGTAATACTATTAATAATTACTTTGCATATTCTTCCTCCTGCCCTATAAGTTACATAAAATAATACAGGTATGATTTAAAGTACAATATACGTGATTGAATTTTTCAATTTATGACAAAATGTGAAAACACAAAACAAATTTTAGGTACAGAGCTGATTTTTTTTTACAAATATTATTTTCACTGCAATCTTTAGCTGCATTTTGAACGGTGTTTGGCAGCTTTAAGAGGAATGTGCCGTTGTCAAACATCATGCATACGAGCTATACATAATACACAGATTTTAATAGCATAATTGTATATCGATATTTATTGTTCTCTGGGGATTTCCGCTTTTCAGTGGGACATGTAACAATGTGAAAACAACCGAGCGCAATTTAGACGGTACAATATTCTGCTGATATGTAAGACGAGGGCCTTAACTGTAGTTTGACTTCCATATATTGAAACACCTTTACAATCATTTGCAACGTTATTTTAAATACTTGTGATAAACGAAGAACTCTAAAATCTAAAACTAATTAAAAGGTATTTGGCCAGGTACCTGGATAGGAAAGGTTTAGCCGGATATGGCCAAATGCGGGCTGGTGTGACTAGGGTAGAGGGGCTTCTTGTCGGCATTAGCGTTGGGCCGAAGGGCCCGTTTCCGGGCTTTAAGACTCTAAATGAACATTATGGATATATCTTGTGCAAAGTGCAGCGAACCTTCATTACGAAACAATCTTTGCACGTTAAGTAACATAAGATGTTGTTTCTCTTGTAAGATTCAGTTTTAGCCCTGACATTGAGCTTTTTATTGGCAAAGCTTAGCTCGTGTTTATCATGATGGATGTGGTGATGTTTTCAAAGTGATATATGCTGTGTGAAAGTAAAAGCTTATGCCCCAACTCTCCCCCGCCCATGCCTCCCACACGCTGCTCTGTGTTCTGAACATTGTTATACTGTGCAGGTTGTTGTGTGCGTATTTCTTAATTTAGAAATTGCTGGCAACGCGTGCTTCCGCACATCAATACCCCTTGAGTATGATAGACGGAATTTGCGTTCTTGTGTCCCCCCCCCTCCTCTTCTCACCCGGATCATAAAAGAACTTTGCCCAGCCGGACCGCGGGTCAGTGCAAACAAACCTTTGGTGTTATTTGCGGTGTTAGTGACTCGCTGACATCGATTTTCATTTTGTCACAACTTGAGCAAAAAACAAAGGAGAACTCGCCCAGTGAAGCTCCCCATCTGAGGCTTTATCAGCAACGACACTCATTTGATATCTGAATAGGGGAAACCTTCGCTATCGATCGCATTGATCCAGTCTTTCCCTTTAAGGAAACCGCACGTTCAAAGAACCTCTTGCATAGATTTAATGTTTACCCGGATGTTGTTCTTTTTACTACTCCATTGCCATTCGATTTGTTACTGCTGGGAAACACAAGAACACCTACAACAAGCGTTCTACAAGCATGAGCACAGAGAGGACAATGACAGAAGGGCGTCATTACCACATGCTCTTTTAGAATAGATCTCTGCACCAGTAAGTGCTCCGTTTTAAGGTGCAAAGAGGAAATTATAGCATTCCCATTTTTGCGTTCGGTCTTTGTCTGAGTTTACCTTGTATCAATTCTGCACATATTGTAGATATCCATTTTGAGTTGTATGGAGCTGCTATAAGTTGCAATGAATATCTTGGAGCTAGTATGAAACATTTATGTTGCCTATAATATAATTCAATAGAACGTAGGCGGGACAAATACACACAGCAAAGCATATCGTTTTATTTTTATTACCTCCATAGATTGTGATGAATATTTTAGTTACATTTTCTAATGATGACGCAGTAAGATAGGTTATATGCATCATGCACGCGTTTATTATTTTCTGAATATTCCGCCAATTTATTTAAAATGCGACCCCTTTATGCCGAAGGACATTTATTAGGGCAAATCAAGTGAAATAGTATAAAATCAGAACAATGTGTCTACATTATGTAACACGTTAAATTAAAACGTCGCGGATGCTGCAAATAGAAAATAGAGCTGAAATTGCTGGAGTTGTTCAGCAGTTGGGCCATCGTCAGTGAAAAGAAAAAGCGGCCTACCATATCCAATTTGTGATCTTTGTTCGGAATTGTATCAAATGGAGATGCAATTCATAAAGAACTATTTGGGTAGAATTTTGACACCGTTGATAAAATATATTCCAATAAAAGTGCATGCAGGAATATGTCTGATACAATACTAAATTTGACATGTCTACAAGTTAAACACCGGTAAATATCAAATTTGACTGAAAACCCCTGTTTGTACGAATGACAATAGAGCATTTGAATGTGGTTGTTTTAAAATAAAGAACATGAATACAATTTAAAACAAGAAAATGCCTTAAATTCCCCATTGTTAGTGAAATCCTTATTTGTTTTTCATTTGTGCCTCGTGTTTAAATAAGAATCATAAAGTTCCGTATCTGCCTCGGTGCTTTCACCTATCGAATCCATGCAATTCTTGAATATTTTGAAGACTAAGGCCGCTGGGGGAAGGGAAATAATGTTTGTGACTATTTCAGACTGCACTGTTTAACTTTACAGGTAATTAGAGCCCATTATTGATTTTTTCATTTGTAATCCTAATGGGATGCGTGTTTTTTTTCAATCTATGTCTTCTGAACTCTATCTTTGGCTAGATGGTTATGCAACAGAAACAGAACAGTAACACTCCATACTGCGGCATGATAGAACGGACGTGCAAGATAACCAGGCAAGGTGGAAACATCCTGCAGATATATAAATTCACAACAAGCCGAAAGAGGCTTCGGAAACGAGGCAATTAGTATGAAAAAAAGCGAAAACGGATAAGAAGGCATGCTAAACAAAAGCACACTTCAGAGGGACGTGGAATAAGAGAGTGTCAATTGGACAATACCTCGGTGATCGGTCAGAGGGGCGGCAACTTTGCCACCACTGAGAACGTGGGACAGAGCTATGTCACCAAACAAACCGCCATCCTCTTAATTCTGCATTTAGCTGATTAAAACAAAGTTTACGTATTAGTGTTTTGTAGTTCGAATTAAAAGATATATAAATATCTTGCAAGCGAATGGAATAAGATTACAGGTACATTGGATTCGTTATATTTTAACAGTTGAAATAAAATTATACATTCCAATTCTATTTTATTGACCCAATATTATCAACACCATTCACACATTTCCGATGTATATCTTCCTTGGTTCTTACCTCACCAAAGTGAAAGAAATAATAGTTTAGTAAGCCAGGTATCAAACTTTAGATATTTTGTTGTTTAACCGGGAGAACTTTTTTTTTGTGGCTATGACATTCTTGCTAATCATTTTCAAAGCCACGTCTACGTCAAAGTACTGAACCCTAAAACAAATGTAAGTTGGAAATAACTAGACAACTGCTTTTAGATAAATAGGGAGGACTTTAAAATATCCAGGAATTGAAATGACTCAGAGAAACCATGTGCACGTTGCAGCTGGTTAGAAGGTACAGCAGTCAGTGCAATAGACGCTGGAGTAATTTTGCTGGACAGTATTTCAAAAGGACAGAGTCCAACATTTTTGCTTCGTTCAGTGAAACAATTCCACCCATTACAACCAATTTCGTTGAATAAACTTGTTTTCAAGTAAAGAACGTGAAACAATTTATGGAGCTTTGTGTGAGTTAATGGGTTTATTAATCTTCTACTGAGTTCAGAGGGCAAGGTTCAGCGTTGGTGCAGTAATTGTTGCCTTTGCAATATGTTTCTATGGCTGGATGTGATTGGAGAAATTGTAGAGATTAGCGCCTTCACGCTGGGTTATGCAGATTGATTTTATTATACATATATTTAGATTGATCAGATTTAACATATCTATAAATATGTATAATATCTAATCAATGTTCATGTATATATTCTAAAATCAACTGCATAGTCCGCGTGATCTACATGTTATATATATATATATATTATATATAACCTGATGTCTCACATTTATGTATTTAACCCTTTGCTTTTTGACTAGCGCTGGGCAGCGCTTATGCAAACAGGCATTTTTTTTAAAACAGGATTAATTAATCACCACATCGCAAGATGTAATTAGCATTTGAACAGCGTAATCAGATTGACTTTTTGACTGTTGAGACTGATTGGGAAATACGTGCTCGCACCTCCTGTATGGTAAACGCCTGTATTACCACTGACGTATTATATGTTTTTTTAAACTGCAGTTACTGTATTGCGTTAAACCGTAACCCAACAGCGATAAAAATAATCATTCTAAAGGCGTTAATCTAGATTAAACAAACGGAACTTCTAAACGCAGGTTTTGAATTTAATTATTGGTTATTGTACATAACAACAAAAGAAATAAACATCTTAATCATTCACATTTTCACCAACACATGGAGAACGACCTTTATAGAAACATTAATAACTAACACTTATGCTTTTTATTCACTTCTTTTGCTGTGAAATTCTAAACCTGCTTAAGATTTGCCATTTGTTTAATCTAGATTAGCACCTTTAGAATGATTATTAAGTTGATCGTATTTTTAAATATATTTCCATTGATATTCAATCGGAAATATCAGGCCCCTTGCAGATTTGGGGCTTTGGGAGATAAATTTCAACCGGAAACAATGGAAAATTATTTTCATGTAGATACTAGGTGACAGTCTCACATTATATCAATTAATATCGGACAGTCGTTGCAAATATGTACCTGGCATTGTATCAGACCCGAGTTTGCGATTGTAGTTGATGTGACTGGGGTTTCAACTGAAAAATACGATCAACACTGGAACATTCAAGTTCACCCCAAATATAAGTTAAACTGGAACTCGTTTCCCCACAAATATCAATGGCCCGTTTCCTTTATCGTCGTTACTGTTTTGCATATCTTTCATTCATTTGTTCTATATCTCTCTATATCACCGTCTATATTCTCCTGACTCTCAGTCTGAAGAAGGATCTCGACCCGAAACATCACATTCCTTTTCTCCTGAGATGCTGCCTAGCCCGCTGAGTTACCCCAGCTTTTTGTGTCTATGTTGTAAACTGTTACTCTATTACGCAAAGAACACAAGTCTGGCGGCCGAAGCGTACAATTAATCGACTCCTTAATTGATTAACTTCTTAATTCGATGGCGGAACACAAGCTATCTTTTTTATTAGCATTTTCGTTAAGGCTGTTTGATGTCACGCCAATTGGCGTTGTTTTGGAAATTTACAAGCATTTGGCCATATTTTTCGTTCGGAATGACACATAGACTGATCTCAAAGGATATAACCATGCCGAACACGATGCGATGTCCAGTTCAACTAATCTATTCTACCTACACATGATCCCTCCATTCCCTCCATAGCCACCTGCCCTTGTAAAAGCCCTTTAAATACTTCCTTTTAAATATAGCGAGTTTCTGGACCCACCACTCCTTTTGCTTAAAAAAAATACTTGTCCCACACATCTCCTTTAAACTTTCCACCTTTCTCCTTTAAGCTTTGTCCCGCCCCCTGACATCAGAGTGAAGAAGGGTCTCGACCCGAAACGTCACCCATTCCCTCCCTCCCAGATGCTGCCTGACCTGCTGAGTTACTCCAGCATTTTGTGATACTTTCTCCTTTAAGCGGCACCCTCTAATCTATGACGGGGTTCTCTGGTCTGAGACTGTTGGTTAAGGAATCAGCAATATTCTAGAGTAGAGCCGAAAACTTTAATTTTGCTGCCCTTGAGGTCAGTAATATAGCTGGTTTATCCAGAAATTATCAGAGTTCATACTTGATGTATGTTCCCTCAAAGTTTCGGCAGCAAATTAAACTGTCTTTTGTTTTTCAAGTGACGTATAAGGCTGTTCGAATATGGCCCACAATGTAAAGAATCAACTAACATTTCTTCCCCCATTTCGTCCTGCTGCGCAAATGAAGAGTAGTTGGTAGCTGAAATCTTTAACATAGATGGTGAACTCGAGTGTGTTTGAGAGAGGTTTATCACTCGATCATACTCACATGCAAGTCAGTCTATTGAAAGCGTGCTAATGATGTGTGCATATTTTTTTGCAAGACGTTGCTCGATATTAAATCGATAGTTGGGACAGTGCTGAAATTGCTGCAACCTTTCCAAAACTCACCATCATCATTATGTTTCGGCGCGAATTGAGATTGTTATTTGACGCGTTCATTTTAATTCTGTTCTTAGCCGTTTAACTTAAATCTCCATACCAATAGGTTAAATATAACTGGGAACACATAATACAGCAGAGCAAGTGAATAGCTCAGCCACCTCGCCCAAGCCTGTCCTAACATTCGTTCCTTTTCATGCTGAGCTTGCTATCCCTCATCTCAGGCGCAGTGGTGATGATACTGTTGACTTCAGTGTCCTTGAGTTCTCTATACAGCAATCTTTGCTTGAGTCGGGATGTTTCGGGAAGGATAGGTTTGAGTTTAGCTGCGATTACTCTGAAAGCCGAAATCCAGAAATCGTGGTGGGGCAAATAATATCAAAAACTAATATCATATTATACGAGTCAGGAAATATGACCCATAGAATAAAATGAAAGAGAGCAGAGAAAAACACCGATGACGGCGGAAGAGACGTTTAACGGTTACAGTTACCAATGACAAAAATATTTAATTAGTTCCAGTAAGTTCTCAAAGAGAGCCAGCCTCTGAGAAACACAAGCTTGGCTTCACAAATAAACGCTGATAATTAGTTTACATAACTCCCGACCCCTGGTGTTTAATTCCTGTCAGGTCAGTTTAGTTTATCAGCGATGATTTTCGAGGCCCTTCCACAAGCCTACATTTGCAGAATGCATCGAGGCATGTTAGAAATATCTTATTGACCGAAGGCAGTTACGCCATCGATAAACTTTACTCGTGTAGTTGATCAATAACCAAGAACCGATAATTATCTGGATTAGGGGACTAACATAGACATTCCGAACGTACAGTGCCCTCCATAATGTTTGGGACAAAGACCCATCATTTATTTATTTGACTCTGTACTCCACAATTTGAGATTTGTAATAGAAAAAAAAATCACACGTGGTTAAAGCGCACATTGTCAGATTTTATAAAAGGCCATTTTTATACATTTTTGTTTCACCATGTAGAAATTACAGCTGTGTTTCTACATAGTCCCCCCCCCCCCCCCCCCATTTCATGGCACCATAATGTTATGGAACACATGGCATCACAGGTGTTTATAATTGCTCGTGTGTTTAATCGCCTCCTTAATGCGGGTATAAGAGAGCTCTCAGCAACTAGTCTTTCCATTACATTTGGAGACTTTTATTGCTGATTATCAACATGAGGACCAAAGTTGTGCCTATGAAAGTCAAAGAAGCCATTATGAGACTGAGAAACAAGAATAAAACTTTTAGAGACATCAGCCAAACCTCAGGCTTATCAAAATCAACTGGTTGGAACATCATTAGGAAGAAAGAGAGCACTGCTGAGTTTACTAATCGCAAAGAGACTGGCAGGCCAAGGAAGACCTCCACAACTGATGACAGAAGAATTCTCTCTATAATAAAGACAAATCCTCAAACACCTGTCTAACACATCAGAAACAATCTTCAGGAATCAGGTGTGGATTTGTCAATGATCACTGTCCACCGAAGACTTCATGAACACAAATACAGAGGCTACACTGCAAGATGCAAACCACTGATTAACTGCAGAAATAGGATGGCCAGGTTACAGTTTGCCAAGAAGTACTTAAAAGAGCAACCACAGTTCTGGAATAAGGTATTGTGGACAAATGAGCTGAAGATTAACTCATATCAGAGTGATGGCAAGAGCAAATAATGGAGAGATGCAACTGCCCAAGATCCAAAGCATACCACCTCATCTGTGAAACACGGTGGTGGGGGTGTTATGGCCTGGGCATGTATGGCTGCTGAAGGTACTGGCTCACTTATCTTCATTGATGATACAACTGCTGATGGCAGTAGCATAATGAATTCTGAAGTGTATAGACACATCCTATCTGCTCAAATTCAAACAAATGCCTCAAAACGCATTGGCCGGCGATTCATTCTACAGCAAGACAATGATCCTAAACATACTACTAAAGCAACAAAGGAGTTTTCAAAGCTAAAAAATGGTCAATTCGTGAGTGGCCAAGTCAATCACCCGATTGGAACCCAATTGGATATGCTTTTTATATGCTGAAGAGAAAACTGAAGGGGACTAGCCCCCAAAACAAGCATAAGCTAAAGATGGCTGCAATACAGGCCTGGCAGAGCATCACCAGAGAAGACACCCAGCACCTGGTGATGTCCATGAAATCGCAGACTTCAAGCAGTCATTATATGCTAAACATGACTACTTTCACTTACATGACATTGCTGTGTCCCAAACATTATGGTGCCCTGAAATGGGAGGACTATATATAAACACTGCTGTAATTTCTATATGGTGAAACCAAAATGTTTAAAAATGTCCTTTATTAAAATCTGACAATGTGCACTTTAACCACGTGATTTTTTTCTATTACAAATCTCAAATTGTGGAGTACAGAGGCAAATAAATAAATGATGGGTCTTTGTCCCAAACATCATGGAGGGCACTGTGTGTAGACTGGTTCAACCTTTCATTAGGATGATCATATTTTTCAATAACAGTGTTGGCCATTTTGAAGCAATACGATGCATTTATGTTCTTTTTTGAAAGTAAATCCGGTCGAGATTTGAGGCAGGTGATAACAACGACTTGAGATTCAAAGCCAACCACGTTGTTTAGGGGCCGCTCAGCCATATTTATGATTCGCATCCATACTATTCATGGTGATTAGCAAGTACAATCCTGATTTTTACACTTGTAAAGAATGGCTTCGGCGGAAACAGAATTCGAGGCTTGTGTGCGAGCACTCTCATTTGTGATTCATTAATTTGAAAAAAAAAAAGGAAATCTGATGCGACCCTTTGAACTTAAGTTGATTATTCACAGGAGTGTCAATCATTAGTGCAGAATAATGCTTTCTTGTTATTCTATAACGCCCAATCGATTTCACTCACACGATGGCTTGACAGACGATTGTGTGTACCACACTGCCACCGTCTGGTCATAGTTCCTTCCTATCTCTCGTGCGCAATAAAATATTGCTTATCTAACATTACAAATCAATAATATTTACGTTTTCTGGAAGCTTCGTGGTTACAGTATTTAACAGGATAGAGAGTAGATGGATATATATATATATATATATATATCCTGTTAAAACAATTTTAAAAAACGAAGAGAAAACGAACAATTGGCCCAACCACGGTTGAAAATTCAGCACCGCGGACAGTCTCCAGAGCCCTTTGGAGGTCATTCTTAGAAAGGCGTTATTTGCAGGATTGACAGCCTGTTCTGGATTAAGTCTGCTGTCTATTGGATTGGAGTTGAGTTGCACAAATATCTTGTAAAACAATTCACTTTCCCCTACTTTCCTGAAGACGTCAAATGAGATCAAACGTGCATTGGCCAATTCGCCACTCTTCGCCATTAAAGCCGACATGTGTTCACGATACAACAGAAGAAGAAGGGGCTCGCTTAGCGGAAACTCTCCCTCGTACCAGACGGGGTTTAAGGAACAGGGAATTCCAAATTGTTTCATCCATTCCAGACTGAGGGCAGCCAGCTCCGGTGTCTCTGTTGTTAGTCCGGATCGATCTCCACTCGCCGTTTAACAGGGTCGACTGCAGAGCGTTGATAGGCGCCCAGAGTGCTGCAGCCACCATGACCGTAGAAGGCGGACGAGCTGAGCTCCCTTTACCTGCCACTTTCTTGGGTTTTGCAGCACGGTGTCCGGGAACTCCAGCAACCGAGACGCAGTGTTGTCAAATGCGAGTCTTTTTGCTCTGCCTTTAGTCCTTCAGTCTGTGGCCGTTGGGCGCCAACCCACTTAATGTTAAAAGGGATCACATCCTAAAAGTTTCGGGAATTAGGAAATTCGATTCTAAATCCCTTAGATTCAAAGCATAAACCGATAATTGATCACAATGCGAAACATTCTAAAATCATATAGCTGGGGAAACGTGGTCGAAAAAACGAGGAAATATGTTTCTAGGTACTTCTCGGAATCTATACATACCTGAAATCCGAGAAGATTTGGTACAAACATGCATATCAATAAAATACAACGTTCCGCACAGAACTTGGAAACAGACTCAAACCCACGACTGAATACAATAGACAATAGACAATAGGTGCAGGAGTAGGCCATTCAGCCCTTCGAGCCAGCACCGCCATTCAATGCGATCATGGCTGATCACTCTCAATCAGTACCCCGTTCCTGCCTTCTCCCCATACCCCCTCACTCCGCTATCCTTAAGAGCTCTATCCAGCTCTTTCTTGAAAGCATCCAACGAACTGGCCTCCGCTGCCTTCTGAGGCAGAGAATTCCACACCTTCACCACTCTCTGACTGAAAAAGTTCTTCCTCATCTCCGTTCTAAATGGCCTACCCCTTATTCTTAAACTGTGGCCCCTTGTTCTGGACTCCCCCAACATTGGGAACATGTTTCCTGCCTCTAATGTGTCCAATCCCCTAATTATCTTATATGTTTCAATAAGATCCCCCCTCATCCTTCTAAATTCCAGTGTATACAAGCCCAATTGCTCCAGCCTTTCAACATACGACAGTCCCGCCATTCCGGGAATCAACCTAGTGAACCTACGCTGCACGCCCTCAATAGCAAGAATATCCTTCCTCAAATTTGGAGACTGCACACAGTACTCCAGGTGCGGTCTCACCAGGGCCCGGTACAACTGTAGAAGGACCTCTTTGCTCCTATACTCAACTCCGCTTGTTATGGCCAACATTCCATTGGCTTTCTTCACTGCCTGCTGTACCGGCATGCTTCCTTTCAATGAATATTTTTTTCAAAAATAAGGAAAGAGAATAAACTATTAGCCCAAAAAATACAGATTATTGTATAAGTATTTTCATTGAGTTTTGTTTAATACTGGAGTGTTTTTGACCCTCTGTCAGAACATGGTTCGGTTTGATTATTGCCATCGGGCGATTTCCCAGCAACCAACCCATCACAAAACAGTCGCGTTTAAAAGAAGATTAATGATGGTTGAGATCAGATTAAGATCATCTACTTTAACATTATTTTGTTTTGTTATCTCTCCTCTTCGCAGCATGCAAGCGCAAAGAACAAGAACAGAACAAGGAGAAGAGCAACACACCAAAGAAGCCACGGCTAGTTTTCACTGACCTCCAACGCCGAACTCTTTTCGCCATTTTCAAAGAAAATAAGCGTCCATCCAAGGAGATGCAGATCACAATCTCGCAGCAGCTCGGTCTGGAGTTAAGTACCGTCAGCAATTTCTTTATGAACGCCCGGAGGCGAAGCCTGGACAAATGGCAGGACGAATCCATGTCAAGCCCAGGCGCTTCATCGTCCACCTCAAGCACTTGTACCAAAGCATGATTGAGGACAGTGCACCTGAACTGGGCACAACTCAACACGTTTTCCTTTTTATTTTGCTTTTTCAAGAGACTGTTCAGTGGTGAGTGCATAAGCACAATCTTCATTAACACACCTTTTCTTTTAATTGAATAAGGATGCCACATAATTCATTGCGTCTGGCATTAAAGGTTATCCCCAAATTCTCTTGAGCGCCTGCTACTCACTGACATCGAACCTCAGGCTCAATTTTGGTGCATTATTGGATGTAATCAGGTAGGGCATAATGAGTTATTTTGCCAAGCAATAACTTATCCAGTGCTTTGCCTGAAGGTTGTAGGAAAAAGAATGAACACCTTGAATCATAAAGTTCATCCGTGATTTGGCTCGGTTGTCAGTTCGTGGTAAGGCGACACAACGACTTTTGATGTGGGACAACTTGCACACACACCGAAAGTAGGCGACGCCCATTTTAACCATGATTTAAAAATAAAAAAAACATCAGTAGAATTATTGGAGAACATTTGTACAATCATGCTACCTCATCACCGATCGGCCTGTTTCATGATGGGTTGTTGGTGGTGAGTATGCAAGCACAAACTAGCAAAACAGATTCTGGATATTTTCGAACCTACCTTCAAGCTACACAATTTGATTTGTTTTTGGAATGATGCCCTGAAACGTGTGGTTGCCACCGTATCCACTCCTTGGGTAGAGCGGATAATGGTGAGGGTGGCAGCAATACATTCACGCACATTCCTTTCACTCGTTTATTCACTGGCATTCTGTAATGCCTAGTCGTGTGGTATCCTTTTCCTATTCGCCCCCCTGAAAATACGAGGACTATTGAACCCTAACCCCCGCTGTTAGCTGTTCTTGTTAGTAATTATTGTTTGTCCGAACAGTTGCAGATCACTATGCATTCCTACACTTAGTTTCTATTCTTGAGCAAGGCTAGTTTAGTACTGCAAACGCACTGAGTAGCCCGTGGAAAGGGGGCTTCCCATGTGCAGAAGCACAAGCATTACATAGCTTTATTTTTCCTAAAAGGAGGCATCAAAGTCTCTCTTCCTCCCCCCCCCCACCACCTCCACATGTGCACATTCACCACTGAACGGGTCCTTTAAGAACATCCTCGGCGTGTTCAAAGGCAAGCCAAAGGCTATAAAGACTCTCATGAAGACACTTGATACTTTTTTTTCTATTTATTATAAAATCGAAACCAAAGAAACTTTTTCTGCACCTAATTGTTCTGCAACAAACTTGTAAAAAAAAAGCACGTCAGGAAACAACGTAGGCACTGTGTTTCAATGGATGTCTTAGTCGTTTTAGGGAAGCAGAGTTTTGAAAGGGTTAAAACAAAACGCAAAGTAGAAACAAGAAGAGAGCAATGCAAGAGTTATCGCTGCTTCATCTAACGACATTCTCCGCCTCTTAAAGTTGAATATTGTCTTTAACGTGTGCCTATGCAGTTTTTGAGAGACGTTGTACAGAACAACAGAAAACCTCTTCCGCTTCAACCAAAGTCAGCTTCACAAAGACGTGGATCTGTTTGTATTTTTTATGCAACACAGTTGAGTACTGTTTGCATTACTAGCCTGTCCTTCAATGCCCGACGTGTCAAGAGAGGGAAACCCCCTACTCAATTTTACAATTTCCTTTTAATTAGCAAATTCAAATGGAACAGGAGATACCGACAAATGGATCCAAATGGCTCCAAGCACAAGATGTTAAGGTGCAGATTAAACACCTCTACCAAAGACAGCAACCTATTCCCATATTGCGGTAAAGGTAACTAAGTATGGGAGGGTTTGCATATTGTATGTTGTATTACATTAATTACTAAGCATTACTGTGGTATCTGATTTTAGTCATATAGCAAACATTCTACAGAGCCAATATTTTTTACTCATATTTCCAGTTGGATAATTTAAGTGAAATAATAATTTTAATGATTCAATTTATTCTAATTTAATACAGTTCGGTTAATATTAATATATTTTAAATTAATTTACATGTACTGTCAATCTAGTTTAAGATTTATAATTTTCTATTTTGAAATGTTGACATAATAATTATTTAATTTAGAAGGCTCAGGATCTATTGAATAATAGATTTTTTTCATACAGTTCACTCTTCATCGTAAGCACAACAGGCCCACTGGTAATGTTCATTGGTGAATTTTGTAAATGATTACAATGACTAATGTATCATTTGTGCTTTAACCTAAGAACCCTATGCGTTTCTTTATCATTGTGTGTCAATTGACCTTTCGCTCAGCATCTTGTGCATGGAGTTCATGCACACGTCTAAGATGAGTTCAACTTTCAAGAATATCAGGAAATCTCCAAGAATTTTACAAAAAGAAGACAGTGCAGTATTGGTGTACTGTATTCAAACGGCTTTATCCAGGAATGTGGAAGCTTTTAACCTTAACCAAAGCTATATCCAAAGAAACCAAACCGATTGGACCAGCAAATTGAAGGTAGTCTCCACAGAGAGAATCAACAGTATTTTCCCAGTGCAGCTTTTATTTATTTTTTTCAACTTGGTTGTTAAAAATAGATATACCATACTGTGGCAAAAAGGTCAGACAATTGACTGTGATATTTGCATTGCAAGTCACAATACCCACATACCATGTAAGTGATTTAACTAGTTAAAGTTGATTTCTAAACAATTTAGTAATTTTAAAGTGCTTTTGACTGTAGATTAGAAATCAAAAAAGCTATATTAGCTTTGTTATTATTATTTGTATTATTATTTCAGTATTTATTGTGAACTATATTTAAACAGTGATTCTTCTCTTATTTATCAAATATTATAAATGCATTTAAAGTAAAAGATGTAGTGCTTCAGATGGCCTCAGGTTTTTCACACTGTCTGCTTATTTTGTAAAGCAGACAAGTATGATTCCTTCAACTTAGATTTTTTCTATTGGGGAAAAAATACAAATTTTCACCGGCAGTAACCTTGCAAGTATATAACTATACACCTAACGGCAAATTTCTGTAGATTTAAAGGATTTTAATTTTTTTTCCCAAAAAATGTCAGTAGGCATCCATTAAAAGAAGAACAATACGATGCCTTTTGACCCAATATCCAACATCTTTATTATTGTTACCTACCCTTGGATTTTAGGGCCTTCAAGCATTACATCTTTTATTCTCAATTTTCAATGCCAAAGAATTATTCCACTATAGGCGCTGAAAGATAACCATTCAGTCTTACTAGTAATTACATGGATGAGCAATGATTTTATATGGAACAACACAGTATGTACTGATGGGAAAGTGAATACATAACAGGAAATACGTTAGTGATCTTTCCACCATTGTTTAGCCCTACGTCCAAATGGCTTTAGATAACTTCTTTTGATTGTGATGAAGTCTTTAGCATTAGTGACAAGAGACAGAAAAAAACCCTGAACTCGCTGCTTCCAGGTATGAACTATATGTAAAAGCTCTTTCTACTTCTAGTGAGAACCAAAGAGGCTACCTCACTGAATTTTTCCATTTGTAATTTTAATCGTGTCGATGATACCAAAGATACCAAAGATTTCTTTCTCTGCACGGTCTGCCTTTTGCTCCTGCTCATGTATAAACTGTCTCCTAAATACAGCTGCAACTCAGATACCCCAAAGATCTAAATGGTTAAGTGCACTGATTCTAAATGTGTGCTTTTTTTTCTGTGCTGTTAAAAAATTCCTTAAAAGAATCCACCATCAGAGGTCAAACGTACTATATTTAACATGTTAGTGAACCTTAATTGTAATGCTAGTGGTCCATATTTTTATTCAGAAAAAGCTAATGTCACCAGCATTTTGCTGTATTGTGCGTTTTATGTTAAATATCAATCCAAAATATGCAGCAGTTCTGATTGGGATTAATTTCAAATAATTTGTATTTACAATGTGTGACTATACTATTTATTTAATTCTATTCTTTATAAATTAAAATTAGTAAAATCTTCTGAAGGAACCTCGAGAATACATAATTGAATTGGTAGTTCAATCTATGGGTTGCCATTATTCTGATCGTGATAAGATGAATTGTTAAAATGGGATAGTTGCAGTTATTGGTGCCGCTCAGAGTTTCTTTGTTTGATTAGCACTAGTTAACACTCACGTATATATATACATATATATCTATATTTTTCTCTATTCTAAACAGAACACAAGCCACCTAGAGTTAGTTCTACCATTGTAATTCAGTGCCGGATGTTAAAAAAAAGAGTATAATGTCAATTAAATTCCTAAAATAAAACAAACTGAGAATATTTTATCAAATGTATTTTTGATCCTTCTTGAGAGATTAAGCAATGCAGCTTGTAAATTTAAAGTTCACATAAGAAAACATAATAGGAAATAAAACCTAAACCTAATGGAGATATTCATCTGAACTGAACTGTTCTTTGAAAAACACACGTACACTGAACCTGATACTAGAATGAATCTTCTACTAATCCTTTGTGATCGTTTGGGAAAAGTTGATTTAATTAAAGCAATTGTGTTTTCCTTGCAGTTTAATTAGCATTGTTTGTATAAATACAAAACTGAAGGATCAGAAGCTAAAACGATAGAAATAACTAAAGTTTATTTCCAAATAAACTATGCAAAGATTATTTTAACACATTAAAATTCCTTCATCTATTTGTATCCTCACAAACTCTCACTTTATTTTTGCCTCCCCTGGCCATAATGAAAAGCTCTCTCTGATGTATAAGCATGCAAAATGTTCGCAAGTCTTGTATTTTTTATAGGAATTTCAAGAAGATGGCACCCTTCTATTCTGAGAAGATTAATTTGGATTTAATTTAACTTATTTGTACTCAGTTGATATCAACCAATCCAGTGCCTAGATTGTTCAATAGATCTTTAGTAGCATTATAATTTACCCAAATAATATGCCATTTATTAATGCACAGAAAAAAAATAAAAACACATCCCGAATTAGTGCCCACCATTACCGAAATACCTGTTTTCTAAAATCTAGATGCACGCTTTAGTTGCAAAGTGTGATAAACCACGGGACGAGTGCCTTGCTTGAACCAAAGCAGTGTTTCTTTCCAGTTTTGAAACCTCTGTGCATTTTTTTATTCCTGTGAATACCTCAGCTTCAAAAGGCCACCATTTTTTTTATTGCTGGTGAGCCCAATACTGTGGTGCTTTGCAATGCTACCATGCAAAGAACTAAACAAAGATACCAAAGTTTTCTCTCTATCTCAGTCTCTATCTTCCTTCTCTTTAAGATACCAAAGCTTTAAAAAAACAAAACGATTTGAGTAGGTTGGCAGCGCAGACCGTGCAATCCTTACCGAATTTTCTCAGATATACCTCATAGATAATAGTGTCTAGAGTGATGTTATTATAGCATATGTAATAAATTATTCACTCGTTTTTTGGTAACTGTGACTATGATATTTAAAAAAAAGCTTTATACGTTTTAAGTTGTGATTTTTGTAATAGTTGACAGGTGCGCTTATGGAAGGATTGTATATGTTTCATGGAATTTGGGGAAGTTGCAGAACTAGCCCAAAGTTTACAGTTTTCATATTCTGAAGAAACAATCCATCGTTTATTTTTTTTCTTTGTGTGCGTGTGTGTGTGTGCATTTAAGATGCATTTATTTCCACATTGTCCTACATAGACTTATTGACTAATTGTTATGTGTTGAAAGTGTAGTGTTAAAATTAGCAACTGCCAAAGAGTGCTATAATTTTATGCATGAGGCTGTAAAAAAAATTAGCGAAGGTGATGCATTGTGATTATTGAGAGTAATATTTTTAATTTAAGGAAATAGTTTTTTTTTCTTTTTTTAAAAATAGATTTTATTTATGCATGAGAGCCTGTTATTTGTTAGACATTGTGGAACAGTTGTGTATATATTGGACTGTGAAAGCAAACACAGTTGAATTGAATACACTGGAAAAGTTGGCGCACAGGGATTGGGATGGGTTGATGTGTCAATTTTCTAAAAAAAAACAAAAATAAGACTTGGCGTAAAGTCAAGTCCTGCACACAATGAATAGGGTTCTCCAAATGACATCATTATCACTTACAATGGCTTTCAACGGATGACGTTACTCTGGTGAGAAAAAGCATTTTTCAGATTAAGGTAACACCCAAACAGAATTTATTCAGTTATTAGGTAAATTTTTGGTGTGTGGATGTTTATAACTAGAACTCTTGGTAATCTGTCCAAGAGAGGTGATTTTGCTTTGTTATTTATTTGCCAAAGACAAGGATGGAGTACATCATGTTTAGACCAGTGCAGAGGCAGTCAGCATTTGTTTGTTCATGTATGTTTTATTTTCTCTCTTCCAGAGAATTATTAGTTCTTCCATAAGACAAAAGAGTGACTCCTTGTGTAAAAATACATTTGTAATACTTTTTTTTTCAAATTTCATTTGGCTAAGGTTACTGTTTAAAATCTCACTAAATCCTTTAACAAAAGGATTTGGATGCAGTCCGTATAATTTTAAAGGTTTGACAAACATAATAATAGGAGATGTGAGTTGATGCAAAGGTTGTTTGTATAATAATCAATACAGAGTAAAAGGGACTTAATTATTATTGACTAATGCTTGCCCAGATTAGTTTTATGCTTTTTGCTTAAATCCAGTCCAATGGAGCTTCAGTAAATATGATGTGACAAATGTTGAGCATATCATTGTTTTCTTACTCTTAATACATGCAGCAATGACAGATGGCAGAACCTTCAAAGGATGGGGAGATGATTATTCTTCAACCTTTTAGGAAAATACTTTTGGGGCAACTTTAATCCTAACTGCACATGTGGAAACTGACTGAATCAGGTGTGGCACAAGTTTTATAGGCAGCCTGATTTTACTATCCAAGTTGGGTAGAGAGCAAATCTGGTATTCCATCCATTCCTTCAACTTTTCCACCTAATGAAGTAGGTTAAACTATTCATTTTAGGGTCAGTACTAGTTGTGGTTTCCTGTGCTTTGATTGCTAAGCTATTCACTAATGTACGTACATTTCTACTCCTGTCCATTTAAGACACAAGCAAATCACTGCACTGTTTCCCTATATATTTTCCCCCTCTAAAGGTAATGGCATCTGCTGCTGTACTATTCACTATTAGAATGTCCAAGTTTCATTCTTTATGAATGAGCCTAGATATAGAGGCAGGCATTGTATCCTGCAGTGTAACCTGTCTTAGAGGAACGTACCTTTTGATCTTAAATATTAATTTATTGTGATTAACTATTTTAATATCTAAGGATGTGTTAAGATGATTTGCACCTTTCATCATTTGTGGTGTCTTTCCTGTTGTTTTCCATTGTTCTTTTATCATGCTTTGTTCAAGTTCAAATATCCTTCCTATCTATTAGGTAATCTCACCAAAAGAAATCGAGGGACAGGGTGATATATTTCAACCTGGCTTTGGCTTTGACTTTTAGTATGATTAATACCACAGATCATTTAAGGGTAAGGAAACAAATCTAATGGGCATGGAACTATATTTAGCTAAACACACGGAGTTCTATTTTTCCATAATAACAATAATGTAGGATTGAGAGCACCATTGTCATGATACACTGGATGTATTGTACCAATTTACTTATGATTTCTAAAAAAAACTAACTTGGTGTTTCCCAATTTGTGATATGAATAAACTACCTTTGAATTGCAGATATCATTTAACATTAACATGATATTAAAACTATCTTCAATCTCTCATCTATCTAAACAAGTGGAACTCTCTTTTCAAAAGTGAACATTCACCAATATCCTGGTGTAGGACTGACCCATACTACTAAAAAAGATCACAGTTCAGTCCTGTTTTGTGCTGAATCTTAATGGAGTAGTAGTATGAGAACCAAAATGAGCATCGTATTAGGCAGTTTCTTACTCCTAATTATGGCTAGTAGTTTCTGCTGGAAAGCACATTTGCTAGTGAAGGAAAAATCAGCTTGGGCTACATTTCTTTCCTACAGACAGTGAACATTGATAGCCTTAGGTCTGTAGATGTTGAGCCAGCTTCTGTAAACCTCAAGAGGAGGTTACTGCTGTAGAACTATTTCTCAGGATGACTTGGACTTTGAGACTAGAAAGAAGAGAAAAAAAAGAGTGGTAAAAAAACCTGGAGACAAATATCTGTTTGTGACAGCATTCAGAAATTCCCTCTGACTCTATGTTAACTTGCAATTTATGATGATTTCCATTCTTTATCACTTGCAGCAAGATTAACATTGTGTGATTAATGCACATTATTTCATTGCAAACAATAAATAAATAAAATCTTCCTAATTCCATTAGTCAATAGTTTTCTGCACAATCTGTAGTTTACTACAACCTCAGATTTGTGTTCTGTCATTCTGATTATACACCCTAAAATCTCTTTATTTTCCCCGTGCTTACCAGATCTGGCATCCTTGGTTTTTAGTAGATAACTGCAAGTAGCTCTGGTCTCCTGTACTGTACCATGTATAAAATACTTAGTTCGGAATGGATACAACACATAGAATATCTGAAACCAGGGAAAACCTTTTTTGTTAAACAAAACTAAGAGGGAAAATAAGTCTACAAAGCAAAGTTGAATAGGTTTTGTGATACCAGTGTGACTGATAGAAAATTCAATATAACAAGAACCAAGAAATTTGGGCAACTGAGGTTGATGTGACAATATAGCAGATCTCGTATGTTCGAATTTTAATATGTATCCGTGCAAATTATGAAACCATGAACGGAAAATGAGGTGCAGGATAAAACTAAACTGAACTAACAATACTCTGCATTATGCATTCAGGGAAAGTAAACACATTTTTGGGTCGACAGGTAAATGCAGATGCTAAAAAAAATGAGAAAAAAAAGTGGTAGAGGAACTTGGTTGGTTAGGCATCATCTCTAGAGGCAGAGGATAAGGAACATTTCAGGTCCTACATAGGGGCATCGAGATTACAGAGTACATTACCAGCGTGAGGGAGCATTAATCAAAGGTTGTAGTAACAATTGTGTAGAAAACTCCTGCCTTGTGACATGGGGATTAATTCTAAATAGCATTACACATTTGAAAGAATGTATTGAGCCAAAGATCCACCATAATTTGAGTGACCCGAGTTTTAAGGAGAGGCACCGGAAAGACTTTATCAGGAAGTTCACTATCCAAAAGGTCACAGTGATATACCAGCAGATTAATAGTTTGTACAGTTATTTAATCTCTTTCTCAGTACAATTTATTGATATCATTATTTTAATCATTGTATGCATGATATCAAAGTAGTGGACCAGAGGAGTTATAATGTTAAACCACTGTCCATGGAAAAATATGTGTCAACTACAAGAAGCACTGCAGCAACCTGCCAAACAGGGAATAGTGGCGCAGCTGGTAGACCTGCTGCCTCACAGTGCTAGAGACCCGGACTCAGGTGCTGTCTGTATGGAGTTTGCACGTTCTCCCTGTGAGCACTTGGGTTTCCTGCAGGTGCTCCGGTTGCCTCCCACATCCCAAAGACGTGTTGGTTTGTTGATTAATTGGCTTCTGTAAATTGCCCCTCATGAGCAGGGAGCGGATGTGAAAGAGGGATAATATAGAACTAGTGTGAGCAGGTGATCAATGGTCGGTGGGTAGTCATGGGCTCGGTGGGTCGGAGGGCCTGTTTCCATGCTGTATCTCTAATCTAAATTAAACTTTTTCGACACCACCTCCCAAACTTGCAACATTGATCACCTAGGCAGAGCAGCAGGTGAAAGGTAACACCACATACTATCCTAACTATTATCATTCCTTGTCATTGGTTTAAAAGCCTGAAATCCCATATCTAATAGCACTTCAGAGTATCATCATCACATGAATTGTAGCAACTCAAGAAGGCAGGTCACCTCCTTGTTTTCTTCCATGAGTGCAAATGCTAGCCTTGCCGCTGATATCCACACCCTGAGAATAAATAAAAAAGTTTGTAATATAAATTGGCTAAGGTAAACATTCATAATAAATTTGGCAAAAACATGATATGTATAGCCCTTGAGGTACGAGGTCCACTCAATGTAAAAAGATAATTTAGAACCAACATCTTTACCTATGTTGCGTTGAAAATGTGGAGCAGATGGTACAAGGGCAAGGGTCGAAGGTAGTGTGCAAATTGAAAAATAAATTGGTTTGTATTGGGAGAGAAAGTGATTGCAAGCTATGAGAGAGTATATGAAAGCAGCGATTATATAGTACATTTCGGGGATTGTTTTGATGGACCATAAATCAGCTTTGTTTCTTAAACTCAACTAACTTTTCCTCCTCCTATTCCCTATTATTTTGAGTGGAAATAACTTTGAGATATTCTGTGTAAGATAAGCAGAACTGAACATTATATTATGTCCTCAGGTGCTGGTGTGTTCCCTACCGTAGTTGACGAGGTTTGCTGTAAACAGGAGATACATGGTGTGGAGTGACCAAATTCAATTAAAAAAACTGATGTTCATAAGTTCCCGGAGCAGAATTAGGCCATTCGGCCCATCAAGTCATTCAATCAAAGCTGATCTATCTTTCCCTCTCAAACCCATTTCCTCTCATTTGCCTCATTTGCTAATCAAGAATCTGTCAGTCTCCACAGTAAAAATTTCCAATGATGCCTCCACAGCCGTCTGTGGCAATGAATTCCACAGATTCACCACCCTCTGGCTAAAGAAATTCTTTCTCATCTCCTTTCTATAGGTATGTCCTTTTATTCTGCGGCTATGGCCTCTGGTCCTAGACTGTCCCACTAGTGGAAACACCCTCGCCACATTGATTTGGTATGGAAAAATAGACTTGAATAATAACTTGCAGAACATGATCAAGTTTCACTGCTGACGTGTTCCCCTTTCTTTGGGATCCACATGCTGGGAATCTTCTTACGTATCATGCACAGGTTTTGATCTTACCAAAGTAATTTAGGCTGACCTGAACAGCACATAATTTTGGCAGAGCTTTGATCACTAAAACTCTTCCCAAAAACATGCTTTCTACCAATGTGCTTATGAAATAGTACCACCTCTAATTGAACAATAAGAGGATTGCAAATTCATAATTATGGCGACAGGTTGCAGCATCTTTGAATCTGTTACAACGAAATTGGTATTCTTTTAAAATTGTAAGTAAAAACATCTTAGCTCGAGACATAGTGGGTTAGTTTTATTTACAGCAGCTGTTATCTGCCTCAGAAAACTTATTGCAGAAACCTGCAGGGTGGGCAATTTATGCAAACTGCTAGTGTTATCTTTAAGAGTATTCAAGGATATTTCACACAAGACATTAAAATTGTAAGCAATGCTTATGTCTAATTGTTACAATTCCTCAAGAACAACAATTTATATACCAAACAGTGACAACCCTGAGGTGAATGCATCCCCCTTTGTGTTTGTAATTCATGTTAGACTGAGCCTGTGGTACAAAACAGGAAACATTGGATTGACAATAGACAATAGGTGCAGGACTAGGCCATTCGGCCCTTCGGGCCAGCACCGCTGGTCACCTAATATTCAAATTCATTGCAATAATTGAAATGAAAGATAAGGCACTGTGTATATAGAGCAGTTTATTCAAAGTTAACTATTTTGGACTACCAACAGAGATGAACTTGCAGGACTTTTGAATTGCGTCTTTTTCCAATAAAAACAGCAAAATCGAGCAAAGGTTTAAAGTGTATACTGCATCACTAATAAAATTATACGCACTTCGTAGATTTGCATGTGAAGTATTATTGTAACCATCAAATTACTAAAATTATAGATTTATTATTATCAAATGTTTAAAGACATTAAGGAAAGATTCTGGAGCTCTGAATAAACATGCTGGAAATATACAACAGTATTACAAGGACTTCCCATGCATTTCTCTGAATATAATTGAAGTTACTCACAAATGAGAGATGATGGCTAATTAGAAATAACATATTTAGAATCTTAGATCCATTAGTTATTATAAGTTTGCAAATTAGCTTGGCAAACCCTTCAAAGATATTTTCCAAATTTTGATCAAAATAAATATGTGAAGATAACTGCCAATCATAGATCACTGTGGACCTCAGGACTTCAGAGACTCCATAGAAAATCTGATTTTCATGAGAGACAATGATTCTGTGCTAAAAATAAAATCTCCAAATAAATAAGTCTAAGAAATAGTAAGTTACGGTGAAAAATTAAGAATCGATGGTTTGGCCAATCTTTTGGGACATCAGAGTTGATGACATTTGTGGTCATGCACATTTTGCTTCTGGAAAACAAGCATGATCTTGATTATATTCTTTAACACAATTTTGGTTTAATCTCAGGACCACATTCGTACCAAAGTACAATCTGGAGTTTGCCAACCACTCAACAAAAAAAAAAATCACAGGTATTTTAATTATACTAGCTATTCATAGCTCTTTGCAAGAAAGTTTGAATGGTATTCAACTGCTCCTTACAATAATTGTCCCTTTGCAATCACCGTATCTTTCACTCTAATACATGTTTTCTTTTCAATTATATTGCCAAGAACTCGATAAGAACTTTACTTATTTCAATGTCAATTACAATAGTTATTGTTATATCAGAAGATTGTCCTATATTTTTAAGTCCATTCCTATGTATTAATTTCTTGAAGAACATCTATGGCAGGATTCTCCTTGTTTATGTGTTGTTAATTATTCTGCTGGCAAGTTTATCTATTAACACAAACTGGTCTGACCATGAAGATTCCTTCAATAAGTATAGAATAATCTGCATCTTCAAAATAAGTGGATCTGCGAGAGGGATCTAGATTCCTTCAATCAATATTATCTTCCAGGAGAGGGAGGGGAGTGTAGCGACTCGTCATTTAAATTCCATCACACAGGGTTTATTCAATTAGCAACATTAGAGACATTACACTGGATGAGAGTATATCTGTCTGTTGGTGAGGAGTGGAGAGTAGGCTGATGGTCCTTGAACATCATCCTGCAAATAATAACTGGTTCCCAGCAAGCAACTAAACTAAGAATTAAAGCAAAATGTTAGAAGTCTTGCAAGCTCATAGAAATGACAAATTAATTTTAAAATAGCAATTTCTCTCCTTGAAAATAATAAATAAAGTATAAAACATTGAGTTTTGAAATAATAATATTTCTCCAGGTTAAAACTACGGAGAACCTGGAATATTCTATGGACGCATTTATTTTCACGATTGTCCCATTGTTTTATTTTGTTGTCATCATTCATGTACATCTTATTTCACACCATTTTACTACCTTGGAGTTATCCCACCTTGTCACTGGGTGCACCTATGATACATCCGTTTCCTTGTACTGCAGTCATGGCAGGATGGTTCATGTTGAGTGCATTATATGAGGTATCTGTCTTTACTTGAGTTTGGCATCAAATACAGCGTGTTCAAAATCTGTTATATTAATAAAAAATAATTATAAAGAAACATTTAAAGTTTTATCTTTGTTTGATGCTAATGAAGTGGCCACTGCACCGTAGTTCCATTCCCAGGGTTTATAATGTCACTAGTGAGAGAGAGTTGCTCACTAAAGTTCCACACAATACGGAGCAGGTGTGAGCAGGTGGTAGGATGGGTGGTTGAAGTTGTAGCAATGTACACTGGCCAACGCTTGCTTGTTAATATGATGGCAGGCATGTATTACCTGAAAGTAATGAGGGTCCAGTGCCTGAAATGTTAGATGTGGCGTTGGAAGCCACAGTAACTCGGTGGAAAGGTGCCAAGGGTTCTTGCACATTAATAGCGTGCATTTGGCTCATGAGTCCTCCAATTTTGAAATTCATTGAATGCTTTCCATTGGTTAAAGTCCCCTCGATACAACCCGTTGTAATGTGTGTGATGAAGCACTTGCCCAAGGTGCCGGAAGAAAAGCTAAAGCTAGTAATGTCAGATAAGGAACTCTACAAGTTCCTTGTCCTCTGTCCTGTCCTTTCCATAACATCTGATCAGACTGGGAAGTTGGAATTAAAAATAATAAACCTTGTGGTCCCTGGGCGTCTTGGGTTGAGAGACATAGATATTGTTGCACTTTTCAATGCCCATCTGTGACCCTAACCCCCACACCCACATACCCAGAGGGTATTGTGTACAATTTTCGGTCAAGCTAAAATAGAGGCCTCACCATGTGGTGAGACACATACCCAGAGACCAATGAGTAACACCAACCAGATGGCTTAACAGAATCTCTGCCCTCAGCCCATTAATGTTAGAAGAACCAGCACCAAAGGTGCAGAACAGAAATCGCTATAACTACCCCAGCACTTAACATCAGTTTAAATAATTTCAAATAATCCTATGTGGAATGGTGCCATAACAAGACTGGACACTGCTCGTCTCATTCAGTTATAAATATAAAAAGTGTTAAACTGTTTAATGCGGTATAAGCAGACCTTCAAAATATCACTGAAAATATGACAGCCCCCTTCATAGACCTTCTCAGTCCTTGCTAACTTTAACCTGTTCGCCTTTTAATATTTGAACTAAATTTCATACTTTATATGTGGATATTATAGCACAAGGGATTACAAACAGCATTTTGTGCTTTCAAAGACTATGCAAAGGAAAATGAAGTCAACTATACAAGTCTACTCCATTCTGCCTGTCATGTTTGCAAAAAGTGGATGAACAGAATAAATTTTGACAGTAACTTTCTTTTCATTCCTCCAGCAGTTTGATTAGGAGGACAATATTTTGCGTAAACTCACATTCTCCTTTAATTAATTGGTATAAACACACAGTTTTCATTGTTAGGTTCTTCTCATGTTTTTATTATTTATTAAGCTTAATGTCTGCACCTGACGCTGTGCAATATCTGTAGCTGTGTAAAACGCAAGTTACAATCTGCTGTATCAGTGTTACGTGTTTCAACTATTGCATAGTTTAAGCTTTTATTGTTGTTGATGTTGACGTATCTGGGCACTTTAAAAACCTTTGATAGGTTCCCAATCCTTTAGTTTCAGTTTGCTTGTTTGTATACTGTTTTCTTGCTGTTTAAACATATGGCCTCCATCAGGCGCATAAGTGTTGTCTGCATCATGCTGGAATATGTTTTTTTAAATTATTTTAAATTTTTTCGCTATCATCAAATGGTAGTGCTGTAAATTCTGCAATTATTGTCCAATAAACTGCTTTTATTCATTCCAGATTGAATTTGGAGTAGTTTGTTCTTGCAGTTTCTCTCCTACCTCTTTATCGTTCTAGCAAAATAATATTGTTGATTGATGAGAAGTTAAACTACTTTTTAAGTAAAAGGGTGATATCTCGAAGAGAAAACAATTCGATCTTCTAATTTACTAAATAACTTGTTCGAAAAGTCTTATGGTACCTTTTATTCTGCCATTCCGATGATAATCCTAAATTGAAATCTAGGCCGAATTTGGGACTGTTTTGTACTCTCTTGCTTCTATTCTCAATTTAAACCATAGGCGTTTAAACATCAAACATATAGCAGGTTCCAAAATTTGTGCATTCACTATCTGATCCTCATGCAGGGCACAGGATTAGTCAGTTTGACATCAGATGAAATCCAGACTGGATGTAATATCCCAATTTAGGCTCAGATCACCACTTGAATCTTACGTCAGTTCATAAACCTGATTAATGTCAACTGGGACTTTGGGACAAGGGATTTTGAGACAAAAGTGCAGGCAAATTGCTTTCTTAAACAATTTCACTTTAATGTTTAAGATTAGGGGCATTTATAATAGGCATAAATCAATTCTAGATTTTCCATTTGACGAGAGTCCCATCTCTAGCTTTGGTAACCGTCACAAGCATAGTGACAATTGGTCACATTGGTCAAAACCACACGACAGGGCTTCAGGATGCAAAGCTCAGTGGACAAGCTCAGTGCAAGTATTCAGGGGGAATGGGGAAGCATGAGAGAAAACTGAATATTATTACTTGATCTCAGATGAGGGAAGAAAGGTGAAAAAGAATTGATAATTCTGGAATGGTAAGTCAACAATTAGAGTTCCTATTTCTGATCACCTTCAATAGCTCCTATTTAAAATACTTGTCCATGTTGGATTACAATGGGAAAGTAGTTGATCTTGGCATTGATTGCCTAGTGACAGAGATGCTTATTT
The DNA here is from genome assembly GCF_053455715.1 of Rhinoraja longicauda. Taxonomy (NCBI): domain Eukaryota; kingdom Metazoa; phylum Chordata; class Chondrichthyes; order Rajiformes; family Arhynchobatidae; genus Rhinoraja; species Rhinoraja longicauda. The sequence continues at coordinate 28,612,335 of NC_135953.1, forward strand.
ACTTTATCCACTGGCCAGACCTACACTTAGAATAATTCACATAAACATCTTCCACTAGGGAGTCTGCAGTAGATCAAAGGAAGAATCAAATTATCCAGGTAAGGAAGCTTCTTCACACTCCACAATCCAGCCCCAAAATATGTCATATAATAGAATTGCATACTGACATAAGAATTCATATTGTCAAAGTGATCCAAGGCTAAACGTAGTGCAAGACAGATGGCATGCTCTGCCAATCTATTTTTCCTGTCTGCAAATTGCATGTGTAGATGGTCTGGAATACTGACACAGATATGGGGTTTTACCATTCATTCAAAAGAGTTCATAATGATCGATGTTAGAGCAACTGGGTGGTAATCATTGAGACAGGTCACTTTATTTCTTATAATACCTATGTATTATAATGTTAAACATAACCAAAATAATTTAAGAAACCGCAGGGAACCTATCTTTTCCTTTGCTTCCTTTCATGTAATCTTACCATTTCTACTGAAATCAATTGGATCATGGATCCTGTACCTAATACAGTATCCAAGAGTTTGGAACCATCTCCCCATTGTAAATGTTGGGGAATGTCAGTGAGAATTAATTCTGCAGTAGGGCTCCACGAGAAGTCCAGCTGAAGAGTGATTCAGCAGATATGGAACATGTGTTTGATTGCACATGTGCAGGAATCCTGGACTTGCTGGTATTTAAATAGCTTAAGGCCAGTTACCAGTTTGAAACCAGGGCATTTACCAATACACAACATCAACACATTTCTGATGCAAGAGTGCTACCAACTGAGACAGAGGTGACTATTTTGTACTGCAGGTCAAATCAACAATATCATGCATTTTGAGAAAGTCAGAAATTGGGAAAATCAATATTAACAGAAAATTGATTAGAGGAAATAATTACATAAGATTAATCTAAATGCTATCTGATCTGCAATTCTTATGGGAAAAAAAGCCTCTCCAGCCTATTATTCAGTGAATATTTCCTATGTGCATTACAACATTGGAAAGATTTCATTTCATTTTATTCTCACTTTTTAAATGTAATTCTTATCATGTAACTGGATTGCTAGTTTAGTTTATTAGTTCATTCTCACGTGTACCGAGCGAGGTACAGTGAAAAGCTTTTTTGTGTCCTAACCAGACAGCGGAAAGACAATCTGAATGGTCTCGACCTGAAATATCACCCATTCATTCTCTCCAGAGATGCTGCCTATTCTGCTGGAGTTACTCCAGCTTTTTGTGTCTATCAGCAAAAATACAATACTTGATTACAACCGAGCCATTCACAATGAACAGATACATGATAAGGGAATAACATTTAGTGCAAGATAAAGCCAGTAAAGTCCGGAAAATATAGCCCGAGGGTCCCCGATGAGGTAGATAGTTCAGTACTGCTCTCTAGTTGTGGTAGGATGGTTCAGTTGCCTGATAACAGCCGGGAAGAAACTGTCTCTGAATCTGGCGGTGTGCGTTTTCATACTTCTATACCTTTTACCCAATGGGAGAGGGGAGAAGAGGGAGTGGCCAGTGTGTGACTCGACCTTGATTATGCTGCAGGCATTGCTAAGGCAGCATGAGGTATAAATGGAGTCAATGGACTGGAGGTTGGTTTGTGTGATGGTCTGCATCCCCAATTCACTGCAATTGCTCGACCCTGGATTGTATGGAATTTATCAAGTGCGGTTGGAGCAGCCGTCTATCAGAAGAGTATTCTTTGACACTACTATCTGTACAGCCTGACTGAAGAATTGCTGTGTGATGTCAATAAATGGGTAACCTGTGGCAGTCTAACTCTTTTAACCATGGTAATAGTGTGACTCGTCAGTTTAAAATTTTAAATTATGAATGCAGAGGTTTCTGTAATGTTAAACCTATTGAGCATCAAAGATTGTGGTTATTTGCAGTGCTGCTCGTAATTTATCAGCCTGATTGTTGACCGACTTCAGAACATCCTTGAGAGGGAAGGGGAGCAGCCAGAAGTAATTGTGCATGTAGGCACAAATGATATGGGTAAGAAGAGGAAGGAGGTTCTGCAATGTGAGTAGAGAGAACGGTAGGAGGCTGAAAAGCAAGAGCTCTAGGGTGGTTATCTCTGATTTGCTTCCAGTACCTCATGTTAGTGAGGGCAGGAACAGGGAGAGATTAGGGATCTGAATGTGTGGCTGAGGATTTGGTGCAGGTGGCTGGGATTTCGAATCTAGACCACTGGGATCTCTTCTGGGGCAGGGGTGACCTGTACAAATGGGGCGGGTTGCACCTTAATTGGAAGGGGACCAACATTCTTGCAGGCAGCTTTGCAAGTGCTGCACGGGTGGGTTTAAACTAAACAGTGAGGAAGTGGGGTCAACAACGTGGAAGCGTATGCGTGCAGTTGATGGAAAAGCGCGTGTAGGAAAGTTCACATTTAAGCTAACGGGGCAGGGGGATGGAATCAATGCAAGGAGACAAAGGGCCGTAAAAGGAGAACACAAGCAAAAGGTAGAAGGGAGAAAAGAAAAACAAAGCTGAAAGCTTTGTGCCTTAATGTGAGGAGCATTCGGAACAAGGTGGATGAATTAAATGTGCAGCTAGTAGTTAACGGATATGATACAGTTGGAATTACGGAGACATGGCTCCAGGGTGACCAAGGCTGGGAGCTCAATATGCAGGGGTACTCAATATTCAGGAAGGATAGACAGAAAGGAAGAGGAGGTGGGGTGGCATTTCTGGTTGAAGAGGAGATTAATGCAATAGCAAGGAGAGACATTAGCTTGGATGCTGTATAATTGGTATGGGTAGAACTGCGAAATAGCCAAGGGCAGAAAACACTTGTTGGAGTTGTATACAGACCACCAAGCAGCAGTAGGGAGGTTGGGGATAGCATCAAACAGGAAATTAGTGATGCATGTAGCAAAGGTACAGCAGTTATCATGGGTGACTTTAATCTACATATATTTCACAAAATGCTGGAGTAACTCAGCAGGTCTATTAAGCAGCTTAATCTACATATAGATCGGGCTAAGTAGATTGGTGACAACGCTGAGGAGGAGGATTTCCTGGAATGTATACGGGATGGTTTTCTAAACCAATATGTTGAGGAACCAAGTAGAGAGCAGGCCATCCTAGACTGGGTATTGTGCAATGAGGAAGGATTAGTTAGCAATCTTGTTGTGCAAAGCCCCTCGGGCAACAGTGACCATAATATGGTGGAATTCTGCATTAAGATGGAGAGTGACACAGTTAATTCAGAGACTAGGGTCCTGAACTTAAGAAAGGCGACTTTGATGATGTGAGACAGGAATTGGCTAGGATAAACTGGCAAATTATACTTAAAGAGTTGAAGGTGGAGATGCAATGGCAAAGATTTACGGTTCGCATGGATGAACTACAAAAATTGTTCATCCCTGTCTGGCGAAAAAATAAAACGGGAAAGGTGGCTCAACCGTGGCTAACAAGGGAAAATAAGGATAGTGTTAAATCCAAGGAAGAGGCACATAAATTGGCCAGAGGAAGCAGGAAACCAGAGGACTGGGAGAAATTTAGAATTGAACAGAGGACAAAGGGGTTAATTAAGAGGGGGAAAATAGAGCATGAAAGAAAGCGTGTGGGGAATATAAAAACTGACTGTAAAAGCTTCTTTAGATATATTAATTGGAAAAGATTAGTGAAGACAAATGTAGATTCCTTACAGTCAGAAACAGGTGAATTTATAATGAGAAACAAGGAAACGGCAGACCAGTCAAATGAGTACTTTGTTTGTGTCTTCCTTAGTGAAGACAGAACCAATCTCCCAGAAATACTAGGGGACCGAGGATCTAGTGGGAGGGAGGAACTGAAGGGAATCTGCATTAGTCAGAAAATGATGCTAAGTAAACTGTTGCGACTGAAGGCAGATAAATCCCCAGGGCCCGAGGGTCTGCATCCCAGAGTACTCAAGGAGGTGGCCCTAGAAATCATGGATGCATTGGTGATCATTTTCCAAAGTGTTGCAGACTCTTTGGTCAGTTCCTGGGGACTGGAGGGTAGCCAACCTAACCCCACTTTTTAAGAAAGGAGGGAGAGAGAAAACAGGGAATTATAGACCAGTTAGCCTTACATCGGTAGTGGGGAAGATGCTTGAGTTGATTATTTGGAAAGCAGTGCCAAACTCAGCATGGATTTATGATGGGGAAATCATGCTTGACTAATCTTTTGGAATTTTTTGAGGATGTAACAAGTAGAATGGATAAGGGAGAGCCAGTGGATGTGATGTATCTGGACTTTCAAAAAGCCTTTGACAAGGTCCCACACGAGATTAGTGTGCAAAATTAGAACACATGGTATTGGAGGTAGGGTATTGACATGGATAGAGGACTGGTTGGCAGACAGAAAGCAAAGAGTAGGAATTAACGGGTCTTTTTTCAGAATGGCAGGTAGTGGGGTGCCGCAAGGCTCAGTGCTGGGACCCCAGTTATTTTCAATATATATTAACGATTTGGACAAGGGAATTAAATGTAACATCTCCAAGTCTGCGGATGACACAAAGCTGGGCGGCAGTGCGAGCTGCGAGGAGGATGCTATGAAGGTGCAGGGTGACTTGGATAAGTTGGGTAATTGGGCAGATGCAGTACAATGTGGATAATTGAGGTTATCCACTTTGGTGGCAAGAACATGAAGCCTGATTATTATCTGAATGGTGTCAGATCAGGAAAAGGGGAGGTTCAATGAGACCTGGGTGTGCTTGTACATCAGTCACTGAAAGTAAGCATGCAGGTACAGCAGCCAGTGATGAAAGCTAATGGCATGTTGGCCTTCATTGCGAGAGGATTTGAGTTCAGGAACAAGGGGCTCCTACTGCAGTTGTACAGGGCCCTAGTGAGACTACATCTGGAGTATTGTGTGCAGTTTTGGTCTCCTAATTTAAGGAAGGACATTCTTGTTCTTGAGGGAGTGCAGCGTAGGTTCACCAGGTTAATTCCCGGCATGGCAGGATTGACATATGATGAAAGAATGGGTCGACTGGGCTTGAATTCACTGGAATTTAGAAGGATGAGAAGGGGTCTTATAGAAACATATAAAAATCTTAAGGGATTGGACAGGCTAGATGCAGGAAAAATGTTCCCCATGTTGGGGTAGTCCAGAACCAGGGGTCACAATTTAAGAATAAGGGGTGGGCCATTTAGGACTGAGATGAAGAAAAGCTTTTTCACCCAGTGTTGTGAATCTATGGAATTCTCTGCCACAGAAGGCAGTGGAGGCCAATTCACTGGATGTTTTCAAGAGAGAGTTAGGTTTAGCTATTCGGGCTAATAGAATCAAGGGATATGGGGAAAAATCTGGAACGGGGTACTGATTTTGGATGATCATATTGAATGGCTGTGCTGGCTCAAAGGGCCGAATAGCCTACTCCTGCACCTATTTTCTGCGTTTCCATGTGCCACTTCATTATCTGTGGCGTTCCACGTAGAATTAAGCATTACAGAAGCACCAGGAAAAGCAACACCTCTAACTTATGCTAAAGGCAAGTGATACCAATTTCGTAGGTACCAATTACAAGGGATAGACCAGCACACCCCAGTTTATTAATGTTAGCATGAGTGCATGTAACAACCATCTAATTCAGATCAGAGGCAGTTCAGTTCAGTTTATTGACACGTGCACTGAGGTACAGTGAAAAGGTTTTGTTGCGCAGCAATCAAACATGGCAGTAGGCAAAGCATTTTTAAACAGCGAGTACTGCTCCAAAAATAACACTTAAAGAAAATGTAGCTGCTGAACTTTGCCACTTAGAAAACTGCATTTCATTGAACTTGATGGAAGGGAACTTCGTCGAAATGATTTCAGGTTTTGAGGTAAAGAGAAGCCCTAACTACTGAAGAGACACTTAAATAATTTAAATATGATTCATATATGGAAACTATGACTTTAGTGGAATTCTGATTGAGTTATTCTGAATGTTAACATATTAACTTCACATATTGGGAAACTCCAAAGGGAACTATATAACAGAAACCCATTAATGGGCTAACTGCATTTTGAGCATTAATGACAAGTCCGAGGAATGCTTTATTGTGAACTTTACATCATTGTTACATTTAGAATCAAAGTGAAGGATTCAGTAGCAATCTGTTAAATGTGAAGACATAATGAAAAGGAGTCCTAAAGCACATTTGAACAAACATGACATTTGGGAAAGCACTTAATTCAATTTTTAATACTACAACAAAAAAGAATATATAAAAAGGTAAAACAAAAATAGTTACGGATGGGGGTGGGGGAAGATTTGATAAGAACCAGAGGGGCAACTTAAAAAATAAAAAATACACAGGGAGGGTGATGGGTATATGGACCGAGCTGCCAGTTGAGGCAACATTATCACATTTAAAAAACATTTGGACAGGTACATGGATAGGATAGGTTTAGAAGGATATGGGCCAACTGCAGGTAAGTGGGACTAGTGTAGATGGGCATGTTGGTTGGTGTGGGCACGTTGGTCCGAAGGAGCAAGCTTCCATGCTGTATGGCTCTAGTGCTGGTCTGAGGAAACAGATGAGATGCCGACGAACTCAATGTATTCCACATTCGCTTTGAACAGGTCAGTGAAATAAAATCACCCGCTGCAACAGCCTCAAGTATAGCTACACATAATCACCGTTGCAGAGGAACGATGACAGTGAACCACAGGAAGCAGCAATCCCAAATGGAGTCTCCAGCCATGTCCTCCATGCCTGCGTAGAGCAGCTGGTAGGTGTATTTACAGGCATCTTTAACCTCTCCTTACGTCAGTCTGTAGTTCCTAGTTGCTTTAAGACATCTGTCATCATGAAATTAGGTAGCTTGCCTTAATGTCTGCAGGCCTGTGGTTCTAACATCTACCGTCATGAAGTGCTTCGAGAGGCTGGTCATATCACACATCAACTCCAGCCTCTTGGACCATATTGATCCACTGCAACTCACCTACTGCCACTGGAGGTTGCAGCAGACCTCATCTTCTTGGCTCCACACTCATCCCTGGAGCACCTAGACACATCTACGTCAGACTCCTATTCATTGATTATTTTTTCCACCTTTAGCACCATAATTTCAACCAAACTCGTCTCCAAACACCTGGACCTTGGATTAGCCACCAGCTTCTGCAACTGGAAGCTTCATTTCCCGAACGATAGACCGCAATCAGCAAGAAGCAGCAAAGCATTTTCTACGATAATCCTCATCGCTGGTGCCCTGCAAGGCTAAATCCCCAGCCTCCAACTAGACCCCCTTAACAATCAAGATCAAATTCTGCTCTAACTGATAAGTTTGTCATATGAACTGTGAGGTCCACTCCCAGGTGAAGTCCAAGTCTGCAGTTTAGAAGTTAAACAACCCCAAGGGGTACAAGAACTCGATCCACTCCTTCATAGAGCCATTAAGAATGCCAAGAGGGAATTCCAGAGCAAACTGAAGTCCTGAGGCAGTGACATGGATACCTGTAGATTGTGGCAAGGTTGCAGGGTATAACACCAAGTTGGGCAGTATTAATGGCAACAACATGTCACTCCCTGATGAGCACAATACATTCTATGCTCACTTTGAACAGAAAGTTGATGGTAGATCAACTGCTCCATTAGTCTCAGATGCACCTGTACCAAAGGTTACAGTGGCAGACTTAAGATCAGCAGTTATGGAACTGAAGCGCTACACTCTGTGTCTGCCCTTTGCTCAATCTATTGTGCTTGAATATGGCTTGATTGTGTTTATGCATAGTATTAACTGAAATGATTGAGTAGCATGCAAAACAAAGCGTTCCACTGTACTTTGGCACACGCGATAACAATAAACGTAAACCTTTACAGCACAATCACAGCAGTTACAAGTCCAGTACAGGTCCACCACTGATTTTCCAGCAACTGATGGTCCTACACCTCCTTTAAACCAGACAAAATTACAAGAGCGCGCCTGAAATCCTGCCCAGAAGTCCCCCCCAAACATGTGGCACCTAGGCTGGATGAGGCAGCCAAATATGACCTCATCAGAACTTCTATGGCCGATCTGCGGGTTGAATTTGCCCCCTGCGACCGGGGCACTGGAACTCAAGCCCGACTGAAGCTGGTGGATCTGTTTGCGTAGCTGACCTCTGAGGTCAACTTTGCAGACCAGTATCTCGCGCCCCCCCCCCCCCCACTTTGTTGTTGAAAGAATGTAGATTTGCAAGGAATGCACTTGGGAGCGGTGTGCGTAATCCTAGTTGCCGGAGTTGGTGAGTGCTCCAGAGCGCTTCCCTCGGGTCCTCCTACGTCTCATGGTCTTGGAAATAATCATAGCCCGCCGACAAGTATATCCAAATAATCCAGCGAGTGAGAGAAATCCGAAACAATGTTTGGAGAAACCAAATTTCTGATGTTAATGAGATCCTCCCCCATGAAAGTAACCAAAGTTCGATTCCAGAGATAAGAGTGCAATTTCCTGTCACTCTATTTTTATAATGCACTCCAAACACTCATCTGTTCCAGCTATGTTCAACCTAAATTTTAGATTTCCTGGAATGCAATTTGAACCCAAAATGCTTTCACATGAGTATTAGCAAATGAAGCATGCTGACATTTCAAATTTGTATCAATGTAACTTTATCCACCAAATAGCCAACAAACAAATTCTCTACCATAATACCTATCATCATCAGGTTTAATCCTTTCCCCATAAAGGCTTATACAAACACTGCATCAAACAAATGGTGACGGCTTACAACATTATTTTATTTGCAACAGAAAACAATGTTCGAAACTCGATTTCAGGTGAAATATCCAATCTCATTATTTTAAAGATCATGAAGCAGGAGGTAGGGTACTGACATGGATAGAAAATTGGTTGACAGACAGAAAGCAATGAGTGGGGATAAATGGGTCCCTTTCAGAATGGCAGGCAGTAACTAGTGGGGTACCGCAAGGCTCGGTGCTGGGACCGCAGCTATTTACAAATATACATTAATGACTTGGATGAAGGGATTAAAAGTACCATTAGCAAATTTGCAGATGATACAAAGCTGGGTGGTAGTGTGAACTGAGGAAGATGCTATGAGGTTGCAGGGTGACTTGGACAGGTTGTGTGAGTGGGCGGATGCATGGCAGATGCAGTTTAATGTGGATAAGTGTGAGGTTATCCACTTTGGTGGTAAGAATAGGAAGGTAGAGTATTATCAGAATGGTGTCAAGTTAGGAAAAGGGGACGTACAACAAGATCTGGGTGTCCTAGTGCATCAGTCACTGAAAGGAAGCATGCAGGTACAGCAGGCAGTGAAGAAAGCCAATGTAATGTTGGCCTTCATAACAAGGGGAGTTGAGTGTAGGAGCAAAGAGGTCCTTCTGCAGTTGTACAGGGCCCTAGTGAGACCACACCTGGAGTACTGTGTGCAGGTTTGGTCTCCAAATTTGAGGAAGGATATTCTTGCTATTGAGGGCTTGCAGCGTAGGTTTACTAGGTTAATTCCCGGAATGGCGGGACTGTTATATGTTGAAAGACTGGAGAGACTTGGCTTGTATACACTGGAATTTAGAAGGATGAGAGGGGATCTTAATAAGATTATTAAGGGGTTGGACACGTTAGAGGCAGGAAGCATGTTCCCAATGTTAGGGGGAGTCCAGAACAAGGGGCCACAGTTTAAGAATAAGGGGTACGCCGTTTAGAACTGAGATGAGGAAAAACTTTTTCAGTCAAAGCGTTGTGAATCTGTGGAATTCTCTGCCACAGAAGGCAGTGGAGGCCAATTCTCTGAATGCATTCAAGAGAGAGCTAGATAGAGTTCTTAAGGATAGCAGAGTCAGGAGGTATGGGGAGAAGGCAGGAACGGGGTAAAATGCAATTTGAATACGTAATTTAGGTGAACAATCTGCTAATTCACTTGAGCTTTAACATATCACAGTTCACAAATTGTAATTGTGCTTTATTGAACAGTACAATGCATACAAGTACAAGTCTGTTACAGTGTATTCACAAAGTATTCAGACCCCTTCGCTTTTCCACATTTTGCTACATTACAGCCTTATGTTAAAATGGGTTAAATTCTTTTTTTTTATCATCAATCTATACACAATACCCCATAATAAAAAGCGAAACAAGGTGTTTAGAAATTTTTGCAAAGTAATTAAAAAGAAATAACCGAAATATCACATTTACATGAGTATTCAGACCCTTTACTCAGTACTATGTTGAGGCACCTTTGGCAGCGATTATAGCCTCTAGCCTTCTTGGGTATGACGCTCCAAGCTTGGCACACCTGTATTTGGGTAATTTCTCCCATTCTTCTCCTCAGATCCTCTCAAGCTCTGCCAGGTTGGATGGGGAGCGTCGATGCACAGCTATTTCAGGCCCCTCCAGAGATGTTCGATCGAGGTCAAGTCTGGACTCTGGCTGGGCCACTCAAGGACATTCACAGACTTGTCATGAAGCCACTCCTGCGTTGTCTTGGCTTTGTGCTTAGGGTCATTGTCCTGTTGGAAGGTGAACCTCCGCCCCAGTCTGAGATCCAGAACACTCTCTCTGTACGTTGCTCCATTCATCTTTCCCTCGATGCTGGCTCGTTTCCCAGTTCCTGCCGCTGAAAAACATCCCCACAGCATGATGCTGCCACCACCACGCTTCACCGTCTGTATGGTATTGGCCAGGTGATGAGCGGTGCCACTTGGCATTCAGGCCAGAGTTCAATCTTGGTTTCATCAGACCAGAGAATCTTGTTTCTCATGGTCTGAGAGTCTTTTCGGTGCCTCTTGGCAAACTCCAAGCGGGCTGTCATGTGCCTTTTACTGAGGAGTGGCTTCCATCCAGCCACTCTACCATAAAGGCCTGATTGGTTGAGTGCTGCAGATATAGTTGTCCTTCTGGAAGGTTCTCCCATCTTCACAGAGGAACTCTGGAGCTCTGTCAGAGTGACCATTGGGTTCTTGGTCACCTCCTTGACCAAAGCCCTTTATCCCCCGACTGCTCAGTTTGGCCGGGCGGCCAGCTCCTTGAAGAGTCCTGGTGGTTCCAAAGTTCCTCCATTTAAGAATCTCTTCGGGACCTGCAATGCTGCAGAAATTGTTTTATATCCTTCTCCAGATCTGTGTCTCGACACAATCCTGTCTCGGACGTCTACGGACAATTCCTTCGTTTTCATGGCTTGGTATTTGTTCTGACATGCAGTGTCAACTGTGGGACCTTATATAGACAGGTGTGTGCCTTTCCAAATAATGTCCAATCAATTTAATTTACCACTGATGGACTCAAATCAAGTTGTAGAAACATCTCAAGGATAATCAATGGACTAAGCTCAATTTTGAGTGTCGTAGCAAAGGGTCTGAATACTTATGTAAATGTGATATTTCAGTTATTTCTTTTTAATTACTTTGCAAAAATTTCTCAACACCTGTTTTCACTTTTTTATTATGGGGTACTGTGTGTAGATTGATGATAAAAAAAATGAATTTAATCCATTTTTAAATAAGGCTGTAACGTAGCAAAATGTGGAAAAACTGAAGGTGTCTGAATACTTTCTGAATGTACTGTATATCACAGCAACAAGAATTCATCAGAAAAAGTATCTGCATCATCTAACACTGAGAAACATATCTACTTGGAACTTATTTTCCAATTTTAGCAGAGAAACAGACAATGAATTGGCATTAAATATTGTTAATACTTTTGGAAAAATGAAAAATTGTTCAAAGGAAGAACCATTCTAAAAAAATGGAAGAATTATGTATGGCAAGCAACAACTTGGGGGTTTCCTGTTCGTGACCTAGATGACTTAAAAGTATAAGTTTATTAATTAAAACTGACAAGGAAGAAATCATGCAACTCATTAACGAAGTGATTTGAAATATATGGAAGTCCTTGATGAGAATGATACGAACGGTATGTTTACATAAACTTAGAACATAGAACAGTACAGCACAGGAACAGGCCTTTTGGCCCACAATGTCTGCGCTGAACATGATGCCAAGATGTTTTGAAGCGAACCTCATTAATCCTATGTATTTCACCTTTGATGAAATGGTGGCATATACTTTAGCTAAGAGAAAATAAGTGAGTATTAAACAGTCATATTTCAGAATATGCAACCTAAGGTTAGCATTGTGTGTACTGCTCTTGTTAATCTGTTAATAGTGTGAGAAATCATCAGATTATAAGTGTCCTGCACTCTTCTGTCGGGGATAGGAAAAACGAGATAGCTTTCAGAGAGCCAACCTACATCTGCTAGTAGGTCAAACACTTCTACGATAATTCAGAATGGTGATCCTTTTTCAGCACAATTCATCTTAAAAATTTAATTCAAGAGTTATTCGTTCAATATAAACTCAGTTAGTCTAGGTCATAAGCCAGAGATAGTTTGCCATTCCAAACTACTTTTATAGATTTCCATCAGCTATTAAGCAAAGCTATAGAGTCACTGCAACAGAAGATCTACCATTTGCCAATGGCGGGTAAAATAAGATCACTGCCAACTCAATGGCCATTTAAAACAAAATGGAAATATTGTAAATGACTAAAACAAAGTTGTGGATAGTAAAGGATAATTTTATAGTCCAATATTACTGGACACGTGAACATATAATACCCACATTATTTAAATGACTGATGTCATGAGTTATTTTATAGGGAAAATAGATGAGGCAGTATATTACCATACAACAGCATGGAAGTACATTTTCTAATGTCTATTCAAAGTCAGTCTTAGTAACAGCTTTTGCCTTGGTATGTTCCATTAATCACTTTTGCTGTATCTTACAGCATATTAATGGTCTCTTCACGGGTTATTAGTATAAATAATTGCTTGATAAACAAATTTCAATGGAAAATCATCTATAAAGATATGTTTCCCAAGTTGAGGTGCAAGGCCATTGTAGTTCACTTTCCACCACAGTGCATACATAATTTGCTTCTCATGTTTCCATACATACAATATTGTCTATACTGCTATACTGTAGTTGGAAGAGATTATAGTCTAAAGAGGAGATTTTCTACTGAAAAAGAATCAACATATATTAACAATGAATCTTGTTATTATATCTGGTTAAATTTAAGCAAAACTGCTCCATAAACTCCCATCCCCATCCTCAAATATTGTTTACTCTGTTTCAGGCTTTAGATTTGGAAGGGCAGGTAGATTTAAAAACACTTTTATAAAGGCTTAAATGTTAACAGCTGGAGATTTCCCTTTTAATTTGTTAGAATATGTTTTGCAATGGACAATATTTTTCAAGCATGCTTTATCACAATTGATGGACTTGCATGGAATACGCCAGAAATTTAAATCGAGCATGAGATTTGAAAAATTAAGTGTGATTTTGAGCATAAATAAATGGATTAATTAAAATCAATCTTTACTGGAATATGAATTGTCTTGAAAGGTCAGCTTAATAGCATATGTTGAAATAAACGCTTGAAAGTCATATTCAAGTCATGTTCCTGCAATTCCTGTGCTTAAAAGGACAAAGAAGAAAAAAATGTATAGAGGTGATGGAACTTCAGCATCTTTATCCACACACGTGGCTTGAGAAGAGTGCAACATATTGCTTCAGAAAAGATCTGCTCATTACTGCAATAAAGAATACAACTTTAAAAGTGAAACCAACCAATAGACTGAGCTTACTTTTAAACTTAGCACAGATGATACTTAAGCTATTATCACAGCAGAAAGAAAATCAAAATGACCATTTGACAGAGACTCTTGAAGGGCAGACAATTCAGGGCCGGTGATTACCATTTCAAAGTTTCTGTTTGGCAAAAAATGCCTTGGTTTCTCGACACGCTGGATTAACACAAAATGGACAACGAAGACTCAACTGCTTGGAAGAAGTGTCTGCAGATTTTAGATGAGTGTTTACCAGGTCTGCCAGAGCCTAGAAATAAACAGTAAATAATGAGGACAAGAACTTTAATACTTTTACTTAGATAAACATCAATAAGAACATTACCAAATGTGCACAATAAAACTAATAGTAAATTGGCTGCACTAGGGATATATATATATATATATATATATATAATTTGTTCTGATTGCCCCAGTTTTAAAAACACTTTCAATCACCACTACTATGCTACACAGTGATTTGGCAGACATCGCTTACAATCATAGGACACGCCCCAAAGATTAGTGATAGGACCTTTGTTGCACCAGGTACACTAAATGCCCTATTCTTTACTACTTTTGATGAATGGATTACAAATCCATCTATTGTTTCCTCTTGCAATTGATGCTTGTTATTTTTATCAATTTTTTTTGTTAGGTTTTTGAGAGGGCATTAAAAGTTAACCTTAATTGCTAGGTTGGAGTGGGCCATACAGCAAAAGTGGTTAATTCCTACATTAAAAGGTAGCAACAACAAACAATTTATGCCAATTCGGCAGCTGGCATGATTGAATTTGAACATATGACCTTTGTGTCCAATGATAAAGAACCACAGCAAAATCTGCAGCTGCAACATGAAGCCAAACTTGGTCACAATATCATTTGAGTTACGACCAAAACTGCTCATTGCACAGTTGACTTGTCAAGCTGCGTCATGGGCTGAGATGCTGCAATTGATTGTGATATCATAGGGCTTATAAAAAAAAGTTCGATTTTCTTCTCAGAAAACCATGCGCAAAGAAATACTCGTATTCAATCCAACCTCTTACAGCCTCAGGACTTTCCAAAACACCACTCCCAAGAAAGGTTCAGAGGAGGTGTCACTATTGCATTTGAGAGTGTAAATGGCATTGTGCTGCAAAATAGCAAAGCAAAGTTGTGGCATGCTTCATGGAAAAGCAACACATATTTTGCTGTTTTACAAGTGGCAGGTGGCAACTCAGCTCTTCAACGTTATTTGTGAAACTAAACCCCACTGTCACTTAATACGAGGTCACAAAATAATCGCAGTAAATGCAAGTATATCTAATTTTTTCAGACCACTTTCAAAATAAAAAAATTAAAAAACAAGCATAATATACAGGGAGGAAGAGAAACAGCGTATGTAAACCAGGAGGAAAAAACGTGGCAAAAGGAAAAAGTGAGTGAAGAAAAGAATCAAAGAGAAACTAAGATAAGGAAGCAGCGAAACGAAAGAGACCGAAAGGTGGAGAATGCTGGTCTCCTCCGGTATACAGCCAAAATCATAGCAGTATATCATCGGCTGTGACCTTGTGTAAATAAGTATCAACAAAACAAAGGATGTGGATGTCAGAAATCAAAGAAAAAAAACCATTTACAGACATTTGCACTGGCGAAATTTACCAATTTCCACCAGAAAATCTGAGACAGGGAATAGAAATATTGTTATGGAATTTACAATTTCAACTCTCATTTCTTTTAATGAAAACATGGATAATGTGGTTTTGCACTATGGATAATAAGGCCTCAGATCTGGGGATGCAACTCCCATCTCCCCTTTAATAACATCCCCTTAATCCCTCTTAATAACACAAGGGACACTCACATTGCATTAGTTATTTAGTAGCTCAGTTACTAAATTTCATAGGCTACTGCCCGGTCAAACATAATTTACTGCCTAAAAAATTAATAAACGTTTTTATTCTCTTTTGTAATCTGGCTACAGAATACTGAAAGGCAAAAACTCCTGATTCTGGAAGCCTGTGAGTTACATAGAAAATAGGTGCAGGAGGATGCCATTTGGCCCTTCAAGCCAGCACCGCCATTCATTATGATCATGGCTGATCATCCACAATCAGTAACCTGTGCCTGCCTTCTCCCCATATCCCTTGATTCCATTAGCCCCTAGAGCTCTATCTAACTCTCTTAAGTTCATCCAGTGAATTGGCTTCCACTGCCTTCTGTGGGTGAAAACGTTTTTTCTCATCACAGTTTTAAATGGCCTCCCCCTTATTCTTAGACTGTGCCCCCTGGTTCTGGACTCCCCCAACATTGGGAACATTTTTCCTGCATTTGCCTGTCCAGTCCTTTTATAATTTTATATGTTAGGTTAGGTAGCTCTAGAAGTTGATACAATTACAATTTTTAAAAGACATTTGGACAGATATGGATGGGAAGTGTTTAGAAGGCTATTGGCCAAATGCAGACAAATGGTACTACCCCAGTATGCTAACTTGGTCAACGTGAACAAGATTTGCTGCAGGCATTCTTAAAGTTATGAATCTATTTTTCACCATAATGAATATACCATATTCTACCTTATGAAAGCAATGCAACAAAATACACAGTACATTTAGCTCAGCCATTTCAATTTGCAAAATTTTGCTTAACCTGTCTGAAGAATGGTTACACATGTGCAATTAAATGAGAAAATCGCAATCTATTTTGCAAATTTATATTTACTGTATTCATAGTTACTAATGAACTTTGAATCATCAAGCTATATCAAGTAAGCCAATTTAATCTTCTCTGGTTGTCGAGTTATACAGCATGGAAACAGGTGCTGTGGCTCATCTTGCCCATATCGAACAAGATGCCACCTGCCTGCGTTTTGCCTAAATCCCTTTAAACATTTCCTATCCATGCATCAGTTATGGTTATGGAAATTGAATAGTTTGAATTTTTATTTCCAAAGATCTATTTCAGCTTTGTTTAAAAATAATTTCTATTCCAGTTATATTTTTATTGTGCATTCTAAAATGTTAGTTTTAAACTATGCTTTTTACATTGTGGCTTGCTGCCCAAGGAGGTTTCAGAGGAATTGGCTACTCAGCCTCCTCGATAACCAAAGCTGCTGGAAACCACAGATTCCCAAGAATTAATGTGTGAAAGGTGAAATATATGCCTTGATTGAGAGTTTTGAGTTCTGGGATGAGCATTGGTTATTTTTCTGAACAATCCAGTCTAAACTCACTGGAGGAAACAACATCTTTTTCAAATTATGCAATAAAGATATTTTACCTGAATAAAAAGATGATTTCCATTTAACGCCTCAGCTCGCCTAATATTTTCCGCGCCGCACTGAAATGGATTTGATGGAAGAATGAAAGAGTTACATTGAAACATCTCAAAGACCATTCATTTCCAGCTTTACATAACTTGACTTTCAGCAAAAATAAGTGAGCAATAGCTCATTTACCACAGAGGTTGCATCTAGCGTGGACTGATGTGTGGTAAATAGTTTGTGTAGGAACAAACTACAGATGCTGGTTTAAACCAAAGATAGACACAAAAAGCTGGAGTAACTCAGCGGGACAAGCAGCATCTCTGGAGAGAAGGAATGGGTGCTGTTTCAGGTCAAAACCCTTCTTCAGACTGGTTTGGGATAAGGGAAACAAGAGATGTAGTTTTGCACTTTCAGATGAATTGATATGTTAACCACCCATTTTTTCGAAGTTCATAATATGGCAATTGCAAATACCATACACCCTTTGCAATAATGTGCGAATTGAAAAGGTCTACATGTATTATTTGGCATGACAGAAGAAAAGAGTAAACATATTGCCCCTCTGGCTCCCCCTTTGAGTAACATCGTGGCTGATCTAAACGTGGACAAGGTAATTTTCCCTTTCTGTTCCCAGATACCCTCAACTTCCCAAATGAAGAGATTTATCTCAAGGTTAAAAATATTTAATGATTCAGCCTCCCTTGACCTATGGGGTAGCGAATTCTAAGAATTTGCAATCTTCTGCCAGATGACTCCGCCAGCGCATGCACTACACGACCCCCCCCCCCCCCACACATAGCTTTCAACAAGAAGTCCGCCTACAGATAAACAGATATCCCAGTATGACAAAGCGCCAAAGCACTATGATGACCATCAATCCCCAATCCAAAAAAATCCAAACTTCTACAATAAAGATCATATATTGCAAAAACTCTGGCCACTTACCTCATTACCTAAAAGTTGTGCATATTCTATATCAAGTTCATAGAGCGTTTCAATATGATCACTGGTAAAAGCTATGGGGACGAGCAGCAGATTTTTCCTTCCCCTCTCACATAATCCTTTGATTGTGCCATCTGTTGAAGGGCCAAGCCAAGGCATAGGACCAACCTGTATAAAATATTGCAACACAGATAGAAACATAGAAAATAGGTGCATGAGGAGGCCATTCGAACCAGCACCTCCATTCATTGTGATCATGGCTGATCATCCACAATCAGTAACCCGTGCCTGCCTTCTCCCCATACCCCTTGATTCCGTTAGTCCCTAGAGCTCGATCTAACTCTCTTTTAAATTCATCCAGTGAATTGGCCTCTACTGCCTTCTGTAGCAGAGAATTCCACAAATTCACAACTCTCTGGGTGAAAATGTTTCTTCGCATCTCAGTTTTAAATGGCCTCCCCTCTATGCTTAGACTGTGGCCCCTGGTTCTTGACTCCAACATTGGGAAAATTTTTCCTGCATCTAGCAAGATAAGGTAGGTATCCTTTCATCTCCAAGAGTTCCAGCACAATGTAATCAATTCAAGTCATTTGAAATTTTTATTGCTGCACATGTGACAAACTCAATGTCATTAAACACGCAAATGTACAACTGAACTAAATCGACTTTAATCAATGACAAATGCTGGCAAATGTCATTTGGCAGTATCAATTCACCTTGCCTCCAAAACAAACTATTTGGATTTATATCACAACAACCCCCTCCCCCCCCACACACATACACAGCTCCTATACTTAAACTCTATTTTCTTTCTATTTTATCTCAAGTTGTATTGTCTCGTTCAACTTGGTCAATTAAAACGTATTCAGATTTTCTAACTGGTACAACAGCAAGACAAAAATTCAGAATTAACCAATTCCCAAAAGAAAGCAGCAAGGAGAAAGTGACATACGAAGTCCTACTAAACCAATGCAAGATCAAAGGTTTCCAGTAGGTACAAGCCAATTTCTCCAATGGAATAACATGGTTAATATAAAGATTTATTATTCATTTTGATAGAGTCAAAATGTAAGGAATTCAGTACCATGACAACGTATCAGTCTTTAATAGGTTGAAGCTACTTTGTTAGTTCCCTCAAATAATTTTCTACAAGGTTGGATCACACTTAAAAGGTCTTGACCTTATAGTTTTATTCAACCCCAGGATCTAAACAAGGCAAGCTATGAGGGAATAAAGTCCTCCTCATCTCCTTTCTAAAATACGTTCCATTAGGAAGGAGAGGAGGCGGAATGAGGGTGGTAAATCTGTGGAATTCTTTGCCACAGATGGCTATGGAAGCCAAGTCAATGGATACTTTTAAGGCGAGATAGAGAGATTCTTGATTAGTATGGGTGTCAGGGGTTATGGGGAGAAAGCAGGAGAATGGGGTTAGAAGGAAGATAGATCAGCCATGATTGAATGGTGGAGTAGACTTGATGGGCCGAATGACCTAATTCTGCCCCAACCATTTATGACCTTATGAGACCTTCAAGTTCCCTGGTCATTCCCTCTTCTTCACGGGCAAAATATAAAAGCTTGATGTACCCGCAAATCCAGTTTTGGAGTTATACCGAAGCCAATTAACCTACAAACTTGTACTTCTTTGGAGTGCGGGAGGAAACCGGAGCACCCGGAGAAAACCCACATGGTCACAGGGAGAACAGACGAACTCCGTACAGACAGCACCCGTAGACAGGATCAAACCCGGGTCAGCAGCGACTCTACCGTTGCGCCACCCCAAACATTTGTCCGGTTAGCACGCCACAAAAGCTTTTCACTGTGCCTCACTACACGTGACAATAAACTAAACTAAACTAACCATTTCCCCCCGCCACTTTTGGCACCTCTATATTTTGAAACAGATTTTTGAACAGACACATTTAGCAAATTGAGAAACAAGGAACTGTAGATGCTGGTATAAAAAGAAAAGAGACACAGAGTGCTGGAGTGGCTCAATGGGTCAGACAACACCTTCTTCAGATTGAAGAACGGTTTCCGACCCGAAACCTATCCATCATCTATCCATGTTCTCCAGAGACGCTGCCTGATCCGCTGAGTTGCTCTAACACTATGTGCCTCTTTTTGTTTAAAGCAACTTTAGTTTGGGTTAGGAACAGGAAGAAAGCCTTTCAGTATGATTGTTCATTTATCTTTACTAAGACATTGAGTAATCCTTTGAGAGTTTCCAGAAAGTGAATCATACTTCATAGACTTCAAAGTTATTCGTGCTGACGAGATCTATGAAAATTCACTTTGTGAAGGTGATTCACGTTTTCATTTGCCAAAGCTTACTGTAAAACCAGTTTAGAGTCTCGTCATTTCTGAAGTGCTTAATCTAGCTATAGAATGAGCTAGGCAGAGCTAAGTGTCATATATGAATCAAAAACCAATCGAGCCAATTTCTATCATTTCTTCCAAGGCTCCCCTCCCTGATTCACGATTTTTGTTGCAACAAAACACATTTAGATACAGATCTATGATATTGCTGTTCTTTCATCATTTGCTTGCAAAGTGATTTAATTTTGTCTGTTACGCAATCGGGCATCAAGGGAGCATTAATGTTGACCTGCTGTGGAGATATACATGATTTCTGAAAGGTCACGTTCGGACTGGAGGGAGTGCAGAGGGAAATTGACCAGGTTGTTGCCTGGGTTGGAATATTCCAATAGTTAAAGACCAATAGTTTAGCTTAGAGGTACAGCGCAGAAACAGGCCCTTCGGCCCACAGAGTCCACAATGGCAAGCGATCCCCGCACATTAACACTATCCTACACACGCTGGGGACAATTTACAATTTTTCGAAAGCCACTTAACCTACAAACCTGTACGTCTTTGGAGTGTGGGAGGAAACCGAATATCCCAGAAAAAACCCACGCAGGTCATGCGGGGAATGTACAAACTCCGTACAGACTGCACGCGTAGTCAAGATCGAACCTGGGTCTCTGGCGCTGTAAAGCATCAACTCTACTGCTGCGCAACCGTGCTGCCCTCAGGGTGATCTGAAGTTAAAATTCTTAAGGGATTCAACAGGCTAGATGCAGGAAAGTGATGTTGGAGGGGTCCAGAACCAGGGGTCACAGTTTAAGAATAAGGGGTAGGCCATT
Organism: Rhinoraja longicauda; assembly: GCF_053455715.1. NCBI lineage: Eukaryota > Metazoa > Chordata > Chondrichthyes > Rajiformes > Arhynchobatidae > Rhinoraja > Rhinoraja longicauda. The sequence goes on from NC_135953.1 coordinate 28,633,209, forward strand.
TAGGACTGAGATGAGGAAAAACGATTTCACCCAGAGAGTTGTGAATCTGTGAAATTCGCTGCCACAGAAAGCAGTGGAGACCAATTTGTGGATGTTTTCAAGAGAGAATTAGATATTGCTCTTAGAGCTAACGGAATCAAGGGATATGGGGAGAAAGCAGGAACGAGGTACTGACTTAGGATAGGAAAATAACTGCAGATGCTGGTACTAATCGAAGATATCACAAAATGCTGGAGTAACTCAGCAGGTCAGGCAGCATCTAGGAGAGAGGGAATGGGTGACGTTTCGGGTCGAAACCCTTCTTCAGACTGATGTCAGGGGGGCGGGACAAAGAAAGGATATAGGTGGAGACAAATAGTGGGAGAACTGGGAAGGGGGGAAAAAGAGAGAGACAGAGGAACTATCTAAAGTTGGAGAAGTCAATGTTCATACCGTTGGGCTGCAAGCTGCCCAAGCGAAATATGAGGTGCTGTTCCTCCAATTTCCGGTGGGCCTCATTATGGTACTGGAGGAGGCCCATGACAGAAAGGTCAGACTGGGAGTGGGAGGGGGAGTTGAAGTGCTCAGCCACCGGGAGATCAGGTTGGTTAAGGTGGATTGAGCGAAGGTGTTGAGCGAAACGATCGCCGAGCCTGCGTTTGGTCTCGCCGAAATTGACATCTAGAGCAGCGAATACAATAGATGAGGTTGGAGGAGGTGCAGGTTGGAGGAGGTGCAGGTCTCACCTGGAAAGACTGTTTAGGTCCTTGGATGGAGTTGAGGGGGGAGGTAAAGGGACAGGTGTTGCATCTCCGGTTGCAGGGGAAAGTGCCCGGGGAGGGGGTGGTTTGGGTAGGAAGGGACGAGTGGACCAGGGAGTTACGGAGGGAACGGTCTCTGCGGAATGCAGAAAGGGGAGGAGATGGGAAGATGTGGCCAGTAGTGGGATCCCGTTGGAGGTGATGGAAATGTTGGAAGATGATTTGTTGGATACACTGGCTGATGGGGTGGAAGGCGAGGACAAGGGGGATTCTGTCCTTGTTACTGATTTCGGATGATCAGCCATGATCATATTGAATGGCTCAAAGAGCCGAACGGCCTACTCCTACACCTTTTTTTCTGTTTCTATGTTTCTATTATTGAAGTTTATTATTGTCACAAAGCTTTGTTTTGAATGCTATCCAACCAGATCAGATATACCAGACATTGATACAATCAATTTAAAATCAAGTACAACTTTTCATGATCATGGTACACATAAACCAATACAAATAACATTAATAAAGAAAAATATTGAATATATTAGTAGGTTACCTTGGACTGCCACACCAGCCTGTATGGGTTGCTGAAATTTAGTGTCTCCATGACTCTCTGGACAGTTGCTCCGACTTCCTGAGGATAAGGGTCACCTCGATTTACAACCTAAAATTAAAATAACACCAAACTTTTCACTCCCAACTCTTGAGATGCTGAGCTTTGTGTTAGATAGGATAATAAACAGATAATATTTACAATATGCAGTACATCAATATTCTTAGGAATAAGAGATATATCAGAGAATTAAACTCTGTTTCTCTCTTCATAGATCCTTCCTGACGTCCACAGCACAGGAAGGAAATTATTACATTGGATATGGTGCAGATTTGCCAATATTTTGCCCGGGATGGAATGGTTCACTTGCAAGGATAAACTGGATTTGTTTGCCTTGGGGAAGAAGACGCTGAGGGGGTACATGATAGAAGGGTATCAAATTATGAAGCCTTCCTCCTTGGCTGAGGTACCCAAGGCTACTGTGGGCATTGGTTTAAGGTGAGGTATCATTGAATAAGAGGTTTAAAGGGAAGCAACAATATCTTTATCCAGAGGTTGTTGCAATCTGGAAAACATTGCCCAAGGCGGCACGGTGGCGCAGCGGTAGAGTTTCTGCCTTACAGCACCAGAGACCCGGGTTCAATCCTGACTATGGGTGCTGTCTGTATGGAGTTTGCCCAATCTCCCCGTGACCTGCATGGGTTTTCTCCAAGATCTTCGGGTTCCTCCCACACTCCAAAGACATACAGATTTGTAGGTTAAATGGCTTGATATAAATGTAAATTGGCCCTAGTGTGTGTAGGGTGGTGGGTGTATGGAACAAGCTGCCAGAGGAGGTAGTTGAGGCTGGGACTATCCTCTAAACTAAACTAAAAAGGTGGAGGAGGCAGGTACTCTCACAACAGCGAATAAGCATCTGGATGAGCACTTGAATTGCCAGAGGCATAGAGGGCTATGGACCAAGCATTGGTAAATGGGATTGGTATAGTTAAGACTCCATGGTCAGCATGGACATGGTGGTGGTGGTGGGGCACAAGACTTGTATGTACTGTATGACCTGACTATGACTATTTTGCTTTTCTATTGAAGCTTGAAACCTAAATCCATTGATTGGCAAATGTTAAACACGTTAAAAACATTAGTCATACAATATAAACGGTAAAGTTCTGAATATATTATAACAACAACAACACAGTTATTTAGACCGTCAATAATTGATCTCAGTACTTTCTAAAACAAGTCCCTATCGTCACGGGGGGGGGGGGGGGGGGGGCAGGAATCCCCTCTCTTGGGATAAAAGCCCACTCCAGTTTCATGCAGAATGTGAAAATGAAAAAACCTGCAAATGCTAAGAATTTAAAATTAAAATAGTAGGTACTGAAAATACTTAGCAGGTCAGACATCATCTATGGGAAGAAAATACAGTTAATGTGCCACAGAGTTACATAACACAGAAACATGCCCTTCAGTCTAACTCGCACGGCGTATATCCCTCCATTCTTTAGCAATCCAGTCTGATTTGGGTCTTTACATTCCAGTCATCCATGAATTAAAAGAAAGTGTTTAAAGTACATATGACTGCGTGATTAGAATAATATGTCTTTATGAGAATAGATCAGGTTCAACAAATATCAAAAGGCAGTGTCAGGATCCGTAATAGGACCTGTTCAGGTTTTTCATGCTTTTAAATACAAGATTGGTTTAAGCCACTTACAGACATCGGTAGTGAATGAGCAGAGAATAAAATGACTACATCATCTTTTTTATCCAGTGGAAATCGATCAAGTTCCTGCTGGACAAGATCTGCAAAACACTGGAAGATAAATCAAATCTGTTATGCTTAATCCATTAAAAGTAAAATAACTTTCCAATTACGAATATACAATAAGATGCAGTTTAATAAAATTGATTAATTTGCTCCAAGTAAGAAATTTTAAAAAGAGTCCTGTCCAAAAAAAATGAACACATTAGGAAATGTCATAATCATTGTAATTATAATAATGTGATTGTCAGCTCCATAATCAACACCAAATTAAGACATGGTATTTCCTCGAGTGACTTCCCAAAATCATAGCTCCCTTCACTGAGTGCTAGTTGTAAAAGAGCACAGCAGACCCTTCAATGCTTCCAGTTTTCAGACTTCAACAAGAACATTCATGACTTCAACAAGAACAACACATGAACACCCTAGAAACAGATGCAAGACTTTGAACTTAAAGCTCCGAACAGTCTATTTCCTATACCTTTGATGCCCAGCAGGTAGATGACAATAACCATCATGACTCTCATCATGCTTCCTGAAGTGAATATGATAAACAAAGCAACCAACAAAAGATATCTTACAATTTGTTCATCCACTACCAACCTTACCTGAATTAATAAGGGATGTGTTGGCCACCTGTCTATAGTACTCCATTTCATCTTTGGCTCCATGCTCTTGCTGTTATAATATCGATAAATTGCATTTAAACTACTCCCTAAAAAGAAAGACAATAATCAAAGATTCAGTACTTCAAGAGATTTCAATCTGGTCAGTGTTCATGTTTCAAGTTTTCAACATAATCTTCCAACAGTAAATAATATGAGCAACACTTGTTTTAGAATACGTGTTTAATTTTAAATTGAGACGATATGTATGGGAGCTAGTGTGCTGAATTGTACCAGCAGTGATGAGTAAAGAAAGACCGTGAGGCGAGAAATGATTACACTCCTCCAAACCTTGAAAACTGTATGAACCCAAAGTAAAGAACTCTAGTTCTGTGAGAGGAACTCGAGTTCTTTCATTTTCAAAGATTACGAGTCAGAACCTTGTGTGATTATGTACAATTCCAATAAGGGCCAAGGGAGCATTTTGACTGGATATCAGCAAGATTGAGATAAGAGTTTAAAAGAGTAGACCTCGTGGCATCAGTACGAGAGTGAATGTGGACAAGGGATCAGAGTCAGAGTCATTTAAATCTGTGGTACAGAAGTATATACTATAAGGTGATATGGGTAGAACTTAAAAATAAGAAAGGTGCAAGCAGACTCATGGGATTGTACTCTAGGCCCCCCAATAGCAAGCGGGAGATTGAGGAACAGACATGCAGACAGATTGCTGAAAGATGTCAAAGGGTTGTATTATTGGGTAAGTTTAACTTCCTCAATACTGCCAAATGCTTAGATGGGCAGACTTTGTTAGGTGTATCCAAGATTTCTTGAAACAGTATGTGGGTAGTCCAACCCAAGAAGGGAACATACTGGACCTTGTGTGGGAAGTGGGTCTGGCCAGGTGACTGGTATTTTCAGTGGAAGAGCAAGGAGATAGCGATCAAATCTCCATTAGTTTTAGGACTGTTTTGAATAGGGAGAAGGTTGGATTTTGCAGGAAGGTACTAAATTGAGCAAGTAAAACTGCAACATTATTAGGTCGGAGCTGGGAGGGCTCATTGGAGGCAGTTATTATGGAGCATATCCACATCTGACATTGGGGAGTCATTTACAGGCCAGTTGATCAAAGTTCAGGACTGGCATGTGGCAGTAAGGAGGAGGGATAAGTAAGGGAACCTTAGGATAGCAAAGTAAGGGAACCAAGGTGAGGGAAGGAGGATGTACATTTGGTCAAAAGAGAAGCGCATGCAAGGTTTAAGAAGGTGAAATCAGACAGGACCTTTGAGGACTATAAGGCAAAGAGGAAATAACTCAAGAGAGGCAATTAAGGGGTAAAAGGGGGCACGAAATGCCTTTGTCTAGTCAGATTAAAGAAAATCCCACAGTTTTGTTCAGGTAGGCAGATCCAGAAGGTTAAGATGCATGAGATTAACAATGACTCGGTTGTAGATTCATAACTGGCTTACCGAAAGAAGATAAAGGGTTGTAAACATTGGTTAGTAAGTTTGTAGTTGACACCAAGATTGCTGGGGTGGGGGGGGGGGGGGGGGGTCGCAGACCGTGAGGAAGGCTGTTGCAGTATGCAGTGGGATATAGATCAGCTACAGAATTAGATGGAGAGATGGCAAATGGAGACAAGTTCGACCAAGTGTGAGGTGTTGCACTTTGGGAGGTCGAATGCAAGGAGAAAACGTGCAATTAATGGGAAGACCCTTAACAGCATTGATGTAAAGAAGGATCTTAAGGTCTAAGTCCATAATTCCCCAAGTGTTAAAGGAGGTATATGGTATGCTTGCCATCATTGGTCCCCTTGATGTACATTGAGTACAAGTGTCTGGAAGTCATGATACAGTCGTGAAAGGTCCCAACCCAAAACATCACCTATTCATTCACTCCAGAGAAGCTGCATGGTTTGTTGTTATTCTAGCATTTTGTGTTTACTTCTGAACATCCTGTCTCAATAACAAAACAAGGAACGGTAGATGCTGGAACCTTGAGTGCTGGAGTAACTCAGCGGGTTACACAACCTCTCCAGAGAGAATAGATAGGTATTTCTGACAAATGACAAATTGAATGAAAAATTTAGAACTTACACAATGTCAAAATCAACAATTGAGTGAAATTCAGAGGGATCTAGGTGTTCCAGTGCATGAATCATAAAAGGTTAGCAGGTGATATTCAGCAAGCGGTTAAAAAGGCAAACAGAATTTTACCATTTATTACATGGGGATTAGAGTTTGAAAAGTAGGGAAGGTTAGTTATAATGTAGGCTCGACCTTGAATACTGTGCATAATTTTAGCCCCCTTTACCTAAAAAGAGATGTAGTAGCAATTGATGCAATCCAAATAAATTTCACAAGCTAATTTCTGAAATGAGAGGATTGCCCTATCAAGAGAAGCTGGTCACCTTACTTCTGTATTCCCTGGAATTCAGGAAAATGAGACATACAAGATCCTAAAGGGGCTTGACATGGCAGATGTTGAGATGCTTTCATTCTGGGAAAGTCATGACCAAGGGGACATAATTATAAAATAAGGGACCAGATGAAGTGCACAGACATTTCTTCTCTCGGAGTTTAGCAAATGTCTTGAATTCTCTGTATCAGAGTGTGGTGGATGTCAAATCTTTAGAAATAGATAAGGTGGAGAAAGAAACATATCTGAATGGAGATGGTGACAATTTGGAAACGAGGGCTCAGGTAACATCAGTTCATTTCACAAACTCAGCTCTAATCTAAGTTTGGTGGAAGAAAAAAAGAACTGCAATCTCTTCAGAAATTTACAATAATTAATGCTGATCTTAAAACTGGACTGGTGTATATTCAGGACAAGTTTGGCAATAAGCTTTGATAGCTATCAGTCATACCCTTGGCTTGTCTTACTCTTATGCCATTATCGGGAGATAGGTCAAGCAAAAAAAAACTTAAGCAGTAAAAACTTCTTCAATAAGTTTAAAATCCAGAAGTTAGCTTAACACTGAAATGGAGTTTTCAAAATGTGCACATTTTTATTGAATAGCAATTTTCAATATACACATTTAACGAGTATTACCTGTGGTAGAACAGCTATATTGAGGATACTGTGAAAATGCTACTGCTCGCTCTATGCCATCTTTCTCCATCTCTTCCACTGCCTCTTCAGTCAATGGATGAACATATCGGAAGCCAATGTAAAATTTGTGTGGCGCTGAAAAAAACACCATGGTTTTGAAGGCTTGTTACTTGGACTGAATAAAGTTGGCAGTGGGTCAATTTAAGCAAGGTTCAAGCAAATACTGCTTAATAAAAAAAGGTCAACTGGACCAGCCACTTAGAAACTGAAGTCTCTCCAGTTGGCCTTGTCAACAACTCCAAGATCCTGGAAAATGAATAAATATAAATTTCGGGTGGAAAGTTTGATGATTAACAGTGAAAACCCAGCAAGAACTAAAAAGTTACACACCATTTCGACTTTGATACACAATTTTTTTACCATTGTCAAATAAAAACTCGAGGAAACAGCATTTTAAGTAGCGGTTATCATATGAATTGTTCTAACCATTTGAGAGTGCAAACATTGTTGGCTTCTCTCTCAACCTTCAGTTACTCTTATCTATTCAGTTCAGCAGTGTACCACAGGGTCGTTTGCTGTCTTCGTCCATATTATCCACTATTTAAATCAAGGAGAGGTTGAAGGGCGTTTCTTTGCGACCAATTCTCAGAATTTAAAGAAAGCAGTTTAGAGACTTTGACTGTCTAACTAGTCAGAGCTACAAATTTACAAAATCCTAAGTGCAAAATTCACAGCAGATATTTCGCAAACTTAAGGAAAAGAACCAAGATGGAAAGAGTGCAGAAAAGATTTAAAAAGATGTGGCCAGGACTCGAGGGTCTGAACTATAGGGAAAAATTGGGCAAGCTGGAACTTTATTCCTTGGCGTACATTACAAAAAGCTCTATGTACTGAGCCAAGTGGAATCTCAATAGCAAAAAGCATACTTGTCATAGAAACATATGTGAACTGGACCCTTTGCTTCCTGCCAATATTGGATCCAATTTATAGACAATAGACAATAGGTGCAGGAGTAGGCCATTCAGCCCTTCGAGCCAGCACCCCCATTCAATGCGATCATGGCTGATCACTCTCAATCAGTACCCTGTTCCTGCCTTCTCCCCATACCCCCTCACTCCGCTATCCTTAAGAGCTCTATCCAGCTCTCTCTTGAAAGCATCCAACGAACTGGCATCCACTGCCTTCTGAGGCAGAGAATTCCACACCTTCACCACTCTCTGACTGAAAAAGTTCTTCCTCATCTCCGTTCTAAATGGCCTACCCCTTATTCTTAAACTGTGGCCCCTTGTTCTGGACTCCCCCAACATTGGGAACATGTTTCCTGCCTCTAATGTGTCCAATCCCCTAATTATCTTATATGTTTCAATAAGATCCCCCCTCATCCTTCTAAATTCCAGTGTATACAAGCCTAATTGCTAATTTAGATAGTTCCATTGGGCTTTTAATTTTTTGACAAAGTAACTTTACCTCCTGTAAAGCCTAGAGTCCCAACCTACTTAAAACCTAGAATTGGGACTCCTCCTATCTTACCTGGCACAACATTTTAATAAGAGCAAAAAAGTTCTTACTATCTGTCCTAAATATAGCAGCATAAACTTTTACTCCTTTCCTCAAATGATGTCTCAGAGCAATCCTTCAAAAAGGCCTTTCCAATGTCGATTGGTAAAATGTCTAGTTTCCATGTTACTTTCCAGAATGGTTTTAATCACCCAACAGTGATGGAGAATAATTCTCCCAACAGTGATGGAGAATAAAAAGGAAATCAATAATGTTTTGTTGGTGGAACTTTATGGGCAAATATACCTGTTTCTGGAGATATTTCATCAAGCAGTTTTACCATCCCATCGCCTTGCATGGCTGTCCACTTTTTAATTGGAGACCCTCCACCAATCCTGTCATACTGTTCACGAATCTTTGGAGTACGCCGTTTTGCAATAAAAGGAGCAAGTTTGCTGGAAGAAATATTCCTAAAGTTAAATTGCTATTATTGTCTCTTGGAACATTACAGTCAGCACAAAAGGGAATATGGGATCTGTGTTTCTTACACAGACATCAAGACATGATGAGGAGATTTTCTGCTCTAAAAAGGTAAAATTTAATGAAGCTTTTAGAAACATAGAAAATAGGTGCAGAAGTAGGCCATTCGGCCCTTCGAGCCAGCACCACCATTCATTGTGATCATGGCTGATCGTCCACAATCAATAACCCGTGTCTGCCTTCTCCCCATATCCCTTGATTCCACTAGCCCCATGATCTCTATCTAACTCTCTCTTAAATCCATCCAGTGATTTGGCTTCCACTGCCCTCTGTGGCAGAGAATTCCACAAATTCACAACTCGCTGGGTGAAAAAATTCAATATGATCGTGGCTGATCATTCAAAATCAGTACCCCGTTCCTGCTTTTTCCCCATATCCCTTGATTCCGATAGCCCTAAGAGCTAAATCTAACTCTCTCGAAAACATCCAGTGATTTGGACTCCACTGCCTTCTGAGGCAGAGAATTCCACAGATTCACAACTCTCTGGGTGAAAATGTTTTTCCTCATCTCAGTCCGAAATGGCCCACCCCTTATTCTTAAACTGTGATCCCTGGATCTAGACTCCAACATGGGGAACATTTTTCCTGCATCTAGCCTGTCCAATTCCTTAAGAATGTTATATGTTTCTATAAGATCCCCTCTCATCCTTCTAAATTCCAGTGAATACAAGCGACCCACTCTTTTTCTTTTCTTAAATTTCTTAGTTTTTCTTAAATTTTCCTTACACGGGACATCTAAGAAATCAGTCAATTAACCAAACAAATTCAATCATTTAGATCAACTGTGTAAAACAATTGTTGTACTCTGCTTATAAAATGATTCCACAATCAAAATTCAGAAAGTGTACATTACAATTGCTAAATGCTCCATACAAAAGACATAATACTATATGGAGCTTGTTTACTTAAGTACATGCAAATATTTGACCACAATAATGAATGCTAAAATGTGCAATATACTGCTTAAACGTAGTATAGATCATTCTAATAGTTTTAAAATAGTACACCAAAGATGAAATTCAAGAGGATATGAGAGAGAACTTGCAGATGGTAAGTGAAGGAGAATCCCAAGAGATTCTTTAAGTACATTAAGAGCAAAACTGTAACTAATGAGAGAATAGGTTCCTCAAAGATCAATGTGGTCACTCGTATATGAATCCACAGGAGATGGGCACGGTTTTAAAAGAACATTTCAGCAGTATTTAGCATGGAGTAGGTCATGAAAGCTAAGAGATTAAGGGAAATGAATAGCTCATGTCTTGAAACATATCCATATTACAAAACATGAGGCGTTGATGATCTGGTTGCATATTAAGGTGGATAAATCCATGGCTGGCTGAATATTGTGGCAAGTTAAGGAAGAAATTGCACAGGGTCTGACAAAAACATTTGAACCATCTTTAGCCACAAAAGATGTAGCAGAAGATTGGAGGGTGCCTAATGTTTTGCCTTTATTTAAAATGAGCTGCAAAAATGAGCCTGGGAACCTCGTATCAGCATCTGAATATTGGAGGGATTACATTTTGTCACTAAAAGCTAAGTTAGTTAAACTTTAATACATACTTTATGCATTTACCTTTGGGCTGGAAGGGGGATCAGGTCTTTATCCATGAAAAGTCGAAGCAAGAAATCATAAACATCATCTAATGTTTCAGGACCTCCCATATTTAACATGAGGATACCAGTCTTGGGTTTTCTAATAAATTGATGAACATGGAAATTGTTAAGCACAGTAACATGCAATGCAAATTATCTGCCATAAAAAATGTACATTGGTTGAAACTATATTCATAAAAAATCAGAACTATTCTGAAATGAAGAGCATTACAAATTGTTTTTCATTTAATGCTTTTTCTTGAAATACAGTCAGTGATCTCAACATAATAACGATACACAGTATTGCTTTACGGGCCTCAAAATTAGCTAAAGCTTGGAATCTTTCATGGATCATTTACAGTAAGTACTAAGATTATTGTAAAAATACTGGTGATCAGAACAGAATATTATTTTGACCCTGTCAATTTTGAAGACCTCTAAAGCAGGAAATGATCCCAAGGAGAATACTAGAAAGAAACACTGCCAGTAAAAGTACTACCATGACAATTAACCCAATCAATCCCATGCTACTTTAAAACATGCAGCCAGTGGCACCTGCTCGCTGGTTATAACACAGTATGCAAGTTTTTCAACACACATAAATAGATGAGGTTAGAGATAAGTCTCGTACTGCCAAAATCCTCCCCAAAACTCTTGATGAAGCAGAGTCTAATTGTTGTGAAAGAAAATGAAAAAGATCCACTGAATAGAATACCAGTATAACAGGAAGGAGCAGTAAACTAGTGTCAAGAAAATGTCAAGCGTCTACTCTGATTCCTTGCAGTCTCTACAAATTCCCTCCCCCACCCCGTTTTATTCCCTCCCCCACCCCGTGGAGTATACCCAGTAGTCTCAACTGCAATTCTACAATGCATAGGTTTAATATTGATATCCAAGACAAAAATACTGCAAGTGCATATATAAGAAATCTGCAGTCTGATTATTTATCTGGCATGCAGTGTTAGAATATTATTTCAGCCATCGCCAGTGGGAAGAGTTTTAAGGTAATAAATAGAACAGTCAATTGAATTAACATGGTTTGAACTTGGCCTTAGGGACATTGCAAAGTCCCATTAGTTAACATGTGAGACACGGTGAACCTCCAGGTCAAAAGTGGGAGCACCTGTAATGATGTGGCCACTTAAGTGCTGTTTGACTGACTTAAGGGTGAAAAAGTTTGTGGTAATGGATCATGACAATCATTCTTCATGTCATCAAGAACAGTCACGAGGATTTCAAAGAGTGGACTATACTGAGCATTGAATAAAGGAGAGTTGGTGGTGGCAACACAGAAGGGCAGATAAATGTAAAGTGGAGCCAGCGTTATTCTATGTGGAACCCACAAGTTTTGCAAGCAGATTATTGCTTGTTCTGACGTTTGTTGTTTTGACACATCATTGATCAACTATTTCAAGATGCGATAAAGGTAAATGGGTGAATTTTGAATTTGAGAGGTTGTTAGTGATTACGTTTTTGATCAGTGGCATGTCCTTAAAAAGGGACTTTTAACATTGAACTAAGTTTTTGGAAGAGTTTTTGAAACTATCCTCTGTGCAAATAGTGGAACTTCATGCAGTTTAACATGTTCAAGTGAGTGGTAGATCACAATTTTAACAGTAACTTTTTAATGTGTTTAAATGCACATGCCCATATTTGAAGAAGGGTCTTGATCCGAAACGTCACCCATTCCTTCTCTCCAGAGATGCTCCCTGTCCCGCTGAGGTACTCCAGCACTTTTGTCTATCTGCCCATGTGTGAACTTACACAAAAGTAACTAAATATTTTCTGACAGCAGCTTTGGTCCATGATGTATTAAATGGCCCATCTTTTATGCTTTTCTTCCATCACACAATAATACATGGGGAAATAGACAACTGCAACATTTAACACCAATGCATACAATAGCATGTGGCAAGTATTATATAATTTTCTTTTATGTCCAAGATTATCTTTGATCAATATAATGAAGTTAAGATTTTGATAGTCTTTTAAGAGATCATGGATTTAAAAATCAAACATTTGATGCACACACACCAAGGTACACCATATTTACTTACTTTATTACAGACTCAAGGTCCAGATAAAAGACAAGACATTACAGAGAATAAATTACATACAAAAGCACAATAAATTACATACAATGGCACAATAAATTACATACAAAAAGAATAATAAATTACTTCCAAAAGCACATTAAATGACATACAAAAGCACAATACATGATTTTAAACCAAAAATTAAAAAAATCAGTGTCCTACAACGAGACAACTATACCAATGTCTCCACAGCTGAGATTGGTAGCGCATAGTGCTAAACCTTATGTTTGATAAGGCCAAGATGATTTCATTTTCAGAGTCATTAATCCGGCAAATAAATGTATACATAATATTTCTTAAGACAGTTTGTAAAGTATTGACTCCTGCAGCCACAAACATTTCACTTGCACTACATCATCTAGGTCTCAAGTAATATTCTCATAGCATCATTATAAGCTACTAGGTCTCTGTAAGCTTGCTTTTCTGTAGTTTGACCACGTATGCAGTATAGAGCGGTGTACAATCTGCTGAACAGAGACATCTTCACTCCATCTGTACACGCACTAAACTTGCGTAAGAGAATGTTTGCTTAAACCATGTTTAAATGCAAGATAACTTTAAGAATCCAAAGTAGCAACTGACATTCACAAAACTATGGTTTTGCATGCCTGATAAAGTACCCACCCTTACAGAGAATTGGACACACCCAGCTTATCCAACTCAAAAACGTTAAACTATGCACTTTAAAAATCAAGCATTAGAGGGCACCCAAATGAATAGTGTTATGCTTCAGGTTTGATGCTTTAGACCTTACAAAAATGAGGCGCTATGAACTGTTCCACTTTATCTAAGCAGGACAAGTCTCTACCATCAACTAATTTTGTCATCAAACGGAAGACCATCAAAGTCAAATTCCAGCAATAATAAGATCAAAAATACTAGAGTGACAAAAAATGCTACAAATATCCAGCTGGCCATGCAGCTCCTCATCCCCCCACCTCTCTCGATTCACTTGCGACGATTTAACATCAGATTAAATTGCAGTTTACCTTTCTCTCAGCTGGGGTTTTTCTTTCATAGCCACCTGTCCTGCTGCTGCTGCTGCTGCTACTGCTGAAGTTGAATGCCATTGCCATGGAGAGCTTGAGCATTGATTATTCAACCTGTTTTTTCCAACTGCATGAAAAGAAAAATAGGAACCCCACATTATTCACTAACATCTTTATTTCACTGATAAATAATTCCAAAACATACAAAGCAAACACAATAGACCAAACAAATAATTTTACAACGTCATCCTACATTCATTCATGGAGTTAATAGAAATATTGTGCCGCATCATTGTGCTAATCTAAAATAATGTTAAACCCAGGCACTAAAAAAAAACTGAAGAAGGGTTCCACCCAAAATGTCATCTATCCATATTCTCCAGAGATATTGCCGGCCCATTAGTTACTCCAGAACTTTGTATCTTTTTTTGTCTTAATTTAAAAACATACATGACTCTGTATATATTAATGCAAACTTTAAGCTTCGTTGGGTCTTGGACAAAAATAGCTCAAACACCCATGCCCAAAGTAAATGGACGCCACACTCTAAGAACATATTATTTATTGAATGCCAGCAATACTGAATATTCCATGTTATTCTCGATGAACCTTTGTTTGCTATTATGTTTCTCCTGTTTACTATTATGAACCAACCACAATATTAATTTCGCACATACAAACAATACCTACATACTAATCCGAAAGGTTAGTTGGACTGTGCGACTAAAGTGACTAAAACAGTGTTAACCTTCCATCCAACTCCCAATGTCAAGAGTCCAATCTACCTGCACAATTTAGTATCACAAAAATATAAATGCGAGTAGCAGTGGGCCTTGTAAGTCCGCCAGCTGACTATCAAATCAAAGCCAATTTCAACTCTGCTCTATTTTCTTGCCTACTTGATTATTAAAACATAAATCTGTCATTGGAATTTATAAAGAATGGGGATAAAAACATTTGGAAATCAATAATGCAATAATAATTGTATGACTTCAATTCTTATTTTCAACATAGCATCAAGTCAAGTTCAAAGTGTAAGAAGGAACTGCAGATGCTGGTTTAAACCGAAGATAGACACAAAAAGCTGGAGCAACTCAGCGGGACAGACAGCATCTCTGGTGAAAAGGAACGGGTGACGTTTCAATAGACAATAGGCGCAGGAGTAGGCCATTCAGCCCTTCGAGCCAGCACCGCCATTCAATGTGATCATGGCTGATCATTCACAATCAGTACCCCGTTCCTGCCTTCTCCCCATACCCCCCCGACTCCGCTATCTTTAAGAGCTCTATCTAGCTCTCTCTTGAAAGCATCCAGAGAATTGGCCTCCATGGCCTTCTGAGGCAGAGAATTCCACAGATTTACAACTCCCTGACTGAAAAAGTTTTTCCTCATCTCTGTTCTAAATGGCCTACCCCTTACTCTTAAACTGTGGCCCCTGGTTCTGGACTCCCCCAACATTGGGAACATGTTTCCTGCCTCTAACTTGTCCAATCCCTTAATAATCTTATATGTTTCAATAAGATCCCCTTTCATCCTAGATTCGAGCGTGTACAAACCTAGTCGCTCCAGTCTTTCAACATTCGCCAGTCCCGCCATTCCGTGAATTAACCTAGTAAACCTACGCTGCACACCCTCAATAGCAAGAATGTCCTTCCTCAAATTTGGAGACAAACTGCACAAAGTACTCCAGGTGCGGTCTCACCAGGGCCCTGTACAACTGCAAACCCTCTCATCTTAGCTTTGGGTAGCCTTCCCTGACCTGCTGAACACCAACTCTCATAAGTAAATGTGAACTTTCCAAAACAGCCTTGAGTGAATTACGTTATGCTCCAGGTTCCCAGAAGAATAACAGGGAAAGCAGGGATTTGTATCTGGGGCCTGAAACAGCGTTCCCTGTAATGCATTATGTATAATGATGCAATTACCCCTACATCTCAATTTCCGATAGCATTTTTTATTCCTGGAAATGCATCCCTAGGACTAAACAAGGCTCCAACTCATTTTCCCAGTACTACATATTTGACCAAATTGCTGGTTTATTGTACAAGGAATATTTCCGAATAAATGACATCAATGCAGTATTTCTCTTGCATAAATGAAACATACAGTGAAAGAGATTATCTGACTTTCCTACAGAAGCAACCTTTTCTTCATCAACTTTTGCTTCATTCATTATTAAAAAATAGTTGCAAAATGTAAGTCAACATTTACTTGATCAGTGGGGGGGGCTTCAGTTTTAATCATTCATTTGAACAACCGGATCATCAACCAGGAAACATTCCCACTCCCAAAGGTTAAGCTTTTGAGTGTAGTTTGAATGTACAGCCCCCTGATTCAAAGTCCTCCACTCAGTTATGATCTACAAAATGTGGTAAGGCAGTTCCATACCTTGATATCAGGATTCAGACAAAGAGTCATAGTCGTATAGCGTGGAAGCAGGTCCTTCGGCCCAACTTGCCCACATCGACCAACTTGTCCCATCAACACTAGTCCCACCTGCCTGCATTTGGCCCATATATATCCCTCTAAACCTGTCCGATCCATGTACGTGCCTAATTGTTTCTTAAACACTGCGATAGTCCCTGCCTCAACTGCCGGATCTGGTAGCTCATTCCATAAACCCACCACTCCTTGTGTGAAAAAGTTACCCCTCAGATTCCTATTAAATCTTTCCCCTTCACCTTAAATCTATGTCCTCTGGTCTCAATTCCCCTATTCTGGCAAGAGACTCTATGCGTCTATCTGATCTATTCCTCTCATGCTTTTATACCTAAATTGGGAAATGAAAACGGAAAATGAGAGACGAATAAAACTCAAAGTGAAATGCAGAAAGCAGAAATTTGGATTTTCTAATATTGTTGAAGTAAAGGCCATGTCCAGAATACCATAAGGTGCCAAGTCAGACGACAACTGCTGATCCTCAATCTCAGGTTCAGCTTCAATGTGTTAGTGTACAAGTCCAAAAGGAAAGATCTACATGGGAATGGGGTGGAGAATTAAAATGTTACATTGGAAGCCCAGGAGTACCACCAGACCAAAAAGAGATATTCTGCAAAATGGCTAGAATTCTGCATTTGATGCAGCATACATGATAGAAGTACAGGTGAATCATTGCTTTACTGTAAAAGCTGTCCATACACTGAATATTGGGAAATGAGAAACCAGCTTTGATTTTAGGATTAGATCCAACATTTTTTTGTTTCAATGGCAGTGCAGCCTCTAACCAATGACTGGTTACTTCCCCTCTCTCTTGTGTTTTTATTACTGTTTCAACCATCCCACAAAGAGACTTGTATAACCCGAAACTGTAAGTCCAGGAGTTATATAATACAGAAATTGACTTCCCACGTCAAACTTACTTCCTCTAATTTTAGGCTCCCATACCCTTGGAAAAAGACAGTAACCATGCATCTTATCTATGTCCCTCATGATTTTACGATACCTATATGAAACACACACATCAGCCTCCTATGGTCCAGGGAGGAATGCCCCAGCCTATCCAGCCTCTTAAGAGTCATACAGCACTGAAACAAGCCCTTTGGCCCAACTCATGAAAGCTAACCAAGATGCCCCATGTAAACTAATCCCATTTGCATGCGTTTGGTCTAAACCCCTAAACCTCTTATCCATTACTTCTCCAAGCATATTTTAAATGTTGTTATTGTATCTGCCTCAACCACCTCCTCCAGCAGCTCGTTCCATATGACAATAGACAATAGGTGCAGGAGTAGGCCATTCGGCCCTTCGAGCCAGCACCGCCATTCAATGTGATCATGGCTGATCATTCTCAATCAGTACCTCGTTCCTGCTTTAGACAATAGACAATAGGTGCAGGAGTAGGCCATTCGGCCCTTCGAGCCAGCACCGCCATTCAATGTGATCATGGCTGATCAGTCTCAATCAGTACCCCGTTCCTGCTTTCTCCCCATACCCCCTGACTCCGCTATCCTTAAGAGCTCTATCTAGCTCTCTCTTGAATGTATTCAGAGAATTGGCCTCCACGGCCCTCTGAGGCAGAGAATTCCACAGATTCACAACTGTCTGACTAAAAAAGTTTTTCCTCATCTCTGTTCTAAATGGCCTACCCCTTATTCTTAAACTGTGGCCCCTGGTTCTGGACTCACCCAACATTGGGAACATGTTTCCTGCCTCTAACATGTCCAACCCCTTAATAATCTTATACGTTTCGATAAGATCCCCTCTCAATTCTAAATTCCAGTGTATACAAACCGAGTCGCTCCAGTCTTTCAACATATGACAGTCCCGCCATTCTGGGAATTAACCTAGTAAACCTACGCTGCACGCCCTCAATAGCTCTATCTAGCTCTCTCTTGAATGTATTCAGAGAATTGGCCTCCACTGCCCTCTGAGGCAGAGAATTCCACCACTCTGCCAACCACTCTGAGTGAAAAAGTTGGCCCTCAGGATCCTATTAAATTTTGTCCCTCTCATCTTAAACATATGTCATATCATATCATATATATACAGCCGGAAACAGGCCTTTTCGGCCCTCCAAGTCCGTGCCGCCCAGTGATCCCTGTACATTAACACTATCCTACACCCACTAGGGACAATTTTTACATTTACCCAGTCAATTAACCTACATACCTGTACGTCTTTGGAGTGTGGGAGGAAACCGAAGATCTCGGAGAAAACCCACGCAGGTCACGGGGAGAACGTACAAACTCCTTACAGTGCAGCACCCGTAGTCAGGATTGAACCTGAGTCTCCGGCGCTGCATTCGCTGTAAAGCAGCAACTCTACCGCTGCGCTACCGTACCGCCCTTTTTTGATTTTGATTTCCCACTCTGGGTAAAAGACTTTCGATTCCCCTCATAATTTTATACACTTCTATAAGGTCACCCTTCAGCCTCCTGCACTCCAAGGAATAAAGTCCTAGCCTGCCCAACCATTCCCTATAGTCAGGTCCTCAAGTCCCAGCAACATCTTCACAAATTTTCTCAACTCTTTCCAGCTAAATGACATTCTTCCTATAGCCGGATAATCAAAACTGAACACAATAGCCCGTGTGTGGTCTCGGCAATATCTTGTCCAACTGTAACATAACGTCCCAACTTCTATGCTTAGTACCCTGACTGATGAAGGCCAATCTACAAAAAGCATTCTTGACCACCCGATCTACCGGTGACACCACTTTCAGGGAAATATGTACCTATGCTCTTAGATCCCTCTGCTCTAAATACTCGCCAGGGCCTTTCCTTCATTGTGAAGGTCCTGTCCTGGATTGACTTCGCAAAATGCAACAACTCACATTTTTCGCCATTAAACTCCATTAACAATTTCTCAGTCCACTTGCTCAACTGATCAAGAACATGCTGTAATTTTTGATAGCCTCTTAATTATCTATGATATCACCCACATTCGTGGCATCTGAAAACTTATTAATCATTACTGTACAGTCTCACAAATATACATGAAAGAAGGTAGCTTGACAAAATGTGGGAACTAAATCAAGACCCTCATACTGATAACATCCTTGCAAATCTTTTTGGTATCCTTTCTAGCTTTAGAGCTAGATTTAGCTCTTAGGGCTAAAGGAACCAAGGGATATGGGGGAAAATGCAGGAACGGGGTACTGATTTTAGATGAACAGCCATGATCATATTGAATGACGGTGCTGGCTCGAAGGGCCGAATGGCCTACTCCTGCACCTATTTTTCTATGTTAACATTTTCCCCATAGCTGGGCTACCAGATGGCACATAATACTCCAAATGTGGTCTCATCAACATCCTGTACAGGTGTAAGATGTTGTCCCGACTCCTGTTCTCAACGCACTGACCAATGAAGGAAAGTATGCCAAATGTCTTCTTCCCCTCTGTATCTACCTGTCCCACCACTTTCTCTCCATTTTACAACAGTCTCTAGATCCTCCATGTACTGTGCATGTTTTGTCCTGGCTTGTCTCACCAAAGTGCAACAGCTCACAATTGTCCGAGTTAAATACCAATTGCCATTCTTTGGCCCACTTTCCCAGTTGATCTAGATCCTGCTGTAATCTTGGATAACTCTCTTCACCGTCCAGTCTTTTTCTTAGGCCCCCTCTGTCATGGCTGACCATGGGTGCTGCATCCTAGTTGGCTGTTTGCTTCACACCTCGGCTGGAGCAGCGTCGCTTGTGGGTGAAGAGACTAATGCGGGAGTGACAGTCTCTGTCGCAACGGTCACATTTGTGTGTTGTTTCTGGTTTGTTGAAGTTGCTGCGCCCCTTTCTGCGTCCAGTATACCATCAATTTTGGTGTCATCTGCAAACTTACCAAGTGTACTCATAGCTACTTTAATTACAGGAAGTGAGTGGAATTTAAAAAGGGTTGCTCAATGCGAGAACAAGTTCAACCAGGCAAATTAGAGTTGTGGGAGAAGTGGAACTGAATTGGACTCAGTTCAAGGAAGAAGGGAAAGATCTCAGGCGATCCATGTGGGTAATGGAGATGTAGTGGGATTGTTGGAATAGTTCCAGTTACTCAACAAGGAAGCAAAAAAAACTACAGTAATAGAAACAAGGAATAGTGACACAGCAGTAGAGCTGCTGTCTACAGCACTAAGACCCTGGTTTGATCCTGACTACAGGTACTGCCCCACACCACTACCACCCCACCGGCCCCACACAACCACCTCCCCACACCACCAGGTCCCCACACCACCACCGGCCCCAGGTCCCCACCACCTCCCCACCGGCCCCAGGTCCCCACCACCTCCCCACCGGCGGCGGCGATCGAGCGGTGCGACCCTGTCTGTGCCGCGGGACAAACTCTCCTTCCGCCGCTCACAACAAACAGTTGCGGACCCGGCGGTCGCCCAGGCGGATCCAACCCGCTGACCGCGATATCATCCTGCTCATGTGTCTGTCATCTGACGGTGAGGCAAGTGGCCGTCCAACTCACCGACGCACAGGCGACCTCCCAGCCTCAGCAGCGCCATTGGTGAGTGACGAGTAAACCGCCCCACGCTCCGCTCCGCGCGCTGCGATGCACTGGCACTCCCCGCGTTCCGCTCCTCTGCCGCCTCAACTCACAAAACTACAGGGAGGCGGTTTGTGGGCACCTGGCCCCTCCTCCTCCCGCAAACCTGTCACGAAACAGCTGGAAAATTCCTTACTCCTCCTCTGTTTTGCAATTGATATGGCGAGGCAGTTCTGAGACGTCACACGCTATCCATCGCTTTGTTCACTTGTTTGTTTATTTCTTTTACAGATTTTGCAAAACAATTGTTAAAATGTATTGTTACTGAGAAACGACTGTATATGTTGAGAAGTATTTGAGATTCAATAGACAATAGGTGCAGGAGGAGGCCATTCGGCCCTTCGAGCCAGCACCGCCATTCAATGTGATCATGGCTGATCATTCTCAATCAGTACCCCTTTCCTGCCTTCTCCCCATACCCCCTGACTCCGCTATCCTTAAGAGCTCTATCTAGCTCTCTCTTGAATGCATTCAGAGAATTGGCCTCCACTGCCTTCTGAGGCAGAGAATTCCACAGATTCACAACTCTCTGACTGAAAAAGTTTTTCCTCATCTCAGTTCTAAATGGCCTACCCCTTATTCTTAAACTGTTTCCTGCCTCTAACGTGTCCAACCCCTTAATAATCTTATACGTTTCGATAAGATCACCTCTCATCCTTCTAAATTCCAGTGTATACAAGCCTAGTCGCTCCAGTCTTTCAACATATTATAGTCCTGCCATTCCGGGAATTAACCTAGTAAACCTACACTGCTCTCCCTCAAGAAGAGGCCCACAGTGTCTATTCCGAACATGATGCCAAGACCACCTCGGATCTACCTGCACATAATCCACATCCCTCCATCTCCATATGCCCATCCAAAAGACTCTTAAATGCCTCTATCATCTCCGCCTCAATCACTAAACCTGACAGCGCATTCCAGGCACCCACCACCCTCTGTGTAAGACATGTTACCTCGCACGTCTCCCCTAAAATTTACCCCTCTAGACTAAAAGCTATCCCCTCTAGTATTTGTTTTTATCCACCGTAGGGAAAATAGGTTCTGACTGTCTACCCTATCTATGTCTCTAGTCTTTGACATTTACCCTAAAGGGTACATAGTTTTAACGTGTGAGGGGCAGTTTAAAGCTGATGTGCGGGGCAAGTTTTTTTATACAGAGGGTGGTGAGTGCCTGGAATATGCTATGGTGGTGGAGGCAGATACTAAAGTGGCGTTCGAGGCTTTTAGATCAGTGCTGTGAATGGAGGGATATGGATCAGATGCAGGCAGAGAATATTCTTTAACTTGGCATCATGTTCTGCACAGGCATGCATCGTGGGCTGAAGGACCTGATCGTATACTGTTTTGTGTTCTTAGAGGAGATTAATGAATAAATTGGGTGGTACAGAATTATTTCAAATAGCAATGGTTTGACACAAGTTGTTACTGAGTCAGACGCAAAATCATCTTTGGAAACAAAATGAAAGAATAACAAAAGCAACATACTCAAGCGATTGAAATCTGAACAGAATAAATTAGAACAGCTTGTACTGGAGCCTACCAGGGAGAAGGCAATTCTGGATTTAGTGTTGTGTAATGATCCTGATCTGATAAGGGGACTAGAGGTAAAAGAGCCATTAGGAGGCAGTGATCACAACATGATAAGTTTTACTCTGCAAATGGAAAGGCAGAAGGGAAAATCGGAAGTGTCGGTATTACAGTATAGCAAAGGGGATTACAGAGGCATGAGGCAGGAGCTGGCCAAAATTGATTGGAAGGAGGCCCTAGCAGGGAAGACGGTAGAACAGCAATGGCAGGTATTCCTGGGAATAATGCAGAGGTTGCAGGATCAATTTATTCCAAAGAGGTGGAAAGACTCTAAGGGGAGTAAGAGACACCTGTGGCTGACGAGGGAAGTCAGGGACAGCATAAAAATTAAGGAGAGGAAGTATAACATAGCAAAGAAGAGTGGGAAGACAGAGGATTGGGACTCTTTTAAAGAGCAACAAAAGTTAACTAAAAAGGCAATACGGGGAGAAAAGATGAGGTACGAGGGTAAACTAGCCAATAATATAAAGGAGGATAGCAAAAGTTTTTTTAGGTACGTGAAGAGGAAAAAAATAGTCAAGGCAAATGTGGGTCCCTTGAAGACAGAAGCAGGGGAATTTATTATGGGGAACAAAGAAATGGCAGACGAGTTAAACCGTTACTTTGGATCTGTCTTCACTGAGGAAGATACACACAATCTCCCAAATGTTCTAGGGGCCGGAGAACCTAGGGTGATGGAGGAACTGAAGGAAATCCACATTAGGCAGGAAATGGTTTTGGGTAGACTGATGGGACTGAAGGCTGATAAATCCCCAGGGCCTGATGGTCTGCATCCCAGAGTACTTAAGGAGGTGGCTCTAGAAATAGTGGAAGCATTGGAGATCATTTTTCAATGTTCTATAGATTCAGGATCAGTTCCTGTGGATTGGAGGATAGCAAATGTTATCCCACTTTTTAAGAAAGGAGGGAGAGAGAAAACGGGTAATTATAGACCAGTTAGTCTGACATCAGTGGTGGGGAAGATGCTGGAGTCAATTATAAAAGACGAAATTGCTGAGCATTTGGATAGCAGTAACGGGATCATTCCGAGTCAGCATGGATTTACGAAGGGGAAATCATGCTTGACAAATCTACTGGAATTTTTTGAGGATGTAACTAGGAAAATTGACAAGGGAGAGTCAGTGGATGTGGTGTACCTCGACTTTCAGAAAGCCTTCGACAAGGTCCCACATAGGAGATTAGTGGGCAAAATTAGGGCACATGGTATTGGGGGTAGGGTACTGACATGGATAGAAAATTGGTTGACAGACAGAAAGCAAAGAGTGGGGATAAATGGGTCCCTTTCGGAATGGCAGGCAGTGACCAGTGGGGTACCGCAAGGTTCGGTGCTGGGACCCCAGCTATTTACAATATACATTAATGACTTAGACGAAGGGATTAAAAGTACCATTAGCAAATTTGCAGATGATACTAAGTTGGGGGGTAGTGTGAATTGTGAGGAAGATGCAATAAGGCTGCAGGGTGACTTGGACAGGTTGTGTGAGTGGGCGGATACATGGCAGATGCAGTTTAATGTAGGTAAGTGTGAGGTTATTCACTTTGGAAGTAAGAATAGAAAGGCAGATTATTATCTGAATGGTGTCAAGTTAGGAGGAGGGGGAGTTCAACGAGATCTGGGTGTCCTAGTGCATCAGTCAATGAAAGGAAGCATGCAGGTTCAGCAGGCAGTGAAGAAAGCCAATGGAATGTTGGCCTTCGTAACAAGAGGAGTTGAGTATAGGAGCAAAGAGGTCCTTCTACAGTTGTACCGGGCCCTGGTGAGACCGCACCTGGAGTACTGTGTGCAGTTTTGGTCTCCAAATTTGAGGAAGGATATTCTTGCTATGGAGGGCGTGCAGCGTAGGTTCACTAGGTTAATTCCCGGAATGGCGGGACTGTCGTATGTTGAAAGGCTGGAGCGATTGGGCTTGTATACACTGGAATTTAGAAGGATGAGGGGGGATCTTATTGAAACATATAAGATAATTAGGGGATTGGACACATTAGAGGCAGATAACATGTTCCCAATGTTGGGGGAGTCCAGAACAAGGGGCCACAGTTTGAGAATAAGGGGTAGGCCATTTAGAACGGAGATGAGGAAGAACTTTTTCAGTCAGAGGGTGGTGAAGGTGTGGAATTCTCTGCCTCAGAAGGCAGTGGAGGCCAGTTCGTTGGATGCTTTCAAGAGAGAGCTGGATAGAGCTCTTAAGGATAGCGGAGTGAGGGGGTATGGGGAGAAGGCAGGAACGGGGTACTGATTGAGAGTGATCAGCCATGATCGCATTGAATGGCGGTGCTGGCTCGAAGGGCTGAATGGCCTACTCCTGCACCTATTGTCTATTGTCTATTGTCTATAAAGTACTTGTCCTTAAACTCAGGAAGCAAATGGGGAATTACAAGAAGATATATCTGATTGAAATGACATTTCCGAAGGTGAGGACCAGATTGGCAACACTCTATGATTCTTTGTTAAGGTTGAAAATATGCATCAACACAACAGTAAGGTTAGCACAAAATGCTGGAGTAACTTAGCGGGTCAGGCAGCATCTCGGGAGAGAAGGAATGGGTGACGTTTCGGGTCGAGACCCTTCTTCAGACTGATGTCAGGGGAGGGGGCGGGACAAAGATAGGATGTAGTTGGAGACAGGAAGACCAGTGGGAGAACTGGGAAGGGGGAGGGGAAAGAGGGACAGAGCAAAGATAATGGTATATTTGGGACAGAGGACCTATCTGAAGTTAGATAAGTCAATGTTCATGCTGCTGGGGTGTAAGCTGCCCAAGCGAAATATGAGATGGTGTTCCTCCAATTTGCTCTGGGCCTCACTGTGACAATGGAGGAGGCTCAGGTCAGAAAGGTCAGATTGGGAATAGGAGGGGGAGTTGAAGTGCTGAGCCACCGGGAGATATAATATTTCACTTGCCCTCTCGAAGGTATTAGTCCTCAGCTAAGTTTAAGCAAAATTGGCCATTCTAGAATATTTTATCTCCGCACTACTTTTTTTGAACTCACAAATCTAGATCCCTGTAACATCCAACAATCTATGCTCACTGACTTGAATACACTTTGACCAAAATGCCATGAAACCCAAGTGGAAAATTTCAAGGATGAAGAAATTTCTTCTCATCTTTATCCTGCATGGCAGATCCCTTGTAATTGTACTCCTTACTTTCAATGCACCAGAAAATAGTTGCAATGGAGGAAATGCAACAAAAATTCACTAGATATAATACACCTAATCCCCTCATCAAAAACATTGATATAGAGTACAGAACCAGCCAATCTCCATCTACCAATACTCTCCTCCGCCTAGCAGAGCTGGTTCTTACCCGCAACAACCTCCTTTGGCTACTCCCACTTCTTCCAAATCCGAGGCATAGCTATGTGCACTCGCATGGGCCCCAGCTATGCCTGCCTCTTTGTAGGGTACGTCGAACAATCTCTGTTCCAGGCGTACACTGGCCCCATCCCCGAACTCGACCTCCGCTACATTGACGACTGCATTGGTGCCACCTCTTGTACCCATGCAGAACTCACTGATTTCATAAATTTCACCACTAATTTCCATCCTGCTGAAATATACTTGGACCATCTCTGACATCTCCCGACCGTTTCTGGATCTCACCATCTTCATCACAGGAGACAGACTAGTGACTGACATCTACGACAAACCTACTGACTCCCATAGATATCTTGACTACACTTCTTCCCACCCTGTTTCCTGTTAAAACTCTATCCCCTACTCCCAATTCCTCCGTCTATGCCACATCTGCGCCCAGGTACTTTCCCCTGCAACCGCAGGAGATGCAACACCTGTCCCTCCCCCCTCGACTCCATCCAAGGACCCAGTCTTTCCAAGTGAGGCAGAGGTTCACCTGCACCTCCTCCAACCTCATCTACTGTATCCGCTGTTCCAGATGTCAGCTTCTCTACATCGGCGAGACCAAGTGCAGGCTCGGCCATCGTTTCACTCAACACCTTCCCACAGTCTGCCTTAACCAACCTGATCTCCCGGTGGCTCAGCACTTCAACTCCCCGTCCCATTCCCAATCTGACCTTTCTGTCCTGGGCCTCCTCCATTGCCAGCATGAGGCCCAGCGCAAATTGGAGGAACAGCATCTCATATTTCACTTGGGCAGTTTACACCCCAGCGGAATGAACATTGACTTCTCTAACTTCAGATAGTTCCTGTCCCTCTTTCCCCTCCTCCTTCCCAGTTCTCCCACTAGTCTTCCTGTCTCCTACTACATCCTCCCGCCCCCGCCCCCTCCCCTGACATCAGTCTGAAGGAGGGTCTCGACCCGAAACGTCACCCATTCCTTCTCTCCAGAGATGCTGCCTGACCCGCTGAGCTACTCCAGCATTTTGTGTCTACCTTTGATATAGAGCATGGCAGTCAGGGTCACATCACTAATCCCTGCGGCAGGTTTATATCAGGTAATAACGTTTTCTTTAACTACATGGAAGTAAGTACTCAAGTATTTGTATTAGAAAATGTATCTGTTAGATGGGAAAATAGGAAAGAAAACCTAGGCAACATCCAAGACACTCTGAAAAGACATTCAACAAGCCAAAAGTCAAAGCAGGTCGCAGAGTCCAAAACAACTGGTGCAACATTCTGGTCTTTCTCTGCCTCTGCTGTGAAATATTTCTGTTAGGTTCAGAGAAACCTTGCACACCAATTCATTTTCATGGGAGTGGAATGCTTCAATGTTATCCAGTCATCCACATTGTTTTATCACGGGACAATTTTTTATCTATTTGTTCTGCCTTCAGGAAGATATTAGTAACTGCTTGTTAAATGACCTGCAGGCTTTGACTGATAATGGAGCTTGTTAACTCCAGTCTGGATGAAGTTGATGACTTGTCAAAATGCACTACGTCTGATGTAACTAGCCATTGCCTACAAAACCTCTTTTTGAATTTTCTGGTCATTGGAATGAGGAGTGGAACTAGCCGATTAACACTAACTTGACAGATTTGTTCTTACTTCCCAGCTGTGCAGCATGCTGTAGTTTAGATATTGCTTCATAATGCACAAACTAAATGTGGAATAAGATCAGCTCACAAATGGTTTTAATTTATTATTATTGCCAAAGAGACACAAATTCCTGGAGTAACCCAACGGGTCAGGCAGCATCTCTGGATAAAAGATATAGGTGACATTTTGGGATAAGACCAGCATCTACAGTTCCTTCCAACACATTATTATTGCCACATGTACCGAGATACACTTAAAAACTTTTGTACGGGTGCTATCTGCAAATCATATCATTTGAGTACAACCATAACATACATGAGTACAACAGGTAGGAC
The DNA here is from genome assembly GCF_053455715.1 of Rhinoraja longicauda. Classification (NCBI taxonomy): domain Eukaryota; kingdom Metazoa; phylum Chordata; class Chondrichthyes; order Rajiformes; family Arhynchobatidae; genus Rhinoraja; species Rhinoraja longicauda. The sequence goes on from NC_135953.1 coordinate 28,660,500, forward strand.
AACTAGACCTTTACAACATATTCCAAGTGATCTTGCACCAGGGCCATAATTGCATGGATGGAGGATTGATTAATAGACAGGAGGAGTGATCAGTAAGACTTTTTAAATCTCCTCTTGCAATAAAGGCCAACATACGGTTTGCATTCTCAGTTTCTTGCCATACCTGCACATTAATTTTCAGTGTTTCAAGTACAAAACTGAAGTCCATTTGAACATAAACACCTTTCACTCACTATTTGAAAAATCCTCTTCTACTACTTTGAAAATGGAGACTTCATATTTTTCCAATACCATGTTCCATCTGTCATGTTCTCATCCATTCACATCCTACCCAGTACTCAGTGAAGCCTCTGCATCTTCTTGATATTGCAGTGCCTTCCAGCTTTGTGTCATTTTCAAACTTGGAATATATTACACCACAGAAGATGCAACACCTGTTGCTATATCTCCTCCCTCGACTCTGTCCAAGGACCCGACTGTCCTTTCAGGTTTGGCAGAGGTTCACTTGCACCTCCTCCAACCTCATCCACTGTATCTGTTGCTCAAGATGTGGAGTTTTATACATCGGCGAGACCAAACGCAGACTGGGCGATCATTTCGCAGGACACCTTCGCTCAGTCCGCGTGAACCAACCTGATCTCCGTTGCTGGACACTAATTCTCCTTCTCATTCTTACACTGACCTTTCTGTCCTCGGGTCTCCTCCATTGTCAGAGTGAGGCTAAACGCAAATTGGAGGAACAGCATCTCATATTTCACTTGCGCAGCTTATAGCCCAGTGGTATGAACTGTGATTTCTCTCACTTCAGGTAGCCCCGGCATTCCCTCTCTCTCTATCCCTTCCCCACCCAAGTCACACTAGCTCTCCATTTTCACCCTACAAACTTACAATGGCATGTTTCCTTTATTTTTTTGCACATCTTTCATTCATTGTTCTTTATCTCTCCACATCACTGTCTATATCTCTCGTTTCCCCTATTCCTAACCAGCCTGAAGAAGGGTCTCGACCCGAAATGTCACCCGTTCCTTCTCTCCGGAGATGCTGGCTGTCCCGTTGTTACTCCAGCTTTTTGTGACTATCTTGAATATAATACACTTGATCCCCTTGCTTGAGGGCAACTCAACCAATTCCCGCAGTGTCCCAACTCAAAAATGACCTCATCTATTGAGTCAACAACTTCAAGTGCCAGGGCGACCATATCTTTGAAGATCTGTCCCAGCACATGAATGCAATCATAAAGCCCATTAATGCATCTACCTCCTAAGAAGATTGAGGAGATTTGGAATGTCGATGAATACTCTCTTGCATTTCCACAGGTGTATGGTAGAGAGCAGTGACTGGTTGCATTATGGCCCAGTTCAGCAAATCGAAAATATTTGGTACGTATGTCAATAAAACAATCTTGACCATTCTTGATCATTGACTCTTGATCATTCCTCCTGTCCTCCGTCTATTAATCAATCCTCTATCCATGCTACTATATTACCCCCAACCCCATGTGTTCTAATCTTGTTGTTTATACATGACTGATTGATTCCAATTTACACATGCTCATGGTGAATATACTGGATATAAATTAAACAAATTTACAACACACAAAACATTTAGATCATTTGGTTATTTGCATTAACCTTGAAACTAAAAGCAGTTTCGACAGTACATGAAAAAAACTTTTTGAAATGCCACCATATTTTGAATAGAATATCTTCTGAAATGACAAAAACGTCGACCAAGATAATTACAAAAAGTCATTTTACAGTCACAGAAAATATTTCAAAAGGATCAGGGTACGCCTTTCCTTCAGATATCATGGAATCATAGAAAATAGGTGCAGGAGTAGGCCATTTGGCTGATCATTCAAAATCAGTATCCCTTTCCTGCTTTCTCTCCATCTCCCTTGATTCCGTTAGCCGTAAGAGCTATGTTTAACGCTATCTTGAATACATCCAGTGAATTGGCCATCTTCAGATCTTCAGAAGGTGCACATATAAGGACAATTTACAATTTTACCAAGCCAATTAACCTACAAACCTGTATGTCTTTGGAGCATGGGAGGAAACCGGAGCTCCTGGAGAAAACCCACGCAGGTCACAGGGAGAACGTACAGACAGCATCTGTAGTCATGATCGAACCTGGGTCTCTGGCGCTGTAAGGCACTAACTCTACCGCTGCGCCACCGTGCCACCCTTCCTCTCTCCCAGGTAGGAAGAAAAGAAAAACGCCATGATCCACAGATGGATGACTGCTACAGATAAATCAATTCACCTGAAGTTGCGGTATTCACTGGAGTTCAAAAAATAGCAATATACCCAGATGGGAAACTAGGTGGTGTAAATTTAGGCTGTGATGTTTTAATTAGAGTTTTAAAAATAATGCAAATATTTTTACTTAGTGTGCTATCGAGGACTGCAATGTACTGTAAATATTAGATCCAGGTCCTTCACGTGTTAATCTGTTCACAAAGAAAGCTATTCCTGTGCACTGTATACTCCGATAATCATTAGATGTGCTGTGATAAGTTTGCATACCATACCAAACCCAGAAACAATTAGAAATAATAGAGCAAATGTTAGTCAGGACACTGAAGGGCGCCCCAAATCTTAATTAAATGTGGTTGTTTGCTCTAGGTCTGCTTTTTATGAATTTCAGACGTATTTTCTGCACCTTTTATATAGATCAGCAATTCCTCTACACAAGTACAAATGATGTAATGTTTATTTCACAAAATGATTTAAATATTTTGATTAAAAACTGTGGTACATTATAAAAGACATAGACACAAAAAGCTGGGACAGGTAGCATCTCTGGAAAGAAGGAATGGGTGATGTTTCGGGTCGAGACACTTCCGAAAATATATAATTAGGTTAAGTAGAAATCAACTCTGGATAAATAAAAAAATGCCCAATTAAGTGAAACATAGGTGCAGGAGTAGGCCATTCAGCCCTTCGAGCCAGCACCCCCATTCAATATGATCAGGGTTGATCATCCAAAATCAGTACCCCATTCCTGCTTTTTGCACATATCCTTTGATTCCTTTAGCTTCCCAAGAGCTGAATCTAACTCTCTCCCTTGAAATAAGAGACAAATTAAAGCAGCAACACTTTTTCAAGTACAGTTCCAAGTGGACAGCAGCCCAGAAATGCCTTGCCCCTTCAACATGAATCAAGGTTGGATACTTAATCATGGAAAATTTGATAGCAGAGTCAAACATGATCTTCACACAATTTCCATGTGCATGCATTTTTAAAAGGGTTACTGGATAACATTGGGCAGGGGAATTCTGACCAAGTTTTCTTGTAACCCTGAGATGAACTAACCTTGAACCGAATCCCAAAATTGCCTCAATACCTTAGTATTAAACTGCAACTCCATTTCTCGTAATTCTGCCTGACCTAGTTGTTTATTGTCACGTGTACCGAGGTACAGTGAAAAGCTTTTTGCTGCTTTTTGTTCCTGTCAGCAGAAAGACAATGCATGATTTCAATCGATCCATTTACAGTGTAGATACATGATCAGGGAATAATGTTTAGTGCTAGGTAAAGCCAGCAAAGTCCGATCAATGATAGTCTGAGAGTCATTAAAGAGGTAGATAATAGTTCAGCATTGCTCTCTGGTTGTGAGTGGTAGGATGATTCAGTTGCCGGGTAACAGCTATCAGGTAACTGAATCATAGAAAAATAGGTGGAGGAGTAGGCTATTCGGCCCTTATGAAGCAAGGGAAGATATCACAAAATGCTGGAGTAACTCAGCAGGTCAGGCTGCATCTTGGAGAGAAGGAATGGGTGACGTTTCGGGTCGAGACCCTTCTTCAGATTGATGTCAGGGGGGACGGGACAAAGGATATAGGTGGAGACAGGAAGACAGTGGGAGAACTGAGAAGGGCGATGGGGGGGGAAGGGGAAGAGAGGGACAGAGGAACTATCTAAAGTTAGAGAAGTCAATGTTCATACCGCTGGGCTGCAAGCTAACGATGCAAAATATGAGGTGTTGTTCCTCCAATTTCCGGTGGGCCTCACTATGACACTGGAGGAGGCCCATGACAGAAAGGTCAGACTGGTAGTGGGAGTTGAAGTGCTCAGCCACCGGGAGATCAGGTTGGTTAAGGCGGACTGAGCAAAGGTGTTGAGCGAAACGATCGCCGAGCCTGCGTTTGGTCTCGCCGATGTAGAGAAGTTGACACCTGGAACAGCGGATACAATAGATGAGTTTGGAGGAGGTCAACCTCTGTCTCACCTGGAAAGACTGTTTGGGTCCTTGGATGGAGTCGAGGGGGACAGGTGTTCCTACACAAGGGACGATATCAGATTCATGTTTCAGACAAATTCCTGTAATGGTTCTATAAGTTACAGAACACCAGTTTTCAGTAGTTAACAGTACAAACATTGCAGAGACCGGAGTGCAACAGGTTAATTCATAAATATAAGATCCACAGTAGAATATCCTTCAGACTAATTTATTGTTGAGGTCAAATGTAACCAAAGCTATTCCTGAAAATTACAATTACCTGTACATATCAAGCCAAGGGCGCCCAATGATGACAAGTTACTTTCCAGTAGTTTAAAGAATTCTTGAAGTATAGATAAGCAGAAGCAGAGATATAGCTGACAAAAATCATCACTGAAATTGTGTGGTCATATGATCTCTTGAGAATTTCCAAATGCTTTATTTCATGCAAGTGATAAAGAACATGAAATTTATTTTGCTGTGCTTAAGCAAGCAGACGTTATGGTTTACAACGTTGAACAAAACGTGGGTACAAAGATACATCCCGAATATGGTATCTGTTGAGAAGCCATGTTAAGAAACGTTCCAGTCCCAAGCCATATCCGCCATGTGGACAACTGCCATATTTACGCTGGAAGAAATGGCAATAAGTATACGTTAAAATAAATCAAAGCCTGCCTAATTCAAGAAATGCTGTGTCAGTTGCAAATACATTTCAAGAGAATTTATTTGCCAAATTAATTTTAGAACATTGTAAAGACATAATGAATGATAAAATTAAAATTATGGGCTCTTTATTTGAGAAACAGAATTGTAAAGATCAAAAGTGAGGAGGTTTAATATTCAACTGCCCCTTTTATGGAGCTCAACACTGAATGCTCAAAATACTAGTTAAAAAAGGGCAAAAAACCCATTCTAGGCTTATAATTGTTGCTTCGTGAACAGTTCTGGTTGCATACAGGAGTCTGGCCTTCAACTGACACAAGATAGTCTAAAATCTTCTCAACCACCAACAAATAGTGTCCAGAAAAATATTTTGCATTGGCATGGCATCTTAATACAACACTTTCCTATCAATTACTTTATTTTGAGTGATCGTTCAATTACATGTACACAGTTAACTGCCAATTGTTATCGTGCAACAACAATGAGCAATGAGTAAAATTTAATCTTTGTGCTGGAATATGATCCAGGACATTGCCTGACTTTATGAATAAGCTCCACTGACTCTGAATCTTTAGTTTTGTTTAGAGATACAGCGCAGGACATGCCCATCGGCCCACGGTGTCCATACCGACCAGCGATCCCCGATTAATACTACCCTGCACACACTAGGGACAATTTACTAAGTATACAAACCGAAATCAATTAATCTGCAAACCTGTACGTCTTTGGAGTGTTGGAGGAAACCGAAGATCTCGGAGAAAACCCATGCGGTCACGGGTAGAACCTACAAACTCCATACAGACGGCACCCATAGTCGGGATCAAACCTGAGTCTCAGGCGCTGCAAGCGCTGCAAGGCAGCAACTCTACTGCTGTGCCACTCCATACTTAGAGGATGACATAGGTACTCCCTTAAAAATGTAGCCTTCCCACAGTAGCAAGTTTTGAGATGAATTACATGTTTCTAAAGCAGAACATGACTGACTTAAACTTCCAATGTTAATCATAAGAATGAGATAAAGGCATTAAGGGAATATGGAGCATAATGAATGATCACTTTTGTAAAACATAAAATAACCATTCAACTATTTTTCTTTAATCATTCATGGGATGTGGGTGATGCTGGAAAAGTCAACATTTATAATCCATATTGCTCGAGAAGGCGGCTCATCACCTTATTGAAATAAGGAACGAGGTACTGATTTTGGATGATCAGCCATGATCATGCTGAATGGCGTGCTGGCTCGAAGGGCGAATGGCCTACTCCTGCACCTATTTTCTGTTTTTTTTTCTATGAAATGCAGTAAACAGTGATATTGGACATGTTTCAACATTTTGATATAGTGAAGGTGAAGGCGTGGCCATTATCCTGGTAGGGAATCCACACCATTGTGAAATGTGGAACATTGGCAGGAAAATTGTGTTTTCAGAAAATTCAGGAAGAATGTTAATACATTTTAACAGTGATGGTATAAGAATTTCAGAGAAATCTGAAAATTGAGAATCTAAATAATCCAAATAAATAAAATTTGATCGCGAACATTATCAAAATAAATCTAAATTAGAAGCCTACAATTATAGATTTGCTTATTTCAATCTCAGAAAAGGAAAAGAAATAGTAAGTTATTGTAGTATGCAACTGCTTTTTCTATGCTAGTTCAGTTTGATAAATTCATTTTAGGGTACAATACTAATTCAAACTGGCCATGTAGTTTCCAGGTTTGTTTGCTGGCTCTTTGTCAAGCAACATAAGGCACTGGGAGGAATTGCAGATGCTGGTTTATACTGAAGTTTGACACAAAATGCGGGAGTAACTCAGCGGGTCAGGCAGCAACTCTGGAGAAAAGGAATAGGTGACGTTTCGGGTCGAGACCCTTCTTCAGTCTGAAGAGGGGTCTCAACATGAAACATCACCTGTCCCCTTTCTCCAGAGTTGCTACTGACCCACTGAGTTACTCCAGCATTTTGTATCCATAAGGTGCTAGGAGAACCAGCTGCAGGCACTCATAAAAAAACATTATAATACACAACAAAAATTAAAATAAACTAAAATGCCTATCCCTTAAATCTCCCTGTGAAAGGTAAGATCATATTCGATAACTAGTCAAAAGGAATATTTTATTGGTATTGGTATTAGTTTATTGTTCCAACTTACTTGGTCAGTGTACCAGTAGTATGGAGTAGGATCAATGCCTTCACGGTCATAGCCATCCATGAGCTCCTTGCTGTCCCAGATACGCATTGATCCTCCCACAATCTCTCCAACATTGGGCATCAGCACGTCAACCTCACAAATTCAAAGCAACAATAGTTGATATTAATTTTTTTTAATATAAGGAAAACTCCAGCATTTGTAGTTCATAAGGTCATAAAGGACAGTAATTTATATTAAGAATTTACTGCAATGCCAGGCATCTTCTATATTTTTAATTGCAATAATAATTAATTTCACACAGACACAAGAGACTGCAGATGCTGAAACCTGGAGCAATAAACAACAAACTGCCAGAAGAACTCCACGGTCAAGTAGCATCAGTGGAGGGCAAGGGGATAGTCAACATTTTTTTAGGTCAAGTCCATGCATCAGAACTCCATAGATGCTGCTTGAATATTAAACAATAATGTATTATTTTGGGTCGTAGACACCACAACATTGTAGAAACCAATTACAATCTATCTGCATCACCAATACGATACTGGGTATTTATCCCAGGGGTACCAAGTTAAATGGTAACACTATTATAACAAATGGTTATGGGACTAACTGGCAAAGGAGATAGAGAACCATTGCTCTGCTATTTTGTGGTTAGCATGGTTCACGATCACATTTTATATACACTTACCCTTTAAGTATTACCAATCGTTATGAGAATCAGAATACTGTCATTGACTGTGCTATCAAAGCCACAATACACTGAATTCCTGAGGTGACATCAGGGTACATTTGACTATGTGTGACATTGTGGAGGATTGGTAAAACCCAGGTGTGGGTGGACATTAAGGAACAAACACGCCGATTGTTGGGAAATACCTTGCACAAAAATATGATCTTGGCTATTAATTGGACAATTGTCTCAGGCGTATGATGTCACTCCAGAGGTTCCTCGGGCACTGTCCAAAGCCGACCTCATTGTCCAAAGACGACCTCACCAACCGACCACAGTATGTGAGGACAAAGGACCTGGTCTCGGACAGGGTGGTCTGCAGCACGGGGTTCCGCTGGGAACAGTGCTAGCGCCATTCCTGTTCACCCTGTACACTGCGGACTTCAGGCACAGTTCCGCAGACTCCTATCTACAGAAGTTCTCTGACGACTCTGCCATCGCCGGCCTCATCACGGGCGATGAGGACAGGGCGTACAGAGAACTGATCAAGGAGTTTGTGGACAGGTGCCAGCGAAACTGCCTCCGGATCAACGTGGGGAAAACCAGGGAGATGGTGGTAGATTTCCGCAGGCTCAGCCAGGTCCCCCCGACACCGGTGAACAGGGAATGGACATCGAGCGGGTGGATTCTTATAAGTACCTGGGTGTTTACCTCAACAATAAATTGGACTGGACTGAAAACACCGATGCGCTATACAGAAAGGGTCAGAGCAGACTTTATCTGCTAAGGAGGCTCAGGTCCTTTGGAGTGCAGGGGGCACTCCTAAGGACCTTCTCCAACACGGTGGTTGCATTGGCCATTTTCTATGGAGTGGTCTGCTGGAGCAGCAGCATCTCAGCGGCGGAAGGGAAGAGACTCGACAAGCTGGTCAGGAAGGCCAGCTCTGTCCTGGGTTGCCCCTTCGACTCAGTGCAGGTGGTGGGAGAGAGGAGGATGATGTCAAAACTAACATCGCTGCTGGACAACGACTTCCACCCCATGCAGGATACTGTCACTGCACTGAGTAGCTCCTTCAGTGACAGACTCCCTCACCCCAAGTGCGTGGAGGAGATATAGGAGGTCCTAACTTCCCGTTGCTGTGAGACTGCACAACCAGCACTGCTCCCAGCAGACGAGTCAACAATAACAGCTAAGAACACACAGAAAACTGAAGACAATTTATGTATCTTTTATTTAGAATGAATGATCTCTTGCTATCCACTTTGCTGCTGTAACACTGTAAATTTCCCCGGTGTGGGACGAATAAAGGAATATATAATTATTATTATTATCACTGATCTGCTTTCCATTCTCAGGTCAGAAATGGGGCTGTCCGCTGATGGGTGCACAATATTCAATTCTACTCACTTATCCCGATCAAATAAAGCAGTCGGGGCCTATTTGGGGCAAAACCTAGATAATGTTCAGATATGGGATGATAGGTAGCATACACATTCCTGTTCAAAAGGGCAAGGTGATGACCATCTTAAAAAGGACAGTCCGATCCTTTACTCTTTACATTCAATGACATTATCAATGCCACTGGGCTCACTATTCACCAATCTGAGCTGGACCAGCCACATAAATTCAGAGACAAGAGCAGATAATTGGCTGGTTGTCCTGCTGAGAGATTTATTTGTTAACATCCTGCATTTCCCCTCATTTACAGGACACGAGTCAGGAGGGTGCTAGAATTTCTTTCACTTGATTCGATGAGTGGAACTCAAACAATATTCGTAGTTCTCAGACAAAGCAGTACATTTGATTGGCATCACCACTGTCCCACCATTGTCGTGCTTCGGCTAGTGTACACCATCTACAAACCGCATGCAACTACTTGCTTATGCCATTGCAGATCACCTCTCTAACCCGCGACCGTTAGTTTGAAACAGGACACGGCAGCAGGTGTATGGGAACATGACCTCCTTCAGGTCCCTCCCCAAGATGTATGTCACCTGGACTTGGAAATATATTGTCATACTTTTTTCTAATTTAACAATTCTGGAACTTCCTATTCAATGGCACCATTGGAACACATTTACAATGAGAATGGCAGGGACTCAATTTTCACCACCATCTTCTCAAACACAATTAGGGATGAACAATTTATATTTGCCAGCATTGCACACTTCTTGAAAAAGGAATAAAAGGAATAAGAACTTCTTGAAAAAGGATCTTATAGAAACAGAGGGGGGATCTTATAGAAACAGAGGGGGGATCCTATAGAAACATATAAAATTCTTAAGGGGTTGGAGAGGCTAGATGCGGGAAGATTGTTCCCGATGTTGGGGGAGTCCAGAACCAGGGGTCACAGCTTAAGGATAAGGGGGAAGTCTTTTAGGACCGAGATGAGAAAACATTTCTTCACACAGAGAGTGGTGAGTCTGTGGAATTCTCTGCCACAAAAGGTAGTTGAGGCCAGTTCATTGGCTATATTTAAGAGGGAGTTAGATGTGGCCCTTTTTGCTAAAGGGATCAGGGGGTATGGAGAGAAGGCAGGTACAGGCTACTGAGCTGGATGATCAGCCATGATCATATTGAATGGCGGTGCAGGCTCGAAGGGCCGAATGGCCTACTCCTGCACCTATTTTCTATGTTTCTAAAAAAATGCATCATTTGCAGTTGAAGTAAATGAGCTCATGATTAAAACGTATAGAACAAAAACCTTCGTTGGCAAAAATGTTGGGTTGGTAAATAGAGGTTTCCCCCTGCAGCCCGGGGATAAATGTGCAGCATTATTGAGCCAAGAAATTCAGATTTAGATTTTTTAGATTTTGAGATTTAGAGATACAGCGCAGAAACAGGCCCTTCGGCCCACCGGGTCCACGCCGCCCAGCGATCCCCGCACACTAACACTATCCTACACCCACTAGGGACAATTTTTACATTTGCCCAGCCAATTAACCTACATACCTGTACGTCTTTGGAGTGTGGGAGGAAACCGAAGAACTCGGAGAAAACCCACGCAGGTCATGGGGAGGACATACAAACTCCGTACAGACGGCGCCCGTCGTCAGGATCGAACCTGAGTCTTCGGCGCTGCATTCGCTGTAAGGCAGCAACTCTACCGCTGCGCCACCGTGACTTAGGTCAGGCAAACTCAATTAAAGGGAGGCAGGTAGACAGAACTGGGTTAAGCAGAGCAGAGCTGGAAGCACTGAGAAGACTCCCTCACTCACTGAGTCAGTGAGGTCCACTGGTGACCGCTCTACCTGTGTCTGCTTGCTCTCCCATCACAACTTTCTTTGATCCTTTCCCATGTTCATTTCTGACTCACAAAAAATTCAGGTTACGTAGTTTTCAGGAAATAGCCATTTCAGAACGCCTAGATCTATTTGATATACTACATATGACCATATTAATTTTTGGATTGAATTTGTAACTGGTCTTACAGATTCAGTAAGCCGCCGATCCTCTGAGCAGCGCTGCATGTAGAAGGATTTGATCTCTGCAGGAAAACGACATAGGAGTATTGGCACATTGATCGCATCAGTCATCAATCTCTCTGGAGCCTCTGGGATATCCTGTGACAAAAAAAAAACTGTTCATTTCGTCCAAAGCATTAAACTAGTGTGAGTAAAGTAACAGATGGCTGTCGCAACACTTTCGTATTAGCCCAGATACACAAGTTAGGGTGCAGTCCGATTCTCTTCTACCTCTTAGTGTAGGAAAATAACTGCAGATGCTGGTACAAATCGAAGATATCACATCTTCTACCTTTGTGGATATTGGTCTTTGTCTCTGGAACTACTGCGCTACACTGCTGAGAACTATATCCTGCACTCTGTATCTTTCCCTTCACTCTATCTAGTGTACTTTGGCATGATTGTCCTTATGTATAGTGTTATCTGATTTGATTGGATAGCATGCAAAACAAAGCTTTTAACTGTATCTTGATAGTTATGACAATAATAAACATAAACCTAAACCCAAGATGGTACTTGTTTCATCTGAACATTAAATGATAATGTTTATGCAAAATGTCGATGATGTATTATATCCAATAACAAGATAAATACTAAATTAGCAAATTAAATTTTTACTTACTGCAAGAGTATAAAGCAAAGAATTGAATTTAACATCTAAAATGTTTTGTACCTGTGCTGAATGGTTTACAAAGTTATCACACAAACCTTGTGGTTTAGTTCTAAAGAAAAATGTTTAAGGAAAATGTCATTTCAAGCAGAATCTCTGTAGTTTCAAGAACTAGATAACTTTCAGATATGGGATGATAGGTAGCATCAGAAATGACTCTTGAATAAGAACCCTACATGCATAGAAGTGCTTCCTGCAGTTAGTGTTTAACCAACTCTACCATGGCAGTATTTACCCATTATTTATATGCACAGTACAGTAGATTGAAATAATTACCTCTCCAAATTCATAGAAAGTTCCATCATCTTTCTTAATATTATGTTCTTTCAGCCATGTGATGGCCTCACTGTAGTCCATTCTTTTGAAAGGGCGCTGAGGAGGCTGGAATTCCTGATTTACAACAAAACGCAGGAATAATTAAGAAAATGCAAATTTAAGAAGGAAATCAGAAAGGCTAAAAAGGGGCAGCAGATAGTTCTGGTAGATAATATTAAGGGAAATCAAGAGATATAACATTATGGAAAAGAGGGAGATTAGAGAGAGAAGAGAAGAGACATAGAAACCAAAGCGGTCAAATATGTGTGGAGCCAAAGATCTGACTGTGGAGAAAGATGCAAAGTCTGGGGACCATGGGATAATCAATATTACAGTCGATGAGGTATATGAAGATGGATATATCTCCCGGGCCTGACCAGATATATCCGAGGACATTGTGGGAAGCTAGAGAAGAAATTGCAGGCGTCCTGGCTGAGATATACAAATCATCATAAGATATGGGTCATCAAATAGGCAAGCTGACCAATTACATCGAAGACTGTTTTGAAAAGGGTCACAAGGCGGGCATCACACTGGTGGACCTCACCGCCGCCTATGATACAGTGTGGCACCAGGGCCTGATCTTGAAGCTTCTCCGCACCCTCCCTGACTGTCATTTAGTGCGGTTCCTTGCCAATCGCAGTTTTGTATTCAAGACCAGCGACGGACAATCTAGCCGACTGCGACGCCTAAGAAGCCGAGTCCCCCAAGGCTCGGTACTGGCCCCCATGCTCTTCAATCTGTATATCAGCGATCTGCCACGAACGACCTCGCGCCAGTATGGATACGCAGATGACTTGACCCTACTGCACTCGGACAGGAGTTGGTCAAATGTGGAGGATGTGCTCACGGCGGATATGGAACTTGTCGCGAGCCACCTTAAGATCTGGAGACCAAAATCGAGTGTGGCAAAACCACAAAGGCCTTTCACCTGAACATCAAGGAAGATCAACGCCAGCTAACCGTCACCCTCAATGGGTCACCCCTACCCTACAAACCATTTCCTACATGCCTCAGGGCGAAACAAGATCGGCAGTTGACCTACAAGCAACACCTTGAAGCTCTCCGTGCTAAGGTCTTGGCACAGACCACCTGTGTTGCTTGGCTGGATCGTCATGGGGTGGCAGGACATCTACTCTCCGAACCAGTGCTCTTGCACTCGTGTACATGGCCGCTGAGTACGCCGCCCCAGCATGGTGCCGCAGTGCTCATACTAGCAAGCTAGACGCCACCTTCAACGACACCATGCGGATCATCACTGGCTGCCTATGCCCTGCTACGACGGATCGCACGATGAGGGCAAAGCCATAGGTGTTGTCAATATGGACCCCAGCAAGGCCTCCACATGGTAGGTTGCTCTGAAAGGTTAGATCACATGGAATCTTGGGAGAGCTACCCGACTGGATAGGGAATTGGCTTCATGAAAGAAAGCAGAGGATAATGGTGGAAGGTTGTTTATCAGATTGGAAACCTGTGACTAGTGGTGTGCCTCAGGGATCGGCGGTGCTGGGCGTTTTGCTGTTTGTGGTTCATATCAACGATTTGGATGAGAATGTACAAGGCATGATCAGTAAGTCTGCAGATGACACGAAAGTGGGTGGCATCATAGATAATGAAAAATTGCAGAAGGATCTTGATCAATTGGGCTGTGGAATGGTTCATGAAGCTTAATAAAGATAAGCGCAAAATGTTGCATTTTGCAAAGTTAAACCAGGGCAGGACCTTCACAGTGAATGGAGGGCTCTGGGGAATGCTGTAAAGCAGAGGGATTTAGAAGTGCAGGGAGTTCCTTGAAAGTTGCATCGTAGATAATAAGAAGGCTTTCATCAGACAGAGTCTTTACCAGAAATTGGTATGTTATGTTACATTAAGACATTGGTGAGGCCACATTTAGAGTATGGTGTTTATTTTTGGTCATCTTGAAGAAAGATGTTGCTGTTGGAAAGGATGCAGAGAAGTTTTAAGAGGATGTTGCCAGGATTCAGGGGCCTTAGCAATAGGGAGAGGTTGAGCAGGCTAGGACTTTATTCCTTGGAGCGCAGGAGGATTGAGGGGTAATCTTAAAGAGGTGTATAAGATCATGAGGGGGTTTTGGCAAAAGTACAGAGCCTTTTACCCAGAGTAGGGAAGTTAAGACCTGGAGGACATAGGTTTAAGGTGAGAGGTGAAAGATTAAATAGGAACTGGAAGGGCACCATTTTCATACAATGGATGGTGGGTACATGGAATGAGCTGCCAGAGGAGGTAGTTGAGGCAGGTATTATCACAAAATTTAAAAGGCATTTGGACAGGTACATGGATAGGAAAAGTTGAGAGGGATATAAGCCAACTGCAGGCAGGTGGGACTAGTGCAGATGGGCATCTTAATCAGTGTGGGCAAGTTGGGTAGAAGGGCCTGTTTCCATGCTATACAACTCTATGAACAGATGGAGTAATGTACAAGATGAAGTGTTACAAGATTAAGTTACCTTTTTTATGTAAACAAACACAAATAGGATTCAGCAGATTCCTCACAGGTTTACAGAAGACACAAAGTACTAAAGTAACGCAGCAGGTCAGGCAGCATCTCTGGAGAACATGGATATGTGACATTTTGGGTTGGGACGATTCATCAGACTGATTGTAGAGTTTGGAGGGGCATGGATGAAAGATGGGGGAGAGAGAGGTGATACAAGGTGTGGCAGGTACTAGATGAACACAAGCAAGGACGATTTTTGATAAGCAGACAGTTGGAACAAAGGTCATAGATTAAAACAGAAGGTGTGAGACAAAAGGATTGAAGAGTTACGAATTGAGAAGCCAGAGGAAGGAATGTCGGTGGAGGGGGCTTATGAGATAATGAAAAGACGTAGTATACACTAATTTTGGAGAAGTAACTTTATGTAGCTGTTAACATAAAACTCCCATTGAAGTGCTCCGGGTATGTGTTAAACAAAATACCACATAGTCACTTACCGGGTGCAGTTCACGAACAAGTTCGCCATAAGGTGACTTGAGGATGCGGTCAACCACATCACAAACAAGGTCTTCCAAACGGTTGAGAAGCTCCTCAAAAGTAATGAATGGACATTCTGCCTCAACATGAGTGTATCTGAAATATTTAGCAGAAAATGAAGACCATTAAATATTTTCTGACAGCATAAAGTATTTTTAATCAGAGAGAACACTGTAAGTACTCATCAGGGAAGACTGTATCTGTGCAGACAGAAACAATGAATACATTGACTTCACATCCACAAAGGTTCCTTGGTGCCACACCAAACCAAGTTATGGCATGAGCTCAAGGGCAGTCTTTGAGGCGTCGTCTCACATTTAACTGCACAGTGTCACAAACCAATAAACATTTAGTCGCATCTCCAATGTTATTGCTATACCTTCAAAGCGTTAGGTACAGTGCCCTCCATAATGTTTGGGACATTATTTGCCTATGTACTCCACAATTTGAGATTTGTAAAAGAAAAAAAGCACATGTGGTTAAAGTGCACATTGTCAGATTTTAATAAAGGCCATTTTTATACATTTTGGTTTCACCATGTGGAAATTACAGCTGTGTTTATACATTTCCCCCCCATTTCAGGGCACCATAATGTTTGGGACACATGGTTTCATAGGCGTTTGTAATTGCTCAGGTGTGTTTAAATGTCTCCTTAATACAGGTATAAGAGAGCTCTCAGCACCTAGTCTTTCCTCCAGTCTTTCCATCACATTTGGAAACTTTTATTGCTGTTTATCAACATGAGAACCAAAGTTGTGCCAATGAAAGTCAAAGAAGCAATTATGAGACTGAAAAAACACGAATAAAACTGTTAGACACCAGCCAAACATTAGGCTTACCAAAAACAACTGTTTGGAACATCATTAAGAAAGAGAGCACTGGTAAGCTTACTAATCGCAAGGGGACTGGCAGGCCAAGGAAGACCTCCACAGCTGATGACAGAAGAATTCTCTCTACAATAAAGAAAAATCCCCAAACACCTGTCCAACAGATCAGAAACACTCTTCAGAAGTCAGGTGTAGATTTGTCAATGACCACTGTCCGCAGAAGACCTCATTAACAGAAATACAGAGGCTACACTGCAAGATGCAAGCCACTGGTTAGCTGCACAGTTTGCCAAGAAGTACTAAAAAGAGCCACCACAGTTCTGGAAAAAGGTCTTGTGGACAGATGAGACGAAGATTAACTTATATCAGAGTGATGGCAAGAGCAAAGTATGGAGGAGAGAAGGAACTGCCCAAGATCCAAAGCATACCACCTCATCTGTGAAACACGGTGGTCAGGGTGTTATGGCCTGGGCATGTATGACTGCTGAAGGTACTGGCTCACTTATCGTCATTGTTGATACAACTGCTGATGGTAGTAGCATAATGAATTCTGAAGAGTACAGACACATCCTATCTGGTCAAGTTCAAACAAATGCCTCAAAACTCATTGAGGTTCATTCTACAGTGAGACAATGATCCCAAACATACTGCTAAAGCAACAAATGAGTTTTTCAAAGCTAAAAAATGGTCAATTCTTGAGTGGCCAAGTCAATCACCCGATCTGAACCCAATTGAGCACGCCTTTTATATGCTGAAAAGAAAACTGAAGGGGACTCGCCCCCAAAACAAGCATAAGCTAAAGATGGCTGCAATACAGGGCTGGTAGAACATCACCAGAGAAGACACCCAGCAACTGGTGATGTCCATGAATCGCAGACTTCAAGCAATCATTGCATGCAAAGGATATGCAACAAAATACTAAACATGACTACTTTCATTTACATGACATTGCTGTGACCCAAACATTATGGTGCCCTGAAATGGGGGGACTATAATTTCTGCATGGTGAAACCAAAATGTATAAAGCTGGCCTTTATTAAAATCTGACAATGTGCACTTTAACCACATGTGATTTTTTCTATTACAAATCTCAAATCGTGGAGGACAGAGGCAAATCAATAAATGATCGGTCTTTATCACAAACATCACAGAGGGCACTGTAATTGTGCTTAAATGTAATTATTTTCTTCTTGCTCTGCACTATAGGATACTATGTATATTATATAAAATTGTTGGATACTAACTAGTGGGAACTATACTAACCAAATAGGAATTGGGACAGACAAATGGAGTTTAATTCAGATAAGTACGAGGTATTTCTGGCAGAACAAATTTATAGGGAAAGTATTCTGTTAATAGCAATATGGTTAGGAACATTAATGTATAGGGGATCTTGGGGTACAAGTCCATAGCTCCCAGAAAGTGGCAACATTAGTACATAGGGTGGTAAAGAAGGCACATGGCTTGCTTATCTTCATCGATCAGGGTGTTGAGTATAAAATTCGGGAAGTCATGTTGCAACTGCATCAAACTATGGTGAGGCAACATTTGGAGTATTGTTTGCTGTTTTGGTGATTACTTTACAAGAAAGATGTGGAGGTTTTGGAGTGTAGAAGAGTTTTGCAAGAATGTTTCCAGATTGGAGAATATTAATTATAAGGAGGAATTGGACAAACTTGGATTATATTCTATCAGAGGCTGAGGGGTGATCTGATACAACCACATTCAGGAGCCGTTTTCCAAATTCAAGAACAGTTTCTTCCCAGTTGTTATCATGCAACTACTGTCCTACCGCACCAGCGAGCGGTCCTGAAATATCGGACTATCTTTGATTGGATTTTACTGGCTTTACCTTGCACTAAACGTTATTCCCTTATCATATATTTGTACATTGCCAATGGCTCGATTGTAATCATGTATTTTCTTTCCGCTGGCTGGTTAGCATGGAACAAAAGTGTTTCACTGTACCTCAGTACACATGATAATAAATTAAACTGAACAGAACATAACCTACAATTCTGAGAGACATCGATGGAAAAGATAGTCTTTTTCCTTGGGTGAAAATTTCAAACACTAGGGGGCATAGCTTTAACATGAGAAGGGGATCGTTTAGTGGATATTGGAGGCAACTTAAAAAAAAACTCAAGAGTGATCGGACCCTGAAATAAGCTACCAGGGGAGGTGGCGGAAGTATATACAGCAGCAACATTCATGAAACATTTACACATACAGGGAATAGGGGGAATACAAACGACTGCTAGTATATGTTCAATTTAATTTGGCATAATGGTTGGCACAGACATGGTGGGTTCAATGGCCTGTTGTATGTTCTTAATATTTTATGGCCTAATCACAAATTCAGTATCAGTTTCTTAAAGAGCTGTTACATCAAAAATGTTAAGTGACAAAGTAACTTTCATCTTAAGTTAACGCAATACAGACTCATATGGACACCATTGGTCTAAAAATTACCGTAATTTTTTTTCATTTGCAGATGCAGCAACAAGCGGAAATACCGAAAGTATCGGTTTCCAATTCCAAACCAAAATGTGTCCACCCAAGTCTCAATTAGGTTTTATATCCCAATCTTAATTTGTCCCCGATAATATTAGAGCACAAAGAAATAAAACACCAACTCTGCCAGGTGTCTGCGAGTCCGGGATTGCTCAGCACGGTAGGACTGTGCCACGCAGAAAACATCCCCGAGGGCAGGGATACAGGTCTCCAGGTATAACTGAGAAGACTGGGTCAAGAAAGCCTCTTCACCAAAATAGTTCAGCTTAAATAGTGTTGAACCTCCCTCAACCTGTGTCTGGACCAATGTGGGCGGAGTGACCTGAAAAATAAATATCATTAGTATACAAGGGTGGGGAAAACAGTTACTCCCCTCCCCACCCTCACAAAAAAAACTGCTCACTGTAACTGATCGCATCAGTTTCAAGTTGTAAAGTGTGATCACAAATTCAGGAAGTGTAAATGGGTCTGATAGCAGGAAGTTCAATTTGAGTTCTGTAATATATTGCTAGATGAAAAGAGCACTACTTGTGCAGACAGGCAATAAGATGCAAATCTTTGACCCATGCTTTGTTAACAGAGAGGACCAGTAAATTGTCTTTTGAACATTAGGTGAACAGACGCATGACATTTCTAACACACGGATTGCACTTTCCCCCTTGTGGCCGAAGGAAAAATAGCACATATCTCCTTCACATGGTGAAAAGAGGTAAAAGTACTCAAAAGTTAAATGCTTAAAAGTTAAACAAATTACCATCAAAATACACAAAAAAAATCGTTTGAAAAAACTACTTTCTCAAAATAACCAGAGATACCTGCTGTTCTATGCATTATAAGCATTGAATAATTTTAGATTGTATTTACATTTGACCTTTTCTAATAGTATTGCCACAATTAATAAAATACAAATCATTCTAGCATATTTTTTGAACAAGCCCCACAGTGTTATGTACTGCTTTTAATAGTCACTTCACATTGAACTCTTCATGGTCAAAGAGCAGGGGGGGGGGGGGGGTATTCAGTTCCATAAAGCAGTTACACAAGTGGAGTAACCACATATTTTGGGGTCTCAATGAATGATTACGTTCAGTATTACACACTTGCAGCCACTACAAATACAGCACTGAAGAAATAAGAAACATACTTCAAAGTAGCCATTGTCAAAGAAGTGGTCCCTAAAGCACTGCACCAGACCGGAGCGCACTTTGAAGATCTTGCTCATGTTCTCGCCACGTAGCATCATGTGACGGTTGTTGAGCTGGACATCTACGTCAGATTCTTCATTAAGCAGGTTATCTGCACCTCCAGCTGGAGCCAAACCAATCAGTTCCCAGTAATCACAAATCAATTCATGCCCTCCGGGAGCCTGGAACATAAGCAAAATAGCACGCATCAGCTGGGCTAGGAGTGCCATTCTCTGCATTTTTCCTCCAACAAAGCTATGGGGTTCAATTCACACAGGGGCAATGGTGAGGAGGGGGGGGGGGGGGGGGAGGAACTACAAGAGAGAGGAACAAAGAGAGAGAAAACGAGGGAAAAAGTAAAAAAGAGAGTAAAAGATAGAGAAAAGGAGGAAGATAGAGAGCGAGAGATAATGGAGAGAGTGAAACAGGAAGAGCAGGAGAGGGGAAAAAACAAAGGAAAAAAGAGGAAAAGTCAGAGGTGCTATTCTTGATTTTTTGTCTTTAAACTCCTCATTCTTTCACCCTTTTAAAATCCCCAGCTTCTCTACTTCTCTTTTAAAATTTTATAGCACTCCTTAAAAAAACATTATCAACCAAACCTTTGCCAAACAGCACTAATATGGCCAAATATGGTGTGCTTTTCAAATTTTGCCTAATAACTGATCTGTGAACTGTTTCATTTGCTTTATCAAGTGAATTGTTACTATTTCTGCATAAATTGTTACTATTTCTGTCCACTGTGAATGATGACTAAAGAAATCATCAAGTCAAGTCAAGTCAAGTCAAATTTATTTGTCACATACACATACTCGATGTGCAGTGAAATGAAAGTGGCAATGCCTGCGGGTTGTGCACAAAATGAATTACAGTTACAGCATATAAATAAAGTTAATAAGTTACTAAACATAGCACAAAAAGTGTCGACAAAAATTTAGTCTCTGGGGTTATAAAAGTTGACAGTCCTGATGGCCTGTGGGAAGAAGCTCCGTCTCATCCTCTCCGTTTTCACAGCGTGACAGCGGAGGCGTTTGCCTGATCGTAGCATCTGGAACAGTCCGTTACTGGGGTGGCAGGGGTCCCTCATGATCTTGCTTGCTCTGGATCTGCACCTCCTGATGTATAGGTCCTGCAGGGGGACGAGTGTAGTTCCCATGGTGCGTTCTGCCGAACGCACTACTCTCTGCAGGGCCATCCTGTCCTGGGCAGAGCTGTTCCCAAACCAGACATCAACAATTTGCCTTACTGTTATGTTCATCTGCAATTGGACCTCTATCTGCTTATAAAGGGTCATTAAATGAAAAGGTTCCAAAGGTCACTTTAAACAATCTGTTCATTTAAGACTCTCGTGTTAATTTTCCTGCAGCCTTTCTGCAACTTTTACCCTTTGTTATTTTGCACCCTATATTTTTCTTGTTCTTCGTGATGTATGAATTTATCATGCACTTTTGTGTGGTCTGTTGTACAGCTTTATATGATTTTTAGGAGTTTGAAGCAAAGATATTCCAAACATGTTTATATATTTATAAAAAATATGTACAATTTATTAATACGATAAATATAATATAATTAATAAATATTTATAAAAATGTCTACCATTTTGCCTTCCGGCACAACTTGCAGGTTTCCATAAACTGCGATGGAGCTCTCTGTTGATAGGAGTAATCCATTGTAGCATTGACACTGAAGAAGAAATTATAATTTCCTCACATTGAAGATTTTGAAATTGGAAATTATTCATTGTAAACTTAAAAATGATTTTGACTAGAACATAGCAAAAGGCAGTAACATTAAGAATCAGAATTATTAATGGGATCTTCATATTTTAACAATGAAATTAAGAACATTTAACATATGTATTTGATTGTTTCGAAAAAAATGATTACCAGGTCATCACTGAGGATACATTGCAGAAATCCCGTGCCATCACGTAAAACAATGAACATTAAGTTCTTTCCTGTTAAGATAAATATTTGTATTTAAAATTAATTGATAATATCGAATGCTGTCTTGCTCACTTTCTTCTTACTTTATAAAGGAAATTAAATAACTGAACTGACTCAGATATTGCAAAAGGAAAACAGAAAGCAGAAGATATGGGGGGGATGTCATTGAAACTTACCAACTAGTGAAAGGCTTGCATAGAGTGAATGTGGGGAGTGTTTGGAGATACGATTTCAAGAAGGACTCTCGCGCACGCGTGGACTTTATTAAGACGTTTCCAACATTAGCATACATTACATTAGCATATATCATAACAGAGAGAATGTTTCCACGAGTGGGAGAGCCTAGGGCCAAGAAGCCTAGTCAGAGGGTGGTGAATCCTGTTTGAAGGAGGCTTGCGTACAAAAATAGGGATGTAATTTTGAGGCTCTATAAGGTGCAGGTAAGGATGCCTTTGGAATATTGTGAGCAATTTTGGGCACCATCTCTAAGGAAGGATGTGCTGGCTCTGGAGAGGGACCAGAGGAGGATTACAAGAATGATCCCAGGAATGAGTAGGTTAACCTATGACGAGCGTCTGTCGGCACTGGGCCTGTACTCGCTGGAGTTCTTCATGAGGGGGGACCTCATTGAAACATACAGAATAGTGAAAGGCTTGGATAGAGTGGATGTGGAGAGGCTGTTTCCATTAGTGGGAGGGTCCAAAACTAGCCTCTGAATTAAAGGACGTTTGTTTAGGAAGGAGATGAGGAGGAATTTATTTAGTGAGAGGGTGGTGAATCTGTGGAATTCTTTGCCACAGAAGGCTGTGGAGGACGTCAAAGGATATTTGTACGGCAGAGATAGATTCTTGATTAGTACGGATGCCAAGGGGTATGGGGAGATGGCAGGAGAATAGGTTTAGGAGGGAGAGGTATCAGCCATGATTGAATGGTGGAGTAGACTAGATGGGACGAATGGCCTGATTCTGCTCATTACTTGTGACCCTTATAAGATCGAGATGTAGAATCAAACCCAATGTCTCTTGACCCGAGACTCCGATAGCTGCCAGGGAGGTACCGGTTGTATTTGTGCTCAGTAACACTTCCCTGATTCATTTATAAATTATTTAAAAGACAGAAAACTCACCTTGTCTACGTAACCTGTGCACCCAACCAAAGATTTTCACTCGTTTTCCTCTACATGCTTCTGTGTCTTTGATTTTTATCTATGAAGAAAACAAACCCAATATTGACCCTAATATGTAAACTTAACGAAACTGCAAATATAGGGTGTTTACCTACTGCTCACTGTTGGAGAAAATCAAATCAAAAAATCGAATGTGGAACAAAAATCATTTTTTGACAAAAAATTACTGATTGACTGTATGATGGGTGTCAACATTTAAAACAATTAAGTGCTGTCCCGGGAATCACAGAACTGAATTGTTACAATTTCATTTAATTTGTAAGTATTTTTGTTTCCTTTTATTTCTGATGGCTTCAACGATTGCAATAGAATTTTCTGTTTTCTGTATGTCCATTGCTGCTTTTTAATACTAATCTTCAGCAAAAAAAAAGGAACTGATCACGTCCCATCTTGGTGCATAACTGGTCCTTTTTTTAAACCTGCAAACGCCACGTTACCACCAACTGGATAGAAATAGGTTTTGGGGCGGTTAAATACTTTCCTCTCTCTCAGGGAAAAACTATTTTGTGAAGAGGACCTGTGGGAGCTACCAAGTGGTATAAACTGTGGACCATATCCAGAAAGTCGAGTAGATTGTGGGAAAATGTGAAATTATGGTAGGAAAATTAAAGGAAAAACAGCCTATCACCCAAAAGGTCACAGACTGCACAGCAATTAGAAAAGCTAACAACAGGTTACTGATTATTGCAATCGTTGAAGCCATTAGAAATAAAAGGAAACAAAAATACTTACAAATTAAAGGAAATTGTAACAATTCAGTTCTGTGATTCCCTGGACAGCACTTAATTTGATATATTTCTGGGTTAGCATGGTGTGCATTGTGGAGGGGAAACTGCATGTAGATTTGTTCCCACCATGACTCTGTCTTTTTGGGGTTGAAATCATGGATTCAGAGCTGCTGCTGAATCCAATTCATTGTATTTGATAGACCTGTGCACCAGCGATAGGAGAAATTAATGTTTGAGGTATTGATCTTTTATTGTCATTGGTATTGTGATACTGCGGAAAACCTTGCGTGCTTTCAGACCAAATCAGACCAAATCAACTATACGCAAGTCGTATTCAAGTATAGCAAAGAAGAAAAAAAACAGTGCAGAGTAGAATATTCAACACATAACATTATAGTTAGAGAAAAAGCCCAAGGTCCACAATGAGGCACGTTGGAAGACCTGGACTACACACTAGCTAATGGAACGACCGTTTAATAGTCTGGTGTGGTACATACTTTCAAGCTTTTGTATCTTCTGCATGACAGGAGAGAGAAGAGGAAATGATAGAGGTGAAAAAAGGTCCTTGCGAATGTCGGTTTCAGAAAGTGCAGATGGAATCAGTGATTGGGAAGCTGATCTATGCGATGAACTGGGCTACATCTACAATTCTCTGTAATTTCAGTCTTAGGTAGAACTGTGACCAAACAAACCTGTTATGCATCCCAACAGGAGGCTTTCTACAGTGCATCTTTCTACGGTGGTGAACAGGGTTTCAATTAAGTAAATGTTTTGTCATGGTTGGTCTTAAGCTTTTGAGAGTTATTGGAGTTGTGCTCATGCAGGCAAATGGACCTCATTCTAGCACGAGAATGGCAGGTACTTGGAAAGTATTGCTGGAGAGAGGTAGAAGCAGAGTCGCTTACAGCATTTAAGAGTCTGGACAAACACTTAAATTGCCTACACATAGACGGTTACACAGGATAAGATTACCAAGGACGGGGATTCACTGGTCAGCATGGATGTGGTGAGCCAAATGGCTTAGTTCCACATTGTAAGTACTACAACTCGAAACATAATTTACCCAACTTGTGCCTTGTAGATGGTATGGCCTTGGGTGTTAATGAGCGAATCTGTCACTGCAAGTCACCCAGCTTCTGACCTACTCTCATGGCTAAGGTATTGATAAGGTTGATCTGGTTCAGTTCTTGGTCAATGGTGACCCTCCAGATAACAACAGTGGGGACTTTGCAACAACAATGGCATTGAACAACACTATTGGCAAATAGTGCCAATGCTATTGGTATTTAGGTATTATGTCATCTATTGAGTACTGTGTTTCCAAACGTGTTGTGCTGCTGCAAGTAAGAATTTCACTGTTCTGTTTTGGTACAATAAAACACTCTGGACTCACTCTCTTGATTGAATGCTATCTCTATCTTGCTACATATAGATACAAGCTTGATTTGTTTGCTGATGAATTGTAATTGGAATTTAAAGTTGTAGAGCCATCAGCTGTTATCCTCTCTTCTGACCTTCTGAGAGGATGGCTATTGGTGAAACAATTGAAAATTGTTGGTTTTAGAAAATTGCTCCAAAAACCCCTACATTAATGTCCTGGGGCCAAAACCCCCTACATTAATGTCCTGGGGCTAAAATTATTACCTTTTCATAACCACAACCATCTTCCTTTGTGCAAGTTGTAACTCCAGTTTTACTACGATTAGTGCTTTTTTTGACGTTACAGCATTCCGGCACCACTTAAAAAGTTCACTGGATTGATGTATGGTGGCCAATAGTGTCACGTGAATGGTTGTATGCAACCTGCAACTTTTTAATCCATGTATTAAATACAAATCACTGATGACAATACCAAAATGCCATGTTTGGATCAAAGCGATGACAAAGTCTGAAGGTAAAAATTTAAACTGGCCATGGACAAGTAGGTTATCGTAAGTACGACTTAAAAGTGCTGTCAACGCTATCAGCAATGGCTTCCAACACTTTGCTGATGAGTGAGATTGGATTAACTGGGCAGAAATTTTCTGATTTAGATAAATCCAGTGAAAATTCAGTGCTCATAGCCATCTCCTGATATCATATAGAGCAAATCAAATTGGCTGAAAATGGGCTTCTATGATGGGGAGGGGTAGGAGAGGAGAGTTGGGAAAATTGCAGTTAAAAGCCGAGAAAGATAATCTATTTATCACATTTGGAGTGGTCTTTTCTTTAGAAATCACATGCTGTGCCAACCCTCATTGATGACAAACATGTTCTTGGTGCCATCTTGCCTGATTAGCTGTTCAAACGGCCATCATCATTCATAATTGGATATGGAGGGATGCAAAATTGCAGTAAAATATTAATACATCATGCAATTAATGAACATCAACAGATTACCAATTACCTGATGTGGCTCTGGAAGGCTAGGGTCCAGTGTAATAACTCTCTTTTTGGCCTCCTCCAGATTAATCTCTCGACGCAATGCATCCTCTTGCTGTTAGAAAGGAAGTTTTCAAGTGTTTGTTATCACAATACTGTAAAACACAGAGTTCTTCCCCTTTCCACCATAATCTATAATTGTTGAAATATCTAGAAGTTCCAAATACCACCATCTAAACATATTAAGTAGCACATACAGCACAGAAAAGGGCCACATGACTAATCATGTAGATACTTTGGCACAAATTTCACTTGATGCCATCAGACCCAAATTATTAACACAAAGAATTGCAAATGCTCAAAATCTGAAAAAAGATCCTTGAAATACTCAGGAGCATGATTGGGTGGGGCAGTGAGCCACAAGAGCATAAAAATACATGCAATTTCAGGCAAAGAATGCTTCATCAGAACCAATGAAAAGGTCATTGACCTTTACTATTAACTCCATTTCCCTTCCCACAGATGATAGGCGACCTGATGAGTGTTTCCAGCATTGTCTGTTCTTCTTTTCTCCCCCACCCCAAACCCACACACACCATTCTAACTATTCATGAATTATTTGATAATTCTCCTTTTGGATCTCTTACTTCTGGCCCTTAGCTTTTGGATACTCCTGCAAGTGGGAATGTTTTCCCAACCTCAAGCCCATTCCATTTGTTCCTTTCTTGTTCTCAAAATAGAACGGCAGCAATCTATCACAATAATTTAGTGCCTCAGTTTCGATACCAGTCTTAATCTATCATTTTACTCGCTCCTCACCGATGCTATAAACCCCAACATTGTGTTTTGTATTCTTAAAGTCTGATTAGATTCCTTTCAAGTTAAATTACATGGCAAGTTGTAAATGACCTTAAGACTTGTGTTTATATTGTACCACTCACTGTAATTCATTCAAAATCTGCTGCACAATGGAGCAAAAATTATAAAGCAAAAATTCTACACCAAACATTGCACATGTAAAAGGAAATCAGAGACAAAAGCTTCACATGGTATAGAAATGCATTTGTTAAAACTGGGCCAAGAAAGTTATTTCGTAATAATTGCAAAACTGGGGAGTTTTTATTCTAAATTACTAAGTGCAATATAAAATAGAAATCAACTCCAAATCTCAACAGATTTATGTAGGTTTTGTTATGCGAAAGCTGCAGCAAAACATTCAGCTTAAATTTTCCAAAAGTTTGTTAAATTCCAATTTAATGTGCTGACCACCCTCAAAAGCACCAGGCATTCAATTTCCCCATACGACTCATGCAATGTACCTATTTGGACATCAAATTATTCCAAATTGTTCAATTTAAGCCAGTAATTAAGGGAATAATAGTTTTTTTCCCCCACTAGAATGCATTTGATTAAACCTATCCTAATAAGAAGAAATATTTACTCTAAATTAAAACCATTGAGCCTCAGATTGGTGGTGGCATTCACACCTTGATTGAAAGAGCAAAGAGACAAGACCATTGCTAGCAACTTAAGCTCACAACTAGCCAGAAAAATAATTTCAATAATGGATGCATAATAGATTGTTTGAGTTGTTGCCTGATGGGCATTAAATCAGAATTGCCCCTCTGGTTAGATATAAAAGATCAGGTGGCACAAATTCAAGACCAGAAGAGTTCTCTTTGTCATGGCTCTTACCATTATACATTAATTGTCATGTCATTTATTTAATTTGCATAATGTGTGCAAATTGGTGCTGTTTTTCTGGGGAGGGGGGAAGAGAGAAAAAAAAGGCTTTGCACTGATGCCTGCTAAAACATTGCAACTTTTCACATTTAATTGAGTTGGCACAAAATGTAGTTAACATTGCCTTACCTCAATCACCATATTATAAAATTATCTGGAAATAGTCTATAATAGGCTAGATACAAAAGCAAGCACTTCAACCAATTCAAGTCATCCAATGTAGGAAAGGTCAAAGAAAGTGCACAAAAGATCAGTCTGAAGAAGGGTCTCGACCCGAAACATCACCCATTCCTTCTCTCCTGATATGCTGCCTGACCTGCTGAGTTACTCCAGCATTTTGTGATACCTTCGATTTGAACTAGCATCTGCAGTTATTTTCCTACATTAAATTTTTTACCTCTTTTTTACATTTTGCTGCAGTCTTCATTTGATCTCGATTCCAAAGCTTTTTAACACTTTTCATTTGTGATTTTGATATAACTTCCCAGCGCTGAAAGACAAAATTGTTAAATGGAGTCACAAAAGTTACACCATTGCATCACCATTAACAAAATCTCAGTACTCACAACTATCACTTTATTTTCCCCTTCTCTCACCTTGCACTCTTATGGCTTCTAGTGACCCAAAAGAAATAGAATATCTTCCCGTGGAAATCACTGTGCAGTGACTGTGCAGCTAAGTACAATTCCAATCCAATTTACAAATTTGCGGATGACACCACCGTAGTAGGCTGGATATCAAATAATGATGAGCTGGACTACAGGAAGGAGAGCTGGTATCAAGCAACAACCTTGCTCTCAATGTGAGCAAGACAAAAGAGATGGTGATCGACTTCAGGAAGCAAAGCGGTACACATAGCCCAGTATACATTGAAATCTTTGAGTTCCTAGGAGTAAATATCAATGACAACATGTCCTGGACTAGTCATGTAGAAACAATGGCCATGAAGGTACACCAACACCTCTACTTACTTCAAAGGCTGAGGAAATTCAACATGTTCCCAACAATTCTCACTAATTTCTACAGATGTACCGTAGAAAGGATTTTATTGGGATGCATCGCATGGGAACAGCTCCATCCAAGGCCAAAAGAAATTGCAGAGAATTGTGGACACAGCCCAGGCCATCACACAAACCACCTCCCATCCATTGACTCCATCTACACTTCATGCTGCCTCGGCCAGGCTACAGCATAATCAAGGACGAGTCTCAGCCTCTTTTCTCCTCTCCCCCCCTCTCCCATCAGGCAAGAGATACAGAAGTGTGAAAAAGCACACCTCCAGATTCAGAGTTTCTTCCTAGTTGTTATCAGGCAACGGAACCATCGCACCAACAACTAGAAAGCAACCCCGAGCTACAATCTACCTCATTGGTGACCCTTATCCGATCTTTTAACAGATTTTACTGGACTGGATCTTGCACTAAACGTTATTCCCTTTATCGTGCACCTGTACACAGCTCAGTTGCAATCATATAGTCTTTCCACTGAGTGGAATAAACAAAAATAGAATATCTTCCTGTGGAAGTCAATGTGCAGTGACTGTGTAACCAACTACAAATCTTGCTCACATTGAGCATGCAACAAAAAGCTTTTCACTGTACCTCGGTACATGTGACAATTAGCTAAACTTTAAATCATATTCACAATGATCTTTCCTCTTCCCGAAGAGCCGATACAAATCAAACATTTTACAGTACTGTAACTGTTCTTTGTAATCAAGTCTACATAGCAAATAGCAGCTGGTTAGAAAAGGGTGTCCGACTGTTAAGTCAAATTGTTCGTAATTAAGAGTCAAATCTGTTTAATTGTCATTTGCACTGGGAACGGAACAATCAAATTCCTACTTGCTGCAGTTTAACATGCCGATTAACGTAATAACATCACAATAAATATACAATATCAATAAATTATCAGCAATACGAGGAAACCAAACCATAATAGTACAAACCAAAGTACACAATGCAATAATAAAAGTCTGTGGTACATTGCTGAAGTTTGAAATAGATCTTTGCTGAGATAGAGTTGTGCAGTGTAGTTCAAGATAATTATGGTTGAGGTCATGGTTCTCAGGCTCCTGTATCTTCTCCCCGATGGTAGCAGCAAGATGAGAGTGCGGCAAAGGTAATACAGGTTAGATTAGAGAGCTTAAGCTAAAGGAACCCCAAGGAGGTAGTGACCATAACATGATAAAATTCAACCTGCAGTTTGAGGGGGAAGATAAAATCAGATGTGTCGGTATTATTGGATGCTGCCTGTCCCGCTGTTACTCCAGCATTTTGTGTCTATCTTTGGTTTAAACCAGCATCTGCAGTTCCTTTATCCACGTGTCAGTATTACTGTTGAGTGAAGGCAACTACAGAGGCATGAGGGAGGAGGTAGCTAAAGTTGATTGAAAAGGGACCCTAGCAGGAATGATGATGGAGCAGTAATGGCAGGACTTTGGGGGAATAATTCAGAAGATGCATGATCTTTAGGTGGATGTTGTTAACCTGGATTTTCATAAGGCCTTTGATATGGTGCCAAAAGTGAGGCTGCTAAAAAAGATGAGAGCCCATGGCGTCAGAGGGAAGATACGAGCGTGGATAGAATGGGAATAAAGCAGGCTTTTCTGATTGACTGTCAGTGACTAGTGGTGTGCCGCAAGGATTGGTGCTGGAGCTGCGACTTCACGATGTACATCAATGATTTGGATGAAGGAATTGAAGGTTTTGTGGCCAGGTTTGCTGATAACACAAAGATAGTTGGAGCGGTACGTAGTATAGAGAAAGTAGGGACACTGTAGAAGGACTGGGACAGATTGAGAGAGTGGACAAAGAAGTGGCGGATGGAATACAGCCTAGCAAGTGTGCAGTCATGCATTTTGGTAGTAGGAATAAAGGCACATACTTTTGGGGAAAGGATTCAGAAATCGGAGGTGCAAAGGGACTTGGAAGTGCTGGTGCAGGATTCCCAAAAGGTTACTTTGCAAGTTGAATTGGTAGTAAGAAAGCAAATGCAATGTTAGCATTTATTTCAAGAGGACTAAAATATAAAAACAGGGATGTAATGCTGAGGCTTTATGAGGCACTGGTCAGATCACATTTGGAGTATTGTGAGCAATTGTGGGCCCCATATCTGAGGGAGTACTGGCTTTTGAGAAGGTAGGAGGTGGTTTATGAGAATGATCCCGGGATGATTAGGTTAACATATCATGAGCGTTTGATGGCCCTGGGTCTGAGTTCGGAAGGATGAGGGGGGAACATTGAAACTCACTGTTTTGTGAAACGCCTGGAAACAGTGGAAAAGGGGAGGATGTTTCCACTCGTAGGAAAATCTAGGACTAGAGAGCACAGCCTCAGAAGAAAATGATGTACCTATAGTAAGGAGTTGAAGCAGAATTTCAGACTTTGAGGATGGTGAATCTGTGGAATTCATTGCCACAGACAGGTGTAGAAGCCAAACTATTAGGTAATTTTAAGGTGGAGATTAGCTGATTCTTGATTAGTAAGGGTGTCAACAGTTATGGGAAGGCAGGAGAATGGGGTTGAGTGGGAAAGATAGATCAGCGACGATTAAATAGTGGAATAGACTCGATGAGTAGAATGGCCTAATTCTGCTCCTATGACTTATGAAATTACTGTTGTGGGAAAGATGAATTAGATTACAATAATATTGAAGTCCATTTTAAAACCAATTCTAATCCTCAACATCCATTAAATCATTTCAACCAAGTAGCACGAGTAGTATACTGGAGGGGCATGACCCGTTGGGTCCAAATCCCTCCTGCAGTCCCCGGCAAACCTCCGTGCAAACTTCTCCTGCGGCCAGCAACAGGAGAGCTCTCCTCACCCCCTCCTCACAGGCCACCACTCCCATCACTCGGGCGGGTCCCATTATGACGTCGAACACGGCTGACGGCCAGAATAAATGGAAAAGTGATTTTTTTAACTTAAAATGTCAATAACTTTTAAAATAACCAATTTGAACGAAACTTGCCACTACAGACCCCAAGACAATGGTGAGTAAGATGGGCCGAACATTGTCGCATTCTCGTGTACCGTTTTGGCTGTATTTCCGGATGAACGGACACAAACAGCCAAACAAATGGCGGAACAAACAAGATGAGAGTTTTAGTAATACATATACTAGACCAAGTTGGGCCCATTCCTCGTAGAGGGGAGACAGGGAAGGGGAGAGGGTGTGACTGAGGAGCCCTGGACCCAAAGCCTCTCCTGTATTGGTGTACCACCCTCCACCCCTCACTCAATCCCCCTTATCCCCCCCCCCTCCTCCCCCCACTGACCCACTGAGTTTTAGTAGTATATAAAATTTTAAAAATAAATAAATATATATATATATATATATAGATAAATATTCAACCCTTAAATTCTTTTTATCAACCCAAGTTGAACTTCACACATTGCAACAGTATTTCTGGTTTGGTTGTTACTATTTTTGTCTTTTTTTCCTTCAAACCCTTTCTGGCTTGATTATGAATACATTATATTCTAATTTACACTAACAACTATCCAAATGTATTCACATTTCCTGTTGATCAGTTCAAACTTCTATTCCCATCTCCAAACAAGACCACAAACCAGAAGTCAAATATATTGCTTAGTTTCAGTATAAGATACTACCATTTTATGCAGACATATTACCTATTCAAACAAATCATGTTACTTTATAATAAAGAGATGCTGGTGTATATTTTGCACAACTTTGCTACAAAAAAACTTGCATTTACCTCATTTTCTTTAGGGGAATCAACATAAATAGTTGGAAATGGTTCCGTCTCTACTGTTTGTAAGGCCTATAAAAAATGCGCAGAAACAATTAATTCTTGAGATGCATTTTCAGTGAAACAGTAATTATTTTCAGCACATCACAGATTGAAAACTTACCCTGAGGGCTGTTTTAAATGGTTTTTCTTTTGTTCCCGTTCCAGTGTCATCGTCTCCTTCACGATCAGAGCAAAATAATTCACCTGTGAAATGTCAAAATCAAAGTCTTATTTTTAAAAGGAGGTTTTCGGTGTAGAGCAAAATGTACAGCACACGAATAGGCTGGAGAAAACAATCTAAGAGTCTCCATACTCTCCTTCTAGTTCATGTTTTCTAATCCAAGGAAAGTAGCAGTGAACACTATCTGTGTCCTCTCCAAAATTGTCACATCCATCCTGAAATGGGGCAACTAGAACTGCACACAATCCTCCAAATATGTCCTGACCAAAGTTTTATACAGCTTTATACAGTGTGACTTTCTGACTTTTACATTCAACACCCCAACCAATCAAGACAAGCATGTTGCTGATCTGCCACTTTCAGGGAGCTGTGGACTTGCACTCCAAGACTTCTATACTATACAAAGCTTCTAAAGACTCTCCCATTTACAGTTTAATCTTTTTTTTACATGTGATCTCTCAAATGGCCAGATAACATCTCATAATGGTCCAGAGAGAACACTGTCAGCAAGTTCCTGCCCACATTTCCATGGTCCACACTATGGATTCTTGAACCAACCCAACAACACCTATCTTACCTCAGCAAAGGACCACCTCTTGCATTACAATGGACTTCCTTATATGTTTCGTGTGATGTCTGAGTCAATGTGAATATGATGCAGTTGCAAGCAAGATTTTCATTGTCCCTGTACTTCACCATACTTTTATGACAAACTTGACAATATCCCTCTGAATTATTTGATAACTTTCCTCACCATCCACAACTCTGCCATTTTTGTATTGTCTACAAATTTACTAATCAAACCATCTACATTTCATCTTGAACATCAAGACATTTTACAGAGGTCTCGGCACTGATTCTTGTGGATTGCCACTGACCACAGACCGCCAGTCAATATAACAATCTTTCACCAATACCTTTTGTCATCTATGGCCATTCAAGTCTTGATGGATCTTCTGGATCAGTTTCACATGAATGAATGATTCAATGAATATTGAGAGGGTTGCTCTCAAGTCTTATGAACATACACGTAGTCAATGCCTGTTGCATTACCCTCAATCATCTTAGTTACCTCCTCAAAAATCCCAATCCAGCAATCTTAAAACATGACCTCCCCAATAGGTTTCTGCTTTTCCAGATACAAGTAGGTCCAAACCCATTAGCTTTCTTCACTGCCTGCTGTACCTGCATGCTTACTTTCAGTGACTGATGTACAAGCACACAAGGTCTCATTGCACCTTGTCTTTTCCTAATCTGACACCACTCAGATAATAATCTGCCTTCCTGTTCTTGCCACCAAAGTGGATAACCTCACATTTATCTACATTATTATACTGCATCTGCCCACTCACCCAACCTATCCAAGTCACCCTGCAGCCTCATAGCATCGTCCTTGTGGCTCACACTGCCACCCCAACTTTGTGTCTTGTGCAAACTTGGAGATGTTACATTTAATTCCCTCATCTAAATTGTTAATATATATTGTAAACTGTGGTCCCAGCCCCAAGCCTTGCGACACCCCACTAATCTCTGCCTGCCATTCTGAAAAGGACCCGTTAATTCCTACTCTTTGCTTCCTGTATGCCAACCTGTTCTCTATCCATGTCAAAACCCTTCCCCCAATACCATGTGCTCTAATTTTGCACACCAATTTCTTGTATGGGACCTTGTCAAAGGCTTTTTGAAAATCCAGATACACCACATCCTCTGGATCCCCCTTATCCATTCTACTTGTTACATCCTCAAAAAATTCCAAAAGATTAGTCAAGCATGATTTCCCCTTCATAAATCCCTCCAGACTTTGACCAATCCCGTCATGGCTTTCCAAATGCGCTGCTATAACATCTTTAATAATCGACTCCAGCATCTTCCTCACGGCCGATGTAAGGCTAACTGGTCTATAATTCCCTGTTTTCTCTCTCCTTCCTTTCTTAAAAAAGTGGGGTTATATTGGCTACCCTCCAGTCCACAGGAACTGGTCCAGAGTCTATAGAACTTTGAAAAATGATCACCAATGCATCCACGATTTCTAGGGCTACCTCGAGTACTCTGGGATGCAGACCCTCGGGCCCTGCGGATTTATCTGCCTTCAGTCGCAACAATTTACTTAGCATCATTTTCTGACTAATGTGGATTCCCTTCAGTTCCACCCTCCCACTAGATCCTCGGTCCCTTAGTATTTCCGGAAGATTGTTTGTGTCTTCCTTAGTGAAGACAGAACCAAAGTACTCATTTAACTGTTCTGCCATTTTCCTGTTTCCCATTATAAATTCACCTGTCTCTGACCATAAGGGACCTACATTCGTCTTCATTAATCTTTTCCTTTTTACATAACTATTGAAACATTTGCAGTCTGTTTTTATATTCCCCACTAGCTTTCTTTCAAGCTCTGTCCCCCCCCCTCTTAATTAACCCCTTTGTCCTCCTCTGTGGAGTTCTAAATTTCTCCCAGTCTTCTGTTTTGCTGCTTCCTCTGGCCAATTTATATGCCTCTTCCTTGGCTTTAACACTATCCTTGACTTCCCTCGTCAGCCACGGTTGAGCCGCCTTCCCAGTTTTATTTTTTCGCCAGACAGGGATGAACAATTTCTGGAGTTCATCCATGCGGTCTTTAAATCTTCACCATTGCATCTCCACTGACAACCCTTTAAGTATAATTTGCCCGTCTATCCTTGCCAATTCGGGTCTCATACCTTCAAAGTATCCTTTATTCAAGTTCAGGACCCTCGTCTCTGAATTAACCGTGTCACTCTCCACCCTAATGCAGAATTCCACCATATTATGGTCACTGTTGCCCAAGGGGCCTGGCATAACAAGATTGCTAACTAATCCTTCCTCATTACACACTACCAGTCTAGGATGGCCTGCCCTCTAGTCAGTTCTTCTACATATTAGTTTAAAAACCCATCCCGTATACATTACAGGAAATCCTCCTCCTCAGCGCAGCTACCAATTTGGTTGGCCCAATCTATATGTAGATAAATGTCATCCATGATAACTGCTAGACCTATGCTACAAGCATCCCTAATTTCATGCATGACGGTATCCCCAACCTCCCTACTGCTGTTTGGTGGTCTGCATACAACTCCAGCAAGCGTTTTCTGCCTGTGGCTATTTCGCAGATCGACCCATCATTCTGCAGCATCCAAGCTAATGTCACTCCTTACTATTGTATTAATTAATCCCACTAAACCTTTCCTATCCATAAGATCTCTGTCGTTTTATAGTTTTACCTGTAACCACGTTTGTTTACCCCCAACATCTTAAAGGCGTACGGTGTGGTAAGTTAAATGACCACTGCACTGGGAGGTGGAGCCAGGGGCCGTCGAAAGAGCTGATTTAAAAAAAAGTCTGAAGGGTCTCGACTCGAAACGTCACCCATCCCTTCTCTCCAGAGATGCCGCCTGTCCCGCCGAGTTACTCCAGCTTTTTGTGTCTATAAAGGGAATGGGTGCCCGGCGGCCAACCCCGGACCAGATAGACCCGCTTTTTACCCACAAGAGAAAGGGAAACCAATATTTGGTTGGCCCAATCTATATGTAGATAAACGTCATCCATGATAACTGCTGTACCTTTGCTACAAGCATCCCTAATTTCATGCATGACGGTATCCCCAAACTCACTACTGCTGTTTGGTGGTCTGCATACAACTCCAACAAGCGTTTTCTGCCCTTGGCTATTTCGCAGGTGTCCGGCAACAGATGGCCCATCCAGCTGGGCAGGGCTGTGCCTGTGTCCGCCTGTAAAACCTGCCCAGTCTCCCCGCCACCATCGAGGGGTTAACGAGCCAAGCTCGTGATCCAGCTGTTTGTTCCCCTGTGGAATTCTCTGCCTCAGAAGGCAGTGGAGGCCAATTCTCTCAATGCATTCAAGAGAGAGCTAGATAGAGCTCTTAAGGATAGGGGAGTCAGGGGGTATGGGGAGAAGGCAGGAACGGGGTACTGATTGAGAATGATCAGCCATGATCACATTGAATGGCCTCCCCATGCACCTATTGTCTATTGATCGCCGGGTCGGGTCGGGCCGGGCCGGGCCTCGCCGGCAGCGCCAGGTCTCCCGGCTCAGCAGCACCCGTGTGGCGCAGCAGGTAAGTCGCCTCATCCCCTCGCCTCGCCTCACCTAACGACAGCTTCGCCGTCTCCTGACAGACGTCTCCGGAAGACATTGTCCGTGCTCGCAGCTCTACTCGACCAGACGGGTGATCGGATCGGCGGCTGTAGTCGCTTATCAATGAGGAGACGGGGCGGGGACGGCGGTTTGGGGGCGGGGCGTACTGGGCGTGACGTCATCTCTCCTCCCATAGCTGTTCTCTGATTGGACGGCCCTGGACGAGCGGGGGCGTGGCGGACAAGAGCAGCCTGCGCCTGCGCACAAGGGAGCTGGTTGCTGCCGGTTGCATCAGTCAGAGGGAAGGGAGGGGAACGGGATGGGCGCAGCCAACCTCACAATGCACCATTGGTGGTGCAGAATCTACATACGATGCAGATCTTAGCAATGCGAAACTAAAACAAACTTAATGCCGGGAAACAGCAAGTGTGAAAGAGAAATGGAACTGAAATAGAGTTCAAAGATGGTATCAAGAGTGTTTATTTGTCATATTAACTTTGACTGGCACAAGGAAATTTTTTGCTGCTGCAGTTTTATGGGCACATTAAATGTACCAACACAACGAATAAATACACCATATATCAGTCAGGATTGTAAACCAACTGTGATTGTGCAAATTGAAGTACATAGTGCAACCGTCCATTGTTTGGTGCCAAGATTGGGTTGTGATTGATGGTGCAGAGTGATGCAAGAGCCTGATGGTTACTACAAAGAAGCTGTTCTTGAACCTCTCAAGCTCCAATACCTTCCTGGTGGGGGGATCGAGATAAGAGCGTGGCCTTTGATTGAGAGTAGTTGCCCTCTTGAGTCTGTGCTTCTGGTAGATTCTTCTGATGGTGGAGGTGTCAACCCCTTAATGGACAGGGCAACATCCACCACCATCTACATCAAAAATACTAGAGTGTAGCGACCATAGAGAATGGTCCAGGTCGTCGAACACTCGGATTGGCCAGCGAGGTCACGTGTGAACGCGACCATGGGGATTGGTCCAGGGAGCGACATCGCTGATTGGCCAGCGATGTCATGTGCGCGTTTGGGGCCCGAAATAGTTAGTTCGGCGAAGTCTTCGAAGAAGACAGTAAGTTTTTGATGGTTGTCCTTTACCTTGTTGTTTAACTCTGTATTCGAATATTGCGGCTGCAATAAACTTCTTCTACAACCAACAAGTTTCCGGACTCGCCATATTGGTGACCCCGACGTGATCTGGACGATCACCGACTATGCAGGGACCCGACGCCTCGTCGGCGATGGCCGCGCCGGGCACACCGGAGTCAAGCGCGGTAAGCGTTCACCTTCCGTGGTTTTGGACGCACGCACCGCAATCTTGGTTTATACACACCGAAGCTCAATTTCATATAAAGAAGATATCGGACGACTCCACGAGGTATTACTACCTCGTCAGCGCTCTATCATCGGAGACGACCACGCGCGTGATGCGGTTCATCGTTAATCCACCTGCGGAAAGCAAGTACGAGGCCCTGAAGAAAGTATTACTGCGAATCTTCGGGTTTAATAAGCATGGTGGTGCGGCAAGACTTCTGCACCTACCGGATCTTGGAGACCGACTGCCTTCCGTCCTCATGTCCGAAATGATGATGCTAGCCGGTGAGCATACGGATTGCCCTATGTTCGAACAGGCATTCCGCGAGAAGCTTCCTGAGGATGTCCGACTGCTGCTCATGGATTGTTCTTTTAAGGACCCCGAAGCATATGCAGCGAAAGCGGACGCGCTCATAGCGGCTAAAAACAAGGCAAAGGACCAGGCAAGCGGTTCGATCAACAAGGTCTCGACATCAGTGACCACGCCACAGCGACGGCAAGATGGCGCCACGTCTCCTGCCAATTCTCCGAAAGCCCGCCAAAAAGATCCGCACAAGCGCGGCTGGTGCTATTATCACCTACGATGGGGTAGCGAATCCCGCAACTGCCGCTCACCTTGTACCTTCGCGGGAAATGCCTCGGCCGATCGTACATAGGGGCAGTTACGATTGGCCAGAACCGGCGCCTCTATGTCCATGATCGATTCACGGACACAGAATTTTTGGTGGACACGGGAGCCATCGTCAGTATAGTGCCGCCGACCGACCTCGAAACCAGATCGGGTAAGACAGGTCCCACCCTCATCGCGGTTAATGGCAGCCCAATTCGCACTTTCGGTATACGGAAGATGTCCCTTGTGTTAGGCCTCCGCACGTACGAATGGCCATTCATCATAGCCGACGTCAAACAAGCGATCTTGGGAGCAGATTTTCTCTGGGCTTTTTCACTGGTCCCTGATGTCCGCGGTAACGACCTCCGACCCTCCGCCGAAGATGAGCATGTCGCTCCGACAATCGCCTCCTCGCCCAGCCCTACTGTCCAGGCCGTCGTCGCGGCCCCCGACTCGTATGCTGAGATTCTGGCGGAGTTTCCAGAGCTGCTCATTCAACGTTTCGACACGTCTTCGGCCAAGCACGGCGTGGTCCATCACATCCGCACCGAAGGCCCTCCTGTTTTCGCTCGGGCCAGGAGGCTACCGCCAGACAAACTGGTGGTGGCACGGGCAGAGTTCAGGAAGATGGAGGAAATGGGAATTGTTCGTCAGTCTGACAGCCCGTGGGCCTCGCCGTTACATATGGTCTCCAAGGCATCTGGGGGGTGGAGACCATGTGGCGATTATCGGCGTCTCAATGCTGTCACCACGGTTGATCGCTACCCCATACCGCACCTACAGGACTTTTCATCTGGGCTGGAAGGAGCGGTGGTGTTCTCCAAAATCGATTTGGTGCGAGGATACCACCAGATCCCGGTGCGACCGGAGGACATACAGAAAACTGCAACGATTACTCCGTTCGGGTTGTTTGAATGGTTGCGTATGCCTTTCGGTTTAAAGAACGCGGCACAGGCTTTCCAACGACTGATGGACCGCGTGGGCCGGGATTTACCCTTTTTGTTTATTTATTTAGACGACATCCTGGTTGCCAGCACCTCAGTACAGGAACACCAGGCCCACTTGCGGACCGTTTTCCAGCGGCTCCAAGACCACGGGCTCATAATCCAACCCTCCAAATGTCAATTCGGCCTTCCTGCTCTTGATTTTCTAGGGCACAGAATTACCCCTGCCGGCGCCTCCCCTTTGCCCGAAAAGGTGGAGGCTATCCGGGCATTTCCTAGGCCCACCACAGTAAAAGGGCTACAGGAGTTCGTAGGCATGGTTAATTTCTACCATAGGTTCGTCCCGGCAGCTGCGCGAGTCATGCGCCCGCTTTTCCAATGCCTTGCAGGGAATCCGGTAGAGTTGATATGGTCCCCGACCGCAGAGTCGGCTTTTACAGCAGCTAAGGCAGCTTTGGCAGACGCCACCATGTTGGTCCACCCGAGCCCCTCCGCCCCCACGGCCCTGACGGTTGACGCCTCTGACGTGGCGGTGGGCGGGGTTCTGGAGCAGCAGGTCGGTGGCCGTTGGCAGCCTTTGGCGTTTTTCAGCCGGCAACTAAATTCGGCTGAGCTGAAGTATAGCGCATTTGACCGAGAGCTTTTGGCCCTCTATTTAGCTGTTCGTCATTTCAGGTACTTCCTTGAGGGCCGCCCATTTGTGGCCTTTACGGACCATAAACCATTAACATTTGCTTTTGTCAAATTGTCTGACCCATGGTCGGCCCGCCAGCAGCGGCACCTGACTGCTATCTCCGAATTCACCACCGATGTCCGTCATGTCGCGGGTAAGCTTAATGCCGTTGCTGACGCCCTGTCTAGACCTGCTTTTCCCCCTATTTCGGCGGTGGACTGTGAAGTGGATCCCCAAGAGCTTGCGGAGGCACAGCTTCTAGCGGATACCGCTTCGGCATACCAGTCCACCACTTCGGGATTGAAGTTGGCCCAGGTAGCTTGTGGGTCAGAAGGCACAAAAGTCTGGTGCGATGTTTCTCTTCCCCGTCCCAGGCCGGTAGTACCGCCATCCCTTCAGCGCCGGGTTTTCGATGCCATTCATGGGCTGGCGCACCCGTCCATCCGCTCCACCTCTGCTTTGGTAGCAGCTCGGTTTGTCTGGCATGGCCTACGGAAACAGGTAGCGGGTTGGGCGCGTGCCTGCGTTCCCTGTCAGACTGCTAAAGTCTAGCGCCATGTCCAGCCCCCCGTACAGGATTTCGAGGTCCCGGCTGTTCGTTTTTTCCACATCCACGTGGATTTGGTCGGTCCTTTGCCTTCCTCCCGGGGCTACACCCACCTCCTCACGGTGGTGGATCGGTTCACCCGGTGGCCAGAGGCTTTCCCATTGTCTGATATTTCGTCAGCGTCTTGTGCTAGGACTTTGGCCCTTCATTGGGTAGCTCGTTTCGGGGTCCCGGCAGTTATTACCACTGACAGAGGCCCACAATTCACTTCGTCCCTCTGGGCCGCGCTCGCAGAACTGTACGGGTCCAAGTTACAACCCACGACTGCATATCACCCCCAGGCAAATGGACTCGTAGAAAGGTTCCACCGCCAACTTAAGGCGTCCCTCAGTGCAAGGCTTGAAGGCCCAGACTGGGTAGACCAGCTCCCTTGGGTTCTTTTGGGCATCCGGACTGCTCCTAAGCTAGATCTCGGTGCGTCGTCTGCAGAGCTAGTATATGGCTCGACACTTCGAGTACCCGGAGATCTGTTTCCGGACCCTTCAGACCAGCTGCCTACAGTCCCATCAGTGTTAGCATCTCTCCGGGAACGGGTGGGCTCCCTGGCTCCAGTTCCGACTTCACGTCATGGGTGTCCCATGGTACATGAACCGCCTTCCCTGAAGGACTGTGAGTTCGTTTTTCTGCGAAAAGATTCCCATCGCGCCCCGTTGCAGAGGGTCTATCAAGGGCCGTTCCGGGTTTTGCGTAAGGGAACGGCTACCTTCACCTTAGACATGTGCGGCAAGAGTGAGCTCGTCTCGGTGTCCCGGCTCAAACCTGCACATTTGGATCCGGATCAACCAGTCCTGGTCGGTCAAACCCCTAGGAGAGGCCGACCTCCGTTAGTTCCGCTCAGTCCAGGACCTCCCGTTCCGACAGTTCCTCCAGGACCCCCCGTTCTGGCAATTCCTCCAGGACCCCCCGTTCCGGTAGTTCCTCCAGGACCTCCCGTTCCGGCTGTTCCGCCAAGTCCGGAACCCCCGGCTCCTGTGGTTCAGGCTGTCCCTCTCCGTACTCGTTATGGTCGCGAAATCCGGCTCCCTGCTAGGTTCCGCACCTCGGGTTCTGGGGGGGGTCATGTAGCGACCATAGAGAATGGTCCAGGTCGTCGAACCCTCGGATTGGCCAGCAAGGTCACGTGTGAACGCGACCATGGGGATTGGTCCAGGGAGCGACATCGCTGATTGGCCAGCGATGTCATGTGCGCGTTTGGCGCCCGAAATAGTTAGTTCGGCGAAGTCTTCGAAGAAGACAGTAAGTTTTTGATGGTTGTCCTTTACCTTGTTGTTTAACTCTGTATTCGAATATTGCGGCTGCAATAAACTTCTTCTACAACCAACAAGTTTCCGGACTCGCCATAAGAGGAACAAGATAGACCACTCGACCCTAAAAACCATAGTATGTCATGACACCATTTTAGTAGGCAGAAACTTGCAGACGCATTTGAAAAGAAAAATAACAAAAATCTGTGAATTGATAAATGAGATATATTCTGCATTTTAATGATATCATCACACATACTGTTCCCCCAAAACACTGATTACACTGCGAGAGGCATAACGGACAGCAGGTTTTACCTACTAATATGGCTCCTTTGCGTACTACACTTCAGTATGGGCGATTTCAACGGAGTGGTCCATCTGTGTGTGTGTCACCCATTCCTTCTCTCCCGAGATGCTGCCTGACCTGCTGAGTTACTCCAGCATTTTGTGAATAAATACCTTCGATTTGTACCAGCATCTGCAGTTATTTTCTTATACTATTTGATCTACATGCTCTCCTTCAGTCTTGAGCATTCAAAGTACTAAATCAGGCTGTGATGCAATCAGTCATTATGCTCGCCATCATGCATCTATAGACGTTCAACAGAGTAACAACATGTGAAATCTCATCAAACTTTAGAGAAAGTAGAGATTTCTGGGCCTAATACAGATCATCAGAGATATGCAATTCATCAATTATTCAAATCTACAGGGAGAATGTGCACACAGACAGCACCTGAAGTCAGGACTGAAACCGGGTCTCTGGGGCCATGAAGCAAACTTCACCACTGTGCCAACTGAATTGCGCTAATTATTGTACTAATGGAATGTGACCTGACAACTCAGAAACACTGCCTCAGGAAATGAAGGGAAGCACCCCTTTTACCACCTTAACCGCTGGTGATGCCACTTTCAGGGAGCTTTGGATTTCCCCTCCCAGATTGTACTTTATGCTCCTAAAGAGCTTTCCCTTCACGGTGAACTTGCCTCTTGTGTTTGAGATTCCTCAATGCACCACTATACACCTGTCTGGATTAAACAAGTTTAGAGTGTGGCCTTCTCATACCATTTTATTAGACTGAAGCACAAGACATTGCATCGAGATATCCAATCCAGGCACTGGCATGTTAGATTATATCAACCTCCAAATGAAGGACTGTAAGGATATCTTTATTCACAAAATGCTGGAGTAACTCAGCAGGCCAGGCAACGTTTCGGGTCGAGACCCTTCTTCAGGATGTCGGTGGCACTCATGCTATGACAGGCACCTATGAGTGGACGATCACCACCTTTCATGGTCTAGTTATCTCCGATTCCAAAACACAAACAACAATGCAATATAAAAAATTTTAAAAATTCAAAGCTGTCGAGGAACCCACAAAGATAGTTCTGAGAGGGCATTCCTTGAATGCCCTGTAGACAGAATGCTGGAGTAACTCAGCGGGACAGGCAGCATCTCTGGAGAGAAGGAATGGGTGATGTTTTGGGTCGAGACCCTTCAGACACTTCTAGCCAACAGCAACTAGTGTCCACCGCTTTTGGATTGCCCTGAAATTGTCATGTACAAAATGATTCTTGCCTTCTCAATGAAGAACAGGGATTGGTTCAATGAGAAGGGCCGGGAATTCCTGGAGCCAGTTTCTTTTTTTTTTTTTTTTTTTAATATCAAAAAATACTTTATTCAAGTAATAAATATAATTTACAAAA
The DNA here is from genome assembly GCF_053455715.1 of Rhinoraja longicauda. Lineage (NCBI taxonomy): Eukaryota > Metazoa > Chordata > Chondrichthyes > Rajiformes > Arhynchobatidae > Rhinoraja > Rhinoraja longicauda. Next base: position 28,704,299 of record NC_135953.1, read on the forward strand.
CATCTTTTTTAACAAGCCCATCCTACATTTCCGGAGGTTACACATTCAATACAGGCATTTACTTCCAAATTTACATACATTTCCTTACATTTCCAGACATTAACCCTTATTTGGAGGGGCGTCTCTCTCCACCACACCCTGCCCCCCATGTCCAGCAGCGGAAGGACCCTAGACTGTGCTCCTCCTCCACAGGGCCTTGGCGTTGGCTGCACCAAGCTTCAGTGCGTCCCTCAGCACGTACTCCTGCAGTCTGCAGCGGGCCAGTCGGCAACATTCCTTGACGGACAGCTCGCTCCGCTGGGAGGCCAACAAGGCTCGGGCAGACCAAAGAACGTCTTTCACCAAGTTGATGACCTTCCAGCAGCACCCGATGTCAGTCTCCGAATGCGTCCCTGGGAACAGTCCGTAGATCACAGAGTCTTCTGTGACGGAGCTGCTCGGAATGAATCGTGACAGGGAACCCTGCAGACCTCTCCAGACTCTCTTTGCAAATCCACACTCTGTGAAGAGGTGGGCCACCGTCTCCTCTCTGTAGCAGCCGTCCCGAAGGCAGCGTGCGCCGGTAGTGAGGATCCGGCGGTGCAGGAAGGATCTGACTGAAAGGGCTCCCCTCACCGCCAGCCAAGCCAGGTCTTGGTGCTTGTTGGTTAGTTCTGGCGATGCGGCATTTTGCCAGACCAGCTGGGCAGTCTGCTCTGGGAACCACGCCACAGGATCCATGGAGTCATCCCCCTGCAGTGCCTGCAGGACGTTCTGTGCTGACCACTGCCCGATGGACTTGTGGTCAAAGGTGTTGGTCCAGAAGAACCTTTCCATGAACGACAGATGGTTCGGCAATGTCCAGCTGACTGGCACATTGCGTGGCATCTGCGCCAGGCCCATCCTTCGCAACACCAGGGACAGGTAGAACCTCAGCAGGTAGTGGCACTTGGTGCCCACGTGCCTTGGCTCTACGCTGTGCCTGATGCAGCCACACACGAAGGTGCCATCAGGATGAGGGCGACGTTGGGCACGCTTTTACCCCCATTTTCTGCTGACTTGTGCATTGTGGCTCGTCTCACCCGGTCCATCGCCGACCCCCAGATGAAGTGGAAGACGGCCTGGGTGATACCCCTGGCGTAGGAGGGGGGGACGGGCCACACTTGCGCCAATAACAGCAGCCCCGAGAGCACCTCACACCTGATGACCAGATTGTTCGCCGTGATGGAGAGGGAGCGCTGCTTCCATAGCTCCAGCTTCTTCCACCACCCTGGCTATCCGCTCCAGCCAATTCTTGTTACACGCCTCAGCCTTCCCGAACCAGATCCCCAGCACCTTCAAGAAGTCGGGCTTGATGGTGAAGGGGATGGAAGATCGGTCGGGCCAGTTGCCAAAGAGCATGGCCTCGCTCTTCCTGCGGTTTACCCTGGCCCCCGTGGCCAACTCAAACTGGTCGCAGACGCTGATCAGTCTGCGGACCGACCCTGGATCCGAGCAGAAGACGGCGACATCGTCCATGTACAGGGAGGCCTTGACCTGAGTGCCCCCACTGCCTGGCAATGTCACTCCTCTTATGCCCGCATCCTTCCTGATGGATTCGGCAAAGGGCTCAATGCAACAGACGAACAAGACAGGGGAGAGAGGGCAACCCTGCCTGACTCCAGACCTGACGGGGGGGGGGGGGGGCGTCTCCTGGTGGTGGATGTTATGTACCGTGGTTCTCCGCTCCGGCTGATTAATGTGTACGCCTCACCCATGCGGAGTGAGCGGTTGGCCGTCCTCCAGCAGCTCCCACCGCTGCTGGCCACGTCTAGACCGCTCGTTCTGGCCGGTGACTTCAACTGCATCATCGATGCGGCTGGACGTCCGGCAGTGCCAACCACAGACTGGACGGCACCTCCAAACTCCTGGTGGAGACGGTCAAAGATGCAAAGCTGCGCGACGCCTTCAGCGACCCTGCAGGCGGAGCCCAGCCGCGGTTCACCTGGTCAGGACCGAACGGTTCAGCCCAGTCCCGGATAGACTTCCTCTTCACATCGAGGGCCGTCACGGTCAGACACACCGACCTCGCGCCGGTGTTCTTCTCTGACCACTGCCTCCTTCAGGCCACCTGTCACCTACAGGAGGACCGGAAGGCGGGCAGAGGGACGTGGAAGTTAAATGTGGAGCTGTTGACCCCGGAGAACGTTGAGGAGCTACAGAGGGACTACGCATGTTGGAGAACTGTGAGGCCCCTCTTTGACTCCCCGACACTCTGGTGGGAGGCAACAAAGGAGAACATCAAGAAGTTCTTCGTCTCCAAAGGTGTTCAGAGAGCAAGACAGGGAAAGAGGGAATTGTGTCAACTCCAGACAGATTTGCAGCAACTGCTCCTTCTGCAGAAGAGAGGGGTGGATGTGAAGGAGGAACTGAGAGAGGTGAAGGGCCGGCAAGCTCGGCTCTTTACCTCTGAATCCTCCAAGATCATCTTCCTGTCCAGGGTCCGCCATGTTGAGCACGATGAGACGTGCTCACGTTTCTTCTTCCATAAGGTTCACAGGGGGAGTTCTGTGATCAAAAGCCTTAGGGAGGAGGACGGCTCGGTAACATCCTCGCAGACAGACATGCTAAAGATCTGCAGATCCTTTTATAAGGATCTGTACGATAAAAAGACCACAGCCTCCCAGAACTTCCTGTCCTCCATCACGGAAGTCTTGGACGACAGCAAGCGGGAGAGTCTGGACCAACCACTGACCCTGGAGGAGCTGACTGGCTCCATCCGTTCCTTTGACTCGAGTAAAACTCTCGGAGGCGATGGCTTACCGGCAGAGTTGTACTTGGCTCTGTGGGACTGGGTGGGCCCGGACCTGCTGGAAGTGTACAACGATATACTTCTAGCCGGCAGCATGTCAGACTCTATGAGGAAGGGCAGCATCACCCTAATCTACAAGCAGAAGGGGGAGATGAATGACATAAGGAATTGGAGACCCATCACATTGTTAAATGTAGACTACAAGATCATGTCTAAGGCCATCGCCAACCGGGTCAAGTCTGCTCTGGGACGGGTGATCCACCCGGACCAAACCTGTGCTGTACCTGGCAGGAAAATCTCAGACAGCATGGTGCTGCTGAGAGACACCATTGCCTACGTGCAGGACAGACGGGTGGATGCCTGCCTGGTCAGCTTGGACCAGGAGAAGGCCTTCGACAGGATATCGCACATGTACATGAGGGACGTGCTCTCCAAAATGGGCTTTGGGGAGGGAATCAGGAAGTGGATACAACTGCTCTACACCGATTCCGGGAGCCAGTTTCTGCAATGGAAGCTTGATTACTGCAGTGGAAGCTTGATCCCCCTCCCATTCCCAGTCTGACCTTTCTGTCATGGGCCTCCTCCAGTGCCATAGTGAGGCCCACCGGAAATTGGAGGAACAGCACCTCATATTTCGCCTGGGCAGTTTGCAGCCCAGTGGTATGAACATCGACTTCTCCAACTTTAGATAGTTCCGCTATCCCTCTCTTCCCCTCCTCCTTCCCAGATCTCCCTCTATCTTCCTGTCTCCACCTATATCCTTCCTTTGTCCCGCCCCCCTGTCATCAGTCTGAAGAAGGGTCTCGACCCGAAACGTCACCCATTCCTTCTCTCCCGAGATGCTGCCCGACCTGCTGAGTTACTCCAGCATTCTGGACAATGTTTCCCCCTCCACCCTCAAGCTCTGGGCCGAACAACTGGCACCGATCTACAGAGACATTTTCAACCAGTCCCTGCAAACCTGCACTGTCCCTGCCTGCTTCAAGGTCACTTTTGTCCCTGTATCCAAAAGGACAAGGATCACTGGTCTTAATGACTACAGGCCTGTCGCACTTACCTCTGTAGTCATGAAGACCTTTGAAAGACGTGCTGGCCCAGCTGAAAAACATCACAAACCCCCTGCTGGACCCCCTGCAGTTTGCATATAGGGCCAATAGATCGTTGGACGACGCAGTCAATCTAGGCCTGCACTTCATCCTCCAGCACCTAGACCGCAAGGGGATCTATGCCAGGATTCTGTTTGTGGACTTTAGCTCTGCTTTTAACACCATTGTGCCAGAGCTACTACACTACAAACTCTCCCAGCTGACTGTGCCTGAACCCCTCTGTCAGTGGATCATCAACTTCCTGACGGACAGGAAGCAGCATGTGAGGCTGGGAAAGCATATCTCGGACCCGCAGACCCTCAGCATAGGAGCTCCGCAAGGCTGCATACTCTCCCCTCTCCTTTACTCTCTCTACACCAACGACTGCACCTCCAAAGACTCTTCTGTCAAGCTCAAGTTTGCGGATGACACTACCCTGATTGGACTGATCCAGGATGGGGAGGAACCTGCCTACAGAGGGGAAGTGACACAGCCAGCGTCCTGGTGCCATCGTAACAACCTGGAGCTCAATGTACTCAAGGCAGTGGAACTAATTGTAGACTTTCGAAGAGATCCCTCTCCCCTCCCCCCACTCACCATCAACTACATCTGTCTACATCTGCGGAGTCATTTAAGTTCCTTGGAACCATCATTTCCAGAGACCTTAAATGGGGGGCCACCATTGACTCCACAGTCAAAAAGGCCCAACAGAGGATGTACTTCCTGCGGCAACTGAAGAAACACAATCTGCCACAGGCAATGATGGTCCAATTCTATACTGCTATCATCGATTCTGTCCTCACCTTCTCCATCATGGCCTGGCTCAGCCACCAAGCACGATATCCGGAGGCTGCAATGGATCGTTCGCACAGCTGAGAAGGTTGTTGGCTGCAACCTTCCCCCCCATTGACAAACTGTACACTGCAAGGGCCAGGAAGTGAGCGGGCAAGATCATCTCTGACCCCTCTCACCCTGGCCACAAACTCTTTGAAGCACTTCCCTCTGTCAAAGCAGCCACAGCCAGACATAAAAACAGCTTTTTTTCCCCATGAGTGATAGTTCTACTCAATAACTAAAGTCTGTGGTCTCTTTTTTGCTCTGGTTTATTTTCACCCACATGTTTAGACCGTAATGTTGTATCCTTATTGTTTTGATGTGGTTATGCTTCATTCTTAATTGTTAACTATATGTTTGTGTTGTCATTTGTGAGCGGAGCACCAAGGCACATTCCTTGTATATGCATACTTGGCCAATAAACGTATTCATTCATTCATACCCACTCTGACAACATGCTATTAATTTTTCTATAACCATCTTAATAAATCAGTATACAAGGAGGTATTGGTCCCAGGATTTACCCCAGAGGAACGTCACTTTCCATCATCTAGTTTGAAAAAAAAATTACTATGAGACAATTAAGATAAGATCTTAAAGGTGTTCTTTATGTCTCACTCACACACCTGCATTTTTGAATAACTACAGTTGGTCGAATAGTATCTTTTCCAAATTGTGTTTGGATACCTAATTCTTGAACACACTACAACAACTCTTGAGCACACTCATTCCCAACAACCAACATTACACCCGCTTTTTTCATTTAAACTTTGTTGTAGTGTGTTCAAGAATTAGGTATCTATATCTGCCCTATTTTGGTCCATCTTTTTCTTCATTACTGTGAAATAATCACAATGATATATTTTGCAGCCCACTAACCTGACATGTAATGGAATGCTTCATATGTTGAATCACTCTTCTTGGGTAGGAGCAGAGGTGATAAAGATTCATTAGATTTCAGTATTTAATTAATCCAATCCAATTGGTGGAAACTGCAAAGGGGCTAACCATAATCTCTTCCTTTTTGCCTCTATTCTCACATGGGATGAAAGCTGGAACATACTCTCCGATAATCATCCATTGCTCCGTTGCAGTTTAATCTTTGATTGTACTTAATCCTGACACGCATTCCATCACATACCATTAATGTTAACCTTCCCCAATTTTAGAAATTCTAATGGAAACGGTAAAGGGAAAAAGAGAAAAAGAAAAATTTAACCCAAACCTGATGATCACCATCACTCAAATATTTTACCCCAGTTGATCGATTTGATTCACCCTCCTTCCCCAACTGCCGTGGCAATTGCCTCCTTAATTTTTCCAAAAACATACAGATCAAGAAATTCCTGTCCTTTGTCCTTCAATATTATACTCATCAATATTGGCCAATTAAAAGTACCCCATATAACCATTGTACAGTTTTGGCACATTTCCATAATTTCTTAAGTCTTTATGTCTCACACACACACACACATCTTTGGAGTACGCAGTCGGTAGATTAGCATCGTCTCCAAATGGTGTCTGACCCCCAAGGCCCATTCTGTCAATAACCTAACACACATTTTTTTGTTTAAACTTTGTCATTTTGTATTCAAGAATGATGAATCCAGATCTGCTCTCTTTTGGTCCATATTTTTTTCCATAACTGTGAAACCATCCCCTACGACATATTTTGCAGCACACAGAACCTACATACCACACTTCCTAAACCTGGTATCATCTTTTCATATCATTTCATTAAGTCTGCTTCTACAAGTTGATTAGGATGTGTGAGAGAACAAAGTTGTCCAGAGGGAAGCACAGGAGAAGGGGAAGGGACTGAATGAAATCGTAGGAAGCATATTGTTAGCTACAAACCAAAGTTTATGTAAAAGTTTTCCTCCTATTTATTCTTCCAGTAATTATCTCCATTCGTAGTCACTACTGGAAACATAGAAAAATAGGTGCAGGAGTAGGCCATTCGGCCCTTCGAGCCAGCATCGCCATTCAATATGATCATGGCTGATCATCCAAAATCAGTACCCCGTTCCTGCTTTTTCCCTCATATCCGTTGATTCCTTTAGCCCTTAGAGCTAAATCTAACTCTCTCTTGAAAACGCCTACCTTACCAGCTTGTGTAGCTAGTTTCAACATTTTAATTGTGTTCATATTCTTAGATTACTTTGCTCCTCAGCCCTTTTTAGGAAAGTGATTAGACAGAAGCTAAATTTACACTGATATGTGCACTCACTTCGGCCTCAATTTGAACGTGCAATGCCAAGGGTTTCCTAACCTACAACCTTTCAACTACAGGAATATAATGTTGGAAGAGTGCATCGTTTTTCAGGTGGATTCGTTTCCCCCCTTCCAAGACTTCAACGAGAGTTTTATTCAAACTTGCTCCAGGTCCATTGCCTTAGGTGAAGAGCACTGAAATCTAAAGTTGTGTGAACCGAGTGTCACGCACAAGAGAAGCAGCTGCAAGGAAACTCCAAGGATAAGAAATAGACCAATTTGTGTTGATTGATAGTTTTCCTTATAGCTTTGAAAATGGAGACAATAAATTTGAACCCAAGAATTTTCATCATATGTAACTGAATTAAACATTTAATTATCTGACTTGAGTTATAAAGTCACACGGCATGGAAACAGGCCCTTCGACCTAACTTGCCCATGCTGGTCAAGATGCCCCATCTACATTAGCTCCACCTGGCCACGTTTGGCCATATCCCTCCAAACCTTTCCTATCCACGTGCCTGTCCAGATGTCTTTTGACTAACCAAAACATTTTCAAAGTTCCTATGATCTTTTTGGCTCTGCCTTTTAAAAAAAAAAAAAGAACGAAAAACCAACCAATTCTTAATTTCTATTGGTACCAATGCCAAGCTACCTTCAAAATGATATGGTAATCTTGCAGTTTTCCTTGAAATTGAAGACCAGTGATACCAACAGGTTTTAAAGGCTAATGGTATGAATTTGAGATTTTTAGAATCCTGTCGTGAATTTGTGGTCCAACAAAATATATGTTGAAATAATTAAACAAAAATCACTAAATCGTACATGTTTAATTGTCCTTATTTAGTACAGAAAATAATCCTGAAAATATACAAGCATATTATTTAACACATCAAGGCAAATAATGGCTTAAAAATGAAGAGCATTTATGCTAAATATTCAATCATCATTGAAAAAAAGTTAAGAACTCAAGCTCAGAAAATAAAAATGGCAGTGCAGATTTTAAGTGTTTCTTCATATCTGGGTTTCAGAGTTTGAATAGTGGAAACATAGCATTGCATTTTTAATAAAATTCTGTCATATTTGGTAAGGCATTAAAGATGAAATATTTGGTATTCTCAAATGATAATAAAATTCAGCAAGGAACATAAATCTACATAAATGTTAACATGAAAAAAAAAACAGTTGCTCAGGTAGTTTCTGCAAATCAATAAAACAAAATTCTGTTCTTTTTATATTGCTCACACCAGTCTCATAAATGAAAATTCATAAAATGTTGCCACGTAGCAACAGGAGATTAATGCTTGGAAAACAGATAATCTCTTCTTTACATTTTAAATATATTAGTTGGCCCCTGCAGAATAGATTTCCTTGACTTTCTTTTGTGCATATTGGGAGGATTGCAGATCTCACAACGTAGAAAGTCATATATTGAATGTGTTGGAAATTTCCTCCGATTGATCCTGAGATTTAAAAAAAAGTTTTCTTCTCTGCAATTTTTTTTCTATAAAAAAATGTCAAGAAGTCAAATGGAGTGATGTCCTCAGCTTGCATTGGCACCAGCTGTCTCCTCTGTCTGACTTCTGATAGGTGGTCTGGAGCGTGGTCCTTTCTTATGGATGCTGCGACCAGAAGAAATTAAGTCAGCATACCCTCGCTGATGCGAAAACGCATAGGTTGATCGACGAACAGATGCATTCCGACGGAAAGTGCCTGGCCGACTTGGTTTGGGCAAGAGTTCGATCTCGTACTTTTTGCGGTTCATTTGAATCTGTTAAAAACAAGATGATATCATTTAAAGGATTCGTCCTCATTAAAGAACACATGATGGAGTTTCAGGCAGAACAAAGCCAAGATAGTTAATATCAATTTATGGCACCGAAGATGATCAATTCATTGCATAAATGCTGCTGAAATGCTGTTAATTGTACATCAATACCCTCCGGGTATCACAAAATGCTGGAGTAACTCAGCGGGTCAGACAGCATCTCTGGAGAGAAGGAATGGGTGACGTTTCGGGTCGAGACCCTTCTTCAAACTTGAGTTACTCCAGCATTTTGTGCTGCCTGACCCGCTGAGTTACTCCAGCATTTTGTGATACCTCCGATTTGTACCAGCATCTGCAGTTATTTTCCTACATCAATACTCTCCAGAGATATTGTCTCATTCAAATTTCTGATGAAAGTAATGAAGGTTTTTTTAAACTCCATCAGCTTTTCAAAGGTTAAGATGTCTTGTCCCACTACAATTTGGACAAGATGGATTTTCCACAGCCACCACCATAAACCATACCTCTGCCAAAACCCCCTCAAATTTGGGTTTTTTTCTGATTAAACAACTCCACCCTCAAGGGCAGTAGATCCTTCCTGTTCACTTGATTTAAATCTCTCGGGTTGTTGTTATAGCCAAAATACTATCACTTCGATTATTTTTTCCCCCCAAAGACAAAGGCCTCAGCCCAGCAAATATCTTCTGATCAATACCTGGAGGGTATTGATGTACGACAGATTTCCAGAATCATCTTGAATCTCAACTGAGCTTTTCTCAGTTTTTTACATTCTTCCTGTCTGGTGAAAATAATTTTAGTTAGTTCTCTAGCTGTTGCCTAACTAATGTTTTATGAATATAATTACAAGAGCATGTTAATTATCTTTTAGAATCATTATCTCCACCCATCCTGTAATCTTCAAGGAATGATAAACATCTACTCCAAGATCCCCCCCAACTCTCTGCATGTATTCTCTTGTTTGCCTTCTCTAATCAATTATCTGAACTTCTCCATTTTTCTACTCAACCAATTTTATTGAACTTTGTATCCCACAACTTTTTCTTCCTCACCATCAGTAACACTGCTAATTTTAACGTCATCTTAAACTTTTAATCATGCCTATAAAAGTAAAGATCACAAAAGCAAGGGATTAGTATAAAGCTGCTCATTGACTAAAATTGCCATCCACCGGTAAGCCTGACTTTCTCCCATTCAGCCAATTTCGAATCCGATTTTGCACTTTCCATTTGATCCTTTAGGGTTTTACTTTCTTGATCAATCTGCCAGAGCAACCTGGTCATAGCTTACTAACAATCCGCAGAGAATTATTAAACTTTATTGCATTTTTCGAGAAGATACTCAAGTGGTTTCTTCTTTTGCTAAATCTTATCTCAGCATAGAAAAATTGACCTTTTCCCAAATTAGAACTTTTTTGTTTTATTTCTCAACAATGCTAATTTTGATAATGAATTCTAAAATGGTCTCCCTTTGCTACTCTTAACTGGTTCCTTTCTTAAAGACACGTGCGTTATCTCTTCTCCCACCTCCCTCCCAATCTCTTGTTGGACTTGCCAAATAATGATATAAAATATTTTATCCAAAGTCTATTTCAGGAATTTAAACACCAACAGTTCGAACCTTTTCTAAATTTTTCTCATCTTTCTTTTGGTCTGTGGACAAATGTTTGGCTGCAGTAAAGTTTCACTCATTGATTCTAGTGACTTGTTGAGCAGAGATATCTTTGCGATCTCAGCCTGTGCTTTAATGAAACCCAATTTTAAAATGTACACCAGGATCACAAAAAGAAACATGCCCGAAACCATCTACAGTGAAAAAGTCATTTTGCTGAAAAAACCTACACAAAATTCTAAGTTGAGGCTCACTGGCCTTACACCTGGCTCAAGACCAAACCTGTGTTACCAATGAATTTGGAGCAGGAGTAGGCTACTGAGTCACTCAATCCTTGTGCCATTTAATGTTGTGGCTCAGCTGATTTCATTTTTAACTCCACATTCCCATCTACCCACCAATCTTTCACCAGTTGCTTCTCAAGAATCTATCTACCTCTGCTTCGAACACTGAGGAAGAGAATTACAAAACTCAATTCTCACATGGGGGAAAAAAAAATCAAGCATCTCCACATGGGTAACTCTGTAAACCACAACCCTTAGATTCTCATACACGAGGAAACATAACCTCAAAAACATCCTGCCAAGACCATTCAGGGTCTTTCAAGATGGTTTATCTTCAAGTTCACAAATTAGCTATTAGCTCTTTTAAGAAAAATGGAAACTGGATTCTAAAAATGAATTGCAATTGCACAAATTGTGAAGATAAAATTACTGCTAGTGCTTTGGCAACTACATTGTTACTCACTTTATTCACAAAATGCTGGAGTAACTCAGCAGGTCAGGCAGCATCTCGGGAGAGAAGGAATGGGTGACGTTTCGGGTCGAGACCCTTCTTCAGACGTAAGTCTGAAGAAGGGTCTCGACCCGAAACGTCACCCATTCCTTCTCTCCCGAGATGCTGCCTGACCTGCTGAGTTACTCCAGCATTTTGTGAATAAATCGATTTGTACCAGCATCTGCAGTTATTTTCTTATACTATTGTTACTCACTTTATCGGTTTCTGACGGGCTCACTACCCGAGTCATGAAGCGAATGGCCACAACAGGAAGAAGACAGATTGCTACAGTTAATATGATAGTCAACCATAGATATGGCTGTCGAAGGGCATTGGGAGCAGCACCTGTGAAGTATATAGTTAAATTATTAGAGTGTTAAAAACCAAACCGAAGTTCGATTAAAAAAACCTTTCTCCAACCAATTATGGCAAATTCAGCAATCCATTTTTGCTCCTGGTTTAGTACGAACACAATTACATCCCATTACCAAGTTTAACATATCCAATTGAGTTATGTCAACACTCAAATGCAGGATTGACAAAGGGCCATGAGTTCCAGAAATGCCATCTTTCTGTTGAGAGATTAAACAAAGGAACCATTTGACCTTTTCTGGTAGGCACAGTATTTCTTTGGGTAAAATGTAGAGTTTTTTCGTGTCTGGATATTTATCAAGCAATACTGATACAATTTTGCCTTTCGTCGCATTATTTTATGTACCTTGTGTCTAATTTGGTTACAGCACTTCCTATACTACAAACTTGAATACCTTTCAAATGTACTACCTTGATTTTCAGGTGGTTTACAAACTGCTTTAGCTGTGAAGGATGCCAACTGTCACGAGGTTGTTTTTTTTTCTTTTAAGATTACAAACCATTAAACAACAAGGTCAATATGTTTGATAATCATTGCTCAACAAATACAAGGCACATTACTATGTACAGGAGGCCATATCGGAAACACGGATGCAGTAGATGAGGTGCACGTGAACCTTGGTTTCACCTGGAAGATATGCTGGGGTCCATGGATGGAGATGAGGGAGGAAGTATAGGGACAGGCATTACATCTCCTTTAGTTGCAGTGGAAAGGGGAGGGGGTGGTTTGGTTGGGAACTGACGAGTGAACCAAGGCATTGTGTCTGCAGAAGGCGGAAAGGGTTGGGAAGATGTGACTGATGGTGGGATCATATTGGAGGTCACAAAAATGTGTTGGATGCAGAGTTCTGGTGGGTGAAAGGCGAGGACCAGGGGAACTCAATCCCAGTCCCATCTGGGTGGAGGGGCAGCGAGAGCAGAACTATGGGACATAGAGAGGACAATGGTGATGTCCTAGAATAGAAAGCCTCATCTTGGGAGCAGATTTAGTGTAGTTTAGTTCAGAGATAGAGCATGGAAACAGGCTCTTGGGCCCACCAAATCACATTGATTTCCCCTTACACGAGTTCTATCCTCACAGCAGGGACAATATATAGAAGCCAATTAACCTATAAACCTGCACATCTTTGGACGGTGGCAGAGACGGAAAATTGAGAGTAGGGAAGATTATCTTTGCTTCCTCCCACCCTGCCTCTTGCATAGTCCAGATAACTGTGCGAGTAGTTAAGTCTGTCGAAAGTCTATCCCTTGTAATGTAGGCTGAGAGAACAAGAAAGGGGAGAGAGGTATCAGAGATAGTAAAAATGAAATTGAAGGCGGAGTAGAAGTTAGTGGTAAAGTTAATGAAATCAACAAGTTCTGCAAGGGCACAGGAGGCAGCCCCAAAGCAGTCAATGTAGCAGAGGAAGGGATGGGGCTGTTGCCAGTGTCAATTTGGAACAAGGACTGTTTGAGTAACGGACAAAAAGGCAGGCATAGCTGGGGCCCATGGTTACACCTTTAACTTGGAGAAAGTGAGAGGAGTCAAAGGAGAAGTTGTTGAGCATGAGGACAAGTTCCGCCAGGTTTAGGAAGATGTTAGTAGAGCGAGGTTAATTAGATCTCTATTCGAGGAAGACCTTCCTGGTGGGGGATGGAGATGGAAAGGATATGTAACAGTATCGGGGATGATAGTCAGGGAAGCAAGGGGGAACAAATGGAAGCATTCATGTACATAGAAAAGTGTTGTTCATCTCATCACTTTGCAGACAGCTATGCAAAAATAGTAGGTATCAAAAATAGTAGGTATCTGAGAAAGAACAAGTGTTCTTTCAATTCCACTTCAAGGATTCTGCATTGTCAAATTCTGGGGTTTCTTGGGATTTTGTGGATTTTATTTTAGGATTCCTTGCATAGTTTAATTAGTGTGCCCAAACTGTTAATTTATATTCAACCAATTTCGTGCACATCGACAAAAGGGTTGTCAGTGGAGCAGATTAGGGACATTCATCCTCAGTCAGCAATAAGGCACCATCCAAGATGGGGGGGAATCTTCGATCTTCGTCAAATTAAAAAAAAAAATCCAGTACTGCATCCAGTATGACAATTAACACTAGTTTTGGCAGACCTTAGCAATGATGTAGTTCTGGAAAAGGACAAAGAATTAAAAGAGGTTTTGCTGTGATTTGTAGGATAAAATCAGGATTTTCTTACTGTCTCTTATTTAATTTTATTTGGAGCCTTGTGGATGGAGGATATATATTAACCTAGTGCTTTCCCAACTGAACAAATTGTATTTTATTTTCAAACAATAAACAAATTGCTGAAGGTAGGGGAAGCAAAATTCCGAGGCACATTTGGAAGAAAGAGGCCTAGAGCTGCAGTTCCTCACGACGGAGTTTCTCCAGCACTTGTTTTTTTTGCTCAAAATTCCAGCATCTGCAGTCTCTTGTGTTGCCTTGTATTTAAAACATTTCATTTTAACCAAAACTTTTAAATTGTTACATTTCTTCCTGATGAGGTTAAGTCAAACACAAACAGAATTATTGAGCCATGTGAAACAATCCTGAATTTTAAACATTATATAATACTTCAAAATATCACTGACCAGTAAAAGTAAAAGCTGATGGGAAAAGGATGTGGATTCCCGCACTGTGTAGATCAAACATGATTGCAAAATATAAAACGATACTTCCAAGAACTGAAAAGGCATTGACAAATGTCCAGTAAGAGGTGTCCAGCGCAATCTGCCAAAAAAAAGTTAAAATATTTAATACAGACATTCTCCAGTTAATATTCTACATTAAATACTCTATGAATTTGGCAAGTCTGCAATATATCAAGTTTTCAATAATGTGGCCAAATGTAATTTTATTGCAATTCTCACAAATGCTACGGACCACAAACTTTATCATTCCCAGTCTGACCTCTCTGTCATGGGCCTCCTCCAGTGCCATAGTGAGGCCCGCTGGAAATTGGAGGAGCAGCACCTCATATTTCGCCTGGGCAGTTTGCGGCCCGGTGGTATGAACGTCGACTTCTCCAACTTCAGATAGCTCCTCTGTCCCTCCCTTCCCCTCCTCCTTCCCAGATCTCCCTCTATCTTCCTGTCTCCACCTATATCCTTCCCTTGTCCCACCCCCGACATCAGTCTGAAGAAGGGTCTCGACCCGAAACGTCACCCGTTCCTTCTCTCCCGAGATGCTGCCTGACCTGCTGAGTTACTCCAGCATTTTGTGAATAAATCAATTTGTACCAGCATCTGCAGTTATTTTCTTATACAAACTTTATGTCAATGGAAATCCCCAAGACAAGTTCTGCTTGCAAAATTGAAATGACAAGTTATAATCATGGTATTTACATATCCATACCATAATCAATTACTAAAATCTCATTGTTACTTAATGTGCATTTTCCTGGTGCTAATACTATATGTTTGGTATTATCTTACCCCAAGGCAAGTTCCTTTTAAATTAAATGATTCATTTTTAGCAAATGCGAAAATATGGAGCAAGGAAATAAATTTACTTAGGAGCTCCTCCTCTCGTGTGTCAGTTAAGCAGACCAGGATGTTCCAAAGTTCATAAGTGATAGGCGCAGAATTAGGCCATTCAGCCCATCAAGTCTACTCCACCAATCAATCATGGTGGATCTATCTCTCCCTCCTAACCCCATTCTCCTGCCTTCTCCGCATAAACCCTGACACCTTTAGCTTACACATTTATCTCTGCTGCTGTCAGCCAGAGTAACAAGGGAGAAAGTTTAAGCATTCCTGGTGAGGGTGGAAACAAAGGCATTGATCAATGATTACTTTGAACGATTTCTTCTGGAAAGCATGCAAAACTATGGATGGCAATAAACAAAGAATGTTGACCTCACATTCTCATTCACTGCTGATCACTGGCAAGGAACTCAAAGGCAATTGCACTCAAATCTATAGCAAGGTTATCTATTTTTGAAAGAGTGAATGAAACCATGAAACATCCACTTACCTGGAAATTAACAGCTATAATTAGAGAGGAGGCTGTGGTGACTGCAAATGACTGGTAGTCTGTCGGTGCCTCGCCATCCTGACCCATTGTTTGAAGGAAGGCTCCATATGGTACAAAGAAAATGATCATGGATACCACAATGCCATGAAATAAGCTGAGGAAGAACTTTGTAAAATTGAAGTAAGAGCCCTTTTGTCCTGGTATATAAAGCTTTGGAAACCGAAGACTCAATTTATCTGTGACATCCTAAAGAGAAGGGAAAAGAGGAAAAAACTGAGCAAAATGGATAACTATAATCCAAACTATACCATGGAACAGTGCAAAAGAGTAGAAGAGGATAAAATCATGCATCTTGTGGCATTGCATTTCTGCTATTGTGAACATTGGTCATTTGGCCTGGAAGTGATCTGGGCTTTGCCAAAATATTCTCTCCACAGGATCAGCTTAGTCAATGAATATGCATAAACTAGATCGATATTGAATCGCGGGGAAAGCAATGAAACTGCAATAGGAAGAAGGTACAAGTACCAGAAAAATATGACCTCCATGTTCCAGAACAGCTTCTTCTCAGCAACCATCAGGCTCTTGAATACTGCGCAACACTAATCACTGCAACAGCAACAATGATCTATTGTGGACTTTACTTTGGTTACACTGCAGTCTCTGGTTTTGCAATGTTATAGTTGGGTTACCTGATATTGCTAAGTATTAATTTATTGTATACGTGTACTTTTTGCATAAATAAGACTTGAATCTTGATTTTTGACCTGTTGTTAACTCAACCATAGAAAATGAAGGGATGACCTGATCAAGAAGTTTCAAATGTTATAAATTGATAGGGTAGGGAAGGACAAATCATTTTCCTGCAGAGAAGCTAAGATGAACTAATCTTAGTGGAGGAATCAGGAGGTGTTAAATCCACATGGCAAGTGGAACTCCAAACTATCTGAAAAAAATTAAATCTAAAACTGAACTTTAATCCACATTGAATGACATTAAGTTAACCTATAATTCATCAACTCTTCACATGATGCAGAAATCTGTATTTTGTTTGCTCCGAAAGAAATAACTCAATTTGAAACATTACAGGCATAATGTAAAAATGTGATGGACATGGAACAATATTGAATTCTTTTGTAACTTTGTCTGCACTCTATACATGGTGACTCTTTGCATACTTGTGCATTGTATGGAAAACAAAGAATTTCACTGTACCAAGGACGTGTGGCAAGAAAGTATCAATGAATTAATATTCAGATGGAACGTACCTGATCAAGCACCCCAACAACCAAAACTGGAAGACTGCTGTAGAGAACATTGTAAAGAGTGATGAACCAGTTTTCATATGCAGTCTGAAAATGAGAAGCGAATACATGAGATTCCCTTAATTCTCCAAATCTTATCTTATGCTGCAACATATGAGCAAGAAAGCAAATGCCTGTTTGTGTGCATAAAAACATTTAGAACCAAAAATATGAACAATTATGAACAGCATTCACAGCAGTGCAGTGCACAGTAAACATAACTACTGAAGTATTATCAACATAAGTTTTTCAAAAACATAATTCATCTTGACTGGATCCCTATTGAGCACATCCCTTCAATCTAAACAACTAACATCAATATTGGTGCCTTTGTCACAGCAAGGCAATAAAATACCATGAGGCATTATGGGTGGGTTAAAAAATAAGAAAGGAGCAATTACTTTAATAAGATTATATAATAATAATAATAATAAGCATTTATTCTATATAGCGCCTTATCAGGTGCTCAAAGCGCTTTACATAAACAATCATAACATAAAAACAAACAGACAAACTATCCTAACGGAAAAGCGGCGAATAAACAACGCCAGCGTCCTCTCACGTCAGGGTCCGGCAGTAGACAACAAAAAGCACAGGACACACAGATACAATTTTTACACAAACAGCCATCACAGTGATTGCTCTAGGCACACCCTCACTGTGATGGAAGGCAAAGTCTTATCTCCTCCTCATTTCTTCTCCCGTGGTGCCACGAGGTGATCGAGGCTCCCAACTTTTTGAAGCCCCCACCGGGCGATGGAAAGTCCCAGGGCCGAGCCGAGCAGGCCGATGAAAGTCCTGAGCCCCCACTGGGCGATGGAAAGTCCCAGGGCCGAGCCGAGCAGGCCGATGAAAGTCCTGAGCCCCCACCGGGCGATGGAAAGTGCTGCGGCCGGGCCACGCAGGGCGATGAAGGGCCTGCGAGCGGGTCGATCGTACCTCGCGCTTCGGGGCGGTCGAAGCTGCTACGGCTGGAGCTCCCAAAAACCGGTCGCCAGCCAGGGACCTGGGAGCTCCCGATGTTGCGGTCTGCAGGGCCCACGGCCGTAGCCTCCGAGATGGTAAGTCCAGGCCCTGCAACCGGAGTCTTCAAGGTCGATCCCAGCTGGAGGCCGCCGACTCCACGATGTTAGGCCGTAGCGCGAACGGAGATACGACACGGTAAAGGTCGCATCTCCGTTGAGGAAGAGATTAGAAAAAAGGTTTCCCCCACCCCCCCACATACACAGAGTTAAAAATAGAACAAAACGCACATTAAACGATGACAATAGACAAAAAAACAAAAAAAAGACAGAGAGACTGCCGGTGAGCCGCAGCTGCAGAACACAGCCACGCCCCTTTTATTATAGGCCACCAAATAGCCAGTGGGAGATAGAGGATCAGATGTGTAGACAGATTGCAGAAGGATGCACGAACCACAGGGTTGTTGTTGCGTGAGATTTTAGCTATCGTTTAACTGTTCTGCTTGTTGACACGCATTGCGAAACTAAAGATGCCACATTGTTCTTAGGAAAGCCTTGGCTGAATGATTGGAACAACATATAAGATATGTGCTAGTCTACCCTTGTTTGTTCGGCAGTGTATGAACCCGTGCCATCTGCACACTTGAGGAACTGTCTCCCGGGGAAGTTTAATAGGACTTTGATTAGGCCGCATTTGGAGTATTGTGTGCAGTACAGGTTGCCCCATTCCAGGAAAAATGTGTAAGGTTTGGAGAGTTTGCAGAGGAGATTTAGCAATATGTTGCCTGGTTTTGAGGTTTTCAGCTACAGGGAGAGATTAGATAGACTTGATTATTTTCTTTGGAGCATCAGAGGTTGAGGGGAGACTTTTTAGAAGTAAATGATGAGAGGCATAAATAGGGTAGACAGTCAGAACTTTTTTCCCAACGTGGAAATCTCCAAAACTGGAGGGCATAGCAAAAGGTGTGGCATTAAGACAATAGACAATAGACAATAGGTGCAGGAGTAGGCCATTCAGCCCTTCGAGCCAGCACCGCCATTCAATGCGATCATGGCTGATCACTCTCAATCAGTACCCCGTTCCTGCCTTCTCCCCATACCCCCTCACTCCGCTATCCTTAAGAGCTCTATCCAGCTCTCTCTTGAAAGCATCCAACGAACTGGCCTCCACTGCCTTCTGAGGCAGAGAATTCCACACCTTCACCACCCTCTGACTGAAAAAGTTCTTCCTCATCTCCGTTCTAAATGGCCTACCCCTTATTCTCAAACTGTGGCCCCTTGTTCTGGACTCCCCCAACATTGGGAACATGTTATCTGCCTCTAATGTGTCCAATCCCCTAATTATCTTATACGTTTCAATAAGATCCCCCCTCATCCTTCTAAATTCCAGTGTATACAAGCCCAATCGCTCCAGCCTTTCAACATACGACAGTCCCGCCATTCCGGGAATTAACCTAGTGAACCTACGCTGCACGCCCTCCATAGCAAGAATATCCTTCCTCAAATTTGGAGACCAAAACTGCACACAGTACTCCAGGTAAGGCAACTTCAATTTGAATACGTCACAGGATCCAAATAACAAAATAATTTATGAGAAATAATTAAAGCAATGATAGCATCACCACGATAATTAAATGCTGATATTGAAAATGCTGATGACACATTCCAATGAAAACGTGGAATTCTTTTCAATTTCTGAAGCAGAGTAAAGACCCTTAATTTTACTATACTTCACCTAATAATCCTAACTTCATACTTTTTTCTTCTGGTTCAGTGAACCTTTCTGGCTCTTGACACTAAAATAATCAATGATGGTCTTTATTGTAAGATTTTAAAAGCTGACATGTCACATTGGTTGAATTCTTCAAATAAAAAGTCAGACTTGTTGTTATTTTACCTGTGCAGAAAATCCATTGAAGAAGGAATACCAAAAGTGAACTAAAGTAAATGCGAAGTTTTTGTAGAAGAAGTACTTTAAAAACTTGCACATCCGGATGTAGGACCACCTCCCATGAACCAGGAGCAGTCGTTGCAGGAAACGAAACTGCCCAAAAGCATAGTCACTCGACATGACTGCCTGCATGCCTTCCTGGCCACTGATTCCCACGCCAATATGAGCAGCTGCAGCAGGGAATAAACAAAATCTACTGTCATTGTCAGCTTCAATTAAACACTGCATTTTAAGCAGAAATGAACATAGTTAAACTACTTTTATTCACAAAATGCTGGAGTAACTCAGCAGGTCAGGCAGCATCTCAGGAGAGAAGGAATGGGTGACGTTTCGGGTCGAGACCCTTCTTCAGACTGATGTCAGGGGGGCGGGACAAAGAAAGGATATAGGTGGAGACAGGAAGATAGAGGGAGAACTGGGAAGGGGGAGGGGAAGAGAGGGACAGAGGAACTATCTAAAGTTGGAGAAGTCAATGTTCATACCGCTGGGAACTCAACAGGTCAGGCAGCATCTCAGGAGAGAAGGATCTCAGGAGAGAAGGAGAGAAGAATCTTCTCTAAAGAAGGGTGTTGACCCGAAACGTCACACATTCCTTCTCTCCTGAGATGCTGCCTGACCTGCTGAGTTACTCCAGCATTTTGTGAATAAACTACTGGTGCATTAATATCCAAAAACCTTTGAAAGACACAAAATGCCGGAATAATTGAATGGGTCAGGCAGCATCTTTGGAGAAAATAAATAGACGACGTTTTGGGACGGGATCCTTCTTCAAACTGTTATGCACTGGCGTGTTCAACAAAACTGTTCAGACAAAGGCCAAAATTAATACACACAAGATGCGAGACAAAATAAAGCGTGGGGGTGTTTATGGGCAGGAAACATAGAAACATAGAAAATAGGTGCAGGAGTAGGCCATTCGGCCCTTCGAGCCTGCACCGCCATTCAATATGATCATGGCTGATCATCCAACTCAGTATCCCGTACCTGCCTTCTCTCCATACCCCCTGATCCCTTTAGCCACAAGGGCAACATCTAACTCCCTCTTAAATATAGCCAATGAACTGGCTTTCCTTCCCTTTCTCCCCAGAACCCTCTCCCCCAGGCTGACCTTGCACCCATCTCTCCCCTCCCCTCCTAAACAATTCAAACTTTTGACAATCCTCTAACTGCAACATTTGCAACTCTCTGATCCTTTTGTCTCACACCTTTGTGTTCATCTCTGGCATTTGTCCAACCATCGCCTATCAAAATCCACCCTCACCCGCTATGACCTGCCATGCTTTATACTGCCCCTCCACTATTCCTGTGAGCTGCCATGCTTTGACCTTCACCCACCCACCCCTGCAATCAGTCTGAAGAAGGGTCCTGATCTGAAACGTTACCTATCCATTTTCTCCAGGGTTGCTGCCTGAACTGCTGGGTTACTATCACTTTGTGCCCTTTCTTGGGAAACCAGCATCTGCAGTTCCTTGTTTCTACAATTCAAAACCTTAGCTGTGCTGTCTACCCAAGCTTTATTACAGCCCTCTTTATAATGGATTTTGGTTATAGGGGACAGAGCATCCCCACAATAATCAGACATCACCATCTCTTTAAGAGCACGCTACTAGTTACACAGCGGAGTCCATGAAATTAACAAGCAATTGCTTCCCTGAACACTTATGCAATGAAACTTCTTTAAACAGTAACAAACAGCCTTTAGTATTTTTAGCTTGCAGCGGGGCGGCATGTTGGCACAGCAGTAGAGCTACTGCCTTAACGCGCCAGAGACCTGGGTTTGAACCTGACGACAGGTGCCGTCTGTCCGAAGTTTGTACATTCTCCCCGAACAAAATATGTACCTGCACTCTAGATTCCAGTGCAGGCCAATTCTCTGAATGCATTCAAGAGAGAGCTAGATAGAGCTCTTAAGGATAGCAGAGTCAGGGTGTATGGGGAGAAGGCAGGAACGGGGATACTGATTGAGAATGATCAGCCATGATCACATTAAATGGCGGTGCTGGTTCGAAGGGCCGAATGGCCTACTCCTGCACCTATTGTCTATTGTCTATTCCTCTGCTCCACAATATTCCCCAGAGCCCTGCCATTCACTGCATAGTTCCTGCCCATGTTAAACTTCCCTAAATACACCACCTCACATTCCTTTATACTAAATTCCACCAACCATTCCTTAGCCCACCTGGCCAACCGATCAAGATCCTGCTGCAATTTTTGACAGCCATCTTCACTATCTACACTTTCATCTGCAAACTTGCTAAATATGCAATGTACGTTCACATCCAAATAATTGATATAGATAACAGCAGTGGGCCCAGCACTCAACCAAGAAGCACCACACTAATTACAAGCCTCCAGTCCCAAAAGCAAAGTTGCACCATCATCCTCTGCTTCCTTCCATGAAGCCAATTTTCTATCCATTCAGCTATCGAGCTTTGAATCCCATGCGATCTACATAACATTCCAGAGCAGTTTACCATCTAGAAACTTGTTGAATGCCTTGCTGAAATCCATATACACAACATCGACAGCTCTGCCCTCAATACCCTTTTTGGTCACATTTTCAAAAAACTCAAGATTCATGAGACATGACCTCCCTGCTGACTATCTCCAATCAGCCCTTGTCCATTTAAATGCATATATATCTTATCCCTCAGAACTAAATGCATATATCTTATCCCTCAGAACTAAATGCATGTATATCTTATCATAGAGTTATAGTCATAGAGTCATAGAGTCATACAGTGTGGAAACAGGCTCCTCGGCCCAACTCGTCCACACCGGCCAACAATGTTCCAGCTCCACTAGTCCCACTTGCCTGCGCTTGGTCCACATCCCTCCAAGATCTCCCTTCATCCTCCTGCGCTCCATGGAATAGAGATGCAGCCGACTTGACTTCTCCCTTTAGCTCACGCCCTCTAATCCGGGCAACATCCTCGTAAATGTTTTCTGAACCCTTTCAAGCTTGAAAATATCTTTCTTACAACATGGTGCTCGGAACTGAACACAATTTTCTAAATGCGGTCTCACCAACGCTTTATACAACTGCAACATGACCTCCCAACTTCTTCACTCAATACTCTGACTGATGAGGGCCAAAGTGCCAAAAGTCTTTTTGACCACCTTATCTACCTGCGACTCGACCTTCAAGAAACCATGCACCTGTACTCCTAGATCCCTCTGCTCTACAACACCACCCAGAGGCCTACCATTTACAAGGTCCTGCCCTTGTTCGACATCCCAAAATGCAACACCTCACACTTTTCTGTATTAAATTCCATTAACCATTCCTCTGCCCACCTGGCCAATCAATCCAGATGCTGCTGCAATTGTTCACAACCATCTTCACTATCTGAAAAACCACAAACTTTTGTATCATCTGCAAATTTGCTAATCTTGCCCTGTATGTTCTCATCCAAATCATTCATGTAGATGACAAACAGTAATGGGCCCAGCACCGAACCCTGAGGCACACCACAAAACATCTCACTTGGCCGATGTTCCTTTCCCCTCAAATAACCTGCTCCAGTCAACTTGAGCGAGACCTTCTCTTATACCCTCAAAGTTGGTCTTACCCCAGTTGAGCATTTTAACACATGGAACCTCTCCGTCCCTATCCATAATGATCTTAAACCTAATTGAACTGTGGTCACTGGTCCCAAAAGGCTCCTCCACCCACACTTCATTAACTTTCCCTTCCCAGTTTCCCCAAACTAGATCCAGCGTTGCCCTCTCACATGTGGGGGCCTCCACATACTGCTTAAGAAAACTCTCATGAAGACTTTTGAGGAATTGCATCCCATCTAAACTGTTTAGGCTATGATTTTCCCAGTCTATATTGGGAAAGTTAAAATCCCCTACTACAACACCCTTATTTGACCTGCAGTTGTCTGCAATCTCCTAGCACATTTGTTCTTCTAATTCCCATTGACTATTCTGTGGTCTGTTGTACACCCCCAACAAGGTGATCATCCCTTTCTTATTCCTCAGCTCCATCCATATAGCTGATTAATGACTTAGACGAAGGGATTAAAAGTACCATTAGCAAATTTGCAGATGATACTAAGCTGGGGGGTAGTGTGAATTGTGAGGAAGATGCAATAAGGCTGCAGGGTGACTTGGACAGGTTGTGTGAGTGGGCGGATACATGGCAGATGCAGTTTAATGTAGATAAGTGTGAGGTTATTCACTTTGGAAGTAAGAATAGAAAGGCAGATTATTATCTGAATGGTGTCAAGTTAGGAGGAGGGGGAGTTCAACGAGATCTGGGTGTCCTAGTGCATCAGTCAATGAAAGGAAGCATGCAGGTACAGCAGGCAGTGAAGAAAGCCAATGGAATGTTGGCCTTCGTAACAAGAGGAGTTGAGTATAGGAGCAAAGAGGTCCTTCTACAGTTGTACCGGGCCCTGGTGAGACCGCACCTGGAGTACTGTGTGCAGTTTTGGTCTCCAAATTTGAGGAAGGATATTCTTGCTATGGAGGGCGTGCAGCGTAGGTTCACTAGGTTAATTCCCGGAATGGCGGGACTGTCGTATGTTGAAAGGCTGGAGCGATTGGGCTTGTATACACTGGAATTTAGAAGGATGAGGGGGGATCTTATTGAAACATATAAGATAATTAGGGGATTGGACACATTAGAGGCAGGAAACATGTTCCCAATGTTGGGGGAGTCCAGAACAAGGGGCCACAGTTTAAGAATAAGGGGTAGGCCATTTAGAACGGAGATGAGGAAGAACTTTTTCAGTCAGAGAGTGGTGAAGGTGTGGAATTCTCTGCCTCAGAAGGCAGTGGAGGCCAGTTCGTTGGATGCTTTCAAGAGAGAGCTGGATAGAGCTCTTAAGGATAGCGGAGTGAGGGGGTATGGGGAGAAGGCAGGAACGGGGTACTGATTGAGAGTGATCAGCCATGGTCGCATTGAATGGCGGTGCTGGCTCGAAGGGCCGAATGGCCTACTCCTGCACCTATTGTCTATTGTCTATTGCCTCTCGAGATGAACCGTCCGTAATGTCACCTCTGAACACAGTGTGACATCCTCCTGAGCCAATAATGCAAACCCCTCCGCTTTTTCTCTCATCCATCTCTCCTGAAGCTCCTGTCCCCCGGAGCATTGAGCTGCCGGTTCTGCCCCTCCCTTAACCAAGTTTCAGTCATTATCCCTCTGTGAACCAAAGAACTGGGTTTTGCAATCTATCTTTGCTCATTTCAAAAGAGATGAAACTGCATTTTGTCATGCGAAGTGATTCATGAGTTCTCAGAAAAGCCAAATAACATTTCTTCAATACAACCAGACATGTCGAATGCATATTACACTTCAGCTGAACGACAAAAATCAGGTTTTTAATTAATAACATCCATTTAAAAAAAATGATCAGTTCAATTTCAGCCCTTAGAAAAATCCTAATGCATCAGAATTGTTTGAAATAGCACTGAAACCATGTGACAAAGATTGAGAAATACTCAAGGTTTCGCAATGTCTTCAGGAAGGAATCTATTCCACTACCATGCTATGCACTCTGCAGCCAATCTTCCTCTAACCATGTTTTTAAAAGCATATTATTTCAAAAAGCAAAACAAAAATTATTGGATTGCGTATTCCAGATGCCCCAGTTCGATTTTGTATCAAGTCGAATTTCACATCGATTCAATGCTAAAACAATGCCAGATAGCTAATGCCCTTTCATTCTTCCCCTCGTAGGATTCAATTCAACCCGAAAGGTTGCAAGAAAAAATAGACAAAAGTAGAATTACAAGAAACCCACATTATTTTAAGAGATCATTGCACTCACTTTTAATCATGTTAACATCATTAGCTCCATCTCCAATCGCCAGGGTAATTGCTTTCTTATATTTTTTCACTAAACTCACGACCATGGCTTTCTGTTTGGGGGTGACGCGGCAGCAGATTACTGCAGAACACTGACAGGCCAAATCTACAAAATCTTTCTGCCTTATTTCTTTAGCAGCTTCATTTATTTCATTCTTTTCCATTTGCATCTTCTTCTCGCTCTCAGTTTTCGGTCGCTTGAACCATTTCCTTTTTCTTCTTTTCTTTTCTTTGAGTATTTCATTCTGGAAAAGAAATGCATTAAAAAAACATGGGAACAGGACTAAACTATTTGGCCAATCAAGCCTGTTCTCCCATTTATTAAGATCTATTGTCCATCAATCTGCATGCCATTCTTCCCAATCCCTTCATACCTTTGGTTAAAGAGACACTCTCAGATATTACCATGCATGAAAATAAATAAGGGTCATGAGGAAACTCAGCATATGTCGAGAGAAACATTAAGAATGCTCACTAATAGTTTACCAAGAGACTGATCTGGTCAAACTCCTCGATGATATTCACTGACAGCATCTAAATATCTTCCCTTATTTGTTAGAGATAAACTGTTTAACTTGGAGATTTATTTTTTGATTAAGTAACAAGAGGGTGCTGTAGAGAGGGAAAAAACATTTGACGTGAGATGTGTGTACTTCCAACCCAGCTTGAACATGGTGCCACATATTAGGGAAGAAAGGGTTGCAGCTAGGTAACAGGATACAATAATAAATAATTGGTTGTTAATTGTACTGCTTTGTCTAGTTTTGGAGAGACAGCGTGGAAACAGGCCCTCCGGCCCACAGAGTCTGCACCGACCAGCAATCCCCGCACATTAACAATATCTCACACACACTTGGGACAATTTACATTTATACCAAGCCAATTAACCTATAAACCTGTACTCTTTGGAGTGTGGGAGGAAACCGAAAATCTCGGAGAAAACCCATCCAGGTCACGGGGAGAACGTATAAATTCCGTACAGACAAGCACCCTGAGGTCAGGATTGAACCCCAGTCTCTGGTGCTGTAAGGCAGTGCCTCTACCGCTGCGCCACCGTGTCGCCCTTAGGAAGTTTGATATTATAGAAAATAACGTGCATTCCCTTAACACGGTACAGAGCCCACACCTCCCCCTGTGAATGCCAACACGTTTACTACAAGGAATCATTTTCACCAAAATGCTTCAAAGTTATAGGCTGTCAAAAATTGCAGTAGAATCTTGATCAGTTGGGAAGGTGGGCTGAGAAATGGTTGATGGAATTTAATACAGAGAAATGTGAAGTGTTGCATTTTGAGAGCACTAACATGGGCACAACCTACACAGTGAATGGTAGGGCTCCGGGGAGTGTTGTAGAGCAGAGGGATGTAGGAGCACAGGTACATAGTTCGTTGAAAGTGGCATCACACGAAGATAGGGTGATCAAAAAGGGTATTGGCACATTGGCTTTCATCAGTCAAGAGTATTGAGTATAGAAGTTGGGAGGTCATGTTGCAGTTCTTTCAGACAACTGGTGAGACCGCATTTAGAGTATAGTGTTAGTTTTGGGCTCCAAGAAAATATAGGAAAGATGTTGTCAAACTGGAATGGGTGCAGAGAAGATTTATGAGGATGTTGCCTGGACTTGAGTATCTGAGCTACAGAGAGAGGTTGGGCTTCCTGGAGTGCAGGGGATGAGTGGTGATCTCATAGAGGTGTACAAAATCATGAGAGGAATAGATCGCTTCAATACCCAGAGTCTCTTGCCCAGAGGAGGGGAATCAAGAACCAGATGACATAGGTTTAAGATGCGGGTAGGAAAGATTCAATAGGAACTCAAGAGGTAACTTTTTCACACAAAGGGTAGTGGGTGCATGGAACAAGCTACCAAAGGAGGTAGTTGAGGCTGGGAGTATCCCAATGTTTAATAAACAGTTAGGACAGGTTTAGAGGGATAGGAGTCACACACAGGCAGGTGGAACGATTGTAGATGAGACATAAGGTTGCCAACTGTCTCATGTGCTGGGTCCAGGAAAGATCTTCGAAAATACGCAGGTCCAAGAATTTGAAGCTTTTGACTCTCTCCACCATCATCCATCCCGTTGATATAACCAGGATTGATTGTGGGTCCTCATCCTTCTTCTTCCAAAGTCCACAATCAGTTCTTTGGTTTTAGTGATATTGAGAGCCAGGTTGTTGTGCTGGCACCATTTGGTGATCTCACTTCTATA
This sequence comes from Rhinoraja longicauda, assembly GCF_053455715.1. NCBI lineage: Eukaryota > Metazoa > Chordata > Chondrichthyes > Rajiformes > Arhynchobatidae > Rhinoraja > Rhinoraja longicauda. Next base: position 28,731,964 of record NC_135953.1, read on the forward strand.
CTCTGACTCATCACAAACTCATCACGGTAATTCGTCCACCAACGGTGGTGGTCATCGGCGAACGTGAAGATGGAGTTCGCACTATGTCTGCCAGCACAGTCATGAGCATAGAGCAAGTAGAGCAGGGGGCCGAACACGCAGCCTGAGGTGCTCCCGTACTGATTGTTAATGAGGAAGAAGTATTTTTGCCAATTCCAACAGACTGTGGACGATGAAGTTGAGGATCCAATTGCAGAGGGATGCGCAGAGACCCAGTTCCGTGAGCTTGGTAACCAGCTTGGAGGGGATGATGGTATTGAACACCAAGCTGTAGTCTATAAACAACAGCCTGACTTAAGTGTTTTTATTGTCCAAGTGGTCCAGTGCAGAGTGGAGAGCCAGTGAATTTGCATCCTCCGTTGACCTGTTGTGACGGTAGGCAAACTGTAGTGGGTCAAGGTTCTTGTTGAGGTAGGAGTTGATATCCACCATAACCAACCTCTCTAAGCACTTCTTCACTACAGACGCTAGTGCCAGTGGTTGATAGTCGTTGGGCACGTCACCTCTCTCTTCTTCGGCATCGGTATTATTGATGCCCTCTTAAAGCAGGCATTAAATCCATGGCTCAAATTCTTCACAAAGAAGTTTTTGGAACTTGCTGAGAGCACTTCATTGATTTCCCCAATTGCCATGCAAAAGTTTTCACTTCTCATCAATCGGAAGAGACAGGAAGGAAGAACGGGACAATTTCCTGTGGAATGGACGAGGCTGCTCCTTCGAAGGGCAGTGTCGCAGTCGGGGAATTATTTAGTTTAGTTTAGAGATTAGAGTGCGGAAACAAGCCCTTCGGCTCACTGAGTCTTCGCCGACCAACGATCCCCGATACACTAGCACACGCTACACACTAGGGATAATTTACAATTTTTTCAGAAGCCAATGAACCTGCAAACCTGCACATCTTTGGAGTGTGGGAGGAAACCGGAGCACCCAAGGAAAACCCATGCTGTCACAGGGAGAACATACAAACTCAGTACAGACAGCACCCGGTCAGGATCGAACTCGGGTATCTGGCGTTGTAATGTAGCAACTCTACCACTGCATCACCATGCCGCCCCGATGTGTTCCTTCCCTCAGATGACAGAATTTTTCCTCGTCTTTGTTCTCAATGGGGTGGGCACCTGGTGACTGAGCCATAGTGAAGGCAGAAAGTGCATTGTAAGAATCTGGAAAGATTCTGGAAATAAGGAAACTGATGCAATTGTGCTAACTGTGGAGGGATCGCCCTGCCACATGGCAGAGAGCAGCTCATTGCCAAGGTCCTCACCTGCATCCACATCGTGGCCAAGGAGTATCACAGTAAGCTGACAAGGGCACTGCACTAGCAATTCATTCTTGATAAAGTGCAAAGAGAGATTTTCTAAAGTTCTACTAACCCCCTATTTCTTTTTGATCTTATTTAACTTACATCAAAGATGTGACACTCTCAGGAAAACAATATTTTGTTGTAAAATATGTTTTGCATTTTAAAGCCAGAAATTCCATGTAACTTTAATTTAACATGTTTACTTAGAAGATTAATTGTAATTCTGTATTTAGACATCTTTGGAGTGTGGGAGGAAATCGGAGGGGATCTTATCGAAACGTAAATGATTATTAAGGGGTTGGACACGTTAGAGGCAGGAAACATGTTCCCAATGTTGGGGGAGTCCAGAACCAGGGGCCACAGTTTAAGAAAAAGGGGTAGGCCATTTAGAATGGAGATGAGGAAAAACTTTTTCAGTCAGAGAGTTGTGAATCTGTGGAATTCTCTGCCTCGGAAAGCAGTGGAGGCCAATTCTCTGAATGCATTCAAGAGAGAGCTAGATAGAGCTCTTAAGGATAGCGGAGTCAGGGGGTATGGGGAGAAGGCAGGAACGGGGTACTGATTGAGAATGATCAGCAGCACATTGAATATGAATTGAATGTGCTGGCTCAAAGGGCCGAATGGCCTACTCCTGCACCTATTGTCTAGACACACCCAGAATGATTCTCTATTGAACTCATTACAGAGTAATCTGTTGAAAAATGCCCCTTGTCTGTAGAAGGTGCATTTAAATTATATGAGATGTTATTGGACTGGAAATTAGCCCATTTGTACAGCTGTAGATTTTGTTTTGCAAACATAAAAATTGAACAACACTAATTACTCACCAACCAAGAGCCAGTGATTATCATTGCAGGGTTTTCATCACTTTTGAAGATATTTTGTGTGGGGGCCTTGGGCTCTCTGGGGGTCAAATTTGTTCCTTGCATTTTCGTGAGCATGGTACTGAAAAGGTATTTAATAAAAAATAATATAATTTAAATTTACGGCAAAAGTACTGCAGATACGATGCTGATCACATTCAGCACTACTCTTTCTGCACAAGATCACAGTTCTAGAGTGCCTTCATACATCTTTTTGAAAAAATATTTCCCAACTAAAGATTTGTAATGTTCCGTGGAAGGGATCCCTTCTGGAACAGTTGGATGTAAAAAAAAATATTGTCCACCCTAAAAGTTACAAAGCTATTAATCCAGATATGCATTTATCAAGAGGTCATGGGAACATTAACTTTTGATACATTCATGTAAGCTATAACCCATTTACATGATTACATGATAATGGACTTCTTATGATCTACCAGCCACCATCTGGTGTTGAGTAGGTTGGAACATGGTCTTCATGTCAGCATAGTGCTGCTGCTTCTCCCAAATTGGGCTGGAGCTTCCAATCCAAAAAAAACAGTATTTGTAATTAATTAGCCTGTGGTCATTCAAAATCTAATGTATCGTTATTACCGTTGAGTGATCAAACCTTCCTTGTTTCATGTGGGAGGGTAGCCAGGAGTCTCCACACAGGTGCCAGCTAATAATGATGAATTGAGGAGAGTCTGTTGCTTTGAATACCCAGGGTCCTGTTGCCACCTAATGTGTTGGGATTAAAGAGTGGACCCAAGCCCTTTGGCCCAGCCAACCTCTTAATGTACCATTGATGGTGAAAAAACCCCAAACTGATTGCAGAACCTACAAATCTGAAACTGAAACCAATTACTGGAAGTTTAATGCCAGTAAACAGCATCTGTGAGAGGGAAACAGAACTGAGATTTCAAAGTTAGTTATGATGAATGTCTAATTGCCATATTCACTCTGATCGCCAGCAACAAGGAAGTTAATTGTAGCGGTCAGAGTGAATATCTTTTCATGTCAATTCTATACAGGGCTTTCATTATCTGGTAGGTTTCAACGCTCATCCTTCTAAACTCCAGTGAGTGACTGCATCAGATTCCTGAAGAAGGGTCTCGACCCAAAACATCACCCAGTCCTCTCCAGAGATGCTGACTGTTCCGCTGAGTTACTCCAACATTTTGTGTGTATCTTTCTGAAGCAGTCTCTCTTCAGAGTTCCCTCTTAACAGATTATGAGGAAATTTTCACTGAAAAAAATTTCTATCATCCCTGACCCGTGACTGCTCAGTTGAGAAACACCAGAGTCTATTTTTTGGAAGCACACAGGCCTGTTAAGCACCTCGTAGTCCAGCAGTAGCAGTCTACAAGTTCCACATTGGTCTCAATCACCTTAGAACTAGAGTGGAAGTTATACTTGCCATAAAGTAATGCTAAAAATGACAAGAACAGTGACTGTACAACAAAGAGGATTTTGCAAACAAAATTGCTGTGCAATTAGGAATTATATCTTCTAGTTTGGTAAATATATACTTACTTAATTTCCTCTCCATCATATAGGGTCATTTCATTTGTTAGCAATTGACAGGAAAAACCAATGTTTTCAGCAGTTTCTAGTTTAAACAAATTGTTTTTATTAGAACACAATCTATTTAAATGAGAATATTAAATATAACATTAACGACTAGGAAAATAACAGACTTGAATTTCTCTGTTATTAGTTTTCATTTTCAAAGAATTAAGTTACATGTCGATCCACACAAAAGTAAATCATAGAAACATATAAGGAAAGATTGGAAAGACGGCTTGTATTCGCTGGGATTTAGAAGGATGAGAGGGGATCTTATAGAGACGTATAAAATTATAAAAGGACTAGACAAGCTAGATGCAGGAAAAATGTTCCCAATGTTGGGGGAGTCCAGAACCAGGGGCCACAGTCTAAGAATAAAGGGGAGGCCATTTAAAACTGAGGCGAGAAGAAACTTTTTCACCCAGAGAGTTATGAATTTGTGGAATTCTCTGCCACAGAAGGCAGTGGATGCCAATTCACTGGATGAAGTTAAAAGAGAGTTAGATAGTGCTCTCGGGTCTAATGGAATCAAGGGATATGGGGAGAAGGCAGCACAGGTTACTGATTGTAGATGATCAGCCATGGGGACCAACATTCTGGCAGGCAGTTTTGCTAGCGCTACAAGCATGGCTTTAAACTAAGTAGTGGGGGGGAGGGGTTGACAAATTGGGAATATGAAGATGGAGTTAAAGGGGAAGCGAATACAGGAGAAACTGTAAAGGACTCTCGAATGAATGGGAAGAGAAGTTCTAGAAGGGATATGAGAGTAAGGTCAGGGCCAATTGTGACCGGTGTGAGAGGGGAGGTTAATACCGGTTAAAGTGTTGTATTTAAATGCGCGAAGTATAAAAAATAAAGTGGATGAGCTTGAGGCTCAGTTAGACATTGGCAAGTATGATGTTGTGGGAATCACTGAGACATGGCTACAAGAGGACCAGGGCTGGGAGCTGAATATTCAGGGGTACACAACGTACAGAAAAAACAGGCAGGTGGGGAGAGGGGGCGGGATAGCTCTGTTGGTAAGGAATGATATTCACTCCCTTGCAAGGAGTGACATAGAATCAGGAGATGTAGAATCAGTATGGATAGAGATGAGGAATTGTAAGGGTAAAAAGACCCTAATGGGAGTCATCTACAGGCCCCCAAACAGTAGCCTCGACATAGGGTGCAAGTTGAATCAGGAGCTAAAATTGGCATGTCGCAAATGTAATGCTACGGTGGTCATGGGAGATTTCAACATGCAGGTAGACTGGGAAAATCAGGTTGGTAATGGACCCCAGGAAAGAGAGTTTGTGGAGTGCCTCCGAGATAGATTCTTAGAACAGCTTGTACTGGAGCCTACCAGGGAGAAGGCAATTCTGGATTTAGTGTTAAGTAATGAACCTGACCTGATAAGGGGACTTGAGGTAAAAGAGCCATCAGGAGGCAGTGACCACAATATGATAAGTTTTACTCTACAAATTGAGAGGGAGAAGGGAAAATCGGAGGTGTCAGTATTACAGTATAGCAAAGGGGATTACAGAGGCATGAGGCAGGAGCTGGCCAAAATTGACTGGAAGGAGGCCCTAGCAGGGAAGACTGTGGAACAGCAATGGCAGGTATTCCTGGGAATAATGCAGAAGTTGCAGGATCAATTTATCCCAAAGAGGAGGAAAGATTCTAAGGGGAGTAAGAGGCACCTGTGGCTGACAAGGGAAGTCAAGGACAGCATAAAAATAAAAGGGAAGAAGTATAACATAGCAAAGAAGAGTGGGAAGCCAGAGGATTGGTACTCTTTTAAGCGACAACAGAAGATTACTAAAAAGACAATACGGGGAGAAAAGATGAGGTACGAGGGTAAGCTAACCAATAATATAAAGGAGGATAGTAAAAGCTTTTTTAGGTATGTGAAGAGGAAAAAAATAGTCAAGGCAAATGTGGGTCCCTTGAAGACAGTAGCAGGGGAATTTATTATGGTGAACAAGGAAATGGCAGACGAGTTGAACCGGTACTTTGGATCTGTCTTCACTAAAGAGGATACAAACAATCTCCCAGATGTTCTAGTGGCCAGAGATCCTAGGGTGACAGAGGAACTGGAGGAAATCCACAGTAGGCAGGAAAACGTTTTGGGTAGACTGATGGGACTCAAGGCTGATAAATCCCCAGGGCCTGATGGTCTGCATCCCAGGGTGCTTAAGGAGGTGGCTCTAGAAATTGTGGACGCATTAGTGATTATTTTCCAATGTTCTATAGATTCCAGGTCAGTTCCTGTCGATTGGAGGGTAGCTAATGTTATCCCACTTTTCAAGAAAGGAGGGAGAGAGAAAAAACGGGAAATTATAGACCAGTTAGTCTGACATCAGTGGTGGGGAAGATGCTGGAGTCAATTATAAAAGACGAAATTGCGGAGCATTTGGATCGCAGTAACAGGATCGTTCCGAGTCAGCATGGATTTACGAAGGGGATATCGTGCTTGACTAATCTACTGGAATTTTTTTGAGGATGTAACTAGGAAAATTGACAGGGGAGAGCTGGTGGATGTGGTGTACCTCGACATTCAGAAAGCCTTCGACAAGGTCCCACATAGGAGATTGGTGGGCAAAATTAGAGCACATGGTATTGGAGGTAGGGTACTGACATGGGTAGAAATTTGGTTGACAGACAGAAAGCAAAGAGTGGGGATAAATGGGTCCCTTTCAGAATGGCAGTGACTAGTGGGGTACCGCAAGGCTCGGTGTTGGGACCGCAGCTATTTACAATATACATCAATGACTTGGATGAAAGGATTAAAAGTATCATTAGCAAATTTGCCGATGATACAAAGCTAGGTGGCAGTGTGAACTGTGAGGAAGATGCTATGAGGTTGCAGGGTGACTTGGACAGGTTGTGTGAGTGGGCGGATGCATGGCAGATGCAGTTTAATGTAGATAAGTGTGAGGTTATCCACTTTGGTGGTAAGAATAGGAAGGCAGATTATTATCTGAATGGTGTTAAGTTAGGAAAAGGTGACGTACAACGTGATCTGGGTGTCTTAGTGCATCAGTCACTGAAAGGAAGCATGCAGGTACAGCAGGCAGTGAAGAAAGCCAATGGAATGTTGGCCTTCATAACAAGAGGAGTTGAGTATAGGAGCAAAGAGGTCCTTCTGCAGTTGTACAGGGCCCTAGTGAGACCGCACCTGCAGTATTGTGGGCAGTTTTGGTCTCCAAATTTGAGGAAGGATATTCTTGCTATTGAGGGCCGGCAGCGTAGGTTTACTAGGTTAATTCCCGGAATGGCGGGACTGTCATATGTTGAAAGACTGGAGCGACTAGGTTTGTATACACTGGAATTTAGAAGAATGAGAGGGGATCTTATCGAAACGTATAAAATTATTAAGGGGTTGGACACGTTAGAGGCAGGAAACATGTTCCCAATGTTGGGGAAGTCCAGAACCAGGGGCCACAGTTTAAGAATAAGGGGTAGGCCATTTAGAACAGAGATGAGGAAAAACTTTTTTAGTCAGAGAGTTGTGAATCTGTGGAATTCTCTGCCTCAGAGGGCAGTGGAGGCCAATTCTCTGAATACATTCAAGAGAGAGCTAGATAGAGCTCTTAAGGATAGCGGAGTCAGGGGGTATGGGGAGAAGGCAGGAACGGGGTACTGATTGAGAATGATCAGCCATGATCACATTGAATGGCGGTGCTGGCTCGAAGGACCGAATGGCCTTCTCCTGCACCTATTTTCTATTGTCTATTGATCACAATGAATGGCAGTGCTGGCTCGAAGGGCCAAATGGCCTCCTCCTGCACCTATTTTCAATGTTTCTATGTTCCAATTCTGCCCGAAAGGCTCATTATTTAAATCTCAAACATAGCTTGCAGCTATATTTTAATCACTGGCTGTTTTCAATTTGAACTTTTTCTCGCGAGGAATTCAGTTTCTTACTAAAGTAAAGATAATCACATACTGTGCCTCAGAGTCATAGAGTGATAGAGTGATACAGTGTGGAAACAGGCCCTTCGGCCCAACTTGCCCACACCGGCCAACAATGTCCCAGCTACACCAGTAAATCCTGCCTGCGTTTGGTCCATATTCCTCCAAACTTGCCCTATCCAGGTACCTGTCTAACCGTTTCTTGAATGGTGGGAGAGTCCCAGCCTCAACTACCTCCCCTGGCAGCTAGTTTCATACACCCACCACACTTTGTGTGAAAAAGATCAGCATCCGATGTTCCAAATAAAACAATCTATGTCTGTCCAACCTCTACTTTGAGCTAGTATCTTCTAATCCAGCTGTCATTCTGGTAAACCTCTTTTGAATGATGGATTGAGGGATGAGGGGAGTAAGAGAAAACTGCAATAGTGGAGTGGTGGTCAAGGTGAGAATAGGCTCAGAAGGCTAGCAGAGGGATAGAGGTCAAGTTGAAGTCTCGAGCATATATTTTTGGGACATATTCTCAGAAATATACAATTTCCAGAATCAATGGCCGAGGCATTTCTCATTGAATAACCCCAAAATAGGTTTTGCAATTATTGAGAAAGGGCTGCTTCTGCTTCAACGACTCAAGTTGTCCACGAAAATCGAAACAGCAACATGTAGTTGGATGCCAGCTGTGTATGTCTCGCTTCCTTTGTGCTTTAAAGACACAATGGACCCAGAAGGAACATCATAGACTTAAAAGACAGCATGGATTTACGAAGGGGAAATCATGCTTGACTAATCTTCTGGAATTTTTTGAGGATGTAACTAGGAAAATGGACAAGGGAGAGCCAATGGATGTAGTGTACCTGGACTTTCAGAAAGCCTTTGATAAGGTCCCACATAGGAGATTAGTGGGCAAGATTAGAGCACATGGTATTGGGGGTAGGGTGCTGACATGGATAGAAAATTGGTTGGCAGACAGGAAACAAAGAGTAGGGATTAACGGGTCCCTTTCAGAATGGCAGGCAGTGACTAGTGGGGTACCGCAAGGGTCGGTGCTGGGACCGCAGCTATTTACAATATACATGAATGACTTAGATGAAGGGATTAAAAGTAACATTAGCAAATTTGCAGATGACACAAAGCTGGGTGGCAGTGTGAACTGTGAGGAGGATGCTATGAGGATGCAGGGTGACTTGGACAGGTTATGTGAGTGGGCAGATGCAGTTTAATGTGCATAAATGTGAGGTTATCCACTTTGGTGGTAAGAACAGGAAGGCAGATTATTATCTGAATGGTGTCGTTAGGAAATGGGAAAGTACAAAGAGATCTGGGTGTCCTTGTTCATAAAGTCACTTAAAGTTAGCATGCAGGTACAGCAGGCAGTGAAGAAAGCTAATGGCATGTTGGCCTTTATGACAAGAGGAGTTGAGTATAGGAGCAAAGAGGTCCTTCTGCAGTTTTGCATCGGGCCCTAGTGAGACCGCACCTGGAGTACTGTGTGCAGTTTTGATCTCCAAATTTGAGGAAGGACATTCTTGCTATTGAGGGAGTGCAGTGTAGGTTCACTAGGTTAATTCCCGGAATGGCGGGACTGTCGTATGTTGAAAGACTGGAGCGACTAGGCTTGTATACACTGGAATTTAGAAGGATGAGAGGGGATCTTATTGAAACATATAAGATTATTAAGGGATTGGACACGTTAGAGGCAGGAAACATGTTCCCACTGTTGGGGGAGTCCAGAACCAGGGGCCATAGTTTAAGAATAAGGGGTAGGCCATTTAGAACGGAGATGAGGAAAAACGTTTTCACTCAGAGAGTTGTAAATCTGTGGAATTCTCTGCCTCAGAAGGCAGTCGAGGCCAATTCTCTGGATGCTTTCAAGAGAGAGCAAGATAGAACTCAATGATAGCGGAGTCAGGGGGTATGGGTAGAAGGCAGGAACGGGGTACTGATTGTGAATGATCAGCCATGATCATATTGAATGGCGGTGCTGGCTTGAAGGGCCGAATGGCCTATTCCTGCACCTATTGTCTATATCATAATTTTCCTTTCTGAAGCAGATTAATGATGATAGTCTCACTACAATTTCTAGATGTGTGCCGTATGCAAAAACGGTTTTGGAATGTTGCAATGTTTTTTACATAACAAGACATGATTGCTCCAAAAATGAAAACTAATTGGCTGAAAAGGACTTTGGAAATATATCAAGATGGTATTAGACAAAAATGAATGCAAATATCATGATTGTATCTGGTTGAATTAAAAAAAAAATTCTCTGCACAAGATAAAAATTTATTTGATGTGTATAATATAGACAATAGACAATAGGTGCAGGAGTAGGCCATTCAGCCCTTCGAGCCAGCACCGCCATTCAATGCGATCATGGCTGATCACTCTCAATCAGTACCCCGTTCCTGCCTTCTCCCCATACCCCCTCACTCCGCTATCCTTAAGAGCTCTATCCAGCTCTCTCTTGAAAGCATCCAACGAACTGGCCTCCACTGCCTTCTGAGGCAGAGAATTCCACACCTTCACCACTCTCTGACTGAAGACATATTATGAGACATCAATAGGGTATGCTGTCAGAAACTTTATCCCAGGGTTGAAATGTCAATAACTAGTGCACATAGCTTTTAGGAGAGAGGGGCAAAGTTCAAAAGGAGACATGTGGGACAGAGTTTCTTTTAAATAACAAAGGAGGGGTGCCTGCAACGCGCTGCCAGAGGTGATGGTGGAGTCACATGCAATAGTGGAGCTTAAGAGGCTTTCACATGGGCACCTGAATATGCATGTCATGGAGGGTAATGGATGATGTGCAAGCAGTTTAGATTAGTTTATCTTGGCATCATATTCAGTAGAGATATTGTGGACCAAAGGGCATGTTCCTGTGCTGTAGTGTTCCATGTTATATGTTCACAAAATCTTCTTTAAATTTACACGAGGAGAATTACTCTCGCTAAATTTTCATTCCAAAAAATTCTGTAGATTTTCAAATGAAATCATAATCATAATAGTACTTTATTAGCCAAGTATGCTTTGCAACATACGAGAATTAGCTAATCCAGTGCTAATTAGTACTTGGTGATAGAGAGCAGCAATGAAACGTGACAGTGAAAAATATCAGGTTCAATCTCAATCCAGGTCTCCAATTTGAAACAACACCCAAACCACTTAGAAGTTTTAAATTTCAAATATTGTTGTTGGGAGCTTCAACAGGTTGAATTAAAATCACCACTACAAAAATGTAAGTGTTATGTATCATTACCTTTTTTGTCACCTGTTAGAACCCAAATTTTAATATTTCCCTTTTTTAGAGTTGCAATGGTCTCAGAAACACCATCTTGCAGTTTATCCTCTATTGCTGTTGCTCCGAGAAGCTGGACAGATGATAAAGCGAATGGCATGTTTTAAAGTAATGAACAAACAAAAAACATAATGTCATTATACTAAAGGCTAATGGCATACAAGTAAGCAAAATTCATAATTATGGAGAAACAAACATTCAATTGAATTAGCCTATTATGGTTTGCATTATTAATGTTTAAAAAAAATATATACACTGAATATTTTGTTGTTTATTATGGTGTTTGCAGAGTACTATGTATACATATCTGTTGTGTGTTTGCAAGAAAGAATTTCATTGTTCCATTTCGGGACATACGATAATAAAACACTTGGCGTTCATGTTCCACTTGAACCTCCACTCCTTATCATGTTTGCATACATTTCAATAGTAACAAAATCCCTATTAAAACATCCAAGTTATTCTCTTCAAATATGCCATTTGGTACCAAGGTCTCCAATCTGACCAATTTTAGTGTAAAGGTGACTCATCTGAATTCCTCCAAGATTTTCTTTCTCATAATTCATTTCCTTATGATGTAGAAGGAGATTATTTAGCACATGCTATCTCTCTGGGCAATCACACCCCCCCCTACTCTCCACATGGTGAAAAGCTTGTATTTGACAATCATACAGAATATTTCATCCCAGGAAATGAGTCTCCAGAAATTTAAACTTAATCTTACGGTTTTGGCATGAGTCAATGTGGACAAGATTTCTACTAACATAACTGTCTGAAAAGGAGCATTCTAAACTATTTTAAAAAATCAACTAAAATTAGGTAAAAATAAATTCCAGAAATATTTGCAGAACAAGATTTATCTTCTTCGCAGATCACTAATTTGAAACAATTAAGATATCAAAATTAGAAAAACGAACTTAAAACATAAGCTTAGAATTTCCTCACTAGTGTGATCAGTAGACAGCTGTGCACCTTCTAAACCCTCATGTATATTGAGCAAATACTTCATTGATATTTCTTTGAGAACCTGGTTTCAATGTAACCAATGATGTACTGCTGGAACTCTACTTTCCACAGAAAAGGTTTGAGTGGTTGATGGGTCAAATGTTCAAAATCATTTAAGAATTTAGAGATTAGACATTTTTTGTCAAAGTATAGAATTTCTCTTGAGGAAATTGAAGCTTAAAATATAAAAAATTCTTAAAACAAGAACTTCTCTTCTTGTTTAGGAAGGATACAGTGTCAGAATGACAGTGGCAAACACATGTGAGGAATAATGAGACTTGAACATTCATTCCCATTTGAGTACAATTCCTTACTTTGCTATTAATCACAGGTATAAATGTCACCATTTCTAGGTGGAACCCTTGGCTTTTTACATTTTTAAATATAGCAGGTACAGCCTGGACTGTGAGCCATGTTGAACTGATCATGGGATAACAATGACCATTTAATAGAAAAAGTAAGTGACCTGAAAAGAAAGCATAAATACCATCAAATTTTTCTCAATTTCTTCATAAACTCTGTCGAGTGTTGCATCGCGGTTGCTTGTGGAAACGCTGGCTGCTTGAAACCTGATATTCCATTTTGTAAATTCCCCTTCACTGATATCTTTGTATGCCAGGCACAAAGTTCTGAGTGTCTCATCTGCAAATGCCTATGAAACAGAGTTATGGGATTATTGTTAGACAAGAAATTTCTACCAAAGATAGACAAAAAGCTGGAATAACTCAGCGGGTCAGACAGCATCAGACCCGCAGAGTTACTCCAGCCTTTTGAGTCTAACTTCAGTTTAAACCAGCGTCTACACAATAAATTTCTACCTCTAGATGGAAGTCAAGTGCAGAAAATTCATAAATGTGAACTAATGAAATGAGATTACCAGAGGTAGGCTTACAGTGGTGGAAAATTTAATTGACAACTTTAGTCCTTTATGTTCTCAACCCATCTCATTGGAGTCAGAGAGTCACACAGCATGAAAACAGACCCTTTGGCTCAACTTACCCACACCAACCACGATGCCCAATCTACACTAGTCCCACCTGCCTGCATTTGACCCATATTCTTCTAAACTAAACCTTCTCTTTCCATGTAGCTGTCCTAATAGCAGGATGCTCCCTCCTGTAAATAGGTTTCCCCAAAGACAGACACAAAAATCTGGAGTAACACAGTTGATTGGGCAGCATATCTGAATAAAAGGAATAGATGACATTTTGGGTCGAGACCTTCCAGCTTTTTGTGTCTGTCTTCAGTTTAAACCAGCATCTGCAGTTCCTTCCTACATAATAGTTGTTCCAATCTCAACGACTCTCCCCCTTGAAGGCAAGACCTAAACTGAGACACACATGCAATGTACACATCACGTGGAAATCAAAGATGGGGAAGGATTTTTGTTAGACTGGGAATGGGATAGAGAACGGTGAATAAGTGTGTTGAATGGAAGCTTAAAGTCTCCTACCCTGAAGAACAAAGTTCGGCAAATACAGAATGCTCTTTGATTTACGACAGAATGGGTCAAATTTCCAATAGCAGGTATTGAAGTAATAGTAGAGAAGGCTTGCCTTTTCATCTAGATATTGTATTTGGAGCCTTACAGGGAAGGAAGTGAAAGACTTTGTATGGAATCTTCTAAATTTGCATGGGAATATGCCATGTGAGGACAGATTGATGAGTGAAGCAGGGTGATGAAGAGAGAATAGCTTCTTTGGAATGGTAAGAGGCAGAGAGGAAAGGGGACTTCTATGTTGGAATCGTACTGGATATCTGCTGGCTCATGTGCACCAGGAATTGAGAGTAATTTTGAGAGCAATTCCATCCTTTAGGCAGTTTGTGTCATTCTGCTGCAGTGTCAAAACAGGTTCTACCCCTGTCATAACAATACCATAATTTTGCTGTTCAGTTAACCAGGTTTTCATTAGACAAAGGAGATCTCTGCATGTAATATATTCAACAAGACTTGTATTTACCCGGGAGCTTTCATGGGAAGGAGCACAGATCACAGCAGGGAAAAGTATGAAAATGAGAGGCGGCAACAGTCCAATAGCAAAGGTGGCAGCAGTAAGAACAGAGGCAAAAAGGACCCACAATCAACTCTAATTCAGACCAGCACACTTTGAGCCGGTGTCCTTTACTTTTGATTATAGCCGGACATTATGTAACCAATGGTGTCCTGAACATTATGCAATAAAATTAAATTTTAAAACATTATGTCTGAAGAACCGTCCCGACCCAAAATGTCACAATTTTCTCAAGAGATGCTGCCTGACCCACTGAGTTAGTCCAGCATTATGTGTCTATCTTCTGTCCTGAACATAGTTGCCAACAGATCTGTGGGAGCCAGCGAACATAATCATCATTCCTCTGGTTCAGTGTGGATACATGAAAAATAACCGTTTGTCTAAATAAAACCAGGGGGAAGATTTTGTCTGAATTGTAGTTTTAATATGATGTAGTGTTGTATGTTATGTTTTTGGGGGGGGGGGTGGGAGGGAACTGTAACTGTAACATTCTCTCTCCAGAACGGAGACGCGACCTTTGTTCTGTGTCGTGTCTCCGTTCCCGTTGCGGCCTACCACCGGCCATGCACCTGGGACCACCTGGGGCTCTGGTTCGCAGAGCCCGCGGCCCAGACTCACCACCTGCGGCGCTGGCTGCCTGCGGATGCTGCGGGCGCGGCTGCGACTCATCTCCGGAGGCTCCGGCGCGGGCCGCGTGGACGTCGGAAGCCCGCAGCCCCCTGGATGGGGGCCGACATCGGGAGCTCCGGCAGCGGCAGCGTGTTCGCCCGCCCCGAATCGCGGGGCTTGGGTCGGCCCGCCGCGGACCTTTCACCATCCGGCGCGGCCTGGAATAGGCCGTGGACCTTTCACCGCCCGGCGGGGGCTTCAATATCGGGAGCCCCGACCGCCCCGACGTGGCAACTCCAACAGCCTGACCGCGGGAGAAGACGGCAGGGAAGAGAAAAAGACATTTTTGGCCTTCCATCACAGTGAGAAGGGACTGGAGGAGACTCACTGTGATGGATGTTTCTTTTTGTTTGGTGTTAGTTGTGATTGTATGTGTTATTGCAATTTTATTGATTAATCTTATTGGTCTTATTGTTCAACTGCGGGTAATGTTTCATTTTACTACACATTTATGTGTATGTAACAAATAAACGACTATTGACTATTGACCAGCAGGCTGAATTGTTTAGTGTGTTAGTTTACTGGGCATCAATTGAGCCAGGCTTGTATACACTGGAATTTAGAAGGATGAGAGGGGATCTTATCAAAATGTATAAGATTATTAAGGGGTTGGACACGTTAGAGGCAGGAAACATGTTCCCAATGTTGGGGGAGTCCAGAACCAGGGGCCACAGTTTAAGAATAAGGGGTAAGCCATTTAGAACAGAGATGAGGAAAAACTTTTTCAGTCAGAGAGTTGTGAATCTGTCGAAATTCTCAGCCTCAGAGGGCAGTGGAGGCCAATTCTCTGAATACATTCAAGAGAGAGCTAGATAAAGCTCTTAAGGATAGCGGAGTCAGGGGGTATGGAGAGAAAGCAGGAACGGGGTACTGATTGAGAATGATCAGCCATGATCACATTGAATGGCGGTGCTGGCTCGAAGGGCCGGATGGCCTACTCCTGCACCTATTGTCTATTGTCTACAAGATGAGACAAGTCAAATTAAACCTGGCCCCCAGAAGATTAGCCAGAACTTATTTTTCATTATTCTTTTAAATGTAAGGTCATCAGAAAGAAACATAGTTCTCCACGTTTCTTTCTTCTATATCCTGAGATTCAGTGGTGAAGTCGAGCATGAACAAATCTCTTGTTTTTAGATCTCCAACAAGAGAACAAGAAGAATCTGAAGAAGGGTCTCGACCCGAAACGTCACCCATTCCTTCTCTCCAAAGATGCTGCCTGAGTTACTCCAGCTTTTTATGTCTAAGAAGAATTTAAAACCAATTGACTCTCAAATAAAGTAATATTGTAAAATAAGTTTACACCCAAATACTTTGCAAGCAAAGGTAATCATAAACCATGAACTATGATGTAAAGCACAACAACAGATTGGATTTTCTAAAAATATTTGGGCAGTCTAACTTCAACCTATGCCCAATTGGTCATGGAAAATCTGGCCTATTGTTATTCATGGGCAGTTAATTTCTTAATTTGTGACATTGTACGAGATGTGCTTAGACACAAATGTGTTAGCAAGAAACTCAAGTCTCTTCACCTTCAAATCTTCGTCTGTAGAATCTTTGATTGGGTTGTTTGGATGTAACCTCTCATAGATCACTGTATCAGCACCTTTACAGTAGAGTTTGACTTTACCTTCTGGGTCTCTCACTGTAAGTAAATAACAGTTCATAACTCACCTTTAAGCAAAGCAAATACTTGAAATCATTTTAAGATTGGGATGTAATAGCAGGTCTTATTTGATTGATCACAATGAGCTATTTTTCAATATAAACAAGTTTCACCATAGAATACATCTTGTCCTTTTCAAAAAAGATTGTTGAATATTAGATTCTAAATTCACTTTCCAATTTCTATGTATTTGAAGATTGAATATTAACTTATAACTTAACCATATTAACTAATTTCTTCTAATAATAGTGTGGTAACAGGCCCTTTGGCCCACCGAGTCCACGCTGACTATCGATCACCTGTATACTAGTTCTATGTTATTTCACTCCACATCCTACACAGTTGGGGCAATTTAACGAAGCCAATTAATTTGCAAACCTGTACATCTTTGGAAACTGGGAGAACACCAATGCACCTGAAGAAAACCCACAGTCTCAGCGAGAACATACAAACTGCGCACAGACTGCACCCAGAAGTCCCTCTAGTCACCCTGAAGGATCCTGACATAAAATGTAACCTATCCATGTCCTCCAGAGATGCTGCCTGACCCGCTGAATTACTCCAGCACTTCATGTCTTCTTTCTATACATTACATTGCTTGATCTCCAGTTGCCCATAGGTGGTTTTTAACTGATCATTAAGCAATTTGCCCCAAAATGCAAACATTTAATGCAAAACCCCCAAACACTTTATTGCCAAGTAGACAATTGTAGTACCCCACTGGTCACTGCCTGCCATTCTGAAAGGGACCTGTTAATCCCTACTCTGTTTCCTGTCTGCCAACCAATTTTCTATCCATGTCAGTAACCTACCCCCAATACCATGTGATTTAATTTTGCCCACTAATCTCCTATGTGGGACCTTATCAAAGGCTTTCTGAAAGTCCAGGTACACTACATCCACTGGCTCTCCCTTGTCCATTTTCCAAGTTACATCCTCAAAATATTCCAGAAGATTAGTCAAGCATGATTTCCCCTTCATAAATCCATGCTGACTCGGAACGATCCTGTTACTGCTATCCAAATGTTCCGCAATATATGTACAATATATATGTTTTTCCACTGAGAGAAAATGTGGAAAGGCCATTTAGAACTGTGTCGAGGAAAAACTTTTTCACACAGAGTTGTGAATTTGTGGAATTCTCCGCCTCAGAAGGCTGCGGAGGCCGATTCACTGGATGCATTCAAAAGAAAGTTAGATAGTCTTAGGGCAAGTGGCATCAAGGGGTATGGGGAGAAAGCAGGAACGGGGTACTGATTGTGGATGCTCAGCCATGATCGCATTGAATGGCGGTGCTGGCTCGAAGGGCCAAATGGCCTACTCCACCTATTGTCTATGTATCTATGTGCTGTATCTATGTAAAATGGCAGGCACTTTGAAGTCTCAATCAACTATATTAACAACATTTTTAAAAAGTCAGTTATGGTAGCAGAGGTGGGGGTAAAAAGAAATCACCCATCTTGGCAACTGATAGGATGCAATGCACAATTTTTTTATGAACTCAGAAAATCTTCAAATAAACAATGCTGATGAATGGATCACTTAAATAGAAAGGCACAAAAACCTTTCACTTACAGATGATGGACATTCGTTTCCTGTCACTGTTGAAATCCAAGAGAGCGAGCACTTTATACGTCCTTTTGATACCCAGTTCGCTTATTGTGATGGTATTTTGCGTGCGTGAAAGGAAGGCAAATCCAAAATTCCTGGCTGCTGTAACAAGGGCTCCTTCATCTGGAGAAGCTGCCTGATATACAATTTGCCCTGTTCACAGAGGCAAAATAAAATGTGATTCAACTCCGCTGGAACAGTCGCATGTAAATAATGCCTGCAATTTAAGTACTGGCTTAAAAGAGGCCAAATCATTGATTTTTTAAATTAGATTGATAGAATGAAGAGCATATCACCTGTGCAGTTATCATTTTAAACTGGTGATTCATGGATCGGATCAATTGGTGATATTTTGAGATCAAAAGCCTTTAGTTAACTGACTAATAGTTTGGTTTATCGGTTGAACACTAAAGTGGGTTGGGAAAAAGGTTTCTTAAGATTCCCACTGATACAAAATTGGTAGTCCTGGTAATATAACCAGATAAATGCAAAATAAGGTACAAGGAAAGTATGGTCAGCTAATTCTGCATGAAAGACTGCGTATAGTAGAATTTGAGAGGGAACATTCGAAAGGTTGAAGAATATGTAACACAATGGAAAGTGATGTGGTTGTCCTATGTCGATTATATCAGCCTCAGGCCATGACTACAGGAATTCCTCAGATCAGTGCTTAGACTAAACCACCTTCAGCTACTTCATCAATGACCCCCCCACATAAGGTCAGAAGTGCGGATGTCTGCTGATGATTGAAACATTTTTGTTCCATTCATAATTCTTCATAAAATGAGGCATATGCAGTTAATGGCATTATGAAGACAAGGCTGTTTGTGGGCCAAGAATGGGAATTAAATGTACAGATGTGGGTCATGTTGCTTAATGCAGGAGAGATAAACGATAATGAGAAATAATATTAATGTGGATGATGCAAATTCTATTCAGAGCGAGTTAAGAAATAGCAAGGGACTGGAAATGGTTGTGGGAATTGCAAACAAAACCCACAATAGTAGTGGTGATGCTGGGGATGGCATTAAATGGGAAATTAGAAGCACATGTCAGGATGTCAGGGGTTATGGGAAGAAGGCAGAAGAATAGGGTTAAGAGGAAAAGATAGATCAGCCATGGTTGAATGGTGGAGTCGACTTGATGGGCTGAATGGCCCATTTCTGCTCCTATCACTTATGAATGTGCAGAAAGAGTACAACTGTAATCACAGGTTGGGTTAACCAAATACCATGGAGGATGAATAGTTGTGCAACTGGAAGAACCACTGCTTTGCAGCTCCAAAGATGTGGGTTCCATCCTGATCTCAGGTACTGTTTACTGATTTGCAATTGGTCTCTGTGAACGCATGGGTTTCCTTACACATACCGAACACATTTGGATTGGTAGGTCAATCTGCTGTTGTAAATTGCCTGTGTCGGAGAGTCATGCGGTGAATTGATGATAATATGGGATTAAGGGGGATTAGAGCAGAGGGTGTTTGATGGTCACTCTTCACTCAGTGAGCACATTGCCTTTTCCCATACTGTATCAATGAGGATATCTATGGATGAATGCATAGAGGGACCTGAAGAGCAAGCCATCCTAGGTTGGGCATAGAGTAAAGGATTAATGAGACATCTTGTCGTTTGAGGTCTCTTGGGGAGGAGTAGCCATATTATCACAGCCTTGTTAAAATAGTTCAGAACACAAGTTGTTTTGAGACAAGCATCGCAAATCTAAGTAAAAGAAACTAGGGTTTTATGGAGGTGAGAGTTGGCCAAGATACAATGAGAACATTTCCTTTTAGGGTTTTGATGGATCTGCAAATGACAAATGTCAAGAGAGTGCATAGATGAACCACAATAATTGTTCATTCTTGACCGGCATCAAAATAAACCAGGAAGGGTATCTCAACCATGGCTGACAAGAAAAAACAGCCACTGAGTTAGATTCAAGGACAAGGATAAGCAACGTAAAATTAGCCACAGTATTAGATTCAAGGATAATTCACAAGAACTGGCCTGCAAAAGCACCAAACCCAAGGACTGGCTATAGTTTTGAAACCAGTTTAGAGGGGCCGATGTATTAATTAATGAGGGGGAAAATTATAGTATGAGAGTAAGCTCACAAGGAATGTGAAAGCTGATTGTAAATCTTATGTAGATGTGCAAAAATCAGATAAATACCAAAGTCAAGTGAAGACAACAAATGTAATCTATTAAACAGGACAGAAAACCTAGTGATAACATGATCAAAATAAGATAAAAGGAAACAGAATGTGAATGTACAATTTCAATTCAATGGCACTCCAATTCAGTGCCATAGCTATTTTGCAGTAGCTAAATGAGCAATAAGGGATAGATAGAATGGTATTTTATTTACCATTATTCTCTTCCACCATCACTGTGTGACAGAGGGCAAGCAGTTTAAAGAATTCTCCTGCTGATGGATCTTTTTCCGAACGGATAAGTTGAGGCAAATAATGGTCATAAAATTTGATTCCTCCATCAGCATAGCTGTTCCAACCGAAGTCCACCAGCTGCAAAGATAGTTCAAATGAACTGACATTCTTTCAGGATTTTTAATAAAAGTCAGTAAGTAATAAGTAAAACATTCGTTTTGATCGTAACAATGAGGAGATTTCTAAAGGAACCAGAGGAGATTTCAATTCATCCACGAATGAATGTTGAGCAAGTTCTGCTTGATAGAAGAAAGAATAGGGGAGGAAAGAAAGATGCAAGAGAAAACATCATTGGCATGAAAACGGAATCCAACTACATTTTGCCGATTATTATGCTGAGAACAAGATGTATATGAGCAAGAAGAATAAACTAGATCAGAATCCAAGAGGCAAGTACATTGTCAAAAGATTTTACGAGTGCAAAGATCAGATGAAATCAGGCAAGGAAAATTCCACCAAAATAGACATTGGAGAATGGGTATTGGAGGAACAGGGTGCATTCAAATGTTCTCTGTAATGCACTGAATGTCAAATATTTACAACACAATTTCAATTGTTTCCCCAAATGGTAACTCCTTAATCCAAGTTATTCAATGTATTATACTCACCTCTACTTTGTCAGTTTTGTCTCCCGCAGCATTACACAAATCACCTACAAAAGCAGCAGAAAATTGGATTTAGAACTTGATCATTAGCACACTCCACTGCAATATTAGCTGATTTATCATCCATGAAGATAAGCTCTTACTATTCAACTGTATCTTTCCCAGGTAACAAAACTGTTACTGCAGACACAAAAAGCTGGAGTAACTCAGCGGGAAAGGCAGCATCTCTGGAGAGAAGGAATGCGTGACTTTTCGGGTCGAGACCCTTCTTCTGACTGAAATTGTGCCATCCTGTATTTTGCCATCTATTGAGAAAAGGTTGGGGAATTGGTTTAACATTTTGACTGAAAGTGTAGCAATGTTTGAGTGTCAGCCTGATGCTGTTACGGCAGTCATAAGATGGTAACCAGGGACATGGTATTTGAGCAATCTGAAACTCCAGTAGGAATTTTAAAAGACAATTGGACGGATACGTCAATAAGAAAGACACAGAGCGATGCAGCTCTAATGGAGGCAAACAGGATTAATGTAGATTGGCATCAGGATGGGCTTGGATGAGATGTGCTAAAGAGCCTATTTCTGTGCTGCACAATTCTCTGATTCTATTTGTGTGATTCTTTCGTTCACTCCATCAATTCTACAGTTTATGAGATAGAAGCAGAAGGATTCAAATTCCACTCAGGACTCAAAAACCGAGGCTGACACTCAAATATTGCTACACTTTCCAAAGTACTACCTTTCAGAAAAAGTGTTCAACCAGTTCCCCAACCTTTTCTCAATAGATGGTAAAACACAGCATGGCACAATTTCAGTGCAGAACTGGAGAGTTAAACCCCAGCTCCCGACTGTTTGGTGGGGATGTTTAGGCCAACATTTAACATGACAAGGATACCTATTTGTAGGAGATTGCTATGTGCAAATTGGCCACTTCATTCTCTACATTAGAACAGCAATGTTACTTCAGAAGTCCATTGGTTGTGAAGCGCCTCAAGACCTTTAAGTGAAAGCTACTATGCAATTGGAAATCTGGCATTCTTCTCTCCAATTTCTGCTCATCTCTTGATTGAATTGGAAAGCACAAGGGACCAGAGAATCCATACATGAAAATGCAATGCAAAAATGTGGAATAGCAAATGGCATTCCAATTTTCAACAAGAATCAATTAATATCAGTCGGGCAGTGATCTTAAGAACTGTAGAAGGGGCCATGGGATTTGTAAAAGATCAAATAACAAACTATCTGAAAGGAGAGGATGCAAGTAATCTGCCTAAACATCAAACAGTAATTAAATGGAGACAGAATCTTATGGCGAAATGTGCAGGAAAGAACTGCAGATGCTGGTTCACACCAAAGATAGACACAAAATGCTGGAGTAACTCAGCGGGCCAGGCAGCATTTTTGGAGAGAAGGAATCAGTGAAAGCGACAGATAAAAGCAGACGATCATCAAGGAAATGTAGAATGGTGCTTTGTTGGCTGAGGGGATGGCATACAAACAGTAAAATTAATCAGGAGGTCAGTGAATCAAGTCGGAGAATTAGGGTGGGAGAGAAAGGGAAAGCAAGTTGAAGTTGGAGAAATCAATATTCCTCCACTAGGCTGTAAGCTGCCCATGCGAAATATGAGGTGCAGTTCCTCTAATTTGCATTTTGGCCTCACTGACAATGGAGGCAGCCCAGGACGGAAAGGTCAGTAAGGAAATGGGAAGGAGAGTTAAAGTGTCTAGCAATCAGGAGTTCTTATGATATACTGATTATTCTTTAGGCTGTCATCGAGTGGGAAGAACACAAAGGAACAATTTTGGACATGGTAGGGCAGATTAAGAAAATGATTTACAACAAAAGGCATACCGGATCATTAATTTTATGGCCAGAGACACATTACGAAAGCCAAGGTGTTATGATGACTCAAGATAGTATGGTGTAATACCTACATATGAATTGATTTTATAGGGGTCAAATCCTCAACTACCAGACAGAAACCTGGATCAGTGATCAAAAGACATAAGCTTCTATTCTACAGCAGCAATTAGGGAATTTAAAAAGAATGTTCTAGATCATATTACAGTGCCCTCCATAGTGTTTGGGACAAAGACCCATCATTTATTTATTTGCCTCTGTACTCCACAATTTGAGATTTGTAATAGAAAAAAAATCGCATGTGGTGAAAGTGCACTTTGTCAGATTTTAATAAAGGCCATTTTTATACATTTTGGTTTCACCATTGAGAAATTACAGCAGTGTTTATACATAGTGTATGAAAGATATCCCTTTACAGTGTGTGGGACTCAGTGCCGCCACCA
Organism: Rhinoraja longicauda; assembly: GCF_053455715.1. NCBI lineage: Eukaryota > Metazoa > Chordata > Chondrichthyes > Rajiformes > Arhynchobatidae > Rhinoraja > Rhinoraja longicauda. Next base: position 28,755,221 of record NC_135953.1, read on the forward strand.
GTTGTTGGATGCATGTGTAAGGCAACAATTGAAGGATGCAAGCAAGTTGCAAAGAGTTAGGGGCTGGGGGATGGGAAGAAAACACGAAGTGGTACATAATGAAACATACCATATGATGTGCCATTGATACTACACTTCTTAAATGCCATGATGTTCTGCGTAAGAGTTCCCGTCTTATCAGAGAATATGTACTCTATCTGTCCAAGTTGTTCAGTTAATGTGCTTGTACGGGCTTTGGCTGGAGTATCCTTTTCAGCATAGTACATCTGGAGATCCCAGTTTATCAAGTAGCTTTGACCCATACGGATTACTTCAACACTAAGGGAGGAAAGATTGCATTGAACAATATGATAAATATTCATAAAAATAAGTCAGCAGACAACCCCACATGCCAATTATCACCTCAAATGCATTGGTTTATTTTTCAATAAGTATAAAAATATTGTGGTTCAACTTAATTTCTCTATTAGAAAACCACTACCAATTACCCCTTACCCATATTCAGTACATCCAACTAACAAAAATTCCAAGAATTTTCAGAAGCATTATCAAAATTATAGAATAAACCACATGAAAAGAAAAAGCCTCTAAGCAAAAGAATTTATGCAGTTTCATTTTCAGAAGAAAAAGAAGAAGAGAGTTTAAGAGTGGTTCGATGACTGAATTGCAGAATTTGAGCCTCAAAGCTGTTAAATTTGGGAAAGGTTACTGGACCAGAATTAGAGGAATACACATTTCATAGAGTTAGAGGGTTGGAGGGGAATAGAGAGATGATGGTGGTGTGGTGGCAGGTGTGATTGCGCTGCGGTAGAGTTGTTGCCTTACAGCGCCTGAGACCCGGGTTCGATCCAGACTGCGGGTGCTGGCTGTACGGAGTTTGTACATTCTCCCCATGACCTGCGTGGGTTTTCTGTGGGAGCTCCGGTTTTCTCGTCATTCCAAAAATGTTGAGGTTTGTTGGTTAATTGGCTTGATAAAATTGTAAGTTGTCCCTAGTGTGTGTCAGGTAGTGTTAGTGTGCGGAGATCGCTGGTCAGCGTGGACTCATTGGGCCGAAGGGCCTGTTTCCGTGCTGTATCTCTAAACTGAACTAAACATGAAGGGTTTTCAAAGCAACAATCCAAAACTTGCAAAAAATATGAAAACAAAGGTTGCCAACACACACAAGGAAGATGAGTGAATGGAATTTGGTTTGAGTTAGGGCACAGCCCTAAGAGATTTGGATGACTTGAGGTTTATAGTATAAGAAAATAACTGCAGATGCTGGTACAAATCGAAGGTATTTATTCACAAAATGCTGGAGTAACTCGACAGGTCAGGCAGGCAGCATCTCGGGAGAGAAGGAATGGGTGACGTTTCGGGTCAAGACCCTTCTTCAGACTGATGCTTAGAGTACATGACCTTCTTCAGACTGATGTTTATAGTACATGACCAATTGGAAAAATCAAATGGAAGAGATTAAAAAAATCATCAGGGTTTCAGCTGGAAATAATCTGAGTCAAAGGACTACTGCAAAAAAGCTGTTAACAGGTTCAGGCGGAGATCGCAGTAAAGGTAGCAACTACCAAACCATGACACATATTCGAAGAGAATAAAACATAATACTGAAGCTGAAAATCTGAAATAAAAACAAAAAATGCTGGAAACACTGCTGCTCAGGAAGCATTTGTGTAAAGAGAAACTTTTAACATTTCAGGCCTGAGATCCTTTGTCAGAATATTAACTCAGTTTCTCTTCCACAGATCCTGCCTAACCCACTGAATGTTCCAATCATTTTTTGTGAGTATGATGTTAGATCTTGGGGTAGAGCTGTAATCTCTTTCTTCTCGTCTTTTTGGTACAGTTCCATAGCAATGCGAATGGGCTTATCTTTCGCTCAGATTGGGATGATTCAGAAACTAACAGAACAATATGAGATACACTTACCTTACATAAAGTGAGATGGGTACCATGGTGTTCATAACAATGATATAACCCCAAAAGGCAATGAAACCTCTGTAAGTAGGTGGGTCATCTGCCCCATCATCGAGGTACCACGAGCGGCTGAAATTGCCAATTTCGCTTTGCCAGAACGTATGGCCAATGGCAAGACCAGTTGAGAATAGAATCAGCGTCATGAAGATCTAGAAGAAAATTTGAATGTCCATGAAGGTTCACTCATCCCAGCCAAATATAAAATACTTCCAATCTGCAGAAGAACATGCATTTCTTTTTTACCATGTAAACCATGTAATTCATCAGTTGATCAATTTTTGTCCTCTTGAAGCTGGTTTTTCCACCATTCCTCATTATTTTGGTGTCTGCACCTGTAAGTCATAATACAATGAGTACCTGGATTATATTTTCATCACGAAGAATTTCAACAATAAAGCCTTTGTTAATTTACCTACTCTGCTATGATAAATATAGAGAATCAGAAGCACTTGAACCCCAAAATATAATTATATCTGGATCTTACAATATCCCATATTTTTATGATGCATTGCCACATATTGCACCAATGAGGAAAAAAGTGTCCATGCACACTAGGTCCCTTATGCTTGCACATGTACTTCACGTATTAATGACAAACTACCATCATCGTCTATTGTAACGGGTGATGGCTCCCGCTGATTGTTGCCGGAAGCTTGCGTCCTTTTCAGGACGGATGATGACAGTGATGTCAGCATTTGAAACATGGATGATGGACACAAAGAAGAAGAAGAGTGACAAATCATGCATACAATCATGAGGATTAGATTGGGTAGATGCACAGAGTCTCTTGCCCAGACGAGGTGAATCAAGGTCCAGAGGACATAGGTTTAAGGTGAAGGGGAAAAGATTTAATAGGAATCTGAGGGGTAACGTTTTCACACAAAGGCTAGTAGATGTATGGAATAAGCTGCCAGAGGAGGTAGTTGAGGTAGGGACTATCCCAACATTTAAGAAACAGTTATACAGGTACATGGATAGGACAGGTTTGGAGGGATATGGACCAAATGTTGGCAGGTGGGACTAATGCAGATGGAATATGTTGGCCGGTGTGGGCAAGTTGGGCCGAAGGGCCTGTTTCCGCACTGTTTCACTCTATGACTCTATGACAAATGTACTTCAAGTATTAATGATAGCGTAAAGTCCACCAAAAGAACAAATACCTGCAAATATTACAATTCCATGGGTTGTTTCTGTGTTGCGGACTGTACAGCCACGTAAGAGGATTGAGTTTGCATCCAAAGGATAACTTTGGTTCCTCCAGTACAAAGTGCCACCAAACTTGTCCAGACGATTATTTGGCTCTTCACATTCAATTAAGCCTAGAGCAAAAACAATTGCTTCCTTTTTAGATTAACCAAAAGGATACATCTACCAACTAAAAATGATGTTCAGCACTAGTGAAGGAAGGAACCAAATTTGAAATGGTTTAAACAGACCATTTAACACTCTACTTTGGAGCACAGACAATTCCCAGTAATCAGCAAAAAGAGACCAGGTGTGCAGAAACACCGTTGACAACCTAAGTGGTCATGAAGAGAGCTTACCCAACTTGCTGTTGAAACAAAAAACAGATCTGCTTGTTTTAGTCGTACTTTAGCTTTCTTTTAAATTTTGCTTTCCCATATCCTCTCAGAAATCCCCTTGCTTGTGGCTTACTGAGGACTATGCAATCTGTGGGGCTGAAGAACTTTGCAGATACTTTCTAGCTCCAACACCACAGAGTCCCTATCAAGGCAACAAAGGGGGACCTGGTGTGGAGGGACTCCCAATAACAAAGGGGGACCTGGCTGGGGGGGGGGGGGGGGGAGGAAGGGGGGGGATGGTATTGAAAACATAGGGACCAACGTTACTTGGAGTACTTTTTGGAACTTTGTCGGTACCTTTGTGGCGTTTCTTTTGTGTATTTTGAATGCAAAAACAAAGAATTTCACTGTACCGAAGTACATGTGACAATAAAATATCATCATTATCACCACTAAATGGAAAGAGCTGAATGTTTACACTCAGAAGTGTGTCAAGTCTGCAAGTCGCTTTAAGTGGGTTGAATGGGGAGGGCTGTTCCCTCGTGGATAGGCACAGAATTAAGGCCGCTAAATACATAGCAAATTTATTGGAAGGAACACTGCTGTAAATTTTAAAAAGCATGTATAACCAATGTGATCATTGCTTGTCAACACGCTCACCATCAAATGTTTCCAACTCCTTTTCGGTCTGCATCTGTATGTCTGTAACTTCCAATGACATTTTAAACTTCAGATTAGTTTCACTGAAAGGATAATAAATCAAAAATTCGTTAGCCAGACACCAAGATGAAAGTAAGTCAATTTTATTTCAGTTTTCTACTCTGCAAGATTAGTTAATATCGCTAAATTGAGAACTATGGGTTGAAAACAAGAAAAACACTCAATTTCCATTATGAATCTTATATGAACAGAGGCAACCCATTTCCATTTGCTATGTGATAATAATTAAGATTTGGTAGACCTTGACTAATAGACCTCGTCAAAATACAATGAAACCAATAGATGAATGAAGTACAGGTGCTCCCTGGCTTATGATGCTTCGACTTGCGATATTTTGACTTTGCGATGGTGTAATGGCAGAGACCCGTAGTGAGCCACAGCTCGCTTCTGGCCACATGATCGCGTGTATTAAATGCATTTCGACATAATATTTTCGGTTTCCGAAGGGTTTGTCGGAATGGAACCCCATCGTAAGCCGAGGAGCACCTGTAACTAATCACATTGCGTTAATTAAAGGCTTATTCCAAATAAATATTCTTACCCATCAAGTTCAGCTGTTTCCACGTAACATAAACTGTTGGGGTCTGAGCTGGACAGCAGTAGTATATCAGCCTAAATAAATTAAAAATATATTCGTATATGCACTGCACAGAAATCTTTACACCGTTTGAGGAATTCATTAATGTATTCCTTTGTAAGAATTAAACTTACTGGAATAAAGTCATCCCTCTTCAACCGAACAATATCTCCAACTTTGATGTTCTTCCACTTTGATGATTTAAACCTAAAATGTTCAATTTATACATTTTTAACATAGCTCAACAAAAACAAAATAACTCAAAATATATGATTTCCATTATAGTTAGTTTAATTTTTAACTTCAATCTCACACAAAACATGCTCACAAACTGGGCATCAGCTTTCTCTGATGACAATATTACTGTCACGGCCTACAACCTTACTTGGCTGTTCTGTCCTTTTTTTACTGGTCAATATTACAATAGGAAATGAACACGAGCTGCAGAACAGATTTAATTGTTATCCAATTTTATAGCTGCTTTTTTTTGGCATTGAGCATGTAAATTTCACCGGGTCAGGTAATCCACAGTTTGCAATTAAGAGACTCATTCTTCAATTGTTTAATGCACAGGTTACTCAAGGTAAATGCAAGAGAAACATTGTCACTTTCTCACTGTGGCACCAGTGGGCAGCATATGACAAAAAGAGTTTGAGCAATACCACAGTTTGGACACCAGATGAATGCTCAAGAGTCCTGCATTACCGATTTGGAGACCATAGTAGCTGAGAATAGACACAAAAAGCTGGAGTAACTCAGCGGGACAGGCAGCATCTCTGGAGAGAAGGAATGGGCGATGTTTCAGGTCGAGACCCTTCTTCAATCTGAAAAAGGGTCTTGACCTGAAATGTAGCAGTCTGAAGAAGGGTTGCGACCTGAATCGCCAGTCTGAAGAAGGGTCTCGACCCGAAATGTCACCCATTCTGTCCAGCGATGCTGCCTGTCGCGTGAGTTACTCCAGCTTTTTGTGTCTATCTTTAAATTAAACCAGAATCTGAAGTTCCTTCCTACACATGGTGGCTGGGAAATATATCTTCAAGTAAACAAATAAATCCAGAATAAAAGACTACAGCTAATGATGGTGGATGTGAAACGTAGAAATTTCAGCATCGACTGCTTCACCAATGTTTTTCTTAAAACCTCAACTTTTCTGTCTATTTGAATGAAGAAACGTGATTAATCTTTAACTACCTAAAATGGCTTCTCAGTTTAAAGGCAATTAAAGGTTGGCAATTAACACAAATTTTGCCTGTGACGTTCACATCCTAAAACATTCAGTCAGTTTCACGATTTTAAAGCTTCAAAATTAAGCGATAGCACTAAGCTAATATCATTGCCCATTATGAATCAGAGAATATCTTTCAAGACTGCAATGTAGTTTCTCAGAATGTTTTTCATCACTTACAACTGATATCCAAGACGTTGATGCAAGCAGTATACAATTTAGTTTAAATTTAGAGATACAGCATAGAAACAGGCTCAAAGGCCCACCGAGTCCACACCGACCAGCAATCCCCACACAGTAAGACTATCCTACACACACCAGGGACAATTTACACTTATACCAAGCCAATTAACCTACGAACCTGTCCATCTTTGGAGTGTGGGAGGAAACCAAAGATCTCGGAGAAAACCCGCAAGGTCACGGGAGAACTTACAAACAATGTACAGACAGCACCTGTAGCCAGGATCGATCCCAGGTCTATGGCGCTGCAAGCTCTATAAGGCAACAACTCTACTGTTGCGCCACCGTGCCACCCACTGCACCACCATGCCGCCTGATAATATCTAGATTTAGATATCCATAATACCTGCCATCCTGTAGGACATCACACAAGCGATTATTGATCATATTGTCCATCTTATGCCTTGCCTATAAAAAAAGACAAACAAGCAAATTTATTCACTGAACATTATATTACCTTCTTCAGTATGGTGATGTAATGTCTAGATTATGTCAGAGACAGCTTTACAGTAGAATGGTAATTCACTAAAGGGCACAAAGTGCGAGAGTAACTCAGGGGGTCAAACAGCATTCCTGGAGAACATGGATAGATGACATTTCAGGTTGAGATTGGTGACTCAGTTGGTAGCAATCTGGTAGTAGTGAAATTGCAACTTGGAAGCCAGCATAATCCCAATCTTGATCTTTAGTATACCCTTAATGATATTCCAGCCTTGTCTGAAGTGCACTTGCTCTGATGATCTTGGCCCACGAGCAGACTGCTGACCCACAAATGATAAATGTATCCATCGGTACCCAATAAAAAAATGAAGCAGCCCTGGTTACAGCATTCTCGATTGTTAAAGACAGATAAAGAGGTTCACTTGCACCTCCTCCAACCTCATTTACTGTAGCCGTTGTTCAAGATGTGGACTCATATATCGGCGAGACCAAATGTAGACTGGGTGATCGTTCGCGGCACTCCTTCGCTCAGCGCGCCTGCACCTACCTGATCTCCCGGTTGCCGGGCACTTTAATTCTCCTTCCCATTCCTACACAGACCTTAATGTCCTAGGTCTCCTCCATTGTTAGAGTGAGGCTAAATGCAAATGGCAGGAACAGCATCTCATATTTCACTTGGGCAGCTTACAGCCCAGTGGTATGAATATTGATTTGTCTCACTTCAGGTAGCCCTGGCATTCCCTCTCTCTATCCCTCCCCCACCCAAGTTGCACTAGCTTCTCATTTTCACCCAACAAACAGCTAACAATGGCCTGTTTCCTTTATCATAATTACATATTTGCATATCTTTTAATCATTGTTCTTATCTCTCCACCATTGTCTATATCTCTTGTTTCCCTTATCCCTAACCAGTCTGAAGAAGGGTCTCAACCCGAAACATCACCCATTCCTTCTCTCCAGAGATGCTGCCTGTCCCGCTGAGTTACTCCAGCTTTTTGTGTCTGTCTTTGGTTTAAATCAGCATCTGCAGTTCCTTCCTACACAGATAATCACTGCTCTGGTCCAGACAAAACTAGTAGAACCAGACCTCAGGATGAGTCCGTATCAAGTGGAAAACAGTACCAAACTAGAGGGGTAAGGGAAAGGACAATTACAAACTCCATTTCCATGTGTTAATTTTATCTATGCTGTCTTTGTGACTGAAGAAACTGCATGGGACAGTGTTGACACCAGTTATTGGATCTTATACTGTAATTGGGCTAGAACAGTTTGGTGACCTTACACATAAAGGAACTTTTTTAATACATGTAACTGCCCGAGAACAAAACTATTTTGTAATATTACAATTTTTTAAATGTCTGAAAACCACAAATTACTCATTTTAATTGTAGGACTATTTCATCATCTCCCAATCTTGAAAAGAAAATATCGTCAGCCTTGTTGCCGATCCACTTTATTCATTTCCAACTCATACTCAACTTCATTTAGTTGAAGTCTAACCTCATGTCTGCCAGATTTTCACATATTATTCATGGAAAATTTATCACACTACCTCCCACTGCCAACTGCTTGTTTTAATTTAATTTCCACATTATTTCGTAGAAGCAAATATACAGTAAAATTGAAACCAATTGTTTTCCCTGCTTATCCACCCCACCCCCCAAGTTGCTTGTGTTGACCAGAAGGCATTGAAGTTTTTCGAAATATGGAGATTTTCTAAGTTTATCAAAACCAATATTCATTGCTTTAGGAAGAGCATCAACATCTCCATCACATCACTCATGCATAGTCACTCAATTCTCTCTCCATTTTGTCCACCAATCACCTCCTTTTTGAATTCCCAAAAGTTCTCCCACAAACCTCTACGAATCTGACCTTGCAGCCTGCATCCATCCCACCTAAAAGTCTGGTTCAATCATTCTGCCTTTCCCAGCTAGCTTTATTAAAATTCAGACCTATCTAAACCCAAAATACATTCTAATTTCTTACCCACCACTTCAAATTACATTTTCTTTTACTCTGGAAGTCATGGAGTCTTACAGCATAGAAATAGGCACATCGGCCCAACTTGCCCACACTGGCCAATATGTCCCATCTACACTACTTCCACCTGCCTGCATTTGGCCCATATCCCTCTAAACTTATCCTATCCATGTACCTGTCTAAATGTTTCTTAAATTTTGCAATAGTCCCAGCCTCAACTACCTCCTCCGGCAGCTTGTTCCATACACCTACCACCCTTTGCGTGTAAAAGGTATGCCTCAGGTTCCTAGCACATCTTCCCCCCCCCCCCCCCCTCACCTTAAACCTGTGTCCTCTGGTTCTTGATTCCCCTACTTTGGGCAAGATACTCTGAACGCCTACCCGATCTATTCCTCTCAAGATTTTGTACACCAAGTCAAGTTAATGATTTAGCTTATTGTTTTGGATTTAGTCACATTTCTGTGAACTATAGAATTTTCCACAATACATTTGAGTGACTTTTTTCTTGGAACCATGTAATGATAAAACCAATATCTGCTAGTTGTGGGGAAGGGATAAAAAGGGCGATTATTACCAGTCTTCTAAATTTACTAAACTTCAGGCAGTTATAAGAAGCCCATTCTTAATTGTGGGGCCCAGTTGGTAGGGTTCAACAGTGCATCCCTACACTTCAAACACATTTGTTTTTAAAATCTTGACGTGATTTCAGATACACATGAAAATATCTGCCTTTTACCTCAGTAACTTTGATTTGAACCTTTAATTGACTGTTTTCTGTCAGCATATATTTAGGCATCTACTGTTTCTCCAATCCACTACCACACATTTTTGCCAGTGGCAAAATCCTATGGACCCTGCTGTTCATGAATCTTGTCACCAATGCATTGAGAATGCCAGCAAACACATTTGGCCGACCCGAAAGGTGAAGGCACACGGCAGGTTCTACATGCTGCTCACACTTGGATCTTCTCACCACTTCCTCCACCAATAATCATCTCAAATTTGTCATCCTGCTTGTCCAGCATCAATTTTGATAGGAAGCAAAACCAATGACAGTATTAAACATTGGGAAAGAAGAAATGATCCTGCCACCAGTACATTCTGTTCCCTGGCAACCAGCTGCCCCTCCATCTGATAAGTCTCTGATGTAAAAACATAGAAAATAGGTGCAGGAGTGGACTATTTGGCCCTTCGAGCCAGCACCGCCATTCAATATGATCATGGCTGATCATCCAAAATCAGTACCCTGTTCCTGCTTTTTCCCCATATCCCTTGATTCTGTTAGCCCTAAGAGCTATATCAAAATCTCTCTTGAACTCATACAGTGAATCTGTGGCAGATTCACAACTCTCTGGGTGAAAAAGATTTTCCTCATCTCAGTCCTAAATGGCCAACCCATTATTCTTAAACTGTGAACTCTAATCCTGCATCTGTACGCTGCGGATGGCTTGTTTGTGATCATTGTGTGCTTTCTTTGACTGCATAGCATGCACCAAAAAGCTTCACTGTACCTCAGTACATGACAATGATAATTTAAAAAACTAATGACATGCACATCATTTTGAGAGTGAGCCAATTAATAACAGCGTCCACTCAAATTTAATGTTTTTCATTTGTAATTCAATGTTATGTGAATTAAAACCAAAAGTACATTAAATAATTACATTCATATTAACAGCTTTTGCCATTCCCTGAAGAAAATGTATTATCGGTTTGTTTCTAAAGACAGCACCAATGATTTTGACTTATTCCAAATTGCCAAACCATTAATTTTCTTTGCAAGACCGGGCAACAATTCAACTGCATTCATATCATCGTTAAGTTTCAAATAATGATTTGTGGAGATCCAGTAATCAATTTGCAGAGATTAGTCAGGTATGCTGTCAGAATTTTGAAACAATTAAGTCACTCTAGCAATTCGCCAAATGAAATGGATAATGCTCAATTTATCTTGGAAGAACAGATTTAAAAGCTGCATTCGCTCAAACTTGAGCTGCGCGAAAAAATAAAAATATCACAGATGGCAAACAGAAATTAATGCTAGCCACAAGAAACTGCAGATATTGGAATCTTGAGCAAAACACAAAGTGCTGGAGGAACTCAGTGGGTCAGGCAGCATCTGTGGAAGGAATGAATTGGTGATGTTTCGGATTGAGACACTTCTTCAGAATGTTGCAGTGGGGGGGGGGGGGGGGGGAAGAAATCCAAAAGAGGAGAGGTGGGGCAAAACTTGGGGCAAGTGACAGGTAGAAACAAATGAGGGGGGTGATTAGCAGATGAGTGGAGTTAAGGACAAAGGCTAGAGATGAAAAGGAGACAGATAAGGGTGTCTGGTAAGGAAAGAGGAGTGAATGGTGAAACCGAGGAAAGGATGTGGGTGGAAGTGGTTGGGGGAAGGGAAAGAGGCGATACGATGGGACTCAGGCAAGGGAGAAGAGCATGACTCCAGTCAAGAGGGATGCAACATCATCCCATCTTGAGACTCTCAATGCTTGGTTTTATGATCTGTATCACTCATTTATCATCACCTTGCCTACATTCAGAAGTTCACCATCAGAGCTCCATCAACAGAGGCAGAAATCTACAGGGAAGAATGTTCAGTTCCTCTGAATTGTGGCCACGATTCAAGGATTAAAAATAAGCTCGAAATTCTCAGTGAGGTCGCAGTGCAGTATTCAGGAGCAGCAGCATCATTATGGAATTGGCCCAAGGTGTGGTTAATATTTCTCAATTGCTGCTATAACATTGCAAGAGATTGTTTTCAATTTCTGGTGCAATCAATACACTGAAAGATGTATACCGATTTTAGTTACTGTGCATGCATCAAAGATACATTTATTTCATTGAAAAGAGCCAAACTAGTAATAACTTTCCTCTCATATTCCTTTGAGAGATTGAATTCCAATCGTATGCCCATGCTATTACTAATACTGCCCCTTATTAACGAACATGCCGTTTTCTTTGTATTTAAGGATCTATTCATGTTATGCACTTATGGGGCACCCATCACATGTTGTACTGCTTTTCAAATTGGACAAAAGTTTCATATTCACTTTAACAAAAAAACTGAGATTCAGCATGTAAATAATTAGCAGCCCGACCTACAAATCTGAACCTCTATGCTGGTATCTTTTTCAGTGTTCATGAATTAAATATAGAAATTAGATTATGTATTTATTCATTATAGCATTATATACAGAGACTTATACAGGAGAACTGCATTACTGATAGGGCTGCCGTACCAGAATCCTGGGCTGAACCACCTTTTCCGACACTGCGCTCTGGTGTGCTAAGATTCTGGGATTTTTCTCACAATTAATCATCTCTTGGCCTGGAGTGCACATGCTGTCTGCATGGGCTGACGTCAGGTGGACCAGAGTCATTCAGCACAGAGATGCCAACAACTGGAGAGCAGTCCTGAGCTACTATCAACCTCATTAGAGACCCTCGGAATATCTTTGATAAGACTTTACCTTGCACTAAACATTATTCACATTATTCCCTTTATCATGTATTTGTACAATGTGGATGGATGAATTGTCTTGTATCGTATTTTCTTTCCGCTGATAGGTTAACATGCAACAAAATCTTTTCATGATATCTTGGTACACGTGACAATAAACTAAACTTAAACTGAAAGGATGAGAAGCACCTTTTCAAAGGGAACTGCCATAGGATTTATACAGCGTGGAAACAGGCTCTTTGACCCAGCTCATCCATGCAGACCAGTATATCTATCCGTTAGTCCCATTTGGCTATTATCCCCTCCGAACCTTTTCCATCCATGTACCGACCCAAATGTTTTTTTTAAACAATGTAATTGAAAAAAAGTTCCACCCTGGTTCCTTTTAAATATTTCCCCTCTCACCTTACATTTACGCCCTCTAGTTTTAGATACCCTTCCCCATGGAACAAAGACTAAGATCATTCACCTTTTTACACCCCTCATGATTTTATATACTTAGTCATAGAGAGTCAGAGTGATACAGTGTGGAAACAGGCTCTCCGGCCCAACTTGTCCACACCGCCTAACAATGTCCCAGCTACACTAGTCCCACATGCCTACGCTTGGTCCATATCACTCCAAACCTGTCCAATCCATGTACCTGTCTAACTGTTTCTTACATGATAGATGGCGCACGGTGGTGCAGCAGTAGAGTTGCTGCCTTACAGCAAATGCAGCGCCGGAAACTCAGGTTCGATCCTGACTACGGGCGCCGTCTGTACGGAGTTTGTACATTCTCCCCGTGACCTACGTGTGGGTTTTCTCCGAGATCTTCGGTTTCCTCCCACACTCCAAAGACGTACAGGTATGTAGGTTAATTGGCTGGGCAAATGTAAAAATTGTCCCTAGTGGGTGTAGGATAGTGTTAGTGTGTGCGGGGATCGCTGGGCGGCACGGACCCGGTGGGCCGAAGGGCCTGTTTCTGCGCTGTATCTCTAAATCTAAAAAAAATCTAAATGATGGGATAGTCCCAGCCTAAACTACCTCTTCTGGCAGCTTGTTCCAGACACCCACCACCCTGTGTGTGAAAAGGTTACCCTTCAGATTCCTACTAAATCTTTTCCCCTTCACCTTGAACCTTGAATCTGGTCCTCGATTCCCCTACCCTGGGCACGAAACTGCATCTACCCGATCTATTCCTCTCATGATTTTGTACACCTCAATAAGATCGCCCCTCATCCTCCTGTGCTCCATGGAATAGAGACCCAGCCTACTCAACCTCTCCCAAAAGCTCACACCCTCTAGTCTTGGCAATATTCTGGTAAATCTTTTCTGAACCCTTTCAAGCTTGACAATATCTTTCCTACAACATGGTGCACAGAACTGAATACAATATTCTAAATGCGATCTCACCAATGCCTTATATAACTGCAACATGACATCCCAACTTCTATACTTCTATAAAGGTCATCCTCAGGCAAAAGGTGTCCTTGCCAACCCAGCCTTTCTTTATAACCGAAGCTCCCCAGCCCTCCTGAATACTTTACTGCATCCTTTCCAGCTTAAATGACATATTTCCTCTTGCTGGCAAACTAGATCTGCACCCAATACTCCAAATGGGGTCTCACCAACAACTTGTTGCTATATGTCCCAATTCCAGTAGTCAATACCCTCACCGTTGAAGACAAGTGTGTCAAAACAAAAGCTTTTCACTGTACCTCGGTACACTGAACAACAATAAATAAAACTAAAATAATAAACTAACCTTAACCTTCTACCCAGTTTAGAAATTGACATGACCATTAGACATTCTTGAATGCATTGTCCAAATTTAGAGACATCATGACTATGTTAATTAGACTACATCAATCCAGGTATCTGACCCCTTGAGACAAGATATTTTGCACCACTGTGAAGGAGGTCAAGGAATGTTCCAGACTGGCTGCTTAATCACTTCTCACATCAAACATGGTTACAGTAATATTTGTACTTCCATTAATATTTGAGGTGTTCATGTACCCAGAAAGTCACACTTCCTAACAATTGGTAAATATGCACAGATGAGCTAAAACATTAAGACCACTGACAGGTGAAGTGAATAACATTGACTATATTGTTACAATGGCACCTGTCAAGGGGTGAAGTATATTTAGGCAGCAAGTGAACAGTCAGTTCTTGAAGTTGATGCGCTGGATGCAGGCCATCCTGTCTGGTCCGAACTGACAGAAGATTTACTGTGGCACAAGTCACAGAAAATTTTAATGGTGGTCATGGGAGGAATGTGTTACAATAGACAGTGCATCGTACCCTGCTGCATATGGGGTTGCGTAGCCACAGACCAGTCAGAGTGCCCATGACGACCCCTGTCCACCGTCAAAAGTGCCTACATTGGGCACGCGAGCGTCAGAACTGGACCTTGGAGCAGTGGAAGAAGGTCGCCTGGTCCGATGAGTCCCGTTTTCTTTTAGATCACGTGCATGGCCGTGTACGTGTGCGCCGTTTACCTGGGGAAGTGATGGCACCAAGATGCACTGTGGGAAGACGACAAGGGGAAAAAGACAGAGGGAGTCTGATGTTCTGCTGGGAACCCATGGGTCTGGCCATTCATGTGGATGTCAATTTAACACGTGTCACCTTGCTAAACATCGTTGCAAACCAGGTACACCCCTTTATGGTAATGGTATTCCCTGATGGCAGTGGCCTCTTTCAGCAGGATAATGCGCCCTGCCACACTGCACACATTGTTCGGGAATGGTTTTAGGAACGTGATGAAGTGTTCACGGTGTTGCCCTGGCCTCCAAATTCCCTAGATCTCAATCCGATTGAGCATCTGTGGGATGTGCTGGATCGACAAGTCCGATCCACGGCGGCTCCACCTCATCGTACAGGACTTGAAGGATCAGCTGCTAATGTTTTGGTGCCAGATACCACAGGACACCTTCAGGGGTCTTGTAGAGTCCATGCCTCGGCGGGTCGATGCTGTTTTGGCGGCACACGGAGGACCAACAGCATATTAGGGAGGTGGTCATAATGTTTTGGCTCGTCAGTGTATATTTTGGATGTCTGAGGGTTTTTGTCCTCAAACGTTTTTCCACGATTCACATGAATTACTTTGTATTTGACTATTCAAAGTTGGCCTTCACAGTTAAGATGTCGTGCCACTGTAACTAAGCAATTCTGCTGAACAATTTGTCTAGACTCAAAACATTGAAGTCAACGATGCAATTCTAATGATTGACAATATTCAATCACCTACACTTGTTATCTTTGTAATGGAAGGAACTGCAGATGTTGGCTTAAACTGAAGATATTCACAAAATGCTGGAGGAACTCAGGTCATCCTTCAAACCCAACCACTGCCAAAGGAGGGCAACTTGTGCACTCCATTGTCAATTTGACCAACCCTTTATCCTTCTCATCTAAAATCTGCGACCTGTTCTAACTCATCAACTCAAGTTGTCACTGCCTAAATGGGCTGACATTCCAACAGTGATTAAGTTTAAAATTCTGACATTCATTTTCAAATCTCTCCAAGGTCTCTGGGGCCACTAACCTCCTCTTGCCCCACAAGATCCCACAACCCCTCTAATTCTGCCCCTTTTGCTTCACGGGTTTTACTCAGACTCCCATTGATTCCAGTGGACATAGTTGCTTTGGCCCCAAGATGTGCAATACTTTCATTTGTCTTTCCTTTGCCATCCACTCACACTTACTTTGACCAAACAAATACTCTTCCATTCCAATGTTTCCATATTTGCCTTGAAGTAAGTTATCCGATTGCACATTTTAGAAGTACCTGAAGAAATGCAATCATTACCGAATACCATAGCTACTTATTTGTACACATGCATAAAGATATCCCTCCTCAAGGGCCAGTTGGACCAGATTTTGATTTGCAGGTGGTGTCAGTTCTACATGCTGATTTCACAGGGATTCTCTCACTCATGCAAAGTGAATTCCCCTCCTTCAATATTATCCTTTGTATCCTTCAATGCAACTTCAAATAATTTGATTAGTTTAGAGATACAGCGCGGAAACAGGCCATTTGGCCCACCGGGTCCGCGCCGTTCAATGATCCCTGTACATTCACACTGTCCTACACACGCGACGGACAATTTACAATTATACCAAGCCAATTCACCTACAAACCTGTATGTCTTTGGAGTGTGAGAGGGAACTCGAGATCTCGGAGAAAACCCATGCAGGTCACGGGGAGAATGTACAGCCAGCACCCGTAGTCAGGATCGAACCCCGGGCCCAGGCCTAATTCTGCTGCAAACAAACCAGAAGCCCAAAGTGGTAGGCAGATTGTAAGTACGTGGATGGTATGAGTAAATAAATGCTTACGATATCATCGACCAAATCCTTGATTGCTGTTATTCCCAACACAACCAGGAGAGGAACAAATGTAGTGTACCAGGCCAAGGTGGAGATCTGTGGAATAGCCTAAAAGAAAAAAACCAATTGAATTAATTCCACCAGTCACAAACTTTGGTGATGACAAATTGTAGGAAATTGCCCTCCTGGGTTAAAATTAGGCTTAACCTTTTCCAGACACAATCGTGGAGAGTGATGCCAAAATCCAATTCATTTTTGAAATTGTATTTGTTCCATAAATAAAGTATTATGTAGGTTCTAGAGTTCTTTGCTTAAAGTAACAGACAGCAAAATCTGAATATTAAAGTAGACATCAAAATGCTCTGAAAAACTTAGAAGTCATATTCCTCAAATTAAATGGATCCACAGCTCAAAATTCACGCCGTTTTACAAACCATTTCACATCCTACTCTCAACTTAATTTTTGCCCCTTCCAAAGAATGGCTAATTTACAGCCAAGTTCTTGAAGTAGTTTTAACGAAAGGCTGCTAATTTTTGTCATTATTGTTAAATTTAAAAAACCATCTCCGCAGGTGAAAGCACTCAATTTGAGGCTGTTGAAAGAATGAAAGGCAACTTTCAGAAAGCTCAGAAAATAAAATTGATGGTTCTGGGAATCTAAAAAAAAGTCTTGAATAACACATCACGTCCACAAAGTGAGTTCAGTGAACGGATGGGGGTTTTAATTTGACATTACTTCAAAATATGTACTTTGCTTTACCGTACAGTTTCTGATAAATAAGCTACCTACTCTCAATATTTTCTTTTCATTTCAGAACAATTCAAGAAACCACTAATAGTGGTATTGGTAGAGAACAGTCGAGACCGATATTTATTTTCTAAATAAGTCCAGAACTAGAGGTCACAGTTTAAGAATAAGGGGCAGGCCGTTTAGGACTGAGATGAGGAAAAACTTTTTCGCCCAGGGAGTTGTGAATCTGTTGAATTCTCTGCCACAGAAGGCAGTGGAGGCCAATTCAATGGATGTTTTCAAGATAGAGTTAGATATAGTTCTTAGGGCTAACGGAATCAAAGGATATGGGGAGAAGGCAGGGACGGGGTACTGATTTTGGATGATCAGCCATGATCATGTTGAATGGCAGTGCTGGCTCAAAGGGCCGAATGGCCTACTCCTGCACCTGTTTTCCATGTTTCTGTGTTTCTAAAGCAAGCCTACCAGGTTCACCTCACCATCTTTAATATACTAAAATTCAGAAGAGTATATATGTTTGTAACAGTGATTTCGGCTGATTTCGGCAAAACGGTGAACTGTAGCGCCACAATTTTTGCACCGCCTAATCACACCGCTGGACGCTTGCCGAAAATGATTTTTTATTTAATTCGGTCGTATATTTTTTAAGTTACAGAGGTTTAAAAGTCCAATTTTTTAAAATCTCAGTTATTTCGGCTGAGTTCGGCAAAAACGGTGAACCGTAGCGCCACGATTTTTGCACCGCCTTAATCACGACGCTGAACGCTGCTGGAAAATGATATTTTTATTTGATTCGGTTGTGTATTTTTTAAGTTACAGAGGTTTTAGTAAAAAAAAAAATCCCAGCCGTTTTTTCCATGGCCTTCAGCGTGTGACATCAAAATGCCCATGTGAGAAGAGCTCGCCCAACCCCCCTCCTACTGATTTATTGAAGGCTTTCAGCGTGGTGTGTCTGTGCGTATGGGCTCCCCTCTCCTCTCTCTCCTTGCTTCTCTCCTCTCTCCCACACCCGGGAGACCCTCTCCCCGTTTTTCCCCCACCCCCCCCGGACCTTTCACTGATGCGCTCCCCCGCCCCCCCCCCCCCCCCGGACCTTTCACTGATGCGCACCCCCGCCCCCCACCCCCCCGGACCTTTCACTAATGCGCTCCCCCCCCCCCCGGACCTTTCACTGATGCACTCCCCGCACCCCCCCCCCCGAACCTGTTGGTGCTGGGGGCAAGAGAGAGTAGGGGAAAGGGGTGTGCTGGGGAAAGGGGGGGTGGGGGAGAGTAAGAGTGTGTCTGGGGGAGAGAGAATGGTGGCGGGGTCTGAGACTGGGGAGGGGGACAACAGGGGTCGTCCGGAGGGGGCTTGGTGGTGGGGGAAAGAGGGGTACTGGGAAAAGGGGAGGTCGTGGGGAAAGGGGGGGGGTGTGGGGAGAGTAAGATTGGGGTTGGGGGAGGAGAGAATGGGGGGGGTGGGAATGGGTCCAACGGGCCCTCTTCGCTAGTTTACAATAAATATTTGTGTTTTGCCTAAGGGCAAAGAAGAACAAACAAATTCAGAATGCCCTGCAAACTAAAATGTATCTTTTATATACAACATTGAACTTGTAAACAATACTACGGTCTAAAATTGCATTTTTCCCTTCATACTTGGAGGGGGGAGGGAGTCAGAAAGGCATAAGATATTCATACATGTTTGTTCATACAGGAAATTTAAATGTGACCATTTTAAATACCTACTTGCAGAATGAGAAGAATCAGAAAATAAGCATTGGCTGCCCTTTTGAATTGCTCCATCAAATTATATGGCAAAAAGGTAATGAAGTTGTATTTGTACGTTCGAATAGCATTCCCCTGGAAAGGAAAATAGACAATGATTACATGTCAGAAGATGGATACAAACCTTTGCTAACTTACTACACACACCCTGTGTAATTTCAAATCCCAGGTTAAGCAATGCTACTCTTGCCTTAAGTCAGAAAGGATGTGCGTTCAAGTCTGAGATTTTCAGAATCTCAAACCCCAAATTCTCAGCTGGCCTTCCAGTAGAGAGCGGAGGGAATGCTTTTATTCGCAGATAAACATTCACCAAGGTAATGTTTGCTTTCTCAGATGGATCTAAAAGATCCCATTAAATTGGTTTAACAAGAGAGCAGAGAAGGGAATTGTTCTGCTGCCATGATTAATATTTAATCTTCAAAATTCATTAGAGACTATGACATTGCTCTTTGAAGGAAGCTTGCTGCACACCAATTTGTCGCCATGTCTGCAACAGAGCAACAGGACACATTAAATATAGTTATAAACTGTGAAATGGTCTGAAGCATGGTAAAATCTTGGCGAGGAACACAAAATTATAATCCTTTGCTCCCAACATCAGGGTACATGCAAAAAAAAAAAAGAAATTGAACTTGTTTGATGCTTCAAAGTGCGCAAAAACATTTGTTACATGGACCAGAAGCAATATCTATCCATAATCAATACTCACTGAGTATTTGCTTGTCTTATAGCAGCCATATTTCGTGACAGTAAACTGATCATAGAAGTTTCTGTCATTTGCTTTGACTTTCCACGTGTAGTCTGAAATAGAAGGAAAATGAAGGGATTGAAAAGAATAGAACATTCACTTTGTTTTAATTTGGATAAGAATGTTAATTTTTTCTACTTCGCTCTTGGTTTATTCAGTGACATCTGTTCAAGATAGTCAGAGCAGTCACAGCAGGCCCTTCGGCCCACTTCATCCAGGCCAACCAAGTTGCCCCATCCAAGCCCATATTTGGTCCATATCCCTCCAAACCTTTCCGATCCACATACCTGTCCAAATATCTTTTAAATATTGTTATTGTACCTCCCTCAATTACTTAATCTAGCAGTTCCTTTCATATACACACATCGATGGGTTCCTGTTAAATTTTCCCCCTCCTACCTATGCCCTCAATTTCTTGATTCCCCTATCCTAGGAAAAAGACTCCAGGCATGCACCCTATCTATTCCTCTCACGAGTTTAAAATCACCTCTCAGCCTCCTGCATTTAACAGAATAATGTCCTATCCTGTTCGTACTTATATTCTGAGATTCCTCTGCTCTGCATCCAGGGCCTTACCATTCACTACAAAAGGGCGAGTCCTAGTTTGACTTCCCTCGACACGTCACCCTTATTTGAATTAAACACCATTTGTCATTCCTCAGTCCACTTGCCCAGCTGATCAAGTTCCCGCTGTAATCCTTGATAAATGTGCTCCACGTGCATTCTGCAGCCTCCAATGCCCCATTTTACATCATAGTAATTCTGAATAATCAAGTTTCATCCATGTTCAGTCTGTTCAACACTTCATATAATTCATCCACCATTGCTAGCTGTACCATTACATGTTTCATCTCCAGGCCTCCCTTGTCTTTCTACTTCAATTTATATCCTTATGCATCCAGTCGCTCCCATTCAGTATCACTCCCATATCTCCAGTGGGTCCCAGGACTCTTCCCATACCTCATGTCCTACAGATTCCACACAGGCAGCTCAAGATCAGGTTTGAACCCAGGTCTCAGGCTTTGTGAAGCAGCAGCTCCATCACCTGCACCACTGAGCACTGTACACGGGAAATTTAAGTAAACTACATTATAGTATTGCACGCCGAGTGAGTCAATTGCATAATGCTTTTTCAAAGACGAAGACTGGTAGGTGATCAGTGGAATCATATGACCTTTCAACACTTCATCCTTCCGATCCTCCCTTGCTTCCCCTCCTGGTTCCATCTGCCTATCATCCCTCTCTTATCTGGTTCCACCCATCACGACGTCTATCTCATCCCACACTCATTTCATATATTGGCCATCTTCCCTTTATGCTCTTACTCCTGATGCAGTTTTTGACCAGAAACAACAACCATCCCTTTGCTTTCATGGATTCTGCTTGACCCATTCCAGCAGCTTATTTTCTGTGTCACATACTATTCACTGTGCTTCTTGGATAACATTCCTAAGTGCCACAGTGTCAGCAAGTTGCCAGTTGCTTTTGAATACTTGCATTCTTCTTGATAAATAGACCCCAGAAATTCAAGATTTTAACCCATTTTAGTTGACTAGGTTAATTCCCGGAATGGCAGGACTGTCATATGTTGAAAGACTGGAGCGACTAGGCTTGAAGAAACACTGGAATTTGGAAGGTTGAGGGTGATCTAATTGAAACGTATAAGATTATTAAGGGGTTGGACACGTTAGAGGCAGGAAACATGTTCCCAATGTTGGGGGAGTCCAGAACAAGGGGCCACAGTTTAAGAATAACGGGTAGGCCATTTAGAACTGAGATGAGGAAAAACCTTTTCAGTCAGAGAGTTGTGAATCTGTGGAATTCTCTGCCTCAGAAGGCAGTGGAGGCCAATTCTCTGAATGCATTCAAGAGAGAGCTAGATAGAGCTCTTAAGGATAGCGGAGTCAGGGGGTATGGGGAGAAGGCAGGAACGGGGTACTGATTGAGAATGATCAGCCATGATCACATTGAATGGCGGTGCTGGCTCGAAGGGCCGATTGGCCTCCTCCTGCACCTATTGTCTATTGATTTTCCACAAGGAAGAAAGACACCATTTAATTTAACATTGTTTCAGTTTTGGTAAGGTGTCACAAGACAGCAATCTAACACATAACATGTCATTTTAAAAATTATTTATCTTGGTCTCAATTGACTGATTAGGACTCAGATTTACCATGTTTTGCTTGCCGCTGATCATCAGACTGGTCGTTGATTTGGCTTTGCTCTATATTGTCCAACCTTTCAGTGGAACTATCCAGTTCATTGTCCGTCTCATCGTCGCTGTACGGCACCACATCATCATCTCCTCGGTCGTCTTCACTAAAGCTGGAGAGCCCGTCAGTACTCATCACCTTGGGTTTTCCTGAAATAGGATTAAAAGTTTGCATGAAAGAAACCAATAGCACACCATTTCTTCGACAGTTGAAGGAGTAAAGGTAAACAGAACACCTTTACCAAACCAATAGGTATAAGCATCTTATAAATCACAATTTCTATTAACAAAGAAACGTCTAGCTTTGACCTAATAGTTCAAGGTCACTATCTTGACCCTTCAGGATAACTAACCCAATCCTCTCAGAGCTCCTTTTCCTCCACAGAAAAGCATTTATCCATATCCACGCTGTCAGAGATGAAGGCAGTGGTAGATACAATTATAATGTTTGAAAGGTAATTTGGACTGGTACTCAGATGGGGAAGACAGGGGACGGGTTTAATGGAAGTAAAAGGGCCTGTCTTTTTTATAACTATTGTTACATCTCTGACTTTCTTAAATAAGATTGTGCACATTTTCTCTCTCAAATTATTTGCTGAGAGCTCAAGCATTCCAGCTGGAGGTCACGTTGCTTGAACAATACTCAAGGAAGGGTTGGAATTGTTCTTGCGCTGTAACTTTCTCCTTCAAGCCCTGCCTCAAGGGTTTTTCTAGATAAACTAAACCAGTTCCAGTGATGCCGTTTTGACCAGTCACAAAATGTGCCACCAGAACCATGACCACAAAAAGAAAATCAGTAATGTTCCCTGCCTTTGATCCAATTACAAAGCACTTTCTATTACAAACTCCTCAATATCTCTGACATGTCCAGACTTGACAATTCAATATTCTTCAGGTTATCCTCATGATTCATCTCTCATCTCACACGTCCACACAATCTATATTGGCTGAGATGCATTGGTTCACTGTTCCTAGTCATCTTTCCTTTTAAATTCATTGCCGCACCTCTCCATGTGATCTTTTCATTCTGAATGTCTATTTGCTCAGCTTTGGCCTCAAAAGCATTTTACTATCGCTGAAAAGACATTGTCGTGAGAATCGAATTTCAGGCACTCGGCTTCAGATGTCTCAAGCCCATCATCTGGAATTCCATTCCTATGTCAATACCTTTTTGTTTTCCTGTTCAACACCCATCACATTAATCAAGCTGTTGTAACCCTTCATAATAATTCTATTAATTCAGGCTTCTGCCTGAATAAACTCCAATATCTCTAGATGTTATACATCTTTTCTGCAGACAATATTTCACAATAAAAGTCATAATGCGAGGTAACACGATGCCATGCTACTAGACTGCTGCAAGTAAAGGCATGGTGCATTGATTCAGAGGCTAAAGTTCAAATCCCCACTGCAGCAGTTGGGAATTAAAAGTAATCATCAAATGAAAACTGAAGGTATTTATTCACAAAATGCTGGAGTAACTCAGCAGGTCAGGCAGCATCTCAGGAGAGAAGGAATGGGCGACGTTTCGGGTCGAGACCCTTCTTCAGACTGATGTCAGGGGGGCGGTACAAAGGAAGGATATAGGTGGAGACAGGAAGACAGTGGGAGATCTGGGAAGGGGGAGGGGAAGAGAGGGACAGAGAAACTATCTAAAGTTGGAGAAGTCAATGTTCACACCACTGGGCTGCAAGCTGCCCAGGCGAAATATGAGGTGCTGTTCCTCCAATTTCCGGTGGGACTCACTGTGGCACTGGAGGAGGCCCATGACGTGGAGGAATGAAAACTGAATATTAGTACTGGCGGCTTGAGATAGTCATAAAATTTGCATCTATTTCACTCAATCGTGCAGTGAAATGAGTAATGTCCAAGTCTGAGTAAATAAATGTATTGTTTCAAAAGCAGCTTTTGGACTTCCTGAAGACACTTACTTTTTGACCAAAATAAACTCACAAACAGCCTATAAACTTAAATTTAACAATGCTTTGGACTCAAGTCATGATCTGAATCATGTTGAACAAACAGTAATGGTGTCACCAATGTGTGTCTCAAGGATGGAAAAGGAAAAGGGTTGCAAAAGATTTGACTTAATGAGGGCAATGAAATGTTACAACTGACAACGATGCAAAATAAATAATACATCCACAAACAAGCAATTCCATGGAACCAGCTGTTCTCAAAACAGAACTAAAAAATCCTACGGACACTGTGAAACTTAAGTTTAATTTCAAGAGGATCAAAAAAGAAATAAACCAGATATTTAGGGCAAGAAGAAGAGTTCAGTCTCCAACAAGGGTCCAGCCACTTGTGTATCAGAACAGCAAGATAAATGTGCCAGACAGTCACACTTCAACATTTCAGATTAGCAGATTGTAAATGATATCGTGCAGCTTTGTAAGAACAAAAGAGGCAATGCTGACGATGGTACTTGTTTCAGGAGATGACCAAGAAGATTCGCACGGGAAGGACAGTGGATGGTGCCTTCATAAAGTTTAGCAGGGCCTTTGACAGGCTCATCCCTATACGTACAATACTTGGAATCAAGGGGGAGACAGAAAACTAGATGCAACATTAGCTTGGTGACAGGAGAGAGGGTGGTAGTGGAGGGGCAATTTCTTTTTAAAGATCCTTCTAAATTCCAGTGAATACAAGCCCAGTCTTTCCAATCTTTCCTCATATGACAGTCCCGACATCTCAGGGATTAACTTCGTGAACTTACGCTGCAATGCCTCAATAACAAGGATGTCCTTCCTCAAATTACATTAATGACTTAGATGAAGGGATTAAAAGTACCATTAGCAAATTTGCAGATGATACTAAGCTGGGGGGTAGTGTGAATTGTGTGGAAGATGCAATAAGGCTGCAGGGTGACTTGGACAGGTTGTGTGAGTGGGCGGATACATGGCAGATGCAGTTTAATGTAGATAAGTGTGAGGTTATTCACTTTGGAAGTAAGAATAGAAAGGCAGATTATTATCTGAATGGTGTCAAGTTAGGAAGAGGGGATGTTCAACGAGATCTGGGTGTCCTAGTGCATCAGTCACTGAAAGGAAGCATGCAGGTACAGCAGGCAGTGAAGAAAGCCAATGGAATGTTGGCCTTCATAACAAGAGGAGTTGAGTATAGGAGCAAAGAGGTCCTTCTACAGTTGTACCGGGCCCTGGTGAGACCGCACCTGGAGTACTGTGTGCAGTTTTGGTCTCCAAATTTGAGGAAGCATATTCTTGCTATTGAGGGCGTGCAGCGTAGGTTCACTAGGTTAATTCCCGGAATGGCGGGACTGTCGTATGTTGAAAGGCTGGAGCAATTAGGCTTGTATACACTGGAATTTAGAAGGATGAGGGGGGATCTTATTGAAACCTATAAGATAATTAGGGGATTGGACACATTAGAGGCAGGAAACATGTTCCCAATGTTGGGGGAGTCCAGAACAAGGGGCCACAGTTTAAGAATAAGGGGTAGGCCATTTAGAACGGAGATGAGGAAGAACTTTTTCAGTCAGAGAGTGGTGAAGGTGTGGAATTCTCTGCCTCAGAAGGCAGTGGAGGCCAGTTCATTGGATGCTTTCAAGAGAGAGCTGGATAGAGCTCTTAAGGATAGCGGAGTGAGGGGGTATGGGGAGAAGGCAGGAACGGGGTACTGATTGAGAGTGATCAGCCATGATCGCATTGAATGGCGGTGCTGGCTCGAAGGGCTGAATGGCCTACTCCTGCACCTATTGTCTACTGTCTATTGTCTATTGAGACCAAAACTGCACACACTACTCCAGATGTGGTCTCACCAGGGCCCTGTACAACTGCAGAAGGACCTCTTGGCCTCTATACTTAAATCCTCTCATTATGAAGGCCAACATGCCATTAGCTTTCTTCACTGCCTGCTGAACCTGCATGTTTACTTTCAGTGACTGTTGTACAAGGACACCCAGGTCTCGTTGCACTTCCCTTTTTCCTAATCTGACACCATTGAGATAATAATCTGCCTCCTTGTGCTTCCCGCCAAAGTGGATAGCATCACATTTATCTGCATCTGCCATGCATCTGCCCACTCACTTAACCTGTCCAAGTCACCTTGCAAACTCTTAGCATCCTCTTCGCAGTTCACACTGACACCCAGCTTTGGGTCACCTGCAAATTTGCTAGTGTTACTTCTAATTCAATCATCTAAATCATTAATATATATTGTAAATAGTTGTGGCCCCAGCACTGAGCCTTGCTCCACTCACAACTGCCTGCCATTCTGACAGGGAACCCGTTTATTCCTACACTTTGTTGCCTGTCTGCCAACCAATTCTCTATCCATAGCAATACCCTTCCCACAATACCATGCTCTAATTTTGCCCACTAATCTCCTGTGTGGGGCCTCAAAGGCTTTCTGAAAGTCCAGATACACTACATCCTTCATCTATTTTACTTGTCACATCCTCAAAAAATTCCAGAAGATTTGTCAAGCAGGATTTCCCCTTCATATATCCATGCTGACTTGGACCAATCCTTTTACTGCTATCTAAATGTTTTTACTGCTATCCAAATTACTTCTTTAATAATTGACTTGATTGGTAATTATATTTCTATAATCATTCCGTTGACAATGTGGCGATATGATTAGCAAGTTTGAAGATAACAGAAACATCCCTAGTAGAGTGGATGGTGAAGAAAGTTGCTTAAGGTTACAACAGGATATCGACCAACTGGCAAAGTGGCAAGGGAATAGCTGTTAGAATTGAACTAGAGTGTGAAATGATACATTTTGAGAAATTAAACCAGGCCAGGTACCAAACAGAACCGTGGGGAGTGTTATTGAACTGCAAGTTCTTGGAACACAAAAACATTGGGCAGGGCAGTCTAAATTGGAGGCCATATAGTTAACGTAGGAAGGGAAAGATTTAAAGGGGACCCAAGGGACAGGCTTTTCTCCACACAGCGGGTGGCATGCATATGAACGAGCTACCAGAGGAGGTGATAGAGGGAGGTACATGGCAACATTTAAAAAGACCTTTGGATAAGAATGGTCGAGAGGGCTATTACACAAACCCAGACAAAATTATATTTATGCAGATAGGCATCTTGTTCAAGGGTTGGGCAGAAGGACACATTTTCATGCTGTATAATTACGTCGAAAGAAGATATTCAATTTTCTAGTGAAAAGCATTAGGCCGACAACAGACTGAATGAAATGTTTAGCCTGCTGTTCAACTGCTGCCTTTCGATAGAAATCTATGGTCTCAATAGACAATAGGTGCAGGAGTAGGCCATTCGGCCCTTCGAGCCAGCACCGCCATTCAATGTGATCATGGCTGATCATTCTTAATCAGTACCCCGTTCCAGCCTTCTCCTCATACCCTGTCTCTGCTATCCTCAAGAGCTCTATCTAGCTCTCTCTTGAATGCATTCAGAGAATTGGCCTGCACTGCCTTCTGAGGCAGAGAATTCCACAGATTCACAACTCTCTGACTGAAAAATTAACTCTGTTAATTTCTGCAAAATAGAACCACAGTGATAAATGCAGTATGGAAAATGAGTATGAAAATGAAGTCCATTAGGACAAGCCTACCATCAACAGCTTATACTCGCTGGAATTTAGAAGACTGAGGGGGGATCTTATAGAAACATATAAAATTCTTAAGGGGTTGGAGAGGCTAGATGCGGGAAGATTGGTCCCGATGTTGGGGAAGTCCAGAACCAGGGGTCACAGCTTATGGATAAGAGGGAAGTCTTTTAGGACCGAGATGAGAAAACATTTCTTCACACAGAGAGTGGCGAGTCTGTGGATTTCTCTTCCACAGAAGGTAGTTGAGGCCAGTTCATTGGCTATATTTAAGAGGAGTTAGATGTGGCCCTTGTGGCTAAAGGGATCAGGGGGTATGGAGAGAAGGCAGGTACAGGTTACTGAGCTGGATGATCAGCCATCATCATATTGAATGGCGGTGCAGGCTCGAAGGGCCGAATGGCCTTCTCCTGCAACTATTTTCTATGTTTCTATGTTACACATATACACCAATCTAATATTAATATTTTCTTCAAAATCCACCCCATCATCAATCCCACTATATTCTACCACTTATCACTTATATGGGGGCATGATCCAATTGATCCACAAGCCGTTGCAATGTGGAGGGAAGCCAGAGTAAACCTATATGGTCACAGAGAGAACATGCAACACCTCTCAGACTCCAGAGATCAGGAATGAAGCTGGGAACCCTGGCACCTTCCATGACAGGGGCTCCATCAGCTATGCCGCCCGACAATAGCGTGGCACGGTGGGTGCATGGTTGTGGCAATGGAAATCAGGATTCCCGCTTTCAATTTGTCAGATCCCCCCTCAGTCTTCTAAATTCCAGCGAGTATAAGCCTAGTCTATCCAGTCTTTCTTCATATAAAAGTCCTGCCATCCCAGGGATCAATCTGGTGAACCTTCTCTGTACTCGCTCTAAGGCTAGAATGTCTTTCCTCAGATTAGGAGACCAAAATTGTACACAATACTCCAGGTGCGGTCTCACCAAGGCCCTGTACAACTGCAGCAGAACCTCCCTGCTCCTATACTCCAATCCTCTTGCTATGAATGCTAACATACCATTCGCTTTCTTCACTGCCTGCTGCACCTGCACGCTTGCTTTCAATGACTGGTGCACCATGACACCCAGGATACGTTGCATCTCCCCTTTTCCTAATTGGCCACCATTCAGGTAATACTCTGCTTTCCTGTTCTTGCCGCCAAAGTGGATAACCTCCCATTTATCCACATTATATTGCATCTGCCATGTATTTGCCTACTCGCCTAATCTATCCAGGTCACTCTGCAGCCTCCTAGCATCCTCCTCGCAGCTAACACTGCCACCCAGCTTCGTGTCATCCACAAACTTAGAGATGTTGCATTCAATTCCCTCGTCCAAATCATTAATATATATTGTAAATAACTGGGGTCCCAGCACTGAACCTTGCGGTACCCCACTAGTCACTGCCTGCCATTCCGAAAAGGACCCGTTTATTCCTACTCTTTGCTTCCTGTCTCCTAATCTGAGGTTTTGGTCTCCTAATCTGAGGAAAGACATTCTTGTCATAGAGGGAGTACAGAGAAGGTTCACCAGATTGATTCCTGGGATGGCAGGACTTTCATATGAAGAAAGACTGGATAGACTCGGCTTGTACTCGCTGGAATTTAGAAGATTGAGGGGGGATCTTATAGAAACTTACAAAATTCTTAAGGGGTTGGACAGGCTAGATGCAGGAAGATTGTTCCCGATGTTGGGGAAGTCCAGAAGAAGGGGTCACAGTTTAAGGATAAGGGGGAAGTCTTTTAGGACCAAGATGAGAACGTTTTTTTTCACACAGAGAGTGGTGAATCTGTGGAATTCTCTGCCAAAGAAGGTCGTTGAGGCCAGTTCATTGGCTATATTTAAGAGGGAGTTAGATGTGGCCCTTGTGGCTAAAGGGATCAGGGGGTATGGAGAGAAGGCAGGTACGGGATACTGAGTTGTATGATCAGCCATGATCACATTGAATAGAAGGGCCGAATGGCCTATTCCTGCACCTATTTTCTATTTTCTATGACTACAAATGGAAAATGACATGTATTATTTATAGTTATGTTTATTCAATACATTCAAAATATGTTTCAGATGACAAGTTACAATGTCATTTACAGTTAAAGCCAATTTATCAGTGTAAATCCTCTCGTGATTTAGAAAATGAATTTATAAATAATTTGCCTGTTGACCTCTAAATGTTAACAAGTTGTAGGAGCAGAATTAGGCCATTCAGCCTACCAAGTCTACTCCACCATTCAATAGTGGCTGATCTATCTTTCCCTCTCAACCTCATTCTTCTGCCTTCTCCCCATAACCCCCGACACCAGTACTAATCAAGAATCTATCAATTGCCATCTTAAAAATATCCATTGACAGCCTCCATAGCCATCTGTGGCAATGGATTCCACAGATTCACCACCCTCTGACTAAAGAAATTGCTCCTCATCTCCTTTCTGAAGGTACGTCCTTTTACTCTGAGGCTATGGCCTCTGGTCCCAGACTCTCCAACTTGTGGAAACCACCTGTCCACATCCACTGTATCCAGGCATTTAATTGTTTAGTACGTTTTAATGAGGTTCCCCCCTCAACCTTTTACACTTTAGCGAGTACAGACCCAGTGCCGTCAAAGGCTCATCATATGTTAACCCACTCATCCCTCGGATCATTCTCGTCAATGTCCTCTGGATCCTCTCCAACACGAGCACATCCTTCCTCAGATATGGGTCCCCACACTGCTCACATTACTCCAAATGTGGTCTGACCAGTGCCTTATAAAGCCCGAGCATCACATCCCTGTTTTTGTATTCTAACCCTCAAAATAAATGATGGCAGTGCATTCATCTTCCTTACGACCGATTTGACTTGCAAATTAACTTTTTGGGAATCCTGCACAAGCACTCCCATGTCTTTTTGCACCTCCAATATTTTGAATTTTCTCCCCATTTAGACACCTAATCCCACTATCATAATGCATGACTCCACACTTTGCTACATTGCATTCCAACACTGTCCACTCTCAAAAACCTGTCCATGTCCTTCTGCAGACTCCCTGCTTTCCCTACACTACCTGCCCCTCCACCTACCTTCGTATCATCTGCAAACTTGGCCACAAAGCCTTCAATTCCCTCGTCCAAATTATTGAAATACAACGCGAAGAGCAGCAACTTTTACGGAACACCACTAATCACTGGCAGCCAACCAGAACAAGCCTCCTTTATTGCCACTCTTTGCCTTCTGCTGTCCAGCCAACCTGCTGTCCATGTTAGTATCTTCCCTCTGATACCATGGGCTCTCATCTTCTTCGGAAGCCTCACATGCGGCACCTTTAAGGCCTGTGAATCCAGGTGAACCACATCCATTGACTCTCCTTCGTCTATCCTGCCACTCAATAGATAATAGACAATAGACAATAGGTGCAGGAGCAGATCACTCGGCCCTTTGAGCCAACACTGCCATTCGCTGTGATCATGGCTGATCACTTCCTCAAATAATTCTAACAGGCTATTTACCTTCCTCAAATAATTCCAACAGATTCTGCAGATATAGGAATCATGCATGTCCTCTAACTAGACTGCTGAGGTGGGGTGTACTTGTTCGTGGATGACAGCAGCATAGGTTGAACAGTTGCCCACTGATTCCTGGAGGTCAACTCCATTCGGAAAGGAATGCCTGTTGAAGTCAAGGTTCAACAATGAGAAAGACTGACAAAATGCCAAAGCTTTGCTTGTCACAAGACAGCAATCGGACTGGACTTGTTTCCCCTGTGCATCCACTGTGATCCGGGTTTGCATGTCATCATGAAGTAAATGCAAGATGGAAATTAATTTCTGCAGGTTGCCAAATTTCAGAAGAATGCCCTACAGCCCCGCTGGATTGGACTGAAATGCGTCAACAAGTTTAAAAAAGGGCATTAAAAAGAGGTTGGTGTTGTTCCCTGCATAGCACTTGCATTTATTGTGCCAACTTTAATTTCCCATTCCAATGTTCCTGAAGCCTCTATGTGATAGATGAAGACAGCTATCAAGCCAACTTCAAAACTGAACAAATGTTCTCCCATCCCACTTAGGAATGAACAGTGAACTCGAGAACCAGGCAAGAATTTAATTGTTATGTTTCAGTACATATGACAATTAAACACTCTTGAAGCACTACTCCATGTTTAAAAGCCAAGGAAACAGCATTATCACTAATGCATGGTCCAATCAGTGTTGTTTCTGCCAGAATGCAAGATATTTTTGCAACAGCTGAACTGTAACAGATCTATTACAATGTTCAATTCTGATTTTGTCCTCAGTTTTTCCACTATTTGTTTCAGTGTAGTTAATATCAAGTCAGATGTCCAAAATCTAAATTCAAAGTTGTCTTAAAGATGTGAAAGACATTGCATAGTTATACATTATCAAGTAAAAAGCAATTTAAATCTCAGTGGTCGCAAGTTTATAAAGATGTGCAAGCAGCACTGAGTGGTTTTTTTTCATAATGCCTAAAGTTTTCTCTACATTGACTCAAAGAAAAGGCAAAATTAAACTTTGATACAAACTGGTTTAAATGAAATTTAGTTCTTTCTTTGCATTTAAAGAGCGATGGAACATTTCAGACCAAAATAGGTCTCGGTATATTTTAGTTATTTTTCCATTATGATCCTGGGTTGTTAGCTTCATTCCTGATACTTTTTAAAAGGCTAATTTGTTCCTTCTCATGGTTCAGTACATGGTGTGATGAGAGAACACGATCTTCAGATACTCCACAAAACAAAGCTAACGTGCCAGGCACAAAATGCTGGAGTAACTCAGCGGGACAGGCAGCATCTCTGGAGAGAAAGAATGGATAACGTTTCGGGTCGACACCCTACTTCAAACTAGTCAGGGGAAAGAAAAACAAGAGATATATGCCATTTGGCCCATCTAATCCATGCGGACCAGGAGGCCTCATCTAAGCTAGTCGCATTTGCCTACATTTAGTTCATTTCTCTCTAAATCTTTCCTATCTGAATTTCAGGAAGCCTTTGATAAAGAGCCACATGTGAGGTTGCCAATGAAGATGAGAGCCCATGGTGTCACAGGGCAGATACCAGCATGGATAGCAGGTTGGCTGATGGCAGAAGGCAAAGAGTGGCAATAAAGGGAGCTTTTTCTGGTTACTAGCGTAGTTCTGCAGGGATCGTTGCTGCCGCCACTACTCTTCACGCTGTATATTAATGATTTGGGCAAGGGGATTGAAGACTTTATGGCCAAGTTTGCAGATGATACAAAAATAGGTGGAGGGGGCGGTTGTGTGGAGGAAGCAGGGACTCTGCAGAAGGACTTGGACAAGTTGGGAGAATGGGCAGAGAAGTGGCAGATGGAATATAATGTAGCAAAGTGTGGAGTTGTACATTTTGGTAGTAGGAATAAAGGCATAGATTATTTTCAAAATGTGGAGAGAATCAAGAAATCGAAGGTTCAAAGGGACTAGGGAATGCTGATGCAGGATTCTCAATAAGTTAATTTGTAAGTCAAATCGTTAGTGAGGAAGGCAAACGCAATGCTAGCATTTATTTCAAGAGGGCTAAACTACAAAAACAGGGATGTAATGCTGAGGCGCTGGTCAGGCTGCATTTGGAGCATTGTGAGCAATTCTGGCCACCATATCTGAGGAAGGATGTGCTGGCTCTACTGAGGGTGCAGAGGAGGTTTACAAAAATGATCCCAGGAATGAGTGGGTTAACATATGATGAGCATTTGACAGCACCAGGCCTGCACTTGCTGGAGTTTAGAAGGATGAGGGGGGACCTCATTGAAACTTACCGAATAGTCAAAGGCTTGGATAGAGTGGATGTGGAGAGGATGTTTCCACTATTGGGAGAGTCTAAGACTAGAGGTCGTAGCCTCAGATTCGAAGGACTTTCCTTTAGATTAATAAGGATGTGGCCACATCTTGAGGACCTGAGCTATCGGGGGAGGTTGGGCAGGGTAGTACCTTACTACTTGAAGTGTAGGAAGCTAAGATAGAGATACAAGATAATGAGGGGAATAGATAAGTGCGGCACAGTGGCGCAGCACTAGAGTTGCTGCCATACAGCACCAGAGATCCAGATTCCACCCTGACTACAGGCGTTGTCTGTACAGAGTTTGTACATTTTCCCTCTGATTGCGTGGGTTTTCTCCGGGTGCCCCGGTTTCCTCCCACATTCCAGAGATGTGCAATATTTTAGGTTAATTGGCTTCTGTAATTTGTCCCCAGTGTGTAGGATAGAACTAATGTACGAGTGATTGCTGGTCTGCATGGACGTTGTGGGCTGAAGGGCCTGTTTCCATGCAGTATCTCTAAACTAATGATTGGACAAATGCACAGTCTTTTACCCAGAGTAGGGGAATCAAGAACCAGAGGACATTGGTTTAAGGTTAGAGGGGAAAGATTTCATATCATATATAGACAGCCGGAAACAGGCCTTTTCGGCCCTCCAAGTCCGTGCCGCCCAGCGATCCCCGCACATTAACACTATCCTACACCCACTAGGGACAATTTTTTACATTAACCCAGCCAATTAACCTACATACCTGTACGTCTTTGGAGTGTGGGAGGAAACCGAAGATCTCGGAGAAAACCCACGCAGGTCACGGGGAGAACGTACAAACTCCTTACAGTGCAGCACCCGTAGTCAGGATCGAACCTGAGTCTCCGGCGCTGCATTCGCTGTAAAGCAGCAACTCTACCGCTGCGCTACCGTGCCGCCCGAGGGGAACCCGAGGGGAACATTTTTCACACAGAAGGTAGTGAGTATATGGAACGAGCTGTCAGAGAAGGTAGTTGAGGCAGGTACTATAACAGCATTTGAAAGACTCTTGGATAGGATGTTTAAAAGAAATGGACCAAACGCAGGCAAATGGCACTAGCTTTGCATCTTGGACAGCATGGATGAGTTGGGTCAAAGGGCCTGATTCCGTTTTGCAGGATGCTGTGACTCTAAACTTATCTAGAATGTAGTTATCCATTCTTCATACCATGCTTTCAGAGGATTAGATTGCAATTGGAGCAAGTGCAACAAATTAATTTCAATAATGCTGGTGCTCAAAGAGTTACCATACATGGCCAGATTTAACACCTGTTCTGCATTCCGTCCATAATACGAGACATTAATAGTGAGGGACTTGAGAAAACTGCAATTTCATTAACTAGACACGTTATGAAATAAGAGTGAAACTGTAGAAACTGCAATCTAGAGTTCTCCAATAATTTAGCAAACCCTCAAGACAGCAACATAACATTGCAATTTGGGTTGTCGAGCTACTTACAAATATATATTCATTACAATACAAAGGCAGCCACATGCTGAAAAAAAATGTAGCCAACATTTTCAAAGCACACCTTAATTATCATTCCTTCCTGCATGAAATTTACCAGAAGGAAAAAAAATGCAAGAGCTGTTAACTGATACATTTAATTATTTAAATTTCTCCATATTACAATTATGAATATATTTCACCATCGCGAAAGTGGATCATGGAATATTCTGACATTAAAGGGTACACAAATGCAGCTCTCCTTTTATGAACTATAAATTTAAGGCACAAAATAGGTGCAACATTAGCAGTATCCTACACTCGATGCATGCATTAACTATTTGCCTCCGTGTATACCCTTGCCAGTGCTGGATAGTTTATCTGAAGAGGCTCAAGTTGAATGCACTGTTCATTTTAACTTGATAACATTTGGCTGGAATTGTAAAGGATCAACAACAATAACTTGGCGTGGCGGCCACGGTGGCGCAGTGGTAGAGTTGCTGCCTTACAGCGCTTGCAGAGTTTGTACGTTCTCCCCGTGACCATGTGGGTTTTCTCCGAGATCTTCTGTTTCCTCCCACACTCCAAAGACTTACAGGTATGTAGATTAATTGGCGTGGTATAAATGTAAATTGTCCCTCGTGTGTGTGTGTAGGATAGTGTTAATGTGTGGGGACCGCTGGTTGGTGCAGACTCGGTGGGCTGCAGAATGTGTTTCAGCACTGTATCTCTAAACTAAACCAAACTTGCTGATATGCCAAAACACAAAAAAAGGTAAAATAAATAAAATCAGGTTATTCAGTTCTGGCCTGCAAAGCAGGTCATATATATAATAATAGGAATAAAAAGCCAAATGTTTATTTAGAGTGTCAGCACTATTGTCGCAAAAGGCTGCTGGGCCTCGTGACAAACATTACAGATTTATTTTTTGGAGCTGGGACAGAGTTACTTTTTTTTTTTTTAAATGGACTCTGGGAGAATATCTCCCAAGTGGTAAATTCATACTAAAATGGTTGAAATTCAAGTGTATGAAAATTCCATTGCTGAATATACAAATTATTAAAATTCTCCCTCAAAATGTCACCAATAACATTCCCACCAATGTGGTTAGGATTTAGTTTAGTTTAGAGATACAGCATTGGAACAGGCCCTTCGGCCCACCCCCATCGACTGTTGATTACCCATTCACATTGAACCAATTTTAATTTCAACTCTCTCTTTTCCCATTTAAAAAAAGCCAAGTGATTATATTTGCAGCAATTTCTCCATCATTCCCAACATCTCCAACATCATTCCCACACCCAAGCAAACTAATTTAGGGATCCGAGTTTCCGCCCTTTCATCCCTGCTTTCTCATGTTATCTTGGATACTGAAAATAACTGCACACAATACTC
Organism: Rhinoraja longicauda; assembly: GCF_053455715.1. NCBI lineage: Eukaryota > Metazoa > Chordata > Chondrichthyes > Rajiformes > Arhynchobatidae > Rhinoraja > Rhinoraja longicauda. The sequence continues at coordinate 28,791,345 of NC_135953.1, forward strand.
CAAAAAATGGCCAAAGTGAAGTTTTATACAGTTGCAATATGATCTGTCATCCCAATCTTTAGAGCAAATGCTGATTGATGAAGGCAAGCATGCTGTGTGTCTTCTTGACCACCCTATCTACTTGTGTTGCCACATTCAGGGATGTGGACTTGCACCTGAAGACCTTTAGACACATCAATGCTCCTCAGGGTCCTGTTATTTGTTGTATAATTACTTTTTGCATTTGAGCTCCCAAAATTCAACACCTCTCCCTTATCTGGATTAAACTACGGTGCAAGGGGAAAATATTTAATTAATGGCAACACCCTTAAAAGCATGAGACACAAAATGCTGTAGTAACTCAACGGGTCAGGCAGCATCTCTGGAGAACATGGATCTCATCCGGGTTCTCCGAGGATATTGCCACACCCTGCTGAGCTACCTCAGCACTGTCTTTTTTTTGTAAACCAGCACCTACATTTCCTCTACCTACAGCAACATGGATGTGCAGGGGGGTCAAAACTCAGAAGTTCAAAACTCTCTGAAAGTGCCAACATAAATAGATGGAGTGTGAAAGAAGCCATATTGTAGGTTTGTCTTCATTGGTTGAGGCATTGGGTAATGGACTCGGAAAGGCCTGATGCAGCTTTACAGAGTTTGGTTAGGCTACATTTGAAGTATTCTGTGTAGTTCTAATCACCCCAACACCGGAAAGATGTGGAGGCTTTGGAAATGGTGCAGATGTGGTTTTCCAGATTGGTGCCTTGGTTTGAAGGTATTAGTTACAAGGAGAGATTGGACAGACTTGGACTATTTTCTCTGGCATGCCGGAGATCGCAGGGAGACCTGAGAGAAGTATATAAAATTATGAGAGGCATAGATAGGGTGGACAGTCAGCCAGGGTGGAGATGTCAAATACTGGAGGGCATAGCTTTAAGAAGAGGAGGACAAAATTTAAAGGAGATTCGCAAAGCATTTTTTTAATAAAGATTTTCACAGAGGATGGCTGGAATATACAGCCAGAGGAGGTGGTGGAAGCGGATACCATGGTGGTGTTCAAGAGGCTTTTGGATAGGCACATTCCCTGTACAGGGAATAGAGGGATATGGTTTATGTACAGGCAGGTAAGAGCTGGTTTAGGCATCATGTTGTGCATTGAAGATCCTGTTCCTGCGCTGTTATGTTCCATTTCTGAACAATGTGTTAAGTTGAAATTTACTAAGTTGCTCTAGGAATATAAAAGTGGGGAAAATAGTTTGGTTGATTAATACTCTCAACAATTTAAAATAACAGTTGCAACAATATCATCAAGCACATGCTAAATGCCCTTTATTAAAATGTTGAAGTAAACTGTTGCTTGCCAAAATCAGCAGTTGAAAAGGTCAGGCTGTGTCAAATCAAAGATGTACTGGAGCATGAACTAAACCCAGAGATGACTGTGCCAGCTTCCATAACACTTGTTACTTCAAGAACTGAGCCTTCATTCGAACTTTTTAATCAATCAACAGCACTGTTTAAAGATTCAAGAATTGGAAACCAATTCTGCAGCAATTATTCTGCTTTCCAAGGATCCAAATATGACAGACTATTTTGCACGAAGCAGAAATATCTTGAAACAAAATAAGAATCACCAAATGCAAGTTATTCATTTTCACAGAAATCCCACGATTATTTCAAGTATATAAAGTGACCACGGTCTGTATTGCCCGATATTTCTGAAATTTTCCTTGCTATCATTCAGGAAATCATCTATATTAAATTAGGCAAAAGAAGTTAAGCAGTTTTCCAGCCAAACATGTTGAATTTTGTCTCTCATGAACTGAAATCCATTAAAGATGTTTTGTGGCACAAGCTACATGCGCTGCTATAGGACATCAACAGAATTAGATTCAAGATAGACATAAAAAGCTGCAAAAATTAGATTACAGGTGGAAGACATGACAAACTAATCAGACTAATCTTCTTGAATTTTTTGAAGAGGTTACCAGGGAAATTGATAAGGGCAAGGCTGTGGATGTTGTCTATATGGACTTCAGTAAGGCATTTGACAAGGTTCCACATGGAAGGTTGATTAAGAAGGTTAAATCGTTGGGTATTAATAGTGAGGTTGCAAGATGGATTCAACAATGGCTGAATGGGAGATACCAGAGGGTAATGGTTGACAATTGTATGTCAGGTTGGAGGCCAGTGTCTAGTGGAGTGCCCCAAGGATCTGTGTTGGGTCCACTGTTGTTTGTCATTTACATTAATGATCTGGATGATGGTGTGGCAAATTGGATTAGTAAATATGCAGATGATACTAAGATAGGTGGAGTAGTTGATAGTGAGGTAGATTTTCAAAGTCTACAGAGAGACTTGGGCCTTTTGGAAGGGTGGGCTGAAAGATGGCAGATGGAGTTTAATGCTGATAAGTGTGAGGTGCTGCATTTTGGTAGGACAAATCAAAATAGGACGTACAGGGTAAATGGTAGGGAATTGAGGAATGCAGTGGAACAGAGGGATCTGGGAATAACTGTGCATTGTTCCCTGAAGGTGGAATCTCATGTGGATAGGGTGGTGAAGAAGGCGTTTGGTATGCTTGCCTTTATAAATCAGAGCATCGAGTATAGAAGTTGGGATGTAATGTTGAAATTGTACAGGGCATTGGTGAGGCCGAATCTGGAGTATGGTGTGCAGTTCTGGTCGCCAAATTATAGGAAGGATGTCGACAAAATGGAGAGGGTACAGAGGAGATTTACTAGAATGTTGCCTGGGTTTCAGCACTTAGGCTACAGAGAGAGGTTGAATAGGTTGGGTCATTATTCTTTGGAGCGTAGAAGGTTGAGGGGGGACTTGATAGAGGTTTTTAAAATTTTGAGAGGGACGGACAGAGTTGACGTGGGTAGGCTTTTCCCTTTGAGAGTGGGGAAGATTCCAACAAGGGGACATAGCTTCAGAATTGAGGGACAAAGGTTTAGGGGTAACATGAGGGGGAACTTCTTTACTCAGAGGGTTGTGGCTGTATGGAATGGGCTTCCGGTGGATGTGGTGGAGGCTGGCTCGATTTTATTATTTAAGAGTAAATTGGATAGGTATATGGATAGGAGGGGATTGGAGGGTTATGGTCTGAGTGCAGGTAGATGAGACTAGGTCAGGGAGAATGGTCGGCGTGGACTGGTAGGGCCGGACAGGCCTGTTTCCATGCTGTAGTTGTTATATGTTATATGTTATAAACGTCACACGCATCACATTTGGTCAAAAGACTTCCTTCCTTTTGGGTGTCGGGTTTCCAATTCACACAGATCATTATGTCCAGGCAGTAACTAATACCCTGAACATGGACGAGGGTTTTCCCAGACAACTCATACAAACTAAAGCAATTAAAATCCAAAGTACTAAACATCACAGGTGACCTGCGACTCAACAGGAATGCAGAAATCATATTTTTTCTTCAGGTAGAGTGTTAATTCATTTTTAGTATTTTTCCATTTATTTATTGACAGATGTAGTTCAAAAATGGAATAAGAAGATAGTCTGATTAGACTGGTGATGAATAGCAATGGCAAATGGCCTTTTACTTGCTTATTGCTCTTCTTCTTGCGTTTGAGGCAGCAGAAATTATGTAATGCCCTCCAGGCGCTGTAGCCAGTGCAATGTGCTATTGTCAAGGGCCGTGAGGTCTACCCCTCTACCTGGGGGATGGAGGACAGTGCAGTCGAAAATGACGTGCTGCCCTGTTTGCTGGTCTGCTTCACACACGCAGGCTGCTGATGAACGCAACCCCCAACGATGCATGTTGGTATTGAACCGGCCGACCCCTGTGCGGAGCCGGTTCAGGGCGAACCACTCTTTGCGGGGCATGTCCGAGCCGGGTGGGGCTGTGATGTTCGGTGCAACAGTGAATTGAGGAGGTCGCGATGTCTGTTCCCAGCTGGTTCTCCATGCTCCTAGTATGTTGAAACCGGAGCCACAGAGGGTCGCTGCATGACGGGAGAAAGGGTGACGAGATGACAGGCGTTGAGGTCCCAGTTGCTGTGAATCCTGCGTGGGGTGGTGCAAAGGATGTTTGGCATCCGATGGGGCCTTGCACACCAGCCTACGAGTGAAAAACTCTCTGCGAAGCTTGGCAGGTGCGATACCTGCGAGCACCGGCAGGAGATAGACAATAGACAATAGACAATAGGTGCAGGAGTAGGCCATTCAGCCCTTCGAGCCAGCACCGCCATTCAATGCGATCATGGCTGATCACTCTCAATCAGTACCCCTTTCCTGCCTTCTCCCCATACCCCCTCACTCCGCTATCCTTAAGAGCTCTATCCAGCTCTCTCTTGAAAGCATCCAACGAACTGGCCTCCACTGCCTTCTGAGGCAGAGAATTCCACGCCTTCACCACTCTCTGACTGAAAAAGTTCTTCCTCATCTCCGTTCTAAATGGCCTACCCCTTATTCTTAAACTGTGGCCCCTTGTTCTGGACTCCCCCAACATTGGGAACATGTTTCCTGCCTCTAATGTGTCCAATCCCCTAATTATCTTATATGTTTCAATAAGATCCCCCCTCATCCTTCTAAATTCCAGTGTATACAAGCCTAATTGCTCCAGCCTTTCAACATACGACAGTCCCGCCATTCCGGGAATTAACCTAGTGAACCTACGCTGCACGCCCTCAATCGCAAGAATATCCTTCCTCAAATTTGGAGACCAAAACTGCACACAGTACTCCAGGTGCGGTCTCACCAGGGCCTGGTACAACTGTAGAAGGACCTCTTTGCTCCTATACTCAACTCCTCTTGTTACGAAGGCCAACATTCCATTGGCTTTCTTCACTGCCGTCGGACTAGGGCGTAGGCAGCCAGTGATGATCCACATGGTGCTGTTGAGGGTGGCGTCTCGCTTGCTAGTATGAGCACTGCGGCATCATGCTGGGGCAGCGTACTCAGCGGCGCTGTACACGAGTGCAAGAGCACTGGTTCGAAGAGTAGATGTCCTGGCGCCCCATGACGATCCGGCCAAGCAACGCAGGAAGTTGTTCCGTGCCGAGACTTTAGGACGGAGAGCTTCAAGGTGTTGCTTGTAGGTCTGCTGCCGATCTAGTTTCACACCAAGGTATGTAGGAAATGGGTTGTAGGGTAGGGGTGACCCATTGAGGGTGACGGTTAGCTGCCGTTGAGCTTCCTTGTTGTTCAGGTGAAAGGCCGTTGTGGTGGTTTCTGCCATACTCAGTTTTAGTCTCCAGGTCTTAAGGTAGCCCGCGACAAGTTCCATATCCGCCGAGAGCACATCCTCAACATTTGACCAGCTCTTGTCCGAGTGCAGTAGGCCCAAGTCATCTGCATATCCATACTGGCGCGAGGTCGTGCGTGGCAGATCGCTGATATAGAGGTTGAAGAGCATGGGGGCCAGTACCGAGCCTTGGGGGACTCTGTTTCTTAGGCGTCGCAGTCGGCTAGATTGTCTGTCGCTGGTCTTGAGTACAAAACTGTGGTTGGCAAAGATGTTGGCATGGAACTGCACTAAATGACAGTCAGGGTTGGTTTGGAGGAGCTTCAAGATGAAGCCCTGGTGCCACACAGTATCATAAGCCCTGGTGCCACACAGTATCATAAGCCCTGGTGCCACACAGTATCATAGGCGGAGGTGAGGTCCACCAGTGTGATGCCCGCCTGCTGACCCTTTTCGAAACTGTCTTCGATGTCATTGGTCAGCTTGACTATTTGGTGGGTGGTGCAGCGTCCACGCCGAAATCCAGCTTGTTCAGCGGGTAGTTGAGGGTCAACGATTGGATCGAGCCGGGCCAGGAGAAGCCGGTCGAGGAGCTTGTACGGGACACAGAGGAGTGAGATGGGCCGATAGTTCCTTGGGTCGTCCGCAGGCTTGTTTGGTTTTGGTAGCACAATGACGGTGGCTTTCCGCCAGTTGTTCGGAATGGACTGACCAATGAGGGAAGAGGAGTAAAGTTCACGGAGCCAGGCCAGGCATTTAGGACCGCAGCGTTTCGGGAATTCTGGGGGGATGTTATCAGGATCCTGAACTTTTCCACATTTCAGTTGAGAGATGACAGAAGAAAGTTCTGCAGAGGAAAAGGGTTCTGACAGGTGCCCATCAGCGCCTGGAGCTTTCCAAAGATTAGTGGATTCCTGTTTGACAGAACGAGTATGGTTCTTGTCCGCGTCTTTGGAGTGGCCATTGGCCAGGAACTGGTGGGCGATGGAGTTGGCCGTGACAGGGCAATGCTTTGGGCGGGTACTTCGACCGGTGATGCGATTGAAGGTCTTCCACGCCACCCTACTGGAGTGTGTGAAGTCGATTCCTTGGACTGTCTCTTCCCATCGCTCTGCGCTTCTTGTCAAGGCAGTTTCTCAGTTCCGCAGCCCTGGAGGCAGCCTCTTCCCCAGGATCAGCGTACAGGAAAGCGTCGTGGCATGCGTCACACTCTTCGTCCCATTTCATTTGCTTAAAACCCCACCATAGTTTGATACAGTGATACTTTCAGCTGAGTACAACATGACTTCTCTTACAAGAGGTTCATCCATTGAAGATGCAATTCTAACTCTTCCGTTGTCCAGCCAGTCAGTACAGTAACTAGACAATAGACAATAGGTGCAGGAGTAGGCCATTCGGCCCTTCGAGCCAGCACCACCATTCAATGTGATCATTCTCAATCAGTACCCCGTTCCTGCCTTCTCCCCATACCCCCTGACTCCGCTATTCTTAAGAGCTCTATCTAGCTCTCTCTTGACTGCATTCAGAGAATTGGCCTCCACTGCCTTCTAAGGCAGAGAATTCCACAGATTTACAACTCTCTGCCTGAAAAAGTTTTTCCTCATCTCCGTTCTAAATGGCCTACCCCTTATTCTTAAACTGTGGCCCCTGGTTGTGGACTCCCCCAACATTGGGAACATGTTTCCTGCCTCTAACGTGTCCAACCCCTTAATAATTTTATATGTTTCGATAAGATCCCCTCTCATCCTTCTAAATTCCAGTGTATACAAGCCTAGTCGCTCCAGTCTTTCAGCAAATGACAGTCTCGCCATTCCGGGAATTAACCTGGTAAACCTACGCTGCACGCCCATAAATAGCAAGAATATCCTTTCTCAAATTTGGAGACCAAAACTGCACACAGTACTCCAGGTGCTGTCTCACTAGGGCCCTGTACAACTGCAGAAGGACCTCTTTGCTCCTATACTCGACTCCTCTTGTTATGAATGCCAACATTCCGAAGGCTTTCTTCACTGCCTGCTGTACCTGCATGCTTCCTTTCAGTGACTGATGCATTAGGACACCCAGATCTCGTTGCACGTCCCCTTTTCCTAACTTGACACCATTCAGATAATAATAACTAACCTCCTAAAAAAGGTGCCAGATGGCAAGTTGAGGTGCCTCCCACACGTCAATGGGCACTTTGATGTGATATGTTCCATGGTTTGGAATTCACAGCCACTATTCCACTTTGGATGATGTAGCACTTTACAATTGTGGAGCAGGTGGCCAAATCATCCAGGGGCGTGTGAATGTCTTTGGGCAATTCACCATGTTTGTAGAGGTCAAAGCAAGGGATTTCTGCAGTTGAATTAGCAATGACATTTTTTCATATCCTGCACAGGAAGAGTCTCTGGGTCCTTCTCACTTGCACAAATATTTATCTGCTGTACACCAGCACAGCTAATGTGACAATGCACTGTGTAGGCTTTGCTCATTTTTTTGGAACAGCGATACATTTATTGGTATCTGATCCAATTGGAAAATTAATGGGCATGCTTAAGAGAACCAAAAGAAAAAAATCTGTACGCTTTCAAGGAATCAATATTTCAAATCATGCTTCTACGTCATAACTTCGTCAGCTCAAACAACTCAATTAGAATTTGCGGCTTCAATTCCCCTTCGAAATCTCTATTCAGTAAATAAACCGCAATAAATAACTGCAGTATTGTTTTCTCGATTAACATCATTGTTCTTGACATTGGAGCTAATGAGACAGTCTCCACTCGTCAAATCTCAATACCAGAACTTGGAAGCAGGAAGCATCAGTTGGCCCTCCACATGCATCAACACAAGGTCAGCTATCGGTCATCATTCATCTCGAAGCACAGTCGTGCCAACGCTGGGGATTATTCAGAGTTAATAAAAATATGGAAGTAGCTGCCATTATTTCAAAATTCAAAACTATCAAAATACACTGACGAGCCAATTTTTTTTATGACCACCTGTCTAATGTGCTGTTGGTCCTCCGTGTGCCAAAACAGGAGCCAAAACATTGCCGACACATGGATTCTGAAGGTGTCTTGTGGTATGTGGCACCAAAACATTAGCAGCAGATCCTTCAAGTCCTGTCAGTTGCGAGGTGGAGCCGCCGTGGATCGGACTTGTCGAGGCCAGGGCAACACCGTGAACACTTCATCATGTTCCTCCTCAAACCATTCCCGAACAATGTATGCAGTGTGGCAGGGCGCATTATCCTGCTGAAAGAGGCCACTGCCATCAGGGAATACCATTGCCATGAAAGGGTGTACCTGGTCTGCAACGATGTTTAGGTAGGTGACACGTGTCAAATTGACGTCCACATGAATGGTCGGACCCAGGGTTTCCCAGCAGAACATTGCCCAGAGCATCACACTTCCTCCACTGGCTTGTTGTCTTTCCACAGTGAATCCTGGTGCCATCACTTCCCCAGGTAAACAGCGCACTCGTACACGACCATCCACGTGATCTAAAAAACCGGACTCATCGGACCTTCTTCCACTGCTCCAAGGTCCAGTTCCGACACTCGCTGGCCAATGTAGGTGCTTTCGACGGTAGACTGTGGTCATCATGGGCACTCTGACCGGTCTGCGGCTATGCAGCCCCATATGCAGCAGGGTGCGATGCACTGTGTATTGTGACACATTCCTCCCGTGATCACCATTAAAATTTTCCGTGACTTATGCCACAGTAGACCTTCTGTCGGTTTGGACCAGACGGGATAGCCTTTGTTTCCCTCGCACATCGATGAGCCTGGGCGCCCAACACCCTATCGCCGGTTTATTGTTTGTCCCTCCTCGGACCACTGTCGGTAAGTACTCACCACTGCTGACCGGGAGCACCACACAAGCCTTGCCGTTTCAGAGATGTTCTCACCCAGTCGTCTGGCCATGACAATTTGGCCCTTGTTAAAGTCGCTCAGGTCTTTACTCCTGCCCATTTCTCCTGCATCCAACACATCAACTTCAAGAACTGACTGTTCACTTGCTGCCTAATACATCCCACCCCTTGACAGGTGCCATTGTAATGAGATAATCAATGTTATTCACTTCACCTGTCAGTGGTCATAATGTTTTGGCTCATCGGTATATCTATCCCACTATACATGGAAACCTTAATCAGTTTGAAATTAAGGACAGGTTTGCAAACAGACAAGGACACAAAATGCAGGAGTAACTCCGTGGGTCAGGCAGCATCTCTGGAGAATATGCATAGGTGACGATTCGGAATGATTGCAGTGGTGGTGGGGGGGAAAGCTGGTAGGCGGAGGTGGGAGGGGCGGTGATAAAGACTGGCAAATGATGTGGATACGGTGGAGGGGGTTGATTGGAAGATAGTTGGACAGAACTGAAAAGTCTTTAAGTATTAACCTTTTAACTACTACACAGCCATACCCCAAGCTTTCAAAGTATATTGATGATCAAACAGTTTGGAAAAAGTTTACAAAAGGACTCAAAATCTTTTTCTAAAGTAGTGGCTCAGAAACTGATTGTGTTTGAGGAAATTAGCAATTTTCTACAGGAAAACCTCAAAATGTTCCAACAGTTACACAACTTAAAAGTTCCACCGTGAAATAGCATCTGCCCATTTTCCTCTACAGATGCAGCCTGACCCACTGGAGTTCCTCCAGCACTTTATTTACTTGAAATAAAACATTGTCCAATGTAAAAACCATAAACTATCACACACAGAGGTCAATAATTCCAGAAATAAGTGGAATGGAAAGAAATTGTGTTTAAATAATTACTGAACATTACTCATAAAACAGTCCCATTCAAGTTCAGCTTTTGATGCCCTGATAAGAATGTTTACGCTTCACCAAGCACCCCTCCCATTTGTGCATAATAGTCATGTGTCAAAACAAATTGTGGAAATTTTGCATAAGTAAAGCTAATGACTAAGTCTAACGATGCAAGTGAAATTGTCATATGTAGTTTATTAATGTGATTCACGAGATAATGGGATTGCAGACATTCATGTAATATCTGGCCTACTTCCAAAGTTCAACATGGGATGCATCATTACATAAGTTATTAAGTGATTATTATGCCCATTAGAAGACATTATAATATTGAGACTGCTGACTTCCAAACATTGTTGTGACTGAAGGGATGATTTTGAGCTGTCTTCAGAGAAATACAAAGAGTTGCAGGTTGCCAGCACAACAACAAATGCCATTGATAGTTGAAGTCCAAAATAAAAGGAAAAGATGAAAGAGCATCTAGGGACTAGGCACCAAGTCAAGAGGGAGAAAGAAACAGATTTCATGTTCCAGGTCAAGGATCAGAAGAGCTCTGATGAAGTTTCATTAACCTGAAACTTAAATCCTATTTTATTTCTCTCTCTCTCTCTCCAGAGATTATCAATTCACTAGTAATGGTAATTGGCAGACTGATGTTAAAAACCTAACTGCATGTTTATTCCCAGAACTCCCCCCTCAGTTTTGCAATTTAGTCATAGAGTTATGCAGCACAGAATCAGGACCTTCAGGCCAAATTGCTCATACTGGCCAACATGCGCCAGTATGTGGGACGACACTAGTCCCACCAACCTGCATTTGGCTCATATCCCTCTAAATCTATCCTATCCATGTACCTGTCCAAATGTTTCTTAAAAGATGAGACAGTACCTCCCTCAACTACCTCCACCGGCAGCTCATGCCATATACCTACAACTCTGTAAAAAAAGTTATTCCACAGATGCCTATTACATTTTTCCTCCTCCCCACCGCACCTAAAACTCATGTCCTCTGGTTCTCAATTCCTCGACAAGAGTAAATATAACTTATGTAACTGTACCTGAAATAATTGTACATGAAATATTATTAATGTGCAACATTTTGCATGGAAGAATTTTGAAACAAAGTAAAATTATGAATATTATGTATTACATTCTAACCCACTCTCTGCTTTGTCATTCCTGCCATCCATCATGGGTCCAGTCCCTCCTTGGCAAGATAAGGGGACCAAAGGTGGACAAAATTATAGATGTGGTCTAACCAAAGCAATTAGTGCAAGAGCAAGACATCCTTGCTCCTATGCTGAACTGCTTGAGTATGAAATGGGGTTTTTTTCAAAAAAATTATATTGATATTTTACACTAGAACTTAAGAGATTTACTCTCATCAGACTTCACATTAAAGCATGCCCAAATCAGAGCAAGTTAAATTGGCTGTTTCCCCATCCATACGGGCGGCACGGTGGCGCAGCGGTAGAGTTGCTGCCTTACAGCGAATGCAGCGCCGGAGACTCAGGTTCGACCCCGACTGCGGGCGCCGTCTGTACGGAGTTTGTACGATCTCCCCGTGACCTGCGTGGGTTTTCTCCGAGATCTTTGGTTTCCTCCCACACTCCAAAGACATACAGGTATGTAGGTTAATTGACTGGCAAATGTAAAAATTGTCCCTAGTGGGGTGTAGAATAGTGTTAGTGTGCGGGGATCGCTGGGCGGCGCGGACCCGGTGGGCCGAAGGGCCTGTTTCTACGCTGTATCTCTAAATCTAAAAAAATTACTGCCCATATCCATCTCGAAAAATGGATGGTTGGTTTGTTTCCCTTTGTAAAACTCAGTAAGCTATTTCTGCTTGAATGGCATAGAAGTTTCCACCAAAGTTTACACAAATTATTTTCCTTTTATTTGCCATTATTTGGAGCAGTGATAAAATATTAACCAGTTTAGTTTATTTTAGAGATACTGCGTAGAAACAGGCCCTTCGGCCCACTGAGTCTGCGCCGACCAGTGATCCCTGTACAATAGCATTATCCTACACACCATGGACAATTTTTACCAAAGCCAATTAACCTACAAACCTGGGAGCAAACAGGAGCACCCTGTGAAAACCCATGTGGTCACAGGAAGAACATATAAACTCCGTACAGACAGCACCCATGGTCAGGATCGATATCCGGGTCTCTGACGCTGAAAGGCAATAACTCTACTGCTGTGGCACCGCATTGCGGCCAGTAATGTTAATCAGTATTGATCAACTGGTTATTTCTGCCACATAACTAGCTCAAAGTTGTCAAATTGTAAATTTCAATCCTCTATAAATTGGTTTGGGTCACACTGCAGAACAATTGCAGTTAGTAGACTTATGGCTGAACAACACAAAGCATGAGAAAGGTACTTTCATCGATTTGCCCCAACATCTCAGATATTTAAAAAATAAAATTTAGGTTACAATATATCCCCTATTCATCTTCTCAAATAACATTCTCAATGCAAATAACATTCATTATTCTGAGTAATTGAGTCCTTGATATTGACCCAACAATGAATGAAAGTTGAATTTATTAGCCAGGCTAAAATTTGGCATTAAATCATGATCCCAAGTTAGGAGCAGAAAATAAAATATTCAAGATTCAAATGTTGGTAACGGTAACAATGAGTTAGATAATTAATTTAATTAAAATGCTTTCAAGAGAGAGTTGATAGAGCTCTTAATAGCGGAGTCAGGGGGTATGGGGAGAGGGCAGGAATGGGGTACTGATTGTGAATGATCAGCCATGATCACATTGAATGGCAGTGCTGGCTCAAAGGGCCAAATGGCCTACTCCTGCACCTATTGGCTAAACTAAGTTCAGAGAATGTAGTGAAGGAACAAAAACTACAGTATTTTTTTTTTTTTCTCATTCAGACAAAAAGGTTTAGACTTGAAAAATAAACTTCGGATCAGTAATGTGCTGCTGCTCAATGTTTCCCTGAGCAATGGTCTGATATTTCATCTTTCCAGTTCCTGTGCAGCTCAGACTGGATGTTTCTCCAAATTCAACCCATGCATTTATTGCCCCATAGTAAATTCAACCCAATCATTCATCGCCATTGTCAGCGTTAAGGACTCAGTTACTTCAAATATTGAATACAATTTGAATTGATGGTGATATTTGAGATGGTGGTTGAGCAGCATTCTCTTTTAGTACAATGAACCTGGAAAATTCTCCTGCATATTGGCTGCTGGTTTTTCTACTTCGGAATAAAACAAATGAGCTAGAGGCTGACAAAGGCAAACATGTCAAGTACTCTCCCTCCCAATCCCTGCTATGAATTACCCCAAATCATTGATTGCACTAGAATTTTTAAATATTATATTCATTAAACCAATCAAGGTGGAATTAGGCGACAAGCTGGACAGTCCAGATTCAAGATGATAATTTTTCTCCCAGCAGAATTCCAAAAGAATAGGGAAAATAAATAATCTTTGACAATAGACAATAGGCAATAGACAATAGGTGCAGGAGTAGGCCATTCAGCCCTTCGAGCCAGCACCGCCATTCAATGCGATCATGGCTGATCACTCTCAATCAGTACCCCGTTCCTGCCTTCTCCCCATACCCCCTCACTCCGCTATCCTTAAGAGCTCTATCCAGCTCTCTCTTGAAAGCATCCAACGAACTGGCCTTCACCACTCTCTGACTGAAAAAGTTCTTCCTCATCTCCGTTCTAAATGGCCTACCCCTTATTCTTAAACTGTGGCCCCTTGTTCTGGACTCCCCCAACATTGGGAACATGTTATCTGCCTCTAATGTGTCCAATCCCCTAATTATCTTATATGTTTCAATAAGATCCCCCCTCATCCTTCTAAATTCCAGTGTATACAAGCCCAATCGCTCCAGCCTTTCAACATACGACAGTCCCGCCATTCCGGGAATTAACCTAGTGAACCTACGCTGCACGCCCTCCATAGCAAGAATATCCTTCCTCAAATTTGGAGACCAAAACTGCACACAGTACTCCAGGTGCGGTCTCACCAGGGCCCGGTACAACTGTAGAAGGACCTCTTTGCTCCTATACTCAACTCCTCTTGTTACGAAGGCCAACATTCCATTGGCTTTCTTCACTGCCTGCTGTACCTGCATGCTTCCTTTCATTGACTGATGCACTAGGACACCCAGATCTCGTTGAACTCCCCCTCCTCCTAACTTGACACCATTCAGATAATAATCTGCCTTTCTATTCTTACTTCCAAAGTGAATAACCTCACACTTATCTACATTAAACTGCATCTGCCATGTATCCGCCCACTCACACAACCTGTCCAAGTCACCCTGCAGCCTTATTGCATCTTCCTCACAATTCACACTTCCCCCCAACTTAGTATCATCTGCAAATTTGCTAATGGTACTTTTAATCCCTTCGTCTAAGTCATTTGCTCAGTGTTAAGAGTGCAAAACCACCGAGTCGCCAATGAGGAACCTGGAAATGATTAGCACTGTCGTTATTCATGGATCTTGCCTTCCTTCAATTTCTGCCGACTTGTTGCTGTTGAAAGGATTTGGCAGCTGATGGCGCCCAGCTCAACCTCTCCAAGTCCACATAAAAGGCAAATCACTAATCTCTTTATTTTTATCCTACCCCTAATTACACCACCAATACCTTGTGCATATTACCTTTGTCTACCATGGTTAAGTTTGTCGTCAAGTATCAACACTACTAGAAAAATAATTCTATTTCTGAACCAGTCCACATCGCTCCCCTTTTAAAAGCTTTCTTAATACCCAATATAGTCACTGATATTAATCACCCCTCATAATCAAGGTTGGACAAACGCTGACACTATCGGTCAAGTGCCTTCAGAAATTTTGATGATGAATTGTGCTTTATAATTAAAATTAGCTGTTGTACTCATTTTAAGTCCTTCACGCAGAAAGCAAAATTTTACCCAATTTACTTGGCTAAAGTTTTTTTTAACACACAGCTTCTAAAAAAAACCACCAGACAGAACAATTCTTTGTATGTTTAGAAATGGTTTCAGACCAATGGGTTTTGATCAAAAAGATCATCCAGGGAATTTAGATGAGAAATCAAGGTAGTAATTGAATCGGAAGGAACTACAGATACTGTAAACCGAAGATAGATGCAAAATGCTGGGGTAACTCAGCAGGACAGGTCGCATCTCTGGAGAGAAGGAATGGGTGACGTTTCAGGTCGTGACCCTTCTTCAGACTGAAGTAATTGAAATGGGAAAGGAACAGGACAGACACAAGGTAGTCCATTTTTACTTATTAGTTCAAACAGAGTTTATAAATTTTGTTTAAAAAAAAACTTAGATTTGGACAATCTTCAGGAATATTTGGAGAGCAGGCATTAAGGCATTTTTGAGAACTTGTCTTCCAAACAAAACTTGTTCAAATGCAAACTCCAATCAGTAATTGTTTTTTGAAATTGAAAGGTCAGATAAACAAATAAACAAAAACTGAAAAGAGAGCACAGGCTACTGGTATGCAGCAGGAGGCTTCTTGAAAAATATGGCTTGCTAGCTGACATGATAATGATATATTCTGATGTACATCAGCCAAACGTAGACAATGGAGTATATCAATTGGCCTACATCAAACCAGGCAATGGACATCTTCAATTATTTTATACCGTTGTGACAGAAATCAAGTGAAGCTCCGGCCCAGACCTTTTTGTCACTTGGCACATTAAACATGGTCATCAATCCTGTGGATTGGAGGGTAGCTAATGTTATCCCACTTTTCAAGAAAGGAGGGAGAGAGAAAGCGGGGAATTATAGACCAGTCAGCCCGACATCGGTGGTGGGGAAGATGCTGGAGTCGATTATCAAAGATGTAATAGCAAATCATTTGGATAGCAGTAACAGGATCGGTCCAAGCCAGCACGGATTTACCTAGGGGAAATCACGCTTGACAAATCTTCGGGAAATTTTTGAGAATGCAACAAGTAAAATGGACAAGGGAGAGCCAGTGGATGTAATGTACCTGGACTTTCAGAAAGCCTTTGTTTGATAAGGTCCCACACAGGAGATCAGTGGGCAAAATTAGAGCACATGGTATTGGGGGTAGGGTGTTGACATGGATAGAAAATTGGTTGGCAGACCGGGAACAAAGAGTAGGGATTAACGGGTCCCTTTCAGAATGGCAGGCAGTGACTACTGGGGTGCCGCAAGGCTCGGTGCTAGGACCGCAGCTATTTACAATGTACACCGATCAGCCAAAACATTATGACCTGATGAGCCAAAACATTATGGCCACCTGCCTAATATGCTGTTGGTCCTCCGTGTGGAGCCCCAAACGCAGCAGGGTGCGATGCACTGTGTATTGTGACACATTCCTCCCGTGACCACCATTAACATTTTCAGTTACTTGTGCCACAGTAGACCTTCTGTCGGTCAAATTATTCAAAACAGATCAACAAAATTTCAGGTAAAATTAGATGTGGTTTTTTTTAATCAATTGCATCATCTGCAACAATATTAATTTATGATTTATTGTAAGGGTCTGACATTTCCCCCGTGCCACAAGACAACTAGGTGAAGTAACGGTCGTCAGCAAAACAGTTATAACTAATCAATTTACAATTCTGGGGAAAAGCTGATATATTACAGTAATACTGATTCATTTGCACGAATGATAAAGCTAAAGTACCATGCTCTATTTTAAAAATAGAGAAATAGTTTAATTAATGAAGCTGACACAACTCATTGGAAATGCATATTTCAACCACAGTAATGCAGCATTCATAGACAAAACAGCATTACGATTACATTTGATGCAATAAGTTAGGTGTGTCTGCGCCTTTCTTTGATGTGCAAACACACCCTTTGCACCTTCCCAAAATAATCACGCCATTTCCTTGTTTACATCTCATGCAATGTTCTCAATAGTTCATGTTAATGCTACAATAAAAACTGAGAATGAAAAGCTACACGCTACTTGGTATTGGTGTGTTAGTGTCACGTATGCTTAATGTCCAGTGAAAAGCTTTTTTAGGTCCGCAAGGCAATGATCCACAATTGGCCTCAGGTGAAGCAAGTTTTATTGATTTAAAGCAACCCCAAAGACATATCCCCTTTTACCAGACAATGTTGAGATAGAATTCAGAGAGTGAGTCAGTATTTGATCAAATCAAGCTTCCTGCAAGTTCTCACCTACGAGAGATGGCAATTACCAACATTACAGCTTGTGTATTCACACAAAACTTAAAATGAAAAAAAAAAATCAGCTCTGACTTCCATTCAAGCGATTTGTCTTTTGGAATTAGTTGGGTGAGTTGGAGGGTAGATTGTGGCCCCCACATATATTACTCACTTACTGAGTAAAGTTAGGTGGGGGAAACATTTTAAAACAGATGGTCTTAGGATCATAATTTGAATAACTGTATGAATAAGTTTCCTGAACTAAAATTGCCAAATTATAATTATTTGAACAATGCACCATCAAAAAGATCGACATGATGCGCCGCCTCTAGAAGCAGTTTATCTCATCAAGGATCCCCACCATCTGGGCCACTGCTTCTATTGGACAGGAAGAATAAAAGCTTAAAGTCCCACACCACAAGGTGCAGGAACAGTTACTTTACGACAACTATCAAGTTCTTGAACCAAACTGTTCAACTCAACCCGAAACATCACCCATTCCTTCTATCCAGAGATGCTGCCTGTCCGGCTGAGTTACTCCAGCATTTTGTGTCTATCTTCAGCATTAATCCTACTTTGGCAACAGAACGCCATGGACCACTGCTTGCACTACCATGGACTTTGTCATAGAGTCATACTGTGTGGAAACAGGCCCTTCGGCTCAACTTGCCCACACCGGCCAACATGCTCCAGCTACACTAGTCCCACTTGCCTGCGCTAGGTCCATATCCCTCCAAACCTGTCCTATCCATGTACCTGTCTAACTGTTTCTTAAATGATGGGATAGTCCCAGCCACTACCTCCTCTGGCAGCTTGTTCCATACACCCACCACCCTTCGTGTGAAAAGGTTACCCCTTAGATTCCTATTAAATCTTTTCCCCTTCACCTTGAATCAATGTCCTCTGGTCCTCGATTCCTCTAATCTGGGCAAGAGACTCTATGCATCTACCCGATCTATTCCTCTCATGATTTTGTACATGTGAGACTTGTTTCTTATTGTGTATTTTTACCCAAATGCATTTTTTGCACAGTCATTTCTTTCTGTCTGTCTGTCTGTCTGTCTGTCTGTCTGTCTGTCTGTCTGTCTGTCTGTCTGTCTGTCTGTCTGTCTGTCTGTCTGTCTGTCTGTGTCTGTCTGTCTGTGTCTGTCTGTCTCTGTCTCTGTCTCTCTCTCTGTCTCTCTCTCTCTCTCTCTCTCTCTCTCTCTCTCTCTCTCTCTCTCTCTCTCTCTCTCTCTCTCTCTCTCTCTCTCTCTCTCTCTCTCTCTCTCTCTCTCTCTCTCTCTCTCTCTCTCTCTCTCTCTCTCTCTCTCTCTCTCTCTCTCTCTCTCTCTCTCTCCTCCCCCCCCCCCCTCCCTCCCTCCCTCCCTCCCTCCCTCCCTCCCTCCCTCCCTCCCTCCCTCCCTCCCTCCAAATGCTGGAGTAGTTCCAGGGTGTTTGCATGGAGAAGTCCTTTGTTCACTGTACATTAATGGGGAAGAGAGCTCACTCCATGAATTATGGAGGACAACAAAAACCATAAAATTAATTGCATCAATCCTAAATTGTAGATAATTCAAGCTGCTGGAAAGTACAACATCAAGTTTGCCTGCAAATAATAACCTTGTGCACTTCCAAAAAACAGTTAAACATTCATAGTAACTTTACACTTTAAGATAATTAAATTATTTCCCAAATTTAAGACCATTACTGGTTGTAAAGTATACAATAACTGGACAAATGTTTTTTCTGCCAGTTATACCTCATCGTACAACAGTGCTAGAATGAACTATAACATCTAGGGCGGCATGTTGGCTCAGAGGTGGTGTTGCTGCCTTACAGCGCCAGAGACCTGACCTGTACCCTGTGCCGAGCATGGGTTCACTCCGGGGAGCTCCAGTCTTCTTCTACAGTCCAAAGATGTACAGGTTTGTAGGTTAATTAGCTTGGAATATTTGTAAATTGTCCCTAGTGTGTGCAGGAAAGTGTTATTGTGTGGGGATCTCTGGCCAGTGTGGACTTGGTGGCCGAAGGGCCTGTTTCTGCACTGTATTTCTAAACAAAACTTTCTAAAAAATTCAATTACTAGTGTTTAAAATGTCTGGCAACTTAAAATACAGACTTCAGTCACATTATAGTCAACTTATTGGCCAGTAGGCAGAGAACTGTTCAAGAGAGTTAGGTTTAGCTCTTCGAGCTAGCAGAACCAAGGAAAATGGAGAAAAGTGGGAACGGGGTACTGATTTTAGATGATCAGCCCTGATCATACTGCATGACAGTACTGGCTTGAAGGGCCGAATGGCCTATTCCTGCACCTATTTGCTATGTTTCTATGAACTGGATCATGGAACCTGCCATGGCAGCTGGGGGATTTAAATATAGAACTCATTAAATCAATCTGGAATTGAAATTCTCTTCCCCGTAAACAAAATAAAGAAAAATCACATTCAGTAACATGAAGATACCAAAATTGATCCAAAAGCCTTCAAGCAAAAAGGCCAATTATCCTTTACCAGTCTACCCAAAAGGCGGCTCCAGACTCTCTGACCTACACTCATTTCCTCAGCTGATGTGGCAAATAGGGATGGACAATTAATTCTACCAGCACTTCCTGCAACATCAACTTTCCCAACTTGGCCAAGCACAAATTGGAGGAACGGCACGTCATTTCGCTTGGGCAGCTTACAACGCAGTGGTATGAATCTTGACTTCTGTAACTTCAAGTAACCCTTGCTTTCCCTCTTTCTTCATCCCTCCCCTATCCTAGTTCTCCGACCAGTCTGACTGTCCTCCTGATTAAATTTTATATTTGTATGCTTTGGTGTCACCTTCCCCTCGCTAACAATGATCTATTCTACATTTTCCTTGAGCTTTGTCCCCTTTGATGTCTTGTTTTCACACCTTATCCTTCCATATATCTGTATCTCCCCCTCCCGACTCAATCTCGACCAAAGATACTAGAGTAACAAGATGAACCACTCCGTTGAAATCGCCTGTACTGAAGTGTAGTACGCAAAGGAGCGGAACGGCCGCCATTTCAGTAGGCAAAACCCACCGATCGCTATGCCTCTCGCAGTGTAATCGATGTCGTGGGGGAACAGTATGTGTAATGAAACCATTAAAATGCAGCATCCACAAAGACTCTTCACACCCCTGCAACAGTCTGTTCGAACTCCTTCCATCGGGCAGACGATACAAGGCCTTCTACGCCCGCACCTCCAGACTCAGGAACAACTTCATCCCCAGGGCCATAGCTGCTATGAACCGGCCCTGCTGAGCCGGATGGCCACAACGCATAGATCAATTTGCACTTTACCCTGTCTAAAAACTGTTACAATTGTTTCGTTGGGTTGCTGTTAATTACTTAAATTATTGCATCGTATGGGAGGCGCATTCCCAATCTCGTTGTACCCCTGGGTACAATGACAATAAAGATATATTGTATTGTATTGTATTGTATATCTCATCTATCAACTCACATTTTGATGATATTTTTATTTTTAAATGTTTTCCCCTGCTTAATTTCTCGGGTTTTCTTATTTCTTACTGTTTCTGCCCATTTCCCTCCCATCCTTCTTCCCCAGCCCCCTCCTTTGTGCAGTTTCCCTTGTATTGCTCAAACACACACTGCACAGATTTAACATATATATATATATATATATATATACATATATACACACACACATACATCAACTGTACTTTGCTACATCCAAAACTGTGTTGACAATGTCACCGTTGACAAACGCATCCGGTTGTATCCCAATCAAAAACCCTGGATGACAAAGGATGTCAGGTCTCTCCTCAAGGACCGTAACACCGCCTTCAGGTCTAGTGATAGAGCTCTATACAGTGCTGCTAGAACCAACCTGAAGAGAGGCATCAAGGATGCCAAAGCGTCCTACAAGAGGAAGATTGAGGACCACTTTTCCAACAATGACCCACGGCGGGTATGGCAAGGCATCCAGCACATCACCAACTACAAGACCAGCAACCGCACGACTGCCGACGGCGACGCCTCGCTGGCTGAGGAACTTAACTGTTTCTTTGCTCGTTTCGAGGTGAAAGCTACAGTGGCAGATATTACACCCTCTCCAGCACCTGACAGCAACACCTTCACTGTGCAGGAGTATGATGTTAAGCGCGTGCTCAGAGCAGTGAATCCCAGGAAAGCTGCAGGCCCCGATGGTGTGACGGGCAGAGTGCTGAGGGAATGTGCAGACCAATTATCTGAGGTCTTCACAAAAATCTTCAACCTGTCCCTTTTAAAATCCACCATCCCTCCCTGCCTGAAGTCCGCCATAATCATCCCACTGCCGAAAAAGTCTGTCATCAGCGGTCTTAACGACTACCATCCGGTAGCACTCACACCGGTCATCACAAAGTGCTTCGAGAGACTGGTCCTGCAGCACATCAAAGCCAGCCTCCCACCCACCTTCGACCCACACCAGTTTGCCTACAGAGCAAATAGGTCTACAGGGGATGCCATCGACACTGCTCTTCACACTGCACTGACCCACCTTGAACACCAGGGGAGCTATGTGAGGATGCTCTTCCTCGACTTCAGCTCTGCCTTTAACACGGTCATCCCGAGCAGACTGGTCACCAAACTTTCCGACCTTGGATTTTCCCAAACCATCTGCCAATGGATCAAGGACTTCCTGACCAACCGCCCCCAGACCGTCAAAATAGGCCCTCACCTCTCCTCCACCATTACACTGAGCACCGGCTCACCACAGGGCTGTGTGTTGAGCCCCATCCTTTACTCCCTCTACACTTACTCCCTCTACACTCCCACCAACACCATCATCAAGTTCGCGGATGACACGACTGTGGTTGGACTCATCTCAGAAGGAGATGAGACAGCCTATAGGGATGAAATCCAAAGGCTGGCAGCATGGTGTTCAGTGAACAATCTGGTCCTGAACTCCTCCAAAACAAAGGAACTTATAATTGACTTTAGAAAAACCAGTGGAGATTACGACCCACTCTACATCAATGGGGTCTGTGTGGAAAGGGTACCAGCTTTCAGGTTCCTGGGTACGCACATCGCAGAGGATCTTACCTGGTCTACCAACACCATCACCACAGTAAAGAAGGCACAGCAGAGACTCCACTTCCTGAGGATCCTCAGGAAAACCAACCTGCAGGAGAATCTCATGTTGTCCTTCTATCGCTGCTCCATCGAGAGTGTGCTGGCATACTGTATAACCACATGGTATGCCAGCTGCTCAGAAAAGGACAGGAAGGCCCTTCAGAGGGTCATCACGACGGCCCAGAAGATCATCGGCTGCTCACTGCCCTCCCTGGAGCACCTGTTCAGCCTACGCTGCCTCAGTAGAGCAGGCAAAATAATAAAAGATCCATCCCACCCCAGCCACCGTCTGTTTGTTCATCTGCCCTCTGGTCGACGTTTCAGGTCGATCAAATCCCGAACAAACAGACTTAAGAACAGTTTTTACCCCAGGGCCATACGAGAACTGAACACTACCTTTGCACTAGGCAACACCGTTAAAAAATCTTGTACTTAATATAATTGTATTTAATTGTATTTATGTATTTATTTGTTTTTGCATTTATTGCATATATGTTTGTACGCACCGTCAGGATTGGCTATTTTTTTAATTTCGTTGTACTCGTTGCAATGACAATAAATGAATATTATTATTATTATTATTATTATACATACATATATATTATATATATATATAGTGATCCGACACTGTCTATTTGTATTGGATTCATGCTTCTGTACCACATCAGGCAGCATTGGTCATTTTAGTGGTGTCAAGGGTTTTTAACTAATCAATTCACCAATTAGAAACATAAAAAATAGGTGCTGGAGGAGGCCATTCGGCCCTTTGAGCCAGCACCGCCATTCATTGTGATCATGGCTGATTGTCCCCAATCAATACCCCGTGCCTGCCTTCTCCCCATATCCCTTGATTCCACTAGCCCCTAGAGCTCTATCTAACTCGCTCTTAAATCCATCCAGTGATTTGGCTTCCACTGCCCTCTGTGGCAGAGAATTCCACAAATTCACAACTCTCTGGGTGAAAAAGTTTTTTCTCACCTCAGTTTTAAATGGCCTCCCCTTTATTCTAAGACTGTGGCCCCTGGTTCTGGACTCGCCCAACATTGGGAACATTTTTCCTGCTTCTAGCTTGTCCAGTCCTTGTATAATTTCATATGTTTCTATAAGATCCCCTCTCATCCTTCTAAACTCCAGTGAATACAAGCCTAGTCTTTTCAATCTTGAAATTTTCTTGGCTCTAAGTATTAAGTTAAATGTCTTTTCAATTACATTGTGGATGCAGTAGAGTTCTATTGCTTGCAAATGCCTAATCTCCACTTCCATTACTTTAAAAAATAAAACAAGAGATATAGCTCATGGAGGTGAAATTAAAATTAACAGAGAAAGCAAAGAACAGTTCATTAAATATGATCAATTGGCCAGATACAGACAGAGTGGATCTCGAGTGCAAATATTCAATCAGTAACATCCAAAGTTTAAAGATCACGAAGCTGTAACTCTTCAAGAAATAGTTATAAATGTCAACTATCAACTTATCCAAGAAGTTGAACAAAAATAATTGCTTGCAAACATTTTATATAGGAAGAAATTGCAGAGAGTTATGAATACTGCCCAGTCTAGCACACAGAATCTGCCTACTAAAATGCCGCTAAAATTTACCCATGCCCTATTACGGTTTTCAGAGTCGAGTGGTCTATCTTGGTACTCCACTATCTTTGGTCTCGACCCAAAATGTCACCCATTCCTTCTATCCTGAGATGCTACCTATCCTGCTGATTTACTCCAGCATTTTATGTCAATCTTCAGTTTAAACCAGCATCTGCAGTTCCTTCCCACACAGAAGGGTGAACACTCCAGTTCATTGACCCTTTCAGAAGTGAACACAATATATACACTCAACAACATAAGGAATCTTATTGCCAAATTTCCAGTACATTAATCGCTTTCTTGGACTGAAGCAATAGAGACTGCCTGAGGAAATAGGTGACATCACTATCTCGTGTTCAATCTGAAATTTTAATATCCACTTAAGCAAATGCCCAATCCTTTTCATAAACATAGTTTAGTTTATTATCATGCGTACCAAGGTGCAGTGAAAAGCTTTTGTTGCGTGCTAGCCAATCAGCGGAAAGACAAAACACATGATTACAACCGAACCATCTACAGTGCACAGAAACACCATAAAAGGAACAACATGACTAATGTTTGGTACAAGTTAAAGTCCAGTAGATTCCAATCAAAGATAGTCTGAGAGTCGCCAATGATGTAGATAGCTCATGACTGCGCTGTAGTTGTTGGTAGGATGGTTCAGTTGCCTGATAATAGCTGGGGGAAAAACTGCCCCTAAATCTGAAGGTGTCACACTTCTACACCTTTTGCCCAATGGGAGATGTGGGGGGGAAGAGAGAGTGGCTGGGGTGCGACCCGTCCTTGATTATGCCGGTGGCCTTGCCGAGGAAGCACAAGGTGTAAATGGAGTAAATGGAAGGGAGGTTGGTTTGTGTGATGATCTGGGCATGCAACAACTGTACGATTGTCCCCAAATTCTCCTTCTAGAAAGTTCCACGGTTTTCTTTTTAAACCCTGAGGTATTTCAACAAATCAATGCACATTTCTCAGAGGAAAACAATAAATCTTACTTGCTGCTTAGATTCAGGGTTGATGATGTTATTTCAAAACTTGGAAATTTCTAGAAGGAGAATTTGGGGACAACCAATCATCACACAAACCAACCTTCCTTCCATTTACTCCATTTACACCTTGCACTTCCTCAGCAAGGGCACCGGCATAATCAAGGATGAGTCGCACCCCGGCCACTCCCTCTTCCCCCACATCTCCCATTGGGCAAAAGGTGTAGATGTGTGAAAACACACACCTCCAGGTTTAGGGGCCGTTTTTCCCCAGCTATTATCAGGTAACTGAACCATCAGTTACAACTACAAACAAACAACTACAGCGCAGTCATTAGCTACTATCTACATCATTGGAGACACTCAGACTATCTTTGATCGGAATCTACTGGACTTTAACTTGCACCAAACATTAGTCAAGTTATTCCTTTTATGGTGTATCTGTGCACTGTGGATGGTTCGATTGTAATCATGTGTTTTGGCTTTCCGCTGACTGGCTAGCACGCAACAAAAGCTTTTCACTGTACCTCGGTACACGGGACAATAAAGCAAACTATGTTTATGGAGAGGAGGTGGTTTGACAGTTGCGCAGGTGGATATTAAAATTTCAGAATGGACACGAGATAGTGATGTCACCTGCTTCCTCAAGCAGTCTAATTGCCTCAGGGATTTAACTCCCACTTAATGTCCAAGAAAGTGATTCATATACTGGAATGTGGTAATAAAATTCATTATGTTGTTGAGTGTATATCACCTAAATATAGTTTCCAACAGCATTTTGTGTTTTCCTTGTTTTTGTACAATCACCTCTCCATTTCGACCAGGAATTTTCATTTGTTAAAGATAGACACAAAACACTGGAGTAACTCAGCAGGTCAGGCAGCATCTCTGGAGAAAATGGCGATGTTTCAGGTCGGGACCCTTCATTTGTTACTTTTCATTTTAGTTTGTTACTTGGTTTCATCCATACTTTCAAATATCTACAAATACCTTAATTTTCAACAATCAACATTGTTATTGCATATGCCAGATCAAGGATGCAAAATCAGTTGCCCTTTACTCTTTTACCTCCAAATCATAAATGTCATGTTTAAAAGGCAATAAAATTGCATAACCTTTTCATTCCAGATGGTGCTTGATAAATAAAAGATGGGACTATCCAACACAAATAGGACAGTTCTTTTTAAGAGGAAACATTTGAAAAAGACAAGAACAGAAAAGATGAAGAAATAACCTGCAGGAGCTGGAATCCAGAACAAAAACAAAGTACTGTATGAAATCAGAAGATGGAAACAAAATGCCCGACTCAGCAGGTCGGGCAGCATCTTTGGATGTTTCAGGTGATGTTTCGGGTCGAGACCCTTCCTCAGACTGGATGAACTCAGTGGGTCAGGCAATAACTGTTCAGCGAATGGATGGATGACAATTCGGATCACTAATCTTCTTTAGACTGATGACTCATTCCCTCAACAGATGCTGCCTAACCCGTTAGGTCCCTCCAACACGGTTTTGCGCTCAAGAGAAAGGGTGGTTCTATGGAAAGATTGAGCACTATAAACCATCTTGGTCAGAGTGGCTCCAAAGTAGAGATATCCTTCAGGTGCATTTAAGTTTTAAAACCAGGAACCAGATAAATGGCAGAGTAAACTTGATGGGCCGAATAGCCTCCTCCTCACTCCCTTGAGCTAGTGGAATCAAGGGATATGGGGAGAAGGCAGGCACGGGTTACTGATTGTGGATGATCAGCCATGATCACAATGAGTGGCGGTGCTAGCTCAAAGGGCCGAATGGCCTCCTCCTGCACCTATTTTCTATGTTTCTATCTCTGCCTTAAAAGTGTCCACTGTCTTGGCCTTCACAGCCCTCTGTGGCAATAAACTTCACAAGTTAACTACCCTCTGACTAAAGAAGTTCCTCCTCACCTCCTTTCTAAAAGAGTGCCCTTTAATTATGAGGCTCTGACCTCTGGTCCCAGACCCTCCCACCAGTGGAAACATCCTTTCCACATCCACTCTATCTATGCCTTTCATTATTCTGCATGTTTCAATGACGTCCTCCCTCCACCTTCTAAACTCCAGCGATTAGGGGCCCAGTGCTGTCAAACACTCATCATATGCTAACCCACTAATTGCAGGAATTATTCTTGTAAACCTCCTCTGGGCCCTCTCCAGAGCAAAAACATCCTTCCTCAGATATGGAACCTAAATTTGCTCACTGTATTTCAAATGCAGCCTGACCAGTGCCTGACAGAGCCTCAGCATTGCATCTCTGTTTTTGTATTCCAGTCCTCTTGATATAAATGCTGGAATTGAATTTGTTTTCCTTACTACCGATTCGACTTGCAAATTAACTTTTTGGCATCCTGCACCAGCACTCCCAAGTCCCTTTGCACCTCTGATTTCTGGATACCTCCACAATCTATGAGCCCACCTCCTTCAGAACCATAGGGTGCAGCCCATCCAGTCGACTTATCTACCGTCAGAATTTTCAGCTTCCTAGCACCTTCTCCTTAGTAATCACCACTCCACTAACTTCCACCCCCTGACTCTCTACGATTGTAGGCACACTGTTGGTGTCTTCCACTGTGAAGACTGATGCAAAAAAGTTATTCAATTCAATAGACAATAGGTGCAGTAGTAGGCCATTCAGCCCTTCGCGCCAGCACCGCCATTCACTGTGATCACGGCAGATCATTCACAATCAGTACCCCGTTCCTTCCTTCTCCCCATATCCCTTGACTCTGCTATCTTTAAGAGCTCTAAACTCTCTCCTGAAAGCATCCAGAGAATTGGAGAGAATTCTGAGGCAGAGAATTCCACAGATTCACAACTCACTGGGTGAAAAAGTTCTTCCTCATCTCCGTCCTAAATGGCCTACCCCTTATTCTTAAACTGTGGCTCCTAGTTCTGGACTCCCCCAACATCAGGAACATGTTTCCTGCCTCTAGCGTGTCCAATCCCTTAATAATCTTATATGTTTCAATAAGATCCCCTCTTATCCTTCTAAATTCCAGTGTATATAAGCCCAGTCGCTCCATTCTTTCAACATATGACAGTCCTGCCATCCCGGGAATTAACCTCGTGAACCTACGCTGCACTCCCTCAACAGTAAGAATGTCCTTCCTCAAATTTGGAGACCAAAACTGCACACAATACTCCAGGTAGGGTCTCACTAGGGCCCTGTATAACTGCAGAAGGACCTCTTTGCTCCTATACTCAACTCCTCTTGTTCTGAAGGCCAACATGCCATTAGCTTTCTTCACTGCAAGGACACCCAGATCTCATTGTACTTCCACTTTCCCTACCGACACCATTCAGACAATAATCTGCCTTGCTGTTCTTGCCACCAAAGTGGATAACCTCACATTTATCCACATTAAATGGCATCTGCCAGGCATGCGCCCACTCACCTAACCTGTCCAAGTCACCCTGCATCCTCATAGCATCCTCCTCAAAGTTCACAGTTCAAACTGCACCCAGCTTTGCGTCATCTGCAAATTTGCTAATGTTACTTATCATCCCTTCATTGAAGTCATTAATATACATTGTAAATAGCTGCGGTCCCATCACAGAGCCTTACTATACAACACTAGTCACTGCCTGCCAATCTGAAAGGGACCCGTTAATACCTACTCTTTGTTTCCTGTCTTCCAATCAATTTTCTATCCATGTCAGTACCGTACCCCCAATACCATGTGTTCTAATTTTGCCCATTAATCTCCTATGTGGGACCTTATCAAAGGTTTTCTGAAGGTCCAGGTACACTACATCCACTGGCTCTCCCTTGTCCATTCTCCTAGTTACATCCTCAAAAAATTCCAGAAGATTAGTCAAGCATGATTTCCCCCCCGTAAATCCATGCTGACTCGGACCAATCCTGTTACTGCTATCCAAATGTGCCACTATTTCATCTTTTATAATTGACTCCAGCATCTTCCCAACCATTGATGTCAGACTAACTAGTCTATAATTCCCCGTTTTCTCTCTCCTTCCTTTCTTAAAAAGTGGGATAACATCCACAGGAACTGATCCTGAATCCATAGAACATTGGAAACTGATCACCAATGCGTCCACGATTTCTGGAGCCATTTCCTTAAGTACCCTAGGATGCAGACCATCAGGCCCTGGGGATTTATCATCCTCAGTCTCATCAGTCTACCCAACACCATTTCCTGCCTAATGTGAATTTTCTCCAGTTCCTCTGTCATCCTAGGTCCTCTGGCCAAGAGAACATCTGGGAGATTTTTTGTGTTTTCCTTAATGAAGACAGATTCAAAGTACCTGTTCAACTCGTCTGCCATAATAAATTGATTTATTCACAAAATGCTGGAGTAACTCAGCAGGTCAGGCAGCATCTCGGGAGAGAAGGAATGGGTGACGTTTCGGGTCGAGACCCTTCTTCAGACTGATGTCGGGGGTGGGACAAAGGAAGGATATAGGTGGAGACAGGAAGATAGAGGGAGATCTGGGAAGGAGGAGGGGAAGGGAGGGACAGAGGAGCTATCTGAAGTTGGAGAAGTTGACGTTCATACCACCGGGCCGCAAACTGCCCAGGCGAAATATGAGGTGCTGCTCCTCCAATTTCCGGCGGGCCTCACTATGGCACTGGAGGTGGCCCATGACAGAGAGGTCAGACTGGGAATGGGAGGGGGAGTTAAAGTGCTGGGCCACCGGGAGATCAGTTGCGTTAATGCGGACCGAGCGCAGGTGTTCAGCGAAGCGATCGCCGAGCCTGCACTTGGTTTCGCTGATATAGATAAGTTGACATCTAGAGCAGCGGATGCAATAGATGAGGTTGGAGGAGGTGCAGGTGAACCTCTGTCTCACCTGGAAAGACTGTTTGGGTCCTTTGATGGAGTTGAGGGGGGAGGTAAAGGGACAGGTGTTGCATCTCGTGCGGTTGCAAGGGAAAGTGCCCGGGGTTAGGGTGGTTTGGGTAGGAAGGGACGAGTGGACCAGGGAGTTGCGGAGGGAACGGTCTCTGCGGAACGCAGAGAGGGGAGGGGATGGGAAGATATGGCCAGTGGTGGGGTCCTGTTGTAGGTGACGGAAATGTTGGTGGATGATATGTTGTTATCTCTTACATTATGCCATAATAAATTCACCTGTTTCTGTCTTCAAGGGACCCACATTTGTCTTAACTATTTTTTTCCTCTCCACATACTTAAAGCAGCTTTTACTATCCTCCTTTATATTCTTGGCTACCTTACCTCATCTTATCTCGCCTTACTGCCTTTTTAGTTATCTTTTGTTGCTTTTTAAAAGTTTCTCAACTTCCCGCTTCCCGCTCATCTTTGCTATGTTATACTTCTTCTCTTTTATTTTTATATTGTCCTTGACTTCCCTTGTCAGCCACTGTCACCTCTTACTCCCCTTAGAATCTTTCTTCCTCTTTGGAATGAACTGATCCTGCATCTTCCGTATTATTCCCAGATATACCTGCCAATGTTGTTCCACTGTCTTCCCTGCAAGGGTCTCTTTCCAGTCAACTTTGCCCAGCTCCTCCCCCATGCCTCCAAAGTCCCCCTTGCTCAACTGCAATACTGACACTTCTGATGTTCCCATTTCCCTCTCAAATTGTAGATTAAAACTTATCATATTATGGTCACTACCTCATAATGGCTCCTTTACCTTGGATTCCCTTATCAAATCCGGTTCATTACACAACACTAAATCCAGAATTGCCTTCTCCCTGGTAGGCTCCAGTACAAGCTGCTCTAAGAATCCATCTTGGAAGCACTCCACAAACTCCCTTTCTTGGGGTCCAGTACCAACCTGATTTTCCCAGTCTCCCCTGCCGCCACAGAATCTCCTGTCCGAACCTTGGACATTGGAGTCACCCACCACTATGGCTCTGCCCGATGTCGGTCTCACCTCATTACTAGGATTGGGAGCCACTGACCTGTCCGCCATTTAGACTGGAAGTGTCTCCTGCCCCAACAGCTCCCAAGAGGGTGCACCTTTTTTCATCAGGCACAGCCACCGGGATCTCCTGCACTCCACGTTTACTCCCCTTTCTCACAGTCACCCAGCTTCGCTCTTCCTGTATCCTTGGCGTGCCAACCTTACTCTAGGTCCTGTCCAGGAAACTCTCGTTTTCCCGAATGGCCCCCGAGGTCATCCAGCTGCTTCTCCAGTTCCCCAACACGTTCATGTAGAAGCTGCACCTGGACACAATTCCTGCAGGTGTAGTTTCCAGAAGCACCAGCAGTGTCCCTGACTTCCCACATCCTGCAGGAAACAAACTGCACCAACTAGCCTGCCGTTTCTTCAGTGGACAAAAATCACAAATTTCGATCAAGTGTAGTCTCTTTGCCTCAGCCTCCTCCACGAATACTCTTGAACGAAAGACTCACACTTTATCTCCCAAGGCACTTCACCTCAACAAGGACGCTCCACTACAGCTGCACTTCTCTATCTGCTACCTAATCAATTACTTTAGGGCTAATTTGTAAATTACTCGAACCTGGGCCTTTGGCACTCTTTTTAAATCTTCTTTCCCTGTGATTCACCTATTCCTCTGCCATTTCTTGATTTCCCGTTATCACTTCTGCATCATTCTCCAGCGGCTCAACGTCCACT
The DNA here is from genome assembly GCF_053455715.1 of Rhinoraja longicauda. NCBI lineage: Eukaryota > Metazoa > Chordata > Chondrichthyes > Rajiformes > Arhynchobatidae > Rhinoraja > Rhinoraja longicauda. Next base: position 28,822,636 of record NC_135953.1, read on the forward strand.
CTTACCTCTTTTTTACTCTTTATATATCCGTAGAAACTCTTGCTATCTTTTTTTAAATATTATTGGCTAGCTTACATTTGTACTTCATCTTTTCTCTCCATATTGTCCTTTTAGTTACCTTTTGTTGTTCTTCAAAAACAACCCAGTCCTCTGGCTTCCCAGTAATCTTGGCAGTGTTATATGCCTTCAATTTCGCTTTTATGTTGTTCTTGACCTCCCTTCTCAGCCACGGTGGTCTTATTCTCCCCCTGAAATCTTTCTTCCTCTTTGGAATGAAATCAACCCAGCACAGATACTTAACATGAAAGGCATCTTCACGTACAATTGAAAAAAATCCTTTAAGTGGTATGTTACAAAGTATTTTGCCACAGGGAAGAAAATGCACCAGACATCCCTGGCTGTTACTGCTTCGCTGCAGTAGAAGCCACCTACTTTAGTTACTGCATCAGAACAGAATAATAACACAATTTATTCCTTATCTTTGCGTGATGCCATCATGTGAAAGATTCCAGAGTTGATAGCATTTGATTTCATAATCACATTAGTTGCATGAAACAATAAACGGTTTCAACCTTGGAATAAAATAATTTCTCTATTTAAAATCCTCAGTATATTTTCTGACAAATTATTTAAGTGGTACAAACAGCCCTCAACAATTCTGAATATCCTCAACTTGATCAGGAGAAATCCTGAGCTGCAATATCTGAACACAAAGTCATAACCTGAGGAAGGGGGAATACTGATCAATGTCATTGTCTAGAAGCACACTTACTACATTACTACTAGTCTGAAGGGTCTCGACCCGAAACGTCACCCACTTCTTCTCTCCAGAGATGCTGCCTGTCCCCAGCATTGTGTGTCTATCTACTACATGGCCGACAGTTTGCTCTGACATTTGAAACAACAGGATTAGATTCCCCTGTGTGAAGTTCCATGGTCCATCCCAATCATCTATAATAATCCTTTGTCCAGCACCTGATCCTTAGCCTTCTATGCCTTGGTGGTTCAGGTACTCATCTGTGTTCTCCCTATTCAGGTAATTGACTTTTTGTCCAAAACAAGCACAACGAGAGGAGGCATCACATTGAGATCTGTAAACATTGGTTTCAAATTAGTCTCAACCGCGATTCATGAGTATCTCGGTAAATAAATGAGCAGTTCTGAAAGTAAATTCAAAGACACTGCTGTCTAAAATATTGCAGCAGAAATTGAGAAACACCAACTTTAGCATTTGAAAGCTGTAATCTGCGAAATGATTCACCTTCTCAAAATGAAACGGAACTGAGAAAACATTGAAACATTGAAAATAGAAGCATGTGTGGGCAATAATTTCACCTTTCAAGCCTGCATCTCCATTCAATATAATCAGAACTGATGAGCCAAATTTAATACCCTCCTCCAGTTTTCACCCGATACTTTTATCCTTCTTGCCCCAAGAGAAATATAAAACTTCTTGAATACATTTAATGAGTTGTCTTTAATTGCATTGTGGTAAGAGTATTCCTTCATTGCCAGTAAAAATTAATCATTTAAAAAAAAATGCAGCTGTTTTAAAGTTTTGGAATCAGGAATATCACATTTCATTAAAGAACAATGCACACATTGATTCGTGTAGGACACTGGTGAAAACCAGTTTTTTTGACCTTGTGGACAAGACTGAATATTTATGAAACAGCCCAAACAAATGATGTCTTGGGACGAGATCAATGAATTATTTACAAATCATCATCCACTATTGTAACACACTGCCGTTTTCAAATGAAGCAATGCGCTATTTCTGACCTGATCAAAACCTGAATAACGATTTCTGGTACCTACAAACAAACGTCATCGCTCAAATCATTTCATGGCAATTAAAAATGTGCAATTGGAACAAAGTGCGAAGCAGTTCCTTTTTCAGGTACTGTACTTTAGATTTTTTATTTCTAAGAGATAAGAAACAAGATATTTGCCTATTGCACAATGGAGAAACAAGGAACTGCAGATATTGGTTTACAAAAAAAATGCTGGAATAACTCAGCAGGTCAGGCAGCATTTCCAGAGAACTGGAATCTGAAGAAGGTTCCCGACCTGAATTGTCACCTATACATGTTCCACAGATAAGCTTCCTGACCGAGTTACTCTCCAACACTTATTTTTTCTCCTAATCTGCTCTCTCCCTTCTCTTCTGTTCAGTAATCCAGCAAGAACACAGTAGAGAAAATCTGGTAAATGTGTCCTATTGTCACTATTGTAAATATTGTCCTATTGAGAGCATTCAAGATAAAACCAAAAATGGCAGAGAGAGAGAGAAATCAATGCTACAAATTTCATCTATTTATTGATTGTAGTAATTTTATTTTACACAAATTTAAATTACACATTCTAGTTGCTGCCGAGTATAGTGTAACCACAACTTTTATATCAATGACTATTTAGCTTCTTCTTTGAGCTTATGTTGATTTTTTAAATTGATCATTGAATGACATTCAATTCATGAAAATGCTGCATTGGGAGAATTCTTCAACAAAATTAAACTATGCAGGCAGCTTGCTGACATTATGAGTTGAATGGTAGAGATCCCACTGAACTGACTCCAGGTTTTAACAGGCCAGAAAGGGAGACTCACTCATATTTTGGCAGCTCTAACTGAATGTAATTATAAATTGCTGGGGAAGATACGAATGCAATCGTCCCCAACCTTCCCGACACTCAATCCCAGTGCTGACAAACGACAGAACGTCAGATTCCTATTTGCTGCAAAGGATAAAATCACTGCTGCTTAAATTGCTAGTAACAGCAGCAGGACGCAACACGTCTCCCTCAGCAAGAGGAGTAGGAGTGGCAAAGATCCTCGCCTCGGAGCACATGTGGTTCAGTAATAAAACCAGAGCACCCCTCAGGATTTTTTATTGAACCTTTAATTTTTGTCCCTGGTCAAAGACTTATACAATAGCTTTCAAGTATTTCACCCAACACATTAAATACGATAAAATAGCAAACAGAACCAGGGAAGGAGCATCTATCCCGGTCATTCATGACATGCACCAGCACTGGAAATTCCTGTAGTTAAAGAGACCATCTTTCATCATGTAATAGCTTTCAAGACGCCAGGCCTCCCTAACAAGAGTGCAGCAGCCCCTCAATTTTCTTAGACAACCCGTCACGAGAGATGACCTGCTTCTTTTCCAGTACAGTGGAATAGGAGATAGCTGAGGAGGCCAAGGTGAGATCCAAACTCTGCAACAGAAGAGCTGCCGGAAAAGAAGGATGGGTGGGTTCTCGCGGCAGTTGACCCCCATGCCAGGTCCCCCTATGCTTTCTCAGCACCCCCCCTCCCCCCCCTTCCGAGCCCTAGTCTCGGAAGCCTATGTGAGGGAAGTGATCACTCATGATTTTTGTTTTTGCTGAATTTAAGGTCATGATCTCTCAACACTTCTCAAGTCATCCAAAGGCTGCATAGAAATTGATCGTGAGTTTCATTTCACCAAGTCTCGGTGAAAGCAGACATCAATAATATTGTAGTTCCTCAATATGAGGCCCAAATATATGCAAGTGGAGTTGAATCCTTAGATTTTGACAATGCTATGAGCAATGCAAATTCAGCATTGAATTGGAGTCACACAGTATAAAAACAGGCTTTTCAGCCCAACCTGCTCACGCTGACCAACATGCCCCATCTACATTAGTCCCACCTGCCTGCATTTGGCTCATATCCTATAAACCTATCCTATCCAGGTACCTGCCAAAATGTTTCTTAAACATTACAATAGTACCTGCCTCAACTACCTCCTGTGGCAGCTCGTTCCACAGACTCACCACCCTTTGTATGAAGTCATTACCCCTCAGGTTCCTATTAATTTTTTCCCCCCTCACCTTAAATCTATTTCCTCTGGTTCTCGATTTCCCCGACTCTGGGCAAGAGACTCTGCGTTTATCCTATCTAAAGAATTGTAATACACGTTAAATTTAACTCTCTTAAAGCACGTGTTCATTTGAACAGGGGATGTATCTTGGAATAGCTTGCCAATATTTCCAATAATGGTCTATCTAATACTTAGATTTTTATTCCCCAGTCAGCTGAGAAGTAGAGCATTGCACTCCAGTTTATTTCAATAGGAAAAAAAGGTCACTTCTCACTCGATATTACCAGTATCACACATGCACTTACCGGGAACAGGCAACGTATATCTCTTATCCATTTAACAGTTGAACGTTTCAAAGGCGGAAGAACAGATCAAACTTATGTAGTCTGGCAAGCTCAGTATTTGCGCTTGGTTAATCATAAGTGAACTTGTACATGTCCCATTTGCAAAGCAGTTAGCAGAAATGTTCTTTCATGACATTTTTTAAAAAAGCCGAATACACCAACCAATTCACGATGTAATATCACTTTCAACAGACAAACCACACCTTACAGCGATGCCCAAAGGTTAACTACTGAACTTGGTTAATCATTAACGATAAAAGATGGATCCTTTCCAAACATGGAAGGCGGCAAAGTCGACATTTTTTTTTACAATATCGCCAGCCAGACTGCTACATTGACCTGAGCCAATCTAGAAACTGTTCAATAGACAATAAACAATAGGTGCAGGAGGAGGCCATTTAGCCCTTTCAGCCAGCACCACCATTCAATGTGATCATGGCTGATCATTCTCAATCAGTACCCCGTTCCTGCCTTCTCCGCATACCCCCCCGACTACGCTATCCTTAAGAGCTCTATCTAGCTCTCTCTTGAATGCATTCAGAGAATTGGCCTCCACTGCCTTCTGAGGCAGTGAATTCCACAGATTTACAACTCTGACTGAAAACGTTTTTCCTCATCTCCGTTCTAAATGGCCTACCCCTTATTCTTAAACTGTGGCCCCTGGTTCTGGACTCCCCCAACATTGGGAACATGTTTCCTGAACACAGGTGGCTGGGTACAAACAAACCGAGCCCTGCTATATAGCGGTGGCATTCTGGTCAAGTTACTTGTTTAACAAACTCAAAGCACAAGGCTACTGTGCAAGTTGAATATAGGCTTTCTGTAATTTGAAGAAACAAAATACTTGTGTCAGTAGTAATAATCACAAAATCAGGCTTGTTTTGAAAATCCCCCTGGTTTGCTTATCTATCATAACTGAAGGGCCAAATGCTATCCTTACCCAGGCTCACCACCACTTTCCAAAAGAGCCATTAGGGATAGAGACAAATAGTCAGAGCGATACACAGGTAAACGGGCCCTTCAGCTCATTTCATCCATGCCAACCAAGATGCCCAACTCAGGTAGAACCACTTGTCTGCACATATCATATCATATCATATATATACAGCGCGGAAACAGGCCTTTTCGGCCCACCAAGTCCGCGCCGCCCAGCGATCCCCGCACACTAACACTATTAACACTATCCTACACACACTAGGGACAATTTTTACATTTACCCAGCCAATTAACCTACATACCTGTACGTCTTTGGAGTGTGGGAGGAAACCGAAGATCTCGGAGAAAACCCACACAGGTCACGGGGAGAACGTACAAACTCCTTACAGTACAGCACCCGTAGTCAGGATCGAACCTGAGTCTCCGGCGCTGCATTCGCTGTAAAGCAGCAACTCTACCGCTGCGCTACCGTGCCGCCCACGTTCCATACATTTCCAAACCTTCCCTATTTCAGCATCCAAAAGGCAGAGGGTAGTGGGGGGGTGCTACTCTGAGTGGAAGACTGATTCCACAGGGATCTGTGCTGGGATCTCTGTTGCTTGTGATGCACATAAACGACTTAGACGCATATGTAGATGGGTTGGTTAGTAAATTTACAGATGACACCAAGATTGCTGGAGTTGTGGACTGCGAGGATGGCTGTCAAAGTATTCAGCAGGGCATAGACATGGGTGGAGAAATGGCAGATGGAGTTTAATACAAGCAAATGTGAGACGCGGCACTGTAGGGTTGAGTGTTTTGCAGTGCGATAACTATCAAGCAGTTTAAAAATCATTCAACAACTTGTCTTTGGACACTCGTGGCCATTTAACAAATTAACAAAGCTGTCAGGTTTAATTTTTAAACTATCTTGGCAGGCATCGGATTTCACAGTACAATTTGCATCTTAGTCAAAAGGTCTAACATTATCCATCATTAAAGATGTAGAATGATCTCAATGAACCGTAATGAGAGAACAGAGTCCAACACGACAAACTAAATAGATCTATATTTACTTGTACCTTAACTAATTGGTCAGGTGCACACTAACTGGAAGCACACATTTCCTCTTTCGATCAAAGCTTTTGCCCTATTTTAACTATTGCACTACAACTGATCTGAACTCCAAATTGGTCTCTGCTAATGTGGGATTCCAATTTATAGATTATAAAATTTGATAATTGTTGAGAAGTGGTGCTTATATTCAAAACGCATGTCTAATAAAACAAAGTTACTTTACTGTATAAGAAAATAACTGCAGAAGAAGGGTCTCGACCCGAAAAGTCACCCATTCCTTCTCTCCCGAGATGCTGCCTGACCTGCTAAGTTACTCCAGCATTTTGTGAATAAATCGAAAGTTACTTTACTTCTGTCCATGTGTATCTAAAAACCTCTTAGATGCCACTGTCGTATCCGTCTCCACCGCCATCCCTGGCAGTGTATACCAAGCACCCACGACCCCCCTGTGTAAAAAACAAAATACATCGCACCTCTTCTTTAAACTGTGCCCTCTCAACCTAAAGCAATGCCTTCTAGCCTTTGACATTACCACCTTGAGAAAAAGGTTCTGACCGTTTTGCCTCTCTTTAGACTCTTACTTTAAACTTATTAAAACAGGCTCTTTGGCCCACCGAGTCCACCCCGATCAGCAATCACCCCATACACTAACACTATCCTACCACACGAGAGACAACATACAAACCTGTTATTCTTTGGAATGTGGGATGAAACCAGAGCACCCAGAGAAAACCCCTGTGGGAGAACGTACAAACTCCGCACAGGCAGCACCTGAGGTGCACTTTGAACTGTTGTGCATTTTGAAACCAAGTTACATTTTGCTACGTTCTGTGAAGCTATAGACATTGGATGAAAGTTCACTTTTCTTTATATATAAATGATACATGTTAGCACAGCCATCATTTTAATGACGTGGGCAGCAAAGGGTGAGACTGCAAGAAGATGGACTTTGTTCTGGTTTTCTCTTCTGAGATGTTCACTCCCTTGATGAGTTGCAATCGCTTAAGTGCTTGTCAACGTCATACCCAATTATAATTCGAGGCAACCTCCTCACAGAATATCAGCAAATTATTTGGCTGCAGCTGCACAAGAGTTCAAACCTGTCACTTGTTAAGGGAGGGGCCATGGTAGTCTGGCAGGCTAACCTTTACCTGATTGAGGCCAGGCGCCAGCTCTCAGACACCTCCTCCTACTTACCCCTGGACCATAACTCCACAGATGAGCACCAGTCTCTTTTCTCTCAGACCATCTCTGATTTTATCAAGTCCGGCTTCCTGCACAAATCTGAAGAAAGGGTCCAACTCGAAACGCCACCAATCCTTTTTCTCCACCATCTCCAGTTCCTTCCTACACCTTTTAAATACACATCTGCTTGCTTTAAAGAGGATTCATCAAAAACATTATGTTCATAAGCAGGAAACATTTCCTCACATACTCAGGGTGTGACATTTACCCAAGGCACCATTGCCATTTTCCCTAAGAATTCACAATCTTTTGCAGAATCTGGAAAGTGGGGGAGGAGTTTATTATCCAAATGCTGAGACCCCAAAAGACTACATTTTGAGCAACAACTTAATTTTAAATCAGGATCAACACTTCGCAAGTTGGATAGCAAAGGCAGTGAGGGATAGAAAGGAAGAAATCCTGCTATTACTTGTCATAAGAAACTGAAACAAAAGGTTTAGACTGAAGAAGTTTAAAAAGAAGACAAAGGGCGGGAAATGTGGCAAAGAGGAGAAAACACAAGGCCAGTAACCAGTGAGATCTCCGATGAGATTTCCAGCACTGACCGTTTGGATAGAAACATAGAAACATAGAAAATAGGTGCAGGAGTAGGCCATTCGGCCCTTCGAGCCTGCACCGCCATTCAATATGATCATGGCTGATCATCCAGCTCAGTAGCCTGTACCTGCCTTCTCTCCATACCCCCTGATCCCTTTAGCAAAAAGGGCCACATCTAACTCCCTCTTAAATATAGCCAATGAACTGGCCTCAACTACCTTCTGTGGCAGAGAATTCCACAGACTCACCACTCTCTGTGTGAAGTAATGTTTTCTCATCTCGGGCCTAAAAGACTTCCCCCTTATCCTTAAGCTGTGACCCCTGGTTCTGGACTCCCCCAACATCGGGAACAATCTTCCCGCATCTAGCCTCTCCAACCCCTTAAGAATTTTATATGTTTCTATAAGATCCCCCCTCAGTCTTCTAAATTCCAGCGAGTACAAGCCCAGTCTATCCAGTCTTTCCTCAAATGAAAGTCCCGCCATCCCAGGGATCAATCTGGTGAACCTTCTCTGTACTCCCTCTAAGGCAAGAACGTCTTTCCTCAGGTTAGGAGACCAAAACTGCACACAATACTCCAGGTGCGGTCTCACCAAGGCCCTGTACAACTGCAGCAGAACCTCCCTGCTTCTAAACTCAAATCCTGTTGCTATGAATGCCAACATACCATTCGCTTTCTTCACTGCCTGCTGCACCTGCATGCTTGCTTTCAATGACTGGTGCACCATGACACCCAGGTCACGTTGCATCTCCCCTTCTCCCAATCGGTCACCATTCAGATAATACTCTGCTTTCCTGTTCCAGGCATCCAGTGCTTAGGACATTTTCCTTTTTTGCTATCAAATGTTAAATATGGTAGTATTGCAGACTTGTACCTGTTAAATATGCCAGAGCAATGCAATAGAATTGTGCAACAAACCCTCAAGATTTGCCATTACAAAAATTGCAGCAGCTTTAATTTATCATCAAATTGGAATATTTGTTGAAACTGACTTGCTATTTTAAGACAAAAACAGCTCAAATAAATTAAGAAATTAATTAGTAATCATATTCTGCATTTGGTGAAGAGCCCAGGCACAATAGATCATGCAAGCTGGGAATTGTTTACTCAGAAATGATTCAACGTGAATTTACAAGGTTGGTTACGACCGAAATAAAATAAGTTAGGACAAATAGTTCTTCTGGGCATTTCTCTCTCTTCTGGTCTGAACAAAGGCTCGAACCTTTATTGGCTTTTCCACCTCCTGGTGGATTTCCATCTTTAATTCACTCTCTTCATTTGCTGTTTTGAAATTGTTTTTTATTGTGTCTTCCCCATTTCATTCAAATATGAATTAATTAAGTATCCCACACCAGATCATCCTTTGTTCTTCCCCCTCCCCTCAAAGCGGCCCCCCTCACCAGGTCCTTCTTTGTTATTCCCCACCTTAAAACAGCTGTTCAATAGTAGGGAAGAAAACTATATTTGTAGAAACACTTCATGTCACAAACATTGTTGACCAATTAAAATGCAATGCTCATATATTCCACACATGCAACAGCTATTGAAAAATACATAATCCAACTGAGTTCAATTTGATGAATGTCCACCTTTACTATTCTTGGACAGAATGACCACTTAGTTTTTGATCTTGGTTGATGAAAATGAAACTTAACAGGACACCCAAAAAACATAATTTTTTTCCAAAATATAATTACGAGACTTGCACGAATCATTAAAACTCAGTGTATTATTTTGCCAGAAGGGTAAAATCTTAACAACGCAGCACTCTTTGGTCATAAGAGTCAAATCTTAACAATGCAGCACTCCCTTGAAATTGCATGAGATTCTGCATGCAACATAGTTGAAATTCTGGAATTTCAGACTCCATGCATGCCATGAACATCCGATTCAAAAAACGCGGATGCATTCAGGGTATTGCTCATGCCCATCCACAACCTGTGTTGACATCACATCAAGACTATTGGACAGCCAACAATGCCACACTCCACAAGAGTTACAAGGAGGTTTCTGTATGTCTTACAGTTAATAGAAAAACCTCATGAGAATCATCGGGGAAGTTTTTTTTAAATGCAATTCTGCATACAAAACCTCACATCTATGACACAGAAAGCACCCACTTGCTCCATATATCAGTGGTAGTTGAAAAAGAGCAATTCCACCATTTTCCATTGCTAGGTACAAGGAACAGACAGTAACTCTGCAGATTAACATACTTGTTAAATAAGTCGTCAATTTTATTTGTAGAGGACATTTAAAAACAACCCACGTTGACCAAAGTGCTGTACATCAGTTCAGGTACTAAGAACGAACATACAATGGCACACAAACATAACAGCACATACATAAACAGTTCACAGCGTCCCCTCAGAGGGCCTCAAACACTCGGGAGTGGAAATAGGTTTTGAGCCTGGACTTAAAGGAGTTGATGGAGGGGGCAGTTCTGATGGGGAGAGGGATGCTGTTCGACAGTCTAGGAGCTGCAACCGCAAAAGCGCGGTCACCCCCGAGCTTAAGCCTAGACCACGGGATAGTCAGTAGCCCCAAGTCGGCCGACCCGAGGGACCTGGAGATAGAGTGGTGGGTTAGAAGATTTTGAAATGGGGGGGGGGGGGCAAGCCCGTTTGGGGCTTTGTATGTGAAGCCACTGGAGCATGAAGTTGATTCTGTACCGTACTGGGAGCCAGTGGAGAGAGGCCAGAATCGGGGTGATGTGGTCCCTTTTACGGGTACCCGTCAGGAGTCTCACTGCGGCATTTTGGACCAATTGCAGGTGGGACAGGGACGATTGGCTGATCCCAGTGTATAGGGAGTTGCAGTAGTCTAGGCGGGAGGAAGTGAATGCGTGGATGATTTTTTCAATGTCGTCAAATTGGAGGAATGGTTTGATTTTAGCTATGGTACGAAGCTGGAAGAAGCTGGCTTTTACCACAGCGTTGAATAGGATGACCTCAGACTTGCTCTCGTTTAGTTGAAGGAAGTTCTGTGCCATCCAACATTTTATGTCCTCAAGGCAGTGCATGAGGCTGATTAAATTTGACCGGTTGTTGGGTTTCAGGGGGAGATAAAGCTGTGTGTCATCCGCATAGCAGTGGAAAGAAATGCCGTGCCTTTGAATGATTTGGCCGAGGGGGAGCATTTATAGAGAGAAGAGAATGGGGCCTAGGATGGAGCCTTGTGGAACCCCGCAGGAGAGGGTAGCTGGGGAAGAGGAATAATTGCCTATGTTGATGGAGAAACTCCTATTTTTGAGGTAGGAAACGAACCAACTCAGGGCAGTGCCATCAACGCCAACCCCGTACCGGAGACGGTCAATAAGGATGGTGTGGTCCACTGTATCGAACGCTGTGCTGCGGTTGAGAAGGAGCAAGATTGCACAGTCGCCGGCGTCGATGGCGAGACACAGGTCGTTGTGTACCTTCAACAAGGCAGACTCTGTGCTGTGGTGGGCCCTGAAACCTGACAGGAAATTTGCCAGGATGGTATTTTGGTGTAGGTAAGGCAGTAGTTGATTAGTTGATTTAGAAATAGAGAGCACTGCTGCCTCCATCCCCCTTCAAGGAGCAAGTTCCACAACTTTACTACCCATCCTATGTTCATCACAGTTACACATGTCCTTTTGGCACAGGTTGCGGCCATTTGGCCCATCATGTCTGTGCTTGGAGCAATCGCATTCTCCTGTAACCGATTCTCCCCACATTCCAATCAGTTCTACCCTACATCAAGAGAGTGTTATTGTCATACATCCTGAAACAGAACAAGGATGAAATTCTTATTTGTAGCAGCACAACAGATATATTCACGTGGCACTCTGCAAAATCCATAATAAAAAGTTCAGTAATATTAATCTGTAATACACAAATAAACAAGCAATAATAGTGCAAAGTCTATACAGTTTAGAGCCTATTTGGAGGTTGCAGGGTTTGGAGGTTGCAGGGTTCGTAGCCTGCAGGGAAAAAGTTGCTCCTGAACCTGGACGTTGCTGTTTTCAGGCTCCTGTCCCTTCTTCCTGATGGCAGGAGTGAAATGAGAGCTGGCTGTATTTTTTGAGGCAGCAACTTGTAGATCCCTTTGATGGTGGAGAAGTCAATACCTTTGAGAGACTGGGCAGTATTCACCTACACCAAGGACAACTTGCCAATTAATTTACCAACCAGCACACTTTTGACGTGGGAGGAAACCAGGGCACATTGGTGAAACAGGGAGAACATGCTAATTGCACACAGATAGCACAGTAGATTAGGATGGAACCTGGATTGTTGGGACTGAGAGAGAGCAGCCTTGACATAAGCACATTTATTATCTCCCCTCTTTAATCCTTCTAACAATAAAACCATATACCTTGCTTTTTGATCCAATGCAAAATAAAATAAATCCTTCTCATTATCTATATTTCAACAGAATATTATCCATCTGAACTAGCTTTCAGTTAAGGAGCCTCGGCTCTTCAGTTCCAAAGAAAACCAGCAAAACCGATGCAAATTACCTCGAGCTAAAACTTTCCATTTCTATCTTTATTAATCTGCTCTCCACCCTTTCCATTGTATGATATCTATTTTTGGCTGTTGACATGTCATTAAATTATAATTTAAGTAAATTGGTACATAATTTGCATTTAATTTTCCTTTCTTTGAGACGTTTTGCTTTGCATAATGGGAAACATTTTTTACTTACTTGTGAAAGCAAGGAACTGCAGATGTTGGTTTACAAAAAAAAAAAAAGACAAAATGCTGGAGTAACTCAGTAGGTTAGGCACTGAAGAACACGGATAGGTGATGTTTCGGGTCAGGACCCTTCTTCAGACCGAGTCACTCCAGCACTGTCGTTTTTTGTGTTTATTTTCTTCATCCCTTCCTCTTTTCTGTTCTAAAGATCAATTTTTGATTTTGGTTTATTGTGCACAGAGGTACTGTGAAAAGCTTTGTTTTTCATGCAATCCAAACTGATCAGATAAAACCATACATAAATACAATCAAGACACAGTATAATAAATAGAGCAAATAAATAGAGTAACTCAGCGGGTCAGACAGCATCTCTGGAGAAAAGGAATAGGTGACATTTCGGGTCGAAACCCTCTTGAGAGCGAGAGGGGAGGGAAACTAGAGGTATAAAAGGTTCAGAACAAATCAAACCTGGCACTGATGACACGGATTATATTCAGTTGTTTATTTAGGTGTCTATTAGATTAGGTGTCTATTTTCCTAATGACAGCAGAATGCCAAAATGTTTAATCCTTCTGCATAATGGTATTAACCATATCAGCTTCTAAACACAATGGAATGTGGTCATGCTAATTTTAAATTAAACTTTTCTTTCCCTATTTTCAATTTCAATAAAATTAATTGATTTCAACGAGTTCAGAAGACAAACCATGAAGACCAATCATCCAACAAACCTATCGTGATATTTTATTTGGGCAGCCAACTTAAAAATAAATGAATTTATATGTGCCAACTTTCAAGAATAATGCTCAAGTTGCCCATCAATGTCTTTGCAGATCCCAAAATAAGGATATCCCAAGGTGGAATAAAGTCACAAGTTGAACACATTGATGATATATCACTTCATTGAAGAGGAGAGGAAAAAAATACAAGTCACATTAAAGAGCACAAAAGATTTAACAGAGGGTTAGTGTGAAATGTTTTGTAAAGTTTTGTTGGAGAGTTGAGCTTATGGTTCATATGTTCTAGGAGCAGAATAAGTGCATTCAACTATTCAATCATGGCTGATCTATCTGCCCCTCTCAACCCCATTCTCCTAACTTCGCCCCATAACCCGTGACCATATAACCATATAACAACTACAGCACGGAAACAGGCCCGTTCGGCCCTTCCAGTCCATGCCGACCACTCTCCCTGACCTAGTCTCATCTACCTGCACTCAGACCATAACCCTCTAATCCCCTCTTATCCATATACCTATCCAATTTACTCTTAAATAATAAAATCGAGCCAGCCTCCACCACTTCCACCGGAAGCCCATTCCATACAGCCACCACCCTCTGAGTAAAGAAGTTACCCCTCATGTTACCCCTAAACTTTTGTCCCTCAATTCTGAAGCTATGTCCCCTTGTGACATTCCTACTAATCAAAAATCTGGCAATCTCTGCCTTAAAAATATCCATTGCCGGCCTCCAGAGCCGTCTGTAGTCATTAATTCCACAGATTCACTGCTATCACCACCATTGTGAGGTACACAATGTTCCCATTTCAAAGAAAATTTGATATGATGTGTCATGCTGCTTGTATGATGGTATAGCTTAAAGACACGCATTTCCTTTGCTGGCATTTTTTAGTTTAATAAAACAAATGGCATTTTTTCCAAAACGACTCACCTTTTATATAACTAGTCCCCGCCCTGAATCATAGGTTAAACAAGTTTAAGCTGAAATTACAGCCTTTCCTGTGAATTTACCAACCAACAGCTGACTGCAGGCTGAATGGTCTATAATTACCAGTTTAATCCTTTCTGAATGGAAGGATTCCAGTAGCAACCTTTTAATTCACTGGCATAACCTTCACAATCCAATGTATAGTTGAACACCATTTACTCACCGACTTCGCTCAACAATCCAAATCATATTTATTTATCATAATGGGGAGCGGGGCTTTCAGGTGAGATGATGGACAGACCATCTTTCACCATGCCAGGTAGCTGCTGTCTGGCTGTTCACCACCCAGCCAGCTCATTGTGGGCAAAACATAAACAGGAAGACTATAAGACAGGGGAACAGAATTAGGCCATTTCGCCCATCAAGTCTACTTTGCCATTCAACCATGGCTGATCTATTTTCTCTCTCAACCACATTCTATTGTCTTCTTTCTCCCTGTAACCTAATCAAGACCTATCAATGGTAAAATATTTGAAATACTCATTGTCGGTTTGATCCACCACTCAACTCCACATTAACGGAACTTAATCTTGAGATTTTTCCGTGTTTAAGCTGTGTAGGAATGGGCAGAAGGCAAATGAATGATGGCTTTCTATTCCCATGCAAGGTAAGAATTTGTGTGGGATCTACTATTCCAAATGGTGCTGCAGATGTCAAGAAGTTTTTTAATTACTTTGATTAAGTGAAACATGGCAACGTCTTTAAGTGTTTTTGACATTTTAATCTTAAAAGTCTTTCAGTTAAATATTTCTGAATGTCAGAGAAAAAAAAAATCAATAGCTTTTGAAGTCAAAGGCAGGTGGATTTGCCAGTTTCAAAGAATAAACAATAACAAGGAACTACAGATACTGGTTCATACCAAAGATCCAGGAAAGTGTTTGGTTTGGTTCTGAAGAACGACTGCTGAAACAGCCAAGCTGGGGTTCCAGGATTAGGTGGGCAAACAATAAGCATTGAGAACTAGAGATCGCGGGAACAAAAAACAGATCAGACAATCCAGCCCTTCACGAGAGAGGCACGATATGCCAGACAAGGCATTGGTATAATAATAATAATAATAATAATAATAATATTCATTTATTGTCATTGCAACGAGTACAACGAAATTAAAAAATAGCCAATCCTGACGGTGCGTAAAAACATATATGCAATAAATGCACAAACAAATAAATACAATTATATTAAGTACAAAAGTTTTAACAGTGTTGCCTAGTGCAGAAAGTAGTGTTCAGTTCTCGGATGGCCCTGGGGTAAAAACTGTTCTTAAGTCTGTTTGTTCGGGATTTGATCGACCTGAAACGTCGACCAAAGGGCAGATGAACAAACAGACGGTGGCCGGGGTGGGATGAATCTTTTATTATTTTGCCTGCTCTACTGAGGCAGCGTAGGCTGAACAGGTGCTCCAGGGAGGGCAGTGAGCAGTATAATTTGGGTAGGGCATAAAATAAACATTACTTTAAAGATACCAGGAAATGGGAAATGGTAAAAGTGAGCAATTGTTTACACATCTTAGATTGAAAGGTAATTTCCCCAAAACATTAACCACCAAGCAAGTCATGCACGGTGCAAGAATTTATGTATACAAATTTTATGCATGAATCAGAACATGAAAGTGCTTTCCAAACATGCCCTTTTGTTTTGAAGTAATAATTGGATTTCATTCCAAAAGTTCTATTTTTCAAATCATATCATGAAGTCACAATGGGGAATCTCCCATCTTTCATCACAGCATTCCAGCCCTTCCATTTCATTAACGATGTAGTGTTGGGCAAAGATCAAGAAATTCCCCAAATGAATGGATTTAAAAAATATATATATATTAGTCATCATTGTTTCACAGGTTTCAAAAATATTCTTACTGGCTCTTCCTGAATATTTTCTCAGAAGCAATTTACAGTTCTAAGTCCTGCTCCAGCCAATCTGGAAACATTGTACTGCATCATAAATCGTCACCAGTGCCTCAGGCTCACAAATATTCCATAGACAGTCTATATTTACACACAAATAATTTTTAAAAAACTTTTGAAAAGATTTGCTTTGAACTGATTTCTGATCAAAGGATATATCTGCATTGATAGGCTCTGGTTTCATTTCAAAACGAGTTAATTAACTCCATACATAGACCATATAAAGCCTCCACAGATATCCTGGGCTAATATTCCCACAGTTTTATCGCCTTGAACATTTCTTCTCATTTTGTTCCTAAATGCCCTACCCTTATTGAGACTGTTGGCTAAATGTTGACACAGCCAGTGCTAGCTTGCATCTTTCCTACCAAGCCCTCAGATAGTATTTTTATGTCTCAATTAAATTAGGATCTTGTCTGATAGACATTTGCTGCAGTTCCTCTACAAGTACATACTATAAGCGAAGGAGAGAGCACAAGAGGATGAGGGGTGATCTCACAAGATCATGAGAGGAATAGAGAGAGTAAATGCACAGAGTCTTTTACACAGAGTAGCGGAATCAAGAACTAAAGGACATAGATTTCAGGCGAGGGTGGAAAGATTTAATAGGAACCCGAGGGACATTCTTAAAAACCCCACAAAAAGTAAGTTCAAGCTGCTGGAGGAGGTAGTTGAGGCAGGTACTATCACAACATTTAAAAACATTTGGACAGGATACGTGGATAGGATAGGTTTATGGGCCTGGGCATGAGCCAAAAGCAGGCTGGTGGGACTTGTGTAGATGGAGCACATCATTTTGCATGGGCAACTTGGGCCGAAGGGCCTGTTTCCACACTGTACGACTTATCAGAACAAAGTTCTTTACAGTCTAAATAGACAATAGACAATAGGTGCAGGAGTAGGCCATTCAGCCCTTCGAGCCAGCACCGCCATTCAATGCGATCATGGCTGATCACTCTCAATCAGTACCCCGTTCCTGCCTTCTCCCCATACCCCCTCACTCCGCTATCCTTAAGAGCTCTATCCAGCTCTCTCTTGAAAGCATCCAACGAACTGGCCTCCACTGCCTTCTGAGGCAGAGAATTCCACACCTTCACCACTCTCTGACTGAAAAAGTTCTTCCTCATCTCCGTTCTAAATGGCCTACCCCTTATTCTTAAACTGTGGCCCCTTGTTCTGGACTCCCCCAACATTGGGAACATGTTTCCGAACCAAAACATCACCTATCCATGTCCTCTAGGCACGCTACCTGACCTGATGAGTTACTCCAGCACGATGTTGTTGTTTACAGTACTCCAGATGTGCTCTCAATGAGGCCTTACATAAAATGTAACTAAGTATTTTTAACACAGTGATTGTCAACCCATTTACAATTATGTCCAGGATTTTGTTCAGATTGCCACTTTTGGTTCCTTCAGATTTCAGCTACGGGCAATACGAAAGCTCAGAGAAAAATTAGTCTCCTTTAAAAAAAAAAACGTTTTTGGCCGTATTGTGTTCCAATTACGTGGCTCATTAAAAACAAAGGTTGTATATTAGGATAATTTATAAATTATAACAGCAACTTCAATACACAAATGGTTATTCTAAAGGATTGGGTCCCAAAATAAACATGGTGCAATAACTTTCTCCATTCCTGTTCTACCAAGTTTCTTCCTTTCCCACCCACCTTGATTAGTACATGTGGGGAGAAGGCAGGAGAATGGGGTTAAGAGGGGAGGACAGATCAGCCATGACTGAATGACAGAGTAGACTTGATGGGCCGAAAAATTCTACTCCTATCACTTATGGCCTTTTGACCCGATGCCCCACCCCCTCCCCCCATAAATTCTAGTGGCATCACTCCTTTGTTTGGGAACTGCTCCATCCAAGACTGCAAGTAATTGCAGTGCATTGTGGCCATCACCCAAATCATCAGACCTTCAGTTCTAGCTACCTCAGCAAGGCCACCAGCATAATCAAGGACCAGTCTCACCCCAGTCACTCCCTCTTCTCCCCTCTCCCACCCATCAGGCACACAAGTTTGAAAATGCATACCTGCACATTCAGGGACAGTTTCTTCCCCGAGGTTATCAGGCAACTCAACCGTCCTCTCACCAACTAGAGTACGGACCTGACCTCCCATCTACCTCATGGCGACCTTTGAACTATCTTTATCATGCACTAAATAATACCCCCTTTATCCTAGAAAAATAGAAAATAGGTGCCGGAGGAGGCTATGTGGCCCTTCGAGCCAGCAACGCCATCAATAGTCAATAGTCAATAGTCGTTTATTTGTCCCATACACATAAGTGTAGTGAAATGAAACATTACCCGCAGTTGAAACACTAAGACCAATAAGAATAATCAATAAAAATGCAATAACACATACAATCATAAACTAACACCAAACAAAAGAAACATCCATCACAGTGAGTCTCCTCCAGTCCCTTCTCACTGTGATGGAAGGCCAGAATGTCTTTTCTCTTCCCTGCCGTCTTCTCCCGAGGTCAGGCTGTTGAACTTGCCACGTCGGGGCGGTCGGGGCTCCCGACATTGGAGAGCCGCGCCGGACGGTGAAAGGTCCACGGCCTATTTCAGGCCGCGCCGGACGGTGAAAGGTCCGCGCAATATGATCATGGCTGATCATCCAAAATCAGTACCCCGTTCCTGATTTCTCCCCATATCCTTTGATTCCATTAGCACTAAGAGCTAAATCCAACTCTCTCTTGAAAACATCCAGTGAATTGGCCCCTACTGCTCTCTGCAGCAGAAACTTCCACAGATTCACAACTCTCTAGGTGAAAAAGTTTTCCTCATCTCAGTCCTAAATGGCCTACCCCTTATTCTTAAACTATGAACTCATATCCTGTATCTGTACACTGTGGAGGGCTTGTTTGTAATCATATCATCTTTTCTTTGACTGGATAGCATGCAACAAAAAGCTTCACGGTACCTCAGTACATGTGACAATAATAAAATAACCTAATGACACTTGAGCATCCACTCAAATTTAATGTTTTTCATTTGTAATTCAACGCTGTGTGAATTGAAACCAAAAGTACATGAAATAATTATATTCATATTAACAGCTATTGCCATTCCCCGAAGAAAATGTATTTTAGGTTTATTTCAAAAGACAGCACCGATGGTTTTGGCTTATTCTAAAATGCCAAACCTTTAATTTTCTTTGCAAGACCGGGCAACACATTTAACAGTATTCACACAATTGTTAAGTTTCAAATAATGGTCTTGGGAGATTCAGTAATCAATTTGCAATGATTAATCAGGCATGTTGTCAGATTTTCGAAACAATGAAGTCACTCTAACAATTCGGCAAATGATGTGGAAAATGCTCAATTTATCTTGGAAGAACAGATTTAAAAGCTCAAAATATCGCAGATGGCAAACAGGATGATAGACACAGGAAACTGCAGATATTGGATTCTTGAGCAAAACACAAAAGTGCTGGTGGCAATCAGTGGGCCAGGCAGCATCTGTGGAAGGAATGGATAGGCAATGTTTCGGATCATGACTCTTCTTGTTGGGGGAAGGGGGGGAAATCTGAAAGGGAGAGGTGGCAAAGCCTGGCAAGTGATAGGTAGATACAAGTGAGGGGGGGTGATTAGCAGATGGGTTGAGATAATGGCAAAGGTTAGAGATGAAAAGGAGACCGGTGAGGGTGTCAGAAAATGAGAGAGTGAACTGGGAAACCGAGGAAAAGATGTGGGTGGAAGAGGTTGGGGGTGGGGGAAAGAGGGGACACGATGAAGTAGGGGACTCAGGCATAGGAGATGAGCATTGACCGACTCCAGTCAACAGGGATGCACAATCATCCCATGTAATGACTCTTAATGCTTGGCTTCATGAAAATGTCATGAACCGGTCACACACTCCATAGACAATAGACAATAGGTGCAGGAGTAGGCCATTCGGCCCTTCGAGCCAGCACCGCCATTCAATGTGATCATGGCTGATCATTCTCAATCAGTACCCTGTTCCTGCCTTCTCCCCATACCCCCTGACTCCGCTATCCTTAAGAGCTCTCTCTTGAATCAAGATCTGTGTCACTCATTTATCATCACTATCGGAGCACCAGCAACAGAGGCAGAAATCTAAAACGAGAAGAATGTTCACTTTCTCATAATAGTGGCCACGATTCAAGGATAAAAAATAAGCTCAAAATTCTCAGTGAGGTAGCAGTGCAGAGTTCAGGAGCAGTGGCATCATTGTCAATTTAGAAGATGGAATTGGTCCAAGGTGTGGTTAATATCTCTCAATTCAGTGCTGCTATAATATTACAAGAGATTGTTTGTTTTGAATTTATGGTGCAATCAATACACGGAAAGAAGTTTCCCGATTTTAGTTACTGCGCATGCATCAAAAATACATTTACTTCATTGAAAAAAGCAGTACTATTCTAATTCACCTCACAGCTCTCTGCAGCAATTTGCCATGATGCATTTTCAGCAGATTTCAAAGTGGGAAAGTGCAGAAATCATGAAAGAAAAGGGCATCTGAAATCTTTGTCAACAGAATGCTAGGTGCCTACAGCAGACTGCCATTGAAACTGATGACAGCAAATGCAAAAGCACCATTTAAGCGATCTTTTGACAGACTTATGAACTGACAGGGATGGGAAAGAGGGGATACTATGAAGTATGGACCACATGCAGATGGACGGGATTAGTTTAAATTGGCACCAAGGGGCAAATGACCTGGTCTTACACCATTCCATGAGACAAGCTCTTAAATCCTTTTATAAGAGTAAGAATAAGCATACGGAGTTTGTACTTTCTCCCTGTGACCGCGTGGGTTTTCTCAAAGATCTTTGATTTCCTAAAAACACTCCAAAAATGTACAGGTTTGTAGATTAATTGGCTTGGTGTGTGTGTAAATTGCCCCTAGTGTGTGTAGGATAGTAATGCGCGGGGATCGCTGGTTGGTGCGGACTCGGTGGGCCAAAGGGCTTGTTTCCGCGCTGTATCTCTAAACTAAAGAGCTTCTATCTATTCAATCCTCTCCAGAATCACTGAGCGATTCGAGCTACATTATTGCAGATTAAAGCAACCTTGCTTGACAACACGTCTCAACACTCATTGCAATCTTTGTCGCTCCAGCAAGTTTCCAGCTGAAATCGAGCTAATCTAAAGAAATAAGGGGATAAAGGCTTTCATCCAGACTTGGCCGTTACAAGTGATCGATTAACATGTCAAAGCAAAAAACTAGTCTCAGAACCAAAACCACACTCACAACACAGACCAATCATCATTGGCATTACTGCTGCTGTGGTACCACAGAGAGTTCCTCCAAGACGGTGTTTCAACTTTCAAAAAGCTGATTGGGAGCAGTTTGCCAGCAATCTGGACAAAGGCCTATCTGACCTCGAGCCAGTCTCTGCAAACTACGATCAGTTCATCAAAACAGTGCAAGAAATTTCTAGAAAGTATATTCCACGTGGATGTAGGGAGTACTATATAAATGGAATCTCAGCTGACAGTGCCTCATTGGACGAGAAGTACTCAAAACTGTACGAGGAAGATCCCTTCTCAAACTATGAACACAGGGGAGATGCTCATGGCAGCAATATCAGAGGAACGAACGAAATCCTGGCAAGAACCTATCAAGAGTGTTGATATGACACACAACAGTAAGAGAGCTTGGTCAACCATCAAGAAGCTCAACAACGACCCCTAGAAGGCAACGCTGCACTGTAAGGTTACAGCAGATCGGGTTGCTCACCAGCTCCTTCTCAACGGCAAACAAGAACACACAAGAAGCGCCACAAAAGGAGTCCATGGCATCAGGGTGATAAAGAGTCAACCTGGTACTTTAACAGCAAGGAACTCCAGACAACAAACGATTCCCTCAAGAACAGCAAGGCAGCTGGCCTTGATGACATTCGCGCAGAACAGATCAAACATTTTGGGCAGGTTGCACGAGAGTGGCTCCTCTTGCTGTTCAACAATTGCGCAACCCCCTCCCAGCTACCTAAAATATGGCGGAAAGCTCATGCGATCGCTATCCTTAAGCCGGGGAAAGACCCTAAAGAAACAAAAAGCTACAGATCGATCTCCCTACTATGCCATCTCTTCAAGCTCTTTGGGCGCCTCATCCTGAGCAGGCTGGGCCCCAATCGCAGAACAACACCTTATACCCGAGCAAGCTGGCTTCCATCCTGGGAGATCGTGTACCAGCCAAGTGCTCAATCTAACTCAACACATTGTGGATGGCTTTGAAAGGAATGAACCAACTGGCATCGTCTTTGTTGATCTGACAGCTGCCTACGACACTGTGAACCACCGGCTGCTCCTCAACAAGCTCCATGACATGACAGAGGACTTCCACTTGACCAAACTGATTCAACTGTTACTGGAAGACAGACACTTCCATGTTGAGCTAAATAGTAAACTCAGCAGATGGTGGAAACAAAAGACTGGCCTACCTCAGTGCAACGTCCTTGCTCCGGTGCTGTTCAATGTATACACTAATGATCAGCCAGTGTTCCCAGGGATGAGAAGCTTCATCTACGCTGACGACCTTGGAATAGCAGCCCAGAGCACTCACATAGATGAGGTAGAAGCTACCCTCCCATCACCCTTAGACAACTTGAAAAACTACCACAAGGACAACCAACTGAAGGCAAACCCGGCTAAGACCCAAGTTAGCCTGTTCCACCTTCGTAATCGCGAAGCTGGGAGGAAGCTGTCCTTAACATGGAATGGTGTCCCTCTGAGACACTGTGACCACCCTGTTTATCTTGGGGTCACTCTGGACCGAACCCTTTCCTTCAAGCAACACATCGAAAAGGTGAAGAGCAAAGTGAGGACGAGGAACAGCCTCCTACGCAAGCTGGCAAACTCGTCGTGGGGTGCCAATGCATCCACACTGCGGGCAACTGCCCTTGCGCTGTGCTACTCTGCTGCAGAGTATGCTTGTCCTGTTTGGGAGAGATCATCTCATGCGTAGAAAGTTGATGGCACCCTTAGTAACAGCTGCAGATGCATCACTGGCTGCCTAAAACCAACATTTGTGGATAGCTATTCACAAAATGCTGGAGTAACTCAGCAGGTCAGGCAGCATCTCGGGAGAGAAGGAATGGGTGATGTTTCGGGTCGAGACCCTTCTTCAGACTGACCCATCTTTGTGGATAGCTTGCATGTATTGCTCCACCAGGAATCCGCAGATCAGTTGCCGGTAGACCTGAACATAGTAGGCAAGTTGGGGACACCCGCCATTCCTGTCACCCCCATCACCCAGCCCCAAACCACCTGAAGTCAAGGAAGAGCTTCCTTCACACAGTCCAGCCACTGTCACAGTCTCCTCAAGCAACTAGACTAGCCTTTTGGGAAAAGAAATGCAGTGAAAACCACCACCACGAAAAGCTGCCAATTCCAACCAAGGAACAGCTACCACCTGGTCACAGGTGTGACTGGAAGACCTCAATAGGCTTTGTACAGGGATGGGCCGATGCAAGACCAATGTAAGCAAATGGGGCAATGCAGATGCGGCAGACACAGAATGTGAATGTGGAACATCTGTCCAATCCATGCCAGACCTACGAAGATGCCCACTTCTTGGTGAACATTGCTGCCTGGAAGATCTAGCGGTGGCAAACGAGAAGGCTGTCCACTGTGCAAGAGCCTGGCCAAACATTTGAAGCACAGATGATGGACACGAAAGAAGAAGAATGGGAAACTCTACACAAGTTCCCTGTCCTCCCGTAACATGCCAACCTTGGTCATTGAACCTCAGTACACAATTGGAAAGGAACACAAGGGGAGTAGGTTATTTCCCACTCCCACCAGACAACCCAGCTATCCTTCCTTTATCCGTCTCCATCCCTCGCCCCGTCATTAGCTCGACTCATCACCCTTCCTCCACCTGGTTCCATCTGTCTAACACCCACTTACTCATCCATCTGGGTTTCTACTCCTTTGGTTCAACCTTCCCATCCATTCCCTGGCATAGAAACTAGTGGCACAGCATCGCAGATTCATCCCATGTGGTCTAGTTGAAGATGAGAAGTAAATGATTTGACAGGAACCAGAGGGGAAACGTCCTCATACAGCTATGAGCTGCAAGAGGAAATAGTGAAGGCGGGTACAACAACATTTAAAAAAAATATTTGGACAGGTACATGAATAGGAAAGTTTTAGTTATCAGTCTTCTGAACAGTCCTTCCATAAGGCAGGGTTCTGTCTGGTTCACTTCTGCCCATTTGCAGCCAGTGGTCTTTGTCTATGGAACTTTCTTTTTTTCAAGATTAGTTTAGTTTAGAGATACAGACCCTTTGGCCCACCGAGTCTGCGTCAACCAGTGAGCCAGTACACTGGCACTATCCGACACACTAGGAACAATTTACAATTTTTACCGAAACCAATTAACCTACAATCCTTCAAGTCTTTGGAGCGTGGGAGGAAACACGGGGGAAACCCACACGGCCACGAGAGAGGGCGTACAAAGTCTGTACAGACAGCGCCAGGAGTCAGGATCAAAAATGGGTCTCTGGCACTGTAAGGCAGCAACTCTACTGCTGAGCCATTGTGCTGTCCACTGATGTGCTAACGCCGGGAACAAAATTCTGAACTCTGTATTTTCCCTTCTGCTCTATCAATTGCACTTGAATGGTCTGGGGCCAGGGATTTACACAACCTGCTGGGGATGCTATGCTTTTTCCTCAAGTTAAACTGTTCACTCTGTCTCCCTGGCCTTCCAGTTTTAGAGCTTGGAATAAAAAAGCGTTTGATGCCAACTGTGTAAACAAACAGACACACCCACACGAACACCACCTCCCCACGTGGCAGAGTCGGCAGGACATGATCCACCTTTGAACCCACAGATCCAGGGTAGAAGTTGGAGAGACTGCGCAAAAACACATTCCTTGCAAATTAGTTTTCATCACAAAATTCAACATCTTTAACAAGAATTTTATGTTTCTTCAGTTAAATAGAAAACACGATTAATTTAGAAAAACGTATAAAGTTGAAAATGACTGTGGAAACCAGCTTTAGTTAAAATAAAGACATCACATGTATCAATCAGAATGGTCATTGCAGAATTTAAAAGATGGCTCAATAGGTAAATAGGTGCTGTCGGGTAAGAGCCACATGATTACAGTAAACATTCACCAAAGGGCTAAATGTGTGATTTGGTCCACATTATACATTTCAAACACATACACTCTCATTTGCAACAAGTGTTCTTGTAACGATTCAGAAATACACATAATAAAAACAAATCCCCCCACCACAAATTAAATATCACATTGTTCAACCCAAATTATACCATCAACTTAAAATAACTAAGCCATTTGCAGTTTTTACTTCTGCACTAGCCACCTACAATAATTACCAATTAAGTAATGTCTCAATTTTTCTAATTATCTACTCTGCTTTCAAATTGTTTTCTTCAATCACTCACAGCTCTGTCACCAACTGAGAAATCCACATTCCTCCGATTCCAATCCTAGTCTCATCCCCATATTTCTGACAGTGGACATGCTCGCAGCTCTTAGAAGCTCGAAGCTTCTGAATTTCTACTTTCTGACCCTATTTCTCTTCTACTTTCTTTGTATAGAACACTCCATAAAACTTACTTCTCTGAGCAAAATTTTGGTGATCATCCCAATTTTTTTGCGGGTTAATGCCAAATTCTCTTCAATGTAGCACTATTAAGCAATGTAACCTTACACGTGTACCTCTGTACACGTGTACCTCTGTACACGTGTACCTCTGTACACGTGTACCTCTGTACACGTGTACGTCTGTACACGTGTACGTCTGTACACGTGTACCTCTGTACACGTGTAAGGTTACATTGCTTAATAGTGCTACATTGCTTGCTATTGTTACCACATTAACATAGTGAAAAAACAGGCACCGATGATTTTTTTTTTTTTTTTTAAAGCCAAAGCGTTGGAGTAACTCAATGGGTCAGACAGCATCCCTGGAGAACATGGATCGATGATTTTTCAGGTCAGGACCCTTCCTCAGTCAGTCTAAAGAAGGGTCCTGACTCAAAACGTCACCAATCCATGTTTGTCAGTGATGCTATGTAGCCTTCTGAACTTTGTGTCCGTTTTTTGTAAGCCAGCATCTACACTGATTATACATTTTTTACTTTAAAAAAAATGAAGTAAATTATTACAGTAAAGACACAAGGGAATTGCAGATACAGGAGTAAACTGTCACAATACCTCTCAGTCAGGCATGCAAATAGCAAAGTCTTGTTTCAGATCTTATAAATCACCACCAAACTAGCCAACTCTCTCTCACTTTCTTTACAATAAAGCTCCAAATCAAAGACCTGTTTTGTTTAAAACAAAAACACTTTTCACACAATATAAAATTACATTTACTAAAATCAATTTAGGTACCTTGATAGACTTCCTCCAAGTTAAAATGTCCTCTTCCAGGTTTTCAGGACAGCAACTTATGCTGCACCTGAAGAACTTGCTTTCAGAATAATGGCTGTTTCAATGTAACCAGCTTGCCAATCGGGTCTTTCAACTTTTCTCCCCCGCCTTCCTTTGCACAAACAAATATTGATAGATGTATGTCACCTCGATAACCAACGAAACCCCAGAGAGAGAGAGAAAAAAAATACTTCCTACTTCTTTTGGGCTGGGATGGAACTAAAGTCACGTGACACCAGGTGGAGACAGAAACATCACCACTTTGTTCTTTCTCTACTCCAATTACCAAGGGTTCATTTAAATGTTCTAGGGTTACACTGTGAATTAATTGGTGTACTTTGTTACAGGGCTGAAGTGGGAAAGCTTTTCAAAATACAAATCTTTTAAACTACATTTATTTCTTGAGAAATAGGATTTTTTAAAAACCAGAAGCTGCACCCTTTTGCATTTGAAGTTAAATAGCCTGCAGGTAATCACAAAACAATTGCAAGGGATGAAACAGACTCAGATAACAAGGAGTGCTGAGATGTGTGTGTGTAAAGTTAGTTTTTCTTCAAAGTTGTGACCCTTTCCCCAGTTGTGCATGAAAAGGTGGGGTTAGGTATTGTTACTAGGTAACAAATGACCCCGGTTTACAAATTTAAGGCAGCTGGTTTGTGTGAAGAAAGGGTTGTTGACTGACACAGGAATCTGAGAGGATAGTGATTATCAGAAAAATGGCTAAATAGCAATCTTTTCCACAAATTCAGATAAAAGTTTGACTTTTCTTGCTGTTCTTGTCTCTTGGGAAGATAAGTTTCCAGTTGAGGTGCTGTAATTTGAGCAGCAGTAAATGGCCTCCTGCTTGTTAGAATTAACAATGGGTGTCTGGAAGCCAGTCGACAGCAGTGAAAGGTTGAGTTTAAATTGAGTTTGATCCTTGGATTAGGATTGAGTTTAAATTTGAAACTGAAAAAAATCACGAGGAGAAATCCAGAACCCTGCCTCACTTTCCCTCCCTCTCACCCCACTTGCGTTCCTCCTTTCCTCTCCTTAGTAAACACGTCCCCATTTTCCTTTTTACCCCTCCCTTCTTTCTCTCACCCAACCCACTTCCTTTCCATCCAAATTCCTCCCACCAGCTTTACATTTCACTCCTCCTTTCCTCTCCTTATCTGATATAATTTTGTTTGCTTTCTACCTCTGGCCTTTGTTCTTACTCCATTCATCTGCCACTTAAAAGCTCCTTTTCTGTATTCACCTATCTCTTGCCAGACGTTGTCCTGCCCCTGCCTCTCTTTTTCAGCTTTCTCCCCACTACTCCTATCTGCAGAAGGGTCCTGACCCAAAATTATATCTGGTTATGGTTCTGGTTGATTACTCCGCAAACACCTCAGAAGTGGTTATCTCGCGCTGGTCGGAGTGAGTAGAGTAGTGATTAAATTTTGAAGTGGGCCTTTTTGACCAAGTTGAGGAGATCTAGTTGCTCAATCCCCTTTTTAAATGACTGAACACTGGGAGTGGCACGTGTGTTGGGTGGTAACATATTCCATTCCCTTATCGTCTGAAGGTAAAGGGAATATTCGTAGCAAAGTTTATTGAAATCCAGCGGGTTGATGATGTAGGGACTGGTATTTTGTCTCGTTTCATGGCAGCTGGTGCTCTGGGATGATGGGAGATTTGATGGCGTGATTTTGTGAATCTCTTTATAAATTGCAATAAGTCTTAGCCTGATTCTGCGGAGCTCTAGGGTATCCCATCCGAGAGAAGTCAGCGTATTATCTGGCCATTCCTTCCACGTGTTGCTGCCTGACCCATTGAATTCCTCATTATTTTCTGTGTTATCAGAACTCATGGGCATGAGTTATAAGAGGCTGGATTGTTTTGAGGATTTGCTGTATGTTATATATGCAATGCAAGACAATGCAAGAGACTGGGACTTTTATTCCCTGAGCGTGGGAGCTTGAGGGTTAGAAATTAATGACGGGCATAGATAAAGCGGATGGTCACAGTGAATTTCCCTGGAATGGGAAGTCTAGATTTAGGTTTGTGTTTGGGTTTATTATTATCCCCTGCATTGAGGCACAGTGAAAAGCTTTGCTTTGCATTCTATCTATCTGATCAGACAAAAGTAGAGGACACGCATTCATTTCCTCCCGCCTAGACTACTGCAACTCCCTATACACTGGGATCAGCCAATCATCCCTGTCCCGCCTGCAATTGGTCCAAAACGCCGCAGCGAGACTCCTGACGGGTACCCGTAAAAGGGACCACATCACCCCGATTCTGGCCTCTCTCCACTGGCTTCCAGTACGGTACAGAATCAACTTCAAGCTCCTCCTATTCACATACAAAAAAACGGGCTTGCCCCCCCTATATCAAAAATCTTCTAACCCACCACTCTATTTCCAGGTCCCTCAGGTCGGCCGATTTGGGGCTACTCACTATCCCGCGGTCTAGGCTTAAGCTCAGGGGTGACCGCGCTTTTGCGGTTGCAGCTCCGAGACTGTGGAACAGCATCCCTCTCCCCATCAGAACTGCCCTCTCCATCGACTCCTTTAAGTCCAGGCTCAAAACGTATTTCTACTCCCTAACCTTTGAGGCCCACGGAGGGGGCGCTGTGAACTGTTTATGTATGTGCTGTTATGTTTGTGTGCCCTTGTATGCTCGTTTCTTAGTACCTGAACTGATGTACAGCACTTTGGTCAACGTGGGTTATTTTTAAATGTGCTACACAAATAAAATTGACTTGACTTGACTTGACATGACATAGATTTAAAGTGAGAGGGAAATGATTTAAAAGGACCATTTGGGGCAGGTTTCCACACAGAGGGTGGAATGAGCTGCCAGAGGAAGCTATAGAGATGGGTGCAATGGCAAATGTTTAAAAGACAATTAGATGGGTACATGAATTGAACAATTGGAGGGATATGAGCTAAATGAAATTAAGTGGGCCAAGTTCAGCTATAAAACCTGGTTGGCAAGGATGGGTTGGGCTTCTATGCTGTACAGATAACTGAGACCTCAAAGAATAAAACTCCAAGTCCTTGAGATCAGAAATTAAAAATAGGAATAGCTGGTAATTTTCCCACATTAGAACATAATTCCAACATTTTCAATAAATATTACTTCACTGGAGGAGTACCTCCATATTGATTTATTTACACCATCTGCCAATAGACAATAGACAATAGACAATAGACAATAGGTGCAGGAGTAGGCCATTCAGCCCTTCGAGCCAGCACCGCCATTCAATGCGATCATGGCTGATCACTCTCAATCAGTACCCCGTTCCTGCCTTCTCCCCATACCCCCTCACTCCGCTATCCTTAAGAGCTCTATCCAGCTCTCTCTATCCAGCCATTCTCTCCCTATCTTTATAACATTCCTCCACAGAGTACACAAGAATGTCTGCTTGACCCCCCCCCCCCCCCCTCCAATTTCTCATCTACTGTCCACAACTTGGTGATATTCTTTTGCTGCGAAAAAGCCCGCCCAAATACCACCTGTGCACTGGTGACCCTGTTTACTTCCAGGTTGCCTCTGATTTCACACATTGCTTGTCTAGCACTCGGTATTTTTTTTTTGGTGGAAATTTCTGTGAATTAAATGCCACGGTAACATTGTTTTCAGTTTCAACCACAAACTGTTTCTCGGCAACTAACTCCACTTCCTCTCATAGAAACAAGGAACTGCAGATGCTGATTAACAAGGAAGGACACTTCCTCCAACTCTCCTCTCCTGGGGATTATGGATGAGGCAGAACCAAACTGCTTTGAAGACATAGTTCCACTTTGCCCTCTGCCTTCTCCAAACTCGTTTGAAGAAGGGTCTTGACCTGAAACGTCACCTGTTCATGTTCTCCTGTTCAATGCTGCCTGACCCGCTAAGTTACTCCAGCATTTTGTGTCTCCACTTCTTCTCCTTGGAATGATGGTTGAGCCAGAACCAGATTGTTCTGCAAACATAATTTGCAGTCCCACTTTGCCCTCTATATTCTCCAAACTCAAGGAGTTAATTACTTGTCCACAACATCCATTTTCATCAATGTCTTTGCCACCTCCAAACTCTACCATTCCAATGAGTAATACTCCCAGCTACTATTGTCCTCATGTAGGAAGGACCTGCAGATGCTGGTTTAAACCGAAGATGGATTAACAAAATGCTGGATTAACTCAGCAGGACAGGCAGCATCTCTGGAGAGAAGGAACGGGTCAAGATCCTTCATCAGACTGAAGAAACGTCACCCTTTCCTTCTCTCCCGAGATGCTGCCTGTCCCACTGAGTTACTGCAGCATTTTGTGTCTACTATTGTCCTCAATCTTGACAGTATCCAAAGCACAGGTATCTGTATCAAAATTTGCTCATCTCCCACCAACTGACTTAGACAGCTTCCGTGTGTGGCAATGCATTTATTTTAAAAATCTCACTGTGGTTTTCAAAGATCACAACTTTCAAGGTCTCACCTCCTCCCCTCCTCTTTTCCTGCCACCTTTGCACCATCCTGTGTACAATGCTCCAGGTTTCTGTGACTCTCTCTCTCTCTCTCTCTCTCTTCTCTCTCTCTCTCTCTCTCTCTCTCTCTCTCTCTCTCTCTCTCTCTCTCTCTCTCTCTCTCTCTCTCTCTCTCTCTCTCTCTCTCTCTCTCTCTCTCTCTCTCTCTCTCTCTCTCTCTCTCTCTCTCTCTCTCTCTCTCTCTCTCTTCTCTCTCTCTCTCTCTCTCTCTCGTCTCTCTCTCTCTCTCTCTCTCTCTCTCTCCTTTTAAGATCCCCCCCCCCCCCCCCCCCCCCCCCCCCCCCGCCATCCTAATTTAACTCCCCCCACCGAGTAGCAATAGCAGACCTCCCTGACCTCCCTGTAAAGAGGGAACTGCAGATGCTGGTTTAAACCGAAGATACACACAAAAAGCTGGAGTAACTCAATGGGACAAACCACATCTCTGAAGAGAAGGAATGTGTGACGTTTTGGGTCGAGACACTTCTTCAAGGTCTCGACCCAGCAAAAGTCGGGAGCCTCGATCACCTCGTGGCACCACGGGAGAAGAATGAGGAGGAGATAAGACTTTTCTTTGCCTTCCATCACAGTGAGGGTGTGCCTGGAGCAATCACTGTGATGGCTGTTTGTGTTAAAATTGTAATAGTGTGTCTTGTGTTCTTTATTGTCTACTGCCGGACCCTGACGTGAGAGGAGGCTGGCGCTATTTGTTCGCCGCTTCTCCGTCAGGATAGTTTGTCTGTTTGTTTTTATGTCTTGACTGTTTTTGTAAAGCGTCTTTGAGCACTTGGAAAAGCGCTATAAAAAATAAATGTTTATTATTATTATTATTATTATTATTATTTTCTGTCTATCTCCCTGTCTATCTCCCTGTAAGGATGTTGGTGCCCCTCCAGTTCAGGTGCAACCCATCTCCCTTGGTCTGATTTACTCTGATGAAAGTGCTGCAGAAATGCTAGTTGTTGCTCTCATTTTGCTCACATCAATTAATCCCTGCAAGAGTTGTTGAACGGTGTCACAGAGTCACGGAGTAAGACAGCACAGAAAGAGGAAATCCAAAGAAGAGGCTTCAACTTGAATGTTAACTCCACTTCTCCCATTTTTTTTTTAGAGATACAGCGCAGAAACAGGCCCTTCGACTCACCGGGTCCGCGCCGCCCAGCGATCCCCGCATATTAACACTATCCTACACCCACTAGGAACAATTTTGACATTTGCCCAGCCAATTAACCTAC
Organism: Rhinoraja longicauda; assembly: GCF_053455715.1. Taxonomy (NCBI): domain Eukaryota; kingdom Metazoa; phylum Chordata; class Chondrichthyes; order Rajiformes; family Arhynchobatidae; genus Rhinoraja; species Rhinoraja longicauda. Next base: position 28,855,002 of record NC_135953.1, read on the forward strand.
AAACCTGTACGTCTTTGGAGTGATAAAGGGTGACCTGAAAGGTTAATTATTTCTACCCCATGGCTAATACATTTTCAGTTTAGTTTAGTTCAGTTTATTATTGTGTCCGGAGGTACAGTGAAAAGCTTTTTGTTGTGTCTATCCAGTCAGAGAGAAGACGAAACATGATCACAATCAAGCTGCCGACAGTGCACAGATAAAGGATAAAGAGTACAACATTTCATGCAAAACTAGACCAAGTGGACCCGTTGAGCCCAAACCTCTCCTGCATTGGTGCAGCACCCTCTCCTCCCCCCCCTCTCAGGACCATACTCTAGCTGATGAGAGGACCGTTCTGTTGCCTGATAACATCTGGGAAGAAACTACCCCAGAATCTGGAGGTATGTGTTTTCAAACTTCTGTCCTCTTGAAGAAGTGGGAGTGGTCCTTGATTTATGCTGGTGGTCTTGCTGAGGCAGCATGAATTGTAGATGGAGTCAGTGGAAAGGAGGATGGTTTTCATGATGATCTGGGCTACAAACACCTCTCTTCAATTGTAAGAGTTAATTCTGTAGAAACCGTTTTGTGCTAACTATGGAAGACATTTTACGCTGAATATGCTATTATACTGAAAACAGGCCCGTGGGAAGTTGGCCTTCACGGTACCAGACACCTGCAGATAAGAAGTTGCTTCCCAAGGTTTAGAAGTTGTTTTTCAGGGTTTGTTGAGGACTGGGCATTCCAATGTTCTGAACTGGATGCTATGGTGCCTCCTTATCGCACAACGGTGCCTCGCTAATCATCTTAGCTATGCAACTCCTCTTTACTCCTGTTTGACTCCCTAACAATTAAAGGAACTATACTATGGGAACTCTACTATGTTATTGTTCCCATGTCATGTAACTGTGGAAAATTACTGAACTGTGGAAAATTACCGGATCTGCCTTTTATGCTGCTTTGAGCTGTATAAATATTGCCTGTATTCGGGGTATTCTTTGAGAGGACGGAAGCAGGTGGTTGAGTGAACAACAGTGCACTCAGGTCTCTGTGTCTTCTCCCACCGGTGTTAAAGTAAAAAGTTTTAAGTGAGTCTTGTATTCTTTGAATTATTTCATAGATAAGTCTAGGCGACTTTCACACAATTTCTTGCAGTCTTTGATGGAAGTGTTTTCAAACCACTTGCATCCCGATAAAATGATTTCTATGGCTCATCTGTAGAAGTTGGTGAGGGTTGGGAAGGATATACCAAACTTACTAAGCCTTCTAAGGAAGTGGAGTTGTTGGTGTGCTTTCTTGGCCATCGCTTCGATTTGACTGGACAAATTGCTGATGATATTTATTCTTAGGAACTTGAAGTTTTCGACCATCTCTACTTTGGTGCCATCAATGTACACTGGGGAGTATGTACTGCTTCGCTTCCTGGTCAATCACAATCTCCTTTGTCTTGCTGACATTGAGGGAGAGGTTGTTGTCTTGGCACCAGGTTACAAGGTTCTCAATCTCCTTTCTATGCTCCTTCTCATCATTATTTGTGATCTGGCCCACTACGGTGGTGCCGTCTACAAACTTGTAGATTGGGTTGGATTGGTATTTGCCTGCATAGTCGTGAGGGTATAAGGAGTATAGTAAGGGACTGTGAATGCACCCTTGTGGGGCAACAGAGTTGAGAATTGTCATTGAGCATTAATTGTCACCCATCCTCACCGTTTGTGGTCTGTTGGTCAGGAAGTCAAGGATCCAGTTGCAGAGGCGCGTGCTGATTCCAAGTTCCACGAGTTTGGAGATAACCTTGGTTGGGATAATGGTATTGAAAGCAGAGATATAGTCGATGAATAGGAGTCTGACAAAGGTGTCCTTCTCATCCAGGTGTTCCAGGGATGAGTGTAAGGCCAGGAAGATGGCATTCACTGTAGAGCTGTTGTGGCGTTCGGGGAATAGCAGTGGGTTAAGGTTGCTTTGTAGGCAGAAGTTAATTTGTGCCATAACTAGCCTCTCAAAGCACTTCATGACGGTGGATGTTAAAGCCACTGGATGGTAGTCGTTAAGGCATGAGATCTTGCTTATCTTTGGCACCTGGACTATGGTACCTTTGTCTACAGGTTTATTAACCTGAAATGTTAACTCTGTTTCTCTTTCCACATGTTCTGCCTGACCTGCTCAGTGTCCTCAACATTTTTTGTTTATATTCCTAATTCCATGCAGTAGGCTCCTTTGGGCAGACCACATTGTTAGCATGCCCGATACCAAACGCCCTAACTGCCACACTATTCTGAGCACCATCATGGGAAGAGATTAGCAGGAGGGCAGGGAAGATTCAAGGATGTGCTCAAAGTATCCCCACTGGCAATTCTTGTCCTATGACTGCTCAGACTGGAGAAGAGCAATGGGATGGCATTGAGAGCATTGCCTTTGTACATTGGGATCGCACAGAGGCCTTGCCTAAATGGAGGAAGGAACTCACCACCTAACTTACAGCCCATCCACCACTCCATCAGGTACCTCCAGCCCAATCTGTGGAAGAGTGTACAATTGCTACATTGGCTTCATCAAACACCACAGAACCCACAAACCTGGAATAAAAGTAAGTCATCCTCATACCTGAGGGACTGCCCACAAAAGACCAGCTTCCTATGTAACTGAGTAAGGAACAGCATTGTTAGATATAAATATATCATTGTGTGTGTACTGCATCACTCATCCAGCATATGGCTTGAAAGTAGAAGAATAAATAGGTTGCTGAGCAACATATCTGAATTTGGAAATCTAATTAATAAAACAGTTTGGAGAAAACAAGACGTGACATTTAGTTTTAGTTTCAGAGATACAGCGATCCATCGAGTCCGTGCCGACTAGCAATCCCCGCGTGCTAACACTATCCTACATACACTAGGGACTGAACAATATATTCTAAATGCGGTCTCACCATCGTATTATGCAACTGCAACTTGACCTCCCAACTTCTATACTCAATACTCTGACTGATGAAAGCCAAAGTGCCAAAAGCCTTTTTGACCACCCTATCTACCTGCGAATCAACCTCAAGGAACCATGCACCTGCACTCCGAGATCCCTCGGCTCTACAACACTCCCCAGAGGCAAGCTTATACCAAGCCAATTAGCCTCTAAACCTGTACATCTTTGGAGTGTGGGAGGAAACCGGAGGTCCCGGAGAAAACCCACGCAGGTCACAGGTCACTGTGACATGGTGGTGATGGTTCTATAAGGCAAGGGGAAGAATTTGACATTGCATAAGATGCAAGTGCTGAAATGTAAGGAGAATGTACAGAGAAGTGTGAGGTGTTGCATTTTTGGACTTCTAACAAGGGCAGGACCTACACAGTAAATGGCAGGCCTCTGGGGAGTGTTGTAGACGAGGGATCTAGCTTGTCCAGTCCTTTTATGATTTTATACGTCTCCATAAGATCCCCTCTCATCCTTCTAAACTCCAGTGAATTTTACTGCTAGTTTTAAAGTTGACACAGTGAAGTGGAAAAACATTGACACAGGCAACGCATGTGTGTAATATTCTTACAATAGACAGTACAAGCATGACCAGACCTGAATCAAACATATTGTTGGTCACTGCCAATACCAATATGGTAATTTGACATGGTTCGTAGTGTTTTCCACCTTCTCTAGTTGTGGTTGTCTTTGAATTTGACCATCGTCTCTATGGGATTCTCATTTATTAATAGGCACGTGGGTTTGTGGAAAAGATGAGGTTTTAATGATGTAGCCCAAACCTTTCTACATTTGCAGCCATTTGAAAGTGATGTTTCTTCTTTTGTCACCCAATAAATGAAGAAAATTCCATACTGCTGGGCTGACCTAAGAGCCAAGTCATCTTTGTGTGTGGGAGTGGACAAATGGAACTGCAATAAAATAAAATGAGAAGCACCCACTGTCAATATTTACAGAATGATTAATCGCGGCCTTTTTATTCAGGGGTGATGCTCTGTGCACTGATTTTCAATTATCGGAAAAGCCTGAACTCTGATCTCTACTAAAATGATGCAAGAAAGATTAAATTGAATTGAATTGAATATATTTTATTAGCCAAGTATGTATACATACAAGGAATTTGCCTTGGTACTTTGCTCGCAAGTAACAACACGATATACAGTAGACAATTCAAAATAAAACATTATAATTTAAACATGTGAAGAATGAAATAAATTACTAGAGCAAAGGAACCCCTCTGGTGCCAGGCCACTGATAAATAAATCCATTGTTACCTTGATTTTATAAAATTAAAGGAAGATAACAATGATCCAGGTAAGGAAATAGCAGATGACTCGCAAAAGCCAATGGTCAAATACAGATGTCGTAAAGAATAATACTTTTCAACTACTATGGTTGAGATGAACTTCATTTGAAGTCATGTAATTTGTTGCCTGAAGACATCGACTCTTTAACACATATTTCTTTAATCTCAATACCCGCTCCCCTTATTGCTTTTCCATAATCTTCCTATTTTACAACTTCAATCTGAAGTACTGCAAAAATCAAACTGCTGGAAGAACTCAAGAGCTGGAGCAGCATCTGTCCAGGGAGAGGAATCGTCAACGGTTTGGGTTGAGGCCCTGCATCAGGACTGAGAATGGATTGGGAAGTCAACTGGTACGATGAATAGAAGGGGAGGGGAGAGGCCGAAAAGTGATCGGTGGACTGAGGAGGGATGAGGGCGAGCGGCAAAAAGAACCAGGTGGGGGAGAGGAGAGTGAAGGTAGAGACGAAGGAATGAGGGTGATGAACAGGGACACAAAGGGTACCTGTTAAGTGAGGAAGTAATGGGAACCATTTGAGGGAGAGATGGGCGGATGGAACAAGATGCTAAAGGGAGGCAAAAATGATTGAATTTGGAGGGTGGGCTGGGGTCATTTTGGGAAAGGGAACAAAAATGGGTGGACAAGGACAGCATTGCATAGATGCTGCATCCTGTACAGATATGATAGTGGTGTTCAAGAGGCTTTTGGATAGGAACATGTATGTGCAGGGAATGGAGGGTCACATGCAGTCAGAGGAAATTATTTTATCTTGACATCGATTTCAGCACATACATTGAGGGCTGAAAAGCCTGTTCCTGTACGATTCTATGTTCTATGTTCTTGTCATGGTTTAGTACTCTAGGTTTGGCCTATTGGTCAAAGACCAATTAGTTGCTGGAGATAGACGCAAAAAGCTGGAGTAACTCAGCGGGTCAGACAGCATCTCTGGAGAAAAGGAATAATTGACATTTCGGGTCGAGATCCTTCTTCAACCCAAGAAGGGTCTCGACCTGAAATGTCACCTATTCCTTTTCTCCAGAGATGCTGTCTGACCCGTTGAGTTACTCCAGCTTTTTGTGTCTATCTTCGGTTTAAAACAGCATCTGCAGTTCCTTCCAACACGTGTTTAGTTGCTGGACTTGGCTGGTTGAAAAGGAACTGAAAACAACAAAGTTGTCAAATCTGCTCTTGGGTAAAAGTGCAGATAAACTGAGAAGGCTATAAAAAATAAAAATTGGCCAGAATAAATTTCTACGGCATAAGATCTCTCAAACAATAAACTGACCATTGTTGGGAGAGTTACATAAATATTTGGGAGATTACATGAAATTGAAGAAAAGGAGTGTAGAAAAAAGGAAAAGGTAATGTAAGTTTTGAGGAATTTATCGACATAAAGGGCAAAAAAGGAAATCAAACAAGAACGTAAAATACAAGAATAAATTTCAAAGATATTTAAAATATCTCGAGAGTGGCACTTAAGAGGATTTTAGACATGAATATGCCGGGAATAAAGCAATATGGAGCAAGTGCAGGCAGAGGGAATTAGTTTCAGTAAGCATCATGTTCATCACTGTGACTGAAGGGATGTGGGCAGAGGAACGGCATGGTGGCACAGCGGTAGAGTTGCTGCCTTACATCGCTTGCAGCGCCAGACACCTGGGTTAGATCCCGACTACGGGTGCTGTCTGTACGGAGTGTGTACGTTCTTTCCGTGACCTGCGTGGGTTTTCTCTGAGATTAGTTTCATGCAACACGGAAACAGGCCCTTTCGGCCCACCGGGTCTGCACCGCCCAGCGATTCCCGCAGATTAACACTATACTATACCCACTGGGGACATTTTTTAAAAACATTTACCAAGTCAATTAACCTACATACCTGTACGTCTTTGGAGTGTGGGAGGATACCGAAGATCTCGGAGAAAACCCACACAGGTCACGGGGAGAACGTACAAATTCTGTACAGACGGCGCCCGTAGTCGGGATTGAACCCAGGTCTCCGGCGCAGCATTTGCTGTTTCCTCCCACACTCCAAAGACGTACAGGTTTGCAGGTTAATTGACTCGGTATAATTGTAAATTGTCCCTAGTGTGTGTAGGATAGTGTTAATGTGCGGGGATTGCCGGTCGGCGTGGACCCGGTGGGCCGAAGGGCCTGTTTCCGCACTATATCTTTAAAACTAAAACTAAAACTAAAAAACTAAAGGGCCTGTTCCTGCGCTGCAGTGGTCTATAAGACAATAACTGCAGATGCTGGTACAAATCGATTTATTCACAAAATGCTGGAGTAACTCAGCAGGTCAGGCAGCATCTCGGGAGAGAAGGAATGGGTGACGTTTCGGGTCGAGACCCTTCTGCAGTCTGAAGAAGGGTCTCGACCCGAAACGTCACCCATTCCTTCTCTCCCGAGATGCTGCCTAACCTGCTGAGTTACTCCAGCATTTTGTGAATAAATCGATCTGCAGTGTTCTATGTTCTATTTTATATGATTAGCACAGTGAACTTTCAGAATCGTGTTAATTGATTGGGGTTGCGGTGGCTAAATACAAATTATCATTGCTGTTATGAAAGGTACAGATAAAGTACACAGTCAGAACCTTCTTCCCAGGATGGAAAAATCAAATACTAGAGGGCATACCCTAAGGTGAGAAGGGCAAAGTTTAAAGGAGATGTGTGGGGCAAATCTTTTACGCAGTGGCCGGTGAGTGTCTGGTACCTGCTGTGGGGGTTGGTGTTTGAGGCGGATATGATAATGCCATTCAAGAACATTTTGGATGGACATGTGGATCTGTAGGGAATGGTGGGATATGGATTATGTGCATGTAAATAAGAGTTGGTTTTGGCATAGACAAAAAAAGCTGGAGTAACACAGCGTGACAGGCAGCATCTCTGGAGAGAAAGAATGGGTGATGTTTCGGGTCTCGACCCATTCCTTCTCTCCAGAGATGCAGCCTGTCCGGCTGAGTTACTCCAGCTTTTCGTGTCTATCTTCGATTTAAACCAGCATCTGCAGTTCCTTCCTACACAGTTGGTCTTGGCATCATGTTCGGCACAGACATTATGGGCTGAAGGACCTGTTTTTATGCTTTTCTATTGTACTACTTGTGCTCTGATCTATCGTAGGTTCAAGTTTTGGCAGAAGCAACATGATCGCGCCAGTGGTGCACAATGGCTATACAGGCATTTGTTTTCAATTTAGATTTGAAGTAACATCATCTGAAAATCACAGATCCAATTCATAGAGATTCAGTAGTTGGGGATTAGTGTGTGAAAGTGGCACCTGGGTGAAAGATCTACTATGGTGCCATTAAGCAAGAGACCAGCCGCTTCTATTCATGCTTCTATTTCTTATGTTTTATTTCCATTAGTGAATTTAATCACACATATCACTATTGCTTCATGTTTTGGCATCCAAAGATGTGATTGAAACTGAAATAAAATATAATTTGGAAATATATAGAATCATCTGAAATAAAACTCAACTCTACATAATTCTTTTTCGGTTTGTTTGATTAGAATTGCTGACTATGAAATGAAAATGAAGGTTGAAAAATTTTGCGATTAATGTTTTTAAAAGATATATATATATATATATCTTTGAACTCACTGCACCAAACAGTTCTTGTACCTGTAAGCATGCAAAACTTAAAAGTGGAAAATGTGAGTATTACAAAGTTCATTAGTGCTGCTACTATTACAGAAGAGAGGAAACAATTTGCATGGGACTGATGAAAGCTGGGAGAATAACGTGAGGAAATCAAGAGTCAGAAATGCCAAGCACTTTCAAGAAGAGTTAACTGATGGACATCACTTTCGACAACTCATTGTTGCATTCCTTATGCGCTTGTCAAATGCTTATTGTATTAAGAACAGATCACGTTTATGTCTTCAGGTGGTATTTGATTACCTTTCTTGGCAAAGCCTTTGGAAAACAATGTAGAAACAAAGAACTGTAGATGCCGGTTTAATACACAAAAGAACACAAAGTGCTGAAGTAACTCAGCATGTCAGGCAGCTTCTCTGGATAACACGGGTAGGTGATGTTTATAGAGTCATAGAGTCATAGAGTGATATAGTGTGGAAACAGGCCCTTCAGCCTATTTAGTCTATGCCAACCAACAATCACCCATACACTAGTTCTATGTTGTCCCAGATTCGCCTCCTACAAACCTGCATGTCTTTGGAACGTAGGAGGAAACCGGAGCACCCAGAGAAAACCAACACAGGCAGAACGTGCGCACTCTGTAAAGAGCTCAGTACCCGTTGTCAAGATCGAACCCGGGTCTCTGGCGTTGTAAGGCACCATCTCCACTGCTGTGCCATTGTGCACCCCATGGATTGTTGAGGGGGAGAAAAAAGCTGGAAAAGGGGAGAGGCAGGATAAAGTGTGGGTGGTAATAGGCTGGCACAGGCAAAGGCTTTTTTGGCAGGTTGGTACTGTTTCGCTGAATTGTGTTCGTTGAAAGTGTACTTGGTCTGTCGAGGCCGACTGGATCTCCAGGTTGCTAACCACTAACTTACAACCCAATTCTCCAATTTTAGGTAACATTTAACTACTCACGTGCCCCAAACCACCCATTCTTTCTCCCCCTACCCCCCTTCTCCTTCCCCCCTCCCCCCACTGATCCCCTCCTGGACTCCCCAGTTCCGTCCGTCCGTCCCCGCCCCTCCCTCCAGCTTCATAATGTGCGACTTTTCAAACCTGTCTCACACCTACTGTTCTTATGTCTGGTGTTTGTTCCAACCATCCATCTGACAAAAAACCCATCGACCTATTGTCGACCTATTACTTGTCACACTTTGTCCCGCCTATTCGCTTTGCCAGGTTTTCTCTCTCTGCCCACAATCAGTCTGCAGAAGGGTCTCACCCGAAATATCACCCCTCCATGTTCTCCGGAGGTGCTGGCTGACTTGCTGAGTTACTCCAGCACTTTCTGTTCTTCGGAAACCAATATTCAGAAACCGACTGAAGCATTTATTTTGCAAGAAGAATGTCAGGACATGATTTCCTGCTGCACTGAAGAGATAAGTGAAATATCATTAAGCAATTTACTTTCTTAGTAGCTTCACATGTGCTTGAAGATAAAAGATGATATATGCAGATATGTGGTAGAATATAAATATTTCTTGTTAAGCAATATGATTTCCAAGTATTGCGTGTGTACTTTAAGCATGTAATCTAGTAATTACCCTGGATGATTTAATGGTGATAACGTTACTTGGGTGACCCAATCTCAAACAAAATTGTTCTCAATCCAGGATTTTATTTGAATATTTCAATGGTGAAAATGGGATCTTTCTGGGGTCTATGTGAACCTGATACAGATGCCTTCATAACACATGAAAGGTAAGAGTTTCTCCCGTCAACCATAGTGACATTTTGCAGCTTTAGCACTGTAAAATGTCCGAACAAATTTTATAGGTGTGGTTATCAAATCTAATTTGAGAGATATTGGAAGATATTAGATGATCAAAGTATTGTCCATGAGGTAGGTTTTAAGGTGGATTTTAAAGAAATAGAGAGGTGGAGGTTTAAATAGGGAAGTTTTAGAATTGAAGGCTGCAAGCAGTCCAAGAGTGGTGAGTCTGTGGAATTCTCTGCCACAGAAGGTAGTTGAGGCCAGTTCATTGGCTATATTTAAGAAGGAGTTAAATCATCCAGGGTAATTACTAGATTACATGCTTAAAGTTCATACGCAATACTTGGAAATCATATTGCCTAACAAGAAATATTTATATTCTACCACATATCTGCATATATCATCTTTTATCTTCAAGCACATGTGAAGCTACTAAGAAAGTAAATTGCTTAATGATATTTCACTTATCTCTTCAGTGCAGCAGGAGATCATGTCCTGACATTCTTCTTGCAGAATAAATGCTTCAGTCGGTTTCTGAATATTGGTTTCCGAAGAACAGAAAGTGCTGGAGTAGCTCAGCAAGTCAGCAGCACCTCCGGAGAACATGGAGGGGTGATATTTCGGGTGAAACCCTTCTGCAGACTGATTGTAGGCAGAGAGAGAAAACCTGGCAAAGCGAATAGGCAGGACAAAGTGTGACAAGTAATAGGTCGACAATAGGTCGATGGGTTTTTTGTCAGATGGATGGTTGGAACAAACACCAGAGATAAGAACAGTAGGTGTGAGACAGGTGGCTAAAGGGATCAGGGTTATGAAGAGAAGGCAGGTACAGGTTACTGAGCTGGATGATCAGCCATGATCATATTGAATGGTGGTGCAGGCTCGAAGGGCCGAATGGCCTACTCCTGCACCTATTTTCTATGTTTCTATGTTTCTATGTAATAAGATTTTTGTAGGAAAGAACTGCAGATGCTGGTTTAAACCGAAGATGTACACAAAGTGCTGGAGTAACTCAGCGGGACAGGCAGCATCTTTGGAGAGAAGCAATGGGTGACGTTTCGGGTCGAGACCCTACTTCAGACTGATGGTCGGGGGAAAGGGAAACGAGAGATATCGACAGTGATGCAGAGAAGTATAGAACAAATGAATGCAGTAGTTGAGACAGGTACTGTAACAAGATTTAAAAGACGTTTGGACAGATACATGGATAGAAGTGGACACAAGTACTGAATCAACTCAGTGAGTCAGGAAACGCTCCTGGGGAACATGGATAAGTGGGTCAGCACCCTTCTTTCGTCTGAAGAAGAGTACTTATCCATGTTCTCCAGACACGCTGCCTGGCTTGTTGAGTTACTCCAGCACTTTTTGTCAATTTGTGTAAACTAGCATCAGCTGTTCCTTGTTTCTACATACATCTATGTATGTCTCTTTCCTACATAGAGAGGAATGGCTCAGAGGGATATGAGTCAAACGTGGGTAAATGGGACTAGTTTTTATGGGGCATTTTGGTCGGCATGGCCAAGTTGTGCAGAAGGATCTGTTTCCTTGCTGTATGTCTCTAGGTCTCATTGACTTTATGATTTATATTCTAATGTATCCGTTGACAACCTTTCTCATTCTCCATATCTCCATCAATTTTCATGTCAGCTACAAGCCAACTTGTCATTGTCATGGTTCTCCCTGGGACCTGCGTGGGTTTTCTTTGAGATCTTCGATTTCCGCCCACACTCCAAAGGTTTGTAGGTTAATTGGCTTGGTATAAATGTAAATTGTCCTTCTGTGTGATAGGATAGAAACTAGAGCACCCTGAGGTAACCCATGGTGAAACAGAAAGAACATGCGGGGTTCACAGAGATAGCATGGGAGGACATATTTACTTATAACCATCATGGATTTAAAATTGTGAAGGGAGGAACTGCAGATGCTCGTTTATATTGAAGATAAACACATCATGCTGGACAGGCAGCATTTCTGGATAGAAGGAATGGGTGATGTTTCGGGTTGATACCATTCTTCAGACTTTTTGAAAATCATGTGCAAACGCCATTATTGAAAACTCCTCTTAAAATCATGTTAAAGGGATTCGCTGTGAAATTAAAACTCAAAATCAAATATATTTAAGCCAGTTTGTACATTTTCCATTAAAATTTGCAAATTAGCACCAACATGATCGGATGATTATGGAAGAAGAGAAGAATTTTAATCATCTTAAATCACCCAGAATAACCCATCATTGGAAGTCCTAAAATCATCACACTGTAAAATCTAATTGTTTCTGAAATGTTTTGAAATGTTTCCTACATGTGACCATTCTTGGTTCAGCCAGAAACCATTACCTTTCAGGAAGATCTAGATTTAATGGCTTTACAGAATTCAATAATTTATCACACAATATAATTAAGGTGAACGAGGAAGGGGGCAGGTCAATATTGTTTCAAAGAAAAATGAAAAGCAGGGAGTGAGGATGTAGATAAAAGACAGAATGAAGAATTGAAATGGTTGGAACATCAATATAGTCTTGGCTTATTACGCTCAATAGGGTTTGTTTCAATATCCAAATTGCAATATCCAATTTCGAAGTTGAAATATGAAATTAGAAATATGAAAAATAGTTGACTAATCTGGTAGATTTTAAAGTTGCACTGAGCAATTGAGGCCAAAAGAAGGAGTAACTGGAGAAAGGGAAATTATTTTTTTTATATATGTACATTGGAACTCTTACTTCAGACATTCAAAACGAAGTTCTACCAAAATTTCATCTGAAATTTCATTGGGGAAATAACACTTACGATGGTGCGGCCTCAATTTTTTCTGCTCTGTACCGAAGTGTCGACATGTGCTGGAATCTACAGCCTGATGACTTATTAATTACATGGATCAGGTAGGGCGAGGCAAATGAGAGGTCGGTGACTTCAGAGGTATGATCAAAATATAATTTCTAAAGTATCAACAATCATTTGCTTATTTGGTCACCTGTGTGTGTACCCTTTGACAATGCACAACAGATTATTCAATCATTGGCTATGATAAGTGATTTTGGCCCTGCTGACTTGTGCGGCAAAAGTATATGTTCAGGTGAAAACTAACCATGAGAATGCGAGATTTGCCAATTTTTTTCTAAAGTATTTACATTTTAAAGTTACTTTGTTCTAATAACAGACACTCCCTTGTAACTGACGTGGTTGCAAATAACCCAGTTGTCCTGCTGGTTTTTCAACTTTAGGTGCGGTCTAGTTTCTAGCCAGCATTTCACACACTTTGGCTAAAGAGTATTTCATAAGATCATATGTGATAGGAGCAGAATTAGGCTATCCGGCCCATCGTCTACTCCGCCATTCAATCATGGCTGATCAATCTCTCCCTCATAACCCTATTCTGTGTACCCTTTCCAGCTTGACAACCTTCTTTTCCTTCTTGGGACCAGAAAATATGTAAGGTTTTAAAAATGGGGTCGTATAAGTTTGTGTTACTGGAGACTAGGCTGAAGATGGAGGAGGAGAAGATGCAAAATTAAAGAACTCCTTTCCTTGCGACAGTGAAAAATAAGAGGTGACCTGTTTTAAACTGATGCAAGATCTTGAAAAGAGTAGCTGGAGAAAATTATCTCCTCAGTTGAATGGTCATCAGAGGTGACAGATGGCATTGGCAAAATAACCTGGAAGAGATATCATCTTGCTTTCTCGGCAGATGGGTTCCAACACTGAGAAATTTGGCAGTAATTGAATAATTTTAACCAGAAGGTAGATAAATATTTGAGAAAAGGGAATTCAGAAGATTATAGAAAATAAAGTTTGTCTGTGGGTTTGAGCAACAGATATGATGATCCAATATCTTTCTTCTGTGTTGCATCTCCAGGACTCCATGATAATTTCCCAGATTTTTCTGTAATTGGAAGAAGCAGACATTTGAATAAGGAATATGCACATTGTTTTTTTAAAAGGCAATGAAGTCAGAGGTGAAATTTTATAAGTTTTACAAAAAACCGGAAATAATGAAGAAATGTTTTTTTGACACAAAATGCTGGAGGAACTCAATAATATTATTGATTTCTCTAACTTCAAGTAACCCTTGCATTCCCTCTCTCTCCATCCCTCCCCCACCCAACTTCTCGTTCTCACCTTGCCAACGACTAACAATGGCCTGTTTCCTTTATCATCGTTACTTTTTTGCATATCTTTCATTCACTTATTCTATATCTCTCTACAGAACCTTGTTTCCTTTTCCCCTGACTCTAGTCTGAAGAAGCGTCTTGACCCGAAATGTCACCTATTCCTTCTCTCCAGAGATGCTGCCTGGCCCACTGAGTTACTCCAGCATTTTGTGTCTATCTTCGGTTTAAATCAGCATCTGCAGTTCCTTCCGACACAAGAAATGTTTTTTGATGGTTTAAGAAAATAAGTTTTTGCAAGATTGAGCTCATTGAACAACTACCGCATTAATTTCTCAGCAGCTGAATCCTATGCTTTATCATAATGATCTCACCATCTCTGATCTCTAATTTCCATGCTCCACGGATTTTGTAATTCTGTCTGTTACGTCATGGCAACGTAGAAACATATTTATTTTTCCTCAGATGATAAGCAAAGAAAATACTGTGGCAAAAACCTGACAATGCTCCTCGATCTCTCATTAATTTCAGATAGCTTGTAATACCGAAAGTGGAATTATATTAGTTGTTGGGACAGAGAATATAAATGCTGCTACTATTCCTGCTTTAATGTTGGGTAATTAGTTAATGCTTCAACACTAAAGACTTGCACTAACACTGAAGATAGACACGAAATGCTGGAGTAACTCAGCGGGACAGACGGCATCTCTGGAGAGAAGGAATGGGTGACGTTTCTTTGGACTAACACAAGACCTCTAATATACAGGAATGTTTTCTGGTGTATTGTCATTATTCATTGGTATATGGCTTTTATATCACATGACGGAAATGATCAGTAATCAAGACTGTATATCACGATTGCATCATGTTTTATTGTTAGGGTTTCTAGTTTTACCTGCGACCTGCATTGAGTATTGCTTCATGATTAATCATGATGACACTGCTCTTTTGCCTGTGTAAACTTAGCACAACCCATGTTATCCCTGCAAAGTCACCCTCCTCTGTGAAGCACCAGAGATATTACATTTGTACAACCAGGCAGTTGGAAGAGTCATTTGATTTCAACAGTGCTTTTACTTTGACAGATCAGCAGCAGATTTCCATTGCCCTGCTCGTGCCTCAACGTAAGAAATAGAAGCAGGAGTAGGTCATTCAGTCAGTTCATCTTCTCTTTGGATCTTCTGAAGAAGTATCTCAGGCCAAAAATGTTACCTATTCATGTTCTCTAGATATGCTGCCTGACCTGCTGAGTTACTCCAGCACTTTGTGCCCTACTTTGTCAGACAGATCATTACTGATGCACATGCATTTCTACCATAATCCTGCCCCTTTTCCTCTTCCTAAATGTCCCCCTCCACTTACATCCCTTTCTTTGGCTTCACATTTAATGCCTCTTCTCTCCTTATTCCTATCTCACAGCCTTTTGTCTTTTCATCTCTGATCTTTGTCCAACCATCTGCCAATAAAACACCTCTCACCTGAGTCCACCGATCACTTGCCTGACTTTGTTCCGTCCCACCTCTCTGCCATCTTTCTCCCCCCAGCTCCTGTCTCAAATAAGAACATTAAAAAAACACAAGAAATAGAAACAGGAGTAGGCCATTCAATCAGATCATTGTGTTAGCACTATTTTCCTGCCCTAACTATTTTCCCTGATATCTAAAAAAATTCTGATCTCTTGGTGGAGAATTCCATAACTCGTTACCCTCGGAATGAAGAAATCTGAAGAAGTCATCTGATCCAAAATATCGCCTATTCAGCGGCAGCTATTAGGTCGGCGCGGTGACGCAGCGGTAGTTTCTGCCTTACAGCGCTTGCAGCGCCGGAGACCCGGGTTCGATCCCGACTACGGGCGCTGTCTGTACGGAGTTTGTACATTCTCCCCGTGACCTGCATGGGTTTTCTCCGAGATCTTTGGTTTCCTCCCACACTCCAAAGCCGTACAGGTTTGTAGGTTAATTGTCTTGGTAAATGTAAAAATTGTCCCTAGTGTGTTGTGTGTAGGATAGTGTTAATGTGTGGCGATCGCTGGTCGGTGCAGACCCGGTGGGATGAAGGGCCTGTTTCTGTGCTGTATCTCTAAACTAAACTAAACTAAACTTAACTAAATGTCCTCTAGAGAAGCTGACTAACCTGCTGAGTTGGTTTATGATTATCATGTTGACGAAACTGAGGTTGTAGGGCAAAGTCCACGGATGGCAACAGAATCAACAAGCTCATCAGGAAGTCCGGCTCTGTCCTGGGAGTGGAGTTGGATTCACTGGAGGTGGTCATGGAAAGGATGATGCTCCTCAAACTGCGGGGCGTATTGGACTATACATCTCACCCCCTCCATGACACACTGGTCAACCTGAGGAGCACCTTCAACAACAGACTGGTCCCACCAAGGCACAGCACAGAACGCCACAGGAGATCCTTTTTCCCTGCAGCTATCAAACTGTATAACTCCTCCCACTTCTGTCGTGGGGTAGACTGACCCTCTCCCCCCACCTTTACACATCCTTCATCCTGGACTTTTGCACTTACTAATTTAATTTCATGTTTGTGCAACTTTACATATGTACTGTTCAAAAACTGGTCACTTAAATTTCATCATTATTATTATTATAATGCACATGACACTTTCAATGCCTTGGAACTATATCTTTTGACTGGTGGCAGACCTATTTCCCACCGGTATAAATGAAGTTGTATCGTATCGTATCGTATCGTATTGTATCGTATCATTGTGCTCAATTTCAAAGCCACAGACTTGGAATTCACCCGGGAGTAGACCTCATGGTTCATACATACTTTCCAAACAGGGAACGCTTATATTATACTAGAACAAGTGGACCCGTTGGGCACATTCCTCGTAGAGGGGGGACAGGGAAGGGGAGAGGGTGTCACTGAGTGAGTCCTGGACCCAAAGCCTCTCCTGTATTGGTGTAGCACCCTCAACCCCCCCACTCAATCACCCTTATCCCCCCCCTCCTCACCCCACTGACCCACTCCATCCCCCTACCCCACCCCCACTTGTCCCTCCCCTGCCCCCACCCCCACTCCCCCAGCCCTACCTCCAACCCCATTCCCCGTTCCTCACCCCTGGCTACTCCCCCCTCCCCTCCTCCCCACCCCCACTCTCCCCCAACCCCCCTTCCCCCACCACCACTCTCTCCTTCCCACCCCCATTCTCCCCTCCTCCCCACCCCCACTCTCTCCTGCCCCCACTGTACCCCTTCCCCCACCCCCTCTTTCCCCCACCCCCACTGCCCCCTTCACCCACCCCCTCTCCTCCCCACCCCCTCCTCCCCCTGAATGTAGGTTCAATTTGAATGTTAGACATTATGCCCGGGATAATGGTGAGTAACGTGGTGCAAGGATTGTGGTGCTACGGTGTACCGTTTTGGCTGTGCGAAGCACCAAAGTTATGGTGTGCACAAACACACATACACACGGACAGAGAGTTTGACAGACAGACAGACAGACAGACAGACAGACAGACAGACAGACAGACAGGCAGGCAGACAGACAGACAGACAGACAGACAGACGGACGGACGGACGGACGGACGGACGGACGGACGGACGGACGGACGGACGGACGGACAGACAGACAGAACGATGCAAAGAATACTGTGATGGATGTTTGTGTTGGGGTCGTGTGTCTTGTGTTCTCTTTTTTTTTGGTGTTCTGTGACTGCTGGAAAATGTAATTTCGTTCGGTATCTCGGTATCGAATGACAATAAAGCTCTGTATTCTGTACAGAATTGCAAAACCCTGCTGGGGTAAAGCCAAACTGACAACCCAAAGCATGCTAAAGGCCATCCACATGACACGGAAGTCTTCAACTTCCTGGTGTTTCTGTAAAGGCTCCAACTTTTGAGGCAGCACCAATTTCATTGCAGTTTGGCAGCTGTTAAATTGGGAGGTTTTCGGCATTGTTTGGGTACAGGTTGAGCAACTCCATGCATTTTCATGAGAGGTGCGGCTGTGAAAAAATGAAAATACTCATCAGATTGATTTAGAAACATAGAAACATAGAAAATAGGTGCAGGAGTAGGCCATTCGGCCCTTCGAGCATGCACCGATCATTCAATATGATCATGGCTGATCATCCAACTCAGTATCCCGTACCTGCCTTCTCTCCATACCCCCTGATCCCTTTAGCCACAAGGGCCACATCTAACTCCCTCTTAAATATAGCCAATGAACTGGCCTCAACTACCTTCTGTGGCAGAGAATTCCACAGATTCACCACTCTCTGTGTGAAAAAAAACTTTCTCATCTCGGTCCTAAAAGACTTCCCCCTTATCCTTAAACTGTGACCCCTTGTTCTGGACTTCCCCAACATCGGGAACAATCTTCCTGCATCTAGCCTCTCCAACCCCTTAAGAATTTTGTAAGTTTCTATAAGATCCTTTTAATTAACTTAAATGAGTGTGTTTATTGAATAAGTGCATTTAGCTAGTTCAAAATTGTATATTTTTTGTAGAATTTATGTGTTTCAATTTTAAGGTATTTTAAAACTTTCTACTTTTAAATTTGAAATACCTTTTAAATGTCAAATGTAGTGAAGATTTTCAAATATTTTTTAAAGTTTTGAATATTGGATAGCTTTGTCAGCATACGGTCATTAGGCCCCTGTCATGGCATAAGTGGTTTTAACATCTCTGCACCTCTTGCTTGCACAATGACCAAATTTAACAGGCGTCATTGTTCCAATTGAGAATGTTGCCTTTGAGGTTTTGATAAGGTCAAATTCCATGCATTTCAACAGGAGAAGGGTTCCATTGCCAATTTGTATCCCTTCCTTTTGTTCTTGCCACATGAGTTCTTTCAGAGGATTGCAACATTTTTGACTCTGCCATTCACACTGCACAGGAGATTTGATTTGTAGTCCTCCGGGACATGGGTCGGGACTTTCGTAAGGCTCAAGTCCTTGGTCAGGCCCAAATTGGAGTATTGTGGAGCTTGTATGGGATCCTTTCAACAACAACAACAAGATCACCCTGGAGAAGTACAACGCCGAGCTGCTCGCTTTGTTTATAATGACCACAAGCACAAATCAAGCGTGAATAATACGCTGACCTCTCTCGGATGGGATACCCTAGAGCTCCACAGAATCAGGCTAAGACTTATCGCAGTTTACAAAGAGATTCACAAAATCACGCCATCAAATCTCTCGTCATCCCAGAGCACCAACTGCCATGAAACGAGACAAAATACATCATCAACTCGCTGAATTTCAATAAACTTTGCTCCCAATATTCCCTTTACCTTCAGACGATAAGGGAATGGAATATGTTACCACCCAACACACATGCCACTCCCAGTGTCCAGTCATTTAAAAAGAGGATTGAGCAACTAGGTCTCCTCAACTTGGTCAAAAAGGCCCACTTCAAAATTTAATCACTGCTCTACTCACTCCGACCTGCGCGAGATAACCACTTATGAGGTGTTTGCGCAGTAATCAACCAGAACCAGAACCAGAAGTAGAAATCCTTATTGGCTTTATCAGTGCTTCCAGAGTTGCAGCAACCAGCGATCCCCACATACTAGCCCTATCTTACACACACGCTTGGGATATTTTACAATTTTACCGAAGCCAATTAACCTACAAACCTGTGCGTCTTTGGAGTCTGGGAGGAAAGTGGAGCACCCAGAGGAAACCCTCGCAGGTCACAGGGAGAACGTACAAACTCCGTACGGACAGCACCCGTAGTCAGGATCAAATCCGGGTCTATGGCGCTGTAAGGCAGCAGCTCCTCTGCTGCGCCACCGTGCCGATCCGGCTCCAAAAATTATTTTGTAGTTTCTATAAATATTTTATGTAATGTTATTCAAAAGGTTTATCTAGGTTTAATAGAATGTTGAGTTGCACTGCTTTAGGAGGTTTGACTAGTTTCAGCCAACCCAGGATAAATTCAACCTGAACTTGGAAGATAATTGTTTGGGCCATTACACTCTCAAGACCTCAGGCCCAGCAAAATGTTTACAGTTTACCATGCAGCATTGATCTCTGCCTCCCTGTATGCTCCTGAGACAAGGAATATTTGCAGGAGCCACCTCAAACAACTGGGGAGGCACTAATAACGTTATCTAAACAGAATTTGGAAGTTTTAGATGATACTAAAACAGGTGGTACAATAGACAGTGAACAAGGTTATCAAGAATTACAGTGGGATCTTGATCAGCTAGCAATGGCAAATGGAGTTTAATTCAGATAAATATGGGGTTGCATTTTGGGAACTCAAACCAGGGCACACTTACACAGTGAATGGTTGAGCCCTGGGGAACACTATAGAACAGAGGGACCTTTTTATAGAAGAGTTTCCTAGTTTCCTGAAAGTAGCGTCACAGGTAGTCGCAGTGATGAAGAAGGCTTTTGCATGCTGGCTGGCCTTTATCAGTCAAGAATAGAAGTTGGGACATTAGGCTGCAGTTGTAACAGATATTGGTGAGGTCGCTTTTAGGGTATTGTGTTCAGTTTTGGTCGACCTGCTTCAGGAAAGATGTGATTCAGATGGAAAAAGTACAGAAAAGATCTCTGAGGAGTTGAAAGACTGTCAGAGAACATAGATCAATAGAACATGAAAGAGTACAGCACAGGACCAGGCCCTTGTCTTGGCATCATTTGCCGAATTCTTATCTGCCTGCACATGATCCATATCTCTCTATTCCTTGCATAATATATTCCTTTATTCGTCCCACACTGGGGAAATTTACAGTTTTTACAGCAGCAAAGTGGATAGCAAGAGACCATTCATTATAAATAAATGAATGATTTCTTGCTATCCACTTTGCATGTTTGCCTATCCAAAAGTCTCTTTCACACTGTGATTGTATCTGCCACCACCATTACCCTTTGTAGTACGCTCAAGGCACCCACGACAATTCTTTGAAAAAAACTGTTTTCATATATCTTTTATTGAATGCATTGAATGCATTCAAGAGAGAGCTAGATAGAGCTCTTAAGGATAGTGGAGTCAGGGGGTATGGGGAGAAGGCAGGAACAGGGTACTGATTGAGAATGATCAGCCATGATCACATTGAATGGCGGTGCTGGCTCGAAGGGCCGAATGGCCTCCTCCTACACCTATTGTCTATTGTCTATAAGATTGTCTGTGAGGAGCTATAGCTTTAGGGAAAGGTTGGACAGGCTGAAACATGATTCCTCAGAGGACAGGATGCTAAGTGACATTGCACAGGCCATAGTCTGCTCAAATTGGCAGAATTACTTCTTCCTCATTAACAATCAGTAAGGGAGCATCTCAAGGCTGTGTGCTCAGCCCCCTGCTCTACTCTCTATACTGATGACTGTGTAGCCGGACACAGTGTGAACTCCATCTTCAAGTTCACCGACGACACCACCATTGTTGAACGAATTACAGATGGTGATGAGTCAGAGTGCAGAAGTGAGATCGACCGATTGACCAAATGGTGCCAGCACAACAACCTGGCTCTCATAGAAACATAGAAAATAGGTGCAGGGGGAGGCCATTCGGCCTTCGAGCCAGGACCGCTATTCATTGTGATCATGGCTGATCATCCACAATCAGTAACCTGTGCCCAACTTCTCTCCATATCCCTTGATTCCACTCGCCCCCAGAGCTCTATCTAACTCTCTCTTAAATTGTAGCAGAAAATTCCATAAATTCACAACTCTCTGGGTGAAAAAGTTCCCTCTCACCTCAATTTTAAATGCCCTCCCCTTTATTCTAAAACTGTGGCCCCTGGTTCTGGACTCCCCCAACATTGGGAACATTTTTCCTGCATTGACCAACCCAACTCACCTGACACCTACTGCCTCAACTGCAGCAGTGATTATGGATGCCCCATTGGTCTCACTTGCAGCCACAGATCCAGAGAATTGGGGTGGAAACAAATTATGCTCGACCAGAGGTGTCGGAGGATGAGGGGAGACGTAGATAGGTTATCTGAATGTGGCACAGGTACTCTATGTACAAGAGACAAAGATAGAGTAATGTGATAGATAGAGGAATTGCCGATCTATGGCTCATAAAGTTATGAGAGTCTAGATAGGGGAGACATGCAGAACATTTTACTCAGGGTGGAAATGTCAAAGACTAGAGGGCACATTTTTAAGGCCTGCAGTTGAAGGGAGTCATTTAAGGAGGTGTGTGGGGCAAATTTTTACAGAAAGTGGTGTGGCCCTGGAACATGCTTCCATGAGTTTGGTGAAAGTAGATCTGATATTTTGTGCTTAAGAGACTTGTTGATAGGCATATGAATATTTTTATATGAAAGGATATGGAGCACATAGAAGCAGAAGGGATTAGTTTTATTTGTCATCTGTTCAACACGGACATTTTGGGCTGCATGACATGTTTCTGTGCTGTGCTGTTTCATGAGGAATAAAATGTACCATGTCTAAAACACATTTACTGACAGTGTCATTACATCACTTTATCATACCTGACAGAAATTATATGCCATGCTTTGTTCATAGCACAAAAAAAGGGATTTAAGTTCACAGGCATCAGTTTCATACTGATCAATTTCAAGTGTTCATTTGCTATCTCCCTTGCTTTGTTTGCTGTCTGGCTAGTTTTTGTCCACAAATCCATCTCACTGTGACAGATTTCGATATTATCCATTTGGATTTCATTACATCATGGGCTTGTACTCGCTGGAATTTAGAAGACTGAGGGGGGATCTTATAGAAACATATAAAATTCTTAAGGGGTTGGAGAGGCTAGATGCGGGAAGATTGTTCCCGATGTTGGGGGAGTCCAGAACCAGGGGTCACAGCTTAAGGATAAGGGGGAAGTCTTTTAGGACCGAGATGAGAAAACATTTCTTCACACAGAGAGTGGTGAGTCTGTGGAATTCTCTGCCACAGAAGGTAGTTGAGGCCAGTTCATTGGCTATATTTAAGAGGGAGTTAGATGTGGCCCTTTTTGCTAAAGGGATCAGGGGGTATGGAGAGAAGGCAGGTACAGGCTACTGAGCTGGATGATCAGCCATGATCATATTGAATGGCGGTGCAAGCTCGAAGGGCCGAATGGCCTACTCCTGCACCTATTTTCTATGTTTCTATAGCTCAAGTGATATGTTGTTAGAGATATATTGTTGCTCAACCTGCTCTTTACACACCAGATGCCACTAGAACTTTGAGTTCAGAATACAAATTTGGCGATGTTTACAACTTCACAATCTTGACTCGAGGCTTTGGAATGATAATTTCTTTTTGGTCGAATATGTGCGTCGAAAGGAGCTGGGGTAATGCTTAATATACTGCTTTTGTGCACATTTCTTAAACACAAACTGACGCACACCTAAAGGCATCAATAGTTGGAAAATAAAGATTTTAATTAGAAAGTAGAAGAAGAGGGATGGCAAAATTGGAATCAACATTTATCAATTAGAGCAAAAAAACAAATGTGCAATTCATAAATCATTTATACTTCTTCCAACTCTGCCCATTGTCTCCTGAAAGTTGAATTAGTTAGCATTCTGAAGATCACTCTTTCCCTGTTGCAAGACACAAAATGCTGGAGTAACTCAGCGGGACAGGCAGCATCTCTGGAGAGAAGGAATGGGTGATGTTTCAGGTCGAGACACTTCTTCAGATTCTTTCCCTATTGCATCAGGTAGTTACTCGTGTACTGACCAGTACAGATCAGATTACAGCTCTATTCAAACCAGTTCTCCATCAGTTTTTGCACAATACATGTACTGCTAGGGAAAAGTGAAATGAATCTGACTTTGATTTTACTACTTCAGTCTTGCTGAAGCTGCTCCACAAAAGACAACCCGCAAAAGTCAATTCAATTAGCAAAGGGGAAAAACTGTAGCTAATGTTCCTGAGTTAGACAGGTTTCAGGAACAACCAAACATACTCTTTGAGAGATTTCAATTCCTCGCTCCCCTTGTAGGTTTATTATTGTCGCATGTACTGAGGTATAGTGAGAAGCTTTGTTTTGCACGCGATCCAAACAGATCAGATATAATGAATGAATGACTGTCAAGTTAGGAAGAGGGGATGTTCAACGAGATCTGGGTGTCCTAGTGCATCAGTCACTGAAAGGAAGCATGCAGGTACAGCAGGCAGTGAAGAAAGCCAATGGAATGTTGGCCTTCATAACAAGAGGAGTTGAGTATAGGAGCAAAGAGGTCCTTCTACAGTTGTACCGGGCCCTGGTGAGACCGCACCTGGAGTACTGTGTGCAGTTTTGGTCTCCAAATTTGAGGAAGGATATTCTTGCTATTGAGGGTGTGCAGCGTAGGTTCACTAGGTTAATTCCCGGAATGGCGGGACTGTCATATGTTGAAAGGCTAGAGCAATTAGGCTTGTATACACTGGAATTTAGAAAGATGAGGGGGGATCTTATTGAAACGTATAAGATAATTAGGGGATTGGACACATTAGAGGCAGGAAACATGTTCCCAATGTTGGGGGAGTCCAGAACAAGGGGCCACAGTTTAAGAATAAGGGGTAGGCCATTTAGAACGGAGATGAGGAAGAACTTTTTCAGTCAGAGAGTGGTGAAGGTGTGGAATTCTCTGCCTCAGAAGGCAGTGGAGGCCAGTTCGTTGGATGCTTTCAAGAGAGAGCTGGATAGAGCTCTTAAGGATAGCGGATTGAGGGGGTATGGGGAGAAGGCAGGAACGGGGTACTGATTGAGAGTGATCAGCCATGATCGCATTGAATGGCGGTGCTGGCTCGAAGGGCTGAATGGCCTACTCCTGCACCTATTGTCTATTGTCTATTGTCTATTGTCTATAAGTTTATTGGCCAAGTATGTACACATACAAGGAATGTGCCTTGGTGCTCCACTCGCAAGTAACAACACGAACATACAGCAAACAATTAAGAATAAGCATAAAACATTAAAACATTAAGAATACATCATTACGGTTTGAACATGTGTGTGAAATAAACCAGAGCAAAAAGAGACGACAGACGTTTGGTTATTGAGTAGAGCTACTACTCGCGGTAAAAAGCTGTTTTTAACCATGCATTGTTAAAATCAGTTCAAAATCAAGCACAGTAGGTAGAGCAAATGCTAAGATACAGAGTGCAGAATATAGTTCTCAGCATTGTCGCACATTTTAGCACTTCAGTGCCTTGGTCAAAGTCCAAATTCCGCAATGGGGTAGAGGTGAATTGGAACAATAAACTAAACTGAACTGAGCATATATGGAGGGGATGGATAGATGACATTTCAGGTCGGGATCCTTTAGTTCCATACCGTTTAGTTTATTATCACGCGCACCGAGGTACAGTGAAAAACCTTTGTTGCAAATCCTCTGAAATTTCTGCGACCTCCAATGGGATCCCACCACTAGCCACATTTTCCCATCAATCCTTTCCGCCTTCCACAGAGACCATTCCCATCCAAACCATCCCCTCCCCAGGTACCTTCCCCTGCAACTGCAGAAGATGCAACATCTGTCGCTTTCCCTCCTCCCTCGACTCTGTCCAGGGACAGTCCTTTGAGGTGAGGCAGAGGTCCACTTGCACCTCCTCCAACCTCATCTACTGTGTCCGTTGTTCAAGATGTGGACTCTTATACATCGGCGAGACCAAACGCAGGCTGGGCAATTGTTTCGCGGAACACTTTCACTCAGCCCGAGTGAACCAACATTTAATTATCCTTCCCATTCCTACACTGACCTTTCTGTCCTAGGTCTCCTCCATTATCAGAGAGAAGTTAAATGCAAACTGGAGGACCAGTATCTCATATTTCGCTTGGGCGGCTTACAGCCCAGTGGTGTGAATATTGATTTCTCTCACTTCAGATATCCCTGGCATTCCCTCTCTCACTATTCCTCCCCCACCCAAGTCGCACTAGCTTCTCATTTTCACCCTACAAACAGCTTACAATGGCCTGTTTCCTTATCATCATTACTTTTTTGCATATCTTTCATTCATTGTTCCCCACATCGCCTATATCTCTCATTTACTTTATCCCTAACCAGTCTGAATAAGAGTCTCGACCGGAAACGTCACCCATTCCTTCTCTCCAGAGTTGCTGCCTGTCCCGCTGAGTTACTCAAGCTTTTTGTGTCTATCTTCAGCAGAAAGACAATACATGATTACAATTGATCCATTTACAGTGTATAGGAATAGCGTTTAGTGCAAGGTAAAGCCAGCAAAGTCCGATCAAGGATAGTCCCAGGGTCACCAATGAGGTAGATCGTAGTTCAGCACTGCTCTCTATTTGTGGGAGGATGATTCAATTGCCAGATAACAGTTTAAACTGAGAACTATCTCTCTTCATCAAGGAGAGCAAAGAGTTAATTCGAACCCAAACTTTTGTTTACTGAGTTACTGCAAATTCACCTGCTGTGCAGACAGCTTTAAGTTGGTAATTTGTTAGAGTAGTAGGCGACAAGCACGATGAATCAGTTGTTTAGCTGGATACAAAATGTCAAGGTGTTTCATTATTCTGCTCCAAAGATAGATCAATGGAGGTGTCAATTTTGTTCTATTAATTTAGGTATTTAGGTATTAATCTTTCTGTTTTGCTTCATGCACCATAACTTTGAAATGACAGTGAGCAGTTTTCGACAAAAAGATTTTGAAAAAAATGATTTACTCTATTAGTCAAGGTTTCCTTTGCCTCCAAGTCTCTTCCCGTCCCAATGAAAGTATAAGAGATGCAATATTTGGTCTTTCACCACCTTCAAACCCAATGTTCAAGGCTTGGAACACACCTACCTCCTCCCCATTTTTGCTGCTCTCGTGTTTGTTTAAAGATTGTTACATTAAAGTAACTTTTCCACTTTGAATTGTGATCAAAAACCTGAAATATTGTCTTTGTTTCTCTCCCCACTGATGCTGCCCGATACGCTGAGTATTTTTATTATTCTGGGCGCATTGCAGATTTTCCCCAGCTGCAGCAATTTTCTTTTTGGTCTCGCTTATATTTAGGAGCCGACAACGAGAACAAAGGATATAGTAGACGAGGTTGGAGGAAATGCAAGTGAACATCTGTCTCGCCTGAAAGGACTGTCATGGACCTGGATGGAGTCGAGGGAGGAGGTATAAGGACAGGTGTTGCATGTCCTACAATTGTAGGGGAAAGTACCTGGAGAGGGGGTGGTTTGGGTGTGAAGGGATAAGTGTACCGGGGAGTTGCAGAGGGAAGGGTCTCTGTGAAATGCAGAAAGGGGTGGAGATGGGAAGATATGATGAGTGGTGGTATCCCGTTGGAGGTGGCAAAAATGTTGGAGGATGAAATGTTGTATACGACAGCTGATGGGGTGAAAGGTGAGGATAGAAACTTAGAAACATAGAAAATAGGTGCAGGAGTAGGCCATTCGAGCCTGCACCGCCATTCAATATGATCATGGCTGATCATCCAACTCAGTATCCTGTACCTGCCTTCTCTCCATACCCCCTGATCCCTTTAGCCACAAGGGCCACATCTAACTCCCTCTTAAATATAGCCAATGAACTGGCCTCAACTACCTTGTGAACTGTTTGCGTGCTACTGTATGTTTTCATTTTTTTTTTTTCTATTGGAACCTAATCAAATGTACAGCACTTTGGTCAACGTGGGTTGTTTTTAAATGTGCTATACAAATAAAATTGACTTGACTTGACTTGACCTTCTGTGGCAGAGAATTCCACAGATTCACCACTCTCTGTGTGAAAAAAAACTTTCTCAGAGGATGAGGGGTCTCTGTCCCCATTGCGACTGGGGGGAGAGGGAGCAAGAGCAGAACTACGGGATACAGAGGAGACATGTGTGAGGGCCTCATCCGCGATAGAAGTGGGTTCCCTAAAGCATGAGGACATCTCGGATGATATCTCGGATAAAAGGTAAGTAAGTTGTGTTCAGTCTTGTCTGGCACGGATCCAAATATAATTCACATCGATTGAAGAGTTAGCCCAATAGCATTCACTAGATCTCCTCAGAAGTTTGAGGAGATTTGGCATGTCATCGTATACTCTTTACAAGTGCACGATGGAGAGCATACTGACTGGTTGCATCCAGGCCTGGTTCAGTGACTCAAACGACCAAGACCAATGGAGACTTCAGAAAGTGCTGGTCTTAACATGGACACTCATGTATCCTGATTTCACCACCATTGAAGGCATCTACCCACGGCATTGCCGCAAAAAGGCAGCTCATATCATCAGAGACCCACATCACTTAGGCCAGGCTCTCATCTCGCTGCTACCATCTGGAAGAAGGTACAGGAGCATGAGATCTATAACCACCAGATTCAAGAACAGCTTCTTCCCATCAACTATCAAGCTCCTGAATCACACTGTACACCCCTAACCACAACTCTACCTCAGCAACGAAAGTTTGTCGAATTTGTGCTGGTTCATCAATATACTTTGACATGCACTATTGAGGCATGAATACCAAGTACGTGATAATTTAGTGTATTATTCTTCATTGAATATTTCGTTGTCGTGTTGTTGTGATAATTAGCCTACAAAGCTGCAGCAAATAAGAATGTTAATGATCCATTCCCCTGTGCATATGACAATTAAACACTCTTGACTGTAATAAATTGGCATGGTGAATATGTAGCAACTCTGTTGAAACCAGTGAGTAACTCCATCCAAACCAAGTGGCAGCTCAAGCGACAGTGAGACATCACTCCCAGACAAGCTCGATAAATTCTCTGCGTGCTTTGAAAGGGAGAAAACCTCATCAGAAAATCCTTCATGAGGGTGAACCCTCAGAAAATGTCCAGCCCTGTTGGTATATCTGTCTGTATTCTTAAAATCTGGCTGAAGTTGTTGCGAACATATCATATCATATATATTCAGCCGGAAACAGGCCTTTTCGGCCCACCAAGTCCGTGCCGCCCAGCGATCCCCGTACATTAACACTATCCTACACCCACTAGGGACAATTTTTACATTTACCCAGCCAATTAACCTACATACCTGTACGTCTTTGGAGATGAACATCTTTGAACATCTTCAACCTTACATTACTAAGGTCTGATGCTCCCCCCTGCTTTAATAGGGCATCAATAATAGCTATGCCCAAGAAGAGTACTGACTGGTGCCGCTAACATCCGCGGTAATGAAGTGATAAGATAAGCTTGGTTATCCTAACATCCTATGTTGGCCATTTTTCCCATCATGCTTTCCCAGTAATTTAGTTTAGAGATATAGCGGAGAAACAGGCCCTTCGGCCCAACGAGTCCAAACCGACCAGCGATCCCGGCACATTAACACTATCCTACATACACTGGGGACAATTTACATTTATACCAAGCCAATGAACCTACAGACCTGTACGTCTTTGGAGTGTGGGAGGAAACCGAATATCTTGGAGAAAACCCACGCAGGTCACAGGGAGTACGTACAAACTCCATACGCACAGCACCCTTAATCGGGATCGAACCCGGGTCTTGGTTATCATAAGCTTGGTTATGACGCATATTATCTCCTAGGTATCACAAAATGCTGGAGTAACTCAGCAGGTCAGGCAGCATCTAGGAGAGAGGGAATGGGTGACATTTCAAGTCTCGACCCGAAACGTCACCCATTCCCTCTCTCCTAGATGCTGCCTGACCTGCTGAGTTACTCCAGCATTTTGTGATACCTTCGATTTGTACCAGCATCTGCAGTTATTTTCCTACACATATTAACTCCTACCTCAGTGAGGATTTGTACCCACTGCAATTTGCCTCCGAGCACAATAGATCAACGGGGGATGTGATCTTGCAGGCTCTCCACTCTGCGCTGAATTGCATGGATTGTTCATCAACTACAGCTCCTCATTCAGCTCCATCATCCCCTCCAAACTTTCAATAGAGTTAGGGAACTGGGTCCCTGTTCATTCATTTGCAACTGGATCCTTGGCTTCCTCGTTAACACCACGTAATCGGTATGAACTGACAAAAACACTTCCTCCTTGTCCCCTGCTCTACTCACTCTGTACCCATGACTGTGTACCCAGACACAGATCCAATACCACCTTTAAATTTGCCCAACAATTTCACCAATGTTGGTCAAATAACGGGTAATGATGAGTCAGAGTACAGAAGGGAGGTTGAACTTCAGATTAAATGGTGCCAGAACAACAACCTTGCTCTCAACGGCAGGAAGAGAGAAGAGCTGATTGTTGAATTTAGAAGGGGAAATCCATGGATCCACATATTTGTCTTCATCGGTGGGTGAAGACAGTCAACAGCTTCAAGTTCCTAGACGTACATATCTCTGAAGTTCAGCAAATTGATGCAATCATAAAACAAGCCGATCAATGACTCTATTTCCTGAGAAGATCGAGGAGATTCGATATGTCAATGAATACTTGCTAATATTTCACCAGGTGTGCCATTGAGAGCATATTGACAGGTTGTATCACGGCCTGGTTTGGCAACACGAATGACCGGGTTTCAAGGGTTTCACCAGAGAGGAGATTACAGAGATTGATGGACACTGCCCAGTCCTTCGTGGTTAGTAACCTTCCCACTATTGAAGGGATCTATTGGAGGAGTCTTTTCAAAAAGGCTACCATTATCAAAGACCCTCACCACCAGAGATGCTTTCATTTTGCTCCTCCCATTGAGAAGAAGGTACAGGAGTTCGTAAACCTGACCAGCAAGCATCTTCCTAACCACCATCAGGCTCTTGAACACAATACACACTAACCTCAACAATGAACTATGGACTGTCTTTGGTTGTACTGAAGACTTTGGGGGAGGGGGGGGAGGGGGGTTGCACTGTTATTGGGGTTATTGATTTATTGCATTTTTGTTTAATTTGTATTATCTCTGTGTATTGTGTTTATGGGCCTGTAATGTTGCTGCAAGTAAGAATTTAAATGTTTCATTGTTAAAAGGTACTAGACCAAGTGGACCCGTTGGGCCCAAACCTCTCCTGTATTGGTGCAGCACCCTGTCCTCCCCCACTCCCCTCTCTCCTTAACCCCCCCTTCCCTCTCCCTTCTCCCCCACTCCCCACTTCCTCCCTCCCTTCCTCCTCCCTCCTCCCCTCCCCCTCCCCTCCTTTTAAACTTTAAAATGTGAATAACTTAAAAAATATAAGACCGATTTCAATAAAACTACTTGCATTATCACTAAAGTGACAATGGTGAGTAAGGTGGGCCTAAAATTGTCACTCCATCATGTACCCGTTTTGGCTAAAGTTCACAAACAAGATAACAAACGAGAGTTTTAGTATATAGATAACAATTAAACACTCTTGACTCTTGAAAATAACATAGTGCAGGTAAACAAAAATAGTTGAACAACTTTACCCATTTACTCAATCTGGCTGGGAGTGTCAAATGAATCAAAATAGTCCCAGTTCCAACACCAGTTCTGGCTGGTTTCGGATGGAAAAGCTTGTTTCTTCAGTAAGATTGGGCTTGCCAGCTAGACTCCAAGCACAGGAGGAAGGTTGATGCAGTGGCACCAGTCATTCAACACATCATGGACTGAACTGAGTTGGGTTCGGTTAAATATTTGCAGTTCCCTTCAAAAATAACTGCACAGCCTGCTTGATCCAGCCCATGGTCTGGACTTCCATCCTCAACTGGACAAGTTTATTTCTGACAATAATACCTGAGAGACCATGGCAGTTATAGCAAGTGACCATTGCTGGAGATAAGTAAATAAATTCCTCAAGAATATGCCTGAAAAACTAAGATTCCCAATACTTTGTCAGGTTAGCATCTTATTTAAATAGATCTCTCTGCCTAAAAACTGAGACTGCTTGGTTTCAGATTCTGAGATACCGAAGCTTCAATGTGCATTAACTTTGAGCGAAGGTAGACACAAAATGCTGGAGTAACTCAGCGGGTCAGGCAGCATTTCTGAGCATCTCTGGAGAGAAGGAATGGGTGACCTTTTCCGGTCGAGACCTTTCTTCAGAATGATGTCAGGGGAGGGGGCGGGGCAAAGATAGAATGTAGTCGGAGACAGGGAGACTAGTGGGAGAACTGGGAAGGGGGTTTAACTTTGTGTGCACATTATCGTATCTTATCGTATGATGCCGTGTCGTTTTATTGCCCCAGTTTATCAATCTATAGGGGGCACATAAATGGCACATACATTTTTAGTTTTGTTTCACTTAGAGATACAGCATAGAAACAAGCCTTGTGGCCTACCAAATCAATGCCGCCAATTGATAAACCGTTCACAATAGTTCTATGTTATCCCACTTTCCCTTCCACTCCCTACACACTAGGTGCCATTTACAAAGGCCAATTGACACGCCTAAAATACAGCTACATTTTCAAATGTTCACTGAAACTTTCCCATTGTGTGCAACAGTGAAAGTGAGAAATGCAAAAGGACACAAAGTGCTGGAGTAACTCGGCAGGTCGGGCAGCATCTCTGGAGAACATGGATAGGTGACATTTCGGGTTGAGACCCTTCTTCACAAAATGTGACGTGCTTCCATGCTTTCAGTGAGGCTTCCACTAAAGGTCAGTCTATTTTCAATCACCAGCAGAATGAGGAAAGTTGTTGTTAACAGTCTCATCAAGCAGCACTTGTACAACAGTAATCTGCTCACTGATTCCCAGCCTGGGTTTCATCAGAACCATTCAACACAGCCTTCAACACAATGAATCTGAGTGGTTACATGACAGTCATTGTCAGAAATTTTAAAATTGATAAGGAAGATGAGTAGGTTATAATCTGTTTAACACAAGAGCTAGCTCACATACGGTGGCCGGCACGGTGGCGCAGCGGTAGAGTTGTTCCCGTTCAGAGCCAGAGACCAGGGTTCGATCCCGACTATGGGTGCTGTGTGTACGGAGTTTGTACGTACTCCCTGTGACCTGCGGGCCTTTTCTCCGAGATATTCGGTTTCCTCCCATACTCCAAAGGCGTACAGGTCTGTAGGTTAATTGGCTTGGTATAAATATAAATTGTCCCCAGTGTATGTAGAATAGTGTTAATATGCAGCAATCATCTGTTGCAGAAAAGGAGTGGTTGTGGTTGTTAGAGTGCATTCATCACAGCCCAGGACAACACTGCAGGAGTTCCTCAGGACGATGTCATGTGTCTAGTCATTTTCACTAGTTTCATCCATGATTTCCGTTACATCATAAGGTCAGAAGTGAAGATGTTTACAGGTGCTCCTCAACTTACAATGGGGGTGACGTTCCGATAAACCCTTCGTAAACCGAAAATATCGTACGTCGAACTGTATTTAATACACCTGATCACGTGGCTGGAAGCGAGCTATGGGTTGCTGCCGTTGCCCAACGTTTGCACCATTGTAAAGTCAAAATATCGTAAGTCGAAGCATCGTTAGTCGGGGAGCATCTGTACTGATAAATGCACAAATTCAATTCTGTTCACAAACTCAAATGAGGAGTTCCAAGACTGCATGCAACAAGAACAGGACAACATTCAACATGAGGTCAGAAATGTCAAGTAATATTCATGCCACAAGAATGCTCAACATTGGCCATTTTTTAAAATTGTATGTCTCATACCCAATTTTCATACTCAAAGTCATTATTTTTACTGTGGCTTTTCTGGCCATGTTTGTAGGTCCCAGAGGACTGGAGAGAAACAAATGTTTTTCTTTGGTTAAGAAGAGAGCTCACATATGTTGGATGGCATGGTGGCGCAGCAGTAGAGTTGCAGCACCAGAGACCCGGTTTCGATCCCAACTACGGGTGCTGTCGGTATGGAGTTTGTACGTTCTCCCCGTGACCGCGTGGGTTTTCTCTGAGATCTTCGGTTTCCTCCCACACTCCAAAGACGAACAGGTTTGTAGGTTAATTCGTTTGGTGTAATTGTAAATTGCCCCCAGTGTGCGTAGGATAGTGTTAATATACGAGGTTCGTTGGTCAGTGCGGATGCAGTGGGCCGAAGGCCATGTTTCCATGCTGTATCTCTAAAAGTAAAACTAAACTATAATCGACAGAATCCAATGAATTATAGGCCAGTGAGCCTCACGTGAGTATTAGGGAAGCTATTGGGGAGGATTCTTCGGGATAGAAATGGGAAGCGAATGTGGTAATTTTCAAAGAGTTTTATTTCTTTTATGTACATACAAAGGGTGATGGGTGCTGGAATGCACTATCAGGAGTGTGTAGGCTGATTCCCCTCTCACACAATATACTGGTGGTCATGATTAATCAGAAGCACTGCAGCAACAGCCTAGTAAACACTGTGGCGACTGACCAATTGTCGCCATAGTGTTTACTAAGCTGTTGCTGCAGTGCTTCTGATTAATCATGACCACAAGTATATTGTGTGAGAGGGGAATCAGCCTACACACTCCTGATAGTGCATTCCAGTATCTTTGTTAAGTGACTCACCACTGGCACTGCAAGCATTTTCCATCATCACAAGATAACGAGATGAGCCACGCGGGCCCGATCCACCCGACAAACAACCGCACTGCCGACCGCCCCACAGGCCTCCCAGGGGACTGCGGTGAAGCCTGGCGGTAAGGCCTGTCTGGGCCAAAGGAGCCTCGGCGGCAGGGTGAGCCTCGCCAACAACAGGAGCCCAGGAGGTGGTGGGCCTCTTGCGGCAACGGGAGCCTCAGCGACGGCGGGGGCCTTAATGGCGGCAGGAAGCTCGGCAGTGGTGGGGCCTCGCGATTGACCCACGATGAGTGTGAGGGAGGGAGGGGAAGACAATGTGGTCCCAGCGTGGGGGGACTGCCGTGAGGGACGGTGGGAGAACAAAGGGGGTCCAGGTGTGGGGGAGGGGGGGGGCACTCTAGTTTAGAATCATCTGCCCAGGGGATAAGTCTGTGTTTGTTTGTTTGTTCGTTCGTTCGTTTGTTCCGGTGAAGGCGCTGTGCACACGGCAGCCAGACAACAATCGCTTGTCTTTTTCTTTTTGTTTTCACTTTTAATTTCAAGTTTTCGTGTACCTTGTGTGTTGTGACTGTTGGCAGACCAATTTCCCTCCGGGGATGAATAAAGTTTTATGGTATCGTATCGTATTGTAAATACAAGAGTGGAGTGTCAGAGACTTTTGGGTAGGCATGTGGTTATGCAGGTAATGGAGGAATTTGGATCATATGCAGGCAGATGTGATTAGTTTATCTTGCCATAATGTTCAGAACAGACATAGTAGGCTGATGGACCTCTCCCCTCTCACACAATATATTGGTGGTCATGATTAATCAGAAGCACAGCAGCAACAGCCGAGTAAACACTATGGCTATAATTGCTCAGTAGCCCAGTATCTTGGATGAGTGACTCACCATTGGCACTGAAAGCATTTTCCATCATCACAAGATGACAAGATGAAAGTCAGGAGTGTGCTGGCATATTAGTTAGTGAGTCATACGGTCATACAGAACAGAAACTGATCCTCTGGCCCACTGAATCCGCACTGACCATCACTTGGACAGGTTGTGTGAGTGGGCGGATACATGGCAGATGCAGTTTAATGTAGATAAGTGTGAGGTTATTCACTTTGGAAGTAAGAATAGAAAGGCAGATTATTATCTGAATGGTGTCAAGTTAGGAGGAGGGGGAGTTCAACGAGATCTGGGTGTCCTAGTGCATCAGTCAATGAAAGGAAGCATGCAGGTACAGCAGGCAGTGAAGAAAGCCAAAGGAATGTTGACCTTCGTAACAAGAGGAGTTGAGTATAGGAGCAAAGAGGTCCTTCTACAGTTGTACCGGGCCCTGGTGAGACCGCACCTGGAGTACTGTGTGCAGTTTTGGTCTCCAAATTTGAGGAAGGATATTCTTGCTATGGAGGGCGTGCAGCGTAGGTTCACTAGGTTAATTCCCGGAATGGCGGGACTGTCGTATGTTGAAAGGCTGGAGCGATTGGGCTTGTATACACTGGAATTTAGAAGGATGAGGGGGGATCTTATTGAAACATATAAGATAATTAGGGGATTGGACACATTAGAGGCAGGAAACATGTTCCCAATGTTGGGGGAGTCCAGAACAAGGGGCCACAGTTTAAGAATAAGGGGTAGGCCATTTAGAACGGAGATGAGGAAGAACTTTTTCAGTCAGAGAGTGGTGAAGGTGTGGAATTCTCTGCCTCAGAAGGCAGTGGAGGCCAGTTCGTTGGATGCTTTCAAGAGAGAGCTGGATAGAGCTCTTAAGGATAGCGGAGTGAGGGGGTATGGGAAGAAGGCAGGAACGGGGTACTGATTGAGAGTGATCAGCCATGATCGCATTGAATGGCGGTGCTGGCTCGAAGGGCTGAATGGCCTACTCCTGCACCTATTGTCTATTGTCTATTGTCTATTGTCTACACTGTTCCTTTGCGAATGCCATTTTATTCTCCCTATGTTTCACCAGTTCATAATTTTCATTAAAATGTCCATCGCTGTCCTCCTCCTCCTCAGCTGTCAGATTCTACCACTCATCTGCAATCTGCAATTTTTACAGTGGCCAAACAACCGATCACATGTAATTGAGGTCTGGAAAGAAACCGTGGCACATGGAGGAAATGCATGTGGTCACGGGGAGAACATACAGCAATGGACCTCAGGATTGAACCCAGGTCACTGGAGCTGTGCGGCAGCCACTCCGTTAATTGTACCACAGTGCTGCTCCAGCCCAGATTGCTAGAGCATGAAGACAACAACTCTACTTGCTGCACCATTGCACCACTTAACCGCTGTGCCACCCATACTCAATGTGCCTGGGTGAATGCACCTTCACTGACTCAAGAAATTTGATGCCAACCACAACAAAGCAACATTGTTCTTGGTCGCCCTTTCCACCATCTTAAATATTCATTCCCTTCACCACTGGCACAAACCAAATTCAGTGTATTCAATCTACTAAGTGTGCTGCTGTTCCTCATCCTAGCTGCACCAATAACCTCCAAATGATCGCGAGAGTCAAGAATTTCAAGAACAGCGTGCTCATTGGAACACGACTACCCTCCAAGTCACACACACTGTCCTGACTTGGAAATATGTCGATGTTTATACATCGTCACTGTGACTGAGTCCTGGAAATCCCTACCAAACAGCACTGTGGGAGTACTTTCACCAGAGGGATTGAAGTGATTCAAAGCAGAGCAGGATTGTCACTTTTTCATGGACAATTAAGGGTGAGCAATAGATGCTGGCTTTGCCCATTCAACCACATTTCAAAAAATTAATAAAGAAGGAAATGTGTAGATTAATGGTTCATGACTTCCTGAGGAATGCACAGTGTCCTTATCAAAAAGAAACAACATTGGAACATCTTATGAAATCTTTTCTGAAATCTGTTGACCTTACAGAGGTTATGGGGCCAAAAGTCCAAACAGTTTTAATTTCTAGCTTTTTGGCACTCATTTGTTTCAAATTGAACTGTGAGCTTTTTTT
Source organism: Rhinoraja longicauda (assembly GCF_053455715.1). Classification (NCBI taxonomy): domain Eukaryota; kingdom Metazoa; phylum Chordata; class Chondrichthyes; order Rajiformes; family Arhynchobatidae; genus Rhinoraja; species Rhinoraja longicauda. Next base: position 28,891,916 of record NC_135953.1, read on the forward strand.
GCAGGGCAAAGTAACTCCAAGGGTAAGTCTTTACATTTTCTGGGAAATCTCATTACTATCAATTTGTAGAGACATTTTGGCACGAAAACTGCTAAATCATTGAAAGAAACACGATGACACAGGCACTCATGGGCAGAATCTCCGTTGCAATTGTTCAGGTACAAGTCTGAACAGCTCTCAGCTTATTCTTGTTTGAACCTGTGGGGTGGATCAGATTTTCCCTGAGGGGGATCTGCAAAAAAACCCCAAACAAACAGACTATTGTGTTAGAATTCCAGAACCAGGGGTCACAGTTTAAGAATAAGGGGTAGGCCATTTAGGACTGAGATGAGGAAAACCTATTTAACCCAGAGAGTTGTGAATCTGTGGAATTCACAAAAGGCAGCGGAGGCCAATTCGCTGGATGTTTTCAAGATAGAGTTAGATTTAGTTCTGAGTTAAAGGAATCAAGGGATATGGGGGGAAAAGCGAACAGGGAACTGATTTTGGATCATCAGCCATGATCATATTGAATGGTGGTGCGGGCTCGAAGGGCTGAGTGACCTACTCCTGCACCTATTTTCTATGTTTTCTATGTTTTCAGACCGTAGAGTTCAGCAACTCACTGTTTCGTTACAGCTAAGCTAATTTTGAAGGAACAGCAGGTCATAGAGAGTCATAGAGTCATCGAGTGATACAGTGTGGAAACAGGCCCTTCGGCCCAACTCGCCCAACCCGGCCAAAAACGTCCCAGCTACACTGGTGCCACTTGCCTGCACTTGGTCCTTATCCCTCCAAACCTGTCCTATCCATGTACCTGTTTAATTGTTTCTTAAACGATGGGATAGTCCCAGCCTCAACTACCTCCTCTGGCAGCTTGTTCCATACACCCACCACCCTTTGTGTGAAAAAGTTACCCCTCGGATTCCTCTTAAATCTTTCCCCTTCACCTTGAACCTATGTCCTCTGGTCCTCGATTCCCCTACTCTGGGCAAGAGACTGTGCATCTACCCGATCTATTCCTCTCATGATTTTGTATACCTCTATAAATCTCCCCTCATCCTCCTGCAATCCATGGAATAGAGACCCAGCCTACTCAACCTCTCCCTATAGCTCAAACCCTCTAGTCCTGGCAACATCCTCGTAAATCTTTTCTGAACCCTTTCAAGCTTGACAATATCTTTCCAATGACATGGTGCCCAGAACTGAACACAATATTCTAAATGCATTCTCACCAACTTATACAACTGCAGCATGACCTCCCAATTTCTATACTCAATAATCTGACTGATGAAGACCAAAGTGCCAAAAGCCTTTTTGACCACCTTATCTACCTCCGTCTCGGCCTTCAAGAAACCATGCACCTGTACTTCTAGATCACTGTGCTCAACAGCACTATCCAGAGGCCTACCATTTACTGTGTAGGTCCTGCCCTTGTTGACGTCCCAAAATGCACCACCTCACACCTCACCCTCTGCTTCCTTCCATGGAGCCAATTTGCTATCCATTCAGCTATCTCTCCTTGGATGCCATGCAATCTAACCTTCTAGAGCAGCCTACCATGCGGAACCTTGTCGAATGCCTTACTGAAGTCCATGTACACAACATCTATAGCTCTGCCCTCATCAACCTTTTTGGTCACGTCTTCAAAAAAATCAATCAGATTTGAGAGGCACGACCTCCCACGTACAAAACCATGTTGACTATCCCTAATCAGCCCTTGCCCATCCAAATGCTTGTATAACCTATCCCTCAGAATACTCTCCAGTAACTTACCAACTACAGATGTTAAGCCTGAGACTGGGACTATCCCATCATTTAAGAAGCAGTTTCGACAGGTACATGAATAGGACAGGTTTGGAGGGATATGGAACAGGCACAGGCAGGTGGGATGAGTGTAGCTGGGACATGTTGGCTGGTGTGGGCAAGTTCGGCTGAAGGGCCTGTTTCCACACTGCATCACTCTATGACAATAGAAATGAGACAGAAGAGATTTACCAGGATGTTTCCTGGAATGGAGGGTTGTAGTTTTAAGGAGAGAATAGATAGGCTGGGTGAAGCAGGTGATGGTTGACAAGGTGGGTGAGTGGATAATTCACAAGGTAATTCACTCCTTTCTCTGCTTACAAACTGCCTCTGCGTGGACCCACGAGATCACCTTGATATTCTCAATACCATCCTGAAAGCCCCTTCTCCACTTTGGGTGCTCATGGGTCAAATGCATTTATTTAAAGAAGCTTTGAGCACTTCGTGAATCTTTTCAGCTATTGCCTAGTAGTCTGTCCAATATCAGGGCACAGAATAGTCTATCTAGACTATAAGGGCGGCATGGTGGTGCAGCGGTTAGAGTTGCTGTCTTACAGCTCTTGCAGCACCGGCGACCCGGGCTCGATCCCGACTACGGGTGATGTCTGTACGGAGTTTGTACGTTCTCCCCGTGACTGCGTGTGTTTTCTACGAGATCTTTGGTTTCCTCCCACACTCCAAAGATGTACAGGTTTGTAGGTTTGTAGGTAAATTGACTGAAGTGTAAATTGTCCCTAGTAGTATGTGTTAATGTGTGGGGATCACTGGTCGGTGTGGACTTGCCGGGCCAAAGGGCCCATTTCCGCTCTGTATCTCTGAACTAAACTAAACCTGCTTTGAGAGGCTGGCATGCAAATGATGTGGCCTGCAATGTAGCAGCTGAATTTACGTACGGCCCCAACGCTGGGAACGTTGGTCTGTGAAATGATATTGACACTTGTTTCCTTGTCCCACCAGAATATTTGAAAAGCCTTTGCAATCGTAAGTGACTCAAGTACCTTTTGTCATCTCTTCACATTATAGATGTCAGACATTTAGTGCCTCCACTGAACTTAATAGCATACAAAGAAAAGATTATGGAGCAGCATCTTGGTCTGAAAATGTGCCCAAAATAATTTAATTCCCGTTTTGATTTTGCATTAAATTAAATGTTCATCTTCAATGAACGAAGATGTTGTTCAACTCCTGAGGATAACAGCACAAAGCTGGAAATAAATCACAGAAGATGTTTCCTCCAATAATGTTACACATACCCTGTTTCACTTTAATTTATTATCACGTGTACTGAGGAAAGCTTATGTTGCGTGCTATCCAGTCAGCAGAAAGACAATACATGACTACAATCGAGCCATTTACAATGTATAAGGCAATAACGTTTAGTGCAAGGTTAAGCCAGCAATGTCTGACCAAGGATAGTCCGAGGGCCACCAAAGAGGCACATAGTTAAGCTCACTGGCCTATAGTTCCCAGCATTTTCCCTGCAGCCCTTCTTGAAAAGAGGCACAACATTTGCTACCCTCCAGTCTTCCGGCACCTCTCCTGTATTTGAGGACGACTCGTAAATTTCAACCAGGGCTCCCACAATTTCCTCTCTAGTTTCCCGCAATGTCCTTGGATATATCTGATTAGGTGCTGGAGATTTATCTACCTTCAAACACGACAGTACCTTCAGTACTTCTTCGACGGTAAGCCTGACTGCTCTCAAAACACTTCCAGTGACTGCTCCAATTTCCTCCGTCCTACTGTCTTTCTCCTCAATAAATATAGAGGAGAAATACTCATTCAAGACCTTGCCCATCTCCTGTGGCTCCACACAGAGGTGACCGTTTGATTCCTGAGAGGTCCCACTCTCTCTCTAGTTACCCTTTTCCTCCTTATGTATTTATAAAATCTTTTGATCTGGTCCTTAATGCTACCCGCCAGAGCTGTCTTCTGACCCCTTTTTGCCCTTCTGATATCCTTTTTTAATACACTCCTTAGTTCCCGAAACTCCTCCAGGGATGCACTTGATCCCAGCTGCCTATACCTGTCCCATGCATCCTTCTTGTTTATGACTAACGTCTCAATTTCCCTCGTCAGCCAAGCTTCCTTACATTTGCCTGGTTTGCCCTTCACTCTAAAGGAGACGTACACATCCTGAGCTTTCGTCAGTACACTTTTTAAAACATCCCACTTGGCCGATGTTCCTTTCCCTTCAAGTAACCTGCTCCAGTCAACTTGAGCGAGACCTTCTCTCATACCCTCAAAGTTGGCCTTACCCCAGTTGAGCACTTTAACAAGTGGACCCTCTCCGTCCCTATGCATAATGATCTTAAACCTAATTGAACTGTGGTCACTGGTCCCGAAAGGTTCCTCCACACACTTCTAATTCCCATTGACTATTCGGGGGGCTGTAGTACACCTCCAACAAGGTGATCATCCCTTTCTTGTTCCTCAGCTCCATCCATATCGCTTCACTAGACGAACCGTCTGTAATGTCACCTCTGAACCCAGCCGTGACATCCTCCTAAACCAACAATGCAACCCCTTCCTCTTTCTCCGTCACCCCTGTCTCTCCTGAAGCTCCTGTACCCCGGAACATTGAGCTGCCAGTCCTGCTCCTCCCTTAACCAGGTTTCAGTCATGGCTACAACGTCCCAGTTGCTTGTACCCATCCATGCCTTGAGCTCATCTGCCTTGCCCGTCAGGCCCCTTGCATTAAAATACATGCAACCCTCCTTCCTCGCTCTCTGCCTTTCACCTGCCTATTCTGTCCACTAACCTTTCCCATACCACTCTCCATACCAACTTCTAGCCTCTCACGTGCCTCTGTCCTGCACGAGATCCCACCCCCTGCCAATCAAGTTTAAACCCTCCCGTGTCGCATTAGCAAACCTTCCCGCTAGGATGCTGGTCCCCCTCCAGTTTAGATGCAACCTGTCCCTTTTCTACAGGTCACTCCTGCCCCCGAAGAGATCCCAATGATCCAGAAATCTGCATTCCTGTCCCCTGCACCAACTCCTCAGCCACACATTCATTTCCCCTATCTTCCTATTCTTACCTTCACTAGCATAAGGTACTGGAAGTAATCTTGAGATCACTACCCTGCAGGTCCTGCTTTTCAGTCTTCTACCCAATTCCATAAATTCTGGTTGCAGAACCACCTTCCTCTTCCTACCTACAGTATATTATTTGTGCCAACATGCACAACAACCTCCGGCTGCTCCTCCTCACTCTTGAGGAAGCCGTGTAGCTGCTCCGAGACGTCCTGGATCCTGGCATCAGGGAGGCAACACCCCAAACTGGAGTCTCGCGTGTTGCCGCAGAATCTCCTGTCCGCACCTCTGATGATGGAGTCTCCCACCGCTATGGCTCTGCCTGACGTCACTCTTCCCCGTTGAGCCTCGGCACTAGGGTTGGGATCACAGCCCTGGCTCCCACTCAATCTTGTCGTGTCGTTCACTCCCAAGAGGGTGTGCCTGTTTTCAATGGGTATAGCCAGCGGGGTCACCTGCACTCCATGTTTACTCCTCTTTCTCAGAGTCACCCACCTTCACTCTTTCTGTATCCTTGGTGAACTTTTTTTTTTGTCAGAAGTCTCTCGAGAGTCCCAAAGCAGGCAATTCATTTCATTTAAAATTCACATTGGTGATTTGTGACTGCAATAGTCACAGAATTAAATGATTAAATTAAAGCTACTAAAGGAAACTCAGGCTTTTCATGGAGTGATGATTATTTTGCCAGCAGCTCTCCTCCTATGTAATTTGAAGGATACAAGATGGCGCCAGAAACGTGGTGACTCTTGTGCATTGCCTCATTGTAATCTACTATTCTTATACTCTTGTACTTAAGTATGATTGTGCTTATGTACAGTTAGATTTTACTATGCAAAGAAAGAAAGATTTTCACTGTACCAAGGCACAAGTGATAATAAAGTACTATTGAACATTGAACATTGAATAAGCTGACATCGTCTTTTCATATCACAATTATCTTGATGGCTGACCTGTGCCAAGTTAGCTTATCTCAATGAGGGCTGTCATTGACAATTACAATTGTCTTCCAGAATCATAAGAGAAGGTTATGCAGTCCACTTGGTCCATGCTGGATCTCTGCAAGCTCAATGCAGCTGGTGACAATCCCTCACCTTTTCCACCTGAAATACTACAATATTTAAAACTTGTAAGTACTGATCCAACTGAAACAGTTAGACAGGTACATGGATGGGAGAGGTTTGCAGGGTTATGGACCAAGCGCAGGCAAGTGGGACTAGGGTAACTGGGACATTGTTGGCCGGTGTGGGCGAGTTGGGCCGAAGGACCTGTTTCTGCACTGTATCAATCTATGAATCTATGACTCTATTTGCTTAATCCATATTATGAAAATTAAGATTCCACTTCTGCCACCTCTTAGGCAATGTTAACCTCTCACTGTTTTAATCAAGTACTCCATCATTACACCATTCACAATTTTGCCAAACTCCATAAATGCATGGACACTGGTTCTTGTCTCTTTCACCAGAGGAATAGTTTTTCTCTGTTCACTCTATCTAGACCTTTCATTACTTTCAGAGATCCCTGCTCGCTGAGTTGCAAGGTATAGAATCAGCCAGGACAGCTTCTCCTGATTAGCATTAGAGACAACTGCTAGAAAATAGATGTTCACAAAAATAAACAGAGTGCTGTTCGGGCTTGCGCCTAAATAATTGCCATGTGTGGGAGGCGATACCCCATAATAAAAAAGTGAAAACAGGTGTTTAGAAATTTTTGCAAAGTAATTAAAAAGAAATAATTGAAATATCACATTTACATAAGTATTCAGACCCTTTGCTATGAAACTCAAAATTGAGTTTATGTTCATCCTATTTCCATTGATTGTCCGTGAGATGTTTCTAACACTTGATTGGAGTCCACCAGTGGTAAATTAAATTGATTGGACATGATTTGGAAAGGCACACACCTGTCTATATATGGTTCTATAGTTGACAGTGCATGTCAGAGTAAAACCAAGCCATGAAGACGAAAGAATTGTCCGTAGACCACCGAGACAGGATTGTGTCGAGACACAGATCTGGGGAAGGGTATAAAACAATTTCTGCAGCATTGCAGGTCCCAAAGAGCACAGTGGCCTCCGTCATTCTTAAATGTAAGAACTTTGGCACAACCAGGACTCTTCATAGAGCTGGCCGCCCGGCCAAACTGAGCAATCGGGGGAGAAGGGCCTTGGTCAGGGAGGTGACCAAGAACCCGATGGTCACTCTGACAGAGCTCCAGAGTTCCTCTGTGAAGAAGGGAGAACCTTCCAGAAGGACAACTATATTTGCAGCACTCCACCAATCAGGCCTTTATGGTAGAGTGTCCAGACAGAAGCCATTCCTCAGTAAAAGGCACATGACAGCTCGCTTGGAGTTTGCCAAAAGGCACCTAAAGGCCTCTCAGACCATGAGAAACAAGATTCTCTGGTCTGATGAAACCAAGATTGAACTCTTTGACCTGAATGCCAAGTGTCACCGCTCATCACCTGGCCAATACCATGCCTACTGTGAAGCATGGTGGTGGCAGAATCATGCTGTGGGGATGTTTTTCAGCAGCAGGAACTGGGAGACTAGTCAGGATTGAGGGAAAGATGAATGGAGCAAAGTACAGAGAGATCCTTGATGAAAACCTGCTCCAGAGCATTCTGGACCTCAGACTGGGGCGGAGGTTTACCTTCTAACAGGACAATGACCCTAAGTACACAGCCAAGACAATGCAGGAGTGGCTTCATGACAAGTCTGTGAATGTCCTTGAATGGCTCAGCCAGAGCCCGGACTTGAACCTGATCGAACATCTCTGGAGGGACCTGAAAATAGCTGTGCATTGACGCTCCCCATCCAACTTGACAGAGCTTGAGAGGATCTGCAGAGAAGAATGGGAGAAATGACCCAAATACTGGTGTGCCCAGCTTGTAGTTTCATGCCCAAGAAGACTTGAGGCTGTAATCGCTACCAAAGGTGCCTCAACAAAGTACCGAGTAAAGGATCTGAATACTTATGTAAATATGATATTTCAGTTATTTCTTTTTAATTACTTTGCAAAAGTTTCTAAACACCTGTTTCCATTTTTTTATCATGGGGTGTTGTATGTAGATTGATGATAAAAAAAATTGAGTTTGATCCATTTTAAAATAAGGCTGTAACGTAACAAAATGTGGAAAAAAGTGAAGGGGTCTGAATACTTTCTGAATGCACTGTCTGTTTCTATGACTCATTACATTGCAAAACCACAACTGTGAAACAGATGCCTTTTCAAGTGTTTTGCACAATTTCGTTTTGCAACCCAACCCCATCCACATCCATCCACCAACCCAGCACTATCCCACAACCTCACCTGAAAGCATTGCACAACCTCTGTTCACCATTCCAATACCTCACCCATATTTAATCCCTTGAAGTGCATGCAAATGCTAGTTAAGTGCTGGAAACATTATCAATTAATCAAATTGTCACATCACCAAATTTAAAAAAAGACAAAGTGCTCGAGTAACTCAGCGGGTCAGGCAGTTTTGGAGAACGTGAATAGGGTACTGATTGTGGTGGGAAGGGACTGGGGGGAGGGGAGGAGATTGGGGGGAGGGGAGGAGATTGGGGGGAGGGGAGGAGATTGGGGGGAGGGGAGGAGATTGAGGGGAGGCTGCAATGGAAGAGGGGCAGGACAAAGCCTGGCAAGTGATAGGTGGATACAGGCGGGAGGAGGGGGGACAAACGCCTGAGTAAAAGGACATCAAGTATAAGCGGATAGAAGACTTTCTTGAGTAAATGTGGCCTCTTCCCTGTTGTCATAGATGGATCCCTCCATCCATAGGTGGCAGGGCCGTCTTAACGCATGGGCCTGATGGGCACTTGCCCAGGGGCCCACGAGCATAGGGGCCCCATGCTGATCTGTGTATGTTAAGTGACTTGCAATAAATAAATACTACTTTAAAAATGTAGGTTCAATAAGTGCTTTTTTCGCAACATTTTCGGTCACTAAGTGCTTCTCACAGCGATCTGTAAGTGCTTTTCGCAACAATGTAGCACCCTAAGTCCATCGCTAAGTGCTTTTCGGTAAGTGCTTTTCGCCGGCACGACAGGGGGGGGGGCTGGTAGGGAAAGGGGGGTGGGGGAGAGTAACAGTAGGGGCCCCAGTACACTGCTTTGCCCGGGGGCCCATAATGCTGTAAAAACGGCCCTGATAGGTGGATGTCTATTCTGTGTCCCGTTGTTCTACTCTCGCTCACCCTCCCCCCCCCCCACCCCCCCAGATGGAACAAGGATAGAGTTATCCTCATCTTTACCCTTCACCCCACTGGCCTCCTCATCCAACAAATCATTCTCCGACATTTCTGCTGCCTTCAATGTGATCCCACCACCAGTCACACCTTCCCATCCACGCCCCTTTCCACTTTCCGCCTTCCACAGAAACCGCTCCCTCCGCAACTCTTTGATTCACTCACCACTTCCCACCCAAGCCATCCCTTGCCTCGGTACTTTCCCCTGCAAGCGCAGGAGATGTAACACATGTCCCTATACCTCCTCCTCTGCCTCCATCCAGGGATCCCAGCAGTTCTTCAAGGTGAAACAGAGTTTCACGTCCACCTGCTCAAACCTCATCTAGTTCCCGATGTAGCCTCCTTTACGCCAGCAAGACCAGACATAGGCTAGGCGACTGTTTCGTCGAACATTTGCTCTCGTTCCACCAAGGCCTGCTGGAAATCCTGGTTGCTAGAATTGAATTGAATTGAATTCTCCAATTTTAGGTTACTAACCTACAAAACGTTCTTCCTCCGCCTTCCACCCTTTTTGTCCCCCCCCCCCTCTCTTCCCTGTGGCCCATCTGGATTTGCACCTGTTCCTCCCCTTCCCCCTCTCTCTGTTCCCTTCCACCCATATTATAGACAATAGACAATAGACAATAGGTGCAGGAGTAGGCCATTCAGCCCTTCGAGCCAGCACCGCCATTCAATGCGATCATGGCTGATCACTCTCAATCAGTACCCCGTTCCTGCCTTCTCCCCATACCCCCTCAGTCCACTATCCTTAAGAGCTCTATCCAGCTCTCTCTTGAAAGCATCCAACGAACTGGCCTCCACTGCCTTCTGAGGCAGAGAATTCCACACCTTCACCACTCTCTGACTGAAAAAGTTCTTCCTCATCTCCGTTCTAAATGGCCTACCCCTTATTCTTAAACTGTGGCCCCTTGTTCTGGACTCCCCCAACATTGGGAACATGTTTCCTGCCTCTAATGTGTCCAATCCCCTAATTATCTTATACGTTTCAATAAGATCCCCCCTCATCCTTCTAAATTCCAGTGTATACAAGCCTAATTGCTCCAGCCTTTCAACATACGACAGTCCCGCCATTCCGGGAATCAACCTAGTGAACCTACGCTGCACGTACTCTGACTTCACAATTCACGCCTCTTCGATCCTCATCTCAAAATTTTTGTCTTTTCATCTCTGTCCTTTGTCCAACAAACTGCCAATCAAGCCCCCTCCCCAAAATGATATGCACCTATCAGTTATCAAGCTTTGACCTGTCTCATCTGTCTTTCAGCTTTCTCCCTCCCCCACCACAGTCAGTCTGAAGAAGGTTCCTGACCAAAATATCACTCTTTCATGTTCTCCAGAGGTGCTGCCTGATCGGCTGAGTTACTCCAGCACTTTGTGTCTTTGTTTCGTAAACCAGCATTTGCAGTTCCTTGTGTTTTCACCCAATTCAACATGTACAAATCTGTCAACAGTTGCTTATTAGTGATCAAGATCCAAATGTAAAGTTTGTAAAGTTATTGATGCCTTAAAATTCCAATTTAGTACTGATTGAGAAAGTACTTTAAATCCTCTTTGTTTCTGGCTTAGCTTCTCATGCAATGAATTTGCTGAATCATTTGGGCAGTTCAGAAATTCTCTGGTGTCAGATGTCATCAAATAGTGCTTTATCTTTATTTTGGAGTACAAGCTTACTCCAGATCCACTCAACAGAGAGACATTGTAAAACCAGGTGCTGGTGTCAAATGAGTGGTGCAATAATGCTTCTGCCATCTGGTGGAGTATTAAAGTTACGCATCCTCCCAAGGGACTGTTAGCTCCACAAAATACACCATGTGCCGAGAATTGGACCAGAGGACAAGATCAGGCCTCAAGTTGGTGATGGCTATCTCTGATGGAACCGTAAGCCGTTGGTCCACGTCCACCAGCATCTGCCAACCCCGGGCTGCCTCCAGCTGTCCAAACATGGTCCTTGGTGGAATTTTCTGTTGCCTTTGTTCTCCCTTCCGAACAAAGGCAATTGGCATAACTGGGTTGGTTGTTCTGGGCGGCAGGGCATTGTTGGTTGTTCTCCTGCTTTCCAGAGTCGCTGCCAGGCATTTGAGCACTTGATTATGTCTCCAGGTGTACCGTCCTTGGGAGAGGCTTACTTTACACCCAGTGAGGATGTGCTTAAGCGTGGCTGGTGTTGAGCACAGGGGGCATGATGGATCTTCGCCCAGCCGTTGGTTGAGATTTTGTTCGGCTAGGAAGGACATCATAGGTTGCCTGAATGAGGAAACCTATCCTGCTCGCCTCCATCTCCCACATGTTCTTCCAGCTGATCTTCCGCTTTTCACACTCTCCTATCTCATCCACAGAGCGGAGTAGCCAGTGGCTCTGACTGAAGAGGAAAGGCCCCATCTGGTCTCCCAAATAAGAAGGCTAAGCAGATGCAGAGGGGGGTGGTTCTGGGACGCCAGAACGCACCGCTGAGCCTACTGGAGACGTCGTGGGCCCAGTCAGCGATACGTCGATGAAAGTAGGAGCCCACTGGATAACCACAATGACGTGTCTACCCAGCCTTTCTCAACATCGGAGGAGCGTAGGTGAGTGCATAATCCTTCCATCACCAGCGGGAGCAAGTTGACATTTGGCACTTTGGATTTTAACATCACATCCTGTGTATTTGAAAACAACCCCATCCATCAGTAAACCCTGAACTTCAATCTTTTTGGTCAACTCATCAATTCAACCCAGCTCCTGCCCACCATAAGCCACTTCACATCATATCCATTCTTTCTGTTTTTGGTGGACACTTTAAGTATTCTCCATGGTAACTGCAGCATTGGCTGATGCCTCTCAAACCTCGACAAAATTTCCCTCTGGTAATTAAGAACAACTCAGCCACTGACAAGAGAACATTTGCAATTCTCAAATACAGTTGGACGCCATGTTATAGCTGTCTAAAACATTGGTTAGACAGTATTTACAGGAGATAAGTGGTAGCAAGTGGTACAGGGCAAGATTAGCAAATTTGTTGATGATACAAAAGTGGTTTTGCAGACAGTGAAGATGGTTGTGAAAGATTGCAGCAGGATCTGGATCGATTGGCCAGGTGGGCTGAGGAATGGTTGATGGAATTTAATACAGAAAAGTGTGAGGTGTTGCATTTTGGGACGTCTAACAAGGGCAGGACCTACTGTAAATGGTAGAAATGGTAGGCCTCTGGGGATTTTTGTAAAGCAGAGGGATCTAGGAGTGCAGGTGCATGGTTCCTTGAAGGTCGAGTCACAGGTAGATAAGGTGGTCAAAAAGACTTTTGGCACATTGGCCTTCAAGCAGTTGGACAAGTACATGGATAGGACAGGTTTGGAGGGACATGGACGAGGTGCAGGTAGGTGGGACTAGTGTAGCTGGGACATTGTTGGCGGGTGTGGACAAGTTGGGCCGAAGGGTCTGTTTACACACTGTATCACTCCATGACAATAGAAGGGAGGCAGGAGAGATTTACCAAGATGTCTCCTGAAATGGAGGGTTGCAGTTTTAAGGAGAGAATAGATGGCTGGCTAAAGCAGGTGATGATTGACAAGGTGGGTGAGTGGATAATTCACAAGGTAGTTCACTCCTTTCTCTGCTTACAAACTGACTCTGTGTGGACCCACATGATTGCCTTGAGGTTCTCAATATCATCCTGAAAGCTCTTTCTCCACTTTGGGTGCTCATGGGTCAAATGCATTTATTTAAAGAAGCTTTGAGCACATCATGAATCTTTTCAGCTATTGCCTAGTAGTCTGTCCAATAACAGAGCACAGAATAGTCTATCTAGACTATAAGGGTGGCATGGTGGCGCAGCGGTTAGAGTTGCTGCCTTACAGCTCTTGCAGCGCCGGAGTCCCGGGCTCGATCCCGACTACGGGTGATGTCTGTAGGGAGTTTGTACATTCTCTCCGTGACCGTGTGGGTTTCTCCGAGCTCTTCGGTTTCCTCCCACACTCCAAAGACATACAGGTTTGTAGGTAAATTGACTTGGTATAAGTGTAAATTGTCCCTGGTATTCTGTGTTAATGTGCGGGGATCACTGGTCGGTGTGGACTTGGTGAGCCGAAGGGCCCATTTCCGTGCTGTATCTCTGAACTAAACTAAATCTGCTTTGAGAGGCTGGCATGCAAATGATGTGGCCTGCAATGTAGCAGCTGAATTTATGTACAGACCCAACGCTGGGAACGTTGGCCTGCAATGTAGCAGCTGAGTTTACGCACAGTCCCAAGGCTGGGAATGTTGGTCTGTGAAATGATATTGACACTTGTTCTCTTGTCTCACCAGAATATTTGAAAAGCCTTTGTAATCATAAGTGACTCGAGTACCTTGTTGAGTTTTAACACATGTCGTCTCTTCACATTAAAGATGTCAGACATTCAGTGCCTCAATAGCAGAAAAGAAAAGATTATGGATATCATATCATATCATATCATATATATACAGCTGGAAACAGGCCTTTTCGGCCCTCCAAGTCCGTGCCGCCCAGCGATCCCTGCACTTTAACACTATCCTACACCCACTAGGGACAATTTTTTTTTTTACATTTACCCAGCCAATTAACCTACATACCTGTACGTCTTTGGAGCATGCAGCATCTTGGTCTGAAAATGTGCCCGAAATAAATTAATTCCCGTTTTGATTTTGCATTAAATTAAATGTTCATCTTCAATGAACAAAAATGTTGTTCAACTCCTGAGTATAACAGCACAAAGCTGAAAATAAATCACAGAAGATGTTTCCTCCAATAATGTTACACATACCCTGTTTCATTTTAATTTATTGTCACGTGTACTGAGGAAAGCTTATGTTGCGTGCTATCCAGTCAGCAGAAAGACAATACATGATTACAATCGAGCCATTTACAATGTATAAGGCAATAACGTTTAGTGCAAGGTTAAGCCAGCAAAGTCTGATCAAGGATAGTCCGAGGGTCACCAAAGAGGTACGTAGTAGTTCAGCACTGCTCTCTGGTTTCGGTAGGATGATTCAGTTGCCTGATAACAGCTGGGAAGTACTGTCCCAGAATCTGGAGGTGTGTATTTTCACGCTTCGATACCTTTTGCCTGATGGGACAGGGGAGAAGAGGGAGTGGCCAGGGTGCGACTCGTCTTTGATTATGTTGCTGGCCTTGCCAAGGCAGTGTAAGGTGTAAATGGAGTCAATGGAAGTGAGTTTGGTTTATGTGATGGTCTGGGCTGCGTCCACAACTCGCTGCAATTGTGCAAGAGTTTGCAATGAACTTGCTATTCCATCAATCTCAGATCTTGTCATCCAGAAGTGTAGAAAGATGGTGACCAGATAACATAGGATCGAATAGCATTTGATGGGCAGGGACTGATTAGAGGCAGTCAGAGTGACTTTGTGCATGGAAAATCATGTCTCATGAATCTGGAGGTCACCAAGCCAATTGATGAGGGCAGGGCAGTGGACATTATCCATATGGACTTTAACAAAGTCTTTGACAAGCTCCCACATGGTTTGGAAGATTGGATGCTATGGTCTCCAAGGTGGGCTGGCCAATTGAATTCATAATTAATTTGAATGAAGCCGTCAAATGGTGGTTGCAAAGGGTTGCTTTTCTGAATGGAGGCCCGTGACCATTAGTGCTTGGAAAGGTTGGGCCAAGTTGGGAAGGTGGACGACGCAATGGAAAATGGAATTTAACTCTGACACATGTGAGGTGTTGCACTTTTGTATATCAAACTCGGGCAGGACTTACAGAGTACATGGTTTCCTGAAAGTGTTGAATCAGATGGACAGTGTGGTGAAGGTGATTTGGCATGCTTGCCTTCATTGGGAAGAGTAGTGAGTACAAAACTCAAGCAGCTGTAGAAGTTGTGGTGAGACCACACTTGGAGCTCCTTATGCAGTTCTGTCCATTAAGTTGGAAGGAGAACTTCAGAGATTCACTGAGATTTTCCCAGGACTAGGTGAATTGAGTTTTTAGAAGAGGCCGGAAATGCTGGGACTTTTTTATTTGGAGCACAGGAGACTGAGGGCTGACCTTATTGGAAAAAAAAAATAATCATGCGGGGCATGGATAAATTGAACACATTACCCTTTTCCCATGGTGGAGGATTCTAAAAATTGGAGGGATAAGCTTCGGGTCACAGACTCAAAATGAGGGATTTGCCATTCAGGAGCAAGATGAATAGAAATCCCCTCACACAGACGGCAGTGAATCTTCAGCATTCAGCATTTCTACTATCTAAAGTGGATGTGGCGGCGCCTAACGGCTGCGGCTCGCTAGTAGTCTGTTCGTCTTTTTTCCTTTTTTTGTTGTTGTGTGTCGGCGTTGGGATGGTTTTTTTTTTTTTTTGGTTGTGTATGTGTGGGGGGTGGTGGTGTGGGTGTGGGTGGAGGGGGGGTGGGGGAAACCTTTCTCTTTTAGGTCTCTTCCTCACGGCGCGGGGTGCGGCTCGGCTGCGGGGCCTTCCATCGCTCGGCCGCTGGACTTAACATCGCCCGGTGCGGCTCGGCCGCTGGACTTAACAGTGCCCGGTGCGGCTCGGCCGTGGGGCGCAACATCGCCCGGTGCGGCTCGGCCGCGGGGCCTAACATCGCCCGGTGTGGCTCGGCCGCGGGACTTTACATCGCCCGGCGCGGCTCGGCTGCGGGACTTTACATCGCCCGGCGCGGCTCGGCCGCGGGACTTTTCATCGCTGGTGCGGCTCGGCCGCTGGACTTAACATCGCCCGGTGCGGCTTGGCCGCGGGGCCTTCCATCGCCCGGTGCGGCTCGGCCGCGGGACTTAGCTGCGTAAGGCTCGGTCGCGGGGCCTTCCATCACCCGGCTCGGCCGCGAGACGTTTCAGCGCCCGGTGTGACTCGGCCGCGGGGACTTCCATCCCCTTGCGGGGACTGTGCGGGTCGGTCGGGGACGAGCTGTCTGTCCGTGGGCGTGGGGAAGAGAGTGGAAGTTTTGTTGCCTCCATCACAGTGAGGGGGTGTTTGGAGTCACTGTGATGGACGTTTGTGTTGGGGTTATGTGTCTTGTGTTCTTTTTTGTGTATGACTGCTATGTAGTTTTGTTCGGTACCTTGGTACCGAATGACAAATAAAGCTCTGTTGAACTGTTGAACTGTGCGGACTGTCAAGGGTTCTTTGCTGAGTATATTCATGGCAGAGATTGGGAGATTTTTGGTAAGTAGGGAACCTCCTTCAGGTTATAGAGTTCACAAGGCAGACAGAAATCAAAAAGCAGAGCTTTTTGTTCACTTTGTATCTATTAGAAACCAGTTTGTATGAATTTATTGAATATTTCAAATGGCTTCTGTATTTTGGTGTCATGGTGATAAAGCTTTACTTGGACACGAGGCCGATCTAGAGGAATTATTTAATCTAGAGGAATTATTTAATTATTTCACGATGCCAGAATAACAGCTTTTCAAATACCTTTAAAGCATGGCCTCTGTTGTAACGTGGGAAATACAATAGCTGATTTGTACATGGCAAGTACCCAGAAACCACCCAGTAATGTACAGATGATCTGCTTTTGATAATGTTGATCAAAGGGTGAATCTTGACCAGGAGACTGGGCATAATTCTTGTGCCCCTCTTCAAAGTTGTTCCACGGGATCTACTTGAGGTGTAACATGATATCAGTTGATAATCTTAGCGAAAAGCCAGAATCTCCAATAGCGCGGCACTTCCTCAGAGGATGACATATTAAAGTACAATAATGGCAGAGGCACGGCAGTGTGATTTGTGAAGGTGGATGCAAAGAGTTGGTAGAAAGTAAAGACAATAAGGAAGACAACATGTACAGAAAAGGTGTTATCAACTATCAGTCAAGTTCCTAATGGAAGCCAGGACGTCAATGCAATCATACATTGTAGTCCACAAATGACAAGGTCCTCGTTCAAAAGTGAAAGGAGATTCTAAAGGAAAATCTTAATGGTGCAGTGATGGCAAATCCATTGATAGAATCCACATGTTTAGCTCAACTTGGGTAAGTTGTGCAGGAAGATAATGGGGTGATTTGATGAATGCTTAAGATAAGGCTGCATGCGACCTTAACCCATTTGCCTTCATCATGCTCTTCTGCTTTTCCTCTGTTCCAAACTGGGCAAATGACTGGTGTAAGATGGCAGTCAGCATCCTTTCACTGCTGCTTGATGCAACAACTCCATCACTCCATCACTCTTCTTGCCAATGGCTGAGAAGTGAAGTTTTTGTCTTTAGAGAAGGGGAAGCACATTTGCCCAGAAGAATAAGTGGTATTAACAATTCCAAAGGCACCGGCATTACTGTTGTCAGGCAAAAAAATGGTTTGAATAATTTGTTCAATTTTAACTGCAAATTATAATGAATGAACTGACTCAATCCAGGGTTCAAGTGAATTCGTGTAAAGTCATTTTGTTGAGTCATCGAATGAATTTCTATTGGTATGAAATTGAGCAATGCTAATTGGAGACTTGGCCTCATAGAAACCAGCAGAATTATATTCAATGAACAATGTTCTTCAGAACATATTGGTTTCCCAGTGGAGGTGATGAGTGGAGCTCTTCTGTTTCCCCAAGGTGCTCAGCCTGTCAAATGAAGGAGCCTAATTATAAAAGGGGGTAAGCTAGTGCTGCATTGGGTTCATCAGATCCCTGAAAACATTTTCAAAAGAAGTGACTCAATCCACACGTTTTGTACATCAACTATCCGAAAGCTCCCAGAGGCCAAATGTTTGATGTAACTGTTACAATTCCAAGGCACAAATAAAAGTTGGAACATTCTATAATACAAAGTAAACTCACCTTTCCATCTACTGCTGTCTATTAATTGTAATTGTAATTCATTTATTAGCCGAGTCTGCAGGACTTTAACATCGCAGATCTTTGCGATCCCTTTGCTGGGGATCAAAGCTCCAACCATGGGGCCTGTGGACTTTAACATCGTGAAGACTGTGGTCTCTGGTGAGAAGAGGCCGATTCGCGAGCACCATGCTGCGGAGAGAATTTCAACCGCCCGATGCTGTAGTTTCAATCACCCCGACGGGGGCTTCGATTGTTGGCTGTGGGGGCTGTGGGGGCTTTGATCACCCCGACTGCAGATGATTTCACTGCCCCGACAAAGAGGAAGAATATTGAACATCACAGTGAGGAATGTGAAATCCACTGTGGTGGATGTTTATGTTAACCATTATGTGGTTGTGTGTCTTGTTGCTTTTCACTTAGTATGGCTGTATGGTAACTCAAATTTCACTGCACCTTAACTGGTAGATGTGACAATAAAATGACCTTGAAACCTTGAAACCCACAAGATCACAGGGCGTAAACTCAATTATAATGGCCATCAATATTACCGGTGCCCAAGAAGAGTAAGCTGACATTCCTCAATGACTATCGAGCAGTGGCACTAATGTCCATGGTGGTGAAGTGCTTTGAGCAGTTTGTTATGGCGCATATCAACTCCTAACTTAGCAAGAACCTGGACCCACTACAATTTCCCAACCGCCACCATCGATCAACGGGTTTTCAATCCTGTTGGTTCTCCACTCTCCACTGTAGCACTTCTTCTTCTTAGGCCCCCTCGGTCATAGCTAACCATGGGTGATGCATCCGAGTTGGCTGCTTGCTCCACACCTCGGCTAGAGCAGCGTCGCTTGTGGCTGAAGAGACCAATGCGGGAGTGACAGTCTCTGCCGCAAAGGTCACATTTGTGTGTGGACTCTGGTCTGTTGAAGTTGCTGCGCTCCTTTCTGCGTGCCCGCTTGTCATCAGTTTCTCTTCCCCTGTTTTGAGATGTTGGTTCAGGGTACCTCTCCACCTTGTACGGTCAGCTGCAAGGCTCTCCCAGGACTCCACATCTATGTCGAGCATCTTCAAATCTCTCTTGCAGACATCCTTGTAACTTGTGCGAGACAGAATCTCGGCATTGGACACTCTGTCTTGCCAGGATATACCCAGGATATGGCGGATGCTTCTAAGGTGGAAGGTGTTGAGTCTTCTCTCCAGTCTTGCATATGTAGTCCATGTCTCACTGCCGTTCAGCAGCGTGCTGTTGACACAGGCGTTGAAGACTGCTATCTTTGTCTTCACTGTCAGCTTTGGATTGATCCACACTCGAGTTGTGAGGCGAGCGAATGTTGTAGCTGCCCTCCCGATCCTCTTGTCAATCTCTGTGTCCAAGGAGAGGTTGTCGGTGATGGTGGAGCCGAGGTACGTGAACTGATGGACGGCATCGAGCTCCACTCTCCACTGTAGCACTTAAGATAGTAAGAACACATATGTCAGGCTTTTGTTCGTTGACTACTGCTCGGTGTTTAACATCACCATCCACTCGAAACCTGTTATTGAGATCAGGGAACTAGGTCTCCGCTCATCCGTAAGCAACTGGATCCTTGACTTCCTTGTTAACAGACCACATTCAGAATGAACTGGAAACAACACTTGTTCTTCTGTAATCATCAGCACCGGAGCACCTCAAGGCTGTGTGCTCAGTTACCACTCCAACCCCATGACGATATAGCCAGGCACATATCAAATGCTACATTTAAATTTGCCATTGACACAACCAGTGTTGGATACATTTTTGATGAGTCAGTGTAGAGGAAGGAGATTGATAATTTGATTAGAACAACAACCCGTAACTCGGCGGGTTAGGCAGCATCTCTGGAGAAGATGGACACAAAGTGCTGGAGTAACGGTAGCGCAGCGGTAGAGTTGCTGCTTTACAGCGAATGCAGCGCCGGAGACTCAGGTTCGATCCTGACTACGGGTGCTGCACTGTAAGGAGTTTGTACGTTCTCCCCGTGACCTGCGTGGGTTTTCTCCGAGATCTTCGGTTTCCTCCCACACTCCAAAGACGTACAGGTATGTAGGTTAATTGGCTGGGTAAATGTGAAAAATTGTCCCTAGTGGGTGTAGGATAGTGTTAATGTACGGGGATCGCTGGGCGGCACGGACTTGGAGGGCCGAAAAGGCCTGTTTCCGGCTGTATATATATGATGATGATATGATGAACCTTGCTCTCAACGTCAGCAAGATCAAGGAGCGAAGAGGGAGTGCCGAGAATCCACAAACCTTTCTCTATCGACAGGTTGGTGGTGAAGGGAGTCAACAACCTCAACATCCTGCACATGCATATCTCTCTGAAAATCTCTCCTGGGCCCAGCAGATCGATGCAATCATAAAGAAAGCCCATTAGTGTCTCTAAGATATGGGAGATTCGGTATTTCAATTAATACTCTTTTGTAACTTCTATGGGTATGCTGCTGACGACATTTTACCGCTGCACCATAGAGAGCATCCTAACACATGGCATCCCTGTGTGGTACCTCAGCTGCACGGAGGCAGAAAGGAAAGCTCTACAGCGGGTAGTCCATAGAGCTTAGAGGACCATCGGAACACAGCTACCAGCCTTGGAGGGCATCTACAACACACGATGCCTCAGAAAAGCCACCAGCATCCACAAAGACTCTTCACACCCCTGCAACTGTCTGTTCGAACTCCTTCCATCGGGCAGATGATACAAGGCCTTCTACGCCCGCACCTCCAGACTCAGGAACAGCTTCAACCCCAGGGCCATGGCTGCTATGAACCGGTCCTGCTGAGCCGGATGGTCACATCGCACAGTGATCCGGCACAGATCTACTTGCACTTTATTCTGTCTTAAAACTGTTACAATTTGTCTCACAGCCTGGTAGGGAAGCTTGAATGCCCTTAACAAAAAGAGGTGAACACTGCCTGCTCCATCGTGGGAACTGAATTCCCCACCATCAAAGGGCTGTCTCAAAAAAGCTGCTGGCATCATCAAGGGCTGTCAAGACCCTGGCCATGCTCGCATTTCACTCCTGCCTTCGCGAAGAAGGTATAGGAGCCTGAAAATTTTGACCTCCAGGTTCAGCAACAGCTTCTTCCCAACAACCATCAGATGTGACGGGTGTTGGGATCATGTTGGATCTGGTGGAAATGGTGGAGGATGATGTGTTGGATGCGAAAGCTGCTGGGATGAAAGGTGAGAACCAAAGGAACTCCAATAGCTATTCTGCCTGAGGAGGGAGCTATGACAGCAGAAGTGCACGAAATAGAGGAAATGCGTGTGAGGGCTCTGTCAACTCAGGCAAAGGGAGGAGGACATTTCAGAAGTCCTCAAGCAGATCACCTAATCTTGAGAAAAGATTCAAGATTCAAGAGTCAAGATTCAATTTATTGTCACATGTACCAATTAAGGTACAGTGAAATTTGAGTTACCAAGATGCAGTGGAGACAGAGAAATTGAGAAAACGGAAGCGCATTCTGACAGGAGGCAGGGTGGGAGAGGTATGGTAGAAGTATCCGTGAGAGTTGGTGGGTTCATAGAATGTATCATTGGCAATCTTGTCTCCTGAGGTGGTGACAGAGAGACGCAAGAATGTAAGCAAAATGTAATGGTTCCGGTGAATTTGAGGGCAGGGTGGAAGATGGAGCAGCAGTGTGACACGGTGGCGCAGCGGTAGAGTTGCTGCCTTACAACATTTGCAGCGCCGAAGACCCGGGTTCAATCCCGACTACGGATGCTGTCTGTACGGAGTTTGTATGTTCTCGTGACCATGTGGGTTTTCTCCGAGATTTTTAGTTTCCTCCCACACTCCAAAGACGTACAGGTTTGTAGGTTAATGTAGTGTAAATTGTCCCTGGTGTATGTAGGTTAGTGTGAATATACGGGGATCGCTGGTCAGTGCAGACTTGTTGGGCTGAAGGGCCTGTTTCTGCACTGTATCTCTAAACTAAAGTAAACTAACGTAAACTATACCAAACTGAACTAATGATGTTGATGAGTTCTGCATGAATGCAGAAGACAGCATTAATGTAGTTATCAATGCAGGAGAGAAAAACTTGTGGGTGTGTCCCAAAATAGGTTTGAAACAGAGAAATGTAAAAACATAGAAAATAGGTGCAGGAGGAGGCCATT
Organism: Rhinoraja longicauda; assembly: GCF_053455715.1. Classification (NCBI taxonomy): domain Eukaryota; kingdom Metazoa; phylum Chordata; class Chondrichthyes; order Rajiformes; family Arhynchobatidae; genus Rhinoraja; species Rhinoraja longicauda. Next base: position 28,913,869 of record NC_135953.1, read on the forward strand.
TAGCCCTTCGAGCCAGCATCGCCATTCTTTGTGATCATGGCTGATCATCCACAATCAGTAACCCGTGCCTGCCTTCTCCCCATATCCCTTGATTCCACGAGCCCCAAGAGCTCTATCTAACTCTCTTTTAAATTCATCCAGTGAATTGGCCTCTATTGCCTTCTGTGGCAGAGAATTCCACAAATTCATAACTCTCTGGGTGAAAAAGTTTTTTCTCATCTCAGTTTTAAATGGCCTCCCCTTTATTCTTAGACTGTGGCCACTGGTTCTGGACTCCCCCAACGTTGGGAACATTTTTCCTGCATCCAGGAACAGGTTTGTTCATGTTCTCTAAATGCTGGAGGACATGAGAGGTGTCCTGGATGTAACTGGGAAGGGATAAGGAAATGATAGCTAAAAAGACATGAGCCAAAGTATTTTTTTTAAAACATCCCTGTTATTAAAACATCTTTGCAATTGGTTGACATCTATAATTGCCCCTAAATTCAGGGGGCAATTAAGAATCAACCACATTGCTGGGCATTGACACCAACCATTCAATATGATTCAGTTAATTATTTGAATTGAAATCCCCCTAACTACATGGTGCGGTTTGAACATGTCTCCAGATCAATAATCGATACCTCTGGCGCAGTAAGTTAACTTCTGAACTCAATATGTTTGAATAAGAATTGTAGGTACTTCATGCAAAGTCACCTGAATCCAGGAATGGAAATGTACACTGGAAATGTAGGTTAATTGGCTGGGTAAATGTAAAAATTGTCCCTAGTGAATGTAGGATAGTGTTAATGTACGGGGATCGCTGGGCGGCACGGACTTGGTGGGCCGAAAAGGCCTGTTTCCGGCTGTATATATATGATATGATATGATATGATATGATATGCAGTTCACATGCAGTTCTATCATCAGGAATCATGTCAGTTGTAGTTAAAAATGATTGTTTCCTAAAGAATATTTAATCTATAGGTCTGAAAATGGCAAGACTTACCAGCTCAGCAAAGAAAAAACAGTGCCAAATTAGCCTTCAATTCATTGCAGTGGCTTGTCTGTCTGGAGAATTGAAATATCAGCAGATGTATACTGTATGGCAGGCCATTAGTGTGATGGCGTAATTCTTTGGAAGATAGAGCTATCTATCCTGGCAGAGGCTGGAATCAACTGAACTCTTAGATTTAGAGATACAGCGCGGAAACAGACCCTTCGGCCCACCGGGTCCGCGCCGGCCAGCGATCCCCGCACATTAACACTATCCTACACACACTAGGGACAATTTTTACATTTGCCCAGCCAATTAACCTACATACCCATATGTCTTTGGAGATAAATGAATAAATAAATGAATAATGAATTCTCAATTACAAATCCAGACACAGTATGCTTAGCATTTTCTCATTTGGGCACCTGAACTAATATTTCCAACATAAAAAGACTATAGAACTCAGATAGAAGGCATTTTATACATACATTAAAAAAAAACTAAAAGGTAACTGGAGAGCGGACAGGACAACTCAAGTACAATGGAGGGCAATTTATGCCTGGAACAAAGGAAGTGGGCAAGGTTTAAGACGAGCGTTTTGCATTTGTATTCACTGAGGAAGAGGGCATAGAAGTTAGTGAGGTCAGGAAGGGGTATGAAAGAACTAAAACTGAACATTTCTGGTTTGATGTGGCCCATTGTTTTATCTTCGCTTGATTCATACGACAATGAGTCATGATCATGAGATTAGATAGCCTGTCCGTTTGCAAACCTGTCCTTTTAGTTTTAAACAACAAAAAACTGCTTTTGATGTTGATCATAACAGATATCTGGACACTGGTTCTTGTTTTGAGTTAATGGCTGCTACTTCTGAATAATCTGCAACAAGACAATCTCCAGTGTTCATTGACACAAAATGCTGGAGTAACTCATCGGGTCAGGCCTGCTTGTAAAGCAGCATCTACAGATCCTTCCTACACAGTCTACAGTGTTTGTTGCTGCTCAGACAATTTTTCTTGGATTTCTGGCATGGTGAAGTCCAGCGTGGGCACGGATGGGTAAAACCAACATTGCAACTCTGAAAATCAATTGCTATTTAGATCACACAGAAATGTGCCTTTCTCTTAAATGACTTCTGAAACAATCCTAGTGAGAGGAATTGAGGTTAGGAGCAATAAGGTCCTACTGCAGTTGTACAGGGTCCTGGTGAGACCGCACCTGGAGTATTGTGTGCAGTTTTGGTCTCCTAGTTTGAGGAAGGACATTCTTACTATTCAGGGAGTGCAGCGTAGGTTCACCAGGTTAATTCCCGGGATGGCGGGACTGACATATGATGAAAGAATGGATCGACTAGGCTTATATTCACTGGAATTTAGAAGGATGAGAGGGGATCTTATAGAAACATATAAAATTCTTACTGGATTGGACAGGCTAGATGCAGGAAAAATGTTCACAATGTTGGGGGAGTCCAGAACCAGGAGTCACAGTTTAAGAATAAGGGGGAGGTGTCATTCCAATCCCAATCTCCCTCGGAGCAGTTCATACACATTGTTAATGTGTATTGTCTCTGTAAGCACAACAGTATATTCTGCACTCCATCTATTTTCCTCTTTACACTACCTATTGTGCACAACTTGAATGTAGTCATGTTTGGCATGATTTGATAGCAAACAAACTATGTTTTCCACTATATCTCAGTGCACGTGACAATAAAAACCCAATACGAATACGAATCTATGCTCTAATTGTATTTGATAAACTCTTGTGTGGTTTCTTACTAAAAGCTTTCTGAGAGTTCATCCACAACATATTAACCAATTCTCCCATAGTTCGTCTGCAAGTTGCAACCTTAAAAATTCAAACAGATTTGCCAGACGTGTTTCCTCATTCATAAATCCTGGTGGTCTCTATCCTATACTATTATTGTTTTTGAGGTGCCCTGTTACCACCCCCCCAATGATAGATTCTAGCATTTTCCCAACTACTGATGACGGGCTATCCTATCTATAATCACCCATTTTCTCTTAGATTTGCCAACTTTCAGTCTGTGAAAATTATTTGAGAATCTATTAAAGTGGAAGGAAACATCAAAAGCTTCTACTTTTTACGACCACCAATTTCAAAACTTAGAAACATAGAAACACAGAAACATAGTAGGAGGAGGCCATTTGGCCCTTCGAGCCAGCACCGCCATTCATTGTGATCATGGCTGATCATCTACAATCAGTAACCTGTGCCTGCCTTCTCCCCATATCCTTTGAATATCCCTTAGGATGCAGGTCACGAGATCTTGGGTATTGGCTTCCAGTCTCATCTACAAAACTGTTTTTAATGAATGCTAATTTCTATCAGCTCCTCATTCTGATGAACGTTCAAATTTCTGGTGTGCCACCTGGTGAGTGATTTGCATTATCAGTGTGATGGAAAGTTAACATCCACCCCCAAGGAGATATTATAATTTAAAAGAGAATTTTAAAATATTTGAAAAGTTAAAGGAAAAGGAGAGAGAAATTACCTGATTAGAAATCTTTAGAGGGAGTGCTGATATTACATGACATGAATGAAGCAGCATCGTTTTATGCTGAGAATTTATGATCCTGGGAATAGTTAATTGTCTTTAAGAAAGACTTAAAACTACATTTTAGCGTATGTATTTTTTATTTTCATATGGAAGGTACAGAAAATTAATCTCTCTCTCACTATCTAGGCAGAGGGAATCTAATCTGAAGAAGGGTGTCGACCAGAAATGTCACCCATTCCTTTGCTCCAGAGATGCTGCCTGTCCCGCTGAGTTACTCCAGCTTTTTGTGTCTATCTTCGTAGCTAATCTTTATACTATATGTAAATAGAAAGTTCTGTCGAGCACAATAGAAAACATTGCCAATATTAGGCAAGTCATGCAGCACCTGCGGTGAGATAAATAGACAATAGACAACAGGTGCAGGAGTATGCCATTCGGCCCTTCGATCCAGCACCACCATTCAATGTGATCATGGCTGATCATTCTCAATCGGTACCCCATTCCTGCCTTCTCCCCATACCCCCTGACTCCGCTATCCTTAAGATCTCTATCTAGCTCTCTCTTGAATGCATTCAGAGACTTGGCCTCCACTGCCTTCTGAGGCAGTGAATTCCACAGATTTACAACTCTCTGACTGAAAAAGGTTTTTCCTCATCTCCGTTCTAAATGGCCTACTCCTTATTCTTAAACTGTGGCCCCTGGTTCTGGACTCCCCCAACATCGGGAACATGTTTCCTGCCTCTAACGTGTCCAACCCCTTAATAATCTTATATGTTTCGATAAGATCCCCTCTCATCCTTCTAAATTCCAGCGTATACAAGCCTAGCCGCTCCAGTCTTTCAACAAAATATTTGAGTTAATATCTGAGATCATTGACCTTCGGTTAGATAATACACAGTCTATGCCATTTATACACAATTGATGTAAAAAATCCCAGTTACACTAGCACCAACCAGTGAGGGGAGATCTTACCTGACACATCTGTGGGAATTCCTTGAGGAAATAAATAGCAGGATAGACAAAAGAATGCCAGTGGATGTTGTTTACTTGGATTTACAGAAGGCCTTTTATAAGGGAGGCTGCTTGTGCTTTTAAAGTTTTATTCCTCAAAATGTTGCATTTGACATGCTTAGCTCACGGGCTCCATAGAATTGCTGACCACATAGATAGCTTGTTTCCAAATGTTGATCGCCTAGTTTCCAATGTCAAGAAAATCTTCCTCAAAGCAGTTGTTCAATGAAATGGCACCCGAGATTCCGCTATCTCCTCAGCCCGTTTTGACTAGGTGGGGTACATGGCTCTCTGCTGTACTCTACTATGCTGCAAATTTTGAAAAGATAAAATAAATCGTCAACTGTTTTGTAGAAGATGAATCTACCGCAGTGAGAATCGTCAGTGAAATCATGCAGAAAAAATCCCTCCACCGCGATCTTGTGTTTATTGCTTCCAATTTTGCAAACTTCCCACAAGCTATCACTTCACTTGAGAAACATGGCAAAACATTAGTGAATAACTTGCAGGTTTTCAACAAAGTAACTGACGATATTCGTAAAGTTCCTGGCGATGTAGGTAAAGACATACAAGGAAAGTGTGATTTTAGGTAACAAAGATCTTGAAGAAATACAAAACATAGCTAAAATTCTCAAAGGTAGTCGTTATGTATAAGATATCGACATGAATATAGAGTCTGTAGCTTGTTTCGGGTATGCACCAGTGACCTCAGCTGGGGTAGAAAGAGGTTTTTCACAACTGAAGCATATTCTGTCTGACAGACGGCATAGTTTAAGACCAGATAATTTGAAAAAAATGCTAGTAATTATGTGCAATCAGGCAACTTTGGTCATTTAATGTCGTATACCTTTATATTATAATTTTTAACCATATTTTGCTGGTGGAAATACATGCCTTTTTATGCCTTTTTTTGTCAATAAATGCCTTTTTTGTGCCTTTTTTGAAATTTTATTATGCCTATTTGCCTACCTATTTCAGAGATTTTTAGCGCCTAAACACCCTGGCTCTAATTATTAACAATCTCTCTAACATATAGCTTCCTGAAACAACTACACCTACCTGAATATTGCCATTAGCACTTGATTTATTGATTAATGCAGTAAATCCATTGCACAAAAGTGGAGATTGCTGAGAACATTGTGAATCAATTGCTAAATTACTATCGAAAAACAATAGTAAGCTCTATCATTTTCAGCTTTAAAGTTCCCAATCAATGACAGAAACAAGGCTAGGACAGGTAAAATTTACCTTTATTGCACTTACAGGATGTTATTGTTCCTGGCAAGGCCTGTATTTATTGCCCATTCAATTCAAATAGTACTGCTGAGATACATTTTTGACTGCCAGAATCCATATGGTGAAGAATTCTGAAGAAGGGTCTCGACCCGAAATGTCACCCATTCCTTCTCTCCAGAGATGCTGCCTGTCCCGCTGAAGAACTCCAGTTTTTTTTGTCTATCCATATGGTGAAGGTATTCTCACTGAACTATTGACACTGAGCAGCGGAATTTTTAACCTCATACATTGAGAGAACAGCAAAATATTTCCAAGCCAATGTGGTATGTGAACAGGAACATGAAGGTAGTGGTGTTCCCAAGCACCAGCTGTCCTGATCCTTCTTGATGGTAGAGCTTATGGGTTTGGAGGTGTTGTTAAATTAACCTGGCAGTTGCGTATTTTGCAGCTTGTCCACATACAGCCATGATGTTCGTGTATCAGAAGGAGTGATTGTTTATGGTGGCATTTGGGGCCCCAGTCTTGTGGGCTCCTTATTTTCCCTGGGACTCTGCTCAGCATATTAAAAGGTCATAAGGTTATAAGTGATAGGAATATCATATCATATATATACAGCCGGAAACAGGCCTTTTCGGCCCACCAAGTCCGTGCCGCCCAGCGATCCCCGCACATTAATACTATCCTACACCCACTAGGGACAATTTTTACATTTACCCAGCCAATTAACCTACATACCTGTACGTCTTTGGAGTGTGGGAGGAAACCGAAGATCTCGGAGAAAACCCACGCAGGTCACGGGGAGAACGTACAAACTCCTTACAGTGCAGCACCCGTAGTCAGGATCGAACCTGAGTCTCCGGCGCTGCATTCGCTGTAAAGCAGCAACTCTACCGCTGCGCTACCGTGCCGCCCAGAATTAGGCCATTCGGCCCATCAAGTCTACTCCACCATTCAATCATTGCTGATCTATCTCTCCCTCCTAACCCCATTCTCCTGCCTACTCCCCATAACCTCTGACACCTGTACTAATCAAGAATCTATCTATCTCTGCCTTAAAAATATCCACTGACTTAAAAATATCCACAGCCTTCTGTGGCAAAGAATTCCATAGATTCGCCACCCTCTGACTAAAGAAATTTCTCCTCATCTCCTTCCTAAAAGAACGTCCTTTAATTTTGAGGCTTTGACCTCGAGTCCTAGACTCTCCCAGAAGTGGCAACATTCCAAACATATTGCAATTAGTTTAGGAATGTATTAAGTTTACAAAACAAAATTAAGTACAGGGAAGCAGAAAGAGGTATCAAAAATTGTCCAGCATGCAGAAAGAAGATGCTCTTACAATAAACGAGCAAATAATGAATTTCTAGTGAGAAGGAATAAATGGAGATATTCATCTTCTCCATATTTTGAATTAAGGAAACAGCTGTATTGCAAATAAGTATGTAGCGCACTGCGCAAACTGTGTTTGTACAAATAAATTAAAAGATTATTACATGCTCTACATATGCAATTTTCTCTGTGAAATCACCATGACAGCAAGAATCATAGCAGGAGGTTCACTAATAACATTTACGCAAATTAAATTTACCATTAATTTCTATTCACCAACATGAGGTTTGATTACAGCATTTCACATTATTAATTAAGAAACTAAACTTATTTTAGAGCTCGGAGTGACAGCCACTGAATCTGTAGGGCCTATCTTTAAACATTAAATAAAGAAGTAAATATCAATTTTGTACAAACACAATTTTGGGGTTTGGTCATTGGGTTTAAAATTAGGGCAAATGCAGGTAAAACTTTGGGATATGAGTGCCTGGATAAATGGAAATGAGGAAACTAACTGGATAATTAGATTTTTTACTTGGAAACACAAGAAACAGCAAATGCTGAAATACTGAGCAAAAAACAAAGTGCCGGAGGAACTCAGCAGGTCAGGCGGCATTGGCGGAGGGAATGGAGAGATGATGTTTTGGATTGGGACTCTTCTTCGCCCTGACTGGAATAGGGAGAAAAAGCAGGAAAAGTGATGGGGCTCAGCGGTAGGCTCAGGACAGAAAGGTCTGTGTGGGAATGGGAAGGAGAGAGTTATAATGGTTACCAACCAGGAGGTCCAGTAGACCTTGGCAGACCGAGCGCAAGTGTTCGTCAATACAGGGTCAGAGTCTTTCCCCTGCAATCACAGGAGATGTAACACCTGGCCCTTTACCTCCTCTCTCACATACATCCAGGGACCCCAGCAGTCCATTGAGTTGAGTTTAGTTTATTAAATATTAAGCCAATTGTAACAATGCAGATCAAAGTTTTCATGATGTTTCGTTGGGTTGATTGGCTACTGTAAATTCTCCCTTACTGTAGATTATTCGTCTGTAAGTCTGCAGACTGTAACCTCATCAGCAGTCCTCAATCGGAGCAAATGTGCAACAACACATAACCATAAGCACTGGGGCAACTCAAGGCTGTGTGCTCAGTCCAATGTTCTACTGTCTTTATATCCATGACTGTGCAGCATTACCACAGCTCCAAAGACATCTTTAAATTCACCAATAATACCTCCAATGTTGGAGGAATAGCGGGTAACGACAAGTCTGAGTACAGGAGGAAGATTAATAATCTGATTGAATGGTGAAAGAAAACCAAACTTTCTCTCAACGTTATGAAGACCAAGGAGTTGATTGTATGGTAGAGAGCATATTAACTGGTTGTTTCATGGCCTGGTTCAATAACTCCAACACCTAGAAATGAAGGAGTGAGCGAGGATGTCTGAAGAAGGATTTCGACCTGAAACGTCACCTAGTCCTTTTCTCCAGAGATGCTGCCTGATCCGTTGAGTTACACCAGCTTTTTGTGTCTGTCTTAGGAATGAGGGAAGCTGCAGATAGTGGCGGACATTGCCCGGTCCATCATGGTAATGCCCTCTCCACCATCGAAGGGATCTAAAGGAAGCACGGATTCAGAAAGGCTGTTAATATCATCAAATACCACACTCTCATCTTGCTGCTATCATCAGAAAGAAGGTCCAGGAGCCTGAGAATGATGAAGTCCAGGTTCAAAAACAGCTTTTACGCATCAACCATCTGGGTCTTGGACCGCATTGTAGAACCCTAACCCACAACCCTCCCTCAGCAACAATTAACAATGGACTTTGTTTTGGTTGCACTATGTATTTTGCTTTAATATGGTCTGGTTACCTCATATTACTGATTTATTACTGTCTATTAATTTGTTTGTTATTGCATTTATGGTCTTATAAAGCTGCAGCAAGTAAGAATTTCACTGTTCTGTTCCCAGTGCAAATGGCATTTACACACTGTTGTCTCTGGATTCTTACTCATGACTTTTAAAAGAATAAAAAACGAGTTTGATTGGCACATACAAGCGTGAATAAATTGCAGAGGTAGAGTGAAATAAAGAAGATGGGAAATGGGGCAATTAGGAACCAGCATCGATCCAATGGGTCAATTGTGCTCCTTTTGTGCTGTTAAAAATGTTGGATTCAGAATAATAACTTTTGTTGAACTTTTGAAAATCTGTTCTGCAATTTCTGCCACGATTGTGATTGATGGTAATATTTTTCGTGATTCTGCAGAGGGCAGGTCTATATCACATTAAATTCCATGATCAAAAAGATAATCTTCAGAAACATTTAGTCTCTCGGGGAAGAAACAAACAGCGAGTTAAGAGTGATCCAGAGTAGTGCTTTGGTTAAAAAATATTACCGTGATAAATCATGCCAAAATATCAATCCAAAAAATCAATGAGTCATGCTAGTTTGGAGCATCTAGTTTGGAGAAAATCTCTATCCTGATCAACAGGCCAAAGTTGTAAGGTATTATTTTTGAAAGGGTGCTCCAAATAAGGTGGATCACCTGTTCAGTTTGCATATGCTAGTTTGAATATGCTACAATGGAACTTTGCAGAGTGTGCAATGAAATTTGCAATATGTGCTTTCTCATTACATAAGGGATATCATTCTTGGAAACAAGCTGCAATTTCTGTTGACAGATATTTCCCTTTTGTTTCATCACTTCAGAATTATTTCCCCCCTATATTCACCTTTTGAGGTGTTGAATGCAGTGTTGTGCTTGATACTAGTTTATAGTTAGAGATTGGGTCTATTGTGCATCCACTAAGGCAAATGTAAAATTGAGAGGAATTTCTGCAGGTTGTTTCTGCTGCAAAACGTGAAGGCAGAGGGAGAAGAGGCATCTTGCTCGAAATAAGAATCTGCTTTTCAAAAGATGAAGGTTTTAAAAAATGTTTACTGATCTTGCTCCATATATTTTGCTGTTCTTGCTATTGAGGGAGTGCAGCGTAGGTTCACCAGGTTAATTCCCGGGATGGCGGGACTGACACATGATGAAAGAATGGGTCGTCTGGGCTGGTATTCACTGGAATTTAGAAGGATGAGAGGGGATCTTAGAGAAACATATAAAATTCTTCAGGGATTGGACAGCCTAGATGCCAGGAAAAATGTTCCCGCTGTTGGGGGAGTCCAGAACCAGGGCTCACAGTTTGAGAATAAGGGGTTGGCCATTTAGGACTGAGATGAGGAAAAGCTTTTTCACCCAGAGAGTTGTGAATTTGTGGAATTCTCTGCCACAGAAGGCAGTGGAGGCCAATTCACTGGATGTTTTCAAGAGAGAGTAAGATGTAGCTCTTAGGGCTTACGGAATCAAGGGGTACGGGGAAAAAGCAGGAATGGGGTACTGCTTTTGGATCAGACGTCATATTGAATGGCGGAACTGGCCCAAAGGGGTGAATGGCCTACTACAGCTCCTATTTTCTATGTTTCTATTTCACCTGCAGTTGATATATGCTGAGGACGATGTCCATTATGCCTCAAAAATGAAAGGATCCACACAGCAGTGTGGGGACAATAGACAATAGACAATAGACAATAGGTGCAGGAGTAGGCCATTCAGCCCTTCGAGCCAGCACCGCCATTCAATACGATCATGGCTGATCACTCTCAATCAGTACCCCGTTCCTGCCTTCTCCCCATACCCCCTCACTCCGCTATCCTTAAGAGCTCTATCCAGCTCTCTCTTGAAAGCATCCAACGAACTGGCCTCCACTGCCTTCTGAGGCAGAGAATTCCACACCTTCACCACTCTCTGACTGAAAAAGTTCTTCCTCATCTCCGTTCTAAATGGCCTACCCCTTATTCTTAAACTGTGGCCCCTTGTTCTGGACTCCCCCAACATTGGGAACATGTTATCTGCCTCTAATGTGTCCAATCACCTAATTATCTTATATGTTTCAATAAGATCCCCCCTCATCCTTCTAAATTCCAGTGTATACAAGCCCAATCGCTCCAGCCTTTCAACATACGACAGTCCCGCCATTCCGGGAATTAACCTAGTGAACCTACGCTGCACGCCCTCCATAGCAAGAATATCCTTCCTCAAATTTGGAGACCAAAACTGCACACAGTACTCCAGGTGCGGTCTCACCAGGGCCCGGTACAACTGTAGAAGGACCTTCTCGATAATCACAATAAAAATGTAGTGGAGGCTTCTGTTGATTACTTTCCTTGTGTCAGACAGTGGGAAGACTCCTCTGTAGCAACTCCATTCTGATTTATCTTCTTTCCTGAATATGCTCATGATTTGGGATTCACTGAGGTCCTTTGGCAGTCCTACTCTTTCCAGACATAAAAAACGAGAAAGTAGAAAGAAACTTAGGTTCCAAATTCACTATGCTTTCACGAGTGTTTATCAGAGTTAGGATGGCATATTGGCACTGCTTTTAGCGTGCTGACTCACAGCTCCAGACCTATGGTGCTGTTGTATGAACTTGGAATGTTCCCCATGCGACTGTGCGGTTTCTTCTCATTGTTCTGGTGGCCTCCCACATCCCAAAGTGTGCAGGTTGTAGATTAATCCAGATACTTGTCCAAATGTCTGATGTCCAAATGTAAGATAGACACAAAATGCTGGAATGGGTGACGTTTCGGGTCGAGACGCTACTTCAGACTGAAGAAGGGTCTCGACCCGAAATGTCACCCAAACCTTCTCTCCAGAGATGCTGCCTGTCCCACTGTTACTCCAGCATTTTGTGTCAATCTTCAGTCTAAACCAGCATCTGCAGATCCTTCCAACACATCTCTTAAAATGTGCCCTAATGTACCTGTTTCAACTGCGGGCAAACTAATCTCATCGAACCAGTACTGTAGTCTTTCCTTTGAAGAAAGGATGCAACATTGTCCCAGCACATTTTTCAATCTGATAAATGATGGAAAATGCTGCATTAGCCACTTCCAAATGAAACTCTCCTACTGAGTGCAGGTGCAGGTTCACAACCCGAAAAATCAACAATCCCTTTAACTCCACATATGTTGGTCGACCCACTGAGTTCCTCTGTGGTTTGTTTTATGCTGTGAGTGGTAGCCATTTGGTGAGGGAATGGGACATGACTTGCTCAAGCAAATTCTTAAACTTAATTATGATCCGGGCTTTTAGCTTCTTGACTGGGAGCAGGAACTCTGGCCCTTTTACATGGTACTAGACCAAGTGGACTCATTGGGCCCAAACCTCTCCTGCATTGGTGGAGCACCCTCTCCTCCCCCACTCCCCCATCCCTCTTCCCCCCCCCCCCCCCACTCCCCACCTCCCCCTCCCCTCTCCCCCTCCTCTTCCCCTCTCCCCCCCCACTCCCCCCTCCCCTCTCCCCCCACTCTCTCCCCCTCCCCTACCCCAACCCCCTTCCCCTACCCCCCACTCCATACCCCTCACCCCCCCTTATCCTCCCTCCTCCCCCTCCCTCCCTCCACTCTCTCCCTCCCTCCACCCCCCTCCCTCTGAGATAGATTTAAACTTTAAAATGTGAATAGCTTTAAAAATATAACACCGATTTTAATGAAACTTCTTCCATTAGCACCAAAGGGACGACAGTGAGTAAGGTGGGCCTAAAATTGGTGCGTTATCGTGTATCGTTTTGGCTGTAGTTATCATATCATATCATACACATACAGCCGGAAACAGGCCTTTTCGGCCCACCAAGTCCGTGCCGCCCAGCGATCCCCGTACATTAACACTATCCTACACCCACTAGGGACAATTTTTACATTTACCCAGCCAATTAACCTACATACCTTCAGGAACAAACAAACAAGCAAACAAGAGTTTTAGTATATAGACTAGACCAAGTGGACCCGTTGGGCCCAAACCTCTCCTGCATTGGTGCAGCACCCTCTCCTCCCCCTCCTCCTCTCCTCCCACCCTCCCCCCCTCCCCTCTCACCCTCCGCTCCCCTCCCCCCTCCCTCCATCCCCCTCCCACTCACCTTTCCCTCCCCTCCCCTTTCCCTCCCCTCCCCCTCCACTCTTCCCCTTCCCTTCCCCTCCCCTTCCCATCCTCCCGTTCCCTCCCCCCCACTCCATCCCCCTCAATCCCCCTTATCCTCCCCCCTCCCCCCTCCCACCCTCCACCCCCTCCCCCCTAGGAGATAGATTTAAACTTTAAAATGTGAATAACTTTAAAAATATAATACCGATTTCAATGAAACTACTTCCATTTGCACCAAAGGGACGACGGTGAGTAAGGTGGGCCTAAAATTGGTGTGCTATCATGTACCGTTTTGGCTGTACGTCAGGAACAAACAAACAAACAAACAAGAGTTTTAGTATATAAATGGTGCAAGAATCAATGCAATCAGTGCACTTGCCAAAGTAATCACGAGCCTCATTAATCATGAATTTAAATTTCTTCCTTCAAGAGACAGCATTAGTGATACTGTTAAGAACAATAAATGTGAGTTACCCAATGAAATCTAAATACTGAATCCAATTTGCAATTCTTCAGGATAATTGAAAGAAATTTGCATACAAAACAGATTATTCTACACTCACGATATTTTTGACCTTTAATGTAATGTCCTTGCCTGGGAAATGTTTAAAACACCATCAGAAACTGAATGGGTTGTACGAAAGTGACAGTGAAAATGTATTCTTCAGTGTCACAATATAAATCTAAATGTTCTGAATATTAAAGTATCTTTACACCTAATACTTCCATCTGTTTCTCATCCATCAGCTCTTGGCCATTTGCAAGCGGGTATTTTCTTAAGATATGTATCACATGTAGCAATCTAAAATCCTGTTTTTCTAAAAATAGAATTATCTTTGATCTACAGCTACTACCACAACATCAGCACACTGGGGATCAGCTGCTTCTGAACTCAAACATGGATATGTCTAGTAAATATATCTCTATATATTTAGCAATATTTTACATTGCAACAACACGGTTTTTATCAGCCATGTTCCACAGCTTTGCGAGCCTTCCCCAGTGACAATTTTTCTACCTCTTTTTGTCCTGCTGCAATCAGTTGCATCTCATACTTTTCATGTAACTCCAATGTTTTTAACATCAACTTTTGTCTTGGACAACTATCCCCTCTGCCCCTTATTTATTAGTTTAGTTTAGTTTAGAGATACAACGCAGAAACAGGCCCTTCGGCCCACCGAGACCAGTGATCCCCACACATTAACACAAGCCTACACACGCTAGAGACAATTTCCCATTTATACCAAGCCAATTAATCTGCAACCCTGCACATCTTTGGAGTGTATGAGGAAACCGGAGATCCCGGAGAAAGCCCACACAGGTCACGGGGAGAACGTACAAACTCCATACAGACGGCATCTGTAGTCAGGATCGACCCCGGGTCGCTGGGGCTGTAAGGCAGCAACTCTACCGCTGCGCCACCATGCCGCCCTATTCCTAACTTCTTGGCTGCAATTTGATCTTCCTCTCTGCTTTTAACTTAGATCACTTTTAGTTCTTCTTATATTCACGCAATTACTCTCTTCCCATTTTTCGTATCTCTGGGTAACTTCTCCTCGTACCAATTCTGCATTTAGAGATACAGCGAGGAAACAGGCCCTTCGGCCCACCGAGTACGCGCCGCCCAACGATCCCCACACATTAACATTATCCTACACACACTAGGGACAATATTTACATTTACATACCTACATACCTGTGCGTCTTTGGAGTGTGGGAGGAAACCGAAGATCTCGGAGAAAACCCACGCAGGTCACGGGGAGAACGTACAAACTCCGTACAGATGGTGCCTGTAGTCAGGATCGAACCTGAGTCTCCGGCGCTGCATTCACTGTAAGGCAGAAACTCCACCGCTGTGCCACCGTGCCGCCCTTATGCATTATTATTGCATAAGAACTAGTTATCATTTCAGCTTGGTTCAGCCAGGTTCTGCTACAACACATCTGGTTTCCTATGCCCCCAGTACGAGAGGCAGGATCCTGTGTTCTCCCACTGCTCTTCGCCACACCTAAATTTCAGTCATGGATTTCTATTCCTAATTATTCATCTGCAGAATATTTGACACTTGAGAAGATTTTCAGCTGGACATCTTCTGCTTCCCCTTCCAAAAACTTGCTCTGGCAGCTGAAAGTTAGTTGAGAGGCCTGGATTAATCATCTCCCCTGCTGAATCAACCGAGAGGGAAAGCCTTTAGTTTAGTTTAGTTTAGTTTAGAGTTTAGAGATACAGCATGGAAGCAGGCCCTTCATCCACTGTGTCCACGCTTACCATTGATCACATATTCACACTAATTCTATATATTTTCAATTTTTCACTTTTTAATTGAGTACCAATAGGTTTTGCACTGTTTAAATATGTGAAGTGCATATTCTCTTGTAAATCCAGACATAGTCTCAAGTAGAATTTACTAATTAAATGCAGATCATTTCAGTAATTAGTTGCCAGGCTTTAGGAAGCTTAATTAAAATGCTTGTGCTGTCAGAACATCTCTGGAGATACTGAAAATGTGTGAGTGCTCCTCCAGGTCGCATGTGAACCTTCTGGAGGAGAACAGTCAGTGCATTTTCATCCTGACTCCAGTATCGTTAAGACAGACTTTGTTCTCTCCCACTCATTAAATAACTACTTGTATTACACTCTCATATTTTTTAAATGGAATGGGAGTGCATATTTGGACCGAGTTGCTAGAGGAAGTGGTGGAAGCAGGCACTATAAAACATTTAAAAGACATTTGGACAGATGCAGGGATGGAAAGTTTTAGACAGATGTGGGTCAAGACACCAACGTCCCTCTCAATGTCAGTTAAATTAAAGCTTCAATTTCCTCGGCGTAAACTTTACCCATAATCTATCCTGGACCAACCACATTGAAGCCATGGCTAAAATAACAAGGAAAGACTCTACTTCCTCGGGAGATAAAGGAAATTTGGCATTTCTCCAATGATTCTTAAGGGCCTGTCCCACAGGCGATTTTAAGGCGACTGCCGGCGACTAGGCTGTCGCCGACAGTTCGCCGGGGTGTCGCGGGCATGATCGTGAGGAGTCTTCAAAGAATCGCAGTGGATTTCGGCGCATCGCTGAGAAATCAACCAGTATGAAATTTCTCGGCGACAGCTGGCTTGTTGCCAGGCATCGTTGCTTATTGCGGGCGCTGTCGCATGCTGTCCCCAGGTTTGCTAGGTTCTCTTAGATGCATTTAGAAGCACATAATATTAAATTAAGTAAAGTCATTTGAAGATACCATAAAATACTTGTGTTTAACCAATTTATTTACCATCAGGACATTTGACAGGTAGATTGGAGGCGACAGTTTGACGGTCAGGTAAGCGTGGGAATTTTCGCGATGTTTATAGCCATCAGCAATTACATTTAAAGTGGGCTCCCAACCCAGATATGCAACCCAGAAACCAGATATGCATCTCCCGTACATTTTCAAAGAATGCCCACACTCTTAATACTGCTATTAGTAAACTGGAAGTCAATCCAGTTTATGCCTTGTTACCGTGAAGCTTGGTTTTCAAGTAACCCGGGCACATTGTTATATTTCAAAATTCTCAAGTAATTACCGACGTGTCAGTGATTTCAGCGAAAATTAGGATGCCGGAGAAGCATTGACAGCGTGGGAATTTCGCGATGTTTCCAAAGAAGGTGTAATCTCGACCTGACTCGGCATTGTCATGGTCATTGTCGTAGGGTAAAAGAAAATGTTGGCGATCTGCTATGACTTTGACAGTCGTTGGCAGTCGCCTAAAAAATCGCCTAAGTGGGACAGACCCTTTACAGATGTATTCTTCTACAGACGCACCATAGAATGCATATGGTTGGGTTGCTTTCAATCAGGTTGCATCACAGCTTGGTTTGGGAACAGCTCTACCCAAGAGGGCAAGAAATTGTTGAAAATTGTGGATGTTGCCCAGACTATCACACAAACCATACTCTCCACCATTGACTCCATTGACATTTCATGCAACCCTGGGAAAGAGGCCAACATAATCAAGAGCCTTTTCCATCCCGGTCAGTCCCTCTTCTCCCTGCTCCCATTGGGCAGAAAATACAGAAGCTTGAAAGCACATAGCACTCAGAATCAAGAACAGCTTTTTTCCCTCTATTACCAGACTTCTGAATAATTCTCCCATAAGCTGGGGTGCAGTCCCAGTCTTCCAACATTCTTCATTGCAGTCATTGAACTTTTTCTCTGGAGCTGTAATGTTACAGCGCTGAAAACTATATTCTGCACTCTGGTATTTTTCTATTTGCTCGAGTCATGGGGCTTGGGTCGGCCCGCTACGGACCTTTCACCGTCCGGTGCGGCCGGGAACGTGGCAAATTCAACAGCCGGACCGCGGGAGAAGACGGCAGGGAAGGGAAAAGTCATTCTGGCCTTCCATCACAGTGAGGAGGTGACTGGAGGAGACTCACTGTGATGGATGTTTCTTTTGTTTGGTGTTGGTTTATGATTGTGTGTGTTATTGCTTATTTTTATTGCTCTTATTGTTGGACTGTGGGAAATCTTTCATTTCACTGCACATTTATGTGTATGTGACAAATGAACTTGACTATTGACTGTTGACCTTTTGCACACATGTGTGACTTGATTGTATTCTTGCATTTTATCTGATTAATTGGGTATGATGTGAACTAAAGCTTTTCGCTGTATCTCCGCACACATGACAATAATGAATCAATACCAATATCAAAGCACAGGCAAATGGGACTAACATAGATGGACATCTTAGTCAGTATGAGTTGGGCCGAAGGCTGTCTCCTTGCTGTATTACCCTGTGATTCGAAATATATTCAAGATTAAAATCAATGGATTTTGGTCATGAGAGAATTAAGGGCTATATAAAATATAAATAGAAGTCAGCTCAAACATGAGGAGCACTACCCTGTTGCTTTATGTAGTAGTCCACGAGGGAGGATGAATTAAATTTAGCATCCTACCTGAAAGAAAGTTCAGAAGGTAGACACAAAATGCTGGAGTAACTCAGCAGGTCAGGCAGCATCTGTGGAGAGAAGGAATGGGTGACGTTTCAGATAATAACTGGAATTTTTTGGGGGGCATTTCATGAAATAGCATACTATTGTTTCTTTCAAAACCAATATTTTCCAATTTCTCATATTAAAAAAAGTATACTGTTTTTCTGTTTTTACTACCATGGTGAATAACATCTAATTTCCCCCAAGTTTATGCTCCATTACTGCTAACTCACTTTATCTTTCAATAGCTATTTGCAGAATCGTTGAGGCCTTCTCAAAGTCTTCCATAGCAATTACACAGGTGAGGGTCCAGCATTTATTAGTGCAGCAGCCCAATAATAACAGCCTGAAGAAAACTATGTCCGATGTATTCCATGTTTAAACCTTTCATTAATTCTCCATCTGCCTCATATAATATGCTAAACTGATGAGTCCTCTACAATATAGACAATAGACAATAGACAACAGGTGTAGGAGTAGGCCATTCAGCCCTTCGAGCCAGCACCGCCATTCAATGCGATCATGGCTGATCACTCTCAATCAGTACCCCGTTCCTGCCTTCTCCCCATACCCCCTCACTCTGCTATCCTTAAGAGCTCTATCCAGCTCTCTCTTGAAAGCATCCAACGAACTGGCCTCCACTGCCTTCTGAGGCAGAGAATTCCACACCTTCACCACCCTCTGACTGAAAAAGTTCTTCCTCATCTCCGTTCTAAATGGCCTACCCCTTATTCTTAAACTGTGGCCCCTTGTTCTGGACTCCCCCAACATTGGGAACATGTTATCTGCCTCTAATGTGTCCAATCCCCTAATTATCTTATATGTTTCAATAAGACCCCCCCTCATCCTTCTAAATAACAACACTTTGTTCCTAATCCGATAAAATGTCAGTTGAAAACACACAAATTCCCCTCATCTGCCCTCCCCGTAAAAGCATAAAAATATTTATAATGTTTGACAAACACATTTTTCCAATTATAAAACCATATTGATTCCGCCAAATCATATTATGATTTTCTCAGTGATCTGTTCCACATGTTCACTAATCGATTCCAATATTTTTCTGACAACTGATGTCGGGCTAAATGGACAATAGTTCCTGAGTTTTTTTCTCTCTCCCTCTCCCTCCCCCTTTTTTAAAAATCATAATGTTTTTGCCTTCAATTCTGCTGTAATTGCTTCAAAATGTAGAGATTTCCGGCAGATAACAGCTTATTCACCGTCCATCTCTGCAGACACCTCTTCTAAAATCACAAAATGCACACCGAGGGATTTTGGTGGGGATTTGTCATATTTTTGTCTCCTAATTTCTTCAGTACTTTCTGTTTAAGATTCCCATTGGCATTAGAACCTTATAAGTGTCCAACAAGAAAAATTGGTCAGCTACAGAGTGCTCAAGCCTTTTCTGCTGCTTAATAACACACTAGCTGACATGGCTGTAACCCCCAACTCTGGGAACTCCATGATAATATTTCATCTCCTTGATTATCCAGAATGTACTTATCTTTGACTTAAAAATATTTAATGACTCTGCTTCCATTGCCTTTTGAGGAAGACAGTTCCAAACACTGTCGACTCTGAGAGAAATCGTGTCTTGTGGTGTTTGCTGTGGTGGAAATTGATATGATATTTGGTCCGTGGTGCACCTTTTTCATTTTTCTCCATTGTGGTTTCACCTGCTAAAACAAAAGCAGGAAAAGTTGAAAAGATTCAGCAGCTCGTCTCAATAATAGTTTTTTCAGTAATTCCATTTACCCCTGACGACCAATATTAATTTTTGCACTGCCTCCTTAATGTATCATAGTCCAAATTTTACCGATCTTATTTAACCAAGAATTAAAAAAAACACATTATGCAATCATACTTTTGACTGTAGAAGCTGACTGTGCACAAAATTGCTGTCTAATTTTCAACAGTAGCTCCAACAAACATTATTGACACCCTGAGGTCTCAAAATGTGCAAAATAATTCAAAATTTTACTTTCTTAAACAGGACAAAAATGCCCCAAGCAATATGTGTGTAACCCTTCCATGACACGCCCATGTACAAACATGATGAATAGTAAAGTGGACAGGTGGTCACTACTAAGTCCTCTATTACCAAACCAAACATATCCATTGGTTATTTTACTTTTCCGCGATTAAAGACGAAATGCATAATCTATTAGTACTGCTAAATAGATGATGTGTTATCATCGGCAAAGAAATGATACAGCACAGAAACTAGCTCTTTGGCCCAACTCTTCCATGCTGACCAAGATGCCCTGTCTAAGCTAGTCCCAGTAGTCACTGTTTGGCATATATCCTTTTGAAACGTTCTTATCCATGTACTGTACCTGTCCAAGTGTCTTTTACTATCTGCCTCAATTACCTCCTCTGGCAGCTCATTCGATATACCCACCACCTTCTGAGTGAAAAAGTTGCCCTTCAAGTTCGTATTCGATCTCTCTCCTTAAGCATATGTCCCCATGTATTTGATTCCCCTACCCTGAGTAATAGACTCCGTGCACTCACCCTATCTGTACCCCTCATGCTATTAATTGAAATAAAATTCCACGATGCACTATTGTAATCAGTGCTTAGCTCTACCAATTGGGCTGAATCTAAGTGCAATAATGTGTCACATAAACCTAACCAAAGCACAAAACGCAGCAGAATATAAATTGTGCATTATTGTGCAATAAAATGATTAAATTATCTTATTTATATTTTGTAGAACCAAATTATTCTATAGGTTATTAAGGTGGTTCTCTTCAGTCTCAATATGTATTTTAATAAGTAGTCTGAAGAAGGGTCTCGACCAGAAACGTCACCCATTCCTTCTCTCCTGAGATGCTGCCTGACCTGCTGAGTTACTCCAGCATTTTGTGAATAAACATCTTTGATTTGTACCAGCATCTGCAGTTATTTTCTTATATTAATAAGTAGGCTGGCCAATTGTTTTCATGTAAGTATTGCATTTTTAAAGTGTGTGAAGGAGAGTGAGAGAGCAACCTGCTTCAAATATAATTTTATCACATTCATATTTCAAATGGTAATAGTACAGCAGCCAGGTAACTATGCTGGGATCTCTGTGATGTCGACAAATGACTTGGACATGAATATAAATGTGGTGGTTAGTAAGTTTGCGTTTGACATCAAGATTGGTGGAGTTGCAGACAGTGAGTGAAGGCTGTCAAAGGGTAGAGTGGGATATCGATCAATTGTTGAAATGGGCAGAGAAATGGCAGATGGAATGGAAAGACTCATCTACTCTTAATTTCTCTATTTCCGTCACATCTACTCCCAAGATGAGGCTTTCTATTCTAGGACATCGAGATGTCCTCTTTCTTTAGTAAACGTCGTCTCCCGACTGTTGTCATAGATGGATCCCTCACCTGCGCCTCCTCTGCATCCCAATAGTTCTGCTCCTGCTCCTCCTTCGCACAGACGGAACAAGGATAGAGTTCTCCTGGTATTTACCTTTATCCCCGCCAGCCTAGGCATCCAATAAATCATTCTCTCACATTTCCGTCACCACTAATGCGATCCCACCACTGGTCAGATCTTCCCACCTTGTGCAGAGACCAACACCTTGGTACACACATCCATTCTCATCCCAACTACATCCTCAGCAGATACTTTCACCCACAACTGCAGGAGATATAACACCTGTCCTTATACCTCCACCATCACCTTCATCCAGGGACCCCAGCAGTCCTTCCTGGCGAGACTGAGGCTTACGTGCACCTCTCTAAACATCATGTACTGCATCCGGTGTTCCCGATATGTCTTCCTTCATATTGGTCCACCAAGGCTACTGGATTTCTTGCTTGCTAACCATTTTAACTCCTCTTCCCATTCCCATACTGACCTTCCTGTCCTGGGCCTCCTCCATTGCCAAAGTGAGACCACACACACATTGGAGGAATAACATCTCATATTCTGCTTGAGTAGCTTACAAGCCAATGGGATGAACATTGAATTCTCCAACTTATGGGAACTAACCTAAACCCCATCCCTTCTCTCCCCTCCCCCTTCTTTCTCCCCCATCTCTTCCTTGTGAGCCTCCTAGACTTGCACTTATTTCCCCCCTTACCTCCCCCCCCCCCTCTCCACACACATTTTTTCCTCTCGCTTCATAATTTGCAGCTCTCTTATCTTTATCTTTTCATCTTTGCCTTTGTCCATCTATCCATCTATCAACCCTCCCCGCATCACCTACAGTGCCCTCCATAATGTTTGGGACATTTATTTATTTGCCTCTCCACTCCACAATTTGAGATTTGTAATAGAAAAAAATCATGTGGTTAAAGTGCACATTGTCAGATTTTGATAAAGGCCATTTTTATATATTTTGGTATCACCATGTAGAAATTACAGCAGTGTTATACATAGTCCCCCCATTTCAGGGTATTGAGAGACATTGGAATGGGGAGGTGTTTGAACTGAATGAAGGGAGTGAGATAAAATTTGAATAGGAAGAGTAAAATGAAAGAGGTAGACATGATTAGGGCAGGAAACAGGACTGTTGCTGCCAGGGGGATATGGAAAGAATATCCAGAGATGTTGTCTGTCCCACTGAGTTACTCAAGACACGGTGGCGCTGCGGTAGAGTTGCTGCCTTACAGCGAATGCAGCGCCGAAGACCCGGGTTCGATCCTGACTACGGGTGCTGTCTGTACGGAGTTTGTACGTTCTCCCCGTGACCTGCGTGGGTTTTCTCCGAGATCTTCGGTTTCCTCCCACACTCCAAAGACATACAGGTATGTAGGTTAATTGACTGGGTGAATGTCAAAATTGTCCCTAGTGTGTGTCGGATAGTGTTAATGTGTGGGGATCGCTGGGCGGCGCGGACCCGGTGGGCCGAAGGGCCTGTTTCCGCGCTGTATCTCTAAATCTAAAAATCTAAAATTAAAAAAATCTAAAGGGTTTGTGTCTATCTTCAATGTAAACCAGCATCTGCAGTTCCTTCCTACAAATGTAACTGCTGTTTGTTTTTTGTATTAGAACATACTCATATCAATGTTTTTTTAGCAGTTATCAGTTTTGCTGCAACCAAACTGATTCTACTTCCTAGTATTTTGAATTATGAATATTTCTTATTTCTGCCCTTGCATCCTGTATAATCAGAGCTTCCCCATGTCTCTATTTCCATTTCATTTGTTCATTTCCAAACATAAAGTCATGAAATATTTAACTCTCAGATTTGGTCACCAAGCAACCATGACTCTAATGCTGTTAACTCAACTATATTTATCTCTTTTTGGCCGATTAGTACATGTGCCTTGTTGCAAGTATGGCAAGCATTATGTTACAACAATTTTACTTTTAATTTTTTATCACAATTTTACTCCATTTGATTTTATTTACTTTCACTGCTAGAATGTCCATTATTTCCTGTCTCACAATGCTTATCAAGCTGCTTCTTTGCTATATGATTTTATTTTTTTTCTTCTCCCCCTTTCTTTAACGCAATACAATCATGTTAAATTCAGGCTCAGACCATTGACCTGAAGGGTGCTTAAGATTTTCATGCACATTCACGATGTTCATATTGGGGCTGTCAATGTCATTTCATTTTTGCATTGGTGAGCTGCTTCAGCTGTGTGCAGGTGTTGCTTGATGGCTTTGTTGCTGTTTCCTGTCATTATCTGCTGATTCCAAAGCAAAAAAAACCCCACATTGGCTGGAAATTTTGGAGATTTGGCTAATAGCAAATACTCATGAAAACAGAACGCATTTATGCAAGAAAAGTAGTGTTTACACTTAATATCCTGGATGAAGGTTTGAACAACCATTTGATTGTTTTCTCCAGAGAGTCCCACAGCCCATCATGTCCGAAATAATCAAGGTTTTATAAACTTGGATCATGACCTCCACGGTATTATATTCCATTGCACAGCTAATTAAGGCTATCATATCTTGTCTTCTTCACCACTCTATTTACCTGTGCTGCCATCTTTCAGGATCCTTTGAAGTTACACCGAGTCCTTCCGACATTTATTGTATATGCCCCATCATTTATCAGACATCCCAAAATGTATCAACTTGAACCTATTGAGGTAAATTCACTCCACCATTGCCATGCCTAATTTTCCACTTAATCAATACCTTTTTGTAAGGCGGGTCTATCTCACCATGATCAACAACATTATTACTGTTTGTGTCATCTGAAAACGTATTAATCATGCCTCCTACAAGCATATTCAAACTGCTCATGTTTATCATGAACAGTAAGGGTCTCAGCACCAACGTCTGTGACACACCATGAGTCAGAGGCTTCCAATCATAACAGCAAGCCTGCCACCTTCATGAGGATGTTGCCAGGAGGGACTGGTGGGACAGAGCTCTCTGGAGAGGTTGGGTAGGCTGGGACTCTATTTCTTGGAGTGCAGGAGGATGAGGAATGATCTCATAGAGGCGTATAAAATCATGAGAGGAATGGATCAGGTAGATGCACAGAGTCTCTTGGCCAGAGTAGGGGGATCGATGAGGTATGTGAAGAGGAAAAAAATAGTTAAGACAAATGTGGGTCCCTTGACGACAGAAGCAGGTGAATTTATTATGGGGAACAAGGAAATGGCAAACAAGTTGAACAGGCACTTTTGATCTTTCTCCACTGAGGAAGACACAAACAATCTCCCAGATGTACTAGCGGCCAGATGTCCGAGGGTGACGGAGGAACTGAAGGAAATTCACATAAGGCAGGAAATGGTGATGGTAGACTGATGGGACTGAAGGCTGATAAATCCCTAGGGCCTGATGGTCTGCATCCCAGGGTACTTAAGGAAATGGCTCTAGAAATCGTGGACACATTGGTGATCATTTTCCAATGTTCTATAGATTCAGGATTAGTTCCTGTGGATTGGAGGGTAGCTAACGTGATCCCACTTTTTAAGAAAGGAGGGAGAGAGCAAACAGGGAATTATAGACCAGTTAGCCTGACATCAGTGGTGGGGAAGATGCTGGAGTCAATTATCAAAGAAGAAATAGCTAAACATTTGGATAGCAGTAACAGGATCGTTCTGAGTCAGCATGGATTTACGAAGGGGAAATCTTCTGAATTCTTCTGGAAATTTTTGAGGATGTAACTAGGAAAATGGACAAGGGAGAGCCAGTGGATGTAGTATACCTGGACTTTCAGAAAGCCTTTTATAAGGTACCACAGAGGAGATTAGTAGGCAAAATTAGAGCACATGGTATTGGGGGTAGGGTACTGACATGGATAGAAAATTGGTTATCAGACAGGAAGCAAAGAGTAGGGATTAACGGGTCCCTTTCAGAATGGCACGTAGTGACTAATGGGGTACCGCAAGGCTCGGTGCTGGGACCGCAGCTATTTACAATGTACATTAATGATTTAGATGTAGGGATTAAAAGTAACATTAGCAAATTTGCGGATGACACAATGCTGGGTGGCAGTGTGAACTGTGAGGAGGATGCTATGAGGATGCAGGGTGACTTGGACAGGATGTGTGTGTGGGCGGATGCATGGCAGATGCAGTTTAATATGGATAAATGTGAGGTTATCCACTTTGGTGGCAAGAACAGGAAGGGAGATTATTATCTGAATGGTGTCAAGTTAGGAAAAGGGGAAGTACAACGAGATCTGGGTGTCCTTGTTCATCAGTCACTGAAAGTAAGCATGCAGGTACAGCAGGCAGTGAAGAAAGCTAATGGCATGTTGGCCTTCATAACAAGTGGAGTTGAGTGTAGGAGCAAAGAGGTCCTTCTGCAGTTGTACAGGCCCCTAATGAGACTACACCTGGGGTTTTGTGTATAGGTTTGGTCTCCAAATTTGAGGAAGGACATTCTTGCAATTGAGGGAGTACAGCGTAGGTTCACAAGGTTAATTTCCAGGATGGTGGGACTGTCGTATGTTGAAAGACTGGAGCGACAGGGCTTGTATACACGGGATTTTAGAATGATGAGAGGGGATCTTTTGAAACAAATAAGATTATTAAGGGATTGGACACGCTAGAGGCAGGAAGTATGTTCCTGATTTTGGGGGAGTCCAGAACCAGGGGCCGCAGTTTAAGAATAAGGGGTAGGCCATTTAGAACGGAGATGAGGAAAAACCTTTTCACTCAGAGAGTTGTGAATCTGTGGAATTCTCTGCTTTCAAGAGAGAGTTAGATAGAGTTCTTAACGATAGCGGAGTCAAGGGATATGGGGAGAAGGCAGGAACGGGGTACAGATTGTGGATGATCAGCCATGATCACAGTGAATGGCGGTGCTGGCTCGAAGGGCTGAATGGCCTACTCCTGCACCTATTGTCTATTGTCTATTGACCAGCGGACATAGGTTTAAGGAGAAAGGGGAAAGATTTAATAGGAATCTGAGAGGTAACCTTTTCACGCAGAGGTTGGTGGGTGTATGGAACGAGCTGCCAGAGGAGGTAATTGAGGCTGGGACTATCCCAACATTTAAGAACCAATTCGACAGGTACAAGAATAGGACCAGTTTAGAGGGATATGGGTCAAACGCAGGCAGGTGGAACTAATGTAACTGGGACATATTGGCGGTGTGGGCCAGTTGGGCCGAAGGGCCTGTTTCCACACTGCATGACTCTAAGACAGTATGAACTCTTTGGAAGTACTTACAATTTACCTTTATGCACTTGTGAAAGGATCACAAATTTAGGGCACGAATGGGATCTTGTGCAGTTTATAAGTTCTTAAGTTCATAAGTTATAAGAGCAGAATTAGGCCATTTGACCTGTCAGGTCTACTCTGCCATTCAATCATGGCTGATCTATCTTTCTTTCTCAACCCTATTCTCCTGCCTTCTCCCCATAATCTCTGACACCCGTACTAATCAGGAATCTATCAATCTCCACCTTAAAAATATCCATTGACGGCCTCCACAGCCTTTTGTGGCAATGAATTCCACATATTCTCTACCCTCTGACTAAAACATCATCTCCATACCCACCCTATCCAGGCCTTTGACTATTCGGTAAGTTTCAATAAGGTCTCACCTCTTCCTTCTAAACTCCAGTGTTTACAGGCCCAGTGCAATCAAACACTCATCATACGTTAACCCAATCATCCTTGGGATCATTCTCGCAAACCTCCTCGGGACCCTCTCCAACGCTAGCACATCCTTCCTCAGATACGGGGCCCAAAACTGCTCACAATACTCCAAATGTCTGACCAGCACCTTATGAAGCCTCAGCAGTACATCCCTGGGATCTTTGGGATTGCTGAAGGGCATTGAGGATCTTTGGGGCATTGAGGATTTTTGCTTCGCAAGTTTAAGTGAATGTGAAACTGATTAATTTATGGTATTTGTACATGCACACTGAAACTCATTAGACTAGGTCCACCACATTAAGAATACACAAAGATGCAAAACAAAAAGTCGAACATGTCTATAATACAATAAAATATTGACACCAATATTATAAACAGGACTTCAGATATGCTCTAAACATAATCTGCATACACTTATATTCAATTGCCCTCACAAAAAAATATATAATTCTGTTGCTTTCCTGGTTAGTTGTAACTGCTTAGTAGTTTTCTGTGAATCATGCACTGGAATTTGCAGATCCCTGTTCATCTCGGAGTTGTGCAAATTTTCACCATTTTGATAATGTACCTTTTATTCAGACTTCCTTCCAAAATGGAAACAAAAATCACATTTCCCCATATTACAGTATTCTCCATTTGTGACATCTTTGCACATTCATATGATCCATCTATATGCCTTTGAGTTCTTCTTATACCCTCTTCAGAACTGCTTTGCTATTGATCTTTATGTTCTCAACTAGTTTATCAATCATAGCTTTGGTGCCTTCATACATGTAATTTATATAAATTACAAAGAGTTGAGACTCCAGCATCCTGTGGCACAGCTTTTGTTTCATTTTGACAACCAGAAAAAGGTCTATTATATATTTTATTTGTTCCCAGCCAATCTCAGCCACTATCTCTGCCAAAATGTTGCCTTGCTATCTACTATCCATGTCAATAATGTGAAACTGACAAGCAACTGCAGTATTTCCAAGCCACGTGAAACTTCTTTGCATGGTTTATGAGGCCTTTTCAAGGACTACAATTGTACAAAAGGAAAAAACAACTCCACAAATTGATGGTCATTGTAGTGAATTGAGATGCCAGCAGTGAATGAGGTCTGAATCACACCGATGGTGTCACTGGATTTGCACTCCTTGAGTGAAGTGAAGAACATTACATCATGCTCTGGATTTGTGCCCGTAGACGATAGAAGAACCTTGATGTGTCAGAAAATCAGTCATTTGCTGCAGGAAATCTGGACCTGACTTTAAGTCAAGTACTTATGTCACTGGGCAAAAACAGACTGGTGGAGAGAAATAGCCTGATGATGTTTTGGGTCAGGATACTTTATCAGACTCAAACAGTGGGGGAGAGAAAAGGTGGAAAACAGAGATAGGGGTGGGACAAAGCCAGGGACGATGGATACACAAGAGGGGCAAAGCTAGGGAAGATGGATACACAAGAGGGGCAAAGCCAGGGAAGTTGGATACACGTGAGGAGTTGTGATTAGCATATGGATGGGGAAAGTGACAAAGGCCTGAGGTAAAACAGAAACATAGAGCATCACAGATCATTGAACAGTACAGAATGGACCAGGTCCTTCGGCCCACAATGTCCGTGCCATACATGATGCCAAGTTAAATTAATCTCCTCGGCCTGCATATGATCCACATCCCACCATTCCCTGCATATCCATGTGCCTATCTAATAACCTCTTAAATGCCATGATCATATTTGCCTGCACCGTCACCCCGGGCAGCACATTCCAAGCACCTACTATTTTCCAATTGCCCCACAAATCTCCTTTAAACTTTGTCACTCTCTCCTTAAATCTATGGCCTCTTGTGTTGCCATTTCTACCCTGGAAAGGCATTCTGACTATCCCTATTTATGCCTCTCATATTTTTACTTCCATAGGAAAAAAACATAGAAACATCGAAGACAGTGAGTGAAGGCTGCCAAAGGGTAGAGTGGGATACAGATCAATTGAAGAAATGGGCGGAGAAATGACAGATGGAATGGAAAGACTCACCTACTTTTAATTTCTCTGTTTCCGTTGCATCTCCTCCCAAGATGAGGCTTTCTATTCTAGGACTGAGATGTCCTCTTTCTTTAGTAAACGTGGTTTCCCCCCTGCTGACATAGATGGATCCCTCACCTGCGTCTCCTCTGTATCCCATAGTTCTGCTCTTGCGCCTCCTTCACACAGATGGACCAAGGATCGAGTTCTCCTGGTATTTACCTTTATCCCCACCAGCCTAAACATCCAATAAATAATTCTCTCACATTTCCACCACCACTAATGCGATCCCACCACTGGCCAGATCTTCCCACCTTCTGCAGAGCCCAATAGTCATCCATTCCATCCCAACTACCTCCTCAGCAGATATTTTCACCCGCAACTGCAGGAGATATAACACCTGTCCTTATACCTCCACCATCACCTTCATCCAGGGACCCCAGCAGTCCTTCCTGGTGAGACTTAGGTTTACGTGCACCTCTCCAAACATCATGTACAGCATCCAGTGTTCCCAATGTGTCTTCCTTCATATTGGTCCACCAAGGCTACTGGATCTCCATTTTAACTCCTCCATTGCCAAAGTGAGACCACACTCACACTGGAGGAATAGCATCTCATGTTCTGCTTGAGTAGCTTACAAGCCAATGGGATGAACATTGAATTCTCCAATTTATGAGAACTAACCTAAACCCTATCCCTTCTTTCCCCTCCCCCTTCTTTCTCCCCCATCTCTTAGTTGTGCGCCTCCGGGACTTGCATTTATTTCTCCCCTTCCCCCCCCCTCCACACACATTCTTTCCTCTCGCTTCATAATTCACAACTCTCTTATCTTTATCTTTTCATCTTTGCCTTTGTCCATCCATCCACCTATCAATGCTCCCCGTATCACCTGTATTTACCTATCACTTGCTTTGTCCTACCCCAACATCTCTTCCAGCATTCTTTCTCTCCCCCTTCCACCACCAGAATGAGCCTGAGGAATAGTCCAGACCCAAAACGTCACGTATCCATGTTCTCCAGGAATGCTGCCTGACCCTCTGAGTTATTGCAGCACTTTGGGTCTTTTATTGTAAACCAGCATCTGTACTTCCTTGTTTCCAGAGAAAATAACAGATGTGAAGGTGGGAAATCAGAATGAAAAAACTTTGAATCAGGCTGGAGAGGATACAGTATTTAAGGGATCGATCAAGGTATTAGAGGGTATTGAGAGAGAATGGAATGGGGAGGTGATTGAACAGAATGAAGGTAGTGGGATGAGATTTGAATAGGAAGAGTAAAATGAAAGAGGTAGACATGATTAGGGCAGAAACAGGACTGTTACTGATGGGGGTGTGGAAAGAATATCCAGAGATGCTGTCTGTCCCGCTGAGTTACTCGAGCATTATGTGTCTATCTTCAATGTAAACCAGCATCTGCAGTTCCTTCCTACAGATGTAACTGCTGTTTGCTTCTTGTATTAGAAAATACTCATATCAATGTTTTTTTAGCAGTTGTCATCAGTTTTGCTGCAACCAAACTGATTCTACTTCCTCGTATTTTGAATTATGAATATTTCTTATTACTGCTCTTGCATCCTGTATAATCAAAGCTTCCCCATGTCTCTATTTCCATTTCATCTGTTCATTTTCAAACATAAAGTAATGGAATATTTAACTCTCAGATTTGGTCACCAAGCACCCATGACTCTAATGCTGTTAACTCAACTATATTTATCTCTTTTGGGCCCATTAATACATGTGCCTTGTTGCAAGTATGGCAAGCATTATGGTACAACAATTTTACTTTTAATTTTTTACCACTATTTTACTCCATTTGATTTTATTTACTTTAATTGCGTGAATGTCCATTATTTCCTGTCTCACAATGCTTATCAAGCTGCCACTTTGCTATATGGTTTTATTTTTTTCTTCTCCCCCTTTCTTTAATGCAATACTCTCATGTCAAATTCAGGCTCAGACCTGAAGAGTGCTTAAGTCAATTCATTGACCTGAAGAGTGCTTAAGATTTTCATGCACATTCATGATGTTAATATTGGGGCTGTTAATGTCATTTCAGTTTTGCATTGGTGAGCTGCTTCAGCTGTGTGCAGGTGTTGCTTAATGGCATTGACGCTGTTCCCTGTCATTATCTGCTGATTCAAAAGCAAAAAAAACACCTACATAGGCTGGAGATTTTGTAGAAAATTTGGCTAATACTCAACAAATACTCATGAAAACGGAAAGCATTTCGCAGGCAGTGAAGAAAACCAATGGAAGGTTGGGCTTCATAACAAGAGGAGTTGAGTATAGGAGCAAAGAGGTCCTTCTGCAGTTGTACAGGGCCCTAGTGAGACCGCACCTGGAGTACTGTGTGCAGTTTTGGTCTCCAAATTTGAGGAAAGATATTCTTGCTATTGAAGGCATGAAGGTAGGTTCACTAGGTTAATTCCCGGAATGGCAGGACTGTCGTATGTTGAAAGACTGGAGCGACTAGGCGTGTATACGCTGGAATTTAGAAGGATGAGAGGGGATCTTATTGAAACATATAAAATTATTAAGGGATTGGACACGTTAGAGGCAGGAAACATGTTCCCAATGTTGGGTGAGTCCAGAACCAGGGGCCACAGTTTAAGAATATGGGATAGGCCATTTAGAACGGAGATGAGGAAAAACTTTTTCAGCCAGAGAGTTGTAAATCTGTGGAGTTCTCTGCCTCAGAGAGCAGTGGAGGCCAATTCTATGGATGCTTTCAAGAGAGAGCTAGATAGAGCTCTTAAAGATAGCGGAGTCAGGGGCTATGGGGAGAAGGCAGCAACGGGGTACTGATTGTGAATGATCAGCTATGATCACATTGAATGGCGGTGCTGACTCGAAGGCCCCAATGGCCTACTCGTGCACCTATTGTCTATTGTCTATTTTGCAAAAATAATAGTGTTTACACTTAATATCCTGGATGAAAATTTTAACAACCATATGTTTGTTTCCCCCAGTGAGTCCCAGAGCACAGTGACAGGTGCTTCAGCCCATCATGTCCGAAATAATCAAGGTTTTATAAAGTTGGATCATGACTTCCATGGTATTTCTTCCAATGCACAGCTAATTAAGGCGAGCATATCTAGTCTTCACCACTTTATTTACCTGTGCTGCCATCTTTCTAGATCCTTTGAAGTTACATCCCAAAATGTATCAACTTGAACCAATTGAGGTTCAAGTTCTCTCCACCATTGCCGTGCCTAACTTACCACTTAATCAATACCTTCTTGTAAGGCAGGTCTATCTTACACATTGTCAACAACATTATTACTTTTTGTGTCATCTGAAAACGTATTAATCATGCCTCCTACAAGCATATTCAAACTGCTCATGTTTATTATGAACAGTAAGGGTCTCAGCACCAACGCCTGCGACACACCGTGAGTCAGAGGCTTCCAATCATCATAGCAAGCCTGCCACCTTCATGCGGATGCTGCCAGGACTGGAGGGACTGAGCTCTCTGGAGAGGTTGGGTAGGCTGGAACTCTGTTCCTTGGAGCGCAGAAAGATGAGGGATGATCTTATAGAGGTGTATAAAATCATGAGAGGAATAGATTGGGTAGATGCACAGTCTCTTGCCCAGGGTAGGGGGATTGATGACCAGTGGACATGGGTTTAAGGTGAAAATGAAAAGATTTAATAGGAATCTGAGGGGTAACTTTTTGACACCAGAGGGTGGTGGGTGTATGGAACGAGCTGCCAGAGGAGGTAGTTGAGGCTATGACTATCCCATCGTTTAAGAAACAGTTAGACAATTACAAGGATAGGACAGGTTTAGAGGGATATGAGTCAAACATAGGCAGGTAGACCTAAAGTAGCTGGGACATATTAGCAGTGTGGGCCAATTGGGCCGAAGAGTCTGTTTCCACACTGCATGACTCTACACATTATCTTTGGAAGTCTTTGGAAGTATTTATAATTTACCTTAATGCACTTGTGAAACAATCACAAATTGAGGGCAGGAATGGGATCGTGTGCAGTTTATAATTTCTTAAGTTCATAAGTTATATGAGCAGAATTAGGCCATTTGACTTATTAGGTCTACTCTGCCATTCAATCATGGCTGATCTATCTTTCCTTCTCAACCCTATTCTCCTGCCTTCTCCCCATAATCCCTGACACCAGTACTAATCAGGAATCTATCAATCTCCACCTTAAAAATATCCATTGACGGCCTCCACAGCCTTTTGTGGCAATGAATTCCACAAATTCTCTACCCTCTGACTAAAGAGGTTCCTCCTCATCTCCTTACTAAAGGTACATCCTTTTATCCACTCGCAACAAGGACAGAATCCCCCTCGTTCTCACCTTCCACCCCACCAGCCAGCGGATCCAACAAATCATCCACCAACATTTCCGTCACCTACAACGGGACCCCACCACTGGCCATATCTTCCCATCCCCTCCCCTCTCTGCGTTCCGCAGAGACCGTTCCCTCCGTAACTCCCTGGTCCACTCGTCCCTTCCTACCCAAACCACCCCAACCCCGGGCACTTTCCCCTGCAACCGCACGAGATGCAACACCTGTCCCTTTACCTTCCCCCTCAACTCCATCCAAGGACCCAAACAGTCTTTCCAGGTGAGACAAAGGTTCACCTGCACCTCCTCCAACCTCATCTATTGCATCCGCTGCTCTAGATGTCAACTTATTTACATCGGCGAAACCAAGCGCAGGCTCGGTGATCGCTTCGCTGTACACCTGCACTCGGTCCGCATTGACCAAACTGATCTCCCGGTGGCCGAGCACTTCAACTCCCCCTCCCATTCCCAGTCAGACCTTTCTGTCATGGGCCTCCTCCAGTGCCATAGTGAGGCCCACCGGAAATTGGAGGAACAGCACCTCATATTTCGCCTGGGCAGTTTGCAGCCCAGTGGTATGAACATCAACTTCTCCAACTTTAGATAGTTCCTCTGTCCCTCCCTTCCCCTCCTCCTTCCCAGATCTCCCTCTATCTTCCTGTCTCCACCTATATCCTTCCTTTGTCCCGCCCCCCTGACATCAGTCTGAAGAAGGGTCTCGACCCGAAACGTCACCCATTCCTTCTCTCCTGAAATGCTGCCCGACCTGCTCCAGCATTTTGTGAAATAAATACCTTCGATTTGTACCAGCATCTGCAGTTATTTTCTTATAATAAAGAAATGAGTTCGGTGAAGTTAGCCAGGCAGAAACAATGGGCTGACCAGGGTAATTCTGTTTCTGAATTTTGTGTAAGATATAGAAGCAGGCAGTGTGGGGTTGAGGATCTATGAAGTTGGAGGCCATGAAAGGGAGATTTCTTAATGTGATGAGATCTGTCATGGTCCGGGAGATGATGGCCTGATATTCATGAGTGGGGTTGTAGTCCAGTATGAGGTTTGAGAAGGTGGCAGAAAGGTGGAAAAGCAGGAGTTAACCTGAGCAGTCAAACTCTAGGATTCAGGATATCTTTATTTGTCATCCAAAAAACAAGTCTTTTGGACGAGATTTCATCACCCACAGTCCAACAATAGAGCAATAAAATAAGCAAATTACACAACCCCAACCAACACAAAACAAAAAGAAACATCCATCACAGTGAGTCTCCTCCAGTCCCCTCCTCACTGTGATGGAAGGCCAGAATGAACATTTAGCAGCAATTTACTTTCTAAGGAACAATCGTTTACAACAACTATTGGTTGAACTGGGGATCTGTGCTTACAATAGATTTGATTTGAAAATACAATGGTTTAAATGATTTTGTAGTGATGGTGAAATGAATTATAGTATTTGTAGAAGTTGCTACATGCATCTTGAATAAAAAGTTATTTGATTATGGATCCTGAAGTTTTTGTAAGTCACATGTTCAAATTGGAAAAGGGACTGATGCATTGCAGGCTTCATTCAAACAGTGCATCCCATCTCCATTCTTTACCAAAATGAATATCTTAAGGAACATTAAAAGAAAAGGAAATTGAGCATTATTTGCCTGAATTTTTAATGCTGATTTAAAAAAAAAAATAACATTCCAGAAGTCAGTATAGTTGTTTGTCCATTTGAGTTTGCGAGATGATTGACCGCACATCGAATGCAATCCTGCATTGATAATGTTCAGGGGATTCGCCAGAATGACTAATTTCTGAGCTCACGTGATTATCTGGGAGGAAGTGAAATGCCCTGTGCCTGCATCAGTCTTGAAAAGAAACAAACACACATGGTTGGTTTTAATTGTAGATCGAGTACGATTTACAGATCAGCTTCCTATTTTTCTACCTGACAAAGATGTAAGCCCTGTACTGTAATCCTGATAATGGCTTTCATTTTTTGTTTCAAGATTAGATACAAAAATTCTCAATTAATTGTTATATGCCTTGGTATGTCACATAAAATGCGTTTTCAATTGATTATCAGACCATTTCTGTCTTAATCTAAAACATCATAGATATCTATCACTATCTCATTATATATTTATTACATTGTTACGAACAACATTTGACCCTATCACACGTATGAATCACTGTGCTGTCACAGAACCATTCTAGTAGTAAAGCTAGTGGGGAGATGGAATCGAACGAACACGTTAACAAAGAAGGCGTGCATTTTTTATGTGTATATCATTTTTGCGCAATCGTTGAGTTCAGTTCAGACCCGTGACAAGAATGGGAACGGCAGTTCGACCAAGGTGACCAAAATAGCTGCTCACTTTTCGGGCGTCCAAATTCCTTGTTTTTGTTTTTGTTTTGCTCCGATCAAAATATTCCACAATTAAATAAAGAGTTCGTGTGCAATTAATTTCGAAAATGGAAATAAACCGAGTCGCTGGACGCAGAGTTCTACCCAGCATTTTTCGTGAATCAAAACCTCAGGCTCGTCTCTGCACGGAACCACATCTTGGTTGTTTCTTGTAAAATGTGGAGAACCCGAAAGATGGAACCCTCCCTCCTGCTACAATCTGCAACATGAACTCTGGAACTTGCGCTCAACCAAACTTGGTGGCGGCGCCCAAGCCGCAGGTCCCGCCCACATCCCGCCTTCCTCCGGCCGCGAGTGGCTGGACGGGTGGCTGCGTCTCGCGGTCAATTGGCCGGCGGAGACGTCGGTCAAGGCGCAGAGCTTGGTTGAGAGTCGAGGGGGTGCGGATGTAACAATGTGTCGAGCGCGCATGTCCCGAGCCTGTGTGGAGGCAACGAATTGTGTTTGATTTTGAAAGGGCAAATTGATTGTTGATCATATTCCGTCACATTATCTGGTGTTTGGTCCGTGCCTCCACTTTGCTGCCGTTTGATTTGCAGAGGTGCTTGCTGTTTTTTTTTTTTTTTGGCGAGCATATATATATTATATAATATATACATATATACATATATATATATATTGGTGAAGCTCGTTCCGTGAGTGTGTGTGTCTATTTGTGCACGACTTCGCAACCCTCCTGTCTCTTTATCCGCTCTGGTTCTATGGCGGCGCAATTGGGGACAATTTATGGACTATCCGACGATGAAGTGAGTACTGTTGGTTGTATTTTTTTTCTCTCTCCTAAATCTTCGTTTGTTGTTATTTCCGATTGAAATGAGCAGCAAACTGCTGCGGAGAGTTTATAACCTGTGTGATGAAAGGCAAGCCCGGCTCCTGGGCTGTCAGCCATTCAGACCTGAATGTCCGGCGCTTTTGTGCATTTCTCCTACTATCTCGGCTCTGAAACGCGTTTTTTTTTTGTTTCGTACGGGAAATTAATGTGGTTTCAGCCTTATCAGAATGACCGGATACAATGTTGATTTCTAATGCTGGAGGCAGAGATAACTTTGTTTTATTTTTGTTCACTTTTGAATCATGTGTGTGTTTCTACGCGTGTTTTATACAAGAGGGACGTTTCACGGGGCAGTGTTGTGTACGTTAGTGGCGGGGGTGAAGTTATGAACTGGACGTGGAGCTGCTGTGTTTAGTTACATAAATCTATTCTGTACGCTGTCCTGTTTGAGGGGGTCTAACGGAATAAAGGAATTGGGAAAACTGTTGGTTCCGTTTTCTTCCCAGGTCCTTTCGCAAATACGAGCAGTTTGTGTGTCATTCAGCAAGATGTGTGTGTGTTGTTAACGTAGACGGGGTTCTGTGTTCATCAAAAGGCATAGATTCTCTTTCCATTTTACATTTGGAATCGATGTAGGTACCTTTTAATCGCGTTGTTCGTTTTTTGGCAGAGCTGTCATTGTATTTTCATTTCCGTTTTAGAAGAATAATATTGGATCTGAGGGGTTTAAAAAGTTTACTCACATTCAAGTCCAATGGCATATCCTGGTCAGCGAAAGAAAGAGCTTTTTAATAAAATAAAACAAATGATTGCAGCAGCAGCGTGCTGCCTTGCAATGTTCACTGGGTCTTGGCTGTTTCGGGTAGCACTTCTGAGCAGATATGCTCCGGTATGCTCCGTGGACAACTTTAATTACTGAGCAATCGCATAACTTGTGTGGTTTCACATATTGGATGTACTGCGTGTGCCATTAACGGTGCACGACGGACCAATGTGCAATATATTTTGAAGCCAGTTGCTAAATGTTAATATTTGCTGCCGAGTGACTCAGTAGAAATTCTAGAGCTCGGAGCTGAGACACATTAGGGATGCGACAGGCGATTATTTGGCATGCGATTGAAGGGTGACCACATCAGAGTCAGCAAAGTAGAATTTCTGGAGGGTTGTGCGGATGCATAAGAAGTCTAGTATGGAGCTGAAGGTGAAGTTAATTTTGAAATAGAATCCTGGCTGGATCTGAGATCATTGCTGGTCTATTAGCACTGAGTGGAAATGCAGTATTTACGATTCTTTTACTCGATCTCTCCCTGGACTAAATACATTTACTGATTGTGCCAGGAAAAAAAAGCACCATTCACAAAGATTGCATGTGACTGGATATATCATGGGTCTTTCTCATACCAGCTGAATTCAGATTCCATCTTTTGAAGTGAATATGGTTTAATTCAAGAGAATTTTGTGTTTCCATTTGACATGATAGAGGCTCTCCCTTCATCACCTAAGCTCTACTCACATTTCATTTCTTCCTGTATTTACTATAAACGAATAGGACTGAAAGCGCATTACATATTCTATTTAATTTTTCCTTGAGTAATTTGCTAAATTTTACTGTCTTTAACTTTAAAGTTGATTTTGTATATCTAACTTTTCTTCATGGGTGATTCAAGATAATTTCATGATTGACATATGCTTTTATTTTCCTATATTGCTCGCTGTGGGCAGAGATACATATGTTTGAATGTACTACCACCTTTTGCGTCATTCTCCTTTGACTCTGAATATTTCCATGAGTTGCTTTGGGTGATTGGACTGTGAATATATTAAGGATAAAATTGTGATGAAGCATCGAATAACTGGAGACATGTTATGGAGAAGGTTTGAAGTAACAAGGGGCTCTGGTCATGCCAATGTTAAAGTGGAAAAATGTGTAGGAAGGAACTGCAGATGCTGGTTTAAACCGATAGACACAAAAAGCTGGAGTAACTCAGCATCTCTGGAGAAAAGGAATCGGTGCCGTTTCGGGTCAAGACCCTTCTTCAGACTGAGAGTCAGGGGAGCTGTGGGTTACTCACGATGTGTTGGCAGTTGAACAGTGCAACTTAACAAAATAATTATGGATGAAGAAAATCACTTAGCTTTCAAATAGGATTAAAAAAGTGCTGGAAATATTCAGCAAGTCAAGTTGCTTCTGATGGGTTGTCATTGATATAAGACATTGACATTGATTGGATGTTCTGTAACCAATATTTTCTGTTCTTTTAACTTTCCAAAACCTGCAATATTTTGCTCCTGAATCATTTAGCCAACGTTTCATCTAAAAAAAAACATAGCACAAAAAGTAAGGAAATTTGTGTTTGGTAGATTATTTCTTTGTTGTAACAATGCTTCTTGGCAATAAATCTTATACCGTTGGAAAGCCTGTTTATTTCCCTTTTAAATGGTGCCACATTTGTAAGGAACATGCATTTGTGGGATGAGCAGCAGAGCTGAGTATATGGGATGCGCCCATGAAAAATTTGCCAAATCTTCTCTGCCAATGCCAAACAGCTTATTCTGCTGTTGCTATTGACTCTTGTTTTGAGCTTCTGGTACCCCCAGGTGCTGACAATCAGGTGCCTGATTGGCACCTGATTGGCAGCATCTGTGAGCATGGGCCCTGCTACAGTGGTCAGTAGGTGTCTGCTCCAAGAATCGGCATGCCACGTTTGACTGATCTGGATCGGGCCCGTGCGATCGAGCAACTTCAAGCTGGTGTTCCGCAAAACCAAGTTGCGGCATTATTTGGAGTGAGCCCTAGTACCATCTCCAAAGTGAAGGCCAAGTTCCATTAACGGGGGATGTCAGAGACAGGCCGCGAAGTGGGCGTTCCAAGAAGACGACACCCGAAGAAGACCATTTCCTCACTCTGTCAGCACTTGGGAACCGTAGGCTGTCTTCTACAGATTTGCAGTCAAGGTTTGCAGGACGATATGGCCGACAGCTCTCTGCCCAGACAATTCGGAACAGACTGCACGCATCCGATCTCCGGTCTCATAGGGCTGCCAGGAGGCCTGCCATGACTGCCCTTCACCATCAGGCCCGTTTGCGCTGGTGTCGGCAACACGTGCACTGGAACCTGAACATGTGGAGGAACGTTATGTTCAGCGATGAGTCCAGATTCTGCCTACGGCAGTTGGATCATAGGGTCAAAGTGTGGAGAAGACGCGGAAAACGCTATGCTGATTGCTGCACCGATAGAGTAACATCTTTTGGTGGAGGCAGTGTGATGGTGTGGGGCGGCATCTCCCTCACTGGAAAAACGAGGCTTGTCATCATTGGAGGCAATCTTAATGCAGAGAGATATCGAGATGAGATTCTGCAACCAGTGGCAATCCCATATCTCCACAGTCTGGGACCGAACACTATCCTCCAAGATGACAATACTCGCCCCCACAGAGCAGGGTTTCTCAGAGACTACCTCCAGAATTTGGGAGTGGAGAGGATGGAATGGCCTGCCAGCAGTCCTGACCTCAACCCCATTGAACACTTGTGGGATCAGCTTGGGCGTGCTGTTCGTGCCAGAGTGACCAACACAACAACGTTGGCTGACTTGCGACAAATGCTGGTTGAAGAATGGGATGCCATCCCACAACAGTGTGTGACCAGGTTGATGACCAGCATGAGGAGGAGGTGCCAGGCTGTTGTGGCTGTGTATGGTTCTTCCACACGCTACTGAGGCTCCTATTTATTAAATGGTTAAATTGCCAATATGTCTTTTCTTCAGACTTCAATCATCCAATCCACCAAACAACACCGAACAAGAGTCAATGGCAGAATAAGCTGTTTGGCATTGGCAGAGAAGATTTGGCAGATTTTTCATGGGCGCAACCCACATACTCAGCTCTGCTGCTCATCCCACAAATGCATGTTCCTTACAAATGTGGCACCATTTAAAAGGGAAATAAACAGGCTTTCCAACGGTATAAGATTTATTGCCAAGAAGCATTGTTACAACAAAGAAATAATCTACCAAACACAAATTTCCTTACTTTTTGTGCTATGTTTATATGAACGCTCTCTGCCGATGCCACATCAGGTGCTTTTGAAATTCATTCAGATTTTTATCCTTAGCTATTCTGTATGGAGGTCCCATTTTAAAGTGTTTCGCACTGATTCACTTTCTGATTTCTCGCACAATGTCATGCTTTCTTATTTAGGCTTGTGCTTCTATTACTTTTCCCACTGTTTAATAAAATCATGTTCTAGAGTTATCTCTGTCCATATTGTTCAGGATGTGATGCCACCCGTCTTTCCGGGTGAAAACACTATTGGAAAATGCCTTAATTCTTGCACAAATGTTGCAGTAGTTCACTGCACTGCATTGGGTGTCTGATTTGTCCCAGCCATGTTACCATTGAATTTCATGTTCAATTTTGTCTTCAGGTGTAGTTGTGATTGTCCAGAATAAGCTAATGTCTTGTATATAATTAACAAAGTAGATTTTTTTTCCAGCAATTGAGCTGTTAATGCCTAGTGCAGGACAGCTTGTATTTTAATCTACACCAGTAAATGTGATCTTTAACCAACCTGATCTCCCAGTGGCTGAGCACTTCAACTCCCCCTCCCACTCCCAGTCTGACCTTTTTGTCATGGGCCTCCTCCCGTGTCATAGTGAGGCCCACCGCAAATTGGAGGAACAGCACCTCGTATTTCGCTTGGGCAGCTTGCAGCCCAGCAGTATGAACGTTGACTTCTCTAACTTTAGATAGCTCCTCTGTCCCTCTCTTGCCCTCTCCTTCCCAGTTCTCCCACTGTCTTCCTGTCTCCACCTATACCCTTTCTTTGTCCTGCCTCCCTGACATCAGTCTGAAGAAGCGTCACCCATTCCTTCTCTCCTGAGATGCTGCCTGACCCACTGAGTTACTCCAGCATTTTGTGATACCTTCGATTTATACCAGCATCTGCAGTTATTTTCCTACACTGATACCAGCTTCAGGAGCAGTGATCATCCCACTCCATCTATTTTGTTTGGCGCAATTTCAGTGAATGGTTTGTTTCTCTTTTGTGGAATTGTTTTAT
Organism: Rhinoraja longicauda; assembly: GCF_053455715.1. Lineage (NCBI taxonomy): Eukaryota > Metazoa > Chordata > Chondrichthyes > Rajiformes > Arhynchobatidae > Rhinoraja > Rhinoraja longicauda. The sequence goes on from NC_135953.1 coordinate 28,955,453, forward strand.
GGAGATATTTGTATTATGGGTAAATAAATGACTTAAAAATAAAAAAACTTACATAATTGAGTTGTGGATTTAAGCGCAAGAGTAACAATGGAAAAGCCCCCTGTATCTTTGCAGAACTCTTTGATTTCATTAAGTTTACCTCAAACTTCCATCCTGCCCTCAAATTCACTTGAGCTATCTCTGACACCTCTCTCCCCTTTGTTGATCTCTCTGTCTTCGTCACAGGGGACCAACTATCGTCAGAAGTTAACTGTAAACCTAACTGCTCCCACAGTTATCTGGACTACATCTCATCATACTCTGCCTCTTGCAATGACACTATTCTTACCTTTAATTTCTCTGTCACTGCTGCAACTGCAGGAGATATAATGCCAAAGGTAGGCACAAAATGCTTGAGTAACTCAGCGGGACAGGCAGCATCTCTGGAGAGAAGGAATGGGTGACGTTTCGGGTCGAGACCATTCTCTCTCTCCAGAGATGCTGCCTGTCCCGTTGAGTTACTCCAGCATTTTGTGTTTACCTTCGATTTAAACCAGCATCTGCAGTTCTTTGTATCTACGGAGATATAACACCTGCCCCTCTACTTACTCCTTGCATCCATCTGGGGACCCCAGCAGTCCTATCATGTTCATGTGCACCTCCTCTAACCTAATTTACTGCATTGAGTGGCCTGGTTTACATTGGCGAGACCAAGTGTGGACTAGGTGACCGTTTTGCCAAACAATTGCACTCAGTCCTCCAAGGCCTCCTGGATCTCCTGGTTGCTAACCATTTTAACTCCCCTTCCCATTCCCAAACTAATCTAATTTGCAGTTTCTCAACTCCCTTCGACAAGCCCCATTGATTGCAATATCAATACCCAATTCCTAAAACGGATACTTTGAATTCTGCATGGGTAATAATAATAATAATAATAATAATAATGCATTACATTTGTATAGCGCTTTTCTAGAAACCCAAAGACGCTTTACATATTAGATATAACATATTAGATATGTTATATGATATCATGATATGATATATAACATATATGATATATAACATATATGATATATAACATATTAGATATAACATATTGGATAAAGGTTATCAGGCCGAGAATAGAGCAGTGTCATGGATGTTCCCAAAGCCTGCTTGAGAAAATGTTATCTCCTGATGGGAATACCTGCCCCATGCCCACTCTTAAGGGGAGGGGTATTTAGGATGGTACAGCAAATCTCAACCCCATGCACACACAAGCACTGGGTATACTTTAGAAAGAGCTCCCCACTGCACAAGTCTTGCACTTGCACCAGGCACCTCTTAACCTGTCTGAGGACAAGTTTGAGGTTCACACAATTACTGAGGAGATGTGACAAAATATCTCCGATAATTCTCAACACTGGTGTTCTGCTAGGATCAGGCCCTTATTATACCACCTCCTAATACACTCATGACACGGTGATCAAAATCTACTCCAACTCCATTTACAAGTTTGTAGATGATGCCAAGGTAGTTGTCTGGATCTTGAATATGGTGGATTACAGGAAGTTGATAACGAGCTTGGTAATATGATGTAAAGTTATTAATTTTGGGAAACGAGGTGGTGTACAAACCCCAGTCAGCTGAAGTGGAATTGGTTGAGAGCTTGAAATTCCTAGGTGTCAATATTACCAATACTTTTTCCTGGTCCAACCACATTGAAGCAATATCCTAAAAAACACATCAATGCTTCTTCTGCATCTTCAAAAGATTAAGTAAGTTCAGCATGTATATTGAATAGCTCTGACCAGCTTCTTCAGATGCACAGTCGAATGCATCCTATTGGGATGCATCACAGCGTGGTTTGGCTGCAGCTCTGCCCAAGACTGCAAAAAATTAAGGAGAATTGTGGATGTAGCCGTGTGTATCACACAATCCGAGTGTATCACAATATAAGATTATTAAGGGATGGACACGTTAGAGGCAGGAAACATGTTCCCAATATTGGGGGAGTCCAGAACCAGGGGCCACAGTTTAAGACTAAGGGGTAGGCCATTTAGAATGGAGATGAGGAAAAACTTTTTCAGTCAGTTGTAAATCTGTGGAATTCTCTGCCTCAGAAGGCAGTGGAGGCCAATTCTCTGAATGCATTCAAGAGAGAGCTAGATAGAGCTCTTAAGGATAGTGGAGTCAGGGGTATAGGGAGAAGGCAGGAACGGGGTACTGATTGAGAACGATCAGCCATGATCACATTGAATGGTGGTGCTGGCCTAAAAGGGGCCGAAAGGCCTACTTCTGCACCTATTGTCTTTTGTCTATAATCCAGTCTACCCTTCCTTTCCCCAGCACATTTCCCTCTCCCTGCCCTCTCCATCACCCCCACCGCCCCCCATCAACAATCTACACCGCTGTGAAAAAGCCAACGTAACCAAGGACAACATACTTCAGTCCTCTTTCCCATACGGCAGAAGATATAACAGCTTGAACGCGCGCACCATCAGATAACAGAACAACTTCTTCCCCATTGGTATCAGGCAACTGAATGATTCTTTCATAAGTTAGGGTGTAGTCCCGATCCAACGTGCCTCATTGTGGCCGTGCACTTTTTATGTTTTCTGTCCTGGCTGTGCAACATTAATGCCATAATGCTATAACACTATATTCTACACTGTGGTATTTCTCTCTTTACACCACCTATTGTTCTTGTGCAATGGCTTTATTGTACTCGTGTACCATATGATTTAACTAGATGGCAGGCAAACAAAGTTTAGTTTTGTGTATTATTGCCCCGTGTAGAGAGGTACAGGGAAAAGCTTTTATGTTGCCTGCTATTCAGTCGAAGAAGAGACTATACATGGCAACAATCAAGCTGTCCGCAGTGTACAGATAAAGGGTACAATAGTTAGTGCAAGATAAAGTCCAATTAAAGATAGTTCAAAGGTCTCTAATGAGGTAGATACTCTAGCTGATGACAGGCAGTTCAGTTGGCTGATAACAGGTGGAAAGAAACCATCCCTGAATTTGGAGGTATGCTTTTTCATATTTCTATACCTCTCGCCTGATGCGGGAAGAGGGAGTGACTGAGTTGAGACCGGTCCTTGATAATATTGGTGGCTTTGCTGAGGCAGTATGAAGTGTAGATGGAGTCAATGGAAGGGTGGTTGGTTTGTGTGATGGTCTGGGCTATGTCCACAATTCTCTATAATTTCTTATAATCTTGTATTGAGCCAAACCACGCTGTGATGCATCCTGATAAAATGCTTTCCACGACACTTGCAGAAGCTGGTGAGGGTTCCTGGCGACATGCTGGAAGTAGAGGTGTTGGTGTGCTTACCTTGATCATAGCTTCGATGTGGCTAGTCCAGGACAATTAGCTGATGACATTTATTTCTAAGAACTTTAAACCTTCGACCATCTCTACTTCAGCACTATCAATGTATACTGGGGTGTGTACTGCTTCTTTTCCTGAAGTCGGTCACATTCTCCTTTGTCTTGTTGACATTGAGGGAGAGGTTGTTGTCTTGACACCAGGTTACGAGGTTCTCATTCTGCTTCCTGTACCCAGTCTCATCATTATTTGATATTTGGCCCATTACAGTGGTGTGGTCTGCGAGCTTGTAAATTGAATTGGATTGGTATTTAGCTGCATGGTCATGAGTGTGTAAGGAGTACAATAGGGGGATGTTGAGGTTTATTTTAGAGGATGATTTTGTCCCCAATCCTCACTGATTGTGATCTGTTGGTCAGGAAGTTGAGGATCTTGTTGCAGAGGGAAGTGCTGACTGCCAAGTTCTATGAGTTGGAGATGAGCTTGGTTGGTATAATGGTGTTAAAACTAGAGCTGTCGTCTCTGAATGGGAGTCTGACATTGGTGTCCTTCTTATTCAGGTGTTCCAGGAATGAGTGTAGGGCCTGGGAGATGGTATCAGCCATGGATCAAGGTTTGTTGTTTGGCTGGATTTAATGTGTGCCATAACCAGCCTCTTGAAGCACTTCGTGATGGTGGACGTCAAGGCCACCGGATAGTAGTCATTAAGGCACGTAGCCTTTCTTTTCTTTGGCATTGGGATGGCGTCGTTGAAGCAGGTGGGTAGAATGAAGTAGGGAGAGATTAAAGATGCCTGTGAACACTCCCACAAGTTGGTCCGCGCAGTTCCTAAGGTCATCTAAGGGCGTGAGGGCCTCATAGATGACCAGGGACAGTCTCCCTAGTCCTCACCCGTCAGCCACCTACAGCACACCTCATTGAAACTTACCGAATAGTGAAAGGCTTGGATAGAGTGGATATGGAGAGTCTAGGACTAGAGGTCATGATCTCAGAATTAAAGGATGTTCCTTTTGGAAGGAGATGAGGAGGAATTTCTTTAGTGGTGAATCTGTGGAATTCTTCGCCACAAAAGGCTGGGGAGGCCAAGTTAACGGATATTTTTAAGGCAGAGATAGATAGACTCTTGATTGATACGGGTTCTGGGGCAAAGGCAGGAGAATGGGGTTGGGAGGCAGAGATCAATTAGCCATGATTGAATAGTGGAGTAAACGAGGGCCTGAATAGCCTAATTCTGCTCCTATCACATGACCTTACGACCTTATAATCCCCCGACTGTTTTGCCACCTCCAATGGGATTCCACCACTACCCACATCTTTCTACCTCCCCCGCTTTCCAGAGAACATTCCCTCTGCAACTTCCTGGTTAACTCTTCCCTTCCCACCCAAACCACCCCCTCCCCAAGTATTTTCCCCAGCAACCGCAGAAGATGCAACACCCGTCCCTATACCTCCTCCCTAGACTCCATCCAAGGACCCCGTCAGTCCTTTCAAGTTAGGCAGAGGTTCACTTGCATCTCCTCCAACCTCATTTGCTGTTCCAGGTGTGGACTCCAATATATCAGCGAGACAAAACGCAGGCTCGCCGATTGTTTCGCTGAACACTTCTGCTCAGCCAACCTGGACCTACCTGATCTCCTGGTTAATAAACACTTTAACTACCCCTCCCGTTCCCATACTGACCTTTCTGTCCTGGGCCTCCTCCACTGTCAGAGTGAGACCCAACCCAAATTGGAGGAACAGCACCTCATATTTCACTTGGGCAACTTACAATCCAATGGTATGAATATTGACTTCGCAAACTTCAAGTAACCCTTGCTATCCCTCTCTCTCCATCCCTCCTTCATCCTAGTTACTGTCATTACTGACATTACTGTCCTGATTAAATGTTACTGATTATATAAGAAAATAACTACAGATGCTGGTACAAATCGAAGGTATTTATTCACAAAATGCTGGAGTAACTCAGCAGGTCAGGCAGCATCTCGGGAGAGAAGGAATGGGTGATGTTTCGGGTCGAGACCCTTCTTCAGTCTGAAGAAGGGTCTCGACCCGAAAAGTCACCCATTCCTTCTCTCCTGACATGCTGCCTGACCTGCTGAGTTACTCCAGCATTTTGTGTATAAATGTTACTGATTGTATGCTCGTTGTAACCTTCCCCATAGCTAATAATGATCAATTGTACCTTTTCCTTGTTTTCACACCTTACCTTTCCATATCCTTCTCCCCGGCTCTCAGTTTGAAGGAGGGTCTCGACCCGAAATGTCACCCATTTCTTCTATCTAGAGATGTTGCCTGTCCTGCTGAGTTACTCCAGCATCTGTCGTGGGCCCCGTCCGAGCACATTGACCCAATCTCAAAGAAAGCATCTCTGCCTTAATTTCCTCATGGGTTTGAGGAAATTTGACATGTCACCAAACTTCTACAGGTGCATGGTGGAGTGCCTACTGATTAGTTGTATCGCATCCTAGTTCAGTAATTCAAATGCTCAAGATTGCAGGAGGCTGCAGAAAGCGATGGACATTGCCCGCCCGGTTCATCATGGGGATTGACTGTCTAACCAAAAAATGGATCTACAAGAAGTACTGCCTCAAAAAGGCAGCTAATATCATCAAAGATACTTAACATCATGACCACAGATGGGCACAAAATGCTGGAGTAAATCAGTGGGTCAGGCAGAATCTCTGGAGAAAAGGAATAGGTGATGATAATATTTTGGGTTGTAACCTTTTCTTCAGACTGGAAGAAGATGCAGGAGCCCAATGAACCATGACCTCCATGTTTAAGAACAGCTTCTTCCCATCAACTATAATGTACAAACCTAATGATTACCCTACCTCAGCACTGAATTACTCTGCCCTTTGTATAAGATTACGCTACTTAAGATGAACTCCTACTTTGTACTATTATAGTCTGGTTACCCAGTTCAACTGATAATTTATTGTATTATTGTTGATCGTATATTTGTTTCGTCATTGTGTTGATGTGCCTGTGAAGCTGTTGCACGTGAGAATTTCATTGTTCCATTCCCGGTGTATATGACAATTCACTTGGCCATATCAGCCATCTGAGAATCCATTAAACCAGAGGGTCTCGACCCGAAACGTCACCCATTCCTTCTCTCCCGAGATGCTGCCTGTCCTGCTGAGTTACTCCAGCATTTTGTGAATAAATACCTTCGATTTGTACCAGCATCTGCAGTTATTTTCTTACACAAACCAGAGTTGGAAGTGAATGAATAGTGTTGTTGCTTCATAGTGCCAGAAACTTGGGTTCAATCCTGACCTTGGGTTCTTTGGTGGAGTTTGCAGGTTCTTCATGTGACCGGGTGAGTTTTCTCTGGGTGCTCCAGTGTCCTCCCACATCTCAAAGACGTGCGGGTTAGCGGGCTGATCGGCCTCTGTAAATTGCCCTCAGTGTGTCGGGAGTTGATGCAAAAGTGGGACTTGCCCACAGTGACCAACATATCCCATTGAAACTAGTCCCACCTGCCTGTGTTTGGCCCATCTCCCTCTAAACCTATCCTATCCATATACCTGCAACCATGAGTCATGTCATTTGAAAAATCAGTAGATGCTGGAAATCTGAAACAAACACAGGAAATATTGTGAAACCTCAGCAAGTCAGGAAGCATATGTGGAAAAAGGAGCAGTCAATGTTTGGGTTTGCATTCCTTTATCAAAATGTCTGTATATTTTTTACAAAAGTTTGCAAACCAGAAACTGTGATGCTTTCTGTTCCACAGTTGTAGCCTGACGAGCCGAATTCCAGCCTTTTCCCTTTTTGTTTCCATTATTTCATGTGCCTTGTAACCACTTGTTGCAGCTGCCTGATAATGTTTTTTGCCATTTAGGTACAAGAGCACATAGATTGTTCTGTACTTTGTTCATCAGCAATCTTCATGCACTGAGATAATGAGGCTGCTTTTAAATTCCTCTGACATTCTGTTTGTGGACTTTAGCTCTGCTTTTAACACTATTGTGCCAGAGCTACTACACTACAAACTCTCCCAGCTGACTGTGCCTGAACCCCTCTGTCAGTGGATCAGCAACTTCCTGATGGACAGGAAGCAGCATGTGAGGCTGGGAAAGCACATCTCGGACCCGCAGACCCTCAGCATAGGAGCTACTCAAGGCTGCGTACTCTCCCCTCTCCTTTACTCTCTCTACACCAACGACTGCACCTCCACAGACTCCTCTGTCAAGCTCCTCAAGTTTGGGGATGACACAACCCTGATTGGACTGATCCAGGATGGGGAGGAACCTGCCTACAGAGGGGAAGTGACACAGCTGGCGTCCTGGTGCCATCGCAACAACCTGGAGCTCAATGCTCTCAAGACAGTGGAACTAATTGTAGACTTTCGAAGAGCTCCCCCTCCCCTCCCCCCACTCACCATCAACAACACCATAGTCACATCTGTGGAGTCATTTAAGTTCCTTGGAACCATCATCTCCAGGGACCTTAAATGGGGGGCCACCATTGACTCCACAGTCAAAAAGGCCCAACAGAGGAAGTACTTTCTGCGGCAACTGAAGAAACACAATCTGCCACAGGCAATGATGGTCCAATTCTATACTGCCATCATTGAGTCCGTCCTCACCTTCTCCATCACGGTCTGGTGTGGCTCAGCCACCAAGCACGACATCCGGAGGCTGCAACGGATCGTTCGCACAGCTGCGAAGGTTGTTGGCTGCAACCTTCCCCCCATTGACAAACTGTACACTGCAAGGGCCAGGAAGTGAGCGGGCAAGATCATTTCTGACCCCTCTCACCCTGGCCACAAACGCTTCGAAGCACTTCCCTCTGGAAGGTGACTCCGGACTGTCAAAGCAGCCACAGCCAGACATAAAAACAGTTTTTTTCCCACGAGTGATAGTTCTAATCAATAACCGAAGTCTGTAGTCTCTTTTTTGCTCTGGTTTATTTTCACCCACATGTTTAGAGTGTAATGTTGTATCCTTATTGTTTTGATGTGGTTATGCTTTATTCTTAATTGTTAACTGTATGTTTGTGTTGTCACTTGTGAGCGGAGCACCAAGGCACATTCCTTGTATATGCATTCTTGGCCAATAAACTTATTCATTCATTCATTCATTCATTCATGATCTCTCACTTGCCCAGATTAAATTCTATTGCCAAGTTTTCACCCACTTGCTTAATCTGTATGTATACTGTTGCAAAGTCCAAATATCCTCTTTGCAACATGTCCTCCGACCAAGTTCTGTGTCAAAGGTAAGCAAGGGTACTTTACACTCTGCCTCCTCCTCCTCCAGGTTGTACTGTACAAAATTGGTGGCCAAGAACTGATCCTCGGGGCACCCAATCTGCTACTTTCTTCCATCCTGGAAAATACATATATTCCAAATCTATCTTCCATGTGATAATCTTCAATCCATGCTAACGCATTTCCTTTAAAACCGTGCAATTTTATCTTGTGCACCAGCCTTGTCTGACTACTGGTCTTATGCCTACTGAATATCTATCTACACTATATCTGCAGGTTTCTCTCTGAAGATTGAATTGTGTCATCTTCGAGGAACTCTTGCAAATTTGACGCTTAATTTGCATTTCATGAACTACCATTGGATCAATTTGATTACCTTAGTTTCTCGAAGTGACTAGCTATTTCTTCCTTGATGAGAGACTTCAGCATCATGCTAACAACAATTAATAAGCTATCAGGCCAAAAGTTGCCTTTTGTTTTCCTCCCTTTTAGAATAATTGTAATGATGGCGGATGTTTTAGTCTGAAGCAAATTTGTGAACTCAATGGGTGTTTGGGGAAATAGGTGGTTTTGTGGTACCTGTGGTCTCCATTCTAAATTTTTATTTGTTTGAATTGGAAGTCTCTGTGGAATATAGTGTGATTAGAATTTGTCTCTCCAGAACAACGGTCCAGATCCCTGGATGCTGGTCTATTAACTTCACCACTTTATCCTCACTCTAACAACGAATGTGGAGTTGCCCATATTTTACATGCAGAATCATATAACCCAGAAACAGGCTCATCAGCTAAATGTGTAAGAAGGAACTGCAGATGCCGGCTTAAACAGAAGGTAGACACAGAAAGCTAGAGTTACACAGTGGGACAGGCAGCATCTCTGGAGAGAAGGAATGGGTGACATTTCGGGCCGAGACCCTTCTTCAGTCTGGTTAGGGATAAAAGAAATGAAAGATATCGAAGGTGATGTGGAAAGATAAAGAACAATGAATGAAAGATATGCAGAAAAAGTAACAATGATAAAGGAAACAGGCCATTGTTAGGTGAAAATGAGAAGTTAGTGTGATTTTGGTGGGGGAGGGAGAGAGAGGGGGGAATGCTGGGGCTACCTGAAGTGAGAGAAATCAATATTCATACCACTGGGCTGTAAGCTGCCCCAGCGAAATATGAGATGCTGTTCCTCCAATTTGCATTTAGTTTCTGACAATGGAGGAGACCTAGAACCGAAAGGTCTGGAGGAATGGGAAGGAGAATTAAACTGTCCAGCAACCGGGAGATCAGGTTGGTTCAGGCGGGCTGAGCGAAGGTGTTCTGCGAAACGGTCGCCCGGTCTTTGTTTGGTCTCGCCGATGTTTGAGTCCACATCTTGAACAACGTATACAGTAGATGAGGTGGAGGAGATGCATCAGTTAAATGAGTCTGCACTGAACATGAAGCAGTGAGGTGACTCATTTGTACATTTGCCAATCCACATTAAAGTGCTTCGTTGTTGTGTCACGTGATTTGCCATCATTGAACAAGCGTCCATTGCTGTATATGAATTGATCTTTGCCTGGTTAATTTCCAAATTTACGATGAGTATAATTTATGAGCTCCCTGCTGTGACTGTGAAGTTTGTGTTTGTTTATACATCTGTACCATATCACGGCAAAATTAATTACTCCTTGCAACTTGTGTATGGAAGTTTATTTGTAGGCAGTTTCCTGCTTAAATCAATGGATCATTGATTAGCCATATGCCCACCGATTATGGCTCATTAAACCCTTACAAAAGCTGGTATCAACATCATGAATGTTCCAGATTGTTGTAAAAACACATTTGGTTCAGCAACACGAGGGATCAATCAATAGTCAATATCAATAGTCGTTTATTTGTTACATACACATAAATGTGTAGTAAAAATTTGGGCGGCACGGTAGCGCAGCGGTAGAGTTGCTGCTTTACAGCGAATGCAGCGCCGGAGACTCAGGTTCGATCCTGACTACGGGTGCTGCACTGTAAGGAGTTTGTACGTTCTCCCCGTGACCTGCGTGGGTTTTCTCCGAGATCTTCAGTTTCCTCCCACACTCCAAAGACGTACAGGTATGTAGGTTAATTGGCTGGGTAAATGTAAAAATTGTCCCTAGTGGGTGTAGGATAGTGTTAATGTACGGGGATCACTGGGCGGCACGGACTTGGAGGGCCGAAAAGGCCTGTTTCCGGCTGTATATATATGATATGATATGAAAATGAAACATTACCCGCAGTTGAACAATAAGACCAATAAGATTAATCAATAAAAATGCAATAACACATACAATCACAACTAACACCAAACAAAAAGAAACATCCATCACAGTGAGTCTCCTCCAGTCCCTCCTCACTGTGATGGAAGGCCAGAATGTCTTTTTCTCTTCCCTGCCGTCTTGTCCCGCGGTCAGGCTGTTGGAGTTGCCACGTCGGGGCGGTCGGGGCTCCCGATATTGAAGCCCCCGCTGGGCGGTGAAAAAAAATCCCGCGGCCTATTTCAGGCCGCGCCGGATGGTGAAAGGTCCGTGGCGGGCCGACCCAAGCCCCGCGATTCGGGGCGGGCGGACACGTTGCCTCTGCCGCCGGATAATTATAATAATAATAATATTCATTTATTGTCATTGCAACGAGTACAACTAAATTAAAAAATAGCCAATCCTGACGGTGCATAAAAACATATATGCAATAAATGCAAAAACAAATAAATACAATTATATTAAGTACAAAAGTTTTAACAGTGTTGCCTAGTGCAGAAGGTAGTGGAACTTACCTTGAACTTGTCTTGCCTACGTGTGACTCCAAACCCCTCAATGCAGTCGACTCTGCCTCCTCGTTAGGAAAGGACAATAAATATCAATATCGCCAGCAACACAAAAGTGAAAACATTGTGGAGGTGGTGGGGGGGGGGACGGGGGGGGGGACACAGAGTTCGAAGTAAATTGCTTGTGGAATAATATTGTAAGACATGGGGAATACAAGCTGATGCATACACTGAAGCATTGGTAAATTTCCAAATGTTTCTATTGACACCACTCCATTTATGCTCCGCAGTCTATTTTGAGCTGAAAATAAGCTGCAGGCACTGGTCTACTATGCCAATTCCCAACAAAGATAAAGGCTGTCACACGAATCGTGATCAGTGCAGCAGAGTACTGTGGATCTGCCCAGCTCCGTGGCCAGATGAACGAGTTGTCTGAGAAAGTTTGGCCCAGTTCCAGTACCTCATCAATTTTTGTCTCTTTAGGGATTCAGTTGACTCCAAACAATTTGATCACTTCCTCCTTTTATCCTATCCCCAAGGAGGATACATGATATGAGTTATAGAAATATAAATAGCAAGTGCTGAAGTGTTCAGCAGGTCAGACAGCATTTGCGAAGGGAGCAAAATGTTCAAATTTCAGGGATAACCCATGATCATATTGCCAAGTAAGTTCAAGTCAAAGAATCATTACAGCCTTTTGGTCCACACAACCTGTGCCAATCATCAAGTGTCCATCTCATCCCATTTTCCAGCATGTTGACCTGTCACCTTCTCAGTCTTGGCGGTTCAAACATGTCTAGATAATTCATAATAGGAGCAGAATTAGGCCATTTGGCCCATCAAGTCTGCTCCACCATTTGATCATGGCTGATGTATCTTTCCCTCTTAACCCAATTCTCCTGCCTTCTCCCCATAACCCTTGTCACCTGTACTAATCATGAACATATCTATGCCTTAAATTATCCATTGAATAACACTGAAATCCTGTGAGAGTATCTACCTCCACCACCTCTTGTACAGTACTCTTGAGCATCACTTGGAATTGAGTGCCAGATCAGCTCTGAGTACTGCTTTTCCTTCTCGGTTATCTTATTGTTTACAGGGTGCTATGGTTACATATTCTGTTGTACTGCTGAAAGTAAGAATTTCATTGATCTGTCTGGGACATATGGCAATAAGCCCCTCTCAACTCCTCAGAAAAAGTAGGATCATGTACGTCTTGCAAACTAGCAATCATTCAAGCTCTATATTATGGATATAACTTGTATGTCATCTGCACAAGTTTTAAATTCTTTAAATCTATCTGTGTCCTAATAACCACTATTGATTTCTGGTTTTCCCAATGCGGCACGGTAGCGCAGCGGTAGAGTTGCTGCTTTACAGCGAATGCAGCGCCGGAGACTCAGGTTCGATCCTGACTACGAGTGCTGCACTGTAAGGAGTTTGTACGTTCTCCCCGTGACCTGCGTGGGTTTTCTCCGAGATCTTTGGTTTCCTCCCACACTCCAAAGACGTACAGGTTTGTAGGTTAATTGGCTGGGTAAATGTAAAAATTGTCCCTAGTGGGTGTAGGATAGTGTTAATGTACGGGGATCGCTGGGCGGCACGGACTTGGAGGGCCAAAAAGGCCTGTTTCCGGCTGTATATATATATATGATATATGATTTGTTCTGTTCAAAATTGTAGATTTTTTAATGTATTTTTTCATGACATGGCTATTTTTAACGTTCTATTTTTAACATTCTCTCCTCAACTGCAACTTCAACTTTGAAAACATATTTTCTTGAAGCTTTTCTCCCTTGCTCTATCATTTAGTGTCTCCAAGCAAGACTTACTCTTTGTCACTGTTAAGCCTCCTTTAGACTTCACTTTAGACTTAGCGATACAACGTGGAAACAGACCATTTATCTTTTAAATGTTGGTATAGTCTGCGCCTCATCTGGCAGTACTTTCCATAAACTCACCACCCTCTGGAGAAAGTTTCCCATTAGATTTTCATTAAATATTTCCCCTTTCAACTTAAACCAATGCCCTCTGGTTCTTGTGTCAGAACGAACTGCGGATGCTGGTTTAAATCGAAGGTAGACACAAAATGCTGGAGTAATTCAGCGGGACAGGCAGCATCTCTGGAGAGAAGGAATGGGTGAAGTTTTGGGTCGAGACCCTTCTTCAGACTCTAGTTCTTGATTCCCCTACTCTGGGTAAAAGACAGTGCATCTACCCTATCTATTCCACTCATGATGTTGTACACCTCTATATGATCACCTCTCATTCACCAGCACTCCAAGGAATCCAGTCCCAGCCTGCCAATCTCTCCCTCTACTTCATGACCTCTAGTCCTCGTAAATCTTCTCTGCACTCTTTACAGCTTCAGTCCTTTCCCTTCTTTAAAGACACACAAATGATATGGTACAATGGACAATAGGTGCACGAGTAGGCCATTTGGCCCGTCGAGCCAGCACCACCGCCATTCACTGTAATCATGGCTGATCATTCACAATCAGTAGCCCGGTGAAGTGCCAGAGTCTAATTTTGGTACGTGACATGTCAGAATAATATATGGCTGGAACAGATGACAACAGTTGAGAGGAAAGTGGATATGGTATGGGAAAACTCTCACGTGTATGGGGATGATAATGTTTTAAATGTATTTTGCTCTATTGGATAATGATGGGGATTAGTGGGTTGCAGAAATCTAGATGTTGAAGGTAATGGTCGGTTGAATAAAGGTTACCAGCGTGGAGTGTACTGGAGCAGTTAGCTCTACGGGAAACAAAAGCTGAGGTTAAGGAATTATGAGCATGAATTTTGATCTGAGAATGGAGCAGATTTGGCTTTTAATACTGACTAAAAAATACAAGGTAGTTCTTTGCATTTCACTGTCATCATTATCAAAGTGAAAGTGTGGGTTTCAGAAAGCTGATCATATCTGACATGAAACAATTTCAAAATTCACCCATGCATTGCAAATTGGTCCTAATGCCATATGCTATCTGACAGGACAATTTAAGCCAGCAAAGATAATTAAATGAGCATGTTAGAATCCCCATTACCTTCAAAAGGCTATGAGAGGAAGTTTGCTTCCCTTACAAGTAACATCCCATGTGCAGTGGGCACCAGCAGCCTTAAACATTGCATATTTGAAATTCTAAGGAAGAAATGTGTGCTCTGATTGAATGCCCTCAAATTATATTTACATTGTCAGCAAACTAAAGGAGCTATTCATCAACTTGAGGAAGCAGGGTAGAGTGCATGTCCCTGTCAGCGTCAAATGGTGCATGATGAGGGTGTTGTGGGAACTGCAGATTGGTTCAACTGACTGATGAGACAGGTTTGTGAGGTGGTGTTTCCGACATACTGCTTGGGTTCCCCTTACACATGGACATAGCTTTCAGCATCTTAAGTGTTATTAGTCACGCATGTTTAAGCATGTACGCTTAAGCTTCCTTAGGCCAAAAGAAGCAATTACTAGTCACGTTGCTTCTTTTGGTCCGAGGAAGCTGAAACGTGGTTGAATTTTTCCCTTAACCGCTCTGATAGTTTTTTCCTGTGACAGGGCTTGGGATAGTGTTTGTTTTGCGATTCTGGTGTCAGGCATATGGCCTACCCAGTGTACCTGGGACTGCAGTGCTGGAGATGTGGACCGAAGAGGATACTGATACCAGTTTTCAAATCCTTGAAGGGAATTTGGAAGATTTTGTGGATATCGCATTGGTGTCTTTCCAGTGCCTTGAGGTTGGATTTGTATTTGATGGCATGTGGACGAGTGAGAGGGGATTTGATTGAAACATTGGAGATCCTGAGGAGTCTTGACAGTGTTTCTTTTCTGATGGGAAGATCCAGACGAGCAGTAAGTGTTTAAAAGTAGTGGCCCAATTAAGGCAAATGAAGCAGTTTTCTAATCAGTGTGCAGAGGTTTGAGGTTGAGTCATCATTGTATCGAATGAATTATAAATTCATTACATTTTGGGGTAATCTTGAGAGGCCATGTGGCTTCCTCTTAATTTGGCTGTTGAAAGTTAATGTGCAATTGCTGGTGTAAAAAAACAAATGACGGAAGAGAGAAGATGCATTTGGTGAATAACTACTTCCTTTTTAGCGACTTGAAGAGTCTCTTCCATTCGTGATTTTTATCTCCACCAAGCTCTCCCCTTCTTATACCACTTTGCAATGAAGCGATTTGTCTTTTTGTCACTTCACTTTCCACCATCCCGGAACCTAGATACTCTGTCCAGGTGAAGCAGCTTCTTCCAATTGTGGTATAACTGCATATGGTATCAACATTGTCACCTTCTCTCTTTTGGGTAAGTCGAAACACAGATTGAGCCTTCATTTTGCTGAGCACCTGTCTTCAACCCCCGTAGGTGACTGTGAGTATCTTGTTGTCAGACGCTTGGAATGTCATGCCCACTCGAGGTCATTGATCCGTGCTTGGACTGTTATAACAGGGTCCAATGTAAATGAGGAACAATGCTTCATCATCCATTTGGGCACATTGCACCCTTCTGGACTTTCTACAAATTCAACTTTGAGCGACTTGGCCATAGCAGTTGGATGCTGTGTGTGTGGAATTTGCTTGTTTTCCTTGTCACTGCGGGGATTTTACAGGGTCCTCTGGTTTTCTTCCATATGGTTGACTAATTGGCTACTATGTTTCCCCGGTGAGGGGGAGAAGGAGACATGGTGTGTGTGTGGAGGGGCAGGGGGGGGGGGGGGGGGGGGGAAGAGGGGCGTGGTGGTGGGTGGTGGGCAATGAGGTAGAGGAATTACATGGTTGATGGGGTAGTAAGAGGAAAAAAAGATAAGATTGGTGTAGATAGGTGCTTGACAGTCACCATGGAGATGCCAACTTTCCATGCGGTGCAACAATGATTGTTTGGTCTCCGTGGCACTGGCACAACTGGCAGATCTTTTGTCTCATAATGCCAGAGGTTTGGGTACAATTTTGACCTCTGCTGCTGTCAGCGTGGAGTTCGCACCTTGTCACCTGTTTATCCAAAGCTCTTAAATTCCAACGGGGTCTGGGTTGGTTGGCTGGCCACGGTAAACGGTTCCCGGTGTGTACGTGACTTGTAAGAATCCAGAAAGTACTTTTACGAAATTGTATTAATATCAAGAGACTGCAGTTGTTGGAATATTGAGCAATAATAAACTGCTGGAAGGATCAGCAGGTCAAGTAATATCTGCTGAGTTTTTCCAGAAGTTTATTATTTGGCATTAATGTAGGATTAGTGTAAATGCTTGGTTGATGGTCTGAACAGTTTGTGTTTTCTGTCTGACTGTGCCTAGTTATATAAGAGATATTTCACTTAACCTATTCATGCCTGCCCCAATTCTCTCTGCAACTTAAAACCAATTTGTTTATTCTCTTTTCCATTTCTGACCAAGGGTCTTTGCCCTGAAATATTAATTATGTTTCTATTTCCACCGAAGCTACCTGACCTCCTTGGTGTTTGCAGCATTTTCTGTTTATGCTGGAATTGACCTCTGATATGATGTTTATCATTAACTAATTCGGATAATGTTATTTTGTCGTTCAACAGAACCGACACAATGAATAATTTGATTTTCTTTTCAATGAATGCTGAAGTATATCTGTAAATTATTTGGTTGATATTCAAGGCATGAACAGAACTAATACGTGGATTATGTCAGAAATTGTTTGACTTTCTTTAATTTTATGTTTATTGATAGTTATTTTTAAGGGATATAATCGGCTGTGAATTTGAATTATTTTATGTTTGCAAGTGGATATACAGTAAAGAATGGAATCTCGCCTGCCATGTGTCTTTAGGGAATAAAAGCACGACTGATTTCTGTACCATGGTCATAGAGTCATAGAGTGATACAGTGCGGAAACAGGCCCTTCGGCCCAACTTGCCCACACAGGCCAACATATCCCAACTAGTTCCACCTGCCTGCGTTTGGTCCATATCCCTCAAAACCTGTCCTATCCATGTACCTGTCTAATTGTTTCTTAAACCTTGGGATAGTCCCAGCCTCAACTGCTTCCTCTGGCAGCTTGTTCCATACACCCATAATTGTTCAGCAGTAAAATGTGTCAGTTATCTTCTGACCACAATGACGAAATACAAACAATCAATTTATTTTGCTTGTGTTGTAAAGCCTCTAAAAGTTGGGAGATTGAGTTTATTATTAGAGAATTTTGTGAAGTACTTAAAAAAAGATGCACAGTTCTTTGCTTTTCCCAAAGGAGTTGTTAAAATACATCATTGACTTCAGTAAATTGTGTTTACGGAATGTGAGCCATTCAATGAATGGTCACAATTTTGCAATTAAGTTCAAAGAAAAATTCAAAAGTACCTGAAAAGCATATTCATAATGCTGAAGGTGGTGAGTGTATAGAATAAGCTGCCAGAGGAAGCTTTGGAGGTCGGTGCGATTACAATTTTTTAAATAAAATTCCTATTCAAGTTAATGAATAGAAAAGGTTTTGAGGTTATATGGGCCAAGGACAGTCAAATGGCACCACCTTGGATAGACATCTAATTCTGTGTGGAGGAGTTGGGTTGAAGAGTCTGTTTCCATGATGTACAACTCGATAAACTATGCGGCTGTGTTTGTCTTGTGGATTTATTTTTAAACTAACAATGACATGTGGATTAAAAGGTGGAACTAAGAAATATGAGAGGCAACATTTAGACTGCTGGATATACTCTTTGGGTCAGGAATGAATGGGAGGTACAAACGTGCAGGGAGATTACAGACAAGGGAACAAATAGAGGGCAGATAATTGGGTATTTAATCATCCCAATGTAAACAGTGATATTAATAGTATTAAGAGAGAGGGGAAGTAGAGTTTCTCATATCTCCATGATAATTGTCTAGAGCAGTGTTTCTGGTTCAAAGAGGAGGAAGGTTTTGCTGAATCTGTCTGTTGGATACGAGGTTGGTAAAGCTTATCTAGAGGTTTGGTAGGGGAACACACTAAGGTTGCTGTGGGAATGAACTGCAGATGCTGGTTTACACCAAAGATAGGCACAAAATGCCGGAGTAACTCAGCGGAACAGGCAGCATCTCTGGAGAGAAGGAATGGGTGACGTTTCGGACAGATGTGTCTACATCAAAGTTAGTGATCCTTACGTCAGAAAATTTAAAGATTAGTTAAGAGAAAGAAAAGAGGCAATCCAAAATTAGTTAACTGGAGGAAGGCTAATTGAATGGGGTGATAGTAGTTCTGTTTCATACAAGTCCCATTCATTCAGTTGTTGCCTTGTAACCTACTCTTCCTCACCTGCCCATTAAATACACTAATCTCCTGCCACCCTTATACTAGAGTGAAAGATAGTCAAAGAGTGATACAGCATGGAAACAGGCCCTTCGGCCTAACTTGCTCATGTCCGACCAATATGCTCCATCTACACTAATCTCGCCTGTCCACCTTTGGCCCATATCCCTCTAAACCCTGCTGATCAATGCACCTGTCCAAATGATTTTTTAAATGTTTCAGTAGGAAAATAACTGTAGATGCTGGTACAAATCGAAGGTATCACAAAATGCTGGAGTAACTCAGCAGGTCAGGCAGCATCTAGGAGAGAGGGAATGGGTGACGTTTCGGGTCGTGACCCTTCACAAAAGGGTCAGGTCGATCAGGTAGAGTTTACCTGGCCAGGTTGATCAGGTAGAGTTTACCTGGCCACATCTTCCCATCTCCTCCCCTTTCTGCGTTCCACAGAGACCGTTCCCTCTGTAACTCCCTGGTACTCACTAGGGCCTCCTCTATATCCAGCAGCTCTGCTCTTGCTCCCCCTCCCCCATTCGTAACAAGGACAGAATTCCCCCTTGTCCTCACCTTCCACTCCATCAGCCAGCGCATACAACAAATCATCCTCCAACATTTCCGTCACCTCCAATGTGACCCCACTACTGGCCACATCTTCCCATCTCCTCCCCTTTCTGCGTTCCGCAGAGACCGTTCCCTCCGTAACTCCCTGGTCCACTCGTCCCTTCCTACCCAAACCTCCCCCTCCCCAGGCACTTTCCCCTGCAACCGCAGGAGATGTAACACCTATCCCTTTACCTCCCCCCTCGACTCCATCCAAGAACCCAAACAGTCTTTCCAGGTGAGACAGAGGTTCACCTGCACCTCCTCCAACCTCATCTATTGTATCCGCTGCTCTAGATATCAACTTCTCTACATCGGCGAGACCAAATGCAGGCTCGGCGATCGTTTCGCTCAACACCTTCGCTCAGTCCGCCTTAACCAACCTGATCTCCCGGTGGCTGAGCACGTCAACTCCCCCTCCTACTCCCAGTTTGACCTTTCTGTCATGGGCCTCCTCCAGTGCCATAGTGAGGCCCCTGGAAATTGGAGGAACAGCACCTCAAATTTCACTTTGGCAGCCTACAGCCCAGCTGTATGAACATTGACTTCTCCAACTTTAGATAGTTCCTCTGTCCCTCTCTTCCCCTCCCCCTTCCCATTTCTCCCACTGTCTTCCTGTCTCCACCTATATCCTTTCTTTGTCCCGCCCCCCTGATATCAGTCTGAAGAAGGGTCTCGACCCGAAACGTCACCCATTCCCTCTCTCCTAGATGCTGCCTGACCTGCTGAGTTACTCCAGCATTTTGTGATACATTTTAAATGTTTCAGGTGCCTTTTAAATATGAGTTTAAATGTACTCCTGAGTTTACATTCAGTTTAATTATTTTGTTGTTAATTCTCATTCATTTCCCTCCAAAATGACTGCCAGTAGCAGCCAAATGCAGCCTCGGTGTCCCCAGGGTTTTCACGAAGAGCAGACTGTACATTGACTTCTACAACACGACTGAAAGGTGCACCTCCAGTGGTGCAGCATTTCATCGGCGCTGCACTAAATATAGATTTTTGTACTCGTCTTGAATGGGGGCATAAACCCCCAGATGGGGGCGTGGGCGGAGGAGGAGGAAAGGGTAAAAATGGTATGAATGCAACCACAGATGATACTGTTGTTGACTAATTAGTTGAAGTTGATAGCATTGTTACTGATAATTTTATCATCCACTTGTGTGGGTCAGAAAGCTGATGGGGTTGATTGAGATAATTTTGCATGAGAAATTCCTTGTCCAACAATATGACAAGTGTTGGGTTTCTTGATACAAGAAAATCGTTGTCAAAGGTCTCGGCAACTGATTGATTGAAAGACAGAATGTTTATAGGCCCTTCTGCCTATTGAGTCCATGCCAACCATTGAACTCCCATTCACGCTAGTTCTGTTATTTCACTTTCGCTCCCTTTGCACTGGGGATAATTTACAGAGGCCAATTAAACAACAAATCTGCACGTCATTAGGAAATGGGAGGAAACCGGAGCACTCAGAGGAAGCCCACGTGGTAACGGAGAGCATACAAACTTCACACGGCCAGCATCTGAGGTCACGATCAAACCTATGTCTCTGGCACAGAGGCAGCAGCTATTCCACTGGGATTCTGAAAATATTGTTTTTCACATCAACATCGCATGGACAGCCTGACAACTCCCAACCAGCCAGAATCCACAGTACTTGGTCTCCTCTGCAGCATGACACCAATGAAGAACCTCGTGGCTTCTCTAACTGGAAGATATATCAGAACTGCTTTTTTAAGTACAGCCGAGAGATCCAGCAGATAATTAACCACAAATGATGGATCTTCCCGATCTTGGAAATTCTATCCGTCATCAAAGGAAAAAATAAATGTACAGGCATTTGTTAAAGTTAAATTCCAATGAAAATTCCTGAAGAACAAGATGATGGTTGAGTGAGTGTAGGTGACCCATTTGAATAGCACAGTTTAAGAGCTGCATTGTTCAGATCCAGTTGGCAGTCACAATAATTCTGAATTTTTCAGAAATCCCAAGTAGATTTTTGGCTTAATAACAAACAGGCCAGCCCTGCTGAGATCCAGGAACAGAGGAACAATGATAAAGAATGGAGTCAATCAGGAGCACTTTGAAGAATTCCACATAGGGAGATTGTCATTGATGCCATCTCACGATGTACAGTCTGGTCCAGGCTTGCTGCTTCTCTTGACGAATAGGTTTGAAAAGGTTTATGCTGATGAAACTGGCCATTCCTCTGGATCTGATTGCATCGTTTTTGAAGTTCTGAAACGTGGGGCAAATCTGACCCCAATCCACAGCCACGTCTGGCAGGAGAGTTCCGGGCAAGGTACCACTGAAACATTCTAGGTGGGAGATAACTCCGGAGGGGCTTCCCTATGGCCCAGCATGGGGAAAGGTGGTTGCCTCGACCCAGTATTCAAACAGCAAATCACAGCATGGGGTCTATTCATTGTGACGCTGCATTCAAAAGCATCACAGGGGCAACAACTTGAAACAAAATGCAGATGGTAGCGTTTTCACCACCACACATGATCTCTCGTTGACTTTAATTCTGAGGAAGTGTGGGGAAATAAGAGCGGCACCATGGTGCAATGGTAAAACTGCTGCTTCACAGCGCCAGTGACCCGGGTTCGATCCTGACAATGGGTACTGTCTAAGCAGAGTTTGTGCGTTCTCCCTGTGAGCACATGGATATTCTCCAGGTGCTCCACGTTCCTCCCGCATACCAAAGATGCACAGGTTTGTAGGTTAATTGGCATCTGTAAATTGTCCTAGTGTGTAAGATGCGAAAGTGGGATAACATAGAAACATAGATAACATGCTGTATTTCTAAACTAAACTAAAATTTCATATTTGAACTGGTCTCAAAAATTTATCTCCATCCACTTTATGATGTCAAGAAAGCCATGCATGTAACCAACGGGTTGACCATTGGCCTAATCCGAATGATGGTGGTCTGGCAATATTATATCATGAGCACCTAAGAAATAGGCAGGTGAAAAATACCAGGTGCATGCCCTGCTGCTCAATATGACCAAGGCTAATTTTTCAGTGCTGTGATAATTCTTTTTTTGTTGGTACTTGCATAGAACTGGTTCTGGCTCGAAGGGCCATATAATGGTACTGGCTCGAAGGGCCGAATGGCCTCCTGCACCTATTTTCTATGCCTATGTTGATATAAATATCAAGCTTCACCCAAGTACACTATCCATACGAAATCCATCTGTGGAATTCTCTGCCTCAGAAGGCAGTGGAGGCCAATTCTCTGAATGCATTCAAGAGAGCGCTCTTAAGGATAGCAGAGTCAGGGGGTATGGGGAGAAGGAAGGAACGGGGTACTGATTGAGAATGATCAGCCATGATCACATTGAATGGTGGTGCTGGCTCGAAGGGCCGAATGGCCTCCTCCTGCACCTATTGTCTATTGCAATTAAGTTAGGAATTGTTCCCACAAGGAAAATTGCTGAAAGTTAAATGTTTTATCTTGAAATTATTTGCAATGCAGCGAAGGTGTTAGACAATGATTGTACAGTGATGATTGATCTCACAAAAAGGTGTTTGCAACCCGATAAAACACAGATAGCCTCCCATGCCATCAGGACACTGGGCCTTCTAGTCAGAAAATAATAAATTACATATCTCCTTGGGCCAATGTCGGAGTTTTCAAACATTTGAAAGTTGCAGGATGGTGTCGAAGCATGACGTGCTTCTATGTGGTGTTCCAGAAGAGGTTCTTTCATACTCCTTACTGTGTAGTATAACTTAATATGGATAGCATGCAGAACAAGCCTTTCACTGCACCAGTGGTTAATAAACTAAACTAAATCATTGAAATAAATCAATGATGTTTGAAAGGTGGATAGACACCTGAGGTAATTGTGTACATCACTATAAACAATTTATTCTTTAGAATAGAATAATAAACCCTGCCTATCAATGCACCTGTCCAAATGTTTTTTAAAATGTTTCAGGTGTCTTTTAAATACGAGTTTAAATGAACTCCTGAGTTTACATTCAATTTAATTGTTTTGATGTTAATTTTCATTCATTTCACTCCAAAATGACTGCCAGTAGCAGCCAAATGCAGCCTCGGTGTCCCCAGGGTTTTGGCGAAGAGCAGACTGTACATTGACTTCTACTACACGACTGAAAGGTGCACCTCCAGTGGTGCAGCATTCCATCGGTGCTGCACTAAATATAGATTTTTGTACTCGTCTCTGGAATGGGGCGTAAACCTCCAGATGGGGGTGTGGGCGGAGGGGGAGGGAGGGAGGGTAAAAATAGTATGAATGCAACCTCAGATGATACTGTGGTTGACTAATTAGTTGAAGTTGATAGCATTGTGATTGATAAAATGTTATCATTTACTTGTATGGTCAGAAAGCTGATGGGGTTGATTGAGATAATTTCTCATGAGAAATTCCTTGTCCAAGAACATGACTTGATACAAGTGTCGGGTTTTGTACCGTTTGAATACTGTAACTTGTGTATTTGGACATATTTTGTCGTTTCTTGTTGTCTTATCTATTTGCGAGTATTTTTCCTTTGTTTGTTAACATTGGCCATTAAAGGAGAGGGAAATTCACCAGCATTCATAAAGACTCCTCACACCCTTGCGATAGTGTGTTCAAACTTCTACCATGACGTTACAAGGCCTTCCACGCCTGCACCTCCAGACTTAGGAACAGTTTCATCCCCAGAGCTATAGCTGCTCTGAACCGGTCCGGCTGAGTGCGCCCCTCATGAACTGTGTCCTTCGAATGGTCATGTCGCACAGTGACAATTGCACTTTATACTGTTTTAACTGGTTCTAATTTTGTTTCTCTGGACTGTCTAAAGATTAGCTAATTAATTTATTGCATCGAATGGAAGTCGCATTCCCAATCTCGTTGTACCCTGTACAATGACAATAAAGATATATTGTATTGTGTTGTATTGTAATTGTAGCTTAGCTGTCTGTGCTTTAGGATGCTCGCATCGTTAGAAAGATGCATGATGCCATTGACTGGATTGTTATTACTGCTACTTCTCTCAGTGTAGCACCCCCACCCCCAACTAAAAAATCTTGTGACAGCAACAGTAATACAGCTACAAGAAAATCATTGTCAAAGGTCTCGGCAACTGATTGATTGAAAGACAGAGAATGTTTATAGGCCCTTCTGCATATTGAGTCCAATGGGGACCATTGATCTCCCATTCACGCTAGTTCTGTTATTTCACTTTCACTCCCTATGCACGGGCGATAATTTACAGAGACCAATTAAACAACAAACCTGCATGTCTGGATTGGCTAGAGTAGGGAAGCTGCAAGTTCTTTTGATAATTGGGGACTTGAATTCAGAAATGGTGCTCAATTAGTCTCAGCAGATCAATACTTGCACAGTTGCCCTTTTTCCGGCAAGTGCTTTGTGAGGCTTTCATTAAATTTTTACTGCATTATTTTCTGTGCCATGTATTTCATTGCTGAATGCAAGAAAGACATCCTGTGTAGTTAATGTGTTGTAGCTGAGCAAGTTGAATGCAAGGCTTTTGCTATGTAACCAGTATTGTTTTGTTTTAATACATGATTTTGACAGAAAGACACAACGCAGCTGCTGTAATTTCAGAAGGGTAGATCTGTGCCTATAACTGTCAGCTCCATTAGATATATGGAGCATCAATTTACCAGTCTTTGAAGCATGCCTCAAGGAATGCAGTGAACTACCCAAATTGACTACGGGCTCAATTTGAAGGATACCATTTTTCATCAGCCATTGCTCCAACCCTTTTCTCAATGTTTTTCACTGGAATATTGCTTTCTTTTGCATGGTATCCAAACAGATCAGATCTGTAACACCATACACAAAAACAATCCTGTCGAACTCGAATACAATCGACAGGGCAAAGGGGAAGATACTGAGTGCAGAATATTGTTCTCAGGATTGCATCATTTCTTTTGCAAAGTCAACCATCCACAAGGGGGTCGAGTGAATCAGACAGTATTCTAGCTTATGAAAGGACCATTCGGAGGCCTAGTAATGGAGGGGAAGAAGCTGTTCATGTGACTGGCGGTGTGCTGTTTCTACATTCTGGACTTTCTACCATACAGTAGCAGAGAGACGAATGAATAACTTGGGTGGGCCAAGTCTTTGATTATATTGGCTGCTACTCGGATACAGCATGGTGTAGATTGAGTCAGTGGTGCGAAATCTGGTCAGTGTGATGGGTCGATTGATTTGCTCCACGGCTTGAACACCATCGATGCAGTGATAATGATCTATAACATGTGGTACAGCAAGTAGCCAAGGTATCTTCAACCACAAATGTGTGATCTCTTTCACCTGAATGAATAAGGGAACTGGCTGCATGTTAAGTCCATTATCCGGAAGTACCCATCCAAGGAGCCATCATTTTGACTTGCCCACAGTGCAGTTATTGTCATGGACACATGATCTTGGTACCTTTGGTAACAGCACATTGTCAGTTCAAGTCGGTGTACAAGTTCATAAGTGATAGGAGCAGAATCAGGCCATTTGGCCCATCTAGTCTTCCGCCATTCAATCATAGCTGATCTATCTCTCCATCCCAACCCCATTCTCCTGCCTTCTCCCCATAACCTCTGACACCTGTACCAATCAAGGATCTGGCTATCTCTGCCTTAGAAAAATATTCATTGACTTGGCGTCCACAGCATTGTACCTGTGTCTCAAAGACAACCAGGGCCTGACAACGATGCAATATTCCTTGTTTCAATATATTGAAGCCAACCAAATGCCATGCAAAAGAAATTGAGGAAACAAAATCAAGATCAGTAGTTTTAAAGTGGTGAAAAGATTGATATATTTGTGTAAGGAATGAGATGGATGAAAAACTGAGGAATAAAATCATGTCATTAAATAGCTTGTTTCACCAAGTTAAGTGAGATGTAAAGTGGATAATTTCAAAGACATGAAAGCCAAAAGAATTATGGGTTAAATAACGGGAAAGGAATCTTGGCTAATCAGCACAAGACAAATTTGTGGCCTCTCCGTTTCAAGTTCTGGTCTGTTTTAAGAATGTTGGCTATACCCTTGACCAAATTAATTAAAATTTGCTGAGGTTTAATTAATGAACAAAACTGAACTCATTACTTGATGTGATGTCTGGCCAAAATTGCGATGCCAGTTGAGGGAATTTCATTATTTAAAAGAAAAATTGCTGTAGTTTTTGTGCGCATGGATATGTTTATTTTAACTCTTAATCTGGTCCTATTGTTGAAACACAAAACTCTAATTTCTTGGTTCCAAACCAGATGACCGCAGGCTTCTTAAATTATAATCCTCCTGACGTAATTATGCCCAGTCACACAGTCAGGCTCTGTTCTTGCACCTGCTCTTGCTTGCTTAATTCACTGTTCTTGCAGACTCGCTCTAAGTTATAAAGTAATGCACACTGTCACATCTAGCTGAAGTCAGATCTTGAAAAGAAATCTACTCAGTTGAGGGCACAGAAACTTGCGAACGATAATATTGATTTTTTTCAAGGATACAGCCAAAGTACACTTGAAAGTTGAGGGTGAAAATGTGCAAATACAATTTCCAGTTCATGAATGCTCCTGGCGGAAGGATCCTGAGGAACACGACTAGTGTCAGAGGTAATGGGGAGAAGGCAGGAGAATGCGGTTAGGAGGGAGAAATAGATCAGCCAGGATTGAATGGCGGAGTAGACTTGATGGTACGAATGGCCTAATTCTACTCCTATCACTTATGATCTTATGAGCTGCTCTTGGCACCCAAACCATTTAATTGATCGATACAGTAGAGTTTCCTCCAATGCTTAACAATATTCCATCATTAAATATCAGGCAAAACATGAAATGCTGGAGGAACTCAGTGGGTCAGGCAGCATTTGAGGGGGGTGTGGACAGAAGACATTGCACTAAATGTTATTCCCTTTAACATTTCTCTGTACACAGTGAATCGCTCGATTGTAATCATGTATTGTCTTTCTGCTGGTTAGCACACAGCAAATGCTTTTGACTGTACCTCAGTGCACGTGGCAATACACTAAACTGAACTGAATGTTTCAGGTAAGGATGCTTAAAGCCTAGAATACACTTCCCTTACGACCATAACAGTAGAGAGTAAAGTACGTTAAGTCATAGAAGTATACAACATGGAAACGGTGAATCTCTTTTTGCAAATGTTCCAGTTTAGTGACATCCTTCCTATGGCTGGGTGACCAGAACTGGGCCCATTGTAGCTGGTCAACCATTCCTTGACCACTTTCTCAACTGACACAAAAGTGGGTGGTTTTGCAGATGGTGAAGATGGTTGTGAAAAATTGCAGCAGGATCTTGATCGATTGGCCAGGTGGGCTGAGGAATGGTTGATGGAATTTAACACAGAGAAATGTGAGGTGTTGCATTTTGGGAAGTCAAACATGGGCAGGACCTCAACAGTGAATGATAGGGCTCTGGGAAGTGTTGTAGAATAGAGGGATCTAGGAGTGCAGGTGCATGGTTCCTTGAAGATGGAGGCTTTTGGCACCTTATCCTTCATCAGTTAGAGTATCGAGTATTGAAGTTGGGAGGTCATGTTGCAGTTGTATAAGATGTTGGTGAAGCTGCATTTAGAGTATTGTGTTCAGTTCTGGGCACCATGCTATAGGAAAGATGTTGTCAAGCTAGAAAGTGTACAGAGAAGATTTACGAGGATGTTGCCAGGACGAGAGGGTCTGAGCTATTGGGAGAAGTTGAGTAGGCTGGGATTCTATTCCTTGGAGCACAGGAGGATGAGGGGTGATCATATGGAGGTGTATATGATCATGAGGAATAGATCAAGTAGATGCACAGAGTCTCTTGCCCAGAATCAGTGAATCAAGGACTAGAGCACATAGGTTTAAGGTGAAGGGGAAAAGATTGAATAGGAATCTGAGGGGTAACTTTTTCACACAAAGGGTGGTAGGTGTATGAAACTAGCTTCCAGAGGAGGTAGTTGAGGCAGGGACCATCCAAACATTTAAGAAGTAGTTAGACAGGCGCTTGGATAGGATAGGTTTGGAGGGAGATAGATTAAATGCTGGCAGATGGGATTTGTGTAGCTGGGACATATTGGCCAATGGGGCAAGTTGGTCTGAAGGGCCTGTTTCCACACTGTATCACTCTATGTCTCAACTGTGTTTACAGACCTGTCGTGCTGCTGCAAATAAGAACTTTGGCATTCTGTTTTTAGTACGTATGCCAATTAAACACTCTTGACTCTTGAGTGTTTTTCACAGGTTATGGGTATCAAAAACTAGAGGGCGAAGGCTTAATGTGAAAAGGGAAGGACAATAGGAACCCAAGAGACATTTCTTTCCACACCGAGGGTGGTGGCTATGTGGAATGAGCTGCCAGAGGAAGTAAATGAGGGATACAATAATATGTAAAAAAGGTTTTGGACAGGTACAAGGATAGGAAAGGTTTGGAAGGAAAGGGACCAAACACAGACAAATGGGACTGGCTTAGATGGGACGTTTTGGCCAGCAAGGACAAGTTGTGCTGAGGGGCCGATTTCTTTGCTCTCTCAGCCTCGATATCCTTTGTGCACCAGGGTTCTCTCTTTCTGCTCGCCTCGCCCTTCACTCCAACAAGAACATGCTGACTCAGATTTATCTCAATCTAATTTTAAAATATCTCTCACCTGCCAAAATAATCAAGATTTTTTTAAAAAACAAGGAAAATGGGATTGGCATTTGGTATTCACTTTTTATTCTCACCATACTCTGTTTTGCAAGGTTTCCTGGTAAATCATATCATATGTGTCATATCAGTCTGAAGAAGGGTCTCGACCCGAAACGTCACCCATTCCTTCTCTCCTGAGATGCTGCCTGACCTGCTGAGTTACTCCAGCATTTTGTGAATAAATCGATTTGTACCAGCATCTGCAGTTATTTTCTTATCATACGTGAGTGCATCAGGTAATGCAAAAGAGAAGATAAACTGTGCAGTTAAAAGTATTTCACCCATGGATAAAGTGCGAATTAGAAAAAAATGCTGGAAATACTCAGAAGTTTGGGTGGTATCTGTCCATGGAGAAAGATGTTGCATCAGGTTGATGACCTTTTCATTTAAGCTAGTCTGCAAAAATTGGCACTTGTACTCCAGAACGTTTCCAGATGACAATGCCATATATTGCACATTATACAAAGCAAAGCCTGAAGTGAGTTATTATTAGAAGTGAAGATGTAATCCATAGGTGTGAAGAAATGGAGGATAGGTCATTATTTTTGCTGAGCAGTATCTCTCTGAAGCAGTGCAGCAATATGCCAGCACAATGTGCATTGAGAAGATCATGAATATTCAACCATTTCTATCAGGCAGCAAAAGTCTTTGCCTTTCCAGCTTCATTTCCTGAAATAATGACACTTGGTAAAACATATGTCTAAATCCTCTTGTTATCCACATAAACATTCACAGTTACACAAAGATGAATTGATCTAAAGCACAAAAATAAATCAGCCCTTTTTGACATGTTTATTCACTGAAAAGGAAGATAGCAAAAAAATTGAAATGTGGTGCTTACTGACTTCAAAGTCAAATTAATGCTTGTTTGGGAACTGATTGGCCATAAAGGTACACATGAAGCATCATTTAGGGCAGTGGTTCCCAACCTTTCAAATATAGCGACCCATTTTAGAACAAGCAATCATGAAGCGACCCCAACCCTTAAAATATTTTATATATACATTCGGTTTTTGTACAACAAACTGCCATATATTGCGATTATTGAATTATAGATTATTTATTCATAAAAAATTCCAAAGCTCCTACAAACATTAATTAATTGCAAATCAATTCAAAATTGTTCGAACACACAAATTTCCACCGTTATGTAAAATATGTTTATGAACTGACTTTAATGAGACGGCTGGTATTGCAGTTTTTTAGCTAGCAATTCTATCCTGGGCTCCGTTGTCGATATGGCACACCTCAAGTCGTCTTCCAGATTTAATTTATTTCGGTATTTGTTTTTAAGGATGAGAAGTTGGGAGAATGCTGCTTCACATAAGTAAGTTGTTGGGAAGGGCAATAAATTCCTTATCGCGATTTCTGATATTACTGGGAATTTTTGGAAACTTTTTGCCCAAAATTCTTGTAGTTGCAATTCACCAAACCATGATTTAGCTTCAAAATTGTTTTTTAAGTCGATGAACTCTTCTTCTGCTGCTTCAGGGATATTAGATACATTGGCATTGAATGGGTTGATTGTAAGGGAGAAAGATTTGCAACATTCATCAGGAAAATAACTTCTTAATCGAACAGTAAGAATTTCCAAATGCTCTTGTATCAAGCTATATAAGTCATCGATGTTAATTTCATTTGCCGCTTCTTCAACAAATTGGACAAGTGTTGGGAACATGTATAATTTCTTATGGTTAATTTTGGTGATCCAGAGTTCCAATTTCATTTTGAAAGACGATATGTTTTCAGACAAAGATATTATCGTACTTTCCTTACCCTGTAATCCTGTATTAACACTATTAAATATCTCAAAAATGTCGACCAGGTATGCCAATTTGCACAACGTAAATTCATCCGTCAACAATGATTCATATTCGCTTGCATTTTGAGAATCGAGAAATATTTGAAGCTCTCCTCTTAATTCAAAAAATCTCTTCAACGCCTTTCCTTTCGAGAGCCATCTTACCTCTGTGTGAAACAATAGTGCTTCATGCGTTGATCCCAAATCCTCACATAAAACTTTGAAGAGCCGTGTTGCAAGTGGCCTTGATTTAACGACATTTACTGCTTTAATCACTCGGTTAAGCACTTCTTTCAATGGTTCAGGTAACGTCTTGGTAGCTAATACTTGTCGATGAATCATGCAGTGAGTCCCAATTACTTCTGGAGTCACTTTTTTAACCAACGATTGGAAGCCAGACTTACAGCCGAGCATTGCAGGTGCCCCGTCAGTACAAACTCCGCATAATTTCTTCCATTCAATTGAATGTTCATTAAAGAAATCATCAATTAAATCAAAAATATCAGCAGCAGTAGTTGAAGTTTGCAGAGGCTTACAACACAAGAATTCTTCTTTAATTTTTTCATTTTTATAATAACGAACATACACAAGAAGTTGTGCAAAGTTTGTCACATCAGTAGTTTCATCAAGCTGTATGCTGAACAGCCCAGTTGGAGTTTCTTTTAATTCTTGAATAATTTGGCATAAAATATCCTCGGACATATCTGTTATCCTTCGTTTTACCGTATTGTTTGACACGGATAGAAGCGATAATTTATTTACCGCTTCAGGACCGATCATGAGACGTACAATATCTTTGGTGCATGGAAAAATAAGATTCTCAGCTATTGTGTGTGGCTTTTTAGCACGTGCTATTCTTAATGCAACCGTGTATGAAGCTTCAATGGCGGCTACATTTTTGTTTTGAAATAATCCACTGCTATCAAGCCGGCGGCTTTTGAAACCAACAACTTTTGCTTTAAAAAAGTCAATACTTTTATCTTTCAAATCAGGGTGCTTAGTTTCGAGATGTCTTTGAAGTTTAGCTGGTTTCATAGACTCATGAGCAAGAACTTCCAAACATACTACACACTGTGGTCTTTCCACACCTGCATTAACTATGTCAGTGAATCCCCATTTCAAGAAATCATCACTGTACTTTCTCTTTCTTACACTCATTTTTAAAGGGTTAAGAATCACTCGAACAAAACTAACTACGTGTCACTGCAAGCGCGCGTACAACACTAGGTAAGTGGGAGGAGCGACAGCGGTGGCGCGACCAAGACAAAACAGAAACCAAACATGTTCAATACTGGCTTGAGTGACAACACGTTGTGTTGAGTGACTTAGGGAACTGTTACATTTAGTTTCATAGTATGAATTTATATAACTATCTTAATATGCATTTCACCGTGTTTTATATAATATTCATATCAGCTCAAAATCATTTAACGACCCCATGGCATTGGTGTCGCGACCCCGTTTGGGGTCGCGACCCACAGGTTGGGAACCACTGATTTAGGGAATAGAATGGGTTTAAAATAAAATCTAATACCTACAAGTTTGGAATTTTGACTGTGTGTGGGTGGTGATGGAGAGAAATGCACTTTGTGTAAGGGTTTATCACGATAATTTGATTTTTAAACTACTTAACAGTTTTCCGTGGAGAAATGGAGATTTCTATTTTTTAGCTTTCTTCCAGGTTCTTCTCTAAGTTGTTGTTAAAGTGCCAGAAGAATTTGAATAATTTTTTTAAATATCTTTCTTTCAACTTCTACCCTTCAAGGAATAATCACTGTTGTAAACTCCTCATCCTAATTTGTCCTAATTTGAGGAAGGACATTCTTGCTATTGAGGGAGTGCAGCGAAGGTTCACGAGGTTAATTCCCGGGATGGCGGGACTGTCATATGATGAAAGAATGGAACGACTGGGCTTGGAATTTAGAAGGATGAGAAGGCATCTTATAGAAACATATAAAATTATTAAGGGATTGGACACGCGAGATGCAGGAAACATGTTCCCGATGTTGGGGGAGGTCCAGAACCAGGTGCCACAGTTTAAGAATAAAGGGTAGGTCATTTAGAACTGAGATGAGGAAAAAATCTTTCACCCAGAGAGTTGTGAATTTGTGGAATTCTCTGCCTCGGAAGGCAGTGGAGGCCGATTCACTGGATGCATTCAAAAGAGAGTTAGATCGAGCTCTTAGGGCTAGCGGAATCAAGGGATATGGGGAGAAGGCAGAAACGGGGTACTGATTGTGGATGATCAGCCATGATCACATTGAATTAGAATTAGAATAGCCTTTATTGTCATCCAAAAACAAAAACATTGAATGGCGGTACTTGCACGCAGGGCCGAATAGCCTACTCCTGCACCTGTTTTCTCTGTATATAAGCTTGTATTATGTAAACATCTCCAATCCCCTTTACAAAGCGTTTGTAAAAGGGATTTGAAATACTTGATACATCCATTTTGAGGTTAAAGCTGCCATCATGGACTTTACCTCTTACATACATGAAACATTTTGGTGACTAACTTTACAAGGGTAAGCAAATGTACCACTTGCTCTAACCTAATCCCAGCCCTCCAGCTTTGACCCCACACCCTGATTGCACTCTGGATTCCAAACTCTCATTTGGGATTAATGATGGAAGTAGTCAAGTCCAGAGTGTTTTATTGTCATGTGTCCTGAAATGAAACAATGACATTTTTACTTGCAGCAGCACAACAGATATGTAAACATAGTACCCTGTAAACACCATAATAACCAACAAAAAAGTGCGTGTATATATTATGTGTGGATGTACATATATGTGTGTGTGTGTGTGTGTTTGTATATGTATATATTTCAATCATAGTGCATAGACAAAAACAATGTCCTCAAGTCCATGCACTTTGGAGCTTGTATAGAAGTTCTCAGCCCCCTTCTTTACTCCCTGTATATCCACGACTGTGCAGCCATGTACAAATCTAATTTAATTTTCAAATTCGCAGACGACACAACCATTGTGGGCCGGATTTTAAATTATGATGAGACGGAGTACAGGAAAGCGATTGAGAACCTTGTGTCCTGGTGTCGAGACAACAACCTTTCTTTCAATGCCAGCAAGACAACGGAGATGGTGATCGACTTCAGGAAGCAAAGCAGTACACGTACCCATATTTGCATTGACGGCGCTGAAGTAGAGATGGTTGAAAACTTAAAAATCCATGGAGTCAATATTACCAACAACTTTTCCTAGACCACCCATATTGAAGCATCAACCAAGGAAGTATAGGCCTCTACTTCCTGAGACCCGGTATTGATTGTGAATCTGAAACAGCTACGTCGATGTTTGCTAAGATGTTCTTTGCAAAGTTGCCTAATGCCCATTGTGATAAAGATTTAGAAAATAACTTTAGATATGGGACTGATGATGCCCTTTTTTAACCCAAGGAGAGGCTCAGCAAATCCAAAGCATCAAAATGCATTTTAAAGGACTTCATCTTTGCTGGTGATTGTGCACGCAATGCAGTTTTAGAAGCTGATATGCTGGAAAGCTTGGAAAAGTTTGCCTATGTCTATTTCAACTTTGGTCTCGCAATTAGCATAAAAAACAAGATTATGCAATGATCAGCACCAAACACATCAAACACAGAACCAAACATCCTCATGAATGGTCAGTGGCTTTCAGTAGTGGACAAGTTGTCCACTTGGCAACACTGTCTCAAGATCAGTCAACATTGACATAGTCAATGAATTACTCCAACATTTTGAGTCCATCGTTGACAAAGTCAACAACAGCATAGCAAAAGCAAGCACTGCTTTTTGGAAGACTGAGAATGGGTCTCAGTCGGTATCTCAGCTGCACGGAGGCAGAGAGGAAAGCTCTTCAGCGGGTAGTCCATAGAGCTCAGAGGACCATCGGAACACAGCTACCAGCCTTGGAGGGCATCTACAACACACGATGCCTCAGAAAAGCCACCAGCATCCACAAAGACTCTTCACACCTCCTGCATCAGGCTGTTCGAACTTCTACCATCGGGCAGACGATACAAGGCCTTCTACGCCCGCACCTACAGACTCGGGAACAGCTTCATCCCCAGGGCCATAGCTGCTATGAACTGGTCCTGCTGAGCTGGATGGTCACATCGCACAGTGAACCGGCACAGATCTACTTGCACTTTATTCTGTTTTAAAACTGTTATAATTTGTTTCATTGGGTTTAAATGAATACTGACTAGCTAATTAATTTATTGCATCGTATGGGAGGCGCATTCCCAATGACAATAAAGATGTATTGTATTGTATTGTGGGAATGCAACGTAGGTATTGTGGGCGTGCAGCATAGGTTTACTAGGTTAATTCCCGGAATGGCGGGACTGTCATATGTTGAAAGACTGGAGCGACTAGGTTTGTATACACTGGAATTTAGAAGGATGAGAGGAGATCTTATCGAAACGTATAAGATTATTAAGGGGTTGGACACGTTAGAGGCAGGAAACATGTTCCCAATGTTGGGGGAGTCCAGAACAAGGGGCCACAGTTTAAGAATAAGGGGTAGGCCATTTAGAACTGAGATGAGGAAAAACTTTTTCAGTCAGAGAGTTATGAATCTGTGGAATTCTCTGCCTCAGAAGGCAGTGGAGGCCAATTCTCTGAATGCATTCAAGAGAGAGCTAGATAGATCTCTTAAGGATAACGGAGTCAGGGGGTATGGGGAGAAGGCAGGAACGGGGTACTGATTGAGAATGATCAGCCATGATCACATTGAATGGCGGTGCTGGCTCGAAGGGCCGAATGGCCTCCTCCTGCACCTATTGTCTATAAGAGGAATCATTCTGAAGACCAAGCTGAACATGTACCATGCGGTTGTCAGATGCAGCCCATTCTATATTTGGACAGTGTATATTAGCTTAACCGCTTTCACATGACCTGCACTGAATACATCGCAGCAAGTGGCCAGACAAGTTTTGGGACACACAGATTCTGTTCCAAATAAATTTCACCATTGTTTGCAGTATTGAAAGTATCACAGATGAAGTGGGCAGGACATGTCAGAAATGTGGCAAATTGCCGAATATCAAAACAGCTATTCCATGGAGAGCTGAGTGAGGGCAAAAGGGTGGTCAGCATATGAAATGTCAATAGAAGCCACTGCTTATCAATTTCAGTGACCTCTTGCTGTGAAATTTATAGACTGTGTTATTAAAAGACAAAGGTGTCTGAGTATTGCCTGGAGATTACAGGGGGTCATTTTCTTTTCCTGTCTATACCATTTAAGTCCAAGAAGGCTTTTTTGCTTGTAAATTTGCATATTAGGTTTTAGGAGGTTCTCTCGATCCTGATCACAATTGCTTTTTAACCAATTTGGCTTGCGTAATACAGTGTTCTCTAATTAATCAATCACATGTATATTCAGTTAGCATCATAAAAAAACTAGTTGTAGCATCTGCTTTTTTTATATTGCTGGATCACACACCAGAATGAAAGAATCAACCATTCTGCATAATTTGTCACAAAATGGACTTTACCGGGCCTGAATATAAGTGGGATGATTATTGGCAGGAAGAAGATACATGAAACCTAGGAACGTGGTATGAATGAATCAAGGTAAAATAAAGAAAATTTAAGGCACTCATTTGAGTGTCAGTAGTCCGTTTTATCGTGGAAGTTTAAATTGCACAAGATTTCTTGTTGAGATGCAAACAAATCTTTCAAAGATATTAGTTACAATTTGTGAATGGAAAATGTATTTGGTGACTTTTTGATTTTTTTGGCAGTTATCAGTACAGTGGATTGTTTGCATGTACATTTGCATCCTTTATTCTATTTTTATGTGAAAGGATGCAGAAAATTCAACTTGTTACAGCACTAATTTCTTGATTAAATCATGGAGTTGAAAAATGATCACTATTGTTCCCTAAATGTGACTCGAATATGTATGTTTGACTTGTGATGCTGTTGATAATCAGTTCTGAATGTATGTTTTATCATGTGTTAGTCTTGTGGTGGTATTGCAAGGCAGGCAGTCAGAATAATCTTTATTAAAGCATCAACTAAAATGATGGTGTTTGATCAGTAACTCATTAAATGTTAGTTCTTTTGCTGAATGTGAACTCGTGTTAAAATTTAACTTAAACCACACCTTGTGTTTTGGCAATGAAGCACAATTGCGTAACAAATTCACTTGCCAGATAACACAAGGTGTGGTTTAAGTTAAATTTTAACACGAGTTCACATTCAGCAAAAGAACTAACATTTAATGAGTTACTGATCAAACACCATCATTTTAGTTGATGCTCTAATGTCTAGTAAACTGAAGCAGAATGCAGGAGGGAAGGTTGTAGAGAAATCTTTTTTTTTTGATTGGTTTGTTTAAAAACTAAACTTTATATTTGAGAAAGACGAGGAGAATACAAAGAAAATAATGTGTGTGATTCCTTTGATGCTAGGTGCACATTACTATACTATCTACCACATTGGTGACCCTTGGACTATCCTTGATCGGACTTTGCTGGCTTTACCTTGCACTAAACATTCCCTCACCATGTATCGATACAATAAATGGTTCGATTGTAATCATGTTTTGTCTTTCTGCTGACTGGTTAGCACACAACGAAAGCTTTTCACTGTTCCTTGGTACACGTTAAGACAAACTAAACTGAACTGAACTAAATGTGATTTGTGGATTGAAAATTTCAAACGGAATTAGGGATCATATTAATCTCTTCTCCACCTTCTCCAAATTATTTTATATTTTTCTGCCATTTCCACCTGTCAATAGTTTTGGAGACGGTCTGTCTGATGTTTAAATTTTTCAGATTGCTATGCATTACCTACTTGCTAACTCTTTGTGTAATTGCATATTTTGGATGCAGAACTTCCTATTTCTTTATTAAGATCACCAAAATGTCATCGGCGGATGCCACAGGCAATATTTCCCAATCATTCTTGCTGTCTCTTAAATTTCAACAAATTAACAAACTATGCCATACTGCCGATGACATGAAATAGTTTGAATCTCTTTTGTGAAAATGTTTGTTAAACAGCTTTTTGCACAAGCTATACACTGCAATTTGAAATTTAAGCCTCATGATTAACTAACTGTCTTGTAGCTTACACCAGAGTAGAACACAAACTTGGATAGCTTGTCTGGAAAAAAAACCTATCCATCATCTACTTGTCTATTTGGGTTTCTTACTTTACCCAGGGCCATGGAAGCTGTAATTCGCAGAGGTGTTTTTTTTCTAATTTGTTCTTAGGTGTTGATGTCACTGGCCAGGCCTCTGTTTATTGTCTGTTGCTCATTGTCTCCTGAACTGCAGTGATCAAAGGCCTTTTTAAAGGGCAATCAAGAGTCAATGACATGGCTGTGCTCTGGGGGCATGTAGACAAGACCAATGCATAAGCAAACCAGGAGTCAAGAGTGTTTTATTGTCATATGTCCCAGATACAACAACGAAATTCTTACTTGATGCTGCACAACAGAATATGTAAACATAGTACACTGTAAACAATATGATAAATGAGAGCAAAAAAAAAGTTCAGTGTGTATATATACACATACTCAAGTGCACACGCAAACATATATATATATATATATATATATATATATATATATATTATGTGTATGTGTATATGCAACTGAGACTAACTTCTCTTAAATTTCAGTTATCTCTAAATACTGTTTTTGCATCCGCATTCTGTGGCAGGCATGATGGAATTCAAACATGTGTCCCGGGATTAATAATCTAGCGAGCTAATTATTAACTCGGCTACATGACTGAAGAGTTCATGGGAGAGCACTTTGTGACCGGTGACCATAATTTGAATTAAAAATAATTATTTTAAGGAAAAGGATAGAACTTGTCCAAAAGTCCTAAATTGGGAAAGGCCCATTTTGATGATATTAGACAGGAACTTTCAGATAGACAATAGGTGCCATTCGGCCCTTCGAGCCAGCACCACCATTCAATGTGATCATGGCTGATCACTCTCAATCAGTACCCCGTTCCTGCCTTCTCCCCATACCCCCTGACTCCGCTATCCTTAAGAGCTCTATCTAGCTCTCTCTTGAAAGCATTCAGAGAATTGGCCTCCACTGCCTTCTGAGGCAGAGAATTCCACAGATTTACAACTCTGACTGAAAATGTTTTTCCTCATCTCCGTTCTAAAAAAGA
Source organism: Rhinoraja longicauda (assembly GCF_053455715.1). Lineage (NCBI taxonomy): Eukaryota > Metazoa > Chordata > Chondrichthyes > Rajiformes > Arhynchobatidae > Rhinoraja > Rhinoraja longicauda. The sequence continues at coordinate 28,994,177 of NC_135953.1, forward strand.
TGCAGGTATAAAGGGATGTTGAGTCTGTGGGAGTTTTTTTAAAGGTGAGATAGGGAGAGTTAAAGGCCTGTGTGTTCCTGTTAGAGTGAAGGGTGAGATTGACGGCAGTAGTTCGGTTTTCAGTTTAGTTTAGTTTATTGTCACTTGTACCGAAGAACAGTGTAAAGCTTTGTAGGGAAGCCTGCTTGATCATATATTTTGAGGGTCCGGTCATGGCGAACACATGTCATGTGTAGGTGGCTCAATAGTCAATAGACATACACATAAATGTGCAGTGAAATGAAAAATTACCCGCAGTTCAACAATAAGACCAATAAAAATAAGCAATAACACATACAACCATAAACCAACACCAAACAAAAGAAACATCCATCACAGTGAGTCCCCTCCAGTCACCTCCTCACTGTGATGGAAGGCCAGAATGTATTTTCTCTTCCCCTGCCGTCTTCTCCCGGGGTCCGGCTGTTGGAGTTGCCACATCGGGGCGATCGGGGATTAAGTGAATCCATGGAGTTTAGGGGGTGCAGAAGTACATTTGGGACGGGATCAGAAGTGTAAAAAGGAGACTGGAGATCACTTAGGCAGATAAGGTAAAGGAGAATGTGAGGAGATTTATAGATGGAGACAGATAAGGATAGAGAAAGAAAACAGAATGTGGGGACAGGTGTGAGGGGGAGAGAGAGACAGACAGGCTGGAAGGTAATTAGTAGATGTGCTGAAGTGCAAGATGTCTCCACATCATTAAAGTTCCTTGCCTTTAATATTACCAACAATCTGTCATGGACCAATCACATTGTGGCAACATCCAAGAGGTTGCAGATGCTTGAATAACGCGTTTGGGATGGAAAGGGGAAAAGAGGGGAAAAGAGGGGATGAGGGGGATAGTTGAAAGAACCTGAAAGAGAAAGAAGCCCAGCGGATACGAGTTATCTTAAATTGGAAAAATAATGTTGCAGATTTAGAGAACTTTAATTAGAGAGCACAAAATGCTGGTGTAACTCAGCATTCTTCCCTGAAGAAGGGTCTCGACGCGAAACGTCACCCATTCCTTATTTCCTGAGATGCTGCCTGACCTGCTGAGTTACACCAGCATTTTGTGAATAAATACCTTCAATTTGTACCAGCATCTGCAGTTATTTTCTTACACTTTAATTAGAGTGCATATCTGCTTCGACTAGTTGTGTGCAGTTCTGCTCATCTCATTACAGGAAGGATGTGGAGGTTTTGAAAAGAGTGCAGAAGAGATACACCAGAATGCTGCCTGGATCAGGTGGTGTTAGTGACCAGGGGAGGTGGACAAACTTGGATTGTTTTTTCTGGAACGTTACAGACTGAGGTGAGCTTTTTCCACACTGCCAAGCATGCTGGTAGAAGCACATGATTGTGCATTTAAGAGGCTTTTAGATAAGTACATGAATATGCAGGAATTTGGAGGCATATTGATCATTTGCAAACAAGCGGGATTCGTTTCATTTGACATTGTGCTTGCCACAGAAATCATAGGCTGTAGGAATCCTATGCTGTACTGTTCTATGCTCCATACCTTTGATTTATAGCTGACCTTGGTGGAATATGGGGTGATGTTCCTCCAGTTGTGTTTGGCCTTATGCTGGCAGTGGAGAAAACTGAGAACAGAAGAGTCGGTGTAAGAATGGGGAAGTGTATTAAACTGCGTGGCATAAACAAAGCTGTTCTGCAAAGCAGTCACTTAGTCTGCCTTTGGTCTGTCGATGTAGAAGAAACCACATCGAGAGCACTAAATGTAGTCAATGAGGTTGGAGGAGATGGCATGTGAATCTTAACATCGCCCTTCCGGATGGTTTAGGGGTGCTCTGCTTCTTTCTGGAACAAATACCTAACCAGCTAATCTTCACAAACACACTCAACTGCCTGGTTCTCTGTCTTCATCTCGGGAGACAAACTGTTCACTGTTATTTACGATAAAGTCACTGACCCCCAGAGCTACATTGACCATACTTCCTCCCACCCTGTCTTTTGTAAGGATGCCAACCCCTTCTCACAGCTTCTCTGCCTCTGATGCTTCTGCTCTCAAGATGATGCCTTCTATTCCATGACAGCAGAGGTAGAATTGCTGCCTTAACAGCTCCAGAGATCCGGGTTCAATCCTAACTATGGGTGCTCTCTGTACGGAGTCTGTAGGTTCTCCCTGTGGCCGCGTGGGTTTTCTCTGGGTGCTCTGGTTTCCTCCCACACTCCAAAGACATACAGGTTTGTAGGTTAATTGGCTTTGGTAAAATTGTAAATTGTCCCTCGTGTGTAGGATAGTGCTAGTGTACGGGGTGATCACTGGTCACCTCATGTCCCCACCACCAACACCTCCGCCATCCAGTTTATTTCCCCTCTCCACCTGGTTCCATTTGCCCATATCTATATATGAAGGAACTGCAGATGCTGGTTTAAACCAAAGATAGACACAAAATGCTGGAGTAACTCAGTGGGACAGGCAGCATCTCTGGAGAGAAGGAATTTCATAGTTAGCTGAGTTACTCCAGCATTTTGTATCTCCATTTGCCCATAGGTGAGTACAGTTAATGGCTCTTTTTACAATGGCAATGGGGAGGCCACAGATTAGGAATAAAACAAACACCTTTGAGGCACCTGTGAGGAATGTGTCCCATCACAGGAACAAATGCAATGGAGATGGAGGGAATGATAGAATGGAATGGAGTCCTTCATAGACTTACTCTTGCAGGTTGAGGACTCTTGAGTTCTGATATCGGTTTGGAGGGTCTTTGGTCTGAAACTTTAACTTTATTCCCCTATCCACAGATGCTGCCTGGTGTTTTGAGTGTTTTCTATGATTATCATATGAGTTTAGTTTTAGTTGCTTGTGTTTCTGCTCACCTATCATTAATAATTGGAGAATGAAGTATTAAACTTTTCCATGATGAAGTTGAGGTCAGAGGAAGTTTTTATTGATGTTCAAATTAACTCCTGGTCAATGAAAAAACTGCTTGAAAAGCACAGGCTTTAACTTGCATTGTCTACATGTATTTTTTTAATAAACTTGTAGAGCGTGCAGGATGACTGAATTTCAGTTGCATGCGCTAGCTTTTTGAGGTGAAGATCTTTGTGATTCTTTTGGATTTTGTTGTATTCGATGGTGATTGATATCTTTTTCCAAGAGTCAGGCAGCAAAATATTGTGGATACTCAGCACCTATTTCCGATGTTTCTATTCCACGAATTCCTGTTATTTTCTCATTCTTGTTCCATCCATCCTCAATTCCAGTTTGCACAAAACTTCTCACGTTCATTTTTTGACAATCTGTGCTGAAGTGCGAGATGTCTCCACATTCATTAAAGTTCCTTGCCTTTAATATTACCAACAATCTGCCGTGGACCAATCACATTGTGGCAACGTCCAAGAAGGTGGACCAATGGTTCTACTTCCTGAGGAGATGGTGGAAATTGGGCTTGCCTCCAGTTACTGTTATATGATACGATAGAACTTTATTTATCCCAGGAGGGAAATTAGTATGCCAACAGTCATAAAACACAGCAAGATATATGAAACATGAAGTTAAAGTGACGAGTGGAAAGTCCAGGATTGGGGATGTGCAAAGATTGGGGATGGGGAAGGGGGGGAAGGGGAGTCAATCTACCTTACGACTGAAGGGGGAGGATTGTACAGTTTGAAAGCCAGGGGGAAAAAAGATCTGTGGTGTTCTGTGCTGCATCTTGGTGGAACCAGTCTGTTGCTGAAGGTGCTCCTCAGCTTGACCAATGTGTCATGGAGGGGGTGAGCTGTTTGTCCAAGATGCTCTGCAGTTTGAGGAACATCCTCCCCTCCAAGAAAATCTCCAGGGTGGTCTATAAACTTCTATAGAAGTATTCCATAGAAAGTATACCTTTGGAATGCATTACAGCTTGCTTGATTGGGCACAGCTCTGCCCAAGACTGTAAAATATTTACAGAGTTTTAAGTCAAGCCCAGTCTAGACTTCCGACCATTGACTCCATCTATACTTCCCATTGTGTCTGAGAAGCAGCCAACATAATCAAAGACTTATCCCACCTCTACTTACTACTTCTCTCTGATCCTGTTTGCCAGAAGGTACAGATGCTTGAAAGTGCGCATCACCAGTTTCTTCCCCTCTATCATCAGGCTTCTGAATGGTCCTCCCATAAGCAAGGTTACCAGACGATTTATCTCTACCAATGCCGAGGACTATATTCTGCACTGCATCTTCCCTTTTGCTCTATTCTGCCTCAGTTTGACATGAACAATGGAGGACCCGGTGAAGGGGGGGTAAGAGCAATGGAGGACCCGATGTGGGGGGACCGCCATGAGGAGGGGGGGAAGAACAATGGTCAATGGGGAGGGAGGGAGAACAAAGGACCATGGGGAACTGTTGTAGGGGAGGGGAGGGGGGGGGGGGATGAACAAAAAGGGGTACTTTATTACTTTGTCAGCGCCGTAGGTGGTTGCTATTTGTATACCTTGGTTATGCAAGCAAAGAATTTCACTGTGTTGTCACATGTGACAATAAAGTATTCCATTCCATATTCCATTCCATTCCATGATTATATGTATAACAATATCTGATCCGATTGCATGGCACTGTACCTTGGTACCTGTGACAATGTTAAACCTAAATCATGATTTAAAAACAGTATGAACATTGACTTCTCCAACTTTAGATAGTTCCTCTGTCCCTCTCTTCCCCTCCCCCTTCCCAGTTCTCCCTCTATCTTCCTGTCTCCACCTATATCCTTCCTTTGCCCCTCTGACATCAGTCTGAAGAAGGGTCTCGACCTGAAATGTCACCCATTCCTTCTCTCCTGAGATGCTGCCTGACCTGCTGAGTTACTCCAGCATTTTGTGAAATACATTTTAAAACAATGGTAAGTTCCACAAAAGTTATGATCCAGAGCTCAATTGAGGAATTGGTGGATGACTAAGTCAAGTCAAGTTTATTTGTCACATACACATACACGATGTGCAGTGAAATGAAAGTGGCAATGCCTGCGGATTGTGCAAAAAAAGAATTACAGTTACAGCATATAAATTAAAGTTAATATAGAGAAGACAAAATTTAGTCCCTGGAGTTATAAAAGTTAACAGTCCTGATGGCCTGTGGGAAGAAACTCTGTCTCATCCTCTCCGTTTTCACAGCGTGACAGCGGAGGCCCTTGCCTGACCGTAGCATCTGGAACAGTCTGTTGCTGGGGTGGCAGGGGTCCCTCATAATCTTGCTTGCTCTCGATCTACACCCCCTGATGTATAGGTCCTGCAGGGGGGTGAGTGTAGTTCCCATGGTGCGTTCTGCCGAACGCACTACTCTGCAGGGCCTTCCTGTCCTGGGCAGAGCTGTTCCCAAACCAGACTGTAATGTTGCCGGACAGGATGCTCTCTACAGCCCCAGAGTAGAAGCATTGAAGGATCCTCAGAGACACTCTGAATTTCCTCAGCTGTCTAAGGTGGTAAAGGCGCTGCTTTGCCTTACTCACCAGTGCGGCAATGTGCGTTGCCCATGTCAGATCCTCTTTGATGTGGACTCCCAGGTATTTAAAACTGCTCACCCTATCCACAGTAGACCCATTTATTTCCAGTGGGTAAATTATTTTTTGACAACAGCTTATCATGCTGGATTTTCCCTTCCAGTTTAAAGTACCTTTGGTTTATTATTTTTGGTGTGATAGTCTTCAATGAGCTCTTTCATGCTGATCTGAAATACTGTGGGGACTTGGCTACAAATTAATTGTTTTTTTCCTGTTTGTGTGTGTGGACTTAAATACCATTTGAATATCAAATCCAGACAATGTTCTGGTTGATCTTCATAAAAAAGGAATGGATAACCTTGTATTAAAGATAATTGATGCTGCTTACTGAGCTTCTGCCGATTGTTACCCTTGCGTGAATATCTGCATATTAAACTGAGCAATTTGCTCTGAGACAAGACAAGGAGAATTTCCAGGGATAATGCTTGAATGAGCCATGTCTTTGATTTGCTGAGAAGCTTTGAGTGCTGAAACAGTTAAGCATGGCTTTTAAAATTTTTGATTTCTGATGGTTTTTGGGCACAGGCCAGTTGTTGTAGTTGTCGCGTTCAGAAGGTGGGTATCGATTGAGATTGTAAAGAGGCGTACAGGTACTCCCCGACTTACGTAACTTATATGAGCTTGCACTTGCATTTGCAATTCTTTAAGCCCACTGCTTTATTTCTGAGTTGCACTCCTTGGTAGTCTCGGTATCAGTGTACTGCTGCAAAAGTGGCTGTTTCTGCAAGCCAGTGAGTGAGCTGTTCCCGTGGAAGCTCCACCCCATGGTCTCCAAGTTGGAGTTCCCCACGTGACCTCCATGTCGAATGGTAAATTTATGCCCGTGTGGGAGCATTTCCATTTCTGACTTGTGTTACATCTGATTCATACAAGAGTCCGCGGGACAACCCTTAAGTAAGTCGGTGAGCGTCTGCATATGCTTCTTAAATTGTGCTGAGGCTGAAAAAACGGTTTATTTGTTCTTCTGGCAAACTGTTGGGACTTAAATACCATTCACTTCAGTAGTGCTTGATCTTGAGTGATGTTAGATTGCCAGTTTTTTTACAAAGCATTTGAGGGTGCATTAGTGAATTGTTGGATGAATGATGTTTAAGGTGCACAGTATTCTATAATATCTTCAAGAAGCTTGTAGGATGTGGACGAGATGAACGGTGGGTAACTCAAATTCAGCGGTGATGAGTTTTCATAAGGTCATAAGTGAAAGGAGCAGAATTCGGCCATTTGGCCCATCAAGTCTTCTCCGAGATTCAATCATGGCTGATCTGTCTCTCCCTTCTAACCCCATTCTCCTGCCTTCTCCCCATAACCCCTGACACCCGTACTAATCAAGATTCTATCCATCTCTTCCTAAAAAATATCCATTGATATTTAGGCCTCCACAGCCTTCTGTGGCAAAGAATTCCACACATTCACCATCCTCTGACTGTAGAAATTCCTCCTCATCTCCTTTCTAAAGGAGCATCCTTTAATCCTGAGGCTATGACCTCAAGTCCTAGACTCTCCCACTGGTGGAAACATCCTCTCCACATCCACTCTATCCAAGCCTTTCACTATTCTGTACGTCTCAACGAAGTCCCCCCTCATTCTTCTAAACTCCAGCGAGTTCAGGCCCAGTGCCATTAAACGCTCATCATATGTTAACCCAATCATTCCTGGGATCGTTCTTGTAAACCTCCTCTGGAATTTCTCCAGAGCCAGCACATCCTTCCTCAGATATGGTGCCCAAAATTGCTCACAATACTCCAAATGCAGCCTGACCAGTGGGTTATAGTAAGTTTGTTTATTTCGGATAATAGCAGTCTGTAATTTATTTTGTTTTGGCCTGACTTGGTGGCCACATTTAGTTAATGTCACTTCAATCATTTTTGCAGCCGTCTAATATGTGAAACAATGTAATGATATTTCACTACTGCAAGGAAACTCTCTGAAGTGGGGGTGGGAAAATGTTAAAAGGACAGTGAAAATGACAGTGGCTTTTGTGGTTTTCACACCAACTTGTCATCATAGGGGCGTAGGTGGGTGACTGCTTAGTCTTAGTCCCCGGATTGGACATTCAAGAACTGGAGGGCATAGGTTTAAGGGGAAAGATTTAACAGGAAGCTGAGAGGAAATCTTTTCACACATACATGGTTAGAAGATTTAGAGGGATATATGGATCAAAGGCGGGCAAATGGACAAATTTGCATAAATTGGGTCCAGGGCTTGTTTCTGTTCTGTAATAACTCCGGTGTAATCAACTTTTTGAAAGTTGAGATGCTTATGCACGTAGTTTTGTATCCTTTCCAGTTGTGCATTGATTCCCTTGTATTTTAATTTTAAAATATTTTCAATAGGATGGCAAACAATATATTTTCTAATCTGGCAATATATCTTGTGGGAATTAAATATTTGGTGGCAACGTATTATTTGCGGGAGATGTGAAATTTAGAATATTTGCGGATTAGGTACCGGAGAGGGTGGTGCAATACAATACAATACAATACAATACAATATATCTTTATTGTCATTGTACCCAGGGGTACAACGAGATTGGGAATGCGCCTCCCATACGATGCAATAATTTAGGTAATTTAGACAGCAGCAACCCAACGAAACGAACAGTTGTAACAGTTTTGGACAGGGTAAAGTGCAAGTTGATCTATGCGTTGTGGCCATCCGGCTCAGCAGGACCGGTTCATAGCAGCTATGGCCCTGGGGATGAAGCTGTTCCTGAGTCTGGAGGTGCGGGCATAGAAGGCCTTGTATCGTCTGCCCGATGGAAGGAGTTCGAACAGACTGTTGCAATCTGGGGAGAGTTGATGGGGATGTGGGAAGAATGGGATTAGAAACATAGAAAAATAGATCATTCGGCCCTTTCAGCCAGCAGTGCCATTCAATATGATCATGGCTGATCATCCAAAATCAGTACCTCGTTTCTGGTTTTTTTCCCCCATATCCCTTGATTCCTTTAGCCCCAAGAGCTAAATATAACTCTCTCATAACTCTCTCTAGAAAACATCCAGTGAATTGGCCTCTATTGCCTTCTGTGGTAGAGAATTCCACAGATTCACATCTCTCTGGGTGAAAAAGTCTTGCCTCATCTCAGTCCTAAGTGGCGTACCCCTTGTTCTTAAACAGTGACCCCTGGTTCTGGACTCCCCAGCATCAGGAACATTTTTCCTGCATCTACCCTGTCCAATCCTTTAAGAATATTATATGTTTCTATAAGATTCTCTCTCATCCTTCTAAATTTCAGTGCATTCAAGCTCACTCGACCCATTCTCTCATCATATGTCAGTCCCGCCATCCCGGAAATTAACCTGGTAAACCTACGCTTCACTCCCTCAATAGCAAGAATGTCCTTCCTCAAATTAGACCAAAACTGCACACAATATTCCAGGTGCGGTCTCATCCTGGTCTCACCCTGTACAACTGCAGTAGGACTTCCTTGTTCCTAAACTCAAATCCCCTCGCAATGAAGGTCAACATGCCATTAGCTTTCTTCACTGTCTGCTGTATCTCCATGCTTCCTTTCAGTGACTGATGTACAAGCACACCTTGGTCTCGTTGCACTTCCCCTTTTCCTAATTTGACACCATTCAGATAATCTGCCTTCCTGTTCTTGCTGCCAAAGTGGATAACCTCACATTTATCCACTTTAAACTGCAACCTATTGAACCCAACCTATCCAAGTCACCCTGCAGCCTCATAGCATCCTCCTCGCAGCGTTGTGTCACCCGCAAACTTGGAGATGTTACATTTAATTCCCTTGTATAAATCGTTAATATATATTGTAAATAACTGGAGTCCCAGCACTGAGCTGTGCGGCACCCCACTAGTCACTATCTGCCATTCTGAAAAGGACCTGCTAATTCCTACTCTTTGCTTCATGTCTGCCAACCAGTTCTCTATCCATGTCAATACCCTATTCCCAATACCATGTGCTCTAATTTTGCACACTAATTTTACCCTGAGGTATGGGACATTGTCAAAGGCTTTTTGAAAGTCCAGATACACCACATTCACTGGCTCTCCCTTATCCATTCGACTTGTTGCATCCTAAAAAAATTCCAGAAGGTTAGTCAAGCATGATTTCTCCATCATAAATCCATGCTGACTTTGACCGATCCTGTCACTGCTTTCTAAATGCGTCGCTATAACATCTTTAATAATCGACTGGAGCATCTTCCCCACTACTGATGTAAGGCTAACTGGTCTATAATTCCCTGTTTTCTTTCTCACTCCTTTCTTAAAAAGTGGAGTTAGATTGGCTACCCTCCAGTCCACAGGAACTGACCCAGAGACGAGAGAACATTAGAAAATGATCACCAATGAATCCATGATTTCTAGGGCCACCTCCTTGAGTACTCTGGGATGCAGACCCTCAGGCCCTGGGGATTTATCTGCCTTCAGTCTCAACAGTTTACCTCTCACCATGTTACAATGGAACAGGTTCAAGGATCTGACTAGTAGAACAGAAACAGGCTCACTTGTCTGTTTAGTTGTAAATCAGTGTTATTGGCAAGAGAGGACAAAAACAATACTTGTCTCTGTATGCGCGGGGTCCAGTTTTACAGCAGCACACGTCTCTCTCTCTCTCTCTGCCTCCATCCGCGGATTATCACCCATGATAACTGCTGTACTTTTGCTACATGCATCCCTAATTTCCTGCATGATGCTATCCCCAACCTCCTGACTGCTTGGTGGTCTGTATACAACTCCAACAAGTGTTTTCTGTCCTTGGCTATTTTGCAGTTCTACCCATACTGATTCTAAAGCATCCAAGCTAATGTCTCTCCTTGTTATTTGCATTAATCTCCTTTAACCAGCAATGCCATCCCACCTCGTCTTCCTTTCTGTCTATCCTTCCTGAATATTGAATACCCTGCATGTTTAGCTCCCAGCCTTGGTCACCATGGAGCCATGTCTCCATAATTCTAACTATATCATATCCCTCAACGACTAACTGCGCATTCAATTCATCCACCTTATTACGAATGCTCCTCGCATTAAGGCCCAAAGCTTTCAGGTTTGTTTTTCTTATATTCCTTCTACCTTTTGCTTCTGTCCTCCTTTTATGTCCGTCCCTCTGTCCCCTTGCATTGGTTCCCATCCCCCTGCCCTGTTAGTTTAAAAGTGACCTTTCCTACATTCTCTTTCCCGTTAACTGCATGCACACGCTTCCATGTTATTGATCCCACTGACAGCATGTCGCACCAGCAAACCTGCCTGCCTGAATGTCGGTCCCCCTCCAATTAAGGTGCAACCCGTCCCTTTTGTACAGGTCACCCCTGACCCAGAAGAGATCCCAGTGGTCAAGAAATCTAAACACATGCCCCCTGCACGAACTCTTCAGCCACACATTCAGATCCCATATCTCCCTGCTCCTGCTCTAAAGATTAATTTACCCTAAAGATTACCCTTAAAGATTAATATCGGACGAGTGTAAATTTTCAAATGGACTTTCAATGGGATCAAAGTGTAACTGTATCTTGGCTGTAATTGTGCTGTGAGTCATTGGTTCTGAACCTCTCAATCAGGGAGGTTCAGAACCAATGACTCACAGCACAATTACAGCCAAGATACAGTTACACTTTGAGCCCATTGAAAGTCCATTTGAAAATTTACACTCGTCCGATATTAATCTTAGTTTCAGTGGCAAACCTGGACATGTTATGGATATTCAGAGTTAATAAACATGCATGTTGTGAGAATTTGACTGGTTGCATTATGCTGAAAGATACAGCTTGTTACTACAGAGCAAATAAAATCTAATTGTTGAAAGGAAATGATTCTGAATGGATTAACAAACACTCTGCAGAAGATCAATAATGAAAGTTTTGTGTTAAACTGTGAAACAGTTTGTTGCTTGCAAAATGAATGACTTGGAATTCAATGCTAATTTCCATGAGTACATATGTCACCATCATATGTGCCGTGGTAGTCTAGCATGCTGACCTCAAACGACAACTCTCAGACATCTCCTCCTACTTATCCTTGGACGATGATCCCACAAATGAGCACCAGACCTAACATCACACACCATTTCTGATTTAATCACCTCTGGCTGTCTCCCTTCCACAGCCTCCAACCTTATCCTTTCCCATCCCTGCACAGGGCGGTTTTACCTTCTCCCCAAAATCCACAAACACAACTGCCCTGGCAGACCGATTGTTTCTGCCTGCTCCTGTCCCGCTGAAATGATTTTCATGTACCTTAGCTCCATTCTATCCCCCCTGACCTATCTCTCCCGACCTATGTCCAAGATATGCTCTTCGTCTCTTTAATGACTTCCGCTTTCCGAGCCCCTGCTCCCTCATTTTTACAATGAACGTTCAGTCACACCTCCATCCCCCACCAGGAAGGCCTTTAAAGCCTTCCGTTTCTTCCTCGACCCCAGAACCATCCAATTTCCCTCTACGAACACTCGACTCTGCCTAGCAGAGCTGGTCCTCACCTTGAACAACTTCTCCATTGACTCCTCCCACTTCCAAGTCCAAGGCGTAGCTTCAGGACACAACTGCAGTTCCTCAGTTGTGCAATATTGTTTCTTTCCCCATAAGTCAAGTCAAGTTTATTTGTCACATACATATACAAGATGTGCAGTGAAATAAAAGTGGCAACGCCTGCGGATTGTGCTAAACCACAAAACAGAATAGAAAAAAAAAATTTAACACAAAAAATAAATTAATACAGTAAATTGAATTAGTCCCTGGTGATATGAGAGTTAACAGTCCTGATGGCTTGTGTGAAGAAACTCCGTCTCATCCTCTCAGCGTTTTCACAGCGTGACAGCGGAGGCGTTTGCCTGACCGTAGCAGCTGGAACAGTCCGTTGCTGGGGTGGTAGGGGTCCCACATAATGTTGCTGGCTCTGGATCTGCACCTCCTGATGTATAGGTCCTGCAGGGGGGCGAGTGTAGTTCCCATAGTGCGTTCAGCCGAACGCACTACTCTCCGCAGAGCCTTCCTGTCCTGGGCGCAGAGCTGTTCCCAAACCAGATTGTGATGTTCCCGGACAAGATGCTTTCTACAGCCCCAGAGTAGAAGCACTGATGGATCCTCAGAGAGACTCTAAATTTCCTCAACTGTCTGAGGTGGTAAAGGCGCTGCCTTGCCTTACTCACCAGTAAGGCAATGTGTGTTGTCCATGTCAGATCCTTTGTGATGTGGACTCCCAGGTATTTAAAGCTGCTCACCCTATCCACAGTAATCCCATTTAACTCCAGTGGCGTGTACGTCCTCGGATGTTGAGCCCTTCTAAAGTCTACAATCAGCTCCTTAGTTTTTGTGACATTCAAGAGGAGGCTGTTGTCCTGACACCAGTGTTCGTAGAGGGAAATTGGATGGTTCTGGGGTCGAGGAAGAAACGGAAGGCTTTAAAGGCCTTCCTGGTGGGGGATGGAGGTGTAGTGTGACTGAACGTTCATTGTAAAAATGAGGGAGCAGGGGCTCGGAAAGCGGAAGTCATTAAAGAGACGAAGAGCATATCTTGGACATAGGTCGGGAGAGATAGGTCAGGGGGGATAGAATGGAGCTTAGGTACATGAAAATCATTTCAGCGGGACAGGAGCAGGCAGAAACAATCGGTCTGCCAGGGCAGTTGTGTTTGTGGATTTTGGGGAGAAGGTAAAACCGCCCTGTGCAGGGATGGAAAAGGATAAGGTTGGAGGCTGTGGAAGGGAGACAGCCAGAGGTGATTAAATCAGAAATGGTGTGTGATGTTAGGTCTGGTGCTCATTTGTGCAACCATACCTCACGGGCGCCCGAACCTCCCGCCCAGAACGTGTACGGAGGGGGGAAACTGATACCCCCAGCGTGACAGGAGGCGGGGTGGACGCCGCCGCTGGAGGCGATGGGGGGTCCACTGGAGCGGAGGGTGTAGGTGACGGGGGGCACTTGATCGGCAATGGCGGCCCGGGCCCAACCATAGGCGGCGGAGGCCCGAGAGGTGGTAAACAGGGCGCCGCTGGCGGGACCAGTCGAGCGGCCACAGGCCGGTCCCGGTGCGGCGGCTGAGCCACCGACACGGGGAAGTCCTGGTCCAAATGGGCCGGCTTGAGACGGGACACTGAAACAAGCTCCTGACGATTTCCTACCTGCAAGGTGAAGGTTACAGTCCCTCTTTTGAGCACCTGGAACGGGCCCTGGTAAACCGGCTGGAGAGGGGGACGGTGGCAATCTTTCCGAAGAAACACGAAATCACAGCCCCGCAATTCCGACGGAACGTGAACTGCTGTGCTTCCGTGACTGGAGGTGGGGACTGGAGCCAGAGAACCCACCCGTTCCCGGAGGGAGCCCAAGACTGACGTGACGGATGGCGGCAAGGCGGGAGCGGAAGGGAGAATGTCACCCGGCACCCGCAGGGGCGAACCGTAGACGAGCTCGGCCGAAGATGTGCCCAGCTCAGCCCGCGGGGCCGTACGAATGCCGAGGAGGACCCACGGCAGCTGGTCAGCCCAATCGTAGCCAGTCAGGCGAGCACAGAGGGACGCCTTCAGCTGCCGATGGAAACGCTCAACCATCCCGTTGGCTTGGGGATGATAGGCGGTGGTCTGCTGTAATCGAGAACCATACAGCTGTGCCAGCGCGGCCCAGAGGGACGAGGTGAACTGGGCTCCCCGATCTGTAGTGATAATAGCCGGGACCCCGAAACGAGCCACCCAATGCAACGCCAGGGCCCGTGCACAGGAGGCCGCCGAGGTGTCCGACAACGGGAGCGCCTCCGGCCAACGAGTGAACCGATCAACCACCGTCAGTAGATGAGTGTAACCCCTAGAATAGGGCAATGGACCCACCAAATCCACATGGATGTGGAAAAAACGGACGGGGGGAACCTCAAATCTCTGGTGTGGGGGCTGGACATGACGATGGACTTTGGAGGTCTGGCACGGAATGCAGGCGCGTGCCCAGGCTGCCACCTGCTTTCGCAGGCCATGCCAGATAAACCGGTCAGCCACCATGGCTGAAGTCGCCCTGATGGACGGATGTGCCAGGCCATGAATGGCCTCAAAAACCTTACGCCGCAGAGCGGCAGGCACCACCGGGCGAGGGCGTGGGAGGGAAACGTCACACCACAACTTGGTACCTGTGGGACCACACGCCACCTGCTCCAAACGTAGTCCCGAAGTTGTGGAGGCGTACACCGCGGCAGTCCCTTCTAGGCACTGAGCCTCCGCTAGCTCCTGGAAATCCACCTGTTTACCCACCACGGCTACGGAGGGAATGGCCGGCCGGGACAGGGCATCAGCAACGGCATTCAGCCTACCCGCAATATGACGGACATCGGTCATAAACTCCGAAATCAGGGTTAGGTGCCGCTGCTGGCGAGCCGACCACGGATCAGAAACCTTAGCAAAAGTGAATGTCAGAGGTTTGTGATCCGTGTAGGCCACGAAAAAACGGCCTTCTAAAAAATAACGGAAGTGGCGGACTGCTAAATAAAGGGCCAGGAGCTCCCTATCGAATGCACTGTACTTGAGCTCCGCTCGAGAGAGCTGCCTGCTGAAAAACGCCAGAGGCTGCCAATTACCGTCGACCTGCTGCTCCAAAACCCCACCCACCGCCACATCTGAGGCATCCACCGTCAGAGCCGTGGGGGCGGAGGAGCGCGGGTGCACCAGCATGGTGGCGTTGGCGAGGGCCTGTTTGACCGCAACAAAAGCCGTCTCCGCAGCTACGGACCATACCAACTCAGCGGGGTTACCCGCGAGACATTGAAAGAGGGGGCGCATGACCCGAGCTGCTGCAGGCACGAACCGATGATAGAAATTCACCATGCCCACGAATTCCTGCAAGCCCTTGATGGTAGTCGGGCGGGGGAAAGAGCGGACCGCGTCCACTTTAGCTGGTAAAGGAGTGGCACCGGCCGGAGTAACCCGGTGACCCAAAAAATCCACCGCCGACAGGCCGAATTGGCATTTGTCCGGATGGAGAATCAGGCCATGGTCCTGCAGCCTCTGGAACACCGTGCGGAGGTGGACCAAGTGCTCCTGGACCGAACGGCTGGCAATCAAAATATCGTCAAGGTAAATAAAGACAAACGGTAATCCTCGACCCACCCGGTCCATCAGACGCTGGAATGCCTGAGCTGCATTTTTAAGGCCGAAAGGCATACGCAACCACTCAAACAGTCCGAACGGAGTAATGGTCGCCGTTTTTGGAATGTCCGGCGGGTGGACCGGGATCTGATGGTATCCCCGCACCAAATCAATTTTTGAAAATATTGTAGCCCCCTCCAGGCTAGCTGAAAAGTCCTGAATGTGTGGAATCGGGTAGCGGTCCGGCCGTGTTGCCGCGTTGAGTCGACGGAAGTCACCACATGGTCTCCACCCCCCAGACGCTTTGGAAACCATGTGCAAGGGAGAGGCCCACGGACTACTCGAAGGCCGAATAATTCCCAACCTCTCCAAGTTTAGGAACTCCTCTCGCGCCCTGGCCAGCTTGTCGGGTGGGAGGCGCCGTGCCCGGGCAAAAACCGGCGGCCCTTCGGTTGGAATGAAATGGACGACCCCGTGCTTCTCCGAAGGTGAATCAAAACGCTGGACGAGGAGCTGCGGGAAGTCGGCCAGGACCGCATCGAACTGACCGGGAGCCGTGGTAATGGCCTGGATTACTAGGCTGGGTGGGGCGGCGCTTGTAGAAACCTCTGGTCCAGTACCCCGAGGCCGTACATCAGCCGAGGGTTGCAGGCCCCTCCCTCGGACGTCTGCGACCAAAGAAAACGCCCATAGGAAATCTGCACCCAATATGGCCTGGCCCACATCCGCAACGATGAATTCCCAACGGTAAGTCCTGGACTCGAAGGACAGGGACATAGTCCTTTTACCGTATGTACGGATGGTGCTACCATTCACTGCAATTAGGGGCGGGCCCTTCCCCCCCACTCGAACTTCGCAGTCATAGGGGGGCACAATACTTACAACCGCTCCCGTATCCACTAGGAAAACGATCCCGGTACTCTGATCTGTAGCGTAGAGGCGGTAGTTACGGCCAATCGAGACTGCCTCTACAGTCGATCGGCCCAGGCGTTTCCCGGAAATGAACACGGGGATCTACAGCTTCGTGCCTCTCTGCCCCACCGCCGATGGAAAGAGCACCAGCCACGCCTATCCGGCTCTGTTGGTCGAGCCCGCTGCCAATGAACAGGCGCCGTCGCCCTCTCTTGGCGGGCCGACTGCGAAGTAGCGGCCGATGCATCGCTCTCCCGGCCTCACCCCCGACTGCCGCTGGGCCTCGAGACCCGGTTAACGGAGCCGTCTCGGGCGTTGCGTTCCCTAACGAGCGTGTCGGCCTTCTCGGCGAACGCTACCGGATCTTCAAAAGAGACGTCCGCCAACACCAACCTGACGTCCCCAGGTAGCTTCTCCCGAAAGGCCGCTTCGAATATCATGCATGGCTGATGGTCGCCCGCCAAAGTCAGCATCTCGGACATCAACTCCAACGGCAGCCGCTGCCCCAGGTCTGGCAAATGGAGGAGCTTCAGAGCCCGCTGGTTCTGGGCCCAGCCGAAGGTCCTCAGCAGGAGCCTCTTGAGCCCCACGTACTGGTTCGTTTGGGGTGGACTGGTCAGGTATCGGCTGACCCGCGCAGCCACCTCCGCCTGCAGACAGCTCACCAGGTGGTGGTACTTCTCCTGGTCTTCCTCCACCTTTTTAAGATGGAACTGCGATTCTGCCTGCACAAACCACAGGTGCGGCTGATGGGCCTAGAACGGCGGTAGATGAATCTCACCCGCGCTCGCTCCCGCCTGCGACATGCTGCTGTTTGCTTCTTACGTTCGAGGTCACCAATGTAGTGAGTCCAAACGAGCGGTATTATTCAAATACTTTATTGTCGGTAAAACCCGTGACAAACGCACGCACTTACTTTTGGACTAACACTAACTTCGCGAACTAATCTAATCTCTATCTACAGTTTGGCGCCAGGCATTTAAATACCCCGCGCTCCCTCACCCCGTGACTGTAAACCAATCCGAGGGTTCTAGACTACCTGGCCAATCCCTATGTCCCTACAACATGTCCTTTGTATCCTTCCATATCTCTGGTTTTCCTCTCCCCTGATTCCCAGTCTGAAGTAGGTTCTCGACCCAAAACGTCACCCATTCCTTCTCTCCAGAGACCTTTTTGCATGATTATCATTCTACCCCTTTCACCATCTGTATCATCCTCCAACTTACTTTGTGACTAACCTCTTAAAATTTAGTGTCATCTGCAAACTTCATTTTGCTCTTTCAGTAATTTCCCCCATTACTTCCGTTTTTTGGAATCTGATCTCCTTGTCCTGCTGAGTTACCCTAGCATTTTGTGTCTCTCTTCGGTGTAAATCAGCTTCTGCAGTTCCTTCGTGTACACAAAGTCCTAAGAATGTTGGGTTATCAGAGTTTTACTTTATTTTTTAGCATTGCCAGAATGTAATTGTGCCCAAAGAGGGAATTATCTATCTAATTTCTAATTTGGGGCAATATGGAAATCCTGTCACACATTATAATGTATAATGGCATTGTGGTGAAGATACTACTGACATGATCAACCTTTTCTGCTGATTTTTTTTGTTTCTGGGAAAATAGTGAATTTTCCACAATATTAGAAAATTTTAAAAAAGCAGACAGAGAAATCTGACATGAAAATAGTCAACACTGGAAGCATTTGGCATGAAAGGAAATTGAAACAGAGTTAATGTTTTGGATCAAAGACCTGCTGAGAGTTAGCCTTCATTTTCCGTTTTATTCTTCTCCCCCTCCCCCACCCATACTGCTATTGCGCAGGGATTTCCAACATTTTGGCTGCTTTTTGGTTACGCTCAACCACCAGCTGTTTTGCTTGAGCATAGCAATATGGCAATCTGATAAATCAAGAAGGACCATTCATTTTAAAGTATAATTGATATAAAATGGCTTTCTGTACTTTAATGTTGGCCAAATAAATGAATGCGATGACATTAGCCGTGAATAGCTTTGAGGGTGGGTGCCTTTAGTGATTGATCAAACTGTTTACAACTGCAGTTTGTGTCATATAACGTTTGTGAAGTAACATCAATGATATTAGCCATACCCCATATTATCCCGACAGTCCTTTCAGGTGAGGCAGAGGTTCACTTGCACCTCCTCCAACCTCATCCACTGTTCCAGGTGTGGACTCCTGTATATCGGCTAGACCAAGCGCAGGCTCGGCAATCGTTTTGCTGAACACCTAGTTTTGCTCAGTCCACCTAGATCTACATGATCTCCTGGTTGCTAATCACTTTAACTCTCCCTCCCATTCCCTTACTGACCTTTCTGTTCTGGGCCTCTTCCACTGTCAGAGTGAGGTCCAATGCAAATTGGAGGAGCAGCACCTCGTATTTCGCTTGGGCAGCTTGGGCAGGTGGTATGAATATGGACCTCTAACTTCAAGTAACCCTTGCTCTCCATCCCTCCCCCATCCGAGTTCTCCGATCAGTCTGACTGTTCTCCTAATTAAATTTTACATTGTGCCTCGTTGTCACATTCCCCTAGCTAACAATGATCTATTCTGTTTTTTTCCTTCATCATCATCCCATTTGATCTCTCGTTTTCACACCTTGCCCTTTCATATCACTTGTTTCCCTCTCCCCTGACTCACAATCTGAAGAAGGGTCTCAACCCAAAACATCACCATCTTCTATCCAGAGATACTGCCTGTCCCGCTGAGTTACTCCGACATTTTGGGTCTATCTCAGTGTACAGATATCTGTAGGTACACAAAGACAAACACTTTGATCATATTTCTCCCTTATTCAAAGAGCTCTCGGATTCAGATATGACATAAAATACCGGAAATATATAATGGGTCAGCCATGTATCAAAAGATGGGAATAATGTGCATGAACAGGAATAATGAGTATAGAATTTGGGTGGTCATGTTGCAATTGTCTAAGACGTTAGTGAGGCCACATTTAGAGTATTGTGTTCATTTCTGGGCTCTGTGTTACAGGAAATATGTTGTCAAGTTGGAAAGGGTACAGAGAAGATTTACAAGGATGTTACCAGGACTAGAGGTTCTGAGCAATTGGCAGAGTTTGAGTAGGCTGGGACTCTATTCCTTGGATCGCAGGAGGTTGAGGAGTGATCTTATAGAGGTGTACAAGATCATGAGAGGAATAGGTTGAGTAGATACACAGAGTCTCTTGCCCAGAGTAGGGGAATCGAGGAACAGAGGATGTAGGTTTAAGGTGATGGGGAAAGGATTTAATAGGAATCTGAGGGGTAACTTTTTCACAAAAGCGTGGTGGGTGTATCGAACAAGCTGCCAGAGGAGGTAGTTGAGGTAGGGACGATCCCAACATTTAAGAAACAGTTAGACAGGTACATGGATGGGACAGGTTTGGAGGGATATGGACCAAATGCTGGCAGGTTGGACTAGTGTAGCTGGGACATGTTGGCCGGTGTGGGCAAGTTGGGCCAGAGGGCCTGTTTGCACACTGTATCACTCTATAACATTTTGGACATGCGTACCTGTTCTGCTTTAGTTACATGATTGGAACTTTATAAGCTGTTCTGTCTATTTTAAAGAGTGATTTACTGGCTGGATGCATTGTTCTCATTTTCTGGATTGATTTGGTTCCTTCAAATATGGTTATTAAATTTGTTTTTTGCAAGTTACATGTTACTAAATAAAAGGATATACGACACATTGAGCCATTGTATAAAATATTCCAAGCATTCCAGTCATACCATTGCTAATTCGAGCAAGTTGCCAGTTCTCTGTTGAACATTAATTTGGGGTTCTCCAAATTAGGATAATTATTTTTGTCTTTATAGGTCTTAATGTGCTTATGTTTAACTGTTTAAGCTGTCATTCCAAAATAAACTACATGCTATAAATCCACACAAATAATTGATTTTAATCTTATTTAGAATTTTACATTTTACTCCCCTAGACTTGCTTAATGACAAATAGAGTAGATTAATTGCTCATCTACTGCAATTAATTCGGTACTTGAAGACTCAAGTTTGAATTATGAAAATGCTAATTTATTTGTGCATTAATGGCTGACTGCATGGACATTTATTGATTTTTCACAAGTTTAAATAATGCATACTTTGGGAAGAAGAACTGCATTCTGCTTCATGAATAATAAAAATATATATTGTTTGGGGAGATCTTTTCCACAGAGCAGAAATTTCATGATATAAGGTTTAGTTTAGTTTAGAGATACAGCGCGGAAGCAGGCCATTCGGCCCACCGAGTCCGCACCAAAAGCAATCCCCACACATTAACACTATCCTACACATACTAGGGGCAATTTACACGTATACCAAGCCAATTAACCTACAAACTTGTACATCTTTGGAGTGTGGAAGAAAACACAAGATTTCGGTGGAAACCCACACAGGTCACGGCAAGAATGTACAAACTTCATACAGACAGCACCCGTAGTCAGGATCGAACCCGGGTCTCCGGCACTGTAAGGCAGCAACTCTGCCGCTGCCCTTTAACAGGTTGAAAAACATTGTTCCACCCACTTTGGATTAAGTAGCAGAGACTGGCTAAATGTCGTTCATCCAAACTTGATCCCAACCAAAGTAGTCAATCACAGCTTTGTGAAACATCGAGCTGATCATGTGAAAATCAATTTAATTATCCATGGACAGAGGTTTTGTCATTGTAGGTGATGTTACCTGTATGTCACATGATCCTAAATGTGGCTAAATAACAGAGACAATGGAAATCTGTAATTAAAACAGAAACTTAACTCGACAGTTAAAGCTGGAATGACCCTGCAGGACAGATATCATCAAGGGAAAGAGAAGCTGAGTTTCCGTTTTCTCGTCAACTGTTTATCTTTTTTTTCCAAATGCTAGCTGACCTCCTGAGTTTTTAGACAATAGACAATAGACAATAGGTGCAGGAGTAGGCCATTCAGCCCTTCGAGCCAGCACCGCCATTCAATGCGATCATGGCTGATCACTCTCAATCAGTACCCCGTTCCTGCCTTCTCCCCATACCCCCTCACTCCGCTATCCTTAAGAGCTCTATCCAGCTCTCTCTCTTGAAAGCATCCAACGAACTGGCCTCCACTGCCTTCTGAGGCAGAGAATTCCACACCTACCCCTTATTCTTAAACTGTGGCCCCTTGTTCTGGACTCCCCCAACATTGGGAACATGTTTCCTGCCTCTAATGTGTCCAATCCCCTAATTATCTTATATGTTTCAATAAGATCCCCCCTCATCCTTCTAAATTCCAGTGTATACAAGCCCAATCGCTCCAGCCTTTCAACATACGACAGTCCCGCCATTCCGGGAATTAACCTAGTGAACCTACGCTGCACGCCCTCCATAGCAAGAATATCCTTCCTCAAATTTGGAGACCAAAACTGCACACAGTACTCCAGGTGCGGTCTCACCAGGGCCAGGTACAACTGTAGAAGGACCTCTTTGCTCCTATACTCAACTCCTCTTGTTACGAAGGCCAACATTCCATTGGCTTTCTTCACTGCCTGCTGTACCTGCATGCTTCCTTTCATTGACTGATGCACTAGGACACCCAGATCTCGTTGAACTCCCCCTCCTCCTAACTTGACACCATTCAGATAATAATCTGCCTTTCTATTCTTACTTCCAAAGTGAATAACCTCACACTTATCTACATTAAACTGCATCTGCCATGTATCCGCCCACTCACACAACCTGTCCAAGTCATCCTGCAGCCTTATTGCATCTTCCTCACAATTCACACTACCCCCCAGCTTAGTATCATCTGCAAATTTGCTAATGGTACTTTTAATCCCTTCATCTAAGTCATTAATGTATATCGTAAATAGCTGGGGTCCCAGCACCGAACCTTGCGGTACCCCACTGGTCACTGCCTGCCATTCCGAAAGGGACCCATTTATCCCCACTCTTTGCTTTCTGTCTGTCAACCAATTTTCTATCCATGTCAGTACCCTACCCCCAATACCATGTGCCCTAATTTTGCCCACTAATCTCCTATGTGGGACCTTGTCGAAGGCTTTCTGAAAGTCGAGGTACACCACATCCACTGACTCTCCCCTGTCAATTTTCCTAGTTACATCCTCAAAAAATTCCAGTAGATTTGTCAAGCATGATTTCCCCTTCGTAAATCCATGCTGACTCGGAATGATCCTGTTACTGCTATCCAAATGCTCAGCAATTTCGTCTTTTATAATTGACTCCAGCATCTTCCCCACCACTGATGTCAGACTAACTGGTCTATAGTTACCCGTTTTCTCTCTCCCTCCTTTCTTAAAAAGTGGGATAACATTTGCTATCCTCCAATCCACAGGAACTGATCCTGAATCTATAGAACATTGAAAAATGATCTCCAATGCTTCCACTATTTCTAGAGCCACCTCCTTAAGTACCCTGGGATGCAGACCATCAGGCCCTGGGAATTTATCAGCCTTCAGTCCCATCAGTCTACCCGAAACCATTTCCTGCCTAATGTGGATTTCCTTCAGTTCCTCCATCACCCTAGGTTCTCCGGCCCCTAGAACATTTGGGAGATTGTGTGTATCTTCCTCAGTGAAGACAGATCCAAAGTAACGGTTTAACTCGTCTGCCATTTCTTTGTTCCCCATAATAAATTCCCCTGCTTCTGTCTTCAAGCGACCCACATTTGCCTTGACTATTTTTTTCCTCTTCACGTACCTAAAAAAACTTTTGCTATCCTCCTTTATATTATTGGCTAGTTTACCCTCGTACCTCATCTTTTCTCCCCGTATTGCCTTTTTAGTTAACTTTTGTTGCTCTTTAAAAGAGTCCCAATCCTCTGTCTTCCCACTCTTCTTTGCTATGTTATACTTCCTCTCCTTAATTTTTATGCTGTCCCTGACTTCCCTTGTCAGCCACAGGTGTCTCTTACTCCCCTTAGAGTCTTTCCACCTCTTTGGAATAAATTGATCCTGCAACCTCTGCATTATTCCCAGGAATACCTGCCACTGCTGTTCTACCGTCTTCCCTGCTAGGGCCTCCTTCCAGCCAATTTTGGCCAGCTCCTGCCTCATGCCTCTGTAATCCCCTTTGCTATACTGTAATACCGACACTTCCGATTTTCCCTTCTGCCTTTCCATTTGCAGAGTAAAACTTATCATGTTGTGATCACTGCCTCCTAATGGCTCTTTTACCTCTAGTCCCCTTATCAGATCAGGATCATTACACAACACTAAATCCAGAATTGCCTTCTCCCTGGTAGGCTCCAGTACAAGCTGTTCTAAGAATCCATCTCGAAGGCACTCTACAAACTCTCTTTCCTGGGGTCCATTTCCAACCTGATTTTCCAGCATTTTCTATTTTAATGAGCTGTTTTGAGCCCAGTGTAATTAAATAAAACTAAAAATAAAATTGCAAATATTAAACGAAGCAATTGGATTTCAAATATTAGCAATTGTCACAAAATAGTATGCAGATCCCATGGTGGATTGCATCAAACAGATGCGGAAGGTTGAATTTCTGAGTGAGCTGAATATGATACTACTTGACATCAAAGCAGTATTTAGTTTGTGCAGGATCAGACACTCTCGTGAAAATTGTTATTCACAGAATAATAGCTGTGTCTCTGCTGGACCTGATTGAGGGTGATGGTTTTATGATTTTGAATGGTTCAGCTGCAAGAGAACGTTTTGTCTGGTTGTAATTACACTGCTGATATTTCATCTACAACAAGAGGTTGATCTGCCCCTACATCTTTGATGCAGTAGCAAAGTGGCAAGTTTATCCATGGGCTTGGTACACAACTCAGTCAGTGTGTATAAATTAATGCCACTGGAGAAAAGATGCTTTGGCTGGAGAGCTGGAGAGCCAAAAAGGCACCATCAGTTGGATTGTGTTGGGGAGGACCAGGTTAAAGTCTGTTATTTTGGTAGAATTTGAGTTAAGTGATGCCTCTTGTTTTTAGAATTGCAGTACCCGGTTAATAAATACAACAGTTTACCTTTAGATTTTGCCAAAGGTTTGATCAAAGGTATCACAAAAAGCTGGAGTAACTCAGCGGGTCAGGCAGCATCTCAGGAGAGAAGGAATGGGTGACTTTTGGGTCGAGACCCTTCTTCAGACTGATGTCAGGGGACGGGGCGGGACAAAGAACGGATGTAGTTGGAGACAGGAAGACAGTGGGAGAACTGGGAAGGGGGAGGGGAAAGAGAGGGACAGAGGAGCTATCTAAAGTTAGAGAAATCAATGTTCATACCATGAAGCTGCCCAAGCGAAATATGAGGTGCTGTTCCTCCAATTTGCGGTGGGCCTCACTATGACAATGGAGGAGGCCCATGACAGAAAAGTCAGGCTGGGAGTGGTAGGGGGAGTTGAAGTGTTGAGCCACCAGGAGATCAGGTTGGTTAAGGCGGACTGAGCGAAGGTGTTGAGCGAAACGATCGCAGAGGCTGCGCCTGGTCTCGCCGATGTAGAGAAGTTGACATCTGGAACAGCGGATACAATAGATGAGGTTGGAGGAGGTGCAGGTGAACCTCTGCCTCACCTGGAAAGACTGCTTGGGTCCTTGGATGGAGTCGAGGGGGGAGGTAAAGGGACAGGTGTTGCATCTCCTGCGGTTGCAGGGGAAAGTGCCTCCGGAGGGGGTGGTTTGGGTAGGAAGGGACGAGTGGACCAGGGGGTTACGGAGGGAACGGTCTCTGCGGAAAGCAGAAAGGGGAGGAGATGGGAAGATGTGGCCAGTAGTGGGATCCCGTTGGAGGTGACGGAAACGTTGGAGGATGATTTGTTGTATAGGCTGGCTGATGGGGTGGAAGGTGAGGACAAGGGGGACTCTATCCTTGTTATGAATGGGGAGAGGGGGAGCAAGAGCGGAGCTGTGGGATATAGAGGAGGCCCTAGTGAGAGCCTCATCTTTAATGGAAGAGGGGAAGCCACGTTTCCTGAAGAATGAGGACATCTCTGATGCCCTAGTGTGAAACACCCCATCATGGCCGAAGATGCAGCGAAGACGGAGGAATTGGGAGTAGGGGATAGACTTTTTACAGGAGACAGGGTGGGAAGAAGTTTAGACAAGATAGCTGTAGGTTTGATCAAATATTTCATCTGAATAGATTTGAAAATTCCAAGTTTGATTTAACTTTAAAAAAAAAATTATCCTCCTGGATCACCAAACTGAACCAAATTCTTTCTTCTCCCTTCAGGAGAATGCATTGGACCTACGCCTGGACAAATGCCTCAACCCCAAATGCAATAACCTGGTCACAAATGTACCTGGAAAAGGGTGTAGACAGATGGTCGACACAAAATGCTGGAGTAACTCAGCAGGACAGGCAGCATCTCTGGAGAGAAGGAATGCTCTCCAGGGATGCTGCCTGTCCTGCTGAGTTACTCCAGCATTTTGTGTCTACCTTCGATTTGAACCAGCATCTGCAGTTCTTTCTTTCACATTTTGTAGACAGTTGATGTTCGGTGAAAGGAAGGTAAATTTCTCACTTTGGAGCATTATGGGATGATGCAGTAAAAGAGAATGAGTAACGGCATTAATAAGAGGTAAGGAAAGGAACCCATATATTAACAAACACAGTTAAGTAGAGAATGAAGAAAATTAGTTCGGGTAATGCAAAGGAAGAAACTGGGTGGCAGAGAAGGCAATAAGAGCGATTTGCACATTTCGGTAAAAGAATTAGGAATGATGACATTTTAGATTTTTTAGATCTAGAGATACAGCGCAGAAACAGGCCCTTCGGCCCACCGGGTCCGTGCCGCCCAGCGATCCCCGCACACTAACACTATCCTACACCCACTAGGGACAATTTTTACATTTGCACAGCCAATTAACCTACATACCTGTACGTCTTTTTTTTTGGAGTGTGGGAGGAAACCGAAGATCTCGGAGAAAACCCACGCAGGTCACGGGGAGAACGTACAAACCCCGTACAGACGGCGCCCGTCGTCAGGTTCGAACCTGAGTCTCCGGCGCTGCATTCGCTATAAAGCAGCAACTCTACCGCTCCCCACCGTGCCAAAATAAACATCTGTAAAACAATGTGATAAACAAAGTGTTAGAGGAAATCGGTGGGTCCGGAAGCACCTGAGGGGGGGATGGACAAACCATGTTTTTGGTTGGGAACCTCCTTCAGACTGTCTAAAATAAGGGTTCTGACTCAAAATAGACACAAAATACTGGAGTAACTCAGCGGGCCTGGCAGCATCTCTGGAGAAAATGAATCTCCGGTTCATTTCCTCCCGTTCCCCCCCTCAACTTCAGCTTTCAGTCTGAAGAAGGGTTCCGATCCGCAACATCACCTATTTTTCTCCAGAGATGCTGCCTGACCTGCTGAATTACTCCAGCATTTTGTCTATATTTGCTATTAACCAGCTTCTGCCGTTCTTTCCTACGCATCCTGACTCAAGATGCCAATTGTCCATTTCCATCTGCAGATACTACTTTGACCTCCAGCATTTTTTTGCCCAAGCTTCCAGCATCCGCAGTCTCTTTTGCCTCTTATGAGTAAGAGATTGTGTGTACAGTCTAGATTTGAAATAATGTGCCAAATGTTTGATCGTGCTTGGAATCAAATTTGTTGCACACCATTTTTTCAAGAACTTCCTACACAATAGTGTGGGAGTAAGTTTATCAGAAAACTGCAGGAGTTCAAGAAGGAAGTTCACAGCCACCTCCTCAAGGCCAAGTTGAAGCAATAAATAACTTTTCTGCCACTGATGCCCGCGTCTCATAAGTTTCAACAAAGCTATTTGCATTAAAATAACATGCATAAACTCTGCAAACTGAAGCATTGTACTAAATTGCAATAAAAACATGGTGTTTTCTATTAAACAGTGTCTTGCTTTCTTTTCGTTTATCCTACCTCTTTAGTCTTTGTGTTGTTATTGCATTAGCAACATCTATATGATTGAACTGTTGTCTCTTCACCAGTTGTTGTCCTCAATTTATAGCTAATGTACGTGGCATTGAAATTTCAACACAGGAAAGAGATAGCCATCTGACATAGTTTCAGCCAAATTCACCTAGGAAGGATTAATTGAACATTATGTGTAGGAGAGAACTGCAGATGCTGGAAGAGTCTCGACCCGAAACGTTACCCATTCCTTCTATCCTGAGATGCTGCCTGTCCCGCTGAGTTACTCCAGCATTTTGTGTCTATCTTTTTATTATTTGGACATTAATCCTTTTTTGTAGTTTGTGAACAAAGCCGAAGATCTTATTTTCAAATTCTCATGCCTTTTGCACGAGATTAAAAAAATAAACAGATGGATACCTTGTGTTGGAAAGAACTGCAGATGCTGGTTTAAATCGAATGTAGACACAAAATGCTGGAGTAACTCTGCGGGTCAGGCAGCATCTTTGGAGCGAAGGAATGGGTTGGAGAGAAGGAATGGGTGGCGTTTCGGGTTGAGATCCTTCAGATTATATCTTCTCGATTATCATATCATATCATATCATATATATACAGCCGGAAACAGGCCTTTTCGGCCCACCAAGTCCGTGCCGCCCAGCGATCCCCGCACATTAACACTATCCTACACCCACTAGGGACAATTTTTACATTTACCCAGCCAATTAACCTACATACCTGTACGTCTTTGGAGTGTGGGAGGAAACCGAAGATCTCGGAGAAAACCCATGCAGGTCACGGGGAGAACGTACAAACTCCTTACAGTGCAGCACCCGTAGTCAGGATCGAACCTGAGTCTCTGGCGCTGCATTCGCTGTAAAGCAGCAACTCTACCGCTGCGCTACCGTGCCGCACTTCCAATCGTGACTGTCAAGAGGTGATGAAAGAGATCAAGTTATCTGGGCGCTCTGTCAGCACATGAAGCTCCCACTGCTTGTCCCCAGCAATGGCCTGCATCAAAATAAAAGTTGGCCAGGGTGCACAGTCAGCCCCGTTATTCAGGTTCGGGTAGCCAACTCCCATGGTCCAGTCCGGCCATCATCAGGCAGTCTCTGTATATGATCCTCATAGTTCTCTCTACATTGAGCCATGTGCTGATGAGATTACCTCTAACCTTTTCATTATTGTGAGAGGGCCAAATCCTCAAATCAGGTTGCCAGCACAGCAGCAGTGAAGGCAGGGCTTTGTGCCAGGTTTCTGCGCAGTTGCACTACCAGTAATGGATAACTCTAAATATAATGTTATATTGACCATTTTTTTTAAACGCAGATTTCATTTGCGCGCACTTGTGCTGAGAATGCACCTAAGTTGGTGTTTGTGGTTCATAGCAACCAGCCAATCTGGGGGTGGCACCTGGCATTCATGGCACTCGTATGAAAATGGATGGGAATAATCAATGTATTGAGAACATTGGTCAATAGACAATAGACAATAGGTGCAGGAGTAGGCCATTCAGCCCTTCGAGCCAGCACCGCCATTCAATGCGATCATGGCTGATCACTCTCAATCAGTACCCCGTTCCTGCCTTCTCCCCATACCCCCTCACTCCGCTATCCTTAAGGGCTCTATCCAGCTCTCTCTTGAAAGCATCCAACGAACTGGCCTCCACTGCCTTCTGAGGCAGAGAATTCCACACCTTCACCACTCTCTGACTGAAAAAGTTCTTCCTCATCTCCGTTCTAAATGGTCTACCCCTTATTCTTAAACTGTGGCCCCTTGTTCTGGACTCCCCCAACATTGGGAACATGTTTCCTGCCTCTAATGTGTCCAATCCCCTAATTATCTTATATGTTTCAAGAAGATCCCCCCTCATCCTTCTAAATTCCAGTGTATACAAGCCTAATTGCTCCAGCCTTTCAACATACGACAGTCCCGCCATTCCGGGAATTAACCTAGTGAACCTACGCTGCACGCCCTCCATAGCAAGAATATCCTTCCTCAAATTTGGAGACCAAAACTGCACACAGTACTCCAGGTGCGGTCTCACCAGGGCCTGGTACAACTGTAGAAGGACCTCTTTGCTCCTATACTCAACTCCTCTTGTTACGAAGGCCAACATTCCTTGGCTTTCTTCACTGCCTGCTGTACCTGCATGCTTCCTTTCAGTGACTGATGCACTAGGACACCCAGATCTCGTTGAACATCCCCTCTTCCTAACTTGACACCATTCAGATAATAATCTGCCTTTCTATTCTTACTTCCAAAGTGAATAACCTCACACTTATCTACATTAAACTGCATCTGCCATGTATCCGCCCATTCACACAACCTGTCCAAGTCACCCTGCAGCCTTATTGCATCTTCCACACAATTCACACTACCCCCCAGCTTAGTATCATCTGCAAATTTGCTAATGGTACTTTTAATCCCTTCATCTAAGTCATTAATGTATATCGTAAATAGCTGGGGTCCCAGCACCGAACCTTGCGGTACTCCACTGGTCACTGCCTGCCATTCCGAAAGGGACCCATTTATCCCCACTCTTTGCTTTCTGTCTGTCAACCAATTTTCTATCCATGTCAGTACCCTACCCCCAATACCATGTGCTCTAATTTTGCCCACTAATCTCCGATGTGGGACCTTGTCGAAGGCTTTCTGAAAGTCGAAGTACACCACATCCACCGACTCTCCCCTGTCAATTTTCCTAGTTACATCCTCAAAAAATTCCAGTAGATTTGTCAAGCATGATTTCCCCTTCGTAAATCCATGCTGACTCAAAATGATCCTGTTACTGCTATCCAAATGCTCAGCAATTTCGTCTTTTATAATTGACTCCAGCATCTTCCCCACCACTGATGTCAGACTAACTGGTCTATAATTACCCGTTTTCTCTCTCTCTCCTTTCTTAAAAAGTGGGATAACATTTGCTATCCTCCAATCCACAGGAACTGATCCTGAATCTATAGAACATTGAAAAATAATCTCCAATGCTTCCACTATTTCTAGAGCCACCTCCTTAAGTACCCTGGGATGCAGACCATCAGGCCCTGGGGATTTATCAGCCTTCAGTCCCATCAGTCTACCCAAAACCATTTCCTGCCTAATGTTGATTTCCTTCAGTTCCTCCATCACCCTAGGTTCTCCGGCCCCTAGAACATTTGGGAGATTGTGTGTATCTTCCTCAGTAAAGACAGATCTAAAGTAACGGTTTAACTCGTCTGCCATTTCTTTGTTCCGCATAATAAATTCCCCTGCTTCTGTCTTCGTAGAACATTGGAACAGGACAGCACTTATACCTCATATCTTATACACCTGAAACCTCTCTCCTTTGGCCCACAATGTCTGTGCTGAACATGATATCAAATTGATTTAGCCTCTTCTCCCTGTCCATGATCCCTATCACTCTATTCCATACAAATCTATGTGCCTATCTAAACACTTCTTAAACACCATTAGTTTAACTGTTGAGACAGAGCTAAAGGTCGGGTTTTGGTTCAACTTAGGAATACGTGGAAGCAATTTCAAATTATTGTCAAAAGACCCCACATTTAAACTCTGATAATGATTTGAATATCCAGTTTTAGTTACTAAGACACAGTGTTGCATTTGTGGTGAGTACATTTTTAAGATATTTTGAAAAGAGGTCTGTCTACCCAGTTCGATATTAAAATATCTAAGAGAGTTACTTGATGGAAATAGTAAGAAGTGCTCTCAGTTTCTTGGCCAACATTTCTTTCTTGTGTGTCAATGCAAAGGTTCTTTAGTGCCCAGGAGCCTTTGTTATCAATCAAGGATGCATTCCCTGGAATAAGAGTGCATTCTTTCTCTTTGTTTCTGATAACTTTGTTGCGATTCCTTAGTAACATTCCTCCGCTACATCGACGACTGCATTGGTGCTACCCCTTGTACCCATGCATGTGTGGTTTCTTGGATAGGTGATGTTTCGGGTCGAGACCTCTGGTTTCATCCACTTGCTGCTTGCAGGTCATTGTTCAGAATTGCTCATCTGTTTCAAATGTTATTTAAAAACAGCCCTTGAATTGTAAGGCATTGTGGAAAACTCCATGTGATTGCGTGCTTTAAGTAATTCGTGCATTGTGTGAACTGCCTGCTCCCTTCTGTTTTTATTGCACCCAGTGCAGGATGTTCAACATTTTTGTTTCTGTTGGTTTTTGTTCATAGTTTACCAACAGTTAAACCACAGAACCAGGAAATGGACGGACAGGCTGACTAGAGCTTCTCATAATTTTTGTTTGACAAAGTGTACCTGCTTGGGATTAAATGTTATGATCCAAACTAAGTAATTTACCAGGAAAAAAATCTTTTTTTTTAAAGTGGGAATTTAATAATTGGATTTCAATACATTTAATGGAGTTAATTGAAGGTTGGATTCATTGGAGGAAAACATTAGCCTGGGTATACATTTTCTGCTGATTCAATAATACTTCATTATACTGAACTTGCTTTGTTCTTTAGTGTCCAGGAGTCTTTGTTATCAATCAAGGATGCATTCCCTGGAATAAGAGTGCATTCTTTCTCTTTGTTTCTGATAACTTTGTTGCGATTCCTTAGTAAGTCCTGGTTTCTGACAATAGTAACCTCACTCCCTTTCTTCCTCCAGATTCTGAACTGAGTAATAACTCACCAATAATCCTTTTCTATTGCATTCTTAATGCAACAGGATGTTCCACGATACTTCATAGGAGACCCATCAAACCAAAAAAAATGACACTGAGCAGCATTAGAAAATATTTGTGAGTGATTTTGTTAATAGAAGGGAGGTAAGCTGTTTTAGGGAAGGTATCCCAAGGCTGATGGCCATTGAGGGTAGTTTATACGTAAGTTCCAAGTGGTGTGTTTGAATAATAAGTTTGAGTCTTTGGCTTGTGAGACTTTGGCATGTAGGCTAAACAGAGGTATAGCAAATAGACACAAAATGCTGGAGTAACTCAGTGGGACAGGCAGCATCTCTGGAGTGAAGGAATGGGTGACATTTTGGGTCAAGACCGTTCTGCAGAGGTATGGTAAAAACAAGTAAGGTCTTTTAAGTTTACTCCTCAGACTTGAATGGCAGTTCGGAGGTGTAATCCTCCTCCAGCAGGATGTCGGAGATCAGGGAAACCTCTAGGGTCTGAAGAAGGTTCCTGACCCGAAACATATATTGAGTATTTTTAAAGCAGAGACTGACAGATTCTTGGCAGTCATGGCGTCAAAGTTTACAAAGAGAAGGCAGGGGAATGGGGTTGGGAGGGAAAAATAGATCGGCCTTGATTGAATGGTCACATAGACTCGATGGGCAGTATGACTGAATTCTGCTCCAATATCTTATGCTCATAAACATCACCTGTCCATGTTCTCCAAAGATGCTGCCTGACCCGTTGAGTTACTCTTGCACTTTGTGTCCTTCCAGTGTCTCGAGTAATTAACACTGAGAAATGCACCCACCTACAGCTCCTGTCAAAGGAACTGGAACTGGGGTTGGACGAGCTTGGGATCATCCAAGATGCAGAGGACATGATCCATAGGGGTTTTAGTGAGGTATTCACATCTCAGGTGCAGGTAGCAGGTAATTGAGTGACCAGCACACCCATTTCTCCCACATTCCGTCCCCCCCTTTCTCCTTCACCCTGTATTCTTATAACTCTCTCACTTTGTCTGGCTTCAAATTTCATTCCTCTTCTGTCTTGATATCCTTATCTCGCAGCCTTTTGTTCTTTCATCTTTGGCCTTTGTCCAACCATCTACCAATGCCAACCCCTCAACCTGTATCCACCTATCACTTTATTCACAAAATGCTGGAGTAACTCAGCAGGTCAGGCAGCATCTCGGGAGAGAAGGAATGGGTGACGTTTCGGGTCGAGACCCTTCTTCAGACCCGAAACGTCACCCATTCCTTCTCTCCCGAGATGCTGCCTGACCTGCTGAGTTACTCCAGCATTTTGTGAATAAATCGATTTGTACCAGCATCTGCAGTTATTTTCTTATTCCACCTATCACTTGCCAGGCTTTGTCCCGCCCCATCTTCCAGCTTTCTCCCCCGCACTACAATCAGTCTTGTTACTTTGCAGCCGATCATTTCATTTAATCAATTGTCTTTAATGAGGTGTGTAGATGTGGAATAATGCGAATTAATTTTTGTTCACTTTGTCAAACTTAATCCATGCGCTTGCCCATGCCATTAAAGTAAAAAACAGAGTGGCATTGCAAAATCAGGCATCAAAGGCTTCTGGGTGCAATGTGCCAATCAGATGAGTTACTAATGTGTAATGCAGAAATGCAGACTACGATTGCTTTTGACTCGACCTGCATGGTACTTAAGGTAATTAAAGCACATTGGATTTACAGTTTTTGAGCTGATGTGCCAGTAAAAAGCAGTTAATCAGGCTAGCAAAATGTTCTTGCAGTCATTCTGGAATAAGAATGCAAGACTTGGATAATGGGCATTTATGAAGTTTTGTTTCTGAATGAGAGGGAAGTCTTGTTATTAGAACAAGTGATAGTTTTACATAACAGAGTCATATTTTCCCACCATCTGAATTGTACATCTTTACAATTTTAGTTATCAAACATTTTGTCTTTAAGCTTTGCTTTATTCTTCTGCTTTCAGGAAGGAACCCGTGTTCTCAGAGTCAAAGTTATTTCAGGCATTGATCTGGCTAAAAAAGACATCTTTGGAGCAAGGTATGTTGAGTATCCTGTCATTACATTTGTGTGTTGTTCGTCCTTCGGGTTTATTTCGGGTTACATTTAATTTCTTACTGTTAACAGATTCATTAAAAGATGCTCATGAAGAAATGCATACATGGACAATGATTTTGCAATAAATCTCAAGCACCATTATACCCTTAGAAATATTTTTTGTACATTTTTAGAGAGACATGTTTGTGTTACTATAGAATCATAGAGCTAAACAATGCAGAAACGAGTCCTTCGGCCCATTGAGTCTACACTAGTCAATGAGAACTCATCGAAGCTAAATCTATTCTCTTCTTTTCTCCCCACATATCTCACGATCCTCCTCCCTCCACCCCGTCTCTCTCCCCCACCACTTAGATTCTACTTATCTGCACACGAGAGGCATTTTACCGTGGAAAATTTGATTAGCTAATCTCCCATTTCATGTAACTTGCAAGTAAATACAGATGGAAAACATTGTAAACATGCACAGCTAGAGCACTGTTTAAACATTTAGAGTTATCACGTCTGTTGCATAATTTAACATTTCAAGTTTTCAAATACTTGCGTAAAAACCTTTCTTAAAATGAAGGTATCACAAAATGCTGGAGTAACTCAACTTCTCTACCATCTTGTTTGAGATACCAACTACACTGTATGAAATATTTACTGGTTGGATCCCCATTAAACCTTGTCCCTCTTATCTTAAATCTATTCCCTCTAGTTTCAGGCACACTTACCTTTGGAAACAGACTCTGACCATCTATCCTATCTATGCCGTATAATTTTAACTACATCTCAAACATCTCTCAGCCTCCTTTACTTCACTCAACCAATCTCTGCTTATAACTCTGTCCGTTCAATCACGGCAACATCCTTGTGAATATTTTCTACATCCCCTCTAACTCAATCATATCTGACCTGTGGTGTGGCAACTAGATCTGTCCATAATATTACAAGTGGAGTTTAACTAATATTTTGTCTAACTGTAAGATGACATCCCAGCTCTTGTACCCGTGCCACAGCTGAAGAAAGCAACCATGTATGTTCCCTTACCACATTGTCTATCTGCAATGCCACTTTTGGGGATTGAAGTATTCAGACCCCCAGGTCTCTCTGATCAACAACATCGCTCAAGGCCCTGTTATGCCCTGAAAATGTATTTTGCTCACCATTTCTTTTGCTCACTTTGCCAGTTAATCTGGATCCTTTCGTAGCCTGGACAACATTTTTCATTGTCTACTTTACCGCAGATTTTAGTGTATTCCGCAACTTAAAAATCATGCCATCTAAGTTTTTATATAAATCATTCATATAAATGATGAACAACAGTGGACTCAACACCAATCCCTGCAGCACACCACTGGTCGCGGGCCTCCAAGTAGAAAAACAAATGTCCACTTCCATCCTCTGCCTCTGACCATCAAGCGTATTTTGTATCGAATGGCCAACTCGCCCTGGGCTAGCCGAGAATGCAAGACCTTGTCAAAGGCCCTGCTAAAGTCCATGTGAACAATGTCTATTGTCTTGCTGTTGTTAAGCCTTTAGGTCTCCTTTATGCATTGCCAGACCTCCCCATCACTACCGTGGTAATGTTGATATGTCCAGATTATCAATATTTCCATTCCTGAACTTGCTCGCTTTAATGTTCTTCTCCATAGTATATACAGATGAGATGTATTCATGTAAGTCCTCATCTTATTTTTTTGTAGTTCTGCACATAGATAGCAACATTGATCCAACACCCTGCCAGGCCAGTTTAAACCCTTCCGAATAGCACTAGAAAACCTTACTGCAAGGATGTGGACCCCTCCAGTTCAGATGCAACAGGTCCCCCTTGGTATTGTTTTTGGTTTATTGTTATCACATGGCCTGAGACACTGGAAAACCTTTGCGTGCTATCCAGTGAAATCATACTAGACATTGAGTACAATTAAGTCATTCACATGAATGACAGTATTGCAAAGAGAAAAAATACCAGAGAGCAGAATATAGAGTTACAGCATTGCAGAGAGAGAAAGTGCAGATTTATGAAAATAAAAAAGTACAAGTGATGCAATGAGATAGGTTGAGAGATCGAGTCTACACATTTGGCCTTTTGGAGGACCGTACGCTAGTCTGCCAACAGCATGGAAGAAACTGTTCCTGAATCTGGTAGAATGTGTTTTCAAAGCTTTGTATCTTCTGCGCAATGGGGGAGGGAAGTAGAGTGGATGACGAAGGGTGGGACAAGTCTTTGATAATGTTGACTGCGGGGCTGAGGCTGCATGAAGTGTAGATGGAGTTTATGGTGGGGAGGTTGGTTTGCATGATGGACGGGCTGCATCCATAACTTTCCACAGTTTCTTGCAGTCTTGGGGAGAGCTGTTGTCCAACCAAGCTAAATCCTGAGAGGTGCATCTGTAAAGGTTGGTAAGTTTAGTTGGAGACATGCCAAACCTCCTTGGGCGTGTTAAGTAGCAGAGGTGACAAGCGTGGTTTCATGGCTGTAGCTTTAATGTTGTTGGTGCAGGACAGATCGTTGGTGATATTTACGCCAAGAATCTTGAAGCTCTCAACCACCTCTGCATTAACGTGATTGATGCTGACTGCAACATGTGCACCAGTTCATTTCTTGCTCCCATTGAGGGAGAGGTTGTTGTCTTGGCACCATGTTAGTCTCTCTATCTCCTTCTTGTATTTCACTTTGTCATTGTTCAAAATCCGCCCCACCACAGTGGTGTAATCTCCAAACTAGAGGATGAAGTTAGAGCAGAATTTAACCGGACAGTCATGAATGTATAGGGAGCATAGTAACGGGCTGAGAACACATCCTTGTGGAGCATTGGTGTTGAGAATTATCATGGAGAATGTTTTGTCTCCTATCCTTTGGTCTATGGGTCAGGAAATCGAGATCTAGTTGCAGTGGGGGTTATTGATCAGAGTTTGGAGATAAGTTTGGTTGGTTGCAGAGAGCTGATACAGGTATCCCTGTCATATAAATGTTCCAGTATGAGTTTTCGGCCCAGACATAGTATCTACCATGGACCCGTTGTGACTGCAGGTGACGTGCAGTGGATCAGAGTGGTCTGGGAAGTTGGAGCTAATATGCGCAATGACTAGCTTGTTGAAGCACTTCAATCAGAACCACTGGACAGAAGTCATGAAGGCACACTGCCTGGCTTTTCTTTGGCACAGGGATGAAAATGGACTTCTGAAGGCAGGAGTGAATCCTAGAATAGAGTTCACCCTCCCCTTTTGAAATGTCATGTGCCCGTTCAGAAACATCCTTGACTCTGGCCCAAGGGAAGCAACATAACATCTTGGAGAAATGCTTCAGAAGAACCTATCTGTGCAGCTATCTATGGAGCCTCCATCACTATCACTGGCTCAGATTCTGCCCACCTCTGTTTTACAATAGAGCCATTGCTGCTACCACTGATCTGGCTAATGCTGTTGCTTTCCCCTGAGCTTGCATCCCCCTGCCCACTCAATAGTATCCAAAATGGTAACTTTGTGAAGGAGGGGAACAGCCACAGGAGACTCCTGCACTATCTGCCTGCCCTTCCAAGTGGTCATCCATCTATGGCTGAACCTGGGATGTAACCATCTCCCTGAGCTCCTATCGACAATACTTTCTTCCTCGTTTATGCTGCTCAGTGAGTTCAACTCCAGTCCATCTATGTGGTCTGAGATTTGCTGAAGATGGACATTGTTTTTGTAAATGCAATCGTCAGGGACACTTGATGAACCCGATCTCCCACATTTCACAGGGGGATCACCCATTCAACTGGCTGCCATTTCTCCCTCTGAAGTTAATAATGGGTTAAAAGAAAGGAAAGTGATAGATCTACCGTGACGTGTGATGGCGCTTGCTCAGCCTCTTCACAAAATTCTTCCTTGTCAAAGCCTCTGCACTTAGCTTCAAACGATGCACTTCCACCTCGGAACAATCCTTCTCCACATGGCCACTCCAAATGCTGCTCCTCTGGAGCTTGCCTCCCTTTTCTAAGTTGGATCTTGCTTGTTCGGCTTGCCAGTAAGAAAAAATGTTGAGTTTACTTTGCCCGGCCATTGTAGAAACATAGAAACATAGCAAAATAGGTGCAGGAGTAGGCCATTCGGCCTTTCGAGCCAGCACCACCATTCAACGTGATCATGGCTGATCATCTAAAATCAGTACCCCGTTCCTGCCTTCTCCCCATATCCCTTGATTCCTTTAGCCCTAAGAGCTAAATCTAACTCTCTCTTGAAAACATCCAGTGAATTGGACTCCACTGCCTTCTGTGGCATAGAATTCCACAGATTCACAACTCTCTGGGTGGAAGTTTTTCCTTATCTCAGTCCTAAATGGCCTACCCCTTATTCTTAAACTGTGACCCCTGGTTCTGGACTACCCCAACATCGGGAACATTTTTCCTGCATCTAGCCTGTCCAATCCTTTAAGAATTTTATATGTTTCTATAAGATCCCCTCTGTTTCTGTTTCTGTTTTCTACCGCACAACCGCCAACAGCTGGGCTACCTCTCATCCTTCACAAAAAAACCCGATGTTGGAGGACCTCCATTGGGCCAGACAGCAATTGACAATATTTCTGGTTGCAACCTTCCAGTCTTGGAGGGGGAGTCTTGAAGAAGTGTCCTGACCAGAAATGTCACCATTTCCCTCCATAAATGCTGTCAGACCCGCTGAGTTCTTCAGCACTTTGCTCTTTGGTCAAGTTTCCTGTGTCTGCCATCTCTTGTCTCTCAGCCTTATAAAGTTCCATCTACAATCTATTCGCTGGGTCTGTTGATAGTTTTGGTTGGCAGTCCACTCCGTTTTATTCAATTAAAGTTCCCTTTAAATTTTGTGAGAGCCTGATTTTGAAGTCTGTTTCAATGCCTTGCCAGCCTCTAACTTGGCTCAGTTCAGTGGGCAGACTTATAACACAACTCTTCCATCATTGCCTATGCCACTGTTGAGGTCAGTGATGCAGAATTCATGATCATTTTTCCAACCTACTTTTCTCAAATTAAATATTGTTATTCTAAAGATCAACATTTTGTTTATAATTCAAGAAGCCATCCCTATTTCTGCAGCTACTCCACCCACTCTGAATAATTCTGTTTTTTGTGTGAAGAAAGATCGGGTGTACCCGAATGCAGCAGGAAAATGCGCAGCATAAATCTCAGAGAAACGGAGGTTTTAATCTATTCCTCTGCAAATGTGGCCCGAAAGCCGGTTTGCTTTCTCCACTGTTACTCACCGTGTTGATGGGATCAGCAGTTTATCTTGGAGCATCTCCAAGTCCCTCCAAGTTACTGCGGCATAATACTATTTGTCTTGTGACCGACCGGTTATTATTCTGTCTCGCTCTCAAAACTCGGCATTTGCATATTCATCCTAGGTTTCCAAACTATTTTGGTTATCTTTTTTTAAAATCGGCCTCATTTCTAGTTGGTAGCAGTTCTAATTCGTTTCATTTGCAGAAGTGATGTTTTTCCTGTTGTCTCTCTTCATTGCAAAATTTGTGAGTGGTTGATCTCCAAGGCTTCTTGCTTGATGATTGATTACTGATTTGCTGCAAACCTGCTCCCCCCTCTATTTTGTCAGTTTTCACTCCATTTCAAGCTTTTCATCTTGTGGGCTAATGTATTATTTGGCATAAGTGAGATGTTAATTATGCTGTAATTAAAATTTCACTGCCTTGGGGCTTCACTGTAAATGATTTGAAATAAAAAAATATCAGCTCTTTCTGTTTGAATAATTTATTTTCTTGCTTTTCGAAGCTGATCTTTTAAAAAATATATTTATCAATGTTCAAAAAGAAGTGCCCACTATCTCTTTGTTAACTGTAAAAACACACAGATGAGCTCTGTCATTCCTAATGCTAAATACGCTCATATTCAGATGCATTCTCTTTGTTCTCATCCACTGCCATGTTGCCCCAACACTCCTTGCCTCCCTGGTCAATATTAACGCAGCTGATGTATCTGCTTAACTGCTGAGTTGTTCTACATGGAACATGGAACAGTGCAGCACAGGAATGGGGTCTTTGGCTCTTAAGCTGAGAGCTCTTAATGCTGAGAGCCTGCATTAAGGAGGCAATTAAACACACCTCAGCAATTACAAACCCCTGTGAAGCCATGTGTCCCAAACATTATGGTGCTATTAAATGGGGGGGGGGGGGGGGGGGGGGGGGTGGGGAGGACTATGAATAAATATTGCTGTAATTTCTAAATGAAGAAACCAAAATGTATGAAAATACCCTTTATTAAAATCTGACAATGTGCACTTTAACCACATGTGATTTTTTAACCAGAATTTAGTACAATGAAATTAACCAGAATTTAGTACAATGAAAATTTTTATACACTGGAGATCAACAACTATTTTCAAGTATTTCATTGTACATCTCACATTTACTGACATTATCCTCTCTGCTCAGACTCTATCAGGTGACAATTGTCTTTACTGGTACACTTACTAAATAAACAGATTCCCTCCTTTATTCATTTTGCAATCTCCTGTATTGTCTTCACCCTTTTGTTTATATTGTCTTCACTGTGCTTCATACGACTTTCCCTCAGATTTTTCTTTTGTGTTGTCATTTGAGCACAACATGCCAAAAATGATCAACACAAAATAACACAGCAGGACAGGCAGCATCTCTGGAGAGAAGGAATGGGTACCAAAATGATTGTTATTTTGTAAACCTAAGCAATTGGAACTTGCTTTCCAAAAATAACTAAATTCCACACTTGAAGTAATTTCACAAAACTAAATTTCACACTTGCTACAACCAATGACATAACTGATGCATTAATTCTGCCTGGTTTCACACTTTATTTTTTTTTCCTTTACCACTGCATATGGAAATGCAAACAGACAAGTGTTA
The DNA here is from genome assembly GCF_053455715.1 of Rhinoraja longicauda. Lineage (NCBI taxonomy): Eukaryota > Metazoa > Chordata > Chondrichthyes > Rajiformes > Arhynchobatidae > Rhinoraja > Rhinoraja longicauda. The sequence goes on from NC_135953.1 coordinate 29,034,982, forward strand.
TGATGTATGTCTCTGGAGTATGGGTGGAAACCGGAGATCCCGGAGAAATCCCATGCAGGTCACGGAGAACATACAAACGATGTATTCAAGAGAGAGTTAGAATTTACCAGAACGATCAGGCCAATAGGTTACATGGATGCATCAAAATAATTATGATTTGATTACAATGGAAACTTGAGGTAGGCTAGGTGCCAAAAACGAAGTTCCTGGTTACGAACTCTAAAGAGGAAGAGTAGCATGGTAAAGAGAGGATGGGGGTTGGGGTTGCGGACTGTAAGTGGGTTGGTGGAAGTATTGGAGGATGCCATATTAAGAATGAATCCATCTGGAAGAAATCAAGGTATCACAAAATGCTGGAGTAACTCAGCGGGTCAGATGAAGATTAACTGAAATCAGAGTGATGGCAAGAGCAAAGTATGGAGCAGAGAAGGAACTGCTCAAGATCCAAAGCATATCACCTCATCTGTGAAACACGGTGTAATGGCCTGGGCATGTGTGGCTGCTGAAGGTACTGGCTCACTTATCGTCATTGATGATACAACTGCTGATGGTAGTAGCATAATCAATTCTGAAGTGTATAGACACATCCTATCTGCTCAAGTTCAAACAAATGCCTCAAAACTCATTGGCCGGCAGTTCATTCTACAGCAAGACAATGATCCTAAACATACTGCTAAAGCAACAAAGGAGTTTTTCAAAGCTAAAAAATGGTCAATTCTTGAGTGGCCAAGTCAATCACCCGATCTGAACCCAATTGAGCATGCCTTTTATATGCTGAAGAGAAAGCTGAAGGGGTCTAGCCCCCAAAACATACATAAGCTAAAGATGGTTGCAATACAGGCCTGGAGAGCATCACCAGAGAAGACACCCAGCAACTGGTGATGTCCATGAATCACAGACTTCATGCAGCCATTGCATGCAAAGGATATGCAATTTAATACTAACCATGACCACATTCATGTGTCCCAAACATTATGGTGCCCTGAAATGGGGGACTATGTATAAACACTGTTGTAATTTCTACATGGTTAAACCAAAATGTATAAAAATGGCCTTTATTAAAATCTGACAATGTGCACTTTAACCACATGTGATTTTTTTTCTACTACAAATCTCAAATTGTGCAGTAGGGAGGCAAATAAATAAATGATGGGTCTTTGTCCCAAACATTATGGAGGGCACTGTAAATCTGCGAAGGCGCTGTAGGGTGGATGAGGGCGGTCCCTGCTGCCCCGGCGCCGACGGCACCAACTCCCCGGGCACCGTGAGCGACGACCCGTAAACGGGCTCCGCCGAAGATGAGGCCAAGTCCGGATGCCCACGGCAGTGCGTCCATCCAGTCCGGGCCGGAGAGTCACGCCTTCAGCGCTGCCTTGAGTTGCCGGTGGAACCTCTCCACCGGGCCGTTTGCCTGCGGGTGATAAGCCGTGGTGTGGTGCAGCCGCACGCCCAACAGGTGAGCCATGGCCGACCACAGCTCAGAGGTGAACTGTGGCCCCCCGGTCCGAGGAGATGCCCACCGGCACCCCAAAGCGAGCAATCCAGTGCGCGGACAACACACGAGCGCGTGTAGCTGTCGAAGTATCGGCCAGCGGAATGGCCACCGGCCACCGCGTGAAGCGGTCCACCACCGTGATGTGGTGGGTATTGCCCCGGGATGGCGGGACAAGCCCCACAATGTTCACGTGCAGGTGGTCGAACCGCCGGCGGGGTAGACCGATCTCCTGGAGGGGCGCCCGGATGTTGCCCTGGACTTTTGCCGTCTGGCACAGAATGCAGGTGCAGGCCGAGTGGCCAACCTGCTTGCACAGACCGTGCTGCATGAAACGAGCAACCACAAGTACCGTCGTCGCCCAGATGGATGGGTGAGCCAGCCCGTGGATTACGTCAAAAACCCTCCGGCGCCCGGCGGCAGGGACGATGGGGCACGGCTGACCGGACGACACATCGCAGAGTATTGTTGCTCCTCCAGGGCCGAGAGGGACATCCTCAAGGCGAAGGCCGGAGATGGCAGTCCGGTAGGGCGGGCATCTCACCATCCGTGAGCTGAGCCTCCGCCAGGGCAGAATAGTCAATGCCGGGCGTCACCTCGAAAACGGCGTCGACGGCGGGGCGGGGCGGGACAACGCATCGCCCACCCGGTTCTCCTTCCCCTCGATGAAGCGGATGGAGGTGGTGAACTCCGAGATGTACGCCAACTGCCGCTGCTGCCGTGCGGACCACGGGTCGGAAACCTTTGCCAGGGCGAAAGTGAGCTGCTTGTGGTCCGTGTAAGCGGTGAATGGGCGGCCCTCCAGGAAGTAGCGGAAGTGGCGCACCGCCAGGTACAGGGCAAGGAGCTCACGGTCGAATGCGCTGTAGTTCTGGGCGTTGTTGAGGTGCCAACTGAAGAAGGCCAGGGGGCCTCCAACCCCCATCCGTCAGTTGTACCAGCACGCCACCAACCGCTGACTCCGAAGCGTCCACCGAAAGGACGGTCGGGGCATCCTCCCGCGGGTGAACCAGCAGCACAGCTCGAGCAAGGGCCTTCTTCGCGCCGTCAAATGCCGCCACCGCCTCGTTGGTCCACTCGACATCCTTACGCCTCCCCGCCAGAAGATGCTACAGCGGCCGCATGATGTGGGCCGCGGATGGCACAAAACGGTGATGAAAGGCCACCATGCCAACGAATTCCTGCAGGCCGCGCACAGAGGATGGACGGGGAAACAGTGGATGGCGTCGACCTTGTCCGGCAGGGGAACCGTGCCTTGTGAAGACACACGGTGGCTGAGAAAGTAGATGGTGGCCACTCCAAACCGGCACTTGTCGAGGTTGACAGCCAAACCATGCTCGCTGAGCCGCTGACACAGCTGCCGGAGGTGGGCACAGTGCTCCTGCCACGAGCGGCTGGCCACCAAGATGTCGTCGAGGTAGACGAACAGAAACTCGAGACCGTGACACACCCTGTCCATTAACCATTGAAAAGCCTGCGCGGCGTTCTTAAGGCTGAACGGCATCCGCACGAACTCGTACAATCCAAACGGCGTAATGATTGCCGTCTTGGGCACATCGTCCGGGTGGACCGGGATCTGGTTCTAGCCCCACACCAAATCCACTTTTGAGAGATAGTAGCCCCGGCCAAATGGGCGTTGAAGTCCTGGATGTGGGGCATGGGGTATCGGTCCGCGGCGGTAGCGGCATTCAGCCGCCGATAATCTCCGCAAGGTCGCCAGCCCCCGTTTGCCTTGGGGACCATGTGGAGTGGGGACGCCCATGGGCTGTTCGAAGGGCGGATAATCCCCAAGGACTCCATCGTGCGGAACTCCTGCCGGGCCAGACATAGCTTATCTGGCGGCAGTCGGCGTGCTCGTGCATGGAGGGGTGGGCCGGTAGTTCATATGTAATGCACCACCCCGTGCTTGGGGGTCGACGACTGGAACTGTGGGGTCAGGATGTCCGGGAACTCGGCCAAGACTCGAGCAAAACAGGAATCCACGGACGACAGGGTGCGTGCGATCGGCTCATCCAGGCGCAGCGCGATTGGTTCCATCGTGGCAGCGTGGACCAGGCGCTGCCGCTTGATGTCCACCAGGAGGGAGGGAGCCTGGAGGAAGTTGGCACCGAGCAACGACTGGAAGACATCGGCGATGGTAAACCGCCACGAAAAATGACAGGAGCCGAAAACGATCGGGACCATGCGAACCCCATATGTATGGATGGGGCCGTCATTCGCCGCGGTGAGGACGGGCCCCCGCTTACGGGAACGAATGTCTGCCAGCAAAGGGGGCAGGACGCTCAGCTCCGCCCCAGTATCCACGAGTAAATGACCCCAGGGGCGCCGATCCCAGGAGAAGAGGCGAGAGCCCGGGTATCGGCGAAAGAGGTGTCGGTGAGCTGCAGGCGCATGTCGGCCGGCAGCAGATGTAGTAAACATATTCAAACATGAGGCACGGTGTGTGCCCATCCAGCAGCGCGACCATCTTATTTAGGAGGCTTGATGGTCGCCGGTCGCCTAGGCCCTCCATATGAAGGAGCCTGGTAGCCCGTTCCATCCGGCTGAGCCCGTAAATCTGGAGCAGAAGCTCCTTAATGTCGAGGTATTTATCGGCGGCCGGGGGGTCTTCGAGGAACTGCGTGACTTCTCCGGCCGTGTCCTGGTCGAGGATTCCCACCAGGTGTCGTCCACCGTAATGTCCCGCAGCTGAGATTGGGCCTCCGCCTGCTGAAACCAGACGCGAGGCCGGGCGTTCCAGAACGTCGGTAGCTTAACGGAGACCACGTCGAGAGGCAGGGCCCGGTCGGCCTGTGAGGTGGACGGACGGGTGGTTCTGTCTTTTGACTCCATTACGACACCAATGGAGCGTCAGGGTCACCAACGTGGCGCGGCGATAGGCCCGAAATGAAATCGAGGAGCCAGGTGTTTCGGGAGGTATTTTATTTGCCGTTGTTCTCTTGTCCAGTCGGGTCTGCAAGAGAACGATCGCGCCTAAACCCCTGCCATTTATCCCTGTAGCTAGGGGCCACCCCGGACCAGTCCATTCCCGTGCCGAGGGGTTCGATAGTGGAGTGTCCCGACCCTTGGGAGCCGCCACAAGAGTTCACTTTTATAACAGCAAAGCCCTCCACAGTTTGGCTCTGCATGAGGTGCCCAAACTATATTTGCTATCTTACTGAAGGGTCTTCGAGAGATATGAAAATATGAAGCGAGTATATTTCAAACGGAAGTCCTGGTTTGGTTCTCAGTCGCAACCTTCCATTAAATGCGAAAAGGAATAACTAAATATTACCAGTGCAACAACGAGTAATAATACTAATGTGTCAAACATGAAAGTTGGTTTCTTTCAATAATTTTATTTTGACAGGATGGCACAAAGAGAGCAGATTTAAAAAATACAGGTTTAAGCTATGCAGTATATTGTAAAGGTAGCACCAAAATATGAGTAAAATCGCAGTGCCTGTACTTCAAATCCAAAGAACTGTTTGTTAAAACCAGGAGCCAGTTTTGTTTGCATGACCCCAAACGTGTGCATGATAAATGTTTGATTTTCTTTTTAGGTTTATTATAGTATAGTATAGAACTTTATTGTCATTCGGTACAAGTACCGAACGAAATTACAGCAGTCACAAAACACAACAAAAAAAAGAAAAAAAGTACACAGGACACACGACCCCAAGACAAACATCCATCACAGTGAGTCCAAACACCCCCTCACTGTGATGGAAGGCAACAAAACTTCCACTCTCTTCCCCCCACGCCCACGGACAGGCAGCTCGACCCCTATCGAGGCGACCGACACGCACAGCCCCCGCAAGGGGATGGAAGGTCCCGCGGCCGAGCCGCACCGGGCACTGAAACGTCCGCGGCTGAGCCGCGCCGGCGATGTTAAGTCCAGCGGCCGAGCCGCGCCGGGCGATGGAAGGCCCCGCGGCCGCGCCGCACCGAGCGCCGAGACGTCCCGCGGCCGAGCCGCGCCGGCGATGTTAAGCCCAGTCTTGAGATAAAATGAAAAGCTTTGTTTTTCATGCTATCCAATCAAATCAGATGATGCAGAACAAATACACTGGCTAGAGAAAAGGAAAAAAATAGTGCAGAATATCGTTCCTTGGAGTCGAGACATTATCACACTGGAGTCAAGCTATATTTCTTAAATGTTATATTTTGGAAGTTGTAACATGTCATAAGGAATAGTACTAGAATTAGGCCATTCGGCCCATCATGTCTACTCCGCCATTCAATCATGGCTGATCTATCTCTCCCTCCGAACTCCATTCTCCTGCCGTCTCCCCAAAACTCTGACATCTGTATTAATCAAGAATGTGAAAAGTTTGAAAGGAGTTTTTTAATATTTGAGTTGCAGCGTAATTAAAATCAGGGTACATAATTGATTCACGGTAGTTCTTTGTTTTCTGTTAAGTAAATTATTTATTTTTCTTGATGTAAAATAATGTGCTTTGATTAAACATCCAACCATTCATTGTGCTTATTCATTTGTCTGTTGATTGCAACCATGGTCTGTGTACTTCAATGAGAGATCCTTTTGATGTATTGTGCTGCACATGCACAAAATAAGATTTGCAGAAGACGTCGATAAATCTGAGACCAAATTCTGAAGTTCAATGTTTAAAGTTTAACCTGAACGATTAGCTGTTAAACGCTTAAACACCAATTTGTATTTTGAACACCAGTGAATAATTTGGGCTCTCTTGCCATTCTTGAGCAAATGAAACCCAGTCTGGCCCACATTTGCTTCCAGAGTTACAACAATGTGGTTGGCTAATACTGCCCTCTGAAATGGAGTAGCAGGGAGCATTTAGGGCCGGGTGATCAATGTGGCCTTAACAGCAAAGTTCTCAGCTGTGAAATAATTAAATAATAATTTTAAAAGGAGAGCTTTTTGACTGCTTCAAGGTGGTATCCTTAAAATCAATTATGGCTGTTGGAATGGTTACATGTTGTCGGAACTTTAAATATTATTTGTGGTTTGTACTTGTCACAGAATCATAGGGAAACAGAAACATGCAGCACAGAAGTGAACCCTTTAGTTCCATCTCATCCAAGGTGAACATAACACAGTGGCGCCGTGGCACAGTTGCTACCTCACCACACCAAAGACCCAAGATTGATCATGACCGTGGGTGCTCCCTGTGGCAATGTGGGTTTCCTCGGGGTGCTCTGTTTTCTCCTGCGTTATCTGTCATTTATCTACTTGCGGAAATGTGTTGGTTTGTGGTTTGACAATAGACAATAGACAATAGACAATAGGTGCAGGAGTAGGCCATTCAGCCCTTCGAGCCAGCACCGCCATTCAATGCGATCATGGCTGATCACTATCAATCAGTACCCCGTTCCTGCCTTCTCCCCATACCCCCTCACTCCGCTATCCTTAAGAGCTCTATCCAGCTCTCTCTTGAAAGCATCCAACGAACTGGCCTCCACTGCCTTCTGAGGCAGAGAATTCCACACCTTCACCACCCTCTGACTGAAAAAGTTCTTCCTCATCTCCGTTCTAAATGGCCTACCCCTTATTCTCAAACTGTGGCCCCTTGTTCTGGACTCCCCCAACATTGGGAACATGTTATCTGCCTCTAATGTGTCCAATCCCCTAATTATCTTATATGTTTCAATAAGATCCCCCCTCATCCTTCTAAATTCCAGTGTATACAAGCCCAATCGCTCCAGCCTTTCAACATACGACAGTCCCGCCATTCCGGGAATTAATCTAGTGAACCTACGCTGCACGCCCTCCATAGCAAGAATATCCTTCCTCAAATTTGGAGACCAAAACTGCACACAGTACTCCAGGTGCGGTCTCACCAGGGCCCGGTACAACTGTAGAAGGACCTCTTTGCTCCTATACTCAACTCCTCTTGTTACGAAGGTCAACATTCCATTGGCTTTCTTCACTGCCTGCTGAACCTGCATGCTTCCTTTCATTGACTGATGCACTAGGACACCCAGATCTCGTTGAACTCCCCCTCCTCCTAACTTGACACCATTCAGATAATAATCTGCCTTTCTATTCTTACTTCCAAAGTGAAGAACCTCACACTTATCTACATTAAACTGCATCTGCCATGTATCCGCCCACTCACACAACCTGTCCAGGTCACCCTGCAGCCTTATTGCATCTTCCTCACAATTCACACTACCCCCCAACTTAGTATCATCTGCAAATTTGCTAATGGTACTTTTAATCCCTTCGTCTAAGTCATTAATGTATATCGTAAATAGCTGGGGTCCCAGCACCGAACCTTGCGGTACCCCACTGGTCACTGCCTGCCATTCCGAAAGGGACCCATTTATCCCCACTCTTTGCTTTCTGTCTGTTAACCAATTTTCTATCCATGTCAGTACCCTACCCCCAATACCATGTGCCCTAATTTTGCCCACTAATCTCCTATGTGGGACCTTGTCGAAGGCTTTCTGAAAGTCGAGGTACACCACATCCACTGACTCTCCCTTGTCAATTTTCCTAGTTACATCCTCAAAAAATTCCAGTAGATTTGTCAAGCATGATTTCCCCTTCGTAAATCCATGCTGACTCGGAACGATCCCGTTACTGCTATCCAAATGCTCAGCAATTTCGTCTTTTATAATTGACTCCAGCATTTTCCCCACCACTGATGTCAGACTAACTGGTCTATAATTACCCGTTTTCTCTCTCCCTCCTTTCTTAAAAAGTGGGATAACATTTGCTATTCTCCAATCCACAGGAACTGATCCTGAATCTATAGAACATTGAAAAATGATCTCCAATGCTTCCACTATTTCTAGAGCCACCTCCTTAAGTACTCTGGGATGCAGACCATCAGGCCCTGGGGATTTATCAGCCTTCAGTCCCATCAGTCTACCCAAAACCATTTCCTGCCTAATGTGGATTTCCTTCAGTTCCTCCATCACCCTAGGTTCTCCAGCCCCTAGAACATTTGGGAGATTGTGTGTATCTTCCTCAGTGAAGACAGATCCAAAGTAACGGTTTAACTCGTCTGCCATTTCTTTGTTCCCCATAATAAATTCCCCTGCTTCTGTCTTCAAGGGACCCACATTTGCCTTGACTATTTTTTTCCTCTTCACGTACCTAAAAAAACTTTTGCTATCCTCCTTTATATTATTGGCTAGTTTACCCTCGTACCTCATCTTTTCTCCTCGTATTGCCTTTTTAGTTAACTTTTGTTGCTCTTTAAAAGAGTCCCAATCCTCTGTCTTCCCACTCTTCTTTGCTATGTTATACTTCCTCTCCTTAATTTTTATGCTGTCCCTGACTTCCCTTGTCAGCCACAGGTGTCTCTTACTCCCCTTAGAGTCTTTCCACCTCTTTGGAATAAATTGATCCTGCAACCTCTGCATTATTCCCAGGAATACCTGCCATTGCTGTTCTACCGTCTTCCCTGCTAGGGCCTCCTTCCAATCAATTTTGGCCAGCTCCCGCCTCATGCCTCTGTAATCCCCTTTGCTATACTGCAATACCGACACTTCCGATTTTCCCTTCTGCCTTTCCATTTGCAGAGTAAAACTTATCATGTTGTGATCACTGCCTCCTAATGGCTCTTTTACCTCTAGTCCCCTTACCAGATCAGGATCATTACACAACACTAAATCCAGAATTGCCTTCTCCCTGGTAGGCTCCAGTACAAGCTGTTCTAAGAATCCATCTCGAAGGCACTCTACAAACTCTCTTTCCTGGGGTCCATTTCCAACCTGATTTTCCCAGTCTACCTGCATGTTGAAATCTCCCATAACCACCGTAGCATTACATTTTTGACACGCCAATTTTATCTCCTGATTTAACTTGCACCCTAAGTCGAGGCTACTGTTTGGGGGCCTATAGATAACTCCCATTAGGGTCTTTTTACCCTTACAATTTCTCATTTCTATCCATACTGATTCAACATCTCCTGATTCTATGTCACCCCTTGCAAGGGAATGAATATCATTCCTTACCATCAGAGCAACCCCACCCCCTCTGCCCACCTGTCTGTCTTTTCTATACGTTGTGTACCCCTGAATATTCAGTTCCCAGCCCTGGTCCTCTTGTAGCCATGTCTCAGTGATCCCTACAACATCATACTTGCCCATGACTAACTGAGCCTCAAGCTCATCCACTTTATTTTTTATACTACGCGCATTTAAGTACAACACTTTAACTTCTGTATTTACCTCCCCTCTCACATCGTTCACAATTGGCCCTGCCCTTAATTTCTTTTCCGCTCTGGAACTTCTGTTCCCATTCTTCCTAGAGTCTTTTGCAATATCTCCTGTATTCCCTTTTACCTCATCTTCATATTCACAATTTGTTAACCCCTCCCCCCCACTACTTAGTTTAAAGCCACAGGTGTCACACTAGCAAACCTGCCTGCCAGAATGTTTGTCCCCCTGCTGTTAAGATGCAACCCGTCCCTTTTGTACAAGTCACCCCTAGCCCAGAAGAGATCCCAGTGGTCCAGAAATCTAAATCCCTGCTCTCTGCACCAGTCCCTCAGCCATAAATTCATACCCTCTATCTCTCTGTTCCTGGCCTCACCAGCACGAGGTACCGGTAGCAGTCCAGAGATAACCACCTTCGACGTCCTACTTCTCAGCGTTTTTCCCAACTCTCTAAACTCCCGCTGTAGCACCTCCTTCCTCTTCCGCCCGACGTCATTCGTGCCCACGTGCACAACGACTTCAGGTTGATCGCCTTCCCTCGCTAGGATTTTCTGAAGCCGGTCTGTGATGTGTTGAACCCTGGCACCAGGGAGGCAACAGACCATCCTCAAGTCCCTCCTGCTGCCACAGAATCTTCTATCCGTCCCTCGGACTATGGAGTCACCGACCACTACGGCTCTTCCAGACTTCGGTCTCCCCTGTCGTGTATCCTTGCCAACAGGTCCGCCACTCGGACTGGAAACGTCTTCTGCCCCGACAGTTCCCAAGAGGGTATACCTATTTGCAGGGGAGGGGGAGGGGGAGGGTTTACGTGGCATGCGGGGAAAACCCACGCTGTCGCAATGTCTTTGTGTTTGCAATGTGGGAGGAGAGATAAAACCACTGCGGTAGAAGAAACAGAGCAACATCAATGTACACTTCCTGTATCTTTCAAACTAAACAAAACCAAAGAATTGCTCCATCCACCTAGTGGTCACTCCCTGAAACAACAAACTGGGTTTACTATAAGTATGTATACATAAAAGTGTAGGAAAATAACTGCAGATGCTGGTGCAAATCGAAGGTATCACAAAATGCTGGAGTAACTCAGCAGGTCAGGCAGCATCTCAGGAGAGAAGGAATGGGTGACATTTCAGGTCGAGACCCTTCTTCAGACTGATGTCAGGGGGGTGGGACAAAGAAAGGATATAGGTGGAGACAGGAAGACAGAGGGAGAACTGGGAAGGGGGAGGGGAAGAGAGGGACAGAGGAACTATCTAAAGTCGGAGAAGTCAATGTTCATACCGCTGGGCTGCAAGCTGCCCAAGCGAAATATGAGGTGCTGTTCCTCCATTTTCCGGTGGGCCTCACTATGGCACTGGTGGAGGCCTGCAACAGAAAGGTCAGACTGGGAGTGGGAGGGGGAGTTGAAGTGCTCAGCCACCGTGAGATCAGGTTGGTTCAGGCGGACTGAGCGAAGGTGTTGAGCGAAACGATCGCCGAGCCTGTGTTTGGTCTCGCCGAGAAGTTGACATCTAGAGCAGCGGATACAATAGATGAGGTTGGAGGAGGTGCAGGTGAACCTTTGTCTCACCTGGAAAGACTGTTTGGGTTCTTGGATGGAGTTGAGGGGGGAGGTAAAGGGACAGGTGTTGCATCTCCTGCAGTTGCAGGGGAAAGTGCCCGGGGATGGGGTGGTTTGGGTAGGAAGGGACGAGTGGACCAGGGAGTTACGGAGGGAACGGTCTCTGCGGAACGCAGAAAGGGGAGGAGATGGGAAGATGTGGCCAGTGGTGGGGTCCCGTTGGAGGTGACGGAAATGTTGGAGGATGGTTTGTTGGATACGCTGGCTGATGGGGTGGAAGGTGAGGACGAGGGGGATTCTGTCCTTGTTACGAATGGGGGGAGGGGGAGCAAGAGCGGAGCTACGGATATAGAGGAGGTCCCAGTGAGAGCCTCATTTATAATGGAAGAGGGGAAGCCCCGTTTCCTGAAGAATGAGGACATCTCTGATGCCCTAGTGTGGAACACCACATCAAGGGCGCAGATGCGGCATAGACGGAGGAATTGGGAGTAGGGGATAGACTTTTTGCAGGAGACAGGGTGGGAAGAAGTGTAGTCCAGAGAGCTGTGGGAGTCAGTGGGTTTGAAGTAGATGTCAGTCACTAGTCTTTCTCCTGCGATGGAGATGGTGAGATCCAGAAACGGTAGGGAGATGTCGGAGATAGTCCAAGTATATTTAAGAGCAGGATGGAAATTGGTAGTGAAGTGTATGAAGTCAGTGAGTTCTGCATGGGTACAAGAGGTAGCACCAATGCAGTCGTCGATGTAGTGGAGGTAGAGTTCGGGGATGGGGCTGGTGTACGTCTGGAACAGGGATTGTTCGACGTACCCTACAAAGAGGCAGGCATAGCTAGGGCCCATGCGAGTGCCCATAGCTACGTCTCTGGTTTGGAGGAAGTGGAGTAGTCAAAGGAGAAGTTGTTAAAGATAAGAAACAGCTCTGCTAGGTGGAGGAGAGTATTAGTAGATGGGGATTGGCTTGTTCTATGGTTGAGGAAGATACGGAGGGCTTCAAGACCATCCTTGTGGGGGATGGAAGTGTAGAGTGATACATACATGTAAGTGTATGCGCAAGCACACACACGCATTTACAAAAGTTCTTGTGAACCATATTTTACTTTGGCCTTCATCGACTTTCTTAGTTACCTCAATAAAGATCAGACTTGTGAGACACCTCCCTTACACAAAGCCAGGGGCTCTAATCTTCTCCAACATCTTCCATACCCCTGATATGACACCCTTCTTAAATCCGACTACAACATTAGCAATTCTCCAGGCTTTTAGTGGCTCACTTGTGGTTAACAAAGATGCAAAAACTTGAATTAGACCCCCTGCATTATTTACTGTAGCATCTTGGGATCCTGTTAGTCCCTGGGCATTTGTTAGCATCCAAATGCGCTCCGCTATTTCTAGTACTTTTCCTTTTTGAATACGGATGCTCTCCAGGATATCAGCGTTACCCCTCCCTTGACTCTCCAGCCTCCACATTTTTCTCCCTGCTGTACACTGATGAGTAAACTTGATTTTAAACCTATCTCCGAAACCTTTATTGCCAGAATGAGGCGACACTTAAACCGAAGGAACAGCACCTTAAAGTCCACTTGGGTAGTAGCTCACAACCCAATGGTACAAACATTGAATTTTCCAAATTCAAGAAATACATTCCTCTCTTTCCTGTACAATCACCATCTTCCACTCCCCATTGGTGTACACCATTTCCCCACTATCCCGTGGGGATCCCTCTTCCTCCCCCTCTTCCTCCCACTTCTACCTATATCCCTCCCTCGGCTCTGGCTTTACATTTCACTCATCCTCTCCTCTCTCCTCTTCTGGCACTCTTTTGTTCCCCTTTTCATCTCTCATCTTTGTTACTTACTCCACCCATCTCACTGTATCCGCCTACCACTGGCCACACTGTGTCACCACCTTCCCCCCCCCCCTCCCCCCTAACCCCTCATTTCCAGCTTCCCCCCTACTACAGTAAGTCTGTGGAAGGGTCCTGATCCAAAATGGTGCCTATCCATTCCTTCCAGAGATGCAGCCAGATCTGCTGAGTTACTGTAGTACTTTGTGTTGAGAAATGCTCAGGATTTCAGCATCTACAATTCCTTGTGTCTCCTAAACAAACGTGTTTTTTTTGTGGGTGGACACAAACATCAAGAATGAAAAAAAGGTTAAATTCCAGTGAGAAATTACGTTAATTATTGGAGTTCATTGTGGATTGCCTCAGAGAAAAGAGGTATGTTATTGGCATCTGAAGAAAATGTTGAGTTTGACATAAAATGTTTTGGGAAGAAAAAATACAGAGAGAAATGGTGTTGTATTTGTGATGAGCAATGGCTGGTCAGTCATGAAAAAAAACTGCAGGATCAACAAATTAATATAATAGGAGGATAACATCATTAAGACATTGTTATCGTCAGCTGCCAGGGAAATGGCCAAAAGGAGCTGTTTTACTGTCCAAGAAATAAATTCAATTTTTCCAAACATTGAGAGATACATTTCTGCAATGTTTCCACAATTCATTAGTAGCATGTGAGAAACCAGGGCAGGATTTTAGTGGAATTTTTCATGGTAATTATTTTTAACCTCATGGGAATTGTATGTTCTGTTGCTGTTCGTGCACTTATTTAATGGCAGTATTTCATGAATTTTGAGCATGTTGCTTGCAGACTTCGCCAAATATATTTGGAAAATTAATTTACTATATCTACACAAGCAATCTTGTTGGGTATGTTTTAGCCATCACCTCGAAAGGTATCCTGTGGGTTTGTGGATCTTAAGACATCGGAGCAGTATTAGTTGATTCGGCCCATCGTATTGGCTGATCTATTTTTCCCTCTCAATCCCATTCTCCTGCATTCCCCTCCCCCCCCCCCCCCCCCAAAATACCCTTTTGTGACCCTTATTAATCAGGAACTCGTGCTAATCAATCTCTGTGTGTACTTGAGTGTGACGTGAGTGTATTTATGAAGTGTATCATCTTCCTCTACTGTAGCCACCCATCTTCCCCACCTCCAGCTCTCGTGCTTGTTCTTTGCCAGCATGTGGCTGTACCTGATCGCGATGTGTCTGTCTTTGTGCTTGTGATGCTGCCTCAAGCATGATTTTCATTGTACCCGTAGCTCACCATATGTGCATATGACAATAAGCTTGGTTGCAATTCAACTATATTAAACTCGTAAATCTCACTGAAGAATCGGAGAAAGGCGCAAATTACTTTTTGAAAGAAGCTTTTATTCTGCTAACATGGCCATGCCACAAATGCTGCTGTACTGCAACTGAGAGCTGGTTCCTTCCTTTGACAAAGGCAGTCTGATCAAGGACTCTGGAAGCTGTTGTTTTGAACCTTGAGTTGTCCGATGAGCAGAGTGTGAAAGTACGTAAAATTTCCACAGAAATATTGCAGGGTTGTTGCTATTGCAACTTAATGTGACGGTCAACTAGAGCATAGTTCATTCTTCCAGTACCAAGTTAATCTCTCATCAAAACAATGACCACCTCTGATTGGGCAGCAGCAGATCACCTTTGCATTTCTGAATTGCTTGGAAATGTCCATGTCTCTGCTGTGGGGCTCGGTCCAAGGCAGCTGTAAGTGTTTTCACTAAGTCGAGAAGCATTCCCTGCAGCGGAATATTTCATTTCACTAAATCTGAAAACCATGACTGTGGTTTGGAAAAGATCCCGAGTTTGGATCCCGCAAATGTGTTGAATTTGTCTGAACAAAAGCCAGCAAAAACCAGCCCTCCAGGTTACCAACTGAGTCAGGATGTCACGTTGTAGCCTTATAAAACTTTGCTTAGGCTGGTTTGAAACGTTGTGCGCCGTTCAGGTGGCTCCATTGCATGAACGATGTGGAAGCTTTGGAGAGGGCGAAGAAAACATTTACCAGAATGCTGCCAGGATTAGAGGGTATTTGCTTTAAGGAGAGGTTAGACAAACTTGGATTGTTTCCTCTGAAGTGCAGGAGGCTGAAGGGAGACCTGATAGAAGTATGTAAAATTATTAGAAGCATAGATAGAGTAGGCATTCAGAACCTTTTTCCCCCAGGGTATTAATGTCAAAGACCAGAGGACATAACTTTAAGATGAGAGGGACAAAGTTGGAGTTTGATATAGCTCTCAGGGCTAACGGATTCAAGGGATATGGGGAGAAAGCAGGAACGGGGTACTGATTTTGGATGATCAGCAATGATCATATTGAATGGCGGTGCTGGCTCGATGGGCCAAATGGCCTACTCCTGCACCTATTTTCTATGTTTCTATGTTTAAAATAGATGGTCAGGGCAAGGTTTGCACAGAGAGTGGTGAGTACCTAGAAAGTGCTGCCAGGGGTAGTGGTGGAAATAGATATGATAAAGGTGTTTATTGAGGCTCTTAGATTGGCACTTAGATACGCAGGGAATGGAGGGATGTGAATCACATACAGGCAGTGGATCCTATTGTGGGCCGAAGGGGCTTTTCCTGTGCTGTACTGTTCCATATTCTTAACTAAAAATATTGCTTTTTGTCATCTGTGCCTAACTATCTCGTAAGGGGTTGGATGCAGTAAGTATTGTGGTGCATTCGTTGATCATTTTGAATGTTTGAGATCCAGGCATAATGGCAGCATTTATACCCTTTGGGAATATATTTGAGAAAGTGGGACTGAAAGTACCTCAGCCCTTCAAGTAGATATTTTTCCAATAACGATTAAATATCCCCCTCAATATGTCCTGGAGCAGGCATATTGAAGCAAGAAAGCACATCAGCACCTGTAGTTCATCATAAGACTGAGGAAGTTCAGCATGTCTCCAACAACTTTTACCAATTTATACAGATGTAGCTTATCAAGATGGGTCACACCACTGCCAAAGACCGCAAGAATTGCAGGGAGTTGTGGGTGTAGCCCAGTCCATTACACAGACCTGCCTCCCCAGCAGTGATTCCAGCTACACTTCATGCTCTCTTGGGAAAATAGCCAATGTAATCAAGGACCTTTACTAGCTCCGTTGCTCTTCTCCCCCCCTCCCATCAGGCAAAAGATACAAACGCTGCCCTGCTGTTATCAGATTACTGAACAGCTCTCCCGTAAGCAAGGATGTAGTCACGATCTCCCAGTCTACCTCACTGTGGACCCTGCACTTTCTCTGTTATTGTGATGCTTCTTCTTCTTCGTTCGTGTCCATCATCTGTTTCAAATGTTACATCCGTCCTGAAAAGGATGCAAGCTTCTGGCGACCATCAGTGGGAAGCATCACTTGTACAATAAATGATGGTGGTAGCAGAATTACCTCAGGACACTTCCAGTTTCCAGCCCCACAACGTGGCGCTTCTGCTATGGGGCCTTTGTGATGCTATAATGTCATTACACTACATTCTGAACTCATGATTAAACCTCTTCTCTTTTGCATTAAGAGTTTGAGGGCTTGGGGAGGATTTTGTAGATGGATTTGTACACACTGCATCAATCATGGAATGAATGAAATAATGTCTATCCATGGAATGAATAAATGTCTGCGGGGTACCAAATAAGCAAGCAGCTTTGTCCTGGTCCTGGACAGGACCACGATCTACCTCTTTGGTGACTCTCAGACTGTCTTTGATCGGGCTTCTCTGGCTTGACCTTGCACTAAACGTTATTCCTTTAACATGTATCTATACACTATAAATGGCTCGATTGTAATCGTGTATTGTCTTTCTGCTGACTGGTTAGCACACAACAAAAGCTTTTCACATGATGATTAATGTCTGGTATTTTATTTTGGGGTGTAAATGTTTTTTTGCTGATTATTAGCACATGCATGAATATTGTCCAACTGCTGGTGTGACCTGATTTCTTTGCTTCGTCAGGCCCTTTGCCATAGAGCCTTGTATTAAAGCTGCTCAGGTGGGATTTACACTTGTAAGCCAATAATTATATCGGTAAGGGTTTGTGACAAAGTTGGGCAGAGCGGAGTTATGTTGCTCATTTGCAAGTTAAAAGCTTCTGTGTTCATTGAATTACTGAACATTGTTAGATTTTTGTCTTGGAATTCAATAGGATACCAAGACTGGCATCTAGTTCGGCATCATTGAACAACAGCAAAAATACTCAGGCTTGTTGCAGTCAAATAATACCCCTTTTATTGTAAAGTGCGAAAAAGTTTTCACTTGGCCACATCTTTCCATTGGATAGTTCCAGGGAAATGGAAAAGTGAGGGAGGAAGGGAGATAGTGCTAATATAGAGATGGGCAAAGTGGAAACTGAAGGAGACACAGTGCTGTAGTAACCTCGCGGGTCAAGCAACATCCCTGGAAAACATGGAGAGATGTCAAGGGTTGGGACCTCCTTCAGACTGATTGTGGGGGTTAAGGGTGGAGGAAGGAAGACAGCTGGAAGAGAGGAGAGGCGGGACAGTGCATGGCGGGTGGACACGGGCGAGGAGGCGTTTTGGTAAACCAGCATCTGCACTTCCGACTTTCTCTGGGGACTATTATCAGATGGGTGACCCGGAGCAGAAGTGACCATTTCTGGTGGAGAAAGAGAATGCAGGCTTCGTGAAGTTGTAGAATTTGAAACCAAATGAAGAAGGCTGCATAGCACCCAGACTGAAGACGATGCGTTATTCCTCAAGCTTGCATTGAGCTTTCCTATAAAATGCAACAGACAATAGACAGAGGTCAGACAGGATTGGAGAGTTTAAGTGATAGGCAACAGGAAACTTGGGGTTCCTCGTGTGGTTGGAACATAGGTGCTCCCCAAAACTACATTTGTTAGACCCACGGTAGAGGAGATTCAGTTAGTTTAAGCTTGGGGAGAATATCACAGTGATAGGAAAGGTGGAAGTGAGTCATTCTAAGAGTTACCTCAAATATGCCTTCTCTGAAGAAGTTGTCCTCTCCTGAGATGCTGCCTGATCCGCTGAGTTACTACAGCCCTCTGTGTCTTCTAAAATGTGGACTACGGAAATGACAGAGACCCTGCATTTGGAAAAAATAAGATTTGCCTTAATCGACAAACCTGAGTTATTTAAAAAAATATGGTCTCCATTTATTGAATTTTTAGAAAAGTAAATGGGTTTGGCACAGGACTAAAATAAAAATTTAAAATTAAAAGTTGAAACTTGAGTTAGGGGTTGGATGTACAACTGTGGTTATTGTCTCCCGGATCTACTCCCTTTAATTTTTATAGTTAGATCCTTTTTTATTTATTTTTTATTTTTTTAACCCTCTTATTCTCTCTCCCCAAGTTTATAGTTTTTTTTAATTTTTACTTTCTCTCTTCAAAAATTTAAAAATTGAAGCTATGTAAGAACTCTGTAACAAATGTGTTTTTTTAATTTCTATTTGTACATATGCTTTTCAAAAAAAAATAAAAATAAATAAAAAAAATAAAAAAATAAAAGGCATTCCTCTGCGAAATTGCTTGAACTCGCGAAGCAACCCATTTTTAATATGTTCTTTCTTCATCCTATTTTGAATGATGGCCAAGATAGACACAAAATGCTGAAGTAACTCAGTGGGTCAGGTGGCATCTCTGGAGAAAAGGGAATAGGTGATGTTTCGGGTCGAGAGCTTTTTTCAGATGATAGCAATTTGGCTGCTGCTGATAGCAAATGAGATTCTCTGCAGAGGGTTGAAAAATGTGCAAAATACTGACACTAGTTCAATTAAAGAGGATGATATACATGCGTCCATTAAAAATGTGGGTGGGAAGAGAACTGAAAGGTAGTGTATTTCCACAAAGCTTATTGGCGTATTGTGTGTAAAAACTACTTTAATAATGAATTGAAAACTTTGTGTTTTGATGAATCAAAGTGGGCTTATTCAAAAGGCTGGAACTAGAATGGACCCAAGTTGCATTGAACGAGCGCAGTTTCTAGTTTATCTTGAATAACTAGGCAGATCTTCGCTAAGCTTTGGCAATTGATTGTGGCCGGTTTTACTGGAAACCTAACAGTTCAGGTGGCCCATTTGGTAGACAATAAAGACCACAAACCTTCACTGGTTCATTTCTCGTGCTCACCAGTAACGAGTTTATTAAAACAACTAGTTTGTTAAACCGAGAACCCACTGGTTGACTGGCATGAGCTTATTCAAACTGATACTAACCTGATAATCTCCGTCAGGATAGTTTGTCTGTTTGTTTTTATGTCTTGACTGTTTTTGTAAAGCGTCTTTGAGCATTTGGAAAAGCGCTATAAAAAATAAATGTTTATTATTATTATTATTATAATAAATCCTACGGCTAAGCCTTGCCAGTGAAAAAACACTTCCCAAAGCCGAGTTGGCTATTAAAGGTCGGAGATTCAATGTCTGATTGCTTTTTAAAAATTTTAAAAGTTACAAAATAAAAAGCAAAACAATTTAAGGCATAGAATCATAGAAAATAAGTGCAGGAGAAGGCCATTCGGCCCATCGAGCCAGCACCGCCATTCAATATGATCATGGCAACACACGATGCCTCAGAAAAGCCACTACCATCCACAAAGACTCTTCACACTCCTGCAACAGTCTGTTTGAACTTCTACCATCAGACAGACGATACAAGGCCTTCTACGCCTGCACCTCCAGACTCAGGAACAGCTTCATCACCAGGGCCATAGCTGCTATGAACCGGTCCTGCTGAGCCGGATGGTCACATCGCACAGCGAACCGGCACAGATCTACTTGCACTTTATTGTGTTTTAAAACTGTTCCAATTCGTTTAATTGGGTTGTTTAAATTAATACTGACTAGCTAATTAAGTTATTGCATCTTATGGGAGGCGCATTCCCAATCTCATTGTACCCCTGTACAATGACAATAAAGATATATTGTATTGTATTGTATTGCATTGTATTGTATCAGTACCCCATTCCTGCTTTCTCCCCAGATCCCTTGATTCTGAAACCAAATGCAGTAAAATGAACAGTTTAATCCAAGCAATCCAGCATCTATGGTATTTTGCTTGTTTAATTTTACTCTTTAACCCATGCTGCTGTCAAATGAATGCGTTTGTTTTACTTGGACAAAATCTAACCTGGCAAGGGTCCAGTAAGTTGATTTCCATGTGTAAATGCCAGAAATGTGTGGACGTTTACATTGCTTTTTGCTGGAATGCGTCAGTGGACTCTTGAAGGAGTCAAGAATGCGGTTGCTTCCTCAAAGGTTATCAGCCGAGTGGAAGTTCCCTGTTAGCACATAATTAAGTAGGAGTCTCAGTTTTCTTCATGCTTACAAAAGGAGAAAGAGGTTTCTGCTGGTGGTTTCCAGTGGCATGATTTAGTAGTATTTGCATATTTCCGAATCTTAACCTTGGAAAGCAACATTGAAGTGATTGTGGATGTAGCCCAGCCCATTACAAAGACCAGCCCCATCACTATTGACTCCGTCTACATGCATGTTGCTCCGGGAAAAGCCTCCAACATCACCAAGGACCACTGCACCCTCTTCTCCCCAATCCTGTTGGGCTGAAGACTGAAAGCGTGTATCACCAGATTCAGAAACTGCTTTTCCCTGACTATTATTAGACTACTGAACAGACCTCTAATAAGCAAATGGTGTAATCCTGATCTACCAGCCTATCTCACTGTGCCCCTTGCACTTTTGTAATAAATCTGCACTTTGTAGCTGTAACACTAATGCTGTAAAACCATTTTCTGGTTATTTTTCACTTTGCACAGCATATTATACTTGTGCACTTTATAAAAGCTTCTTTAGGTACGTGAAGAGGAAAAAAATAGTTAAGACAAATGTGGGTCCCTTGAAGACAGAAGCAGGTGAATTTATTATGGGGAACAAGGAAATGGCAGACGAGTTGAACAGGGACTTTGGATCTGTCTTCACTAGGGAAGAGACCAACAATCTCCCAGATGTACTAGTGGACAGAGGTCCTAGGGTGACGGAGGAACTGAAGGAAATTCACATTAGGCAGAAAATTGTGTTGGGTAGACTGATGGGACTGAAGGCTGATAAATCCCCAGGGCCTGATGGTCTGCATCCCAGGGTACTTAAGGAAGTGGCTCTAGAAATCGTGGACGCATTGGTGATCATTTTCCAATGTTCTATAGATTCA
The DNA here is from genome assembly GCF_053455715.1 of Rhinoraja longicauda. Taxonomy (NCBI): domain Eukaryota; kingdom Metazoa; phylum Chordata; class Chondrichthyes; order Rajiformes; family Arhynchobatidae; genus Rhinoraja; species Rhinoraja longicauda. The sequence goes on from NC_135953.1 coordinate 29,056,166, forward strand.
GGATCAGTTCCTGTGGATTGGAGGTTAGCTAATGTTATCCCACTTTTTAAGAAAGGAGGGAGAGAGAAAACGGGAAATTATAGACCAGCTAGCCTGACATCAGTGGTGGGGAAGATGCTGGAGTCAATTATAAAAGAAGAAATTACGGATCATTTGGATAGCGGTAACAGGATCGTTACGAGTCAGCATGGATTTACGAAGGGGAAATCATGCTTGACTAATCTTCTGGAATTTTTTAAGGGTGTACTAGGAAAATGGACAAGGGAGAGCCAGTGGATGTAGTGTACATCGACTTTCAGAAAGCCTTCGATAAGGTCCCACATAGGAGATTAGTGGGCAAAATTAGAGCACATGGTATTGGGGGTAGGGTACTGACATGGATAGAAAATTAGTTGGCAGACAGGAAACAAAGAGGAGGGATTAATGGGTCCCTTTCAGAATGGCAGGCAGTGACTAGTGGGGTACCGCAAGGCTCGGTGCTGGGACCGCAGTCATTTACAATATACATTAATGACTTAGATGAAGGGATTAAAAGTAACATTAGCAAATTTGCAGATAACACAAACCTGGGTGCCAGTGTGAACTGTAAGGAGGATGCTATGAGGATGCAGGGTGACTTGCACAGGTTGTGTGAGTGGGCAGATGCATGGCAGATGCAGTTTAATGTGGATAAATGTGAGGTTATCCACTTTGGAGGAAAGAACAGGAAGGCAGATTATTATCTGAATGGTGTCATATTATCTGAATGGTGTCAAGTTAGGAAATGTGGAAGTACAAAGAATCTGGGTGTCCTTGTTCATCAGTCACTTAAAGTTAGCATGCATGTACAGCAGGAAGTGAAAAAAGCTAATGGCATGTTGGCCTTAATGACAAGAGGAGTTGAGTATAGGAGCAAAGAGGTCCTTCTGCAGTTATACAGGGCCCTAGTGGGACCGCACCTGGAGTACTGTGTGCAGTTTTGGTCTCCAAATTTGAGGAAGGATTTTCTTGCTATTGAGGGCGTGCAGCATAGGTTCACTAGGTTCGCCATTCCTGGAATGGCGGGACTGTCGTATGTTGAAAGACTGGAGCGACTAGGCTTGTATACGCTGGAATTTAGAAGGATGAGAGGGGATCTTATTGAAACATATGATTATTAAGGGATTGGACACATTAGAGGCAAGAAACATGTTCCCAATGTTGGGGGAGTCCAGAACCAGGGGCCACAGTTTAAGAATAAGGGGTAGGCATTTAGAACAGAGATGAGGAAAAACCTTTTCAGTCAGAGAGTTGTAAATCTGTGGAATTCTCTGCCTCATGAGGCAGTGGAGGCCAATTCTATGGATGCTTTCAAGAGACAGCTAGATAGAGCTCTTAGGGATAGCGGAGTCAGGGGATATGGGGAGAAGGCAGGAACGGGGTACTGATTGAGAATGATCAGCCATGATCACATTGAATGGCAGTGCTGGCTCGAAGGGCCGAATGGTCTACTCCTGCACCTATTGTCTGTTGTCTATTGCATGGCTTATTTGTACTTGTGCTGTGTGATTTCTATCAGCCGAGTATTGTGCATGGAGAGCGGGAGAATGAGGGGTGATCTTACAGAGGTGTATAAAATCTTGAGCGGAGTGGATCGGGGAGACGCACAGAGTCTCTTGCCCAGGGTAGTAGAATCAAGAACAAGAGGACCTAGTTTTAAGGGGAAAAGATTTAATAGGACTCAGAGGGGTGACTTTTTCCAACATAAATAGTGGTGGGTGTATGGAAAAAGCTGCCGGAAATGGTAGTTGAAGCAGGGACTTTCGCAATGTTTAATAAACAATTAGACAGGTGCATGAATATTGTAGGAAGGAACTGCAAATGCTGGTTTAAACTGAAGATAGACTCAAAAAGTTGGAGTAACTCAGAGGGACAGGCAGCATCTCTGGACAGAAGGAATGGATGAAGCTTTGGGTCGAAACCCTGCAGAAGAAGAAGGAATGGGTTTCGAAGAAGAAGGGTCTTGACCGGAAACGTCACCCATTCCTCTCCAGAGAAGCTGCCTGTCCCGGTGAGTTACCACAGCTTTTTGTGTCTATCTTAGGTACATGGATAGGACAGGTTTAGAGGGATACAACGAGATCTGGGTGTCCTAGTGCATCAGTCACTGAAAGGAAGCATGCAGGTACAGCAGGCAGTGAAGAAAGCCAATGGAATGTTGGCCTTCATAACAAGAGGAGTTGAGTATAGGAGCAAAGAGGTCCTTCTGCTGTTGTACAGGGCCCTAGTGAGACCTCACCTGGAGTACTGTGTGCAGTCTTGGTCTCCAAATTTGAGGAAGGATATTCCTGCTATTGAGGGCGTGCAGCGTAGGTTTACTAGGTTAATTCCCGGAATGGCGGGACTGTCGTATGTTGAAAGACTGGAGCGACTAGGCTTATATACACTGGAATTTAGAAGGATGAGAGGGGATCTTATTGAAACATATGAGTATTAAGGGTTTGGACACGTTAGAGGCAGAAAACATGTTCCCAATGCTGGGTGAGTCCAGAACAAGGGGCCACAGTTTAAGAATAAGGGGTAGGCCATTTAGAACTGAGATGAGGAAAAACTTTTTCAGTCAGAGTGTTGTGAATCTGTGGAATTCTCTGCCTCAGAAGGTAGTGGAGGCCAATTCTCTAAATGCATTCAAGAGACAGCTAGATAGAGCTCTTAAGGATAGCGGAGTCAGGGGGTATGGGGAGAAGGCAGGAACGGGGTACTGATTGAGAATGATCAGCCATGATCGCATTGAATGGTGGTGCTGGCTCGAAGGGCCGAATGGCCTCCTCCTGCACCTATTGTCTCTTGTCTATATGGGTTAAATGATGGCGTGGACCTAGTGTATATGAGACATGTTGATTGGCGTGGGCACGTTGGGCCGAAGGGCCTGTTTCCACACTGTACGGCTCAATTACATCATGGATAGCATGCAAACAGACATGAAATTTAAGGGATTAATTACTGGTTTCTGCAGTCACGTCATTCATCTGTTTGATTTGCTCATATCTAGTCAATCAGATATGAATTTGAATGTTTAGGTAATTATTTCATGCTTTCAAGTTTATGATCCAGAGTTGTAATGTTTTTGTGTGTTGATTGCATTGACATTGACATTGTACTTGACATTATACATTTCACCGTCCGGCACGGCCTGAAATAGGCCGCAGGATTTTTCTCTTCAATGTCGGGAGCCACGACCGCCCCGACGTGCAGCAACAGCGGCAGCGACAGCGTGTTCGCCCGCCCCGGATCGCGGGGCTTGGGTCGGCCCGCCGCGGACCTTTCACCGTCCGGCGCGGCCTGGAACGTGGCAACGACACCAGCCTGCGCAGGAGAAGACGGCAGGGGAAGGGAAAAGACATTCTGGCCTTCCATCACAGTGAGGAGGGGACTGGAGGAGACTCACTGTGATGGATGTTTCCTTTTTTTTGTGTGTTGGTTGGGGTTGTGTAATTTGCTTATTTTATTGCTTTTATTGTTGGACTGTGGGTGAGCAAATTTCGTCCAAAAAACTTGTTTTTTGGATGACAAATAAAGATATCTTGAATCTTGAATCTTGAATCTTGAATCTTGAATCTTGAAAGTATCAAATAATGACCCCCAGTGAGAATTGATAATTCAAGTGGTAAATAGTAATCTTACTGAAAAAAACAGTTAACAAAATGAGCAAATTTTGAATTTTATTGAAATGAAATCTCCAACTTTTGTTAACTTACCTACACACAACCCCATTCCTCCCTCCCTGTGGCCAAACTTGATTTGCACCCACTTCGCCCCTTCTCCCGTCCCTTCCATTTATATTCCTTCCTCTGGCTTTTCAATTTTTATCACCCCTTTTGGCTTTTCAGTCTGGCCATTGTCCAACCATCTGCCTTTCAACCCCCCCCCCCCCCCCCTCCCCTCGCATGAATCCGTCTACCACTCACCAGACTTTACTCTGCCTCTCCCCAGCTTTCTCCCCCCACCACAACCCGTCTGAAGAAGGAATCCGACCCGTAACATCACCTGTCCAAGTTCTCCGGAGAGGCTGCATGAACTGCTGAGTTGTTCCAGCACATTGTATTTTTCTTTTTGTAAAACCAGCATCTCCAGTTCCTTGCATCTGAATTTCCACCAAGACTTGATTTGGGAGGCTCTGAGTGATTCGGTGTCATGCTGATTGTAAATCCCACAGAAAAGCTTTGCAACTCGTGATGCTATGTTCCTGGTTAAACATGGGGGAACTATGAAATATCAAGCAATGAAGAAAGAGCATTGCTCAATCTGTGCCAGGTTGCATCCGGTATGAGTTGAGCAAACAGTTTAACTGATGTGAAGCTTTGATATTTTGTGATCAGCCACAGGGCTGGATTAGGATGACGGCAGCTATGCTGAAGCAGGTAATTTCTGTGTTGCTGTTACATATGTGGGAGTCCTGCAATCATGTAGAACCATGCATAACCAACATTTCTGACTGGTGTCTTTTTTTTGTATCAAAGTTTTAAGGAGATACGGGCAAAGTTTAAAGGAGACTAGACCAAGTGGACCCGTTGGGCCAAAACCTCTCCTGAATTGGCGCAGCACCCCCTCCGCCCCTCCCTTTCCCACTCCATCCCCCTCAACCCCCCTCCCTCCCTCCACCCCCATGCCTCCCTCCCTCCACCCCATCCTCCCTCCCTCCCTCCCTCCACCCCCCTCCCTCCCTCCCTTCAGCCCCCTCCCTCCCTCCCTTCACCCCCCTCACTCCTCCCTCCACCCCCCTTACTCCCCCCTCCGTAGGAGATAGATGTAAACTTTAAAATATGAATAACTTTAAAAATATAACACCGATTTCAATAAAACTTCTTCCATTAGCACCAAAAGGACGACGGTGAGTAAAGTGGGCCTAAAATTGCTGCGCTATCGTGTACCGTTTTGGCTGTAGTTCAGGAGCAAACAAACAAACAAACAAGAGTTTTAGTATATAGATGTGCGGGGCAATTTTTTTTGTTGCAAATAGGGTGCTGGGTGCCTGGAATGCGGTGCCGGGGGTTGGTAGTTGAAGCAGATTCTTGTTCTACAAATAATTTTTTTCATAAGTGCTACCAATCAAAACAGCCTGAATAGTTTTGACTGGCTTGACAAATAAATTGATTTTACAAACTATGATTTTACCCCCTTCTGCTTCATCTGTCAGAGGTATGATCCTTGGCTAGGTTTGCTCTTCTGGCCATTTTTGGAATGCGCTTTCCTATTTTGCTTGCCCGCATTGAACACAGAGAAAATAATGCTGCGTTTCTTTCAATTTTCACAAATAAATATTGACCTGCAGTGATGTAAAGCAGTTTTACGCAGAAAAGAACAAGAACATCAACATGAATATTATGCATTAACTGGCATGTTCACATTCAATTCACCTCTGGTTAATTAATCAACATCAGAATTTTGAAATGTCTTTCAGTGGCGTCTAGATTGAACGGAGCTTTTAAATTAGTTTAATTGTAGATTTTTAATTGAATTAATATTCGTGCTTTGTCGGTCTTGTCACAACTTGTATTTGGTGTAGTTAGGTTCTGAATCTGCATATATACCAAATGGACCCAATAGTGAACCTCAACATTTTTGTAAGAACATAAGGTCATAAGTAATAGGAACAGAATTAGGTCATTCAAGTCTAATCCACCATTCAATCATGGCTGATCTATCACTCCCTCCCAACCCCATTCTCCAATCCCTGACACCCGTACTAATCAAGAATATATCTATCTCAGCTTTAAAAATATCCATTGACTTGGCCTCCACAGCCTTCTATGGCAAAATATTCTACAGATTCACCACCCTCTGACTGAAGAAATTCCTTCTCTTCTCCTTCCCGAAGGAACATCCTTTAATTCTGAGGGTATGACCTCTGGTCCTAGACTCTCCCACTAGTGGAAACATCCTCTCCACATCGACTCTATCCAAGCCAACATATACAATGAATGCAGGTGGGCTGCAATGTAAGGCTGCAAATTCCTTGGATCCGTTGAAATGTGGATCTGTTGGAGAGATGGGTGCAGATTTAATTTGGCTCCACCAAGGATAAAAAAAAGTCCATATTTTAAGCATTGCAAAATGTATTTGGGGAGAAAAAAACTCAACATGGTTACAATTATTGAATATTTTCCTTACAGGGTAAAACATTGGAAGTGTGTTATGTTTGGCTGTATGTTTGATACATGTGCCACAGTTCTTGTTATTTTCATCCATTATCTTGTTTCATGAAATTTCTGAAGAAAGGTTTTGGGGAACAAACAGAAAGTTATCTTTAGCACGTTTTCAATCTATATACAATCTATAAGTATATTCTTAGAACTTCCTCTTCAAGTCGGCTATTTAATGATCCCATTCCATTCTCAACTGAACGTGGAAGTGGGGCAGAACCAATGCCCTTGCTTCAAACCAAATCGAAGAAATTTTGATGGTAGACACAAAATGCTGGAGTAACTCAGCGGGTCAGGCTGAAAAGGAATAGGTCACGTTTCGGGTGAGACCCTTCTTCAGATTAAGAGTAAGGGGAGAGGGAAACGAGAGGTATCAAAATGCACAAAGAACAAATGAATGAAAGGTCTGAAAAGAACCTCTTCTACAGTTGTACCGGGCCCTGGTGAGACCGCACCTGGAGTACTGTGTGCAGTTTTGGTCTCCAAATTTGAGGAAGGATATTCTTGCTATTGAGGGCGTGCAGCGTAGGTTCACTAGGTTAATTCCCGGAATGGCGGGACTGTCGTGTGTTGAAAGGCTGGAGCAATTAGGCTTGTATACACTGGAATTTAGAAGGATGAGGGGGGATCTTATTGAAACATATAAGATAATTAGGGGATTGGACACATTAGAGGCAGGAAACATGTTCCCAATGTTGGGGGAGTCCAGAACAAGGGGCCACAGTTTAAGAATAAGGGGTAGGCCATTTAGAACGGAGATGAGGAAGAACTTTTTCAGTCAGAGAGTGGTGAAGGTGTGGAATTCTCTGCCTCAGAAGGCAGTGGAGGCCAGTTCGTTGGATGCTTTCAAGAGAGAGCTGGATAGAGCTCTTAAGGATAGCGGAGTGAGGGGGTATGGGGAGAAGGCAGGAACGGGGTACTGATTGAGAGTGATCAGCCATGATCGCATTGAATGGCGATGCTGGCTCGAAGGGCTGAATGGCCTACTCCTGCACCTATTGTCTATTGTCTATTGTCTATAACAAATCAATGCCAGCAATGATGATCAAGGAAAGGCAGAGCCCACAATGGTCCATTGTTGGCTGTGAAAAAGGTGATAATGAGTAGTTACAAACAGTGAAACTAAACAGAACGATAGTGAAACTAGTAGAATGACTAGCGTGGGGAAGGGTCAGAGAGAGAGGGAATGCAAGGGTTGATTAAAATTGGAGAAATCAATGTCATACCTCCGCTGCTCAAGCAAAATATGAGGTGCTGTTCCTTCAATTTGTGTTTTGCCTCACTCTGACAGTGGAGGTGGCCCAGGTTAGAAAGTTCAGTATGGGATTGGGAAGAGGAGTTAAAGTATTTGGTAACTGGGAGATCGCATGTGCCAAGGCAGACTGAGTGTAGGTGTTCAGCAAAACGTTTGCCCAGTCTGCGTTTGGTCTCGCCGACACATCGGGGTCCACACCTAGAACAGCAGATACAGTAGATGAGGTTGGAGGAGGAGCAAGTGAACCTCTGCTTCACCTGAAAGGACTGTTGGGGTCCACAGATAGAGTTGAGAAAGGAGCTGTAGGGACAGATGTTGCATCTCTTGGGGGAAATGTATTTTTGCAAGAGATGTGGTCGATTGGTTGGAGATACAACTGAAGTAGGGTCACGACTTGAAATGCCGATAATATCTCCTCCCCAATATTCTACTCGACCCACTGAATTCCTCCAGCAGTTTTGTTTTGATTTTTATTACAGTGGATCAGTCATGGTTCTGGATCATTGATCCACAAACACAAATTCCGATGAAAATGGCAGTTGAGGAATTTAAATAATGAATCAAATCTTGAATTATTAATTGAGGGTTAATTATTATTGAAGGTTGTCTCAGTATAATAGGATCTATGAAATTGCTGGAATGCCATGAAGACCAATGTCTTTCAGGCAAAGAAATCTAGAGTGACAGATTGATATAGTGTGGAAACACTGTATCTCTCTATCACTCTATAGATTTCTTCGGCCCAACTTGCCCATACCGGCCAGCAACACTAGTTCCACCTGCCTGCGTTTGGTCCGTATCCCTCCAAACCTGTCCAATCCATGTATCTGTCTAACTGTTTCTTAAATGTTGGGATAATCGCTGCCTCAACTACCTCCTCTGGCTGCTTGTTCCATACACCCACCCCACTTTTTGTGTGAAAAGGTTACCCCTCAGATTCCTATTAAATCTTTTCCCCTTCACCTTAAACCTATGTCCTCTGGTCCTCGATTCACCTATTCTGGACAAGAGACTGTGCATCTACCCGATCTATTCCTCTCATGATTTATACATGACCGTATTCTCATTGATCAATTCTTTCTGTGGCTCCAGACCCACCTGTGTGGTTCACACTTAACTAACTCATTTTAGCGGCAACTATTGATGGACAATAATGGCTGTTGTGCCCAGCAATACCCATGTTCAATGAATAAATGTAAAACCATAGATATTGACAAACCCTACCTCGGTTAGGCTTTCAACTAGTCTAATGATAATTTTTATAACTTAAAGCTGAGTTTAGCTTCTCCCGATCATTTACCATTTCAGAAATCATTGTTTGTTGTGACAAGATTTTAGACAATAGACAATAGACAATAGGTGCAGGAGTAGGCCATTCAGCCCTTCGAGCCAGCACCGCCATTCAATGCGATCATGGCTGATCACTCTCAATCAGTACCCCGTTCCTGCCTTCTCCCCATACCCCCTCACTCCGCTATCCTTAAGAGCTCTATCCAGCTCTCTCTTGAAAGCATCCAACGAACTGGCCTCCACTGCCTTCTGAGGCAGAGAATTCCACACCTTCACCACCCTCTGACTGAAAAAGTTCTTCCTCATCTCCGTTCTAAATGGCCTACCCCTTATTCTCAAACTGTGGCCCCTTGTTCTGGACTCCCCCAACATTGGGAACATGTTATCTGCCTCTAATGTGTCCAATCCCCTAATTATCTTATATGTTTCAATAAGATCCCCCCTCATCCTTCTAAATTCCAGTGTATACAAGCCCAATCGCTCCAGCCTTTCAACATACGACAGTCCCGCCATTCCGGGAATTAACCTAGTGAACCTACGCTGCACGCCCTCCATAGCAAGAATATCCTTCCTCAAATTTGGAGACCAAAACTGCACACAGTACTCCAGGTGCGGTCTCACCAGGGCCCGGTACAACTGTAGAAGGACCTCTTTGCTCCTATACTCAACTCCTCTTGTTACGAAGGCCAACATTCCATTGGCTTTCTTCACTGCCTGCTGAACCTGCACGCTTCCTTTCATTGACTGATGCACTAGGACACCCAGATCTCGTTGAACTCCCCCTCCTCCTAACTTGACACCATTCAGATAATAATCTGCCTTTCTATTCTTACTTCCAAAGTGAATAACCTCACACTTACCTACATTAAACTGCATCTGCCATGTATCCGCCCACTCACACAACCTGTCCAAGTCACCCTGCAGCCTTATTGCATCTTCCTCACAATTCACACTACCCCCCAACTTAGTATCATCTGCAAATTTGCTAATGGTACTTTTAATCCCTTCGTCTAAGTCATTACTGCAAGAATGAACGATTAGCTCCTTTGAGACATATTAGCTTACGAATGGGAATAGGTAATGAAGTCCCTGGAGTCCACACTGCCATTCAACAAGATGAGATTGAGCCTTCATTGAATGCCATGTCCCAGCCTTGATTTCTCTGTATCAGAACTGGATTTTAGATATTCCTTTGTGTTCTCTCCATGACATTGCTCAATTTTGTTTCAACCAGATAACACCTTCAACAACTTATCAGCATAGTAACCCACTTGGCTCACTGGATCAGAAATGGTCCTTGTCTTATCCATCTCTTCCCCACCATCTCAACAATTTAAAATTCTGCCAGTTCTGGCAAAGGGCTTTTGGTTCTGTTTTGCATTGCACAGGTGCTACATAACATTTCTTGCAATTTTGATTTCAGATGTCAGAAGTGCTGAAGCTTCATTTTCAAAAAATATCCTAGCTTTGAAGTTCGTCAAATCGCCTGTACATTGGACCAGATTTTGAGAGTCTCCACATTAGAGAAGAGTGTGAGCTTCACTGAGTTGGATGTCTTCTATATGAGTCCCAGTCATAATTATTAATACTGGCTGCAGAGATGTTGAGGAGCAATATGAATGGAGATTGAGCAGACTGGGACGTTACTCTTTAAAGTTTAGAGCCATGCGAGATATGAGAGAAAAAGTTAATCTGCAAGTCGAATCAGTGGTAAAGAAAGCAAACGCAATATTAGAATTTATTTCGAGAGGGCTTGTCTACAAAAACAGGGATGTAACACTGAGGCTCTAAAAGGCGCTGGTCAGGCTGCATTTGGAATATGTGAGCAATTTTGGGCACCATATCTGAGGACGGATGTGCTGGCTCTGGAGAGGGTCCAGAGGAGGTTTACAAGAATGATCCCAGGAATGAATAGGTTAACATATGATGCGTATTTGACGGCACTGGGCCTGTACTCTCTGGAGTTTAGAAGAATGAGGGGTGACCTCATTGAAATGTACAGAGTAGTGAAAGGCTTGGATACAGTGGATGTGGAGAGGATGTTTCCACTAGAGGGAGAGTCTAGGGCTAGAGGTCATAACCTCAGAATTAAAGGACATTCTTTTAGGAAGGAGTCGAGGAGGAATGTCTTTAGTCAGAGCGTGGTGAACCTGTGGAATTCTTTGTCACAGAAGGCTGTGGAGGCCGTCAGTGGTTATATTTAAGGCAGCGATAGATTCTTGATTAGTACAGGAGGTTCAAAGGTCATTATTGTCACTTGATAGATTCTCAATTAGTACAGGTGTCAGAGGTTATGGGGAGAAGGTAGGAGAATGGAGTTAGGAGGGAGAGATAGATCAGCCATGATTGAATGGTGGAATAGACAATGGGCAAGTGGCCTAATTCTGCTCCTAGATCTTATGAACCTATAAAGATATTTCTTCATCTCACTCCTTGATTATTTACCACTGACGTTAAACCTGTGTCGTTTGGTGCAGAGATTTCCGCTCATGGAAAAATATACTCCCTATTTACTTGCTAAAACAATTCTTATGGTGTTTTCTTTAACTTAAACAAATAGTGCAGGTGCTCGAAATTAGAAACAATAAATTATGGAAATACTCAGTAGGCTATTTGCGAAAAGTTGACATTCCAGTTTGATGACCTCTCAACCCTTTACTTTCTCTGTTCACAGAACAGCTGCATTAAGAGTTTTTAATTAATTGTCGTATTGTGGCGGTACCCGGGGAATAGGCCACTCCCTGGATCATGCCCCTCGGCACGGATTGGACAGGGCTGGGGAAGGGACTAGTGCTACGGGGTTTGCCTGAAGGGGCTGGAGAGATAACTCGTGCTTGAGACTGAAGAGAGAGTGGATGTTCTGTTGCTGCATTAAAATTACTGTTAATACCTACCTGGCGTCTTGCCTGATTCCTATTGCGTCCAGACCCACTACAATATGCACCAGAAAAATGCTGCCGCTTTGTGGATTGGAAAGGTTTGGAGGCATGTGAGCAGCACAGGCAAATAGGACGAGCTCAGTCAGACAACTTGGTCAGCGTTAGGGTCGGCAAAAGAGCTTGTTTGCATGTTACATAGCTCTATGATTAATTCAGACTGGATGCAACAAATGAAATTTCTTTCTTTAACCAAGTTAAGAAACTATTTTACAAGCACCATTAACATATAGTCAATGACCATAGCTGATTTTTGACTTAAAAGCCATATGTGATCTCTAATTCCATACAGCTGTCAAAAAACATGCCAATAATTTAAAACAAAAATTTAACCTTTAGTCTTGAGTTCAAACTTGCTACTTGGAGTAGCTTTACTCGATTAGAATATTAACTAAGGAAAAATGTGTCTCTTCATAAACTTGGAAATAGGGATTCTTGTGTTCTCAAGTTCTCAAGGTCAAGGTCAGTTTATTGTCACATGTACCAATTAAGGTACAGTGAAATTCAAATTACCATACAGCCATACTAAAAAAAAGCTACAAGACACACAACAATATAAAAGTTGACATAAACATCCACCACAGCGGATTCCCCATGTTCCTCACTGTGATGGAAGGTAATAAAGTCCAATCTGCTTCCTCATTTATTCTCCCGTGGTTGGGGGCAGTCGAACCATCCTCAGTCGGGTGCGGTCGAAGCTCATGCGGCTTGTACTTCCCGAAGTCAGTCTCTGACCAGAGACCGCGAGCTCCGTGATGTTAAAGTCCCGCAGACTCCCGCGGTGGAGCTCTCGAAATTGGTCTCCAGCAAAGGCCGGCAACTCCTCGATGCTAGGCAGCAGCGCGGACGGAGATACGATAGAGAAAGAAAACGCATCTCCGTCGAGGTAAGAGATTAGGAAACGTTTTGCCCAACTCCCCACCCCCCACATAAAACAAATTAAAGAATACTAAAAACATACATTTAACACATACAAACAAACAACAATAGACAATAGGTGCAGGAGGAGGCCATTCGGCCCTTCGAGCCAGCACCGCCATTCAATGTGATCATGGCTGATCATTCTCAATCAGTATCCCGTTCTTGCCTTCTCCCCATACCCCCTGACTCCGCTATCCTTAAGAGCTCTATCTAGCTCTCTCTTGATTGCATTCAGAGAATTGGCCTCCACTGCCCTCTGAGGCAGAGAATTCCACAGACTCACAACTCTCTGACTGAAAAAGTTTTTCCTCATCTCAGTTCTAAATGGCCTACCCCTTATTCTTAAACTGTGGCCCCTTGTTCTGGACTCCCCCAACATTGGGAACATGTTTCCTGCCTCTAACGTGTCCAACCCCTTAATAATCTTACTTCAAATAGCCCTTGCTTTCCCTCTAACTTCATCCCCTCCCCTTTCCAGTTCTCCCACAGTTTTACTGTCTCCAACTACATTCTATCTCTGTCCCACCCACTCCCCTGACATCAATGAAGAAGGGTCTCGACCCAAAACGTCACCCATTCCTTCTCTCCAGAGATGCTGCCTGTCCCACTGTTACTCCAGCATTTCGTGTCTACCTTCACTATCCATTGAATCTGATTTAGTTTTAGAGATACAACGTGGAAACAGGCCCTTCGGCCCACCGAGTCCGCACCGACCTGCAATCCCTGCACACTAATGCTGCAGACACTCTGGACAACTTACACTGATACCAAGCCAATTTACCTACATACCTGTACGTCTTTGGAGTGTAGGAGGAAATTGAAGATCTCGGAGAAAATCCATGCAGGTCATGTATTGAAGGTCCAAACTTCGTACAGACAGTACCTGTAGTTGGGATCGAACCCGAGTCTCCTGCACAGCAAGCACTGTAAGGCAGCGCATCTACCACTGCACCACCGTGCTGCCCTAAACAATGTGAAATTGTTTAATCCCTCAACCTCACTTGCTCATTTTACTTGCTCACAAGGTCTTATTTAATTCAAGGAAAACATTTTAAAAAGAGCTAGGAAAATGTGTATTGAGAGGCAGACATGCAAGATATCAAGTTGAAGAAAAGTTAATTTTTCTGAAACTCTTGTGTTGACAAGGCTGCCATCGCTGACGGCGCCACCTGGTGGGAATCCTTATGATGACTTTCCCAACTCTCACAAAGTACAAGTTGTGTTGCATCCCAGCAGTATGCTGTGAGAAAATACAGTGAATTTCTCTGGTAAAACTGTCTTATTTTAACCCCGAGGAAAATGTTGAGGACTTGAAGTCTGATAGCAGCAGACTGCCTTATTTTCTGAGCAGTTTGTTTCTCCTTCTTTCTGCCAGCGCCTGTCAGTTCAAATGTGGTTGCTGGTTTGAGATGGTTTGTTAGCAATATTACTGGTGTCTGCTATGATTTGTGTTGACAAGCTTGGTGAAGAAGGAAAAGATGTTCTCCATTGTGCTGTCGATCAAAGTTGGTTTGTTTCACTAAAATAAGCTTTCATAAGGGCAGAACATGCTTTGTCATACTGGTCGTTTTGCTAGAACACGTGTAGGTCAGGCAGCAGGTCAGGCAGCATCTAGGAGAGAGGGAATGGGTGACGTTTCGGGTCGAGACCTTTCTTCAGACTGTATTTTGGAGGGGGGTGGTGAGGTGTTTGATAGGGAGATGGTTGGAGCAGAGATAAGAATAATAGGTGTGAGACAGATCTGAAGAGTTGCGGATAGTGAAGCCAGAAGAAGAAAATGGGCAGGGTGTTGGGGGTGAGTAGAGGGGAGAAATAGGTGGGAGTCCAGGTGGGGCACAGGGGAGGGAAGTGAGGAGGAGGAGGAAGAGAGGGGTGGGGGTTGTGGGGGAGAAGGGAGGGATGTTTGGATGTTTGGGGGGAGGGGGGGGGAATTTGTAAGTTACCTAAAATCGGGGAATTCAATGTTCATACCGTTGGGATGTAAGCCAGTAGAGTAGAATATGAGGTGCTGTTACTCCAGTTTGCATGTGGCCTCACTCTGGTAATAGTGGAGGCCCAGGACAGAAAGGTCAGTGGGAATGGGAAGGGGAGATAAAATGATTGGCAACCGGGAGAACCTTGGTAGACTGACGCAAGTGTTTAGCGAAGCAGTCGGCGAGTTTACATTTGGTCTACCTTTGGGGCAGAAAATAAGGTTAGAGGAAATGCACGGGAACCTCTGTTTCACCTGGAAGGAATGCAGGCAGTAATCACACACCATTGTCTCTTAAGGACACAGTTTGTCAATTTCAATTTAGGGGGTCATTATAAATGACAAGCAATTACTTCTATTGACACTTGTGCAATGTTACTCAATCAAACAACGTAATGTATTTTTAGCTGACGCCAACAAAATAAAAGTTTTAAAAATTATTTTATTTTATGAAATCCTGCGTGAAACTAAAGGACTTTATTACCGCGAGTCTGAAGCTAGCTTCTAATTGTGAAGATGTCCGTCCGGGTTGCAGCAGACGTATGTGAAATTTGAAGCTCAGAAACAATACTCAGCTGATCACTGCACTATTCAATTCATCATCTGATTGAATGTTAAAATAAACAGGATGTGCAAACTCATGAATGTGACAACATCTTTCATTCTAATGTTCGGTGAAATTACAGTGGTAAGGTTTCACATTCTGAAGGGATACTAGATTCCTTTGGCTGCCTGTTCAGTGAGAATGTTCTGTTTCCCAGCAGCTATGCTGGTGTTACCTGTTGAACTAATGTCAATATAGATTTGGTTAAAGTTCAGCAAGTCCATTATCGTGGGGACAAAAGAGGGAGAGTAATAAAGGTTCAGGTAATTTTCAGTTTTTAAGTTAATTTGTATAAAGGATCTCCCCAGGTTATGTGTAGGAAGGAACTGCAGATGCTGGTTTACACTGAAGATAGACACAAAAATGGTATGGTATGTTGGCATTCATAGCAGCGAATGGTATGTTGGCATTCATAGCAGCGAATGGTATGTTGGCATTCATAGCAAGAGGATTTGAGTTTAGGAGCAGGGAGGTTCTGCTGCAGTTGTACAGGGCCTTGGTGAGACCGCACCTGGAGTATTGTGTGCAGTTTTGGTCTCCTAACCTGAGTAAAGACGTTCTTGCCTTAGAGAGAGTACAGAGAAGGTTCACCAGATTGAGGAAAGACTGGATAGACTGGGCTTGTACTCGCTGGAATTTAGAAGACTGAGGGGGGATTTTATAGAAACATATAAAATTCTTAAGGGGTTGGAGAGGCTAGATGCGGGAAGATTGTTCCCGATGTTGGGGGAGTCCAGAACCAGGGGTCACAGCTTAAGGATAAGGGGGAAGTCTTTTAGGACCGAGATGAGAAAACATTTCTTCACACAGAGAGTGGTGAGTCTGTGGAATTCTCTGCCACAGAAGGTAGTTGAGGCCAGTTCATTGGCTATATTTAAGAGGGAGTTAGATGTGGCCCTTTTTGCTAAAAGGATCAGGGGGTATGGAGAGAAGGCAGGTACAGGCTACTGAGCTGGATGATCAGCCATGATCATATTGAATGGCGGTGCAGGCTCGAAGGGCCGAATGGCCTACTCCTGCACCTATTTTCTATGTTTCTAAAAGCTGGAGTAACTCAGCGGATCACACAGCTTCCCTGGGGAAAAGGAATAGGTGACGTTTCGGGTTGGGACCCTTCTTCAGACTGATTGGAAAGGGGAGGGGGAAAGCTGGAAGAGAGGAGAGGCCCAACATCGAGGAGTTGGCGGCCTTTGCTGGAGATCGAATTTGAGAGCTCCACCGTGGGAGCTTACGGGACTTTAACATAACCCTGGTACCCCCTCCCCCCCCTCCCCCCCTCCCCCACCTCCTCAATTACCACTTCACACCTACTTACAGCCTGACTCCAGTCTGCAAAGGCTGGGCCCTCCTCCACTACTCACCCCTCCTTGCTGCCCAACACCAGCCTGGCCACTTCTCCATCACTAACAATAGAAATTGAGGACGTGGAAAAGCTATTCAGGAGACAGGATTTTAGCTCTCAGGATTCAACACCATTGTGCCAGAGCTACTACACTCCAAACTCTCCTAGTTGACTGTGCCTGAACCCCTCTGTCAGTGGATCACCAACTTCCTGACAGACCGGAAGTAGCATGTGAGGCTGGGAAAGTACATCTCGGACCTGCAGACCCTCAGCATCGGAGCTCCGTACTCTTCCCTCTCCTTTACTCTCTCTGCACCAACGACTGCACCTCCGCAGACTCCTCTGTCCAGCTTCACAAGTTTACAGCCGACACTACCCTGATTGGACTGATCCAGGATGGGGAGGAATCTGTCTACAGACAGGAAGTGACACAGCTGGCGTCCTGGTGCCATTGCAACAACCTGGAGCTCAATGCTCTTAAGACATTGTAGACTTTAGGAGAGCTCCCCTCCCCTCCCCCCACTCACCATCAACAACACCGCAGTCACATCTGTGGAGTCATTTAAGTTCCTTAGATCCATCATGTCCTTGGACCTTAAATGGGAGGGCACTATCGACTCCACAGTCAAAAAGGCCCAACAGAGGATGTACTTCCCTCGGCAGCTGAGGAAACACAATCTGCCACAAGGGGTGATGGTCCAATTCTATTCTGCTATCTTTGAGTCCGTCCTCACCCTCTCCATCATGGTCTGGTTTGGCAGAGCCACCAAACACGACATCCGGAGGCTGCAACGGATTGTTCGATCAGCCAAGAAGATTGTTTGCTGCAACCTTCCCCCCCATTGAAGACCTGTACACTGCAAGAGCCAGGAAGCAAGTGGGCGAGATCATCTCTGACCCCTCTCACCCTGGCCACAAACTCTATGAAGCACTTCCCTCTGGGAGGCGATTCCGGACTGTCAAAGCTGTCACAGCCAGACATAAAAAACACTTTTTTTCCACGAGCAGTAGCTAATCAACAGCCAAAAGTCGATAGCCGCCTTTTGCTTTGGTATTTTATTTTATTCTTCATGTTTAAATTATGTTTTATCCTATCTACTGTATATCGTGTTGTTATCCTTGCGAGCAAAGCACCAAGGCAAACTCCTTGTATATATAAACATAGCACAAAAAGTAAGGAAATTTGTGTTTGGTAGATTATTTCTTTGTTGTAACAATGCTTCTTGGCAATAAATCTTATACCGTTGGAAAGCCTGTTTATTTCCCTTTTAAATGGTGCCACATTTGTAAGGAACATGCATTTGTGGGATGAGCAGCAGAGCTGAGTATATGGGTTGCGCCCATGAAAAATTTGCCAAATCTTCTCTGCCAATGCCAAACAGCTTATTCTGCTGTTGCTATTGACTCTTGTTTTAAGCTTATGGTACCCCCAGATGCTGACAATCAGGTGCCTGATTGGCACCTGATTGGCAGCATCTGTGAGCATGGGCCCTGCTACAGTGGTCAGCAGGTGTCTGCTCCAAGAATCGGCATGCCACGTTTGACTGATCTGGATAGGGCCCGTGCGATAGGGCAACTTCAAGCTGGTGTTCCGCAAAACCAAGTTGCAGCATTATTTGGAGTGAGCCCTAGTACCATCTCCAAAGTGAAGGCCAAGTTCCATATAACGGGGGATGTCAGAGACAGGCCGCGAAGTGGGCGTCCCAAGAAGACGACACCCGAAGAAGACCGTTTCCTCACCCTGTCAGCACTTAGGAACCGTAGGCTGTCTTCTACAGATTTGCAGTCAAGGTTTGCAGGACGATATGGCCGACGGCTCTCTGCCCAGACAATTCGGAATAGACTGCACGCAGCCGATCTCCGGTCTCATAGGGCTGCCAGGAGGCCTGCCATGACTGCCCTTCACCATCAGGCCCGTTTGCGCTGGTGTCGGCAACACGTGCACTGGAACCTGAACATGTGGAGGAACGTTATGTTCAGCGATGAGTCCAGATTCTGCCTACGGCAGTTGGATCATAGGGTCAAAGTGTGGAGAAGACGCGGAGAACGCTATGCTGATTGCTGCACCGATAGAGTAACATCTTTTGGTGGAGGCAGTGTGATGGTGTGGGGCGGCATCTCCCTCACTGGAAAAACGAGGCTTGTCATCATTGGAGGCAATCTCAATATCTCCACAGTGGCAATCCCATATCTCCACAGTCTGGGACCGAACTCTATCCTCCAAGATGACAATGCTTGCCCCCACAGAGCAGGGTTTCTCAGAGACTACCTCCAGAATTTGGGAGTGGAGAGGATGGAATGGCCTGCCAGCAGTCCTGACCTCAACCTCATTGAACATTTGTGGGATCAGCTTGGGTGTGCTGTTCGTGCCAGAGTGACCAACACAACCACGTTGGCTGACTTGCGACAAATGCTGGTTGAAGAATGGGATGCCATCCCACAACAGTGTGTGACCAGGCTGGTGACCAGCATGAGGAGGAGGTGCCAGGCTGTTGTGGCTGTGTATGGTTCTTCCACACGCTACTGAGGCTCCTGTTTATTAAATGAATAAATTGTTAAATTGCCAATATGTCTTGTTTCTTCAGACTTCAATCATCCAATCCACCAAACAACACCGAACAAGAGTCAATGGCAGAATAAGCTGTTTGGCATTGGCAGAGAAGATTTGGCAAATTTTTCATGGGCGCAACCCACATACTCAGCTCTGCTGCTCATCCACAAATGCATGTTCCACAAATGCATGTGTGGCACCATTTAAAAGGGAAATAAACAGGCTTTCCAACGGTATAAGATTTATTGCCAAGAAGCATTGTTACAACAAAGAAATAATCTACCAAACACAAATTTCCTTACTTTTTGTGATATGTTTTACATACTTGGTGAATAAAATCCATTCAATTCACATGAAAGGTGATGGTAAACATCAGTGGTCCCAACAATGTTTGGACAATGAAGCAATTTCCACTTCATTTTTTTTCCCTCAGAACAAATTCTTTTAACTCCCAAATCTATTTTTTAAATAGCTGTTCTACCACTGATCATCTGATAAAATATGTTTTGATTTTAGTCATGAGTTTACTGTGTGAAAATCCAAGTGCGTTTCCACCACATCACTGACATTGTTTAGTCTTCATGTTACTTCTAAAAGTTCAGTGAATTTACCCAACCATGACTTTCAATTTTCAAATCTGCTCTGATTAGTCTTTGTTCTGTTTTTAGTCTGAATGGGTTTTTTTTGTTTCAGCTCTGAAGAAGGATTCCATTATTTTTGCTGCCATGGAAATTCAGCTGATTACTGTACAGCTCATTTAATTTGTTCTGTTTCCTTTTTTATGCATCAGAATCGGACAAGCTGTCCTACAGTTCTTCAGCATGGATGTGTTTTCTGGGGCTTCTTTTGTGTGCCAGTGTCACCATCATCCCTTCTGAACCTTCAGTCTGCACAAATGCAATTTATCTGGTAAATACTGATTGCTTGAAGAGAGTCCATATTACGAAAGAGATAGATAAATCCCCAGGACCTGATCAAATGGTATCCTTGACCATTGTGGGAAAAAAATGAGGGAGGAATTGTTGGGCCTGAGATATTTGTATCGTCAATCGTCATGAGTGAGATTCCAGAAGGATGGCTCATGTTGTGCCTCTATTTAAGAAAGGCTGCATGAAAAATCAATAGACAATAGACAATAGGTGCAGGAGGAGGCCATTCGGCCCTTCAAGCCAGCACCGCATTCAATGTGATCATGGCTGATCATTCTCAATCAGTACCCTGTTCCTGCCTTCTCCCCATACCCCCTGACTCTGCTATCCATAAGAGCTCTATCTAGCTCTCTCTTGAATGCATTCAGGGAACTGGCCTCCACTGCCTTCTGAGGCAGAGAATTCCACAGATTCACAACTCTCTGACGGAAAAAGTTTTTCCTCATCTCAGTTCCAAATTGCCTACCCCTTATTCTTAAACTGTGGCCCCTTGTTCTGGACTCCCCCAACATTGGGAACATGTTTCCTGCCTCTAAGGTGTCCAACCCCTTAATAATCTTATATGTTTCGATAAGATCCCCTTACTAAGATAACCTAGTAAACCTACGCTGCACGCTCAATAGCAAGAATATCCTTCCTCAAATTTGGAGACCAAAACTGCACACAGTACTCCAGGTGCGGTCTCACTAGGGCCCTGTACAACTGCAGAAGGACCTGTTTGCTCCTATACTCAACTCCTCTTGTTATGAAGGCCAACATTCCATTGGCTTTCTTCACTGCCTGCTGTACCTGCATGCTTCCTTTCAGTGACTGATGCACTAGGACACCAATCCTATTTCCCACTAGTCTTGGGAAATACAAACCGGTGAGCATCACACAAACCAGCCTCCCTTCCATTTACACTTCAGGCTGCTTCAGCAGGGCCACCGGCGCGATCAAGGACACGTCCCACTGTGGTCACTCCCTTTTCTCCCCTCTCCCATCAGAGGTACAGAAGTGTGACAATGCACACCTCTATATTCAGGGAACTTTCTCCCCAGCTATTATCAGGCAAATTAACCATCCTATCAACAACTAGAGAGTGGTCCTGAGCTACTATCTTTAATCAGACTTTACTGGACTTTACCTGGCACTAAACAATCTCTCACTACACATGACAATCTCGGTACACGTGACAGTAAATTAAACTAAAGTAAATATTGGGTAACAGGACCATAATACTGCAAACCAAAGTATGTAATGCAATCTATACAAAGTCAATAGTAGTTCATTATTGAGGTAGAGTTATACAGTGTGGGTCAAAAGCAAGATGGTTGATGGGAAGAAGTTCTTCTTGAACGTGGAGGTAGCAGTTCTCAGTCTATGTACCACTTTCCTGATGGTAGCATGAGATTAGAGTGTGGCCAGGGTGGTGTGGGTCTTTGATGATATTAGTTGCATTTCCTGTAGATTCCATCAATGATGGGGAGGGCAATACCTGTGATTCGGGTGGTCTGTATTTGGAGTACCATGTACAGTTCCAGTTGCCCTGCTGTAGGAAAGATGTTGTAGAACTGGCAGAGGGGCAGAAACAATCGACGAGAATGTTTCCAGGACTCCAGGGTTTGAGTAAGAATGAGAAGCTGGATATTTTTCTGAGAGTGTGGGAGGCTGTGAGGAGATCTTATGGAAGTTTATAAAATCGTATGGGGTATAAATTAGATGAATTGGTGCCCTCTTTTCCCCCAACGCAGGTGAATGTAAAATCAGAGGACTTCTATTAAAGGTGAGGAGAAAGATTTAAAAGAGACTTGAGGGGCAACCTTTTCACGCAAAGGGAGGTGCATATATGGAGTGAACTGCCAAAGGAAGTGGTAGAGGCTGGTATAATTATATTTTAAAGACACTTAGACTGTTACATAGATAGGAAATGTTTTCAGGTGCAGGCAAGTGGAACTAACTTGGTTAGGCAACGTGGTTGGCATATGTGTTGGGCAGATGGGCTGTTTTTGAGCTCTGTAGGTGTATACCTCATCCTTTTCCAGGGTGTATCCTCTAAGTTTTTTAGTTTGCCAAGTATATTGTCACACTGTGTCATAAATATTTCATCTGCTAATGCCATGGATGCTAAATTAGCGTAGTTGGTGCACAGTTAGGGATGTTGTATGATCTTTTGGAGATCTTCTCATTGCAGCTTTGGTTTAAACATGGATAAAAGCCCTCAATGCAAAGGTGATGTGAGTTAGACTTCCTTTACCGTCAAGGCAAACTTGACCATGTGCGACATGAAGGTGTCCCTGTAAAATCAAAGCATTGAGAGTCTGTGAGCAAGATCTCCACAGGCTGGAGTCCCAACTGCTACACAGTGCTTTTTGCAGCAAAATGCCAATTATCACAGCCTCAGGAAATTACTGCAGATGTTTGTGAGGACAGAGTGGAAATCATTACTTTCAGTTTCTTCATCGGTGTCCTTCCCACATCATGTGTACATTTTTTTCACACAATGGGTGGTGGGTGTGTGGAATGAGCTGTCAGGGGAGGTAGTTGAAACAGGGACAATGGTAACGCTTAAGAAACAATTTGTCAGGTACATGGGTATGACATCTTCGGAGGGATATGGACCAAACGCAGGCAGGAGGGACTAGTGTAGATGGGACATGTTGGCCCATGTGGGCAAGTTGGGCCCAAGGGCCTGTTTCCACGCCGTATGACACTAACAAAAAGACACTCTCTGGTAATGCCCATCACCTCCAATATTGACAAATTGTGGGATTATCTGACTTCAGTGCAGATGTGGTCTGCCCTTCGCTGCTGAGTCAGATCGTTTATGCTCCCAACCAAAGAGCATTATCCTGTTCCTGCAGCACACTGACAACAGTGATTCAAGGAAGCAACTTGGCAGCGTCCCATCAAGGCAATTTGGAACAGCAGTGAATACTCGCCTTGCCAGAAACCGGCAAGTTGCTTATGAATTAAAAAACTGTCATTCTCCTTCTGAAAGTCTGAAGGTTATACTTTGTAATTATAATAATAATAATAATAATAATAAGCATTTATTTTATATAGCGCCTTATCGGGAGCTCAAAGCGCTTTACAAGAACAATCATAACATAAAAACAAACAGACAAACTATCCTAACGGAGAAGCGGCGAATAAACAGCGCCAGCGTCCTCTCACGTCAGGGTCCGGCAGTAGACAACAAAAAGCACAGGACACACAGATACAATTTTTACACAAACAGCCATCACAGTGATTGCTCTAGGCATACCCTCACTGTGATGGAAGGCAAAGAAAAGTCTTATCTCCTCCTCATTCTTCTCCCGTGGTGCCACGAGGTGATCGAGGCTCCCAACTTTTTGAAGCCCCCACCGGGCGATGGAAAGTCCCAGGGCCGAGCCGAGCAGGCCGATGAAAGTCCTGAGCCCCCACCGGGCGATGGAAAGTCCCAGGGCCGAGCCGAGCAGGCCGATGAAAGTCCTGAGCCCCCACCGGGCGATGGAAAGTGCCGCGGCCGAGCCACGCAGGGCGATGAAGGGCCTGCGAGCGGGTCGATCGTACCTCGCGCTTCGGGGCGGTCGAAGCTGCTACGGCTGGAGCTCCCAAAAGCCGGTCGCCAGCCAGGGACCTGCGAACTCCCGATGTTGCAATCTGCAGGGCCCACGGCCGAAGCCTCCGAGATGGTAAGTCCAGGCCCTGCGACCGGAGTCTTCAAGGTCGATCCCAGCTGGAGGCCGCCGACTCCACGATGTTAGGCCGTAGCGCGAACGGAGATACGACACGGTAAAGGTCGCATCTCCGTTGAGGAGGAGATTAGAAAAAAGGTTTCCCCCACCCCCCACCACCCCCCCACATACACAGAGTTAAAAATAGAACAAAACGAACATTAAACGATGACAATAGACAAAAAAACAAAAAAAAGACAGAAAGACTGCCGGTGAGCCGCAGCTGCAGAACACAGCCACGCCCCTCCTATGTTCCTAGTTCCTATTTCATGTGCAGAGAATGTTTTAAATTTGATACGCTAAATTATGGGGGAGTGAGACTGTGAAATTCTCGACCATGTTACCATGTGAGTTGTCGAGTTGCACAGCACAGCACAGTTGCACAGCTCTTCAGCCTAACTCACCAAACTGCCCAATCTAAGTTAGTCTCAATTAGTCTAATTTGAGAATGTTTGGCCCATATCCCTTTTTTATCCATGTACCAGTCCAAATGTTTTGGATACCACTACTCTGGGGAAAAAAAGACTGTGTGCAAATTCATTCTCCTCATGATTTTAGACACCTCTAGAAGATCAGCCTCCTGCGATTTGAGGAATAACGTCATAACTTGCCAAACCGAGGGCCCTATAGATAAGGCCCCCGAGTCCTGGAAGCATCTTTGTAAATCTTCTCTGCACTGTTTCCAGCTTACTGGCATCTTTCCGTGATTAGGGTGACCAAAATTGAATGGCCTCACCAGCATCTTGTGCAACTGCAACATGACAACCCAACTTCTGTACTCAATTCTCTGACTGATGAAGCCCAACATATCACAAGTCTACTTTACCACTCTTTTGTCCTGCAATACCACTTTCAGGGAACCATATACTTTTTCTCCTAGATTCCTCTGGTCTACAATGCTCCCTGGGGAGGTCCTGCCCTGTTTTGACTTAACAAAGTGCAGCATCTCACACTGATCTGAATTAAACTCCATGAGCCATTCCCTTGGCACACTTGCCTTGCTGATTAAGATCCCGCTGTCATTCTTATTTATCATCCTCACTGCCTACAAAGTAACCTATAATAATGTCTGCAAACTTACTAATCATGCCTTGCACTTTCTCATCTAAATCATTGATATCGACAACAAACAGCAAATCTCCAGTCATAAAACATCCTTCTACTTCCATCCTTTGCTTCTTATCATGAAGCCAATTTTGTACAAAGTTAGCTAGCTCTTCCGAGATCCCATGTGATCGATCTAACTTTCCAGAGCACTCTTCCCTGAGAAAGTCCTCTTCCCAGTCCTTGCTGAAGTGTTTATAGACTCCGTCTATAGCCCTGCTATTCTCAAGCTGCTTGGTTATTTCAAAAAACGGAATCAAATTCACGAGGCATGATTAACCATACACAAGACAATACTGACTATCCTTAATCATCCCCTCTCTTTCCAGATGAATGTATATCTTATCCCTCTGACCATTCTGCCGAACATGCGCTTGGTCCGCCAAGGCACGGTTTCCTCGGCGAGACCAAGCGTAGACTTGGTGACCATTTCGCCGAACACTTGCATTCAGTCTGCGAAGGCCTACTGGATCTCCTGGTTACTAACCATTTAAACTTCCTTTCCCATTCCCATACTGACATTTCTGTCCTGGGCTGCCTCTATTGAGGCCACATGCAAACAGGAGGAACAGCACCTAACATTCTGCTTGGGTAGCTTACCCAAGGTAGCTACCCAATTTTCCTGCAAATATACTCCTCTCTATGTCCTCTATATATTGGATAGCTTACAGTCCAGTAATGAACATTGAATTTTCTGATTTTAGGTGATTGCTAACAACCCCCCTCCCGTCCAATCTCCCTCTCTTTTGCACTCCCGTGCCTCTGTTCCCCGAAAACCTGCCATGCTTTATCCTTCCCCTGCTCCCTTCTTGCTTTCTTCCCCCCCGCACCCCCGACAATCAGTCTGATGAAGGCTCCTGACCCAAAATGTAACCTATCCATGTGCTCCAGGGATGGTGCCTGACCTCCAGTACTTTGTATCTTTTTTTGTAAACAGGCATCTTGTTTCTCCATATGGACAGTTTACTTCCCTGCCTTGATCAGTTTCTGTAGTTATCTACTCAAATAAATTCAATCAATGTAGTAAGGCAGCATTTCTCCTGCACAATCCCATGCTAATTGTCTGAAGAAGGGTCTCGACCCAAAGTATCACTTATTCCTTTTCTCCAGAGATGCTGCCTGACCCGCTGAGTTACTTTTGCATTTAGTGTCTATCTCGCATTTAGTGTTGTAAGGTTCACTGGCTTGTAGTTGCTTGGTATATCCATGCTACCTTTCTTAAATAAAAGAATAACATTTGTCCAGCATCGCACTGGTGACGAACATAAGTGGAAAATATCAACTGATAGCTGGGGCTCTGGCAGTGATATTTCAAAGCTTGCTTCCCATAGATTATCTTGACATACCTGTGGATTAATCAACCATAATGTCTTTCATGACATCCAACACTTCCTGCTTCTAAATACTGACCCCCCCCCAGATTATCTACAGACCCCTCACTGAAATCATTTCTACACCATTCTCCTTGGTGAATGTGGATGCAAAGTATTCATATTGATATTGAATATTGGATTCTCTAACTTCAAGTAACCCCGGCATTCCCTCCCTCTATCCCTCCCCCTCCCAAGTCGCACCAGTTTCTTGTTTTCACCTAACAAACAGCTAACAATGTGTATAAGAAAATAACTGCAGATGCTGGTACAAATCGATTTATTCACAAAATGCTGGAGTAACTCAGCAGGTCAGGCAGCATCTCGGGAGAGAAGGAATGGGTGACGTTTTGGGTCGAGACCCTTCTTCAGTCTGAAACGTCACCCATTCCTTCTCTCCCGAGATGCTGCCTGACCTGCTGAGTTACTCCAGCATTTTGTGAATAAACAGCTAACAATGGCCTGTTTCCTTTATCGTCGTTACATTTTTGCATATCTTTTGTTCATTGTTCTTTATCTTTCTACATCATGGTCTGTATCTCTCGTTTCCCTTTTCCCTAAATAGTCTGAAGAAGGGTCTCGACCCGAAACGTCACCCATTCCTTCTCTCCAGAGATACTGCCTGTCCCGCTGAGTTACTCCAGCTATTTGTATCCAAACTAAACTAAACTCTTTGCCCCTTATGATATTATTGTCCCAGTCAATATCTGAATTGTTGAAATCTTCCACCATCTTTGCTCCGTGTTTCTTGCAGATCTCTGCTATTTTCCTGCAAATATATTCCTCTATATATACTGCTGACTTACTTGGCAACATGTAATAGAGCTACAGGTCTGCTTCTTAATACTCAACAGATTCTGTTCTTGATTGTTCCCAGACACTCTCTTCAGCACTGCAATGTTTTGCTTCATAATATGCCCACTTATTTGACTTTCTTCTCTTCCCAATTATCCTGCCCCTTCAGCCTTTTGTTTTGTAATCCATATGGTTAAATGCAGTTGTTAGTTGCCAACCTTGTTTAATACTTTACATCTGACTGCACCAGAAAAAATGTGCATGCAATGTAAGAATGAAGGGGATTATATTTCCATACAATCACCAGTAGATAGAATGGTTAAGGAGGCATTGGGTCTGAGGAAGGGTCTCGACCCAAAACGCCACCCATTCCTTCTCTCCAGTGATGCTGCCTGTCCCGCTCAGTTACTCCAGCATTTTGTGTCTATCCTCGATTTAAACAAGCATCTGCAGTTCATTCCTGCACATGTGGTAAGATTGCCTTAATTCTTTGGGGCATTGAGTATAACAGTCAGGAAGTCATGATGAAGCTTTATGGGAGTTTGATGAAGCCACTTTTGAAGTATTGCATGCCATTCTGGTTTCAAGTCTTTAATCATGTTGGCTGCTTTACTGAGGTACTGTGAAGTGTGGAGAGTCAATGGCGGATGACTGGGGAGGGTGATGGACTGGACTACATTTACAACTCTGCACTTTCTTGCCGTCTACGGACAGCTGTTGCTGAACCAAGCTGAGATGCAACAGACAGTGTGTTTACTCTGGTGCATCTGTACAAGTTTGTATGAGTCATTGGAGACCTGCCATATTTCCTCAGTCTGCTCAGCAAGTAGAGGCATTGGTGTGCCCTCATGGCCGTCGCATCAATGTGGTTGGTCTACCACATATGGTTTGGAAGTTTAATGGTAACGGAGGGGAAGAAGCTGTTCTTGAGTCTGGTGGTGTGTGCTTTCAAGATTCTGCACCTTCTGCTGGATGGGAGCTGGGGGAAAGAAGGTGGACTGGGCTACATCTACAACTGGTGTAATTTCTAAAAGGGGTTGGAAAGACTTTGGTTGGTCTCTCTGGAATGCCAGAGGTTGAGGGGACCTGATAAAAGTTTATAAAAATTGTGAGAGGCATTGATAGGGTAGACAGTTTGAACCCTTTTCCCATGTTGGAAATATCAAAGACTCCAGGGCAAAGCTTTAATGTGAGAGGGGGGAAGTTTAAATACAATGTTTGGGCCAATTTTTTTTTACATTGGGTGATGGTTGCTTGGGGTAGTGTTAGAGGCAGAGAGGGGAATGGTGTTTAAGAGGCTTTTAAATAGACGCATGTCTGTCTGCCCCTTCCTTCTTTGTGTTTTAATGGTATGCGTTAAATGTATGCTTTTAGTGTTCTTTAGCTTGTTTTATCTGAGGGATGGGTGGGGGGGGAGGATGCAGGAAATGTTTTCTAATCTCTTACTTTGACGGCACTGCGGCCTAACATTGAGGAGTTGGCAGCCTTTGCCGGAGACCAAATTTTGACAGCTCCACTGCGGGTAGCCTAAGGGACTTTAACATCGCGGCGCCCGTGATCCCTTTGCCAGGGATCGACCTTGGAGCTCCAACTGTGGGTGCTTGTGGACTTTAACATCATTGGTCTCTGTCAGAGACCGACTTCGGGAACTCCAAGCCGCAAGAGCTTCGACCGCCCCGAAGCGGGAGCTTCGACCACTCCGACGTTGTTGGGGGAGTCCAGAACAAGGGGCCACAGTTTAAGAATAAGGGGTAGGCCATTTAGAACTGAGATGAGGAAAAACTTTTTCAGTCAGAGAGTTGTGAATCTGTGGAATTCTCTGCCTCAGAAGGCAGTGGAGGCCAATTCTCTGAATGCATTCAAGAGAGAGCTGGATAGAGCTCTTAAGGATAGCGGAGTCAGGGGGTATGGGGAGAAGGCAGGAACGGGGTACTGATTGAGAATGATCAGCCATGATCACATTGAATGGCGGTGCTGGCTCGAAGGGCCGAATGGCCTCCTCCTGCATCTATTGTCTATTGACGCGGGTGCTTGGATCGCCCTGACAGGTGGTTTGACTGCCCCGACCGCGGGAGAATGACCAGGAAGCAGATTCGACTTTTTTGCCTTCCATCACAGTGAGGAACGTGGGGAGTCTGCTGCGGTGGATTTTTATGTTAACTTTTATGTAGTTGTGTGTCTTGTTGCTTTTCTTTTCCTATGGCTGTATGGTCATTCACATATCACTGTACCTTAATTGGTACATGTGACAATAAAAGACCTTTGCAACCTTTGAAACCTTTGACCTGCATAGGTTTTTTCGGGAGCTCCGCTTTCCTCCCACACTCCGAAGACGTACAGGTTTGTCGGTTAATTGGCTTGGTAAAATTATAAACTGTCCAGAGTGTGTGTAGGATAGTATTATAGTATAGTATAGTATAGAACTTTATTGTCATTCGGTACAAGTACCGAACGAAATTACAGCAGTCACAAAACACAACATAAAAAAGAAAAAAAGTACACAGGACACACGACCCCAAGACAAACATCCATCACAGTGAGTCCAAACACCCCCTCACTGTGATGGAAGGCAACATAACTTCCACTCTCTTCCCCCCACGCCCACGGACAAGCAGCTCGACCCTTAACGAGGCGACCGACACGCACAGCCCCCGCAAGGGGATGGAATGCCCCGCGGCCGAGCCGCACCGGGCACCGAAACGTCCCGAGGCCGAGCCGCGCCGGCGATGTTAAGTCCAGCAGCCGAGCCGTACCGGGCGATGGAAGGCCCCGCGGCCGAGCCGTACCGAGCGCTGAGACGTTCCGCGGCCGTACCGGGCGATGGAAGGCCCTGCGGCCGAGCCGCGCCGGGCACTGTTAGGTTTCGCGGCTGAGCCGCGCCGGCGATGCTAAGTCCAGCGGCCGAGCCGCGCCGGGCGATGGAAGGCCCTGCGGGCGATGGAAGGCCCCGCGGGCGATGGAAGGCCCCGCGGCCGAGCTGCGCCCCGGGGAAGAGACCTAATAAAAGAAAGGTTTCCCCCACCCCCCCCCCCCCCCGCCCCACCCCACCCCCCCACACATACACAGCCAAAAACAGAAACAAAAACCATCCCAACACCGACACACAAACATTGGGATGCGGGGATCACTGGTGGGCGCGGATTTAGTGGGCCGAAAGGCCTGTTTCCACTCTGTATCTCTAAAAATAAAAAACAAAGCAGAAGAAACACAGGCGGTCACGGAGGCAAACTTTTTAATGGATTTAATGTAGAGAGAGAGGCAGAGAGGGAGAGACAGAGTGAGGGATTTCAATATGAAACATATTGACCGAACAATGCCAGGCAACATCTGTTTAAAGAGAAGATAGACGCAAAATGCTGGAGTCACTCAGCGGGACAGGTAGCATCTCTGGATAGTAGGAATGGGTAAAGTTTTGGGTCGAGAAATATTGAAGTGTAAGGTGTGAAGACGAGAAATCAAAGTGGAAGATTCAAGATAAATGTAGAATAGATTGTTAGCTTGGGGAAGGTGACAACGAGGCATACGATGTAAAATTTAATCAGGACAGTCAGACTGGTTGGAGAACTTGGATGATGGAGGGATGGAGAGAGAGGGAAACCAAGGGTTGCTTGAAGTTAGAGAAGACAATATTCATACCGCTGGGTGGTAAAGCTGTCCAAGCGAAATATGAGGCACTGTTCCTCCAATTTGTATTTGACCTCAGACAGTGGAGGGAGCCCAGGAGAGAAAAATCAGTATGGGAATGGGAGGGGGTGTTAAAGTGTTCAGCAACCGGGAGATCATGTAGGTCTGGGCGGGCAGAGCAGAGGTGTTTAGCGAAATGATCGCCGAGCCTGTGATTGGTCTTGCCGATTTTTCGGAGTCCATACCTAGTACAGCGGATACAATAGATGTGGTTAGAGGAGGTGCAAGTGAATCTCTGCCTCACCTGAAAGGACTGTCGGGGTCCTTGGACAGAGTCGATGAAGGAAGTATAGGGACAGGTGTTGCCTCTCCAGCAGTTGTAGCGGAAAGTACCTGGGGAGGGGGTGGTTTGGATAGGAAGGGATGAGTTAACCAGGGAGTTGTGGAGGGAACAGTCTCTGCAGATGTGGAGGGAACCGTCTCTGCCATCCCTGAAAAATCACCCATTCCTTCAATTCTGAGATGCTGCTGACCCTGCTGAGTTCCCCCAGCATTTTGTATCTATCTTTGGTGAAAACCAGCATCTGCCGGCCCTTCCTACATATTCTGTCCAAAGAGAGCCCTTCAAAGATTTTTACTTTTTCACTTTATACTTCTGTTGCATTCTTTACAAGGTTTCCTTATAGAAGTCGGCAAATACTTTTAATGGGAAATGTAGGTGGCAGTTGAATAGGGGAAGGATGATCTAATTTTTGTAGACAATATTGATAGTATAGGATAACGGGTGTCAAGGGTTATGGGGAGAAAGCAGGAGAATGGAGTTAGGAGAGAGAGATAGATCAGCCATGATTTAATGGCAGAGTAGACTTGATGGGCCGAAAGGCCAAATTCTGCCCCAATTACTTCTGGACATATAAACTTATGAATGATTCCTGTGAGGCCACCTTGAGTCTGCTGCAAGTATTAAAAGCAATATACCGAATAAAGAGCACCCCCTGCTGCTCGTATTGTGTAATGATGCCTTTTCAAACATTCATATATGTAACCTTGGATAGTATTATGGGTATTACTGAAGCATTGATATTTTGGAACATCCCGAGGAGCTTGAATCCTCTGTCTCCACATCCACTTGGTCATGATGTGTCATGGAAGATGATGGCTTTCAAAGTGACCTGTTCTTAATAATTTATTTGAAAATGGACAATGTACATTCATTGACATTCAAACAAATATAAATGTACTCGGGTTAGCCGGGAGGCTAGTTTTCATCGACAGTTCTAAACCCACACTTGTGGAGGGTTGGCTTTGATAGACCAACTAGAAGGCTGTCTAGCCTACTTTGATTGCCAATAAATGTTGTACTGAAATGCAACTGGTGAGTGATTTTTTTGCTGTTCAAAATGATCGAATTGAATCAATGTTGATATTTCTGTGTGAGGACCGTTCCACTCTGGGTTTCAGAAGAACCACAAAAAAATTGGAAAAACTGCATTTTTAATTGTCTTAACTCGTTAATGTTGAATTTAATTTAGATGTTAGTTCAGCAACTGGGAGATCATGTAGGTCTAGGTGGACAGAGCAGAGATGTTTAGCGAAATGATTGGTCATGCCGATCCTATGATTGGTCATGCCGATTTTTCGGAGTCCATACCTGGTACAGTGGATACAATAGATGTGGTTAGAGGAGGTGCAAGTGAATCTCTGTCTCACCTGAAAGGACTGTCGGGGTCCTTGGACAGAGTCGATGACATATCTTTTGATGTAGTGATGAATGAATTTATATTTCTTACTCTGAAGGAAACATTGATTTAAATATTTAACTGTGGTTCAAAGTATTTTGAGGGATAAAGCATAATTGTTTCATCTCAATTGATTCAATGTGATTTGTATTTTATGTGTACTCTTAAGGAGAGGCAAAGTTCATTGCCTTATCACATTTTGAAGTAATTAATAACTGAGAAAGTTACCAATGCAATCATAAATGCAACGAATGTTGCTGAAAGATTCTCCCAAAGCTAATGTAATTTGTTTTCATTTACAATCTAATTTTCTTGCTTTGATGTTTTGCAACATCACAAGATCGAATCTCGATCCAATCTTCTGTCTCCACGTCCACTTGGCCATAATGTGTCATGCAAGATGTTGCCTTTCAAAGTGACCCTCTAGTCCATGAATTGTAACGATTCAAACAGCCTGTTTATGCATTTTAGGATTGATCTGTGCATTATTAATCAGTGGTCAAGTTAAGAAAACAGATTGGATTTTTAATAATATCATTAAACATCTGAGAATATCCCAAGGCACTTTATCAGACAATAAAAGTCTGGGTACAAAACAAGATATTAATAAAAGATAGACACAAAATGCCGGATTAACTCAGGCAGCATCTCTGAAGAGAAGGAATGGGTGACATTTCGGGAAGAAGGGTCTCGATCCGAAACGTCACCCATTCCTTCTATCCAGAGATGCTGCCTATCCCATTGAGTTACTCCAGCATTTTGTGTCTATCTTTGATTTAAACCAGCATCTGCAGTTCCTTCCTACACAAGATATTAATAAAAGTAAACAAAAGCTTGGTGGGTATTAAAGAACTACATAAGGAAGGGAAGATATCAGTAAAATGTAATCGTGATTTATGCGGTGGTGGGGTTTGGTTGTGTGTGGTTTTGAGAGCTTAAAGGTGAGACAGCTGAAGATTTAATTAATCATGAAAGAATAAAAATCATGCAGGATATCAGGGATTTGGGGATATTCAGCAATCCTCCATCCCTGTCATCAGTCTAGTATAGCTATTTTGGTGCCTTTCCAAAACCTTAATTTTTCCCAAAGCACAATACTTAGAATTGAAAGCAACATCCTCAGGACAATCTCAGCTGAAAATCACAATGTCCCAATCTGTGGACTCCGGAGTCCCATGTGCTTTATTGAGGATATTGACAAATGATGTTTCCAAGATTGGTGTGCAACATGCCCAGATCTAGCAGTTTCATAAGTCATGGGAGCAGAACTAAGCCATTCGGTCTATCGAGTCTACTCCGCCATTCAATCATGGCTGACCCGTTTTTCCCACTCAACCCCATTCTCCTGGCTTCTCTCCGTAACGTTTGGCACCCTTACTAATCAAGAACCTGTCAATCGGCACTTTAGAAATACCAAAAGACAGCCTGCACAGCCGTCCGCCGCAACAAATACCATAGGTTTACCCCTCCTCATCTCCTTTCTAAAAGCACATCCTTTTATTCTGAAGCGGTGCCCTCTGGTCTTCACTCATGGCAACACCCTTTCCACATCCACTCTATCCAGGCCTTTCATTATTCGGTAATGTTTCAATGAGGTCCCCCCTAGTCCTTGTACTTTTTGCCTTCTGCCGTTTAGCCAACCTTCTATCTATGCAAGTCTTGTCTCTCTAACACCATGAACTCTCACGTTGTTTAGCAGCCTCAAGTGCTGCATCTTATCAAAGGCCTTTTGAAAAACCAAGTTAACAACATCCACTGCCTCTCCTTTGTCTATCCTATTTACAGTACTTCCTCAAAGAATTCTAACAGATTTGTCAGGCAAGATATCCTCTTCAGAAAACCATGCTGACATAGGCCTATTTTATCCTGTGCTGCTAATTACTCATGCTCAATAAAGGACTAAAATCTTACCAATCACTTTGAAGTTCGGCTAACCGGCCTATTGTTTCTGCTCTTTTCCCTTGTTCCCTTCTTGAACAGTGTAGTAAAATCTGCAATTTTCCAGTTTTCTGGGACCACTCTTGACTCTAATGATTCTTGAAAGATCACTACTAATGCTTCCACAATCCCCAAAGCTATCTTTTTTTCAGAACCCAGAGGTGTAGTCCATCTGGTCCAGGTGACTTATCCACCTTAACACCTTCTCATTAGCAAAAGCAACTCCACTAACCTCTGCCCCCTGACTCTTGAATTTCTGGCATGTTGCTGGTGTCTTCTGCTGTGAAGACTGATGCAAAAACATACAATTCATCTGCCATTTCCTTATTCCCATTACTACTTCACCAGTGTCTTTTTCCAGCAGTCCAATGTCCACTCTTGCCTCTCTTTTACTCTTTATATATCTGAAGAAACTTTTGGTATCCTCTTTTATATTATTGGCCCGCTTAATCATCATATTTCGTCTTTTCTCCCTTTATTGCCTTTTTAGTTGCCCCCATTTAAAAAAAGGACAAATACAAACCAAGAAATATAACAAAATAGTCCAAGAAGTTAATTGCGTATCAGAGACTTCAGTGGCCCAAACACTCAATTTTGAAACTGTTCACCCCTCGCCAATCATTTTTGTTTTTACTGCTGTACCATTTTTTTATCTCAAGTTCTTTAATTTTGTGAACAAACCAGCTTCAACTTTTATGTCTGTGAACACAAAAACCGACTGTTCTTATTTACGTATGTACGTATATTCCACTTGCCATTTTGAGATCTGCAATTCCCAGTGCTTTGGCATCCCCTTGTCTCTCGATAAGATACGATATGATAGAACTTTATTTATCCCAGGAGGGAAATTGATCAAAGTAGTTTGCAGGATTGTGACTGGAACCCTCACATGCCTGCCCGGTGTTCTCTGTATCATTCGTATAAATTGCACCTAAGCCATCTGAAGAGCTAGGTTCATTACATCAGCTGTGAGTTTCCAGCCAGGAATTGGGGAAGAGCTGAGTAACAGTGGAAATGTTTAAAAGCCTGCTGTTCGATATTCTTATTGAGAGGCACAGCAGCCAAAAAGAAGTGAAGGTATAAAGGAGCATCCGTTGCAGCAATATGGTAAACAACTTAGTTGACATCTACATATTACTAAAACTCTCATCTTGTATATATGCATTTTCTTGAAGTACAGCCAAAACGGTACACGATAGCGCAACAATTTTAGGCCCACCTTACTCACCATTCTCCTGTGGTGTGCAGTATCAAGTTTAATTATTTTTTAAAAGTAATTCAGCTTATAAACTTTAATAAATGCGCTCCCACTTGCCGGACCCGGCAGCCGCGCCTGCTGAGTTGGGGGAGGGTTGGCGGGCCCGGCGGCGGCGCCCCTGTGCAGCAGCACTGGGAGACAAGCACCTGTCCCGGCATGCTCTGCGCCTGACCTTCCTCCCGTGGTGCAGCGCGGTGGCAGAGAGAAGGTGAAAGAAGATGGCCGCTGGCAGGACGAACATGCGGCAGTGCCTTGCGGCTGCTCTCCTGCTGCTGGCCGCCGCGATGGCCGCCCGGGGCCTGGGTGAGTGGCTCCCTCTCCCCTTTCCTCTTCCCCTTCCCCCACCCCCC
Organism: Rhinoraja longicauda; assembly: GCF_053455715.1. Classification (NCBI taxonomy): domain Eukaryota; kingdom Metazoa; phylum Chordata; class Chondrichthyes; order Rajiformes; family Arhynchobatidae; genus Rhinoraja; species Rhinoraja longicauda. Next base: position 29,092,006 of record NC_135953.1, read on the forward strand.
CCAACCGCCTCCCGCTCTTCACCGCACGGTGCCCATGTCCGCCCATTGCCGTGCCCCCCGGCCTGCGGCCAGCGGGTTGAGGTGGCGGCCATGGGCCTGCAGGGCTTCCAGGAGTACATGGAGAAACACTGCGCCAGCGCCGTGGTGCCGGTGGAGCTGCAGAGTTGATCCGCCGCAGTCTGGTGGGTGGAGGCCGCAACCGGTCACCGCACAGCCTGCTCCGTCTGCTGCTCGATGCTGAGAACTGCCTGCACTGCCTGTATGGCACTTCTACAATGACTGGGTGAGCGGCGGGCAGTGGAACCACATGCTAAGCTACCTGGCCTCCCTGTCCAAGGCCTGCCTCAGCGGCAACATCAAGCTGGTCGTGTACTTCAACGGCGCACTGGAGAAGCCCCGCATCCATGAGTGGGTGAAGAAGCAGATCAATGACAGGCAGACAGCCCAGCAGATCATCAGCCACGTCCAGAACCATGGCACTCCGCCGCCCAAAGTCTGTTTCCTACCCCCTATCTGTATGAGCCACTGCATCCGCCTCGCGCTTCTTCGCTTCCGTGTGAAGGTGAATACAGACTCGCAGGCTCGACCTACAAGCATTCAAACATTAATTGATTAACCTGGAGATCCCTGCCCTTGGTTTACATTTCATTGCTCTGGTGTGGGTTTGGGTGCAATACATGTCATTCAAATTGAAGGACTCGAGGGACTTGCGGTAACAGCGAAAATTTGTTAACATTCATGTCCCAAACTAACATTCATTTTAAAAAAATCAGGCTGTCGATACTGCTCAGGATTATATCATAACAAGAAATTGTATTGCTAAGCCATTGAATCGGGCAACATAAAGGTTTGCCTGCCCCGCTGAGTTACTCCAGCATTTTGTGTCTATCAAAGTTTGGAGATTGTGTTTATGCATACATCCAATCTATTGTGCAGTATCAAGTTTCGTTCAAATTGTTACGTGATCGTGTACCATTTTGGCTGTATTTCGGACACATACCCCATAAAATAAACATCGCCATTTTGATCTAATACTTCCTTGTTCAATGCGTGTTTCGTTGAACGTTGACACCTGAGGTAAACGCTCAAATTTTCTTCAAGTTAAAGTTTGACCACTCAATATTTAAAATTGTGTGTCTTTTTTTTCATCAACCGCTGTCACAACGGGAACCCAATGATTCGTGTTTCATTCAAATTGTTGCGCTATCGTGTCCCGTTTTGGCTGCTTTCTGCCCAACCAATTGTTCAAGCACTTTTGATTGCAACATGCGCCTTAATTTTGTTCAACAAAGTAATTGACAAGTTACCAAAGATCCTTTCGTAACAACGGGAACCAAACGGGTCCACGGGTCATCTAGTTATTAATAAATTTGTAGATGACAACAAAATTGGTATTACGGTTGACAGTGAGGAAGCCCACGGAATCCATACTGACTAATGATCATCCGTACACTAGTTCTATCCTACACACTTTATTGTTCTCAATAATAATTGGATTCAATTCATAAATTGTTGCATGCATTTCATTGTACACTTTGTCATTCCTGTTCATGGTACTTCTCCACCCCTATTTCTTGAGCACAAAGGATTTCTTTTATATCTAGTATTGTAATAAACATTTCTAAAGACGAACAGGTGTTGTTATTTTACCAGCCAGTTAATTATATACAATGGAGAATTCTGTTGGGCTTCAGGGCCTGCTCAAAGAAGCTGGAGACAGTTTAGCTCTTTCTAACTCCTTAATGCTTGGTGCTACCATTGAATGGTTGTTTAAGATGGCTGGCCAAATGTGCTCTGCTGTTGAGAAGAGATATGTCATGAGCACAGTGAAAGTGCAACTCAACTTTCCTGCTAATTAGGCTCTGATTGTCGGACAGAATTTAAGTGAATGTTAATTTTGACATTTTTGTTCTCTTTTGTCCAGTGATCCCTATGTGAAATTATCCCTGTATGTGGCCGATGAGAATCGAGAACTTGCTTTGATTCAGACAAAAACAATTAAAAAGGTAGGTTTCAGAGATTTATTTTGTTTGCCAAAAATGGAAGAAATCTCTCATTTGTTGAGATTTACAAGGGCTCTTTGTAATTTGGTCAAAAGTGATAAAAATAAATGTTTAAACTTCTTCATTTCAACAAGTAGGATAGCACAATGGCCAATTGGTTCCCAGGTAGACACAAAATGCTGGAGTAACTAAGCGGGACAGTCAGCATCTCTGTCTGAAGTAGGGTCGTGACCCGAAACGTCACCCATTCCTTCTCTCCAGAGATGTTGCCTGTCCCGCTGAATTACTCCAGCATTTTGTGTCCATCTGCACTTGAAACCAGCAACTGCTGTTCTGTCCTACACATTTGGTTCCCAGGTTCAGCTCTCTATATGGAATCTATACATTCCACCTGTAACTGCATGGGTTTCAGCTACTTCGGCTTCCTCCCATTTCCCAAAGACAGGTTAATTAGCCATAGTAAAATTGCCCCAAGTGTTGGTTAATAATGGGATCTAGGAGGAATTAATTGTGAATATGGGGAGTATAAAGTAGGAATACTCTCAGATTAATTGAATGAGGTACTTAATAGCCAGCACAGACTCAGTTGGTTAAAGGGCCCGTTTCCACACTTTATGACTCCAGAACTCCATGAAGTATGAATTGAATCAAGTGAAATAGAATCTGAACATTATGGACAAGTGCAATTCAACTTTATGATAATAGACAATAGACAATAGACAATAGGTGCAGGAGTAGGCCATTCAGCCCTTCGAGCCAGCACCGCCATTCAATGCGATCATGGCTGATCACTCTCAATCAGTACCCCGTTCCTGCCTTCTCCCCATACCCCCTCACTCCGCTATCCTTAAGAGCTCTATCCAGCTCTCTCTTGAAAGCATCCAACGAACTGGCCTCCACTGCCTTCTGAGGCAGAGAATTCCACACCTTCACCACTCTCTGACTGAAAAAGTTCTTCCTCATCTCCGTTCTAAATGGATGATGTGCTTAAGAATAATGATGCTCGAGATGGATGTGACTTCAATATAATATTGTAGTCTTGGGACAGTCCCAGGGCACTCTGTATGTATATCAGGAGCAGAAGGTGGCCAGGGAGAGAGTGGTTCTCCTTAAAGACCAGATGGGTAATTTTAATATGCAGCTAGGCAATGAGGGTGAGGTCACAAAGAAAGTCAGGTCAAAGAAGGTTATTTGGATAATCTGGAACAGGTCAATAACAAGGAACTAGATGTCATGGAAAGCATTAGGTTTGATAAATCTCCAGGGTTGGATGAGATCTACTCCAGATTGCTACAGAAAGCAAAGGAGTTGGAAACCTGGGGTCCTGACGGATGTCTTTGTATCTTTTGTTGACACATTTGACTACAACCTTAACTCCGAATTGAATTTATAAGGTCATAAGTAATAGGAGCAGAATTAGGCCATTCGGCCCATCAAATCTACTCTGCCGTTCAATCATGGGTGATCTATCTATTTGTCCCTCCTAACCCCATTCTCCTGACTTCTCCCCACAACCCCTGACACCTGTAATAATCAAGAATATATCTATCTCTGCCTTAAAAATATCCATTGACTTGACCTCCACAGTCTTCTGTGGCAATTTCTGCAGGAACAATACATGAGACAAGGGATGTCAAATGGATCTATGTTTGCCTGTTTTGTGGGATCCGCATTTCAGTTCTTCATGGCCTGTGTGCCTTCCTATTTTTCTGTGATATGGGAGTCAGAGAGCTATATAGGCCCTTTGGTCTACCTTGAGCATGCCTACCAAGTTGGCATACAGGGCAAATCCCATTTGCTTGATTTGGCCGATAACCCTCCAAACCCTTCCTATCTTGCAGATCTGCCTAATGTCTTTTCAAAGTTGTCATTGGATTCACTTCAGCTGACAACTTGTTCCAGATACTGACTACCCTCGGAGTGAAAAAGGTGACTCTGAGGTCTCTCCTAAGTCTCTCCCTTTTCACCTTAAGCCTATTCTCTCTAGTTATAGAATAACCTACCTAGGGAAAAAGACTAGGGAAAAAGACTAAAAAGGCAATACGGGGAGAAAAGATGAGGTACGAGGGTAAACTAGCCAATAATATAAAGGAGGATAGCAAAAGTTTTTTTAGGTACATGAAGAGGAAAAAAATAGTCAAGGCAAATGTGGGTCCCTTGAAGACAGAAGCAGGGGAATTTATTATGGGGAACAAAGAAATGGCAGACGAGTTTAACCGTTACTTTGGATCTGTGTTTACTGAGGAGGATACACACAATCTCCCAAATGTTCTAGGGGCCGGAGAACCTAGGGTGAAGGAGGAACTGAAGGAAATCCACATTAGGCAGGAAATGGTTTTGGGTAGACTGATGGGACTGAAGGCTGATAAATCCCCAGGGCCTGATTGTCTGCATCCCAGGGTACTTAAGGAGGTGGCTCTAGAAATAGTGGAAGCACTGGAGATCATTTTTCAATGTTCTATAGATTCAGGATCAGTTCCTGTGGATTGGAGGATAGCAAATGTTATCCCACTTTTTAAGAAAGGAGGGAGAGAGAAAACGGGTAATTATAGACCAGTTAGTCTGACATCAGTGGTGGGGAAGATGCTGGAGTCAATTATAAAAGACAAAATTGCTGAGCATTTGGATAGCAGTAACAGGATCATTCCGAGTCAGCATGGATTTACGAAGGGGAAATCATGCTTGACAAATCTACTGGAATTTTTTGAGGATGTAACTAGGAAAATTGACAGGGGAGAGTCAGTGGATGTGGTGTACCTCGACTTTCAGAAAGCCTTCGACAAGGTCCCACATAGGAGATTAGTGGGCAAAATTAGAGCACATGGTATTGGGGGTAGGGTACTGACATGGATAGAAAATTGGTTGACAGACAGAAAGCAAAGAGTGGGGATAAATGGGTCCCTTTCAGAATGGCAAGCAGTGACCAGTGGGGTACCGCAAGGTTCGGTGCTGGGACCCCAGCTATTTACGATATACATTAATGACTTAGATGAAGGGATTAAAAGTACCATTAGCAAATTTGCAGATGATACTAAGCTGGGGGGTAATGTGAATTGTGAGGAAGATGCAATAAGGCTGCAGGGTGACTTGGACAGGTTGTGTGAGTGGGCGGATACATGGCAGATGCAGTTTAATGTAGATAAGTGTGAGGTTATTCACTTTGGAAGTAAGAATAGAAAGGCAGATTATTATCTGAATGGTGTCAAGTTAGGAAGAGGGGATGTTCAACGAGATCTGGGTGTCCTAGTGCATCAGTCACTGAAAGGAAGCATGCAGGTACAGCAGGCAGTGAAGAAAGCCAATGGAATGTTGGCCTTCGTAACAAGAGGAGTTGTTACGAAGAGGTCCTTCTACAGTTGTACCGGGCCCTGGTGAGACCGCACCTGGAGTACTGTGTGCAGTTTTGGTCTCCAAATTTGAGGAAGGATATTCTTGCTATTGAGGGCGTGCAGCGTAGGTTCACTAGGTTGATTCCCGGAATGGCGGGACTGTCATATGTTGAAAGGCTGGAGCAATTAGGCTTGTATACACTGGAATTTAGAAGGATGAGGGGGGATCTTATTGAAACGTATAAGATAATTAGGGGATTGGACACATTAGAGGCAGGAAACATGTTCCCAATGTTGGGGGAGTCCAGAACAAGGGGCCACAGTTTAAGAATAAGGGGTAGGCCATTTAGAACGGAGATGAGGAAGAACTTTTTCAGTCAGAGAGTGGTGAAGGTGTGGAATTCTCTGCCTCAGAAGGCAGTGGAGGCCAGTTCGTTGGATGCTTTCAAGGGAGAGCTGGATAGAGCTCTTAAGGATAGCGGAGTGAGGGGGTATGGGGAGAAGGCAGGAACGGGGTACTGATTGAGAGTGATCAGCCATGATCGCATTGAATGGCGGTGCTGGCTCGAAGGGCTGAATGGCCTACTCCTGCACCTATTGTCTATTGTCTATTGTCTATTGACTGAGCATTCACTTTTTTCATGCTTCTAATGATCTTGTATACCTCATAAAGTCACTCTTCAGCCTCCTATGCTCCAAATGAAAGAGGTCCCAGCCTATTCAACATCTAATTCAAGCCTGCTAGCCCATGTGACACCCAGGTGAATCTTTTCTGGATTCGTACTTCAGACATATTTCACAAATTCCACCATCCAAGCCCTTCACATGATGAAAGACCGAATAAATATGAAGGAACTTGGAATTTCTCACCAATACTACCCTGTTATTTTTACCGTTATCTGCCAACTCTCTACACATCTGCTCCTCTTATTCCCACTCAATATTGTGGGACATGTAATACAGTCCCATCAAAATGATTATTCCCTTCCTGTTTGTAAGTTCTCCCCATGAAGTCTCACTAAGTATTTCCTCTCTGAGTGTAGTTATCCTTTCCTGATCAAAAGGACATCTCCCCCTCCTCTCTGGCCTGGATCTCTCTCACAGCTGTAGCATTTATAGCCCTGCCCATCTCTCAGCCATGTGTCCATTATGGCTATAATATTTCCACTTCACCAGCCTCTTGATGGCTATGAAGCACCCTTTTCCAATAAGGGCATGAACATTTGATTAATTACAAAGAAACCATACCGACGCCTAAACTTACTCAGAAGTTTAAACAGATTTGACATGTCTCCGAATACTCAAACAAACTTCTACTTTTGTCCTGTAGAAAGTATCCTAACTGGTTGCATTGCGGCCTTCTACAGCAATACCAATGCACAGGAGAGCAAATGCTGCAGAGAGTGGTGTACTGATCCCTGTCCATCTCAAGCACAGCTCTCTTCTCCATCGAAAGCATTTATATGGGACGCTGCCTCAATCAAGAAGGTGGCATCTATTAATGAGAATCCCCACCAGCAATTTGAGTCTTTGGTACACGATTCCTCTAAGGGCTGTAAAAGCAGAGTCTTTGAATGTTCCAAAGGCAAATGTAAATGGACAGCTGATAAGCAAGGGAGTGAAATGTTACTGCAGGTGGGTTGGAATGCAGAACTGAGATTGTAATTACACCGGCTGGAGAAAGCGGTCGGTGTAGGCTTGAGGAGCAAGCAGCCTATTCCTATTCCTAAAGTTATGGTTGAATGAAATGTGATGCTAAAGTCTTCTTTGTTCTCATCTCTCCTGCCTTCCACCTTCAGTCCATTCCATTCACTGCACCTCCTAAAGTGTAGAAGGCAAGGTTTAAATATTATGGATTTACACAAAATGCAGGAAATTTGGGTCTAGACAGGGTCTGAAGAAGGGTCTCGATCCAAAACGTCACCCATTCCTTCTATCCAGAAATACTGCCTGTCCCGCTGAGTTACTCTAGCATTTTGTGTCGATCTTCGGTTTAAGCCAGCATTTGCAGTTCCTTCCTACACTTTAAATATCATATCATATCATATCATATATATACAGCCGGAAACAGGCCCTTTCGGCCCACCAAGTCCGTGCCGCCCAGCGATCCCTGTACATTAACACTATCCTACACCCACTAGGGACAATTTTTTACATTTACCCAGCCAATTAACCTACATACCTGTACGTCTTTGGAGTGTGGGAGGAAACCGAAGATCTCGGAGAAAACCCACGCAGGTCACGGGGAGAACGTACAAACTCCTTACAGTGCAGCACCCGTAGTCAGGATCGAACCTGAGTCTCCGGCGCTGCAATCGCTGTAAAGCAGCAACTCTACCGTGGTGTTGTTTCAAAGTGCCACCCTCTTGTGCATTTGAACCCTTGTTGAATGAGAATACAATGTGGATTGCAGTTTGTACTGCCTGCATGCCACGCTCAAGTCATTAATTATAATGAGCTGGCTGCATGAATTTAGTTTGTAGCCTGTGCCATTGGTTAATGATATGATTATTTTCAGGCATTTGACATCACTTGTGTGTGATGTTGCTTTTTAAAAATATTACTTGAGTTATATTTTTGATTTGATGAAAGCACTTAATTGTAGATGCTTCTACAATAATAAATTTGTACTGTGTTTTGGTCTGTTTTCCTTTATTGCAGCTTGAATTCACTGTCATCCTTTCCACAAAATACTGCCAGCAGTAGATTACTATTAAGCAAGTATGTTTGTGTTTGTGTCTTGTCAAGTGGGAAGTGGAATACTCCACTGGCTAAAACAGGTGCAAGCTTTCTCTTTGGTTACTGCAATTAGATACTTTTTTTAATGCAGGAGGTTATATTGAAATGCAGAAGCTACACTAATATCTTCAATTTTCCTTTGCAGTCACTGAATCCAAAATGGAATGAAGAATTCCTTTTCAGGGTAAGTGATAATAAAGCTCTTAGTTATTTTTCTTTTGATAATAAATGACTGACTCTGTTTATGTGTTCATATAGTGGCTATATAATAGCTCTAGAATGATAAACTCCATGCTTAATGATGCAGACAAAGTCAGTTGAAATGCCACAGTGAAAATGTAAAAATCCAATTAGATCACCAAAATCCCAAAGAAAAGTTTTTTTTTTCAATCTGAGCAACTCAGTTGAATGAAAACCAGTCATTGTACCCAGTTTGGAAAATCATCTTTACATCAGTCTCGACACTTGAGAGAACAAAAAAGGGTTTCACTGCATTTCGGTGCACGTGACAATAAACTGAACTAAATATTGTATATTTTGGTGACAATTTGAATCAATAATATATTACTCCGTTTAGAAGTTCTGTTCCCTCATTGGCATAAAGTCACCATTTTGCTGGTCACTTTAAAACAGCAAAATGTTCAATTTGATTAAGCTTGATTCAACATTGGACAATATTAAGAACAATGAGTGTTCATTTGCCATTTGCACTGGATATGAACCAGAACAATTCCATTCTTACGTGATGCAGTTTTGTAGGCACATTAGATGCAGCACAACACTAAATGTACAGTAAATAATCAGCAAACTAGCCCATGATAGTGCCAAAACCAAATTGTGTAGAGTAACTGTAGTAATGTAAAGTCCATAGTGGTTTGGTATCCAGTTGGAGTCGTGAAGTGACCCTGGAGTGATTCCAAACGAGAAGACCCATGTTTGGCTCTTTCTTCTAATTCCTGATATTTCTGTTCTTGATCGTCACTGTGGTCAATGCTGCAGCAACTCCACACTACCTTTCTACAGAGCAATGGAATAAAGACCAGTCATGACAGATGACACTCCTCTTGAAGCTGTTCATTTGGCTTTATCTTCCAGTGACAAGTGTTTTGTGGACTAATTTACAAATTCCACATGATGGCTGAGCATTAATATTATAAATAGGTTGTGAGGACGTGAATGGCCAGGATTTTCTAAAGGGCAAGAGAAGTACTTTGGCACAAATCTAAATGTTGAAAGATTAATTGGGGTAACCTGAATTTGTAAAAATTAAACGGGTTAAATTTGATAAGATGAGGAAGCATGGATACAGTTAAGGCAAGGCAATAATGGGAAGCTGACCCAAAATTAAGGAGGTTAGCAAGGAGTAGCAAGAGGTAGAAATCTTTGCTGAAAACAATGACCAAGAGAGAAAAGAGTTAAAAAAAACCCCACTCTTATAAATAACATCACAGCAATGTTGGTTACTGCGGGTCAGTGAACAAATAATTGAGTGCTCATAAATGATAGGAGCAGAATTAGGTCATTCGGCCCATCAAGACTACTCCACCATTCAAGCATGGCAGATCTGTCTTTCCCTCTTAACCCCATTCTCCTGCCTTCTCCCCATAACCACTGACACCCGTACTAATCAGGAATCTATCTATCTCTAGACTAGAAATATCCATTGACTTGGCCTCCACAGCCTTCTGTGGCAATGAATTCCACAGATTCACCAAAGAAATTCCTCCTCATATCCTTGAATTTCACATCTGACCAAAGAAATTCCTCCTCATATCCTCCTCATATCCTCCTCAATTCCTCCTCATATCCATGAATCTCACATCTGACCAAAGAAATTCCTCCTCATATCCTTCCGAATTTTGAGGCTATGACCTCTGGTCCTTGACTCTTCCACTAGTGGAAACATCCTCTCCACATCCACTCTATCCAGGCCTTTCACCATTCAATACATTTCAATGAGGTTCCCCCCTCATCCTTCTAAACTCCAGCAGTTGGTGGCCCAATGCCGTCAAACGCTCATCATTTGTTAACCCACTCATTCCTGGGATCATTCTCGTAAATCTCCTCTGGACCATCTCCACCACCAGCACATTCTTCCTCAGATAGGGGGCCCAAGATTTCACAGTACCTTAATTGGTACATGTGACAATAAAGTACCCTTGACCTTGAAACCTTGAAATTGCTCACAATACTCCAAATGCAGTCTGATCAGTGCCTGCAAAGCCTCAGCATGATATCCCTGTTTTTGTATTCTAGACCTCTTTAAATAAATGTAAGCATTGTGTTTGCCTTCCTTACTTCCGATTCGACTTGCAAGTTAACTTTTTAGGAATCCTGCATCAGCACTCCCAAATACCTTTGCAACTCCGATTTCTGAATTCTCTCCCCATTTCGAAAATAGTCTACACCTTTACTCCGATTACCAAAATGCACGACTCCACACTTTGCTGCGCTGTATTCCATCTGCCCACTCTTCCAATATGCCCGTCCTTCTGCAGAGTCCGTGCTTTCTCTACACTACCTGCTCCTCCACCTCTCTTCATTCCATCTGCAAACTTGGTCACAAAGCCTTCAATCTCCTCATCCAAATGATTCATATATAACGTGCGGAATAGCGGCCCCAGCACCGACCCCTGCGGAACTCCGCTGGACACTGGCAGCCAACCAGTAAAAGGCCCCTTTAGAACAATGCTTTGCCTTCTGCCATCCAGCCAACCTGCTATCCATGCTAGTGTCTTCCCTTTGATACCATGGACTCTCATCTTCTTCAGCAGCCTCACGTTCGGCGCCTTATCAAAGGTGAAAATCTTCTGAAAATCTAGATAAACAACATCCACAGACTCTTCTTTGTCTGTCCTGCTATTTACTTTCTCAAAGAATTCCAGCCGATTTGTCAGGCATGATCTCCCTTTTACAAAACCATGCTGACTTCGGTCTATTTTATCATGAACTTCTAAGTACTCTGAAACCTCATCCTTTATAATGGACTCTAAAATCTTACCAACTGAAGTCAGGCTGACCAGCCTATAGTTTTCACTCTTCTGCATTGCTCCCTTCTTGTACAGCAATATCATGGCACTTGCATTAATAGAAGGAAAAGAGTACACAGATTTACCCTTTGATGGTAGCTCTTCAATACTGCCACTAGGGTGGAGTGCAAAGCAATAAATAATATTGTGAAAGTCTTTTAAATTAAGACTTGTATTGAATAGCTTTCGCGTCTTTTCCCCAAATTACTTCCTTTCTTGCCTTTTCCCTGGATTCATGAGTGAAAAGAGAAAATTCCATGTTTTGGCTGGAAATCTATTCTCAGCATCAAAAATCAAGCTTTGCTATACAGTTGTTTACTGAGCTGAAAGTTTGTAGGTATTGCAGACACTGTCAGTGCTCTTGGAAGCTGGAATAATCACTTGGCACCTGGATGTATTCTTTTTACCTTGGACTTTGGAATTTTTGGAAATCTTTCAAAGAAAGAAATAAGGGGTAGAACGTTGTCCTTGCTCACCTGTGCCAAAGGCATAGTATTGAGCAACATTGTACTCTACACCTATGAGATAAATATATTGATATGAGCAGAGGTCATGTTTCAGACATCGACTAGAAAGCTCAGCTGCTTAAGTGTTCAATTTAGCTGATCCTGCGCCACCATCAAAGTCTACCGTTCTAAAAGATGGGTGTCAATATTTGAGTTTGTATTGAAAATGACAAGTGAGAGAAGTTGACTGGAGTGTGATATTGTCCCCAGTAGTAATATTAATTACATAAATTACAGGTTAATCCCCAGAATCACAGGCTGCTGTTTGAAGTCTTCGATGAAAACCGCCTGGTGAGTAATGTGAAAATGTTTTGTTCAATTTTGGTAGATTTTGAGAAGGCTAATCAACTTTGCTGGCAATTTTGTTTGCATAGGCAATGTTTTGGCAGGATCTTCTTTCTGGTTTATTTGGTTTATTGGTAAAATATCATATTGTTTATTTCTTAATTTAATTCGTTTACAAATTACCATGGTTTTAATTTACTCAAGCACTTGCTTCGATCTCTCTTCCAAGGAGGGTATGGAGAAGGGGGAGAAAAGCTATCAGAAAACTTTAATGTGCAGGAAGGAACTGTGGATGGTAGTTTATACCGATGATGGACAAAATGCTGGAGTAACAGCGGGTCAGGTAGCATCTCTGGAGATAAGGAATAGGTGACGTTTTGGGTCGGGACCCTTCTTCAGACAGAAAACTGTAATGATCTGGATTACATGGCGAACAGTTAACTGGCTATGCTTGTTGTTGATTTTGAAGAAGGGTATCCATTAGGATCCAGTATTCTTCAATGAAAATATATTGCTTTTAGTGATGTAGGTTAGTGTCATCATGGCAGGTTTTCTAACATCCAGCAACACTGATGTCTTCAAGGTGACAGCAGCCAATCAGCTTCAAAAAAAGTCTTAAACAGCAATCATGGAAGAAAAATAAACACCATTTTTGCAAGCATTTCTAACTATTTTGCAGCAGGCCAAATTAAGTTTGGAATGAGTACAATGCTGAATTGCCGCAAATAAATACCAATGTTTTTATATGAAATTCTTTGGGGTTTAAATATTTATCTGAGGACATTACAGCCCACAACGAGCTGGGCTTTTCTCTGTAAGGTCAGTGTGATTCGACAAAACATTTACAGCATAGTTTACCGTTTAAAAACTCATCGGCACTTTGTGTAACACATTTTACAGCAATTCTGAGAAACCTTGAAGTTTCATTGGTTCAGCCCCTTGAAAGTGCGGTTGTGACAAAAGGAACCATTTCTTGTGCAGGTCACAAAAGCTTCAGCATTTTCCTGAATGGTCAGATGTCCATAAGTTTCCACGTCAAGATTATCACAGTTTTCCAGCTGCAAAACTGGGGCTATAGTTTCAAAGTTATGCTATTCGATAACATGAAAGAAAAAAATTGATTTCTTTGTGAAATGTGTTCAACACTTCAACCTAAATGTATTACATAGCTGTGACATTACATTGCTAGTCCCAAAGGTAGAATAATTTATACTTTGGTGTGTGAGTTGTGACAAGACTCATCCATGGTCTTTCCTGCTTCCATTTCGATGGATTTGTGGTTCAATCATGGAAATAACAGATTAGACAACAGGCAATAGGTGCAGGAGGAGGCAGGAGGAGGAGGAGGCGGCAGGAGGAGGCCATTTGGCCCTTTGTGGCAGCACCGCCATTCACTGTGATCATGGCTGATCATCTACAATCAGCACAGAAGGGGCTCATTTAGTGCTTCACATTCATGACTGCTGTTTACCATAGCAACTTGCTAGTTCTTCCCTGACCTGGTGAATTGGGCATGAGGTCACTCTGGGAGCTGGCATAGACCTGATGGGTTGAAATGGCCTCCTCTTATGTCAGAGAAATGCCAGACGGAAATTCTGTCATGAAAGCCAGATTGTATTCCAGACATTATCACATGTTGCATATGACATTTTCACTCATCATTCTGTTGCTCTTTCCTTTTTACTAGTGATCCATGACCAAGGAGTAGCCTTCTACTATCTATGACACTTCATCATTGTATGCACTTTTATCCCCTCAGCCTTTATGCCCAAAGAATATAGTCCTATTCTTTAAGATCTATCCATGTATTTGCCATTGCTCATCTCGGGAACAATTTTCTTTTAGGCTATTTCTGGACCCCCATTAAACCCCCTCATGTCCTTCCTATAATGTAGTGACTTAGAATTGAACACAATATTCCAGCTAAGGCCAGCCCAGTGTTGTAGAAAGACCTGTAATGACATCCCTGCTTTTATAATTTTTGTCTGATAAAGCAGATGTCCTACCACGATGTATGCACACATATCCACAGGTCCCCCTGTTCTTTTATCTCTTTCGGAACAGTATTGTGTTTTTAAATTTTACTTCTCACGACCCAAATGCATCACCTCGCCCTTTTCTGCAAATTCAACTTTATCTGTCACGTTTATATCTGTTCCTGAGCCTGCCTACTTCTGGATACAATTCATCACTAATCCCCTAACAGTTGGCAAACTGCCAAGTATTCTCCTGTCTACACATTCAGTAGTTATGACTTTCACGTCCAAGTCAAGAACATTAATATCGGTTTTTTTAATGGCCCCAAAGCCACTCACTAAGGAACTCCATTATTCATCCTCCTCCTCCTCTTGTGGATGAAAGGAACAGCAGACGCTGATTTACAAAGACGACACAAAGTACTGGAGTAACTCAGCGGGTCAAACAGCATCTCCGCAGAACATGGATAGGTGACATTTTGAATTGTCATCCATCTGTCCTTTCCAGAGATACTGCCTGACCCACTGAGTTACTCCAGCACTTTGTGCCCTTTTGTTTCCTGTCTTTGACTGGTTATCTGGTCAGCTTCACATCTATGCTGGCAATGTTTCTTTTGTGCACTGTGCCTCAGCTTTGCTGACAATGCTGTTATGTGGCACTTTATCAGCATCCTTCTGGAAGTCCATTTTCACCACACCAGCTGCTTACCCTCATCAACTCTACCTCTTAGCGCACTGCAAAATTCTATTAAATTGGTTAAACACATTTCCCTTAACAGATCAATGCTGGATGCCTTAGTTCATTTCCCTGCAGAGAACAGGAGAGTCCTGTCTCAGACTGATGTCGCACAAAAACTTTCCACAACTGATCTGTTATAGCTGAGCTTTATCGCAGAATTCAGCGATGGTTGACTCCCTCCATCCTTGCGCACCATATCTAAAGATCGTGTGAAAAGATTTTAGTCAGTGCCCCTGCTGTCAGCCTTCTCTTCCCTCTATTCAAAGAAGGCAAATAATTTTATTTTCACAAGTTCACAAGTTATAAGAGTAGAATTAGGCCATTCAGCCCATCGAGTCTACTCCGTCATTCAATCATGGCTGATCTCTGCCTCCCAATCTCATTTTCCTGACCTCCCCATAACCCTTGACACCCGTTCTAATCAAGAATTTGTCTTTCTCTGCCTTAGATTAACTACCCTCCGATTAAAGAAGATCCTCCTCACCTTTCTAAAAGAGCGCCCTTTAATTCTGAGACTATAACCTCTGATCCTAGACTCTCCCACCAGTGGAAACATCCTTTCCACACCCACTCTATCTATGCCTTTCATTATTCTGTAAGTTTCAATGAGGTCCCCCCTCAACCTTCTTAACTCCAGCGAGTAGAAGCCCAGTGCTGTCAAACCCTTTTCAGAAAGTGAATTATTTTTAAAGTGGTAATCAGAGAGTTAAATGTTACAAAACATTTGTTCATCCTCAACCGTGTTCCGAGAATTTCCAGTACATTTACTGTGGGAAGTGTGTTGAACTAAATATTATTAGCCTGCTTCAGGAAGTGGCCTTGTGGAATTTAACAATGGTTCGATATTGATGCGGGTACACACGGGAAATTTGAAAAGGCAATTATTCAACACTTGAAATGATGCTTTACAGATTTATCGCTTTTACTTGCATTTATGATCTGCGAGGGTAAAAACACACCTGTATTTAACCAGCATGCAATGCTTGACTTGCAGAATGTTGATGTCAGTGGAATGCCAATCACCTAGAATGGCACAGTACAAATTCAATGGAAAATGAGGTGCTATTGATTCTTTATTTATTACACACTGTATGTTCTTTGCATGCATTTAGACTTCAAATATTATGTGGTTTACGCTTGAGAAAGAGAAGTTTATCTTGGGCCCTTTCAAACTATTTTCATGTTCCTTCCTCCATCTCTTTATTCGTTCACAGTGATGTAATCTTAATTCAAGGAAAACAAACATACCAACCGCAATGAGCAGAAAGTTAGCTCAGAAACAGAAAGATAATGTTTTAAATGCAATATTGATGATGTAGTGGCAGCCAAAAGTGAATGGAAGACAAAACCACTTAATATATGAGGAAGGAAAGTTGTCTTCAGTACTTCTACATGCCTACTGTAGGAGACAGCACAAAACTGTTCTCATTGAAGCTGTGTCTGAAAATCTGATGTTACTGGAGTAGGCAGTCATATATTTATTTTTATTTTGGATTTTTTAAATTTGATCCATTATCAGTTTAGGTTGAAGGTCATTTTTACTCTAATAGGTGCACTACTTGGTACTTCCTTCTACTTGGTAACGTTTAGAATTAAGGCCAGAATGAAACACACATTTCTGTCTGGAATGCCTGTGCATTATTTGGGGTCAAATCTAACCAATGATCCCTGGCATTCTCTTCCTGAAGTCAACAATCTGCTCCTCAGTCTTGTAAAACATTGAGAGAGAGCGAGAGAGCGATTGTTGTTCTGGCACTGTTCAATCAGATTACGGGAGAAGGCAGGAGAATGGGGTTAGGAGGGAGAGATAGATCAGCCATGATTGAATGGCGGAATACACTTGATGGGCCGAATGGCCTAATTCTACTACTATCCCTTGTGACCTTAGCAATTTTTCTCCTATGTTCCAACTCATCGCTGCCCATTATTTTGCCAACAACAGTGACATTGTTCCCTAATTTAAAGATGGCATTGTAATAATGTCCAGCTACACTGTCATGGGCATAGAGAAAATAGAGCAGGGGACGGAGCACACAGCCTTGAGGTGCTCCTGTGTTGATTTTATCGAGGGGGAAGTGTTGCCGGTGAGCATTCCCATTTGAAGGAATGAATTTGAAAATATTCTCCGTTAGTTTTGGTAAAAGCCTGAAGTTTATGATTGTACGATGGTAATGATGCAATGAACAGGGAGGAACACTGTACATTTAAAATCTCATTTCAAAAATCTGACATGGTGAAAATATTTTCTGACCTTTCTGAGTGCGCTGTTGGTTGCAACATAATAAAGCTTATGACATAACTTTGCATTTTCTTATTCTTGTCAACTGTGTTTTACATGCAATACTGTGGCTTGTTTCCTTCAGCATCACCAAGCCTTCTTTCATATTTTCATTCCTGAAAACATAGCAAATAAATATTGGCCGTGCACTATTCTATACCTGTAGAAGTTCAAGAGAGTATTCTTTGACGTACCGAATCTCCTCAATCTTCTAAGAAAGTAGAGTAATGCTGGTTGGTCGGTTATTCGAGTCACCCTTTAGTAGGAGAAATGAGGGAATTGATGAGCTAGTGAGAGGGGAATATGTCTTGAAATAAAGCTAATTGGAATACACTGAGAGACACCATAGATTGAATAACTTACGTTCTAGAAAAGTAAGTGAATTCTTGATTCGTAAATGTATCAGGGGTTGTGGGGAGATGGCAGGAGAATGGGGAAAGAGGAAAAAATAGATCAGCCATAGACAATAGACAATAGGTGCAGGAGTAGGCCATTCGGCCCTTCGAGCCAGCACCACCATTCAATGTGATCATGGTTGATCATTCTCAATCAGTACCCCGTCCATGCCTTCTCCCCATACCCCCTGACTCCGGGTTGAGTGGTAGAATAGACTTGATCGGCTGAATGGCCTTATTCTCCTCCGATCACTTATGAATTAATGTGAAATGTGATCTGAGAAATTATCCTGGTTCCTGATCCAACCATCTGCCTATCAACCCCCCCTCCCCCTCCACACACGCAGGAATGCACGTGCGTACACACGCACACACTCAACTGCATCCTCCTATCACCTGCCAAGCTTTCCCTGCCCTTCCTTTCTTTCAGCTTTCTTCCCTTCCCCACCCCCACCGCAATCAGTCTGAAGATGAATCCAGACCCGAAACATTACCTATCCATGTTCTCCAGACAAGCTGCCTGACCAACTGACTTATCCCAACACTTTGTGCCTTTTTTTGTAAACTAGTGTCTGCATTTCCTGATGTCTACTGGTTCTTGGAATGCCAGGTTGTTGAGAGCACGAGATCTGTGTACTCTACGGGTTTGAAGAACGAGAGGTGATCTTATTGAAGCACCAAAATTTTTAACCAGGCTTGACAGGACGGCCGGAGGAGATTGTTTCTGCAGCTGGAAAATCTAGAACTAGGGGTTGCAGTTTCAAACTAAGGTATCGAATAATTCGGACTGAAAGAGGGAGAAATGTATTTATGCAGATGATGGTCAATCTTTAGATTTCTCAACCCCCAGAGGAGTATGAAGGTCCAGATATTGATTTCACTCAAAGCAGAGGTGGGCAGGTCTCAGGATATAAAGGGAAAGTGCAGGATGTACAACATCAGTGCTATCAGGATTTTCAATTTCAATCCCCTTTTCAGGACTCGGGAATATTTTACTTAAACAATGTTAGAATTTTTTACAGTTTTAATCATGTTAAATTTTGATTGTACATAAATTCATGACCCATTTCTAACATGGAGATGTTAGTTTTTTGCCTTTTGTACAAAAAGATGCTGACATGATACATTTGTAATAGCTGGTTTGGAGTTGCCGTGGCAGCTGCTCAGTTTGTCAGGTGGTTCATGTGGAAGGCAGTTCATGGGATTTGGCGATGCTCTCACTTGTCTCAAAACAGAGTTGTTTGTGCCAATCGTGATATGTGGGGAAACTTGAGATGTTCTCTCTGGAATTCTGGAGTCATCAACAATTGTAACGGCTTGATTTCTCAGGCTTAGCCCATTTGCAGGCCAGCGTTAACAAAGCACCAGATTTTTTTCAACAACTTTTTATTAAAAAAAAAAATTATTATATGCCAGAGCGAGGGGAGTTAAAGTGGTTAATCAGCAGGAGCTCCAGCAGGCCCTCAATATCAGCAAGACAAAGGAGATTATGATTGACTTCAGGAAGCAAAGCAGTACCCACACCCATTGATGGGTAACTTCAAATTCCTAGGAATAAATATCACCAGTAATATGTCCTGGACCAGTCACATCAAAGCTATGGCCAAGAAAGGACACCAACATCTCTACTTCCATAGAAGGTTTAGGATGTTCGTCATGTGGCGGTGACACGGTGGCGCAGCGGTAGAGTTGCTGCCTTACAGCGAATGCAGCGCCGGAGACTCAGGTTCGATCCTGACTACGGGTGCTGTACTGTAAGGAGTTTGTACGTTCTCCCCGTGACCTGCGTGGGTTTTCTCCGAGATCTTCGGTTTCCTCCCACACTCCAAAGACGTACAGGTATGTAGGTTAATTGACTGGGTAAATGTAAAAAAAAATTGTCCCTAGTGTGTGTAGGATAGTGTTAATGTGCGGGGATCGCTGGGCGGTGCGGACTTGGTGGGCCGAAAAGGCCTGTTTCCGCGCTGTATCTGAAATATGAAATAATAAATATGAAAATGCCACCTTCTCATTGTTTCCGATTTTTTTTTTAACATCAAAATGGGTATGAACACGATTATTTGTAATGCAAGTTAAATAGTTGAGTGCTGACTGTCAAGAGTTTTAATTATGGAATCATGGTTCTCAGCCTATATTTTTTTTCTATGAAATCAGACTGCACTCAATTCACCTTGTATGCCACTTTCACATACCCAAAGGTATAGAGTGAAAAATAAAATGTTGTTTCCTTCGCAATTTCAAGCCCGTTGTATCCGGAGTAACCAATGCTGCTTTGAACTATGCCCATGTGTAACCCATCTCCACCCAGCTGCTCTTGACACTGTTAAATGCTCTTGGTTAATTAGTCTGTAGGAATTGTGTAATGAGAGAAGCATGATGCTCCACCTTTCTTGCAGTTGCAAAGATAGGCGAGAGAGAAAGAGAGATCAGCCGTGATTGAATGGCGAAGTAGACCTGATGGGGCAAATGGCCTAATTCCGCTTCTAGAACTTATGAACTTATGAAGTTATGAACATGCACAGTTAATCTTTGTCACATGCCAAAGATAGTCTATAAGAAATCTTTTAATATTTACTATAAATTTAGATCTGTTGTACATATTATTCTGCATCTTGTCGGTTCATAAGGTCATAAGTCATAAGTGATAGGCACAGAGATAGGCCATCAGCCCTTCAAGTCAACTCCGCCATTCAATCATGGCTGATCTGCCTCGCTCTGCTAACCACATTCTCTAGCCTTCTCCCCATAACCTCTGACACCTATACAAAGCAAAACTCTATCTATCTCTGCCTTAAAATATCAACTTACTTGGCCTCCACAGACTTCTGTGGCTAAGAATTCCACAGATTCATCACCGTCTGACTAAATAAATTTCTCCTCATCTCCTTCCTAAAAGAACGCCCATTAATTCTGAGGCAATGACCTCTAGTCCTAGATCCACTAATGGAAACATCCTCTCCACCCACTCTATCCAAGCCTTTCACTGTTCTTTATGTTTCCCCCCTCATTTTTCTGAACTCCAGTGAGTACAGGCCCGACAAACGCTCATCATAGGCTAACCCACTTATTCCTTGGATCATTCTTGTAAACCTCCTCTGGACCCTCTCCATAGCCAGAACATTCTTCCTCAAATATGGTGCCCAAAATTGCTCACAATATTCCTTATAGAGCCTCAGCATTACATCCCTGTTTTTGTATACAAGCCCCCTTGAATTAAATGCTCGCATTGAGCTTGGTTTCTTTACTACCGATTCGACTAGCAGAGTAACTTTTTGGGAATCCTGCACCAGCACTCCCAAGTCCCTTTGCACCTCTGATTTCTGTATTCTCTCCCCATTTAGAAAATAGTCTACGCCTTTATTCCTACTACCAAAATGCATGATTCCACACTTTACTACACTATCTTCCATCTGCCACTTATCTGCCCACTCTTCCAATCTGTCCAAGTCCTTCTGCAGAGTCCCTGCTTTCTCTACACTACCTGGCCTTCCAACTATTTTCGTATCATTCGCAAACTTGGCCACAAACCCTTCAAATCCCCTCATCCAAATCATTAATATGCAAAGGTTTATACCTTAATTTCACAAAAGAGTTCAGACCGCCAAGCCCATGGCACCATGGTTGATTTAATTGGGGAATGTGGCAGGTGAAAGGGAAATAATGCTGTTGTACTAGGAGCATCATTAGGCAAGGCATTTCCTGCAGCCCTATTTTCAGCAGACATAACACAGACAAAGAAGCATTCTCTATTCCAATTGCCACATTTAACCAATTTGACCTCATCCATCATCAAAGAGATCCCCCTTGTTCTGCATATATAATTCTCCCAACTTTGCAATTTTAGCTTACTTACTCTTGTTGCCAGTTCTGACAAATGGTGATAGACCTCAAATATTATCCCATGAAGAATGTAGCCGAACACAAAAGAAGATGTTTGCAAGGATTGTTTCAAATGTTAAGAGGGAGAGACAATCTCTTTGGGACCTGCACACATCTGGGTCACATTTAGGTTAAGGATGAAATGTTTGTCAATCTATTCAGAGGAGGTGGAAATGAGAAAACTTGTTGCAGGTTGTCTAATCTCCAGCACATATGAAGTAGCAATGAACATAATTTTGTTCTTTGAGCTTCTCTGCCACTCATTTTGATCACATCTGATTTGTAATAACCCCATCTACCTTTGTTTTGCCTCCATATTTCTTTGCTTAACAAAATAAATTGTGTATGATCTCTTTTTGCATGATTTCTTTTCATGCTCTGACACTCTCTCACCTTCAACATGTGCCCTCTATTTCATGATTCCCTTACTTTGGGGAAAAAATGACTGACCATTTGGCAGATCTATTCCCATCATGATTAGATATATTTCTGTGGTATTCATTCACAAAATGCTGGAGTAACTCAGCAGGTCAGGCAGCATCTCAGGAGAGAAGGAATGGGCGACGTTTCGAGGTCGAGACCCTTCTTCAGACTGAAGAAGGGTCTCGACATATTTCTGTGGGATCATCCTTCAGCCTGCTGTGCCCCAAGGAATAAAGTCCTAGCTTGCCCAACTTCTACAGCTCAGGCCCTCGAGTCCTGGCAAAATCCTCGTAAATCTTCTCTGCATTTTTTCCAGCTTAATGGCATCAGATGACCAAAGCTGAACACAATACTGCCAGTGTGGCCTCACCAATGTCTTGCATAACTGTAGCAAAACATGCCAATTTTTGTACTCAATTCTCTGACTTCTGATGTCCCACATGCCAAAAACCTCCATCACCTGCAGTGAACTACATACTTGTACTCCTAGATTCCTCTGCTCTATAACACTCCAAGGGTCCTACCATTGTGAAAGTTCTGCCCTGCTTTGACATCCCAAAATGCAACACTTCACACTCATCCCAATTAAATTCTATTTGCCATTCCTCTGCCCACTTGCCCAGCTTTAGACTTCAGAGATATAGCGTGGAAATAGGCCCTTTGGCCCACCGAGTCCACGCCGACCAGCGTTCACCCTGTACACTAACACTATCCTACGCACTAGGGACAATTTACAATTTTTTACCGAAGCCAATTAACCTCCAAACTTGAGATGGACACAAAAAGCTGGAGTAACTCAGCGGGACAGGTAGCATTTCTGGAGGGAAGGAATGGGTGACGTGTCGGGTCAAGACCCTTCTTCAATCTGTTGTTAAATGCATGTTTAGTGTATCTTTATTTTTCAATTACAATCAATCTCAATAATACTTTATTAGACAAGTATGTTTTTTGCAATATATGAGGAATTTCATTTGCCATACAGTCAAAACAATAAAAAGCAATGGGACACACAAAATACATTTTAACATGAACATCCACAACAGTGACTCCTGCGCATTCCTCACTGTGATGGAAGGCGAGAAAAAAGTTCAATCTCTTCCCTCCTTTGGCCTCCAACGGACGGGGGCCTCTAACCTTCCGGGTGACGGGACGATCTTGACTCCCCTAGCCGGCGGCAGGCCTTCCTCGTCGGGGCGATCAAGCTCCAGTATCGGGGGGGGGGGGGGGGGGAGGAGGGATCTCAGCTCCCCCCGCGCCGGGCGATCTACCCCGGGACGGGGCTTGTCGAACCTGATGCAGCTTGGAGCTCTCGACCTGGTCTCAACCCGAGACTGCGAGCTCCTGATGTTAACGTCCGCAGGCCACGGTTGGAGCGTCGATCCCAGGCAAGGAATCGGCTCCAATGGTAAGTCCATGCCCCATGGTGAGGCTCAAAGTCAGTCCCAGGCAAGGCCTCCTGCTCCATGATGTTAGGCTGCAGAGCGACCGGAGATACGATCCGGAAAACAATCGCATCTCCGGTGAGGTAAGGGATTGAAAAAAAGTTTTCCCCTCCCCCCTCCCCCCCCCCCACATAAAACAAACCAGAGAACATTAACACAAACTTTAAAAATTCACCAAAAATAACAATAAAAGGAAAGGACAGACAGACTGTAGGCAAGGCTGCCATCGTGACGCCACCCAGTGGAAATTATGTTTTGTATCGTGTGTGGGGGGGGTACCTTTTTTATCTCTTTCCTCGACAGAGATACGACTTTTTCCATATCGTACCTCTGTCCGCGCTGCGTCCTAACATCGTTGAGCTTGTGGTCCCTTTGCTGGGGATCGGCTTCGGGAGCTCCAACCGCGGGAGCCTGCAGACTTAACATCGTGGAGCTCGTGGTTAGCGACCGATTTCGGGAGCTCCAGCCGCAGGACCTTCGACCACCCCAATCGTGGGAGCTTCGATCGACCCGACTGCGGATGGTTCGACTGCCCCGTGCGCCGGAGAAAAGGAGGGAAGAAGATAAGACTATTGCCTTCCTTCACAGTGCGCTGTGGTGGATGTTTATGTTAATTTTTATGTAGTTGTGTGTCTTGTTGCTTTTTTGGTGTGACTGTATGGCAAATCAAATTCCTTGTTTGTTTTTACATACTAGGCTAATAAACTAATTGCAATAATAAATGGATGTTTTGTTTTTACACAATTAGTCACAACAGACTCGGCAACTTGGGACTGCGCTTCTATTGTGTAGTGAGCTGTCAGCAGCAACAGAATTATATTGCACAATGATGTGTAATATTGTCATACAGCATTTCCCTAGCCACAATTATCTAACCAG
Source organism: Rhinoraja longicauda (assembly GCF_053455715.1). Taxonomy (NCBI): domain Eukaryota; kingdom Metazoa; phylum Chordata; class Chondrichthyes; order Rajiformes; family Arhynchobatidae; genus Rhinoraja; species Rhinoraja longicauda. The sequence goes on from NC_135953.1 coordinate 29,115,908, forward strand.
GAGTTCAACCCTTGTTCAGTGAGGCGAATCGGGGATTGTACAAGGAAAGAATAAAAATGGCTATTATTTTGGTGATGATATAACCTAAGACTCCAATGCATGTCGAACGATTGAATAATCGTATTTCTGAGTGAGCTAAGACAGCCTGAAATTGACAGATTAGAACATTGCTCTCGCTGTGGTCCTCCATATTCAATCTCCAAATGCAGACCAGATTGTCTGCACTCTGGAGTTCTGAAAGAGGTGGCTTTAGAGATTGTGGAGGCAGAGATAGTGATATTTCAAGAATCATTGAGTCATAGAGTGATACAGTGTGGAGACATGCCCTTGGACCCAACTTGCCCACAACAGCCAACAATGTCCCAGATACACTGGTTCCACCTGCCAGTATTCAGTCCATATCCCTCCAAACCTGTCTTATCCATGTACCTGTCTAACTACTTCTTAAATGTTGGGATAGTCCCTGCCTCAACTTCCTCCTCTGGCAGCTTGTTCCATACACTCACCACCCTTCGTGTGAAAAAGTTACCTCTCAGATTCCTATTAAATCTTTTTTCCTTCACCTTAAACCTATGTTCCATGGTCCTCGATTCACCTACTCTGGGCAAGAGACTCTGTACATCTACCCCAACAAATCCTCTCTACACCTTTGTAAGATCACCCCTCGTCCTCCTGCGCTCCAAGGAATAGAGTCCCAGCCAACTCAATCTCTGCATTTTGCTTAGACCCGCTAGTCCTTGTAAATGTTCTCTTTACCTTTTCCAGCTTGACAACATCTTTCCTATAACACGATGCCCAGAACTGAACACAATAATCTAAATGTGGCCTCACCAACGTCTTATACAACTGCAACATGACCTCCCAACTTTTATAATCAATACTCTGGCTGATGAAGGCCAATGTGCCAAAAGCCTTTTTAACCACCCAATGTATCTGCGACTCCACTTTCAGGGAACTATGCACCTGCACTCCTAGATTCCTCTGCTCTACAATACTCCCCAGAGCCCTACCATTCACTGTGTAGGTCCTGCCCAAGTTAGACTTCCCAAAATGTAACAACTCACATTTTTCTGTATTAAATTCCATCAACCATTTCTCAGCCCACTTGGCCAATTGATCAAAATCCTGCTGCAATTTTTCAAAACCATCTTCACTATCTGCAAAACCACCCACTTTTGTATCATCAGGAAACTTGTTAGTCTTGCCCTATATCCTAATAATTGAAATAGATGACAAACAATAATGAGCCCAGCATCGAACCCTGAGGCACACCACTAGTCGCAGGCCTCCAATCCGAGAAATAATCTTCCACCATCACCCTCTGCTTCCTTCCATGAAGCCAATTTTCTATCCAGCTATCTCTCCTTGGATCCCATGCGATCTAGCCTTCCAGAGCAGCTAACCATGAGGAACCTTGTCAAATGCTTTACTAAAATACTCTAAAGCACATCTGCGCCCTCCTTCCTCGCAACATGGACCCACTACAGTTCGCATACCGTCCGAACAGGTCCACGGATGATGCGGTCTCCCAGGTTCTACACACCGCTCTCTCTCATCTGGACAGCCAGGGGGGCTATGTGAGGATGCTGTTCATTGACTTTAGTTCAGCATTCAACACAATAGTCCCCAGCAGACTGGTTGAGAAGCTGCTGGAACTGGGGCTTAGCACCCCTCTGTGTGCCTGGGTCCTGGACTTTCTCACTGCCAGGCCCCAAGTGGTCAGGATGGGGGAACACACATCTAGCTCCCTCACCCTGAACATAGGATCCCCCCAGGGCTGCGTCCTTAGCCCCCTACTGTACTCCCTGTACACACATGACTGTGGGGCCAGGTTCAGCTCAAACTCCATCATCAAGTTTACTGATGACACTGTGGTGGTGGGCCGGATCTCCAACAACGATGAGAAGGCCTACCGGGAGGAGGTGGCTGATCTGGCACTCTGGTGTCAGGACAATAGCCTCCTCTTGAATGTCACTAAAACAAAGGAGCTGATTGTGGACTTCAGAAGGGCTAAACATCCAAGGACCTACACGCCACTGGAGATAAATGGGTCTATTGTGGATAGGGTGAGCAGTTTTAAATACTTGGGAGTCCGCATCGCAGAGGATCTGACGTGGGCAACGCACATTGCCGCACTGGTGGGTAAGGCTAAGCAGCGCCTTTACCACCTTAGACAACTGAGGAAATTCAGAGTGTCTCTGAGGATCCTTCATTGCTTCTACTCTGGGGCTGTAGAGAGCATCCTGTCCGGCAACATTACAGTCTGGTTTGGAAACAGCTCTGCCCAGGACAGGATGGCCCTGCAGAGAGTAGTGCGTTCGGCAGAACGCACCATGGGAACTACACTCGTCCCCCTGCAGGACCTATACATCAGGAGGTGCAGATCCAGAGCAAGCAAGATCATGAGGGACCCCTGCCACCCCAGTAACGGACTGTTCCAGATGCTACGATCAGGCAAACGCCTCCGCTGTCACGCTGCGAAAACGGAGAGGATGAGACGGAGCTTCTTCCCACAGGCCATCAGGACTGTCAACTTTTATAACCCCAGAGACTAAATTTTTGTCGGCACTAATAGTAACTTATTAACTTTATTTATATGCTGTAACTGTAATTCTTTTTGTGCACAACCCGCAGGCATTGCCACTTTCATTTCACTGCACATCGTGTATGTGTATGTGACAAATAAATTTGACTTGACTTGACTTGATAGGTTCCAGGTGATTGGAAAATTGCCAATATTACCCCGCTGCACAAGAAGGGAGCAAAGCAGAATTGGGGGAACTATAGGCCGGTCAGTCTGACTCTGGTGGTTGGTAAGATTTTAGAATCCATTATAAAGGATGAGGTTACGGAGTACTGAGAAGTTCACGATAAAATAGTCAGTATGGCTTTGTGAAGGGGAGTTCTTGCCTGACAAGTTTGCTGGAATTCTTTGAAGAACTAACCAGCAGGACAGGCAAAAGAGAGGCAGTGGATGTTGTTTACCTAGATTTTCATAAAGCCTTTGCTAAGGTGTCACACGGGAGGCTGCTAAGGAAGATGAGAGCCCAGGTATCAAAGGGCAGATACTTGCATGGATATCAGGTTGGCTGGATGGCGGAAGACAAAGAGTGGCAATAAAAGGGGCTCTTTCTAGTTGGCTGCCAGTGACTAGCGAAGTTGCGCAGAGCCCGGTGCTGCCTCTCTTCACATTGTATATTAATGATTTGGATGAGGGGATTGAATGCTTTGTGGCCAAGTTTGCGGATGATACAAAAATAGGTGAAGAGGCATGTTGAATAGAGAAAGCAGGGACTCTGCAGAGGGATTTGGACAGGATGGGAGAGTGGGCAGAGAAGTGGCAGGTGGAATATAGTGTAGCAAACTGTGGAGTCATGCATTTTGGTAGTAGGAATAAAGGCGTAGATTCTTTTCTGAATGGGGAGAGAATCCAGAATTCAGAGGTGGAAAGGGACTTGGGAGTACTGGTACAGAATTCCCCAGAAGGTAATCTGCAAGTCGAAGCTGGTGAGGGCGGGAACAGAGAGATCGGGGATATGAATGTATGGCTGAGGGGCTGGTGCAGGGAGCAGGGATTTAGATTTCTAGACCACTGGGATCTCTTCTGGGGTAGGGGTGACCTGTACAAAAGGGACGGGTTACACCTTAACAGCAGGGGGACCAACATTCTGGCAGGCAGGTTTGCTAGTGTTACACATGTGGGTTTAAACTAGGTAGTGGTGGGGAGGGGTTGACAAATTGGGAATATGAAGATGGAATTAAAGGGGAAGCGAATACAGGAGAAATTGCAAAGGACTCTCGAATGAATGGGAAGGGAAGTTCTAGAAGGGATAAGAGAGTAAGGTCAGGGCCAATTGTGACCAGTATGAGAGGGGAGGTGAATACCGAAGTTAATGTGTTGTATTTAAATGTGCGAAGTATAAAAAATAAAGTGGATGAGCTTGAGGCTCAGTTAGACATTGGCAAGTATGATGTTGTGGGAATCACTGAGACATGGCTACAAGAGGACCAGGGCTGGGAACTGAATATTCAGGGGTACACAACGTATAGAAAAGACAGACAGGTGGGCAGAGGGGGTGGGGTTGCTCTGTTGGTAAGGAATGATATTCACTCCCTTGCAAGGGGTGACATAGAATTAGGAGATGTAGAATCAGTATGGATAGAGATGAAGAATTGTAAGGGTAAAAAGACCCTAATGGGAGTCATCTACAGGCCCCCAAACAGTAGCCTCGACATAGGGTGCATGTTGAATCAGGAGCTAAAATTGGCATGTCGCAAATGTAATGCTACGGTGGTTATGGGAGATTTCAACATGCAGGTAGACTGGGAAAATCAGGTTGGTAATGGACCCCAGGAAAGAGAGTTTGTGGAGTGCCTCCAAGATGGATTCTTAGAACAGCTTGTACTGGAGCCTACCAGGGAGAAGGCAATTCTGGATTTAGTGTTGTGTAATGAACCTGATCTGATAAGGGGACTCGAGGTAAAAGAGCCATTAGGAGGCAGTGATCACAATATGATAAGTTTTACTCTACAAATTGAGGGGGAGAAGGGAAAATCGGAAGTGTCAGTATTACAGTATAGCAAAGGGGATTACAGAGGCATGAGGCAGGAGCTGGTCAAAATTGACTGGAAGGGGGCCCTAGCAGGGAAGACGGTGGAACAGCAATGGCAGGTATTCCTGGGAATAATGCAGAAGTTGCAGGATCAATTTATCCCAAAGAGGAGGAAAGATTCTAAGGGGAGTAACAGGCTCCCAAGGCTGACAAGGGAAGTCAAGGACAGCATAAAAATAAAAGCGAAGAAGTATAACATAGCAAAGAAGAGTGGGAAGCCAGAGGATTGGGACTCTTTTAAAGAGCAACAGAAGATAACTAAAAAGGCAATACGGGGAGAAAAGATGAGGTACGAGGGTAAACTTGCCAATAATATAAAGGAGGATAGTAAAAGCTTTTTTAGGTATGTGAAGAGGAAAAAAATAGTCAAGGCAAATGTGAGTCCCTTGAAGACAGAAGCAGGGGAATTTATTATGGGGAACAAGGAAATGGCAGACGAGTTGAACCGGTACTTTGGATCTGTCTTCACTAAGGAGGATACAAACAATCTCCCAGATGTTCTAGTGGCCAGAGATCCTAGGGTGACGGAGGAACTGGAGGAAATCCACATTTGGCAGGAAAAAGTTTTGGGTAGACTGATGGGAAATCCCCAGGGCCTGATGGTCTGCATCCCAGGGTACTTAAGGAGGTGGCTCTAGAAATTGTGGACGCATTGGAGATCATTTTCCAATGTTCTATAGATTCAAGATCAGTTCCTGTGGATTGGAGGGTAGCTAATGTTATCCCACTTTTTAAGAAAGGAGGGAGAGAGAAAACGGGAAATTATAGACCAGTTAATCTGACATCAGTGGTGGGGAAGATGCTGGAGTCAATTATAAAAGATGAAATTGCGGAGCATTTGAATAGCAGTAACAGGATCATTCCGAGTCAGCATGGATTTACAAAGGGGAAATCATGCTTGACTAATCTACTGGAATTTTTTGAGGATGTAACCAAGAAAATTGACAGGGGAGAGCCGGTGGATGTGGTGTATCTCGACTTTCAGAAAGCCTTTGACAAGGTCCAAATAGGAGATTTGGTGGGCAAAATTAGAGCACATGGTATTGGAGGTAGGGTACTGACATGGATAGAAAATTGGTTGACAGACAGAAAGCAAAGAATGGGGATAAATGGGTCCCTTTCTGAATGGCAGGCAGTGACTAGTGGGGTACCGCAAGGCTCAGTGCTGGGACCGCAGCTATTTACAATATATATCAATGACTTGGATAAAGGGATTAAAAGTAGCATTAGCAAATTTGCAGATGATACAAAGCTGGGTGGCAGTGTGAACTGTGAGGAAGATGCTATGAGGTTGCAGGGTGACTTGGACAGGTTGTGTGAGTGGGCGGATGCATGGCAGATGCAGTTTAATGTGGATAAGTGTGAGGTTATGCACTTTGGTGGTAAGAATAGGAAGGCAGATTATTATCTGAATGGTGTCAAGTTAGGAAAAGGGGACGTACAACGAGATCTGGGTGTCCTAGTGCATCAGTCACTGAAAGTAAAAATGCAGGTACAGCAGGCAGTGAAGAAAGCCAATGGAATGTTGGCCTTCATAACAAGAGGAATTGAGTGTAGGAGCAAAGAGGTCCTTCTGCAGTTGTACAGGGCACTGGTGAGACCGCACCTGGAGTACTGTGTGCAGTTTTGGTCTCCAAATTTGAGGAAGGATATTCTTGCTATTGAGGGCATGCAGGGTAGGTTTACTAGGATAATTCCCGGAATGGCGGGACTGTCATATGTTGAAAGACTGGAGCGACTAGGCTTGTATACACTGGAATTTAGAAGGATGAGAGGGGATCTTATCGAAACGTATAAGATTATTAAGGGATTGGACACGTTAGAGGCAGGAAACATGTTCCCAAAGCTGGGGGAGTCCAGAACCAGGGGCCACAGTTTAAGAATAAGGGGTAGGCCATTTAGAATGAAGATGAGGAAAAACCTTTTCAGTCAGAGAGTTGTGAATCTGTGGAATTCTCTGCCTCAGAAGGCAGTGGAAGCCAATTCTATGGATGCATTCAAGAGATAGCTTAGATAGAGCTCTTAAGGATAGCGGAGTCAGGGGGTATGGGGAGAAGGCAGGAACAGGGTACTGATTGAGAATGATCAGCCATGATCACATTGAATGGCGGTGCTGGCTCGAAGGGCCGAATGGCCTCCTCCTGCACCTATTGTCTATTGTCTATTGTCAAACTCAATCTAGCAATTATTTCGAGAGGGCTTGTATGCAAAAACAGGGATGTAATGCTGAGGCTTTATAAGGTGCTGGTCAGGCTGCATTTGGAATATTGTGAGCAATTTTGGGCACCATTTCTGAGAAAAATGTACTGGCTCTGGAGAGGGTCCAGAGGAGTTTTACACAGGAAGTGTCAGCGCTGTGCAGCAGCTGTGGCTCACCTGAGGTCTGTTTGTCTTTTGTGCTTTTTGTTGTTTTTTGTCTTAATTGTAGTGTTTAGATGTGATGTAGTGTTTTTTGTGGTTGTGTACTATGTGTGGGGGGGGGGAGGGGGGAACTGTGAAATTGTCCCTTCCAAACAGAGACCCGACCTTTTTTTCTGGGTGGTGTCTCCGTTCACACTGCGGCCTGCCATCGGCCAAACACTTGGAGCTGGCGACCTCCAGCTGGGACCACCTGGGGCTCTGGTTCGCAGAGCCTGCGGACCGGACTTACCATCTGCGGAGCTGGCTGCCTTTGGACCACGTGGACATCGGAAGCCCGCAGGGTCCTGGGTGGGGGCCGACATCGGGAGCTCCGGCAGCGGCAGCGTCTTCTCCTGCCCCGAATCGCGGGGCTTGGGTCGGCCCTCTGCGGACCTATCACCATCCGGCGCGGCCTGAAACAAGCCGTGGGATTTTTCTCCGCCTGGCGGGGGCTTCAATGTTGGGAGCCATGACTGCCCCGACGTGCAGCGGCAGCGTCTTCGCCCACCCTGATGTGGCAACTTCATAGCGTGACCACGGGAGAAGACGGCAGGGAAGAGAAAAGACATTCTGGCCTTCCATCACAGTGAGGAGGTGACTGGAGGAGGCTCACTGTGATGGATGTTTCTTTTTTTTGTTTTGTGTTGGTTTGGGATTGTGTGTGTTATTGCTTATTTTTATGGCTCTTATTGTTGGCCTGTGGGTAATGGAATTTTGTCCATAAGACTTGTTTTTTTGGATGACAATAAAGGTTATTCTGATTCTGACAAGAATGATCCAGGAATGAGTAAGTTAACATATGGGACTGTACTCACTGGAGTTTAGAAGAATGAGTGGGGACCTCATAGAAAGGTATAGTATAGTGAAAGGCTTGGATAGAGTGGATGTGGAGAGGATGTTTCCACAAGTGGGAGAGTCCAACACCAGAGGTCATAGCCTCAAAATCAAAGGACGTTCTTTTAGGAAGGAAATGAGGAGGAATTTTTTTAGTCAGAGGCTGGTGAATCGTGGAATTCTTTGCCACAAAAGGCTGTGGAGGCCGTCAATGGATATATTTGAGGCCGAGATAGATGGATTCTTGATTAGTACAGGTGTCAGAGATTATGGGGAGAAGGCAGGAGAATGGGGTTAGAAAGGAGAGATAGATCAGCCATGATTGAATGGTACAGACTTGATGGGCCGAATGGCCTAATTCTTCTCCTATCTCTTATGATCTTATGATCACAAAAGTCTATTTACAGTTTAGTTAGAGAAATGTGTAGTCGTTTCAGAAACATTATATTCATAGTGATGGCTGAGTCCAGCTTAGGAATTCAAAAGATAAGGAAACATTTGCAACAATCTTGAACTGCAAGTGCCTTGTGGATAATTGACCTTGAAATATTACTGAGGTCCCCACTGTTATAGAAGCTTAAGAGAAATGTAGTGTGAATAAACTTAATTAAATGCTGACGTTCATTCTCCTGGGAATGAACACTGAATATACTTACCTCTTCCTTAGGTTTGTTATAATATCACCATTAATACTTCTTAAGCACCATGTTGTTACTTACAGTTCTAATTAATTGCCTAGCTGTGATTGATGGGATATCACAGGAATGACATTAATGGCCCGACAATTCACAGTCTAGAGACCAAATATAATATTTCCTTTTATCTGATGATATAAAATTTTAATGGTAATGTGAGCTATATGTAGGAGTTGATAAAATTTCCAGAAGAATTTTAGCAAGCTGAATGAATAGAAAACAATATGGCTGCTGGAATACCACATGTGAAAATGTGAGGTGAGAAACACAGAAAATAGGTGCAGGAGTAGGCCATTCAGCCCTTCGAGCTAGCACCGCCATACATTATGATCGTGGCTGATCATCCAAAATCAGTACCCCGTTCCGGCTTTCTCCCCATATCCCTTGATTCCGTTAGCCCTAAGAGCTATATCTAACTCTCTCTTGAAAACATCCAGTGAATTGGCCTCCACAGCCTTCTGTGGCAGAGAAAACCACAGATTCACAACTATCTAATATGTAGATAATAATATGTAGGACAACAAATTATGTGTTGACCTTTATTGCCAAAGGAGTTGAATGCTAAAGATGGCTTATTAAAAATATATATATTGGGTCTTGGTGAAGCAGTTTGTTCACCTAACTTAACAAAAACATATAATTTAAATATGGAGGGAATGCTGCAAAAGTCCACTGGTTCCTGGATTCTGAGGTCTGACAAATGAGGAGAGATTAAATTGGGCAAGCCTGTTTTGTTTAGAGTTGAGAATAGAGGTAACTTCATTGAAACAGATCACATTCTTTAGAGGTCTCAATGGTATTGACATGGTAAGATGTTTCTTCTGGCTGGAGTGTCAAGAATTGGGGGTCAGAAAATCACAATAAGGACTCGTTCATGAGGAAATGAGGAGAAATTGCTTCAGTCAAAAGCCCAGCCCAGAATGCTGTGGAGGCTCAACCACAGGCTACATTTAATAAATGGGATTGATCATTTTTAGATATTAGAGGAATCAAGGAATATGGGGGAAGTGCAAGAAAATGTTGAGGGAGAACATCAGCTGTGATCAGGCAGAACGGCAGAGCAAATATGAGTTGCTACCTATGCTGTTTTTTCAATGTTATGACTTTTCCTCAAATTATCACCAAAGAAAAACGTTGATTTGTGATATTCCCTGCAACTTGTTTCTTGCTCTTTATTTTGTATCTTTTACTTCAACCAGATCTAGATTTACTCTGTTTCTCATCTTGACAGCCATTTCCTTATTTTTCTTTAATTTAGGCATGAAATTTATATTATTTTAAATGAAGTCCGTACCTTAAACTTGGAAATAGCTTTGCATGCAGCTAATGTGCTTTGTGAACTTTTACAGTCACTTTTATATTCTCCTCATACGTTACCTTGTGCCAAATCTGCAAAGATTATATGGACTAGAAACTGTTGACAGTAAAGCTCTTTTAATTGGCCATTATCCTGAAGTTTAAGTAAAACCATATTTTCCGAGCTTTCTTGTGACTGAAATGGATCTTCTCTGACAGTTTGAATCAGCTGAATATTTAGTGCTCAAAGCAGCCATAAAATTGTGTTTGGTATAATCATTACATTTATTTTGGTCTTCCATTTTTGAAACTTGACTTTCAAAACTAAAAGCTGTTCACAACTTCGAGTCATCTTTTATGGATTCTGTGAAATGTTGGCTTTGTCAGTTGTGTTTTTTCTTCTCGCGTAAAATCTTTTGGAGAATATTATGCTGTCATGCAAGTAGATTTATTGCAGTAAGTGTAGGCGGCACTGGTCAGCCGCGAGTGTTCTCCTGCTGGGACTACACCCTTTGATGGAAGAGGAGCAGCTGTGAAGGTGCTGTTTCAGGCTCTGGCTGTCTTATTATAAAAAAAATTCTGCTGTGCATTGGAAGGGGAGTTGGGTCATGTGACTCTTAACACCCTACCCCATGTCATACTGCGCGGCAGTACTGATTGCCTTTATCCAATCATGCCTGGAATGCATCATGTCACTTGGGCTATTTCTGCTATCTGTCGCTATCAAGCTTTAGTGCTAACAGTTTGGCAGATGGGACAGTTTTTTCTTGAGGTTACATCTTCGCTTTTTTTTTAATATGCTTCTGGCAGTGTGCTTCCCTCTACTCGTTTCTTGAACTGAACTTTTTCTCCAAAGCTATGGCCCATCGACTACGTCTCTATTTTGGATCGAACAGGAGTAACACGGATCCAGAACTGGGGATGCTGGATGAAGAGAGGGAAAACGATGTCTGCATGACATTCCACACTTTACCAAGAAGAACTGCTGCTCATCCTTTTGAGAACATACCTGAGCCGGTTCCAGTCACTGGATTGCCTTTGCAAGAACGGACCTTCCTGAATCGGAGCTCTTCCATGATCGTCCCTCAGTTGCACGGCAATGAATCCCGGCCCACCAGAAGCTCCTCGATGCAGATCTCGCTGCAACGCAAACCAATGAATGGATGTAATGCCGGAGTCCCAGAGTATCCTGGGCTGCCGTTAACAGGCAGGGGAGTGGAAGTTGGCAGCAATGATAGTTTATTGTCCAGAAGCCGTTCTCTTCCAAGTGTGCCTCTCTGCACAGATGATCCCCCATCCTACAGTGTGGCTGCTGATTCATCACAACAAACCAGTGAAAGTACTCCATCAAATTGCAGAATACGTTGCCGTTTTCCTTTGGAACAAAAGCAAAGTGCATTTGGCCTGGAGGAATTAGCAAACGGGTCTGCCTCTGATATACATGTTGGGGGTGTCAGAATACAGCGGCATTCGCCAACGAGAGACGTGCATCAATTACACTTGTCGCCTTTTAATGGACACCAGAAAGCTGGTGCTTCTGTGACCAGGCGCTGGTCCTTGCAGCATCAGCCTGATGTATCGGGGAACATGGGGAAATCCTGCTTCATTTTGCAGCTTCAGCAACAGCGGGAAGGTTTGCAAAATTCGTGGATGGATTTAAAAACTGGGCGAACCAGCACAAGGAGGGAAAATGCCGCCAGGTTTCCACATGTCCGGCTGGGGCGAAGCACTTCAGCCTCCTTACCAGTTAAAGGAAACGCTGAATGTTTTGACATGGCTGATAGGGAGGAAGTCGCTGGAACTGCAGTTGGGGAAAACAATCTTGAAATGCTACGTAGCAGTTCATTGGAAACAATACCTCAGACACCGTCCCGCAAGTTTCAAACTAGACAGGAGCATAATCAGAGGCAGCCCCATGTTCGAATTCTTTTAACCCGAGGACATGGAGAAAAAGCTGAAGGCTCAATGAAGGATGATGGTGGCTGTGTTCATAGAAGAATGAATTCAGTCACCAGAGAGAACTCTGTGGTATGTGAGCTGTTCAAAGTCATGCTTGTCAATTAAGTTAGATATGTGGGGCTCTATTTTGAGCATTCAAGCTTGGAAACTGGAGGGGGGGGAGGGGGGGTGGGGGTGGGGAACACCAATACATTTGGCCTTTTCAGCATTAGCCTCTGAGTTTCTTTCAGGTTAAAACTCATCTCCACTCACCATTTTCTTGGGGCCTTGCCCATTATCTCCCCTCTGCACTGAGACTAAATTTACTAGTCTGCTCACATTCGTATCTTTGCTGTTGATTCTACTTCAAAAAAAATCTTGCTTTTTTTTTTGGTGAATGCTGACAGCATAAATCTGCACCACAGCTCGAAGTTATTGAAATAAACAAGAGTTATAAAGGTAGAAAATAGAATGCTGAAATAGAATGACAATTAATGGGTTCTAGTTTATTTTAATCACCTCTGGTTTGTATGGCTGAAGAACGAGCCCGATTTAGTTTTCAGAAGCTCTAGTGATGTGTTTCAAAACAAGACTTTGGTCCGTTCGTGGATTACACTGTGTGCCTCCCGCTGTGAAAGCAAGCTTGAAATAATAGATGTTGGCCTTTAATGCCTGTCTGTACGCTCCCTAACAGTGAAATATGGTATAGAAAGACAGCTGCTAACCAGTGGGCTACTTTTACCCCATGATGTATTTCTATCTTCGTATTTAAGTTTGGTCGATGAAACTGAAAAGGTTGTGAAATGTGTAAACAAGCAAGCAGGATTAATTTACTGCTACAAGTCAGCACTGAGTTTCCAAGCACCAAACATTTCAAGATTATTCCCATCATTGGAGTTTGCAGTCTGCAATTAATCTGAGACATGACTTGTCTGGTAGCAGGTGTCATTCCCTTATTTATCTCAAGTGAAAACACTCATTTTGCTGTCTGCTGGCTTTGATCCACAGATGATTTGTGGCTGGAAATTTTTTTTTCCCACTTTTCTATTTAATTTAAAGGTACTGAGATGTTGCTTGAAGGCAGATGTTCATTTTAATTATTTTTACCACTTCACATGTTAGAAGAGTGAGAGTGAGAGAATGAAACGCTGAGCGAGCAGTCCATGTGAGCAACCCATTTACTTGTTGTCAAACAATACTTCATAATGTCGTGTATTTCAACTGAGTGGAAATAATGAAACCTTGAGGTGTGAAATTTGGGGAGAACAGTGCTTTTAGTTCCAAGAAGCCTATTAACGCATGACCCATCTGAATTGCCAGAAATATGTGTATACCACCATATACATTCTAACGCTTCTCTGATCTCTCGAGGGTTCTAAACTGTTATTCTTTGCTTCTGTTTCCCCCTAAAGTCGCAAGTGTTGCAGCAACAGTCCATTTGTGGTTGTGTTGACTTAACTGGAGGTTTAATGCTTTGGATCACCCTGAGAATCTGTCTGGAGCCATCTAAATCCAGCTGAGGAAACATAACCAGGCTATTACGACTGTGTGACCAGTCAACAGAGGGTGTTTTGGAGTCTGCTGTTGCTAGCTAGCTTCATATGCTAGCTGACCGAAACTTCCAGCTTCCTTTGGAGACAGACAGTTTACAGAGGGGCAGAGCCACAACGATGATCACGCTTCATTTTAAGGTTTAAAAATTATTCAACATTTTCTTCAAAGGGAGAATTCTTTCAGAATATATTTCCTTTGGGTTTGGTAAATAATAATGAGCAGTTTGCTTTAATTTTTGTTAGATTTATGAACAAGCATGTACTGAAGTCTCCCTTTGATACTTTGCATAATGTCCAAGTGCAACATAATTCCAAAAAATAACTTTAAATCGCAACATCAACTTTGCCAATTTGTCATAATTTTCACTTCAAATAAGTTTATTGTTTACATTCTAATATCCAGTAATTGTCCCGATTCTGACTTTAGGATAGGACTGATTAGATTTTTCTTATTCTTTGTTCAGTGTCTGCTGGAGTGAAATTCTATTTAGGTTCTTTGCAGTTTTCACCTTTTGTTTGGAAACAATTTTCTGACTTGATTGTGGTTCAAGTAAATCCTGAACTATCCTATCTGTTTAAAAAAAAAATCTCACATGGAAGAGCATAACTTAAGTTATACACAAGAAATAGTAGAACAAGACTGCATTTTCCATAGAGCTGCCTCATGTCAATAAAGTGCTCTACTACCACATGATGTGCACTTTTCTGCCCAGTGCCCCTATTTTTTTTGTGGGGGATTCTGTTGGTGCCCAAAAATCCATACGTTTTGATGCAAAATGTTTTAATTGACTGAGTGCCCATTGTCTCCTCGTATAAAGATGTCCAAGAATTCACTCTTCACTATTCTCTGTGAAGACAGCGTGGAAACAAAGAAGTGCAGATGCTGGTTCAAAATGCTGGAGTACCTCTCAGGCCAAGGCATTATCTCTGGAGGGAAAGGATAGGATGATGTCTCAGGTCGGGACCCTTTTTCAGACTGAAAGTAGGCGGTGGGGGAGAGCTGGAGGTGAGAAAAGGCTAGGACTAATCAGGGCCAGCAACAATAGTCTTCTGGCAGGGAGGTGCCGTGTTAGGCTCATTGTTGGCTCGGGAAGGTGTGATCTCCAGGGATACAATGTGGTGAACTGTAGAGTGGAGAAAGGGGCAAGTGGGGAGGAGAGGAGAGGGGGGTGTTAGAAGTTACTTAAAATTAGAGAATTCATCGCTCATACCGCACAGTTGTAAACTACCCAAGCAAATTATTTTTACTCTTCAAACCTCCCACCCTCCCCCATCCCCTACTTTCAGCCTGAAGAAGTATCGTGACCCGAGCTGTCACCTATTCCTTTTCTCCAGAGATGCTGCCTGATCCGAAGAGTTACTCTAGCACTTTGTGTCAACCTCTGTGAGAATAGTTCTCTGAAAAAGTTAGGCGTTACCTTCTGTCTGCGCCTTTGGTTCTAATCTGTCCAAGGTGAACAGCTTCTCAGCATAAACCCTGCTGTGCCTTCTCAAAATTTTGTACATTATAAAGAGATCAGTTTTCATTTTATTAAATACTTACACCACCTTGTCTTGTGGGGCTGCCTATACTTTGACTCGGTTAAGTGATGCTAAAGTGGGTGCATCCTTCCTTTGGGATATATTCCTGAAAGAAACACATTATTCCATATCTGACCTCACTTAAACCTGATATCGAGGCTCACTTCAGCACGCTTATAATAAAGTCTAATGTATTAGTAGCCTTCCTAATTACTTGTCCAGTTTGTGTTTGTTTCTATGATTCATAAACCGGGAGTCCAAAATCCCTCAGTATACTAATAGCCCCTGTTTATGTTCTGCTGTCCCACTCTCGATTCCTTCCCACCAGACGATTGAGGTTCACAGACTTGGTCGATATGTGAAGCGTTAGTTCAAATAATTGAAACTGGATTCTGCTTCTTTTTTTTAAATACCTTGTTTTGTTGGTCAATTTAGTCTTGGGACTCTTGAGTGAACTACAGGTCCACGATTTGCTAATGGCATTGTTCGTAATTTGAGTAGGTCACACACACTGATTCCTTCAAATGTAGACATTTATTTAGCGGAATTTGATGCAGTTCATTGGAATAGCAAATCTTGGTTCATGTCTTATGCTGTAGGTTGTGGATCAGAATTATCAATTGGCAGATGAGAGAGCCCCCTTTTTTTGACTAAATGAAACAAGCGCGTGGCAACAGTTGCAGCAAAAGTCAAGTGTCTGGTATGCCCCGTACCATGACTGAGAAACAACACAGTATGTTAAGTAGTCTGCGCTGAGCTTGCTATGTATTTTCACCATTCCAGACATGGCGACCGCAGCATTCCCAATCTATTTTTGTTGTTCATAAAGCTGTCTTTATATAGTTGAACAACATTATTGAACATAATAACTTTGATCCCACTGAGTTCATATTAAGCTAATCAACTGCAATATTAAAAATGTTGCATTGAATTTTACAGCCTGACTTTGGTCCATATCCCGAGAAAAATCTTTCTTATCTCCAAATTTGGTACCCGCCTTATTCCATAATAATGACCAAGACTGAATCTTATTGCACTTCATAATATCAAGACAATGGTTAGACCATAGTTGAGGCACTATAGTTGTTTAACACATCCCATTACACAGAATGGATATCGCATGCCCTTCAGCCCAACTTGTGGATGCCGACCGAGATACCCCATGTAAGCTAACCCACATTTACCTGCATTTGGCCCTTATTCCTCTAAACCTTTCCTATTCATGTATCTGGCCAACTGTCTTTAAATACTGTTAAAATACCTGCCTCAACTGCCTCCTCTGGCAGCACATTCCATGTACCCCTCACGTTCTGAGTGAAAAGGTTATCCCTCAGGTTTGTGTTAAATCTTGCCCCTCTCACCTTAAACCTATGGTTTTTGATTGAGGAAAAAGTCCAAGGACCGCATTGAGGTAGGTTGGCAAATCGGGACTGCACCAAAGCCTCTGGAAGGACTGTTTAGACAACAGCAGGAGGAAAAGCTGTTCCTGAATCTGCTGCTATATATTCCAAGCTTTTGAATCTTCTCCCCTGAGAGAGGGGGGGGGGGGGGGGGAGAAGAGGGAGTGACCATAGTAAAAAAATGTCCTCGATTAAGTTGGCTACTTACCTGAGGCTGTGCGAAGTGTGGATGGAGAGTTGTTTGTGGGAACTTGGTCTGTGGATAGACAGGGCTACATCCACAACTCTCTGTAATTTTTTTCAGGTCTGCGGCAATATGGTCCCCAAACCAAGCTGTGATGCAACCTGACATTATGGCTTCTATGGTGCATCTGTAGAAATTGGAGACATTGGAAAATTCTCTGAATGCATTCAAGAGAGAGCTGGATAGAGCTCTTAAGGATAGCGGAGTCAGGGGGGTATGGGGAGAAGGCAGGAACGGGGTATTGATTGAGAATGATCAGCCATGATCACATTGAATGGCGGTGCTGGCTCAAAGGGCCGAATGGCCTCCTCCAGCACCTATTGTCTATTGATCTATTGATCTACATGGTGATCTTCCTTGGTCTTGTTACGAAGCAGAGGAGTTGATGTGATTTCTTCACCCAAGCTTCAATGCAGTTGGTCCAGGACAAATCATTGGTGATATTTAAACCCAGGAACTTGAAGCTCTTGACCGTCACCACTTTGGCACCATTGATGCTGATTGGGGCGTGTACTCCACCCCACTTCCTGCAGTCAATAACTTGCTCCTTAATCCTGCTGCCATAGCGAGAGAGGCGGTTGTTTTGGCGCCATGTTATTGAATTCTCTATCTCCTTCCTGTACTCTATCTCACTATTGTTTTGAGATCTGGCGCACTGCAGTGCTGACATATGGCTGCATTGTCGTGAGTGGATAGGAAGTACCATACAGGGCTGAGAATGCATCCATGTGGGGGACCAATGATGAGAATTGTCATGGATTGTGGTCCATGAGTCAGGGGGTCAAGGATCCAGTGGCAGAGTAGGTTCTGACTCCTGGGTCCAGGGGTTTGGTGATGAGTTTGGTTGTGATAACGGTGTTGAAGCTTGAGCTACAGTCAATAAATAGGAATCTGACATTGGTTATTTTGTTGTCTTAAGTGTTCCAGACATCAGTTTAGGGCCCGAGAGATGGCATCTGCCATGGACTTTTTGCAATGGCAGGCAAACTGCAATGGACCAAGGATGTCTGGGAGGCTGGAGTTAATGTCTCTTAATGTCTCTCAAAGACACTCGAAGTACTTCATGATGGGGATGTCAGAGGCACTGGAAGGTAGTCATTAAGGCACACTACCTTGCTTTTCATTGGCACTGGGATCATCGTGATCATTTTAAAGCTGGTGGCCACCTCAGATTGAACACGGGAGAGGTTAACGAGTTCAGTGAATACTTCTGCCTGCTGGTCCATGCAGGTGCTGAGGAAGAAGCTGGGATTCTATCTGGGTCAGTTACTTTCTGCAGGTTCAATCTCAGGAAGGCCGACCTGACAGCTGTGAAACTCCTGGTGCACCCGAGGCTGTTGGGCTCGGTGGGATACAATGAGATGAAATTGAGATTAACCTATAAAAGTTGAGTGGTAAGCTTGTGATTACCTGAATGAAGATCAAGTGGACTTGGTATGTCCTGAGTGTGCACCTCGAACTTAGTGAGCATTGGTGATCCTGTCTATCTTGCATCTGCATTCAGTAAAATGTCTGATATTTTCCTGTTAGGGATGCAGAGTTCAGTTCATGCAGGAAGAGTTTTTATATAATAATAATAATAATAATGTTTTCTGGCTGTGAAATAAATCTACATTTTGCTAAATAATGTATTACCTTATTTATTAATTGATTAATTCTGTTTGTCGCAACATAATGTGTGAAAGGAAAGAATACATTTTTGAAAATAACAGATTACTTGAAAATATCTAGGACCATAGAGAAATGGTTTCTTTGTTTTTCTTATTAATATGGCACCAGTGTAAAACTCAATGTAAAACTAGTTGTAAACTAATATAAAACTATTTTAATTATCTGATATTAAAAGATTGAATGTTGTATTGATAAAATAATTTCTTGTGAGAAACTCAAAATTGCTATTGACTAAAACATTTGGGTTGAAATTCGAGAATTTATTTTGTCAGTTTAAATCTTCAGAAATATGAACAGCCTAGAAATCAAAGAAGGTCACTGCTTAAAATTAACCATCCATCTGTAAACATTTTAATGCTAATACAACTAATTTGAGGTTATTGTTAAGTTAGTTAACGTTGAAAGTTTCCACTTCCTAACAACTTGCCCCAAAGAGCTGTGAAAAATCAATGGATATATTTGGGTAAATCAATGGATATTTTGAAGGCGGGGATTGACAGATTCTTGATTCGGAAGGGTGTCGGGGTTATGGGGCAAAGGCAAGAGAATGGTGTTGAGGGGGAGACAATAGACAATAGGTGCAGGAGGAGGCCATTCGGCCATTCGAGCCAGCATCACCATTCAATGTGATCATGGCTGATCATTCTCAATCAGTACCCCGTTTTTGCCTTCTCCCCATACCCCCTGACTCCGCTATCCTTAAGAGCTCTACCTAGCTCTCTCTTGAATGCATTCAGAGAATTGGCCTCCACTGCCTTCTGAGGCAGAGAATTCCACAGATTCACAACTCTCTGACTGAAAAAGTTTTTCCTCATCTCCGTTCTAAATGGCCTACCCCTTATTCTTAAACTGTGGCCCCTGGTTCTGGACTCCCCCAACATTGGGAACATGTTTCCTGCCTCTAATGTGTCCAACCCCTTAATAATCATATATGTTTCGATAAGATCCCCTCTCATCCTTCTAAATTCCAGTGTATACAAGCCTAGTCGCTCCAGTCTTTCAACATATGACAGTCCCGCCATTCCGAGAATTAACCTAGTAAACCTACGCTGCACGCCCTCAATAGCAAGAATATCCTTCCTCAAATTTGGAGACTAAAACTGCAAACAGTACTCCAGGTGTGGTCTCACTAGGGCCCTATAAAACTGCAGAAGGACCTCTTTGCTCCTATACTCAACTCCTCTTGTTATGAAGGCCAACATTCCATTGGCTTTCTTCACTGCCTGCTGTACCTGCATGCTACCTTTCAGTGACTGATGCACTAGGACACCCAGAACTCGTTGTACGTCCCCTTTTCCTAACTTGACACCATTCAGATAATAATCTGCCTTCCTATTCTTACCACCAAAGTGGATAACCTCACACTTATCCACATTAAACTGCACCTGCCATGCATCCGCCCACTCACACAACCTGTCCAAGTCACCCTGCAATCTCATAGCATCTTCCTCACAGTTCACACTGCCACCCAGCTTTGTATCATCTGCAAATTTGCTAATGGTACGTTTAATCCCTTCATCCAAGTCATTAATGTATATTGTACCCCACTAGTCACTGCCTGCCATTCTGAAAGGGTCATTTATCCCCATTCTTTGCTTTCTGTCCATGTGCTCTAATTTTGCCCACTAATCTCCTATGTGGGGCTTTGTCGAAGGCTTTCTGAAAGTTGAGGTACACCACATCCACTGGCTCTCCCCTGTCAATTTTCCTAGTTACATCCTCAAAAAATTCCAGAAGATTAGTCAAGCATGATTTCCCCTTTGTAAATCCATGCTGACTCGGAACGATCCTGTTACTGCTATCCAAATGCTCCGCAATTTTGTCTTTTATAATTGACTCCAGCATCTTCCCCACCACTGATGTCAGACTAACTGTCTATAATTTCCCATTTTCTCTCTCCCTCCTTTCTTAAAAAGTGGGATAACATTAGCTACCCTCCAATCCACAGGAACTAATCCTGAATCTATAGAACATTGGAAAATGATTACCAATGCGTCCACAATTTCTAGAGCCACCTCCTTAAGTACCCTGGGATGCAGACCATCAGGCCCTGGGGATTTATCAGCCTTCAGTCCCATCAGTCTACCCAACACCATTTCCTGCCTAATATGGATTTCCTTCAGTTCCTCAGGATTTCCTTCAATGTGGATTTCCTTCAGTCACCATAGGATCTCTGGCCACTAGAACATCTGGGAGATTGTTTGTGTCTTCCTTAGTGAAGACAGATCCAAAGTACCGGTTCAACTCGTCTGCCATTTCCTTGTTCTCCATAATAAATTCACCTATTTGGAGACATAGATCAGCCATGATTGAATAGTGGAGTAGACTTGATGGGCTGAATGTCCTAATTCTGCTCCTCGAACTGATGAACGTATGAACCAAACAGGTTGTGCCTTAATCCTAATGCTTGAGAAATTAGTTCTGTACACAATTTAGAAACTATCCTCGTTGATAACTGGGGAATAAATCCTCTCCTAAGTTGCAATCAGCTCTCCACAAGCTGCTCAAGTTACCTTCCCATGATATATTTCTCCTATATACTTCCAAATTCTACAAAGACCTTCTCATTATTTTTGACTCTGTACTCTGGTTGACTAGACGTTGAAACAAATTAGAGCTGACCTTCACCAGTTTTGCGATGCTAACAGCTTAATCATTTCCATCCCTTCTAAATTAAGTCATGTTGTGATTATTTCCTATGCTTATCCAGTTTGAAAAAGATTTGTGTTTTGGTATGACATACAGCCTTTCAAATTTAAAAAAAAGCTATCAGTAGTAGGTTTACAGAGATGTGGAGGTATACAAGCTCACACATTTTAGTGACATCCCAACTCTGCTGTTAAAATTAATTTATATCTTATCAATTTATTTTCCCATTTTTCGACTGGGGTTTATGCATTTTAACTCTGTAACATTCATGAAGACCTGCCCTGGTTCATTTTCCTAATTGCCTGAATTCATTTTCCAGAACTTCAGCTCACTAGTTACCCACATCAGTAGCACCCTCATATCTATGCCTGTAAACGGCTTCCTCTTTCTACCCCAAGCATAATTTTTTCCATCCACATCAAGATAGTATTTTTTTTGGCAGCAAAGAATCCGGGACTGACTGTCTGAACTGCAGGAGGTCATGTTAACCCCTATCATCAATTGAATGACATACCATTACTCTTTTCTAACCCTGTTACTGATTTCTAATCTCTCCATGTCTTCAAAATTAATTGAATAAACATTCAACTTGTCCATTTTTGTAATGGACGTGAGCTAGTTAGAAAAGTCTTGAAGCTGAAACATCAACTCTTTCTCCCTTCATAGATCGAGGCAAACATGAGTATTTAGTTTAGAGTGTTAGAGATGCAACGTGGAAACAGGACCTTTGGCCCACCGAGTCCGCGCCGCCCTGCGATCCCAGTACAATAGCATTATGCCTTATCAGCATGGAAAATTCGTAAATGGTCTCTTGTGTGGGATAGTGTTAATGTGCGGGGATCGCTGGTTGGCATGGACAATTTACAATCTTTACCAAAGCCAATTAACCTACAAACCTGTGCATCTTTCGAGTGTGGGAGGAAACCAGAGCACCCAGGGAAAACCCACGTGGTCATGGGGAGAAAGTACAAACTCCGTACAGACAGCACCCATAGTCTGGATCGAACCCGGGTCTCTGGCACTGTAAGGCAGAAACTCTGCTGCTGCGCCACCATGCCACTCGCGAGCATTTCCAACCTTTTCAATTTCATGTAATAAAACACAGAAGGAAGGTATTCAGATTATCATGCCACTGCTGGTTCTTTGGATGGGCTAATTAAGTAATCATTCTCCTTTCTCTGTCCTTGCAGCCTTGTAATATTTCCTTTCCCCAGTATTTATCCATTTAGCTTTTTACGGAATCCATTCCATGACACTTGTACGGCAATGTATTTCTGATCCTAGCAACTTGCATTGTGAACCAACTGAGTGACTTTTGAAAGCTGAGCGCAAAGGGTTGTAGAGAGCATTCTAAATGTGGGGTTCCCAGTTAGTTTAGTGTTTAAAATCTATTTTTGACTTGCTATCACATGCCCTTGGTGAATTGTAAATATTTGCCTTGTTGATAAATGGTGGGTGGAAACTCGTAAGTGTTTAATAATCACAACTTAATCCTTTTTCTTTCACACCTTCGCTCAAGGACATGAGTTCTTGTTGCAAAACAATCATTTGGTTTTGGTTCAGCATCCATGCCTATCCATGCTCTCCAGAGAAGCTGCCTGACAGGCTGAGTTACTCCAGCACTTTGAGTCTTTTTTCTTGTAAGCCAACATCTGCAGTCCCTTTAGTTTAGTTTAGGGATACAGTGTAGAAACAGGCCCTTTGTCGACCAGCAAATCCCGCGCACTATCCTACACACTAGGGACAATTTACAATTTTAACAAAGCCAATTAGCCAACAAACCTGTACGCCTTTGAAGTGTGGGAAAACACACACAGGTTACGGAAGAACATACAAACTCCATACAGACAGCACCCTTAGTGGTAGCATCTCCAATTCTTTATTTTCCTTATTTCCTTGTTTCTACAATTGTTCAGTTCCTGTGTTCAGCGTATAAGCCCCCTTAAAGATTATCAGCATTAAAAAATGTTTTATCATTTATCTGAATTTTTTAAACCAAAAAAAAGATTTGCGTACTATATGAAAGTGGTAACTACAAAGCAGTAACATAGAAAATAGGTGCAGGAGTAGGCCATTCGGCCCTTCGAGCCTGCACCGCCATTCAATATGATCACGGCTGATCATCCAACTCAGTATCCCGTACCTGCCTTCTCTCCATACCCCCTGATCCCTTTAGCCACAAGGGCCACATCTAACTCCCTCTTAAATATAGCCAATGAACTGGCCTCAACTACCTTCTGTGGCAGAGAATTCCACAGATTCACCACTCTGTGTGTGAAAAAAAATTCTCATCTCGGTCCTAAAAGACTTCCCCCTTATCCTTAAACTGTGACCCCTTGTTCTGGACTTCCCCAACATCGGGAACAATCTTCCTGCATCTAGCCTGTCCAACCCCTTAAGAATTTTGTATGTTTCTATAAGATCCCCCCTCAATCTTCTAAATTCCAGCGAGTACAAGCCGAGTCTATCCAGTCTTTCTTCATATGAAAGTCCTGCCATCCCAGGAATCAATCTGGTGAACCTTCTTTGTACTCCCTCTATGGCAAGAATGTCTTTCCTCAGATTAGGAGATCAAAACTGTACGCAATACTCCAGGTGTGGTCTCACCAATGCCAGGTTTACATCATAGGCACATAAACAAACAGATTTGGCATCAAGTCTGGTTAAGGTGCATGGGACGGCTTAGTATCCATGAGTATCTGTAAAGAGAAGCAAGACTGGGAAGTTTTGCTTAATTTGACTCTTTGAATAACTGCAAACCATTGGTACGTTGGGAATTGCTGGGGCCCAAACACTGATCTTTGTGGTGACCTACTATCCTGAGAAAGAGCTATTAATTACTAATTTTTCATTGAAGATTTTGTCTCTCACGGATCATTTAATTATTATCGCCAAAAATATGACTTAGTTAACAAGCGAAGTGTCTCTCAGCAACCCATTAACAATTTTCCAATGGTTCATCTGTCTCTGCCATGTGTGCAATGGGAAATGCAACATCAGCAAGAATTACTATTTTGTGCTTTCATGATAATGACATGAGTTGACTTAAATAAACTCAAGATGATAAGGATGCAATTGTTTTCAGTGAAATGACTTGCAGAACAGTGCAGCTTGAGTTGGTTGGCATTTGTACTCAACTCCACTGCTGTGTCGCACTGCACAAGCAGTAAATTGCTTGCAAAAGAGGAAATAAAGCATTAAGAAGGGAATATGCTGGAAAAATTCAGTATATCAAGTATCATCTGGTGAAAGAGAAACAGTTAACATTTTAGGTTGCAACCCTTACAGTGCCAGGGAGCTGGGTTCAATCCTGACTGTGGGCACTGTCTGTACAGAGTTTGTACGTTCTCCTCGTGACCACGTGGGAATTCCGCAGGTGCTCTGGTTTCCTCCCACACTCCAAAGACGTACAGATTTGTAGATCAAGTGTGTAGGAAGGAACTGCAGATGCTGGTTTAAACTGAAGATAGACATAAAAAGCACAGAGATGCTGCCTGCCCCGCTGAGTTACTCCAGCTTTTTGTGTCTATCTCAGGTTTGTAGGTTAATTAACTTCGGTAAAAGATTGTAAATTGTCTCTAGCATGTAGGGAAGTGGTAGTGTAGAAGGAACACTGGTCGGCGCTGACTCGGTGGGCTGAAGGCTGTTTCCACGCTGTATTTCTAAACAAAACTAAACTGGCATTGACATCTGTATGAGTACAAAAATGGTATGAACCCAAGCAAACATGCAACATAGAACAATACAGCACAGGAGCAGATATCTGCCCCACAATGTCTGCTGAACATGATGCGATGTTACACTAATCTCTTCTACCTGCATGTGATCCATCTTCCTCCATTTCCCACATATCCATCTGCCTACTCAAAAGCCTCTTAAACACCATGATCATATCTGCTTCTACCACCACCCTCAGCAGCGAGTCCCAACACTCATCACTTTATGTTTTTTAGAAAAGCTGGCCCACACATTTCCTTCAATCCTTGATCCTCTGATCTTAAACCCACGCCCTCTAGTCTTTGACATTTCTACCCTGGAAAAAAGGTTCCGAATATCTACCCGACTTATGCCTCTCACAATTTTATATGCTTCCATCAGGTCTCCCCGCAACTTTAGATGCTACTGAGAATACAATCCAAGTCAGTTTAACCTTTCCTTGTAGTGAATACATACTATTCACTGTTAAACCTCTTCTGGACCCTCTTTAAACCTCCACATCCTTCTTGCAATGGGACGTCCAGAACTGCATACAATACTCCAAATATGGTCCAATCAAAGTTTTATGAAGCTGCAACATGACTTCTTGAAACTCGTACTCAATGCTCCGACTGATTAATGCAAGCATATCTTATGTCTTCTTTACTACTCTATGTACTTATGTTGCCACTTTCAGGGAGCTCTGGACGTGGGCCCCAAATCATTTTTTTTAAGGATCTTTTCATGAACTGCAGACTTTCCCCATACATTCAACATCCCAAAATGCAACACCTCATACTTGATCAATTATTTACGTTCATTTCTGTAACTGATTTACATACTGCTGTATCTTTTGACAGCCTTTCTCACTGTCTGCAACTCTACCAATTTTGAAATCGCTTGCAAGCTTAATAACCAGCCAGCCCATCTACATTTATATTTTTCGAACAACAAAATATTGCAAGTTCCCTTCACAGAAAAAAAAGTGATATATACATGTCAAGTTGTGTATGTATTTGTGTGTGTTTGGTTGTTTATATATTCATTTATATATTTATTTATTTATACGTTCATTAAAATGTTTGTTTATATATATATATATATGTGTGTGAATATAACAAACAGAGATCCTAGCATAGATCCCTGCAGAATACCACTGATCACAGACCTCCAGCCGGTGTACCGCAAGGTTCGGTGCTGGGACCCCAGCTATTTACGATATACATTAATGACTTAGACGAAGGGATTAAAAGTACCATTAGCAAATTTGCAGATGATACTAAGTTGGGGGGTAGTGTGAATTGTGAGGAAGATGCAATAAGGCTGCAGGGTGACCTGGACAGGTTGTGTGAGTGGGCGGATACATGGCAGATGCAGTTTAATGTAGATAAGTGTGAGGTTATTCACTTTGGAAGTAAGAATAGAAAGGCAGATTATTATCTGAATGGTGTCAAGTTAGGAGGAGGGGGAGTTCAACGAGATCTGGGTGTCCTAGTGCATCAGTCAATGAAAGGAAGCATGCAGGTTCAGCAGGCAGTGAAGAAAGCCAATGGAATGTTGGCCTTCGTAACAAGAGGAGTTGAGTATAGGAGCAAAGAGGTCCTTCTACAGTTGTACCGGGCCCTGGTGAGACCGCACCTGGAGTACTGTGTGCAGTTTTGGTCTCCAAATTTGAGGAAGGATATTCTTGCTATGGAGGGCGTGCAGCGTAGGTTCACTAGATTAATTCCCGGAATGGCGGGACTGTCGTATGTTGAAAGGCTGGAGCGATTGGGCTTGTATACACTGGAATTTAGAAGGATGAGGGGGGATCTTATTGAAACATATAAGATAATTAGGGGATTGGACACATTAGAGGCAGATAACATGTTCCCAATGTTGGGGGAGTCCAGAACAAGGGGCCACAGTTTGAGAATAAGGGGTAGGCCATTTAGAACGGAGATGAGGAAGAACTTTTTCAGTCAGAGGGTGGTGAAGGTGTGGAATTCTCTGCCTCAGAAGGCAGTGGAGGCCAGTTCGTTGGATGCTTTCAAGAGAGAGCTGGATAGAGCTCTTAAGGATAGCGGAGTGAGGGGGTATGGGGAGAAGGCAGGAACGGGGTACTGATTGATAGTGATCAGCCATGATCGCATTGAATGGCGGTGCTGGCTCGAAGGGCTGAATGGCCTACTCCTGCACCTATTGTCTATTGTCTATTGTCTATTGTAACATTCTTCCACCACTACCCTCTGTCTACCCCAAGTAAAGCAGTTCTGAGTACAAGCTGTCAAGTCACCATGTATACCATGAATCCTAAACTTCTAGATCATCCTACCATGAGGGACTTTATCAAATGCCATGTATACAGCATCTACTGCCCTAGACACGAGTCTGAAGAAGGGTCCTGACCTGAAACATCACCTGTCCATGTTCTTCAGAGATGCTGCCTGACCCACTCCAGCATTTTGTGTCGATCTTTTGTATAAGCCAGCATCTTCGCAGATGTTTTCATTAAGTCTACTGCCCTACCCTCATCAATCACCTTCATCACCTCCTCAAATAAAATTCAATCAAGGAAGCAAGGAAGGGGGGAAACAATGCCGTTAGAGTTGGCTGGAAATGAAAACTATTCTTATTTAAAGTTCAAAACATCACTTCCAAGCGCATCTCTGGTGTCTCATTACCTTATCTGTCAACCATAGTCATAGAGTGATACTGTGTGAAAACAGGTCCTTCGGCCCAACTTGCCCACACTGGCAAACATGTCCCAGCTACACTAGTCCCACTTAACATAACATAACATAACAAAACTTTATTGTCACTCGGCACAACACCGAACGAAATTTCAGCAGTCACAGCAAAAAAAGAAAAGAACACAGGACACACGACCCCAACACAAACATCCATCACAGTGACTCCAAACACCCCCTCACTGTGATGGAGGCAACAAAACTTCCCCTCTCCTCCCCCCGCACCCACGGACAGACAGCTCGACACCTACCGAGGCAACCGACACGCACAGTCCCCGCAAGGGGATGGAAGTCCCCCCGGCCGAGCCGCCCCGGGCACTGAAACGTCCCGCGGCCGCACCGGGCGATGTTAAGTCCAGCGGCCGAGCCGCACCGGGCACCGAAACGTCCCGCGGCCGAGCCGCACCGGGCACTGAAACGTCCCGCGGCCGCACGGGGCGATGTTAAGTCCCGCGGCCGAGTCGCACCGGGCACTGAAACGTCCCGCAGCCGAGCCGCGCCGGCGATGTTAAGTCCCGCAGCCGAGCCGCACCGGGCGATGGAAGGCCCCGCGGGCGAGCTGCGCCCCGGGGAAGAGACCTAATAAAAGAAAGGTTTCCCCCGCCCCACCCCCCCCCCCCCCAACACACCCACCCCCCCCCCCACACATACACAGCCAAAAACAGAAACAAAAACCATCCCAACACCGACACAAACAAAAAAAAGAAAAAAAGACAAACAGACTGCCAGAGAGCCGCAGCCGTTAGGCGCAGCCAACTCATCCCTGCCTGCGCTTGGTCCATATCCTTCCAAACCTGTCCTATTCATGTACCTGTCTAACTGTTTCTTGAATGATGGGATAGTCCTAGCCTCAACTACCTCCTCTGGCAGCTTGTTCCATAAACCCACCACCCTTTGTGTGAAAAAGCTACTCCTCGGATTCCCACTAAATATTTTCCCCTTCACCTTGAACCGATGTCCTCTGGCCCTCGATTCCCCTACTCTGGGCAAGAGACTCTGTGCATCTACCCGATCTATTCCTCTCATAAATTTGTACACCTCAATAAGATCACCCCTCACCCTCCTGCGCTCCAAGGTATAGAGACCCAGCCTACTCAACCTCTCCCTATAGCTCACACCCTCTAGTCCTGGCAACAGCCTCGTAATTCTTTTCTGAACCCTTTCAACCTTGGCAATATCATTCCAATAACATGGTGCCCAGAACTGAACACAATATTCTAAATGCGGTCTCACCAACGTCATATACAACTGCAACATGACTTCCCAACTTCTATGCTCAATATTCTGACTGATGAAGGCCAATGTGCCAAAAGCCTTTTTGACCACCTTATCTACCTACAACTTGACCTTCAAGGAACAATGCACCTGCACTCCTAGATCCCTCTGCCATTCACAATGTAGGTCCAGCCCTTGTTAGACGTCCCAACACCTCACACTTCTCTGTATTAAATTCCATGAACCATTCCTCCGCCCACCTGGCCAATGATCCAGATCCTATTGCAATCTTTCACGACCATCTTCACTATCTGCAAAACCACTAACTTTTGTATCATCAGTAAACTTGCTAATCTTGCCAGCTATCCACTGGCATCTTGCTCAACTCATTCTCATTCCGGCATCTTGCTCAACTCACATTCCACTTCAACACAAAGATCGGAAATGCTCTCCCTGATTCTGTTTTGGTTCCACACCACTCATTAAAACTTACCCTTTTTACTGTGTTCTTTCATTGTTTCATTTGTCTGATAGATGCTAATATTTTTTTCTCTGAAAAATCACCTTGCGATGTTTTCTTGTACCAAAGATGGCATTAAAATGGAAGTTGGTGAGAGAAACATTTGGTGCGTCGGTGATCTGTGCCTTACCTCTGTGCGTGTGCCTGTCTTTGTGGGGGGGGGGGGGGGTTGTGGGCAGGGGAGTTGGGCAGGGGAATACTAACAATGCCCTCCATAATGTTTGGGACAAAGGCCCATTATTTATTTATTTGCCTATGTACTCCACAATTTGTGATTTGTAATAGAAAAAATCACATGTGATTAAAGTGCACACGGTCAGATTTTCTTAAAGGCCATTATTATACATTTTGGTTTCTCCATGTAGTGTTTATACATAGACCCCCAGGTGTGTTTATACATAGACCCCCATTTCAGGGCACCATAATGTTTGGCTTCACAGGTCTTTGTAAGTGCTCATGTGTGTTTAATTACCTCCTTAATGCAGGTATAAGAGAGCTCTCAGCACCTAGTCTTTCCTCCAGTCCTTCCATCAACTTTGGAAATGTTTATTGCTGTTTATCAACATGAGGACCAAAGTTGTGCCAATGAAAGTCAAAGAAGCCATTATGAGACAGAGAAGCAAGAATAAAACTGTCAGAGCCATCAGCCAAACCTTAGGCTTACCCAAATCAACTGTTTGGAACATCATTAAGAAGAAAGAGAGCACTAGTGAGTTTACCAATCGCAAAGGGACTGGCAGGCCAAGGAAGACCTCCACAGCTGATGACAGCATTATCTGTATAATAAAGAAAAATCCCCAAACACCTGTCCGACAGATCAGAAACACTCTTCAGGAGTCAGGTGTGGATTTGTCAATGACCACTGTCCACAGAAGACTTCATGAACAGAAATACAGAGGCTACACTGCAAGATGCAAAACACTGGTTAGCTGAAAAAATGGGATGGCCAGGTTACAGTTTGCCAAGAAATACTTAAAAGAGTTCTGGAAAAAGGGTCTTGTGGACAGATGAGATGAAGATTAACTCGTATCAGAGTGATGGTAAAAGCAAAGTTTGGGGGAGAGAAGGAACTGCCCAAGATCCAAAGCATACCACCTCGTCTGTGAAACATGGTGGTGGGGGTGTTATGGCCTGGGCATGTATGGCTGCTGAAGGTACTGGCTCACTTATCTTCATTGATGATACAACTGCTGATGGTAGTCGCATAATCAATTCTGAAGTTTATAGACACATCCTGTCTACTCAAGTTCAAACAAATGCCTCAAAACTCATTGGCCGGCGGTTCATTCTACAGCAAGACAATGATCCCAAACATACTGCTAAAGCAACAAAGGAGTTTTTCAAAGCTAAAAAATGGTCAAGTGGCCAAGTCAATCACCCGATCCGAACCCAATTGAGCATGCCTTTTATATGCTGAAGAGAAAACTGAAGGGGACTAACCCCCAAAACAAGCATAAGCAAAAGATGGCTGCAATACAGGCCTGGTAGAGCATCACCAGAGAAGACACCCAGCAACTGGTGATGTCCATGAATCGCAGAATACAAGCAGTCATCGCATGCAAAGGATATGCAACAAAATACTAAACATGACTTCTTTCATTTACATGGCATTGCTGTGTCCCAAACATTATGGTGCCCTGAAATGGGGGACTATGTATAAACACTGCTGTAATTTCTACATGGCGAAACCAAAATGTATAAAAATGGCCTTTATTAAAATCTGACAATGTGCACATGTGATTTTTTTTCTATTACAAATCTCAAATTGTGGAGTACAAAGGCAAATAAATAAATGATGGTTCTTTGTCCTAAACATTATGGAGGGCACTGTAAATGAAAAACTAATCGGGTAAAGATGAGCAATGGCATACTGCTGGCAGACAACATTGAAGAACATACAAAATATTTTCTGAGTACAAGGGCAAGAATGTAACCCAGATCAAGAGTCAGACCCAATAAAAACCATTATGGCAATCTCTGCGTGGAGCAGAGGGATGTAGTAAAGGTCTTGTAAAGATTTCTCATCTGTATTCACTGAAGAAAAATATACTGTCACTGGAAAATTCACAGAGGGAGATAGTGAAATTCTAGAATACATTATTCAACAGGTGACATGCCCCTGCGGACTTAAATCAGTATAATCCTCAAAGGCTGATAAGATGTATGTATCCCAGCTTGTATGGGAGGCATGGTAACAGATTTTTGAATCTTTACTGACCATGAGTGAGGTGCCAAATACCAGGTGGATAGCAATTATAGATCTTTATTCAAGAAAGCCAGCAAGGCCAAGCCTGGTGATTACAGCCCTCTTGTGTCATGTGAAATATAAATTGTTAGAAATTTTTCCAAAAGACATGATTAATCTACACCTGGAATGGAAGAGATTAATAAAAACTAGCATGACTTTGTTTGTGGCAATTTGATTGAATTCTTTGAAAATGAAATAACATGCACTGATAAGGGAAGTGTGGTTAGAGTGGTGTGTGTAGAATCCAGTAAGGCTTTGAGAGGGTTCCACATGGAAAATTGCTCCCCAAGGTCTACCAAGAGTCAGAGAGCTATACAGCATGGAAGCAGGCCCTTTCGTGCAGCTCACCCATGTTAACCTGGTTTTCTCGGAGAAGTCCCACTTGCCTGTTTCTGGCCCATAACGCTCCAAACATTTATATGCAATAATTGTACCCATCTCCACCGGTTCCTCTAGCAGCATGTTCTGTATATGCACCAGCACGGAAAAGGTTGACTCTCTGGTCCCTTTACTTCTTTTGACTATCACCTTCAATGCCCACCTAGTCCATAAGTCATAGGAGCAGAATCAGGCCATTCTACCCATCACATTTACTCTGCTATTCAAGCATGGCTGATCTTTCTTACCCTCTCAACCCCATTCTCCTGCCTTCTCCTCATAACCTTTGACACCCTTACGAATCAAGAACCTGTCAATATCTGATTTAAAAATGCCCAAGTTTAGTTTATTGTCAAATGTACCAAGGTACAGTGAAAAGCTTTTTTGTTGTGTGCTCTCCAGTCAGCGGAAAGAATGTATATGATTACAATCAAGTTGTCCACAGTGCATAAACTTGACTTCCACAGCTGTCAGTGGCAAAGATTCACCACCTCTGACTAGAGAAATTCCTCTTTGTCTTCTATCTATAAGTACATAGTCCTAGACTCTCTCACTAATGGAAACATCTTCTCCATCTCCGCTCTATCCAGGCCTTTCACTATTTGGTAGGTTTCTTTGAGATCCCCCCTCATCCTTCTAAACTCCCAGGCCCAGGCCCAGAGTCATCAAACACTCATCACATATTAACCTAATCATCCCCGGGATCATTCTCGTAAACCTCCTCTGAACACTCTCCAATGCCATCACATCCCTCCTCAGATATTAGGACCAAAACTGCTAAAGAAGACATGCATGCCAAATGCTGCTTCACCACACTGTCCTCCAGACTCACCACATTTTGGGAAGCATGCACCTGTATTCCCAGATCTCTCTGTTCTGCAATAATTTCAAGGTCTATACTGTTTGCCGTGGTTTGACATACCAAAGTGCAATATTTCTCAATTGTCAAATTTAACTTCCATTAACTATTCCTTGACATCTCTCAATTGTCAGATTTAACTTCCATTAACTATACCTTGACTCAAGTTTCCAATTAATCTGGATCTTCTTGGAAACCTAGAACAAACGTGTAACTTCCTCACTGTCTACTCTACCACCGAGTCTGTTGACATCCTCAGTTTTGCTTGATATGTCATCCAAATTGTTAACGTAAAACCAAACAGCAGTGGGACAAGTACTAACCCCTGTGTCACTCCACTGGTCACAGGCCTTCAATTATAAACATCACCTTCCACTACTACCCTTTGATTCCTTCCTAAAAGCCAATTTTTAATCCCATTGGCTAGTTCACCTTATATTTCACGCAATCTGACCGTCCAGACTAGTCCACTATGCGGGATTTTATCAAAAGTCTTTCTTAAGACCATTTAGATAATGGCCTCCAATTGATGAGGCCGCTCTGCCCTCATCAATTATCTTGGACTCCTCTTCAGAAATCCCTATCAGATTTGTGAGATTTCCGAAATACAAAGCCATGCGGACTATCCCTGTCAGTCCATGCCTCTCCAAATGGACTGTTGCTAAGGAACACCCTGTTGCTAAGAATATATTCTGACACACCCTGTTGCTAAGAATATAGTAAAATATATGTTTTGAATATATGTTGGTGATAGACAATAGACAATAGGTGCAGGAGTAGGCCATTCGGCCCTTTGAGCCAGCACCACCATTCATCATATCATATCATATCATATATATACAGCCGGAAACAGACCTTTTCGGCCCTCCAAATCCGTGCCGCCCAGCGATCCCCGTACATTAACACTATCCTATACCCACTAGGGACAATTTTTTAAACATTTTACCCAGCCAATTAACCTACATACCTGTACGTCTTTGGAGTGTGGGAGGAAACCGAAGATCTCGGAGAAAACCCACGCAGGTCACGGGGAGAACGTACAAACTCCTTACAGTGCAGCACCCATAGTCAGGATCGAACCTGAGTCTCCGGCGCTGCATTCGCTGTAAAGCAGCAAACTCTACCGCTCCGCTACCGTGCCGCCCGATTCAATGTGATCATGGCTGATCATTCTCAATCAGTACCCCGTTCCTGCCTTCTCCCCATACCCCCTGACTCCGCTATCTTTAAGAGCTCTATCCATCTCTCTCTTGAATGCATTCAGAGAATTGGCCTCCACTGCCTTCTTGCAGATGAACATACTCGGGTCCCTTTTTCCTATAAGAGCAATCTGCATTGAATGGAATCAAGTTCCATGACAAGGGCATTATCAACAAGATTTAACACTGCTTCTCCAGAAGAAATCAAAAGGACAGAATGGATGTGGAGAGGATGTTTCCACTAGTGGGAGAGTCTCAGAATTAAAGGACATTCTTTTAGGAAGGAGATGAGGAAAAACTTTCTTTAGTCAGAGGTAGTGAATCTTATGGAATTCTTTGCCACAGAAGGCTGTGGAGGCCAAGTCAGTGGATATTTTTAAGGCAGAGATAGATAGATTCTTGATTAGTACAGGTGTCAGAGGTTATGGGGAGAAGGCAGGAGAATGGGGTTAGGAGGGAGAAATAGAGCAGCCTTGATTGACTGGCAAGAGTAGACTGACCGAATGACCTAATTCTACTCCTATTCCTTATGACCTTATGACCTAAAAGGTTAGTAGAGTTGCAAAAGTTTATCTTCCGTGAGGAGGGAAAATGAAATAGGGACAGGCACCCAGAACTGAGGGCTGTCAGTCATGGAAGGTTGCATGGCTGGAGGAATTCCAAGTGAGTTGAAATGAATATGGACCAGTCCACCGACTCAAACCTTTTGCACTTGGAATCATCGCCCCACTTTCAACCTGCAACTAGAAAAGCTTTGAAGAGTGGTTAGGTGAGTCATTTGCGAAAACATTCCAACCTATTGCTGTATGGCCTTTTTGTGATTGGTCATGGTTGATAGTGGTATGTTGATTGTGAAGGAGATGTTATCAGATTCTGCAGAGTAGATCAATGTCTCTGCTCCAGCTCATTTGTTAGGATGGTCTGTACACTCACGGGATTTGTGATTTATCAGGGGTATGTTGCAACTGAAGTTATTCCTCCTGTATTACTAATGGTAAAGTAAATTACTTCTGAGTCATAACATTCGTTATTTTGATTTGAAACAAATAGATAAGATCTTGGCTTGGTCTTCCACCCAGAATCACTGCTCATAGCTCCTCCATACTTGCAATGGATGCAGGCAAAGTAATTGCTGTGAGCCTGTATAACCCAGGGTGCAGGGTTTTAATGCTCCCAATGCGAAAAGGCATCTGAAAGGGTTAAATTTAATCATGCTGATTTGCACATTATTGTAATATTTAAGATTTGCATTCCATGTCATATAGCTCAGCATGACGTGTTCAGGCAGACTCTAACCTGGTGGTTGATCATTAATATTCCTGCAGCCAAGGATCGCTTCTTAATTATATCTTAAATGTAGTTGGCGTCAGACACTGGCACAACTTGTATTTTGTGGACATCGTGCCTGGCATTAATAAAGGAAGGAAAAATGTTGACAAATGTGCAGCAAATGAATCCAGGTAGAAGAAGAAAATCATTACCGGTGAGTCTAAGCAGTGTGAAGCAGAGGGCGTAAAACCTGCTGAACAAAACACAGAAAAAGCTGATTTCTTTCTTGGACCTGACCTTGGCTATTTTGCATAACAGGTTTGTTGTGCCTCATTGAGCTGATAGTGGTGCATTCATTGTCGTAAGAATATTGGAACTTAAGAATTGTTTTTATGAAGTCTGTGTGGAAAAAGGTTGATATTTCTGTTTATTTTCTCTGAACAAATGACATTTATGTTGTAGTTAACCATTGATGAATAGGAGCTTTTCAGTCTCAGTGAAGTTAATTCTGTCCAAAAGCAATGTGCACGTTGGGCCTAGAAGATTGTTTCCTTCAGAACTAAGTTTCAATGTTGTACTCCAGTTGCAACATTGAACATAGAACAGTATAGCAGAGGAAGAGACCCTTTGGCCCTCAGTGTCTGTGCTGGACATGATGTCAAATGTTATTCCCTTATCATGTATCTATACACCGTAAATGGCTTGATTGTAATCATGTATTGTCTTTCTGCTGACTGGATAGCATGCAACAAAAGCTTTTCACTGTACCTCGGTACACATGATAATAAACTAAACTAATCTCCTCCACCTGCATGTGATCCACACCCCTCCATTCAAGGCATAATCTGTGCTTATCTAAAAGCCTCAAATGCCAGAGATGTTGCCTGTCCCGCCGAGTAACCAGCACTTTGTGTCTACCTTCGATTTAATTTCAGCAGCTGCAGTTCCTTCCTACAGCATTCGGGGAAACCTTTTCTGCGTCCTGTGGCGGGCCGAGCCACTTTGGTCTCGAACCTTCGTTTGTCGGGCTCAAACTCTCGTGTGGACAGGGCGTGATCTAGGCCGACCAATCACGCGGTCAGGAGGGCAGGCCGTCGTGTGCCAGGTCAACAAAGGATTTGGCAGTTGGGGTTTGAACTCGGGCACGCGCGGGTGGAACTGTATTCGGTTAAAGAGGGAATGGGTGAAAATAAATGCTAATGTTGCATTTGTCTTCCTTACTACTGGTTCAACTCGCAAATAAGCTTTTTGGCAATCCTTCAGCAACACTCCCCAGTCCCTTTGTACTTTTGATTTCTGAATCCACTTCCCATCCTGAATATGTTGAAAGACTGGAGCGACTAGGCTTGTATACACTGGAATTTAGAAGGATGAGAGGAGATCTTATCGAAACGTATAAGATTATTAAGGGGTTGGACACGATAGAGGCAGGAAACATGTTCCCAATGTTGGGGGGGGGGGTCCAGAACAAGGGGCCACAGTTTAAGAATAAGGGGTAGGCCATTTAGAACTGAGATGAGGAAAAACTTTTTCAGTCAGAGAGTTGTGAATCTGTGGAATTCTCTGCCTCAGAAGGCAATAGAGGCCAATTCTCTGAATGCCTAGAGCTCTTAAGGATAGCGGAGTCAGGGGGTATGGGGAGAAGGCAGGAACGGGGTACTGATTGAGAATAATCAGTCATGATCACATTGAATGGCGGTGCTGGCTCGAAGGGCCAAATGGCCTCCTCCTGCACCTATTGTCTATTGTCTATTATTTCTGCATGGAGCTAGGACTTGCAGGGGGGGGCGGGGGGGGCGGGGGGGGGGGGGGGGGGGGGGGGGAGAATCAGAGTGCAGTTCCTCCTGATTCCAAATCCATGCATGATCTACAATGAAACACTCCAGATATAGGTGATGAACATTTTGTTGACCAGACCATATTCTGCAATGCTACTAGCAAGAGTGGAAGTGATCTTCCTGCTTTACTCTTCTGCTTTGTTTTGAATGCATCTGGAGATAAATCTTTGCACATTTTCTTTTATTCTTGCACACTTCTTGGTCCCAAAAGTTCAGCTGTTACTACAGCAGAGGCAGAATTAAACAATTTTGATTTGAAACAGAAACTAATTCAGACTCACAACTGTTGGAAGCACCATGTGGATTGATCTTGAATGACCCTCTCTCTTTCCTTGGTTTCTTTCTTAAATCAGCAAGCCATCAAGAAGTATATCATCTCTTGAGGAACTAACTAGTATATGCACTGTAAGGACTTGCTTTGACACCATTTATTAACAATTTGCTAAAGTTTCAGTTGCATCTTACCAAGAATGAAAGATCTTTCAACTGTATTCACTGTTGTGAAGTAGGTGTCGTATGTTTATTTTTGTATATTTGTCCTTCCTCTTATGACGTCTGATTTGCTTTCCCGCAGTTCAGAAAACAATGTTTCCTTGCTGTGCCCTCTGGATGGCAGTCAGGAAATGGAGGATTCCAGCTTGCCTCCTTCCCTTTTGCCTTTCTCTTTAGTTCCCTCACCATCCTGGAATGTTGTGTCCGATTGTGGATTGATATGTCCCAGCTGAGATCAGCTAATTCAACTGGAAATCATTACAGGCTATTAACTGCTCAACCAGATGAGAGTCCCAAACCAGGGCATTATTATTATTGAAATGAAATCTCCAGGGCAAGATCCAGTAAACCATATATGTGCAATTGCAATACTTATTATAGGAGGGTTTAAGTGGAGTTTAAATTCAAGACTGTGAATCTTAGCAATATGAAAGATTGTTGTTTTATTGTACCAGAGCAGACTGGGATGGTAAAGAACTTAAAAGTAGATGTAGAACTAGGCCAAAGATTGACACAAAGTGTTCGAGGAACTCAGTGGGTCAGGCAGCATCTCTGGAGAAGGAGGATAGGTGATGTTTCGGGTTGGATCTCTTCTTCAGATTGCAATTATTGGGGGTGGTGACTGGAGGTAGGAAAAGGCCAGAACTAATCAGGGCCGGCAATAACTAACATTAGGCGATTTCACTTGTCATGCCTGCTTTGCTGTTCAGTAAGTTGGCTGATCAAATTTCCCACAGGCCATTTTCCCAGCCTATGCATTTCCCCCTTGATTCCCTTGATGATTAAACATTTATTTATCTCAGCTTTAATATGTTCAAGGATTTTGTTGCCACAAATATATGAGGGGAGATGAAGGGTAGATGGAACCAGGTTTGGAAGGGAATATGGGGGGGGGGGGGGGGGGGGAGTTTCTATTTTTGCTCCAGGTTCCAGCATCTGCAGTCTCTTATGTCTCCTTTTATCAGGTCTAGTCTTACTATTGTTAAGTAAACCAAGGTATAGTGAAAATCTATGTTTTGCATGCAATCCAAACAGATCAGATATACGAGACATAAAAACAATCAAGTTCAACTCTAGTATAATAGGCAAGAACAAAGGGGAAGGTATAGAGTGCAGAATATAGTGCTTAGCATTATAGAACATCAGTTCCAGAGACAGTCCCATGTCAGCAAAAAAGGTAGAGGTGAATCGTACAGAACCCTAGCTCATGGTGGGACCATTCATAAGTCGGATAACGTTGGGGAAGAAGCTGTTCCTGAGACTGGCTGTCTATGTACTTTTGCACATTTTTAATACATTATGCAGCATCCAGCTTATTTGCAGAGAGTGATCCTAAGAATTTCCTCATGCTGTTGTGTTCATTCACATTTATGTTTCCAAATACTTTTTAAAAATCTGACAATTGAGCGACTACTGCTTTCTCTAAGACAAAAACATGTCTGAACACGTTGTGCAGGCCCAATAATCATTATCACAGCTCTGCACTTCACAATTTTATAAATATAATAATTATAAGCTGCAATGCAGAAAATCCTCAGACAACACTCCATTTCTGAACTGACTAAACTTTAAAACTAATTTTGTTGCACGATTCTTTCCGAAATGCAAATGTTAATTTCTCTCAAGAGATACATTGGTTACTGCGTCAGAAACCCAAAGATTAAATATTCTGTGCTGTAGTAACTCTGCAGATGATTTTATAACGTTTGTAACAATCTAAATTTTTGTCTAACCTGTGTTCTCCACAGAGGCAATGTTCTCAACACTCGACCACATAATCTTTCATTATTTGTAAGAGGTCTTTTAAGAGCCTTCCAAGTTTCTTTTAGTCCATAGAAAAGCCACCTTCCACAAGTTAATCGTGCACAAAAATACAGATGCATTGCCCCTGTTTTCTGGTTTCCAGTGAGACGAATTCAGGAATATTGTGCATCGATCTGGTCGCCTGACTCAAGGGAGAATAATAAAAAGGACCAGTGAAGATTCACCCGATTGATGTCTGGGTTGATGAACTGGTTGAATGAGGAAAGACAAAGCATACTCGGCTCGAAGGGCCGAATGGCCTACTCCTGCACCTATTTTCTATGTTTCTACTCTGCCTGCACACTTGAGTTTGAAAGAATAAAAAGTGGTTCAGTTGAAATAGGGAAATTTATTATGGAGCATGACAGGGTAAATGCTGGGATGATGGTACTGCTTGCCTAGGTACATAGAACCTTAAAATACAGTCTTAAAATAAGAGATTAAACATTCAGCAAGAAGAGAAGAAATTTGTTCACCCAAGCGGTAATTACTTTTTGGGATAGGCTACCCATGAGGACTGTGGAGACTCAGTTGCTGAGTGAGTTCAAGATGCATGGATAAAATTTTGGATATTAACGAATCGAAGGATCTGGAATTAGTGGAGGAAAGTCTCACTGAGGTATAGACATTAGACAATAGACAATAGGTGCAGGAGTAGGCCATTTGGCCCTTCGAGCCAGCACCGCCATTCAATGTGATCATGGCTGATCATTCTCAATCAGTACCCCGTTCCTGCCTTCTCCCCATACCCCCTGACTCTGCTATCCTTAAGAGCTCTATCCAGCTCTCTCTTGAATGCATTCAGAGAATTGGCCTCCACTGCCTCCTGAGGCAGAGAATTCCACAGATTCACAACTCTCTGACTGAAAAAGTTTTTCCTCATCTCAGTTCTAAATGGCCTACCCCTTATTCTTAAACTGTGGCCCCTGGTTCTGGACTCCCCCAACATTGAGAACATGTTTCCTGCCTCTAACGTGTCCAACCCCTTAATAATCTTATACGTTTCGATAAGATCTCCTCATCCTTCTAAATTCCAGTGTATACAAGCCTAGTCGCTCCAGTCTTTCAACATATGAAAGTCCCGCCATTCCGGGAATTAACCTAGTAAACCTAGTAAACCTATGCTGCACGCCCTCAATGATCCATTGAATGAGTGAAGTGAAGCACCCAATCCTTAATGACCTGCTATGATTATAATAGATTTGTACAGCACAGAATCAAGCCCTTTGGCCCAACCTGCCCACATGACCCATCCACACTTGCCCCAGCTGAGCCCATTTGGCTCATATCCCTCTAAATGTTTCCTGCCCACGTATCTGTCCAAATATCTTTTAAATGTTATTCTCGAACTACCTTCTCTGGCGGTTTGTTCTATATATCCACCCAGTGTGAAAAAAGGTGCCCCACAGGTTCCTATTAAATCTTTCCCGTCTCACCTTAAACCTCTATCCTCTGGCTGTTGATTCACCTGCTCTGGTGAAAGTCTGTGCATTCACCCTATCTATTATACACCTCTGTAAGATCACCCTTCAGCCTCATGCGCTCCAAGGAATAAAGTCCTAGCCTGCCCAACCTCTCCTTTTAGCTTAGCCTCTCCTGGCAACATCTTCGTTATTCTTCTCAGCACCCTTTGCAAATTAACAACATCCTTCCTCGAGCAAGGTGACTAAAACTGAACACAATACTCCAAATGCGGCCTCGCCAACATCTTGTATAACTATAACAAAACATCCCAACTTCTATAGTCAATAAGCTGGCTGATGAAGGCCAATGTACCGAAAGCCTCTTGACTACCCTATCGACCTGTGATGCCACTTTCATGGAATTATGAATCTTATAGAGGTGTACAAAATCATGCGAGGAATAGATCAGGTAGACACACAGTCTCTTGCCCAGAGTAGGGGAATTGAG
This sequence comes from Rhinoraja longicauda, assembly GCF_053455715.1. Lineage (NCBI taxonomy): Eukaryota > Metazoa > Chordata > Chondrichthyes > Rajiformes > Arhynchobatidae > Rhinoraja > Rhinoraja longicauda. The sequence continues at coordinate 29,156,879 of NC_135953.1, forward strand.
AACCAGGGGACATGGGCTTCTGGTGAGGGGGAAAAAGATTTAATAGGAACCTGAGGTGTAACTTTTACACACAAAGGGTTGTGGGTGTATGGAACGAGCTGCCGGAGGAGGTAGTTAAGGCAGGTACTATTAGGGTTGCCAACTTTCTCACTCCCAAATAAGGGACAAAAGGTGACATCACCGCCCCGCGCCCCATGTGACCTCACCGAGCCAGCGGCCACGTGCTCCCACTCCACCAAAGGCAGCCGCCCGGGCCGGGAGGCGGGTTGCTATGCAACCTCCATTATGCGGCGTCCGGGCCTACAGCGGCCCCCGGGCGAACACTGTCTGGGCCTACAGCAGCCCCCGGGCTTACAGTGTCCGGGCCTACAGTGTCGGAGCCTACAGCGCCCCCCGGGCCTAATACGGGACAGTTGGCAACCCTAGGTACTATTGCAACTTTTAAGAAACATTTAGACAGGTACATGGATAGGACAGGTTTAGAGGGATATGGAGCAAATGCAGGGACTAGTGTAGCTGGGACATGTTGGTTGGTGTGGGGAAGTTGGGCCAAAGGGCTTGTTTCCACGCTGTATGACTCTATGACTCTAAATATTGCTAGTGTTGTAAATACTATTTTTATAACTGTAATAGTAACATAATTAATTAATTATGTATAGCTACTCTTTGTTAATTTTAATTTGCATCCAAAGCAATGGATTACTTCATCAACACTCAGATCAAGCAGGAAATGAGTGTGGCAATCAGGCACCACAAACTGCTCGCACTCAAAACAATTAATATGTCATGTAGTTAATAACATCATGGTGGATCTCTGTACACTTTCCAGATCAAGCGCAATTCCTCAGTATGCTTACTTTGGAAAGTGAACTTTGGAAAGTGAACGTAGAAGAGCCATGATGTGAGATTACTAATTTTGCTATACTCTGAAAATATTGACCTTGTTTTGTTTGGTGCAAACAGTTAGCCGTGCAGATTGCCGCGCCAATTTCTCCTTAGATCCGGGTCTTATTTTTCAACCACTATATGCAATGATACCATACGATTTATATTCAGAGTTTTATTAATTAATTAGCTTCGAAATTGAGTTCCTGTCCTCAAAGTCATTGCCAATTTGCCGTAGTATCCTCTAAGATTAAATGCTGGCGCTGTTCTGAAAATGCTGATCACAGCTAATTGACTCAGCGAGGAAGGCGCAACTGAAATTGATCCAAAGAGTGATGGTGTGTGACGTGAGTTGATGGTGCCTTGTTACTTTGTGCTTTCTTGGTAGTACAGATTGGAAGGCGAGGTGGTGCTGTTGGGAGTTGCAAGTTTGAGAGTTGTTCCAGTGGATCAAATGTATGACATGCATTGGAAACAGTATATTATGGGTAAATGGGCGGACATTAGACCAGCGGTTAAAATTGAACACATTTATAAATCCTCTGATGTTTGTTGCAGTGATGCATCTATCAGAGTGTGGGTGAAATCTTGTGTAGGAAGGAACTGCAGATGCTGGTTGAAACCATAGATAGACACAAAAAGCTGGAGTAACTCAGCGGGGTTGAAACTTCACCCATTCCTTCTCTCCAGAAATGCTGCCTGTCCCGGTGGGTAAGATCTTTCTGGTTCGAGTTGTGTGAAGAACTTACCACTTGTCATAGAATTTGAAGATTTTCTGCAGCCTAAGTAGCCAAAGTTGCTGTGCCAGTTAGTTTCCAATGATTACAAGATATAAAGAATGGGAGATTTATGTTGGCGACGTAAATAATAATGGGTAGTACGGAGCATGCAATTACACTTTGTGATTGATACCTGAATAAGCTTGAAATCCATAATAACAACCATCTTTCTTTGTATCAAAAATTGAGGATCTTCACTGAGTTCTTTTGACTGCAGGTTTGATAAAGAGTATTCTTTCACGCTTTCTAAAAATATATTTATAAAGCACTCATCATGTTGCAAGATCAACATTTATTGCCACCCCTAACTGTCATTAAGAAAGTAGTGATGGGGATCTAACCTTAAACTGGTAAAATATGTTTCTTGAACTTGCTTCTGCAGTTTCTTAAAGGGAGAGTTCCAGTGTCAAGATCCTTGAATTCTCTTGGAACTTTACATCTGGGCGAGTGTAGTTATATTTCTGACGTGTTCAGTTGTTGTGAACATTTAACCGTATTTGGCTCATAAGTTCATGTGATAGGAGCAGAATATGGCCATTCAGCCCGTCAAGTCTACTCCGTCATTCATTAATGGCTGATCTATCTTTACCTCACAACCCAATTTTCCAGCCTTCTCCCCATAACCCCTGACACCCATCCAAATCATGAATCTATCTATCTCTGCCTTAAAAATATCAATTGGCTTAGCCTCCACAGCCCTTCTGTGACAGAATTCCATAGATTCACCAACGTCTGACTAAAGAAATTCCTCCTCATCTCCTTCCTAAAGGAACGTCCCTTTATTCTGTCGCTTTGACCTCTGGTCCTAGACTCTCCCACTAGTGGAAACTTTGTCTCCACATCCACTCTATCCAGGCCTTTGACTAGTCGGTAAGTTTCATGAGGGTCCCCCGCATCTTTCTGACCTCCAGTGAGTGGAGGCCTAACGCTCATCATTTGTTAACCCACTTATTCCTGAGATTGTTCTCATAAACGGCTCTTGGCATAGTTTTCCACATTCCTGTTGAACCAGAGGTGATTTCCTGGCAAAATGGTGAAGGTAAGAGTAGTGACATGCTGCTCCATGAGATTGTAGTGAAACACAATTCTGCTGTTCCTGATAACTAGGGACCTCATGTGCGACCCACTTTTTACTTGTTTGATCTGATCGGCAGCTGTCCAATTTACCTGGACAAAACAAGGAACATAGAACATTGTGCCACAGAAACAGGCCATTTGGCCCATGATATTTGTGCTGCACATGATGCCTAGTTAAGCTTTTCATTGTACTTCTGTACACGTGACAATAAACTAAACTAAACTAATCTCCTTGGCCTATACATGTGATCCACATCCCTCCATTCCCTTCATTTCATTTGTCCATCTTAAATTCTCTGAAAGACTACTATCATATCTGCCTCCACTGCCACTCGTGACAGCAGTTTCGGGGCACCCACTGCTCTCTGGGTAAAAGACAACATTGTTCCTTTCATCTTAAATGGCGCAGCACTGTTTGGTGGAAACTTGTGTCCTTGTTTCCAGAACAAGTTGAATGGCAGTCGCTGGTACCAATGATGCTTCCTTTAAGATTTTACACCTTGATTGTTGATTTGCTTCTCAACCATTCCATCAGCTATTCGTTAGCGTCACATGCAGCAACATACAGAAGTGAAGATGAGTGCCAACCCGAAGTGTTACCTGTCCATATTCTCTAGAGATGCTGCCTGACCCGCTGAGTTTCTTCAGCACTTTGCGCTTATTTTTTGTAAATCTGCACCCGCAGTGGCTTGTATCTCATGATAACATTCATTTCAATTTAATTTACTTTTCATTTCAATTTAAATAAGTTTGATTTCAGTAAAGGGTGTTAAAGGATACAGACATCAGTGGATTCGTGTAGATGGGCAAAATGGCTGATGCCGATGTGATGGTCCAAGAGGCCCGAGTCTGCGCAGTACAACTCTGACTCCATGATTCTCCAATGAAAAATGACAGAAAAATTGACTTGGATTTATGTGATGTCTTCTTTGCCCTAAACAACTTCACAGCCAATTAAGTTCTTTGAAGTTTAGTCATGATAAATGTGTACACTTTAATGAGATAATGACCTGATAATCTGTTTTAGTGATGTTGGTTTGGTGTTAAATATTGATCAAAGTGTGAGAGAGAACTACTGTCCTCCATTTAAAAATATCAGAAGATCTTTTGCACCCATCTGCAATAGCAGACTTGCTTTGGTCTAACATGTCATCCTTCCACATCTTTCTTGATGAACTATGGGAAGTGAAATCCGGGTTTTAATTGGGTTCAAGTTCACAATTTGCACAGTTGGTCTGTTCATTTTGCCTTCGTGCTTATGTACTAAACAACTAGTATCATTGTGGAGGAAGGAAATTTTAACCAGATCATGATGTGACTTAATTTTTTTTTTAAATTCCCATATTTGATGTCGGCAACTAGTTCTTGCAGTTTTAACAATTCAAAATTCATGACCTGGTTCTTCAGCTGTCAGAAACTAACAAAGTACAATCATGACCTCAAAATGCAAAATTAATCCTTCTTAAGGCGAAACTTATACATTCTAATAGATGAAAATGTTGTACCTTGAACGCTATGCCTTGTTTTAAACATCCACTTTGTACATCTGATTGGGTAGAGTGGATATAATTTTATGGAAAAAAATAGTGTTGGATAAATCAAAGTTTTTAGCTAAGCGAATTACAGAATTTTTGGAATATGGCTGCACACTCTAAGGTTTTCTAATTTTTTAGAATTAATGCAAAAGCATGGCTGGTAGATTATTTAAGGAGCAGAAATCAGATTTGGAACAAAGGTCATTTTCCAGTTCATACTCTGTAATTAATGGAGTGCTGCATGGATCAGATCCAGAACCTTATTTATTCACATTACATTAATGGCTTAAATGTAGGTACTCGGTGTATTGTATCCAAGTTTGCTGATTATAAAGCAAGTTGTGCAGAAAAGTTAACTGTGAGGACAATGCTGATGAAGGGCAATAAACAGGTGAAGTGAATATGCAAGACTGCAGATAGGATGTACTATTGTGAAAATGTGAAGGGCATCAGACATCGTAAGGAGAGATGAATAGAATATATTTTTAATAAAATGCTAAATTCCAGTAAAACATATATCCTTGTATCAGTGATTAATTTAACATTCAGATACAGCGGACAATTGGAAAAAGCAAATGATACGTTGTCATGCGCTGTGAAGGGAGTGTTGCAATTATACGTGAAGCACAGTGTGCAGTTTTAGACTCTGCAACAATCGTGTATGTATCTCAGCAGATTGATACCCCGGATTGCTTCCTGAGATTACGGGATTGCACAATGATGAGGTTGGCTACTCTTGAGAAAGAAAGAAAGAAAGAGACATAAAACTCTTGAGTGAAATTGGTCTGGCAAATGCCAAAGCTTCTGTGTCTAATGTAAAAATTAAGGGACGGTCTTCAGATAATGGGGTCGCATCCCAATAAGGTTTAGAAACATAGAAAATAGGTGCAGGAGTAGGCTATTCGGCCCTTCGAGCCTGCACCGCCCATTCAATATGATCATGGCTGATCATCCAACTCAGTATCCCGTACCTGCCTTCTCTCCATACCCCCTGATCCCTTTAGCCACAAGGGCCACATCTAACTCCCTCTTAAATATAGCCAATGAACTGGCCTCAACTACATTCTGTGGCAGAGAATTCCACAGATTCACCACTTTCTGTGTGAATTTTTTTTTCTCTCATCTCGATCCTAAAAGACTTCCCCCTTATCCTTAAACTGTGACCCCTTGTTCTGGACTTCCCCAACATCGGGAACAATCTTCCTGCATCTAGCCTGTCCAACCCCTTAAGAATTTTGTAAGTTTCTATAAGATCCCCCCTCAATCTTCTAAATTCCAGCGAGTACAAGCCGAGTCTATCCAGTCTTTCTTCATATGAAAGTCCTGCCATCCCAGGAATCAATCTGGTGAACCTTCTCTGAACTCCCTCTATGGCAAGAATGTCTTTCCTCAGATTAGGAGACCAAAATTGTACGCAATACTCCAGGTGTGGTCTCACCAATGCCCTATACAACTGCAGCAGAACCTCCCTGCTCCTATACTCAAATCCCCTCGCTATGAATGCCAACATACCATTCGCTTTCTTCACTGCCTGCTGCACCTGCATGCCTACTTTCAATGACTGGTGCACCACGACACCCAGGTCTCGCTGCATCTCCCCTTCTCCTAATCGGCCACCATTCAGATAATAGGCTGCTTTCCTGTTCTTGCCACCAAAGTGGATAACCTCACATTTATCCACATTATACTGCATCTGCCATGCATTTGCCCACTCACCTAACCTATCCAAGTCACGTTGCAGCCTCCTAGCATCCTCCTCACAGCTAACACTGCCCCCCAGCTTCGTGTCATCCACAAACTTGGAGATGTTGCATTCAATTCCCTCGTCCAAATCATTAATATATATTGTAAATAGCTGGGGTCCCAGCACTGAGCCTTGCGGTACCCCACTAGTCACTGCCTGCCATTCTGAAAAAGACCCGTTTATTCCTACTCTTTGCTTCCTGTCTGCCAGCCAGTTCTCTATCCACATCAATACTGAACCCACAATACCTTGTGCTTTAAGTTTGCATACTAATCTCTTATGTGGGACCTTGTCGAAAGCCTTCTGGAAGTCCAGATATAACACATCCACTGGTTCTCCCTTATCCACTCTACTAGTTACATCCTCGAAAAATTCTATAAGATTCGTCAGACATGATTTACCTTTCATAAATCCATGCTGACTTTGTCCAATGATTTCGCCACTTTCCAAATGTGCTGCTATCCCATCCTTAATAACTGACTCTAGCATTTTCCCCACTACCGATGTTAGACTAACTGGTCTGTAATTCCCCGTTTTCTCTCTCCCTCCCTTTTTGAAAAGTGGGGTTACATTAGCCACCCTCCAATCCTCAGGAACTACTCCAGAATCTAAAGAGTTTTGAAAAATTATCACTAATGCATCCACTACTTCTGGGGCTACCTCCTTAAGCACTCTGGGATGCAGCCTATCTGGCCCTGGGGATTTATCGGCCTTTAATCCAGTCAATTTACCTAACACCACTTCCCGACTAACCTGGATTTCACTCAGTTCCTCCATCTCATTTGACCCCCGGTCCCCTGCTATTTCCGGCAGATTATTTATGTCTTCCTTAGTGAAGACAGAACCAAAGTAGTTATTCAATTGGTCTGCCACGTCCTTGTTCCCCATGATAAATTCACCTGTTTCTGACTGCAAGGGACCTACATTTGTTTTAACTAATCTTTTTCTCTTCACATATCTATAAAAGCTTTTGCAGTCAGTTTTTATGTTCCCTGCCAGTTTTCTTTCATAATCTATTTTCCCTTTCCTAATTAAGCCCTTTGTCCTCCTATTCTGGATTTCTCTGAATTTCTCCCAGTCCTCTGGTAGGCTGCTTTTTCTTGCTAATTTGTACGCTTCATCTTTTGTTTTGATACTATCCCTAATCTCCCTTGTTAGCCACGGATGCACTACCTTCCCTGATTTATTCTTTTGCCAAACTGGGATGAACAATTGTTGTAGTTCATCCATGCGGTCTTTAAATGCCTTCCATTGCATACCCACCGTCAACCCTTTAAGAATCAATTGCCAGTCTGTCTTGGCCAATTCACGTCTCATGCCCTCAAAGTTACCTTTCTTTAAGTTCAGAACCGTTGTTTCTGAATTAACTAAGTCACTCTCCATCCTAATGAAGAACCATATTATGGTCACTCTTGCCCAAGGGGCCACGCACATCAAGACTGCTAACTAACCCTTCCTCATTACTCAATACCCAGTCTAGAATAGCCTGCTCTCTCGTTGGTTCCTCTACATGTTGGTTTAGAAAACTATCCCGTATACATTACAAGAAATCCTCTTCCTCAGCACCTCTGCCAATTTGATTCACCCAATCTATATGTAGATTGAAGTCACCCATTATAACTGTTTTACCTTTGTTGCACGCATTTCTAATTTCCTGTTTGATGCCATCCCCAACTCTACTACTACTGTTAGGTGGCCTGTACACAACTCCCACTAGCGTTTTCTGCCCCTTAGTGTTTCGCAGCTCTACCCATATCGATTCCACATCCTCCAAGCTAATGTCCTTCCTTTCTATTGCGTTAATCTCCTCTCTAACCAGCAACGCTACCCCACCTCCTTTTCCTTTCTGTCTATCTCTCCTGAATATTGAATATCCCTGGATGTTCAGCTCCCAGCCTTGGTCACCCTGGAGCCATGTCTCCGTAATCCCAACTATATCATATTCATTAATCACTATCTGCACATTCAACTCATCCACCTTATTACAAATGCTCCTTGCATTGAGACACAAAGCCTTCAGGCTTGTTTTTACAACACTCTTACCCCTTATACAATTATGTTGAAAAGTGGCCCTTTTTGATTTTTGCCCTGGATTTGTCTGCCTGCCACTTTTACTTTTCACTTTGCTACCTATTGCTTCCACCCTCATTTTACACCCCTCTGTCTCTCTGCTCATGCTCCCATCCCCCTGCCACATTAGTTTAAATCCTCCCCGACAGCACTAGCAAACACTCCCCCAAGGACATTGGTTCCATTCCAGCTCAGGTGCAGACCGTCCTGTTTGTACTGGTCCCACCTCCCGCAGAACTGGTTCCATTGTCCTAGAAATTTGAATCCCTCCCCCTTGCACTATTTTTCAAGCCACGTATTCATCTGAAATATCCTCCTATTTCTACTCTGACTAGCACATGGCACTGGTAGTAATCCAGAGATTATTACCTTTGAGGTCCTACTTTTAAGTTTATCTCCTAGCTCCCTAAATTCACCAAGGACCTCATCCCGTTTTTTACCTATATCGTTGGTGCCAATGTGCACCACGACAACTGGCTGTTCACCCTCCCCCTCCAGAATGTTCTGCAGCCGCTCAGAGACATCCCTGTCCCTTGCACCAGGGAGGCAACATACCATCCTGGAGTCTCGTTTGCGGCCGCAGAAACGCCTATCTATTCCCCTTACAATTGAATCCCCTATTACTATAGCCCTTCCACTCTTTTTCCTCCCCTCCTTTGCCGCAGAGCCACCCACGGTGCCATGAACTTGGCTGCTGCTGCCTTCCCCTGGTGAGCCATCTCCCCCAACAGTATCCAAAATGGTATATCTGTTTGTGAGGGAGATGACCGCAGGGGACTCCTGCACTACCTGCCTACTGCTACGCCGGCTAGTGGCCACCCGTTCCCTTTCTGTCTGCTTATCTTTTACCTGTGGTGTGGCCAACTCACTGTACGTGCTATTCACGACCTTCTCAGCATCGTGGATGCTCCAGTATGAATCCAACCGCAGCTCCAACCGTTCAATGTGGTTTGCCAGGAGCTGCAGCTGGACACACTTCCTGCACACGTAGTCATCAGGGACACCGACAATATACCTGATCTTCCACATGTTGCAGGATGAGCATTCCATGGGGCCGATCTCACCTGACATGTCTTACCCCCAATTTAAATCAACTCACTCCCACTTTAAAAATCTTAATCCTTTAAACTGTACCTTTACTAAAAAGCACTGAACCCTTAACTCACTGAACCCTTAACTCACTGAACCCTTAACTCACTGAACCCTGAACTCAGTGAACCCTTAACTCACTGAACCCTTAACTCACTGAACCCTTAACTCACTGAACCCTTAACTCACTGAACCCTTAACTCACTGAACCCTTAACTCACTGAACCCTGAACTCACTGAACCCTGAACTCACTGAATCCTTAACTAAAAGTACGAACAGAAAGCAGAAATACAAACCTGGGGTTACTCCCAATCAGCTGCTTCCTCTAGTCCGCTTCCACCAATCAGCGACTTTCTCCAGACCACTTATTTTGAAGTGTGATGGAATGTTTTTAAACCTACCACCCGGAAGCTGCACCAGCCGCTCCAACCGCTCCTGGGTTTATCTTAATTCGAGCTGTTCCGGACTTTTTGAATGCTGTACCTTAGTTGATTATGGGTAGTAAACCTCTGAGATAATACTATTATTGTATTCAAGGAACTGGTCATCAAGTGGGACAGTGGATGTAATGGAGGTACTGTATAATATATTGAGTGGAATGCCAGGCCTGAGGTGACTGTGATTTACTCCTCTCTTCTTATCTATTCTTAATAACATTCACAAAATGCAATGCCCAGTATGTTGGATGCATAACAAGGATTGGCAACATTTTGATGATTTTAATTTTAATAATCTAAATTCATAATTATCGGTAAGCAAAATAATACTCACATATAACAATTATAAGGGCGGCACGGTGGCGCAGCGGTAGAGTTGCTGCCTTACAGCGAATGCAGCGCCGGAGACTCAGGTTCGATCCTGACTACGAGCGCCGTCTGTACGGAGTTTGTACGTTCTCCCCGTGACCTGCGTGGGTTTTCTCCGAGATCTTCGGTTTGCTCCCACATTCCAAAGACGTACAAGGTATGTAGGTTAATTGACTGGGTAAATGTAAAAAATTTCCCTATTGTGTGTAGGATGGTGTTAATGTACCGAAGGTCCTGTTTCCGCGCTGTATCAAAAAAAAAAAAAAATCCCTTGTGGTATGCTTATCGTCCAGGGCTTTGGGGGACTGACTATTATCAACCCCTGACTTGTGTAATTGGAAGTATTTGAAGTTATTAAATTCTGTCACACTGTAGATCTAACTCGACATTCATTTTGTTCTATCTTCCTGGTACACTGTCACTACATTCCAATAACAACACTGAGCTGCAAGATTAGTGTTTCTCTATCGTCAGCTATTCAGCCGCTTTAAATTACAGATCTTCAAAATGCTCCTCTCTTCAATTTTTTTCAAGCCAGAAGCAATTTGATCTCTGCACCGGGAGCTCATCCCTTGGGGAGTTATGACCATAAGTATATAATTCTGCTGTATTGATGATAAATCTTTAGTTTCTCATTTTCAGTGTGTTAATTTACAGATAGGTTATTTATATAAAGTTGCCAATATTTTAAATCTATTTTAAATCAATAAATTGATTTTGGAAGTCTGCAGTATAAATTCAAAGTAGATTTTATATAAACATTTATGTAGATTATTTTCTTGTTTACATTGACAAATTAGAATTACAAATAAAAGCTATAATTTTTTTCTCCTGATGTCCAATGACCAAACTGTAATTCTCTGCAGCAAAAAAGAAGCAGGGTTAGCACTGGGCTGGGATAATGATTTTTGCCTGAATTTTTCCCACCCTGATGAATTGTTGTTCTAGTGTACAGTAGGTCTGAACCACATACATCAAATGAGGTTGAACTTAAAATCTAATGTACGCATTGAACTGCAATGCCTTCTTAAATTATTCCTGCTTGGTGAGCAGCCTCAGACACTAAAATGCTGGAGACCGGTAATTGATCTTTGAGGAGTTCACCATGTGATGTGCAGAGCTGGGTGGCAAGCTGTTTTAAGAGGAAAGGGGCCAGGACTCCTCACCATTTTAAGTAAAATGTGTTTTGTTTTTCTTATTGAGCAATGTTCTGAGCAGCATTAGTCTATTCAATCATGGCTGACCGATCTTTCCCTCTCCACCCCATTCTCCTCACTTCTCCCCGTAACCCCTGACACCCTTTCTAATCAAGGAACTGTCAATGACAAGCTCCTGTTGAACTTTGGACTGAGATGAGGAGCCATAAAAGATGTCGATCGTAACAGATGGAAATTACGTGCCAGCAATGCAGAGCATCATAGCTAATGTCACGATTGTTGGGTGCACTTTCTATCAGGTGTTGCTGTATAGAGATTGGGGCGTTCTATTTACAAACGTCACGTGGATTTCGATGACACGTCTGGTTGATATATCAGCTATAATTCACATAACAATTCTTGGTGACAAAGTTAGTTGCTTTGTGCAAAATGGGGGAAGGTTGTCTGAGGCTGTAGCAGGATATCGATCAGATGGAAAGTCGGGTGGCAGATGGAATTCAATCATGAAAGATGCAAGGTTATGTATTTTGTGAAGTCAAATAGATATAGGACGTATACAGCAAATTTGTAGCACCAAAACCTTGGGGTTGTTGTTCCCTGAAAGTGACAACAAAGGTAGATGTTGTGGTGAAGAAGACATATGACATGCTTGAGTACAAGCACCCCATATGCAGGGCATTGAATATAACATTTGGGGCATCGAGTGTAACAGTTGGGGCATTGAATAAAAAAGGTTGATATAAGGAACTCACCACCAGAGGGGGTAGTGGAATCAGATAGAAATATAAAGTTTAGGGGACACTTGGACAGACAAGGTGTAGAAGGGTAGAAGCCTAATGCAGGTAAATGGGATTAGTGCGGATGGTCAAAAAGGTCGACATGAACGAGAATTGGAAGAGCAAATATGTAAGGAGATAGCAGATATTAGTAGTAAGCACAGAGTAGTGATTGTGGGAGATTTCAATTTTCCGTACATAGACTGGGAATCACATTCTGTTAAAGGACTGGATGGTTTGGAGTTTGTAAAATGTGTGCAGGATAGTTTTTTGCAGCAATACGTAGAGGTACCTACCAGAGAAGGGGCAGTGTTGGACCTCCTGTTGGGAAATGAGACGGGTCAGGTGACGGAGGTATGTGTTGAGGAGCACTTTGGGTCTAGTGATCACAATGCCATTAGTTTCAATATAATTATGGAGAAGGTCAAATCTGGACCAAGGGTTGAGATTTTGGATTGGAGAAAGGCTAATTTTGAGGAGATGAGAAAGGATTTAAAAGGAGTGAAATGGAACTTTTTGTTTTATGAAAAGGATATAATAGAGAAATAGAGGATATTTAAAGGTGAAATTTTGAGAGTACACAGTCTTTATGTCCCTGTTCGGTGGAAAGGAAAGAATAATAATTTGAAAGAGCCGTGGTTTTCCAGGGAAATTGGACACTTGGTTCGGAAAAAGAGGGAGATATACAATAAATATAAGCGGCAGGGAGTAAATGAGGTTCTTGAGGAATATAAAGAATGTAAAAGGAATCTTAAGAAGGAAATTAGAAAAGCGAAAAAGAGATATGAGGCTGCTTTGGCAAGTAATGTAAAAGTAAACCCCAAGGGGTTCTACAGATATGTCAATAGCAAAAGGATAGTGAGGGATAAAATTGGTCCATTAGAGAGTCAGAGTGGACAGCTATGTGCTGAGCCGGAAGAAATGGGGGAGATATTAAACAATTTATTTTCTTCGGTATTCACCGAGGAGAAGGATATTGAATTATGTGAGGTAAGCGAAACAAGTAGAGTAATGATGGAAATTATGAGGATTAAAGAAGAGGAGGTACGGACACTTTTGAAAAATATAAAAGTGGATAAGTCTCCAGGTCCTGATAGGATATTCCCTAGGACATTGAGGGAAGTTAGTGCAGAAATAGCAGGGGCTATGACGGAAATATTTCAAACGTCATTAGAAACGGGGATGGTGCCGGAAGATTGGCGCATTGCGCATGTTGTGCCTTTGTTTAAAAAAGGTTCTAAAAGTAAACCTAGCAATTATAGACCTGTTAGTTTGACGTCTGTGGTGGGAAAATTAATGGAAAAGATACTTAGGGACAATATATATAATTATTTGGATAAACAAGGCCTGATTAGAAACAGTCAACATGGATTTGTGCCTGGAAGGTCATGTTTGACTAATCTTCTTGAATTTTTTGAAGAGGTTACCAGGGAAATTGATAAGGGCAAGGCTGTGGATGTTGTCTATATGGACTTCAGTAAGGCATTTGACAAGGTTCCACATGGAAGGTTGATTAAGAAGGTTAAATCGTTGGGTATTAATAGTGAGGTTGCAAGATGGATTCAACAATGGCTGAATGGGAGATATCAGAGGGTAATGGTTGACAATTGTATGTCAGGTTGGAGGCCAGTGTCTAGTGGAGTACCCCAAGGATCTGTGTTGGGTCCACTGTTGTTTGTCATTTACATTAATGATCTGGATGATGGTGTGGCAAATTGGATTAGTAAATATGCAGATGATACTAAGATAGGTGGTGTAGATGAGACTAGGTCAGGGAGAGTGGTCAGCGTGGACTGGTAGGGCCGAACGGGCCTGTTTCCGTGCTGTAGTTGTTATATGGTTATATGGTTGTATGAACCTGGTGGACCAAAGGGCATGTTTCTCCTCTGTACAATTCTGACTCCATCATATGAGGAACTGTGATCTCCTATGTAATGCACTCCAGACTGGTTTGACAAATTCAGGGCAAGTAAAAAATCTCATTTTTTAAAATATAAATGCAGGCGGCACGGTAGCGCAGCGGTAGAGTTGCTGCCTTACAGTGCTTACAGCGCCAGAGACCTGGGTTCGATCCTGGCTACAGGTGCTGTCTGTACGGAGTTTGTACGTGTTCCCCATGTCTGTGTGGATTTTCTCCGAGAACTTTGGTTTTCTCCCACACTCCAAAGACATACAGGCTTGTAAACTAATTGGCTTGGTTTATATGTGAAAAAAATTGTCCCTAGTGTAGGAGAGTGTTAATGTGCGGGAGTTGCTGGTCGATGCGGACTTGGTGGGCCGAAGGGCCTGTTTTCGCGCTGTATCTCTAAACTAAACTAAAGTGGTATAAAGGCAGGTAGTTTTAAGATATTTCCAGCTCCAAATCAGGATCAAAGGCGTATTTAATAATCTTGTAATATTAAGACTGATCTCATCTTGTTTAAATTCAATTTTGCAGCAGCATTCAGTGACTGATATGAAACCATTCTACCCCAATAATTATTCGTTCAATAATGGTTTGTCTGATAAATTTTAAAGTAGTGTCGCTGCCAACAAAATTGCACCATAAAAATTCACAGATATTGCATTTGTATCTTATAAAATGTAAATCATGACTGCTGAAGTCTTCGTGTTTTTGTCATTGAACAGCAACAAATGGTCGGGATGGGACCAGTTTGGAGGGTGGGCCTTTTCTACTCTTTCAAGTTCAATGCTCTGGAGGAACTTAGTGGATTAGGTAGTGGAGTGGAGTGGAGAAGTAGTGGCAGCTGTGGAGGAAATGGACAGACAATGTTTCGGGTCGGAACACTTCAGACTTCTTGGTTCTATCTTGTTCCCCTTATCCAGTCCGTTTCCGACCTACATCTGAGACGACTTGCACGCTTTAGCAAAATCTACTCTTTCAATTCACTGTTTGCTGTTTGCTCCCAGTGCAGCGTGGCTTTGAGAGTGCGCAAAAAGGTAGCAGTGTTCCTTAGGCAGAAAAAGACACTGGCAAATGTGTGGAAGTAATGAAATCTGAATATTTACTCCTGCAACCTTGAGGATAACAGAATGTTATTCAAGTTCATTGACGTTTGTTGAATTTCGTCTTGACGCTGGAATAGTGCACCTTGCTTCAGGTTATGCAAAATTCTCCAGCCCCACCCTTTATTTACAGTTTATCAATGTGCAAAGATTGATAATGGCACCAAAGTCAAGTTAAGTTTAATGTAATATCACAAATATGGTGAAGTACAGGTGCAATGAAAATCCTGCTTTCTGCAGCACAGGAACATAGCCAAAACACAAAAACATAAATGTACATCAATACTACAAGGCAGTGAAAGGGAAAGGACTGTGGAAAAATAAGACTAAGACACACGTGCAAATACACAAATAGAAAACAAGTCCATGGTAGTGGAAGAGCTGATCCATTGTGTTCTTCTGCTGAAGTACAGTTAAGGTTGTGCAGGTCGGTCCAAGATAGTTACAGAAAAATAGCTGCTCCTGGACCTGGTGGTATGAGACTTCTTGGTATTGCATGTCCTGCTAAATGGTAGGAGTGTGGAGTGGGGATCCTTGATCATAGATGTTGTCTCATTTCCATGGTTTTGATGGTGGTGAGGGTTGCGCCCGTGACAGGCCAGGCTGAGTCCGCTACTCTCTGCAGCCTCTTGCGTTCCTGTGCATTGGAATTGTAGTACAAAGCCATTGTGCAACCAGTCAGTATATTTTCTGTAGTGCATCTGCAGAACATTGTGCCTTGTGTTCAATGTCATCCAAATCTCTTTAAACATCTAAGAGATGAGAGGCACTAGGGTGCTCCATCATGATTACATCTGTGATGGGCCCACATTGTCCATGCTGGCCAATTTGGCACATTGAGCTAGTGCCATTTGTCCCATATCCTTCTAACACCTTCCTAACTATATATCCAAATGCCTTTTAAAATACTTAATTGTGTCAGTTTCTGTAGCTTCCTCTGGCAGCTCATTCCAGATATGGACTACCCTCTGAGTGAAAAAGTTGCCCCTGTCATCCCTCTTAACTGTCTCTCCTCTCACTTTCAACCTATGGCCTTTTGTTTTTGAATTTTACCACCCTGGGGAAAATAGACTGAATGCTCACTTTATCCATATTCCTATTCTTGTACACATCAATCAGGTCTCCTCGCAGCCTCCTACAAGCTAAAGAATAAAGTTCCAGCCTCTCCCTCTTACTCGAGCCTGCAAGCCCAGGTAACATCCTGGTGAATCCCTTCTGCACCCTTTCTAACTTAATGACATCCTTCCAATAGCTGTGTGACCAGAAATGCATGTGATACTTTGTGTGGTCTCATCAACAACTTTATGTGATGTCGCAACCTTTCTACGCAATACCCTTCCCAATGAAGGCAAGGGTGCCAAAGGCCTTCATCACCGCACTGTCCACCTGTCTCATCACTGCAGTGAACCTTGCACCAATACTCTCAGATCTCTCTGATCTGCAACACTCTCCAGGGTTTAACCATTTACTGAATCAGTCATACCCTGGTTTGTCGTACTAAAGTGCAACATTTTACAAAGCTGAATGCCATTTGCTATTCCACGGCTCACAATCTCAACGGATCTGGATCTTGTTGTAAACGTAGATATCCATCTTCATTGTCCACTTTGTAGGTTTTCTCTGGGTGCTCTGGTTTCCTCCACACTCTAAAGACATACAGGTTTGGTTTGTAGGTTAATTGGCTTCAGTAAAACAATTGTAAATTGTTCTCAGTGTGTCAGATAGTGCTAGGGTGTGGGGTGGTCGCTGGTCGCTGGTCGGTGCGGACTCAAAGGGCTGAAGGACCTGTTTCCACGCTGTATCTCTAAAGTCTAAAGGTCTAAAGTCTTATGCAAGTGAGGACAAGAGAAAAGCTACCCTTCTCCAGGTGCAAACTTGTGCAGATGCACGGCTGAAAGCATATTGTCAGGTTGCATCACAGATAGTTTGAGAACAGCTCGGCAAGAAATTACAGAGGGTTGTAAATGCAGCCCAGTCCATCGGTGCAGGTGCTGTAAGGCCTCATTTCGACCGCTGTGCAACCGGTTTACCAGAATGCATTTGGATCAGAGTCTAAGAGCTATAGAGAGAGGTTGGAAAAACTTGGATTATTTTCTTTGGATGAGGGATGACCTGATAGATTAATATAAAATTACGAGGGGCATAAATGGGACGGATATTCCGGCAACCTTTCCAATAGTGGAAATGCGTCAAAGGTTTAATGCGAGAGTGACGCGAGTTTCCAGGAAATATTGGGAATTTTTTTTTTTTACCCAGTGGGAGGTGCCTGGAACACACTGCCTGAGATGGTAGTCGAAGCAGATGTGATAACATTATTCAAGAGGCATTCAGGAAAACATGAACAGAGAGAACAGACGGATACAGACCACGTGCGGGCAGAAAGATCTAGTTAGGTCGGCATCATGGTTTATGCAGACATGGTGGGGTCCACGGGGCCTCTTCCTGTGCGGTACTATTCGATCAATTGATGCTACATTTGCAAACCCTTGCCCTGTTGTTGGTTTGTATTTTTGCATTTCAAATGAAATGATTGAATTATAATTGGATTAAATTTACTTCTGTCAATTAGTGACAAGGTTCTACTACAATATATATTTTTTTATTTTACAGACAAGAGATGATTTCCTGGGCCAAGTTGATGTGCCTCTTAATCACTTGCCGGTAAGTTATTGGTGAAAAGACATTTTTCAAAAATAGCAGATATTCCGCTTTACCCTGGGCACACACAGATGCTATCAAAGTTTGCTTGTTAAACCATCTTATTTAATGGTCTGTCACATTCAGATACATGTAGGGCTCTTTGATCTTGCCACATAAGTGGGAAAACCCAGCACTGTTATGCAAGAAAACATCACAGTTGAAGGTCACCATGGGGCATGTTGTCGACTAGCATTTGGGCAATATGAAGTTTCAATGTGCAAATTTCCATATTAAAGTCAAAAGGGAAAACAATTTTATTAAGCAGTGTAAAGATTTTTTCAGTTTGACGTGGTGATGTGTCTTCAGATCAATTGGTTGTGTAAGGAGAAAAAAACATTGTGGTAGGTTGTTTACCAACAGCCCATTGGGAACTAAAGGAAGGTTCGGAGGTAGAGTGGTCTTTCAGAAGGAAAAAGTCTAGTAAAGTTGAGATGGATAGGGATTTTGTGGCATTGTAGAAACGTGATTTAAATAAATGGAAGACTAAGGGGAGACGACGCCAGGAGGATAAAATGCCAGTGACAGAGATTTACTGAGTCACAAGATATTTAAAAGTAGATCTAATACTGCAATTTAAGAATTTATTTAAATGAGAACATTTTTAGTGCTTGATATGCTATGTTTGATATGTTGAGTAATTCTGTTGTCAAGTCATCTTGCCTTATCAATTGACATCAACTATGTTTAGCTTTAGCAAAAGATTTGTTGTTTTATCTTTTATAATCAAGCAATGGTATTTTAGTAGTGAATTATTAAAACTCTTTGGTACCAAAGGGTATGAGATAATCACATTATTTAAACAGGCCCGTTGTTACAATTGTAATCTATTTCCAGCAGTGGATAAAGTACAAGTTTTAATTATATCTGGAACACTCTTATCTGGAGCCCGGGATGCCTGGAGCTAATTATCCCCCCACCTTTGTTCTTTCTTTTCAGCAGTTTAAAAACCAACATTTGTAGATTTCCACATATTTGCTGAGTCCTTCACGAATAGAAACGTAGAAACATAGAAAATAGGTGCAGGAGGAGGCCATTTGGCCCTCCGAGCCAGCACCGCCATTCATTGTGATCATGGCTGATCATCCACAATCAGTAACCTGTACCTGCCTTCTCCCCATATCCCTTGATTCCACTAGCCCCAAGAGCTCTATCCAATTCTCTTTTAAATTCATCCAGTGAATTGGCCTCTACTGCCTTCTGTGGCAGAGAATACCACAAATTCACAACTCTCTGGGTGAAAAAGATTTTTCTCATCTCAGTTTTAAATGGCCTCCCCTTTATTCTTCGACTGTGGCCCCTGGTTCTGGACTCACCCAACATTGGGACCATTTTTCCTGCATTTTGCTTGTCCAGTCCTTTTATAATTTTATGTGTTTCTATAAGATCCCCTCTCATCTTTCTAAATTCCAGTCAATACAAGCCCAGTCTTTCCAATCTTTCCTCATATGACAGTCCCGCCATCCTGGGGATTAACTTCGTGAATTTACGCTGTACTCCCTCAATAGCAAGGATGTCAAATTAGAAGACCAAAACTGCACACAATACTCCAGATGTTGTCTCACCAGGGCCCTGCACAACTGCAGAACGACCTCTTTACCCCTTTTGTCCAATCCTCTGGTTATGAAGGCCAACATGCCATTAGCTTTCTTCACTGCCTACTGTACCTGCATGTTTAGTTTCAGTGACTGGTGTACAAGGACACCCAGGTCTTGTTGCACTTCCCTTTTTCCTAATCTGACACCATTGAGATAATAATCTGCCTCCTTGTTCTTGCCGCCAAAGTGGGTAACCTCACATTTATCTACATTATAAGGGAAACACAAAATGCTGGAATAACTCAGCGGGTCAGGCAGCATCTCGAGAGAGAAGGAATGAGTGACGTTTCGGGACGAAACCCTTCTTCAGACTGATGAAGATATCTACATTATGCTGCATCTGCCCACTCACTCAACTTGTCCATGTCACCCTGCAACCTCCTAGCATCCTCTTTGCAGTTCACACTGCCACCCAGCTTTGTGTCATTTGCAAATTTGCTCGTGTTACTTTTAATTCCATCATCTAAAACATTAATATATATTGTAAATAGTTGCGGCCCCAGCACTGAGACTTGCAGCACTCCACTCGAAACCGCCTGGCATTCAGACAGGGAACCGTTTATTCCAACTCTTTGTTTCCTGTCTGCCAACCAATACTCTATCCATGTCAATACCCTACTCCAAAACCATGTGCTCTAATTTTGCCCACTAATCTCCTGTGTGGGACCTTATCAAATGCTTTCTGAAAGTCCAGATACACTACATCCACTGGCTCTCCTTCATCCATTTTACTTGCACATCCTCTAAAAATTCCAGAAGATTAGTCAAGCAGGATTTCCCCATCATAAATCCATGCTGATTTGGACCAATCCTTTTATTGCTATCCAAATGCGCCGTTATTCCCTCTTTAATAATTGTCTCCAGCATCTTCCCCACCACCGATATCAGGCTAACTGGTCTATAATTCCCCAGTTTCTCTCTCGCTCCTTTCTTGAAAAGTGGGACTACATTAGCTACCCTTGAAAAGTGGGATAACATTAGCTACCCATGTGAAGCTATATTGCTGTGACCCAGAAATTGGGTGGAGGTGGGGCTGGGGAAGAAGAATAATCAGGCACCTTATTCTAACCTAGTACATCTGGAATAGCTTCAAGTGGGAATTTTAAAAAGGTGCTGAGGATCTTTTGTATTTTTTGTTCTGTTGACGAGCAGTATTTATTTCTCACACGGCATAACATTAGCTACCCTCCAATCCACAGGAACTGATCCTGAATCTATAGAACATTGGAAATTTTTTAACAAATGCATCCACGATTTCTAGTGCCACCCCCTTGAGTACCCTGGGATGCAGACCATCAGACCCTGGGGATTTATCAGCCTTCAGTCCCATCAGTCTACCCAATACTATTTCTCGCCGAATGCAAATTTTGTTCAGTTCCTCTGTCTCCCTAGATCCTCTGTCCTCCAGTACATCTGGGAGATTGTTTGTGTCTTCCTCAGTGAAGATAGAACCAAAATACCTGTTCAAGTCTTCTGCCATTTCCTTGTTCCCCATAATAACTTTACTTGTTTCTGCCTTCAAGGCAATTTATCTTTACTAATATTTTTCTTTTAACATACCTAAAGAAGCTTTTACTATAGTTCTTTATATTCTTGGCCAGCTTACCCTCGTACTTCATCTTTTCACCCCGTATTGCCCTTTTTGTTACCTTCTGTTGTCGTTTGAAAGTTTTCCAATCCTCTGGCTTCCCGCTACTCTTTGCTATGTTATCCACCTTTACTTTTAGTTTTATTCCATACCTAACTTCCCTTGTCAGCCACGGTTGCCTCTTATTTCCCTTAGAATCTTTCTTCCTCTTTGGAATGAAATGATCCTGCATCTTCTGGATTATGCCCAGAAAGTCCTGCCATTGCTGTTCCACCGTCATTCCTGCTAGGATCCTTTTTCCAGTCGACTTTGGCCAGCTCCTCTCTCATGCCTTCATAGTCCCCTTTGTTCAACTGCAACACTGACACTTCTGATTTAACCTTCTCCCTCTCAAATTGCAGATTATATCTAATCATATTATGGTCACTACCTCCTAGTGGTTCCTTTACCTTGAGTTCCCTTATGAAATCTGGTTCATTAGACAACCCAAAATCCAGATTTGCCTTCTCTCTGGTAGGCTCCAATACAAGCTGCTCTAAGAATCCATCTTGGAGGCACTCGACAAACTCCCTTTCTTGGGGTCCAGAACCAACCTGATTTTCCCAGTCTACCTGCAAAAATGCCAATTTTAACTCCAGCAGTAACTTGCACCCTATATCCAGGCTATTGTTTGGGTGCCTGTAGATAACTCCCATTAGTGTCTTCTTACCTTTACAATTTCGCATTTCTATCCACAGTGACTCTACCTCATCAGTCTCTATGTCACCCCTCGCAAGGGACTGAATTTCATCCCTCACCAACAGAGCTACCCCGCCTCCTCGGCCCACCTCTGCCTGAATAACCCTGAATATTCAGTTCCCAGTCCCGATCCTCCTGCAACCATGTCTCTGTAATCCCCACAATGTCATATCTACCAATCTCTAACTGAGCCTCAAGCTCATCCACTTTACTTCTTATACTTCGTGCATTCATATATAAACCTTTTAATCCATTACTCACCTCACTTTGCACATTGATTCCTATTTCACTTGGCCATACTCTCCTATCCCTTCGTGAGCTTTCTGTCCCGTTAATTCTGGTGTCTTTCTTAACTTTTCCTATACTCTCTTTCCCCTAAACCATGCATGTCACCAGGAGGAGGAAACCAGGCGAAACATCATATAATATCCTTGGTGCCACCCTTGAAGAATCCAAACAGACCAAGTATCTTGGCATCAAATTACAGAACGATCTACGTTGGAATGGTCAGACTCATCATGCAACGGTGAAAACAACAGGTGTCCTAAATTTTCTGAGATGCAACTTTTATCATTGTTCACCTTCTATCAAGGAGAAGTTATACTTCACCCTTGTTAGACCTCATTTGGACTACACAGTTGCAGCATTGGGATCCGTGCACAAATAGAAACATTTCTTCCATTGAACGTGTCCAAAGACAGGCAGCTTGATTTGTTACAAATACCTATGAGAGAGAAGCGAGTGTTAACAAACTTCTAAATTCATTCGGGTGGAACCCGGTTCAAGACAGACGTAAAGCCCACCGTTTGACCTGTTTTTACAAGATGTTTAATGGTCAGCTCGACATAGATTACCACATCTACACCAAACCCAAACCTATCAGGAGCAGACGAGGGCATTCGATTCAATTTGAGATACCAGCTACCAAGACAGATGTGTATAGCAATTCATTCTTCCCTCACACAATCAAAGCATGGGATGGTCTTCACCCAACCATAGTTACTCAACCAGACGCAACTACACTTCAGGTAGCTCTTCTTCTCCAAGGAGCCCTTCTTGCTTAAGTCCATACTCCGCCACCTCCAGTTTAAATTCCATTTGGAATATTTTGGAGGACCAAGAACCAAGAACTCCATCCTTGTATTTCCAATTTGTCTCCCCCCCCCCCCCCCATCTCCCACCGAATGTAACAATTTTGTTGGTTCCTTAACAAAACATTTTTTTCATTCAACAATGATTTTATCAATTTAATAGCTGCCATTGGTACAAATCTTATAGGAGGGCTTGAGCAGAGTAGTTTCCATATCAAACTGCATTCAGATAGGATGCTAGTATGCTTGTCTTTAGCAATCAGTTTGAGATTGTGCAATTGATGGAATAGGGGTTCAGTGTTGGTCACCCTGCGAGAGGAAAGTTGTCTGTGTAGGAAGGAACTGTAGATGCTGGATTACACTAAAAATGCTGGACAAACTCAGTGGGACAGGCAGCATCTCTGGATAGAAGAAATGGGTGACATTTCAGTCGACCTATCTTCAGACTGAGAGTCAGGGGAGGGGGGGGGGGGGTGCAGAGATAAGGAAATGTCAGGTGTGAAAACGAGACAATGAGGATCAAAGAAAATGTAGAATAGATCATTGTTAGGTAGAGGAAGGTTTTTAGAGGCATACAGAGATAACATTTAATCAGGGGAACAGTCAGACTGGTCGGAGGACTAGGAAGGGGGAGCGATGGAGAAAGAGGGAAAGCAAGGGTTACTTGAAGTTCGGGAAGTCAATATTTATACCGCTGGGGTGTAAGGAGCCCAAGCGAAATATGAGGTGTTTTCCTCCTTAAGCTGGAAAGGGTGCAGAGACGATTAACAAGGACGTTGCCTGGACTCGAGGGCCTGGGCTATCAGGAGAGGTTGTGCAGTCCCGGACTGCACAGGAAGCTGAGATGATTTTATTGAGGGGTGATAAAATCATGAGGGCAATAAATAGCGTGAATGTACAGAATCTTTTACCCAGCTTAGGGGAATCGAGAACTTGAGGGCATGGGGTTAAGGTGAAGAGGGTAATGATTTAATAGGAATCTGAGAGGCCACTTTTTTTCCATGGAGGGTGATGGATATAGGGAATGAGCTGCAAGAGGAGGGAGTTGAGGCAGGTACAACAACAGGGCGGCACGGTGGCGCAGCGGTAGAGTTGCTGCCTTACAGCAAATGCAGCGCCGGAGACTCAGGTTCGATCCCGACTACGGGCGCCGTCTGTACGAAGTTTTACGTTCTCCCCGTGACCTGTGTGGGTTTTCTCCGAGATCTTCGGTTTCCTCCCACAGTCCAAAGACGTACAGGTATGTAGGTTAATTGGCTGGGCAAATGTTTTAAAAAAATTGTCCCTAGTGGGTGTAGGATAGTGTTAGTGTGCGGGGATCGCTGGGCGGCGCGGACCCAGTGGGCCGAAGGGCCTGTTTCTGCGCTGTATCTCTAAATCTTTTTAAAAAACAGCATCTAAAAGCCAAGTGCTGGATACCTAATGATTTACCTACCGATTGGGGACAATTTATTGGGGCTAGCTGAGTTACCAATATACCACTTTGGGAACCCATGAGTTTGCAGGGAAAACACGCAAACTCCACACCGACAGCACAAAAGATTAGGATCCATCTCTATCTCTGGAGCTCAGAGGCAGCAACTCCACAAGTCTGTGTTTGCCAATATGATTGCATATCCAGCAGACACCTCCATTAAGAACATTAAGTTGGAAAAGATGCAAAATAGATTCATCAGGATGTTACTTGGGCTTGTAGGCTTGAGTTACAGGGAGTATTTGGACTCTCCGGGACTTTTCTTTGGAGCAGAGGAGACTGAATGGTGACCTTATTGAGGTGTTCAAGATCATGAGGGGCATGGATAAAGCGATCGCTTACAGTCTTTTTCGCAGAGTAGAGAATTCCCAAAACCCGACATGAAACTTCATCAATTCTCGACCCAAAACGTCACCCATTCCTTCTCTCCAGAGATGTTGCCTGACCAGCTGAGTAACTCCAGCATTTTGTGTCTACCTTCGATTTAAACCAGCATCTGCAGTTATTTTTCCTACACTGCTTTCTGACCAGCTGACTTACCCCAGCACTTGGTCATTTTTTCAGCAAATTCTAAAGCTCAAGAACATAGGCATAAATTGAGAGGGAAGAGATTTAAGAGGCACATCGGGGGCAACCTTTTCACACAGAGGGTGGTCTGTATCTGGAATGAGCTGCCAGATGAGCCCATTATGTAAATAGTGAAAGGCTTGGACAGAGTGGATGTGGAGAGAATGTTTTCACTAGTGGGAGAGACTAGGACCAGAGGTCATAGCCTCAAAATTAAAGGACGTTTCTTTAGGAAGATGAGGAGGAATTTCAGAGGGTGGTAAATATGTGGAATTATTTGTTACAGAAGGCTGTGGAGGCCAAGTCAATGGACATTTTTATGGCAGAGATAAATAGATTATTGATTAGTACGGGTGTCAGGGGTTATGGGGAGAAGGCAGGAGAATGGTGTGAAGAGGGAAAGATAGATCAGCCATGATTGAATAGCGGAATAGACGATGGGCCGAATGGCCTAATTCTGCCCCTTTCACTTATGAATATGAATATGCTAACTTGGTCGGCAATAAATAGGTGGAGGGGCAGGTAGTGTAGAGAAAGCAGTGACTCTGCAGAAGGACTTGGACAGGTAGGGAGTGTGGGCAGAGAAGAGGCAGATAGAATGTAGTATAGCAAAGTGTGGAGTCATGCATTTTGGTAGTAGGAATAAAGGCGTAGATTATTTTCTAATGGGAAGGGAATCCTGAAATCAGAGGTGCAAAGGGTCTTGGGAGTGCAGGTGCAGGATTGCCAAAAAGTTAATCTGCAAGTCAAATCGGTAGTAAAGAAAGAAAACGCAATGCTAGCATTTATTTTGATGGACCGAATGGCCTAATTCTGCTCCTATCACTTGTGATCTTATGATTTACAAGGTGAGGTAAAAGGCCATTCTCCCTGCGGCATTGTGCTATGATTCTATGACCCCAGATGAGTACAGCACGGGGAGAGGCCCCACATTCCAAAACGTCCGCTCCAAACATGTTGCCAATCTGCCTCATCTCATCAGCCTGCACATGGTCTGCTCTCACTATTCCCTGCCCATTCGCGTGCGTCTAAATGCCTCTTCAATATTGCTATCGAATCAAGGGGAAAGATATAGAGTGCAGAATATAAAAGTCAGTGTGTGGCACAACAGTTCCATTGACAAATTCCAGTGTCCACAATGGGGTGGAGGTGAATTGGACAGTATCCTAGCTAATAGAAGGACCGTTCAGAAGGCCGAGAACTTTATCCCAGGCGGTAAATTGATCTGCCAACAGTCATAAAACACAAAATACATGAAACTGAAATTAAAGTGACAAGTGGAAAGGATTGGGGATGTGTAAAGATGTGCAAAGATTGGGGAGGGGGGGTGGGGAGGGGAGTCAGTCTACCCCACGACAGAAGGGTGAGGAGATGTACAGTTTGATAGCCTCAGGGAAGAAGGAACTCCTGTGGCGTTCTGTGCTGCATCTTGTTGGAACCAGTCTGTTGCTGAAGGTACTCCTCAGGTTGACCAGAGTGTCATGGAGGGGGTGGGCTGTATTGTCCAGGATGCTCCGCAGTTTGAGGAACATCCTCCCCTCCAAGACCACCTCCCATGAATCCAGCTACGCCCCCAGGATGGAGTTTGTTAATCCCATTGGGTCTCCGGTCTTGCCCAGAGTTGGGGAATCGAGGACCAGAGGACATAGGTTCATGGTGAAGGGGAAAAGATTTAATAGGAATCTGAGGGGTAACTTTTTCGCACAAAGGGTGGTGGGTGTATGGAACAAGCTGCAAGAGTTGAGGCTGGGACCATCCCAATGTTTAAGAAACAGTTAGACAGGTACATGGATAGGGCAAGTTTGGAGGGATATGGACCCTGGGATATGGGCAGGTGGGACTGGTGTAGCCGGGACATGGTGGCCGGTGAGGTCACGTTGGGTGGAAGGGCCTGTTTCCACACTGTATCATTCTATGACTCTAAATGGAAATGTAAAGTCACAAAGATTTTTGGAAAAGAAAGTGGGATTTAAAAAATGAACATGCTATCAGACTGGGAACCATTTAGATCCTCCGGACATGGTGTAACAGCATACAAGCAGCTAATGCATGTGTAGGAAGGAACTGCAAATGTTGGTTTAAACCGAAGGTAGGCACAAAAAGCTGGAGTAACTCAGTGCTACATGCAGCATCTCTGGAGGGAAGGAATGGGTGATGTTTCGGGTCGAGACCCTTCTTCAGAACAGCTAATGCATGGTTGAGCTCCAAGTGGTGTGGGAGAGGCTGGTCAGATGAACATACAGGGCATCAAATCTGAAACAAGGCAAGGAGCAGAAGTGAGTTTCAGCAGATCAATATTCAGGTCTGGCAACGTTATGAAAGTGTAAGTAGGCTGAATTATTGATGAGGTTTGTATATGATCAAAAACGAATTCCTGTTTTGCACTGAAATGCTAGGGCCTTGGGCTATTTGCTTGAGCTTCAGAAAAGGAAATAAACTCTTTGCTTTTGATACAGGGTTTTGCACAGGGACTGTGCCAATGGTTTTGCTTAGCCCCTGTATTGAGCTGGAGAAAATCTGTGTAATTAATATGACAAAATACAGACTGACATACATATGCGTCATCAATTTAACGTCATGAACATTTTATGAGGCTGTTAAATACAAGCTATAAAGTGCTTGTTTTTTTAAGCTATGATAGGGGTAGTGATCATTTTGGAAACATAACAAAATAAGCATATGCCTGACCTGTTGAGTTACTCCAGCACTTTGTGTCAAACCCAAAGAAAAAGTTTGATGGGGAAAAATCAGCTCATCAGTTTCAATTTGTTTTTAAATAGAATTGCTGCAGGGTAAGAAGCAAGAATAGGCCTGCCCCAAATGTATTTGTGTGTGGAAAATATATGATTGAAGGCATTTCTATTACTCCTGATGTTGAGAGAAGTAATTTTCTGCCTGATGGATCCTTGCTGTGTGTTGGCACATATTGATTCACTATCCAAGGAACTGCAAGGAGCACTAAACATTGAGTCACCAGTGAAACTTCTAGTCTTCTGAGTTAGTTTAGTTTAGTTTATTTTAGTCTAGAGGTACAGCGCCCACCAAGTCCACATCAACCAGCGATCCCCACACATTAACACTATCCTACACACTTTACATTTATACCAAACCAATTGACCTACAAACCTATACATCTTTGGAGTGTGGTAGGAAACTGAAGATCTTGGAGAAAACCCACGCGGTCACGGGGAGAAAGTATAATCACCATACAGACAGCACCCATAGTTGGGATCGAACCCAGGTCTCGGGCACTGCAAGGGCTGTAAGGCAGCAACTCTACCCCTGCACCATTGTACCGCCCTGTAACGGATGAATGATAAAGCAACTAAAATATTGTGCATAGACACAAAAAGCTGGAGTAAGTCAGTGGGACAGGCAGCATCTCTGGAGAGAAGGAATGGGTAACCTTCCGGGTCAAGACCCTTTTTTTTGTGTCTATCTTCGGTTTAAACCAGTGTCTGCCGTTCCTTCCTAAACATTAAAACTATTGGGCCTTGGTTTTTGCCTCGGGTACTCCCATGGTGTTGTTCTGTGGCTGGAATTGACTTGAAACAACCAAAACAACATATTCCTTTATACATTATTATGGAAACAGGATCTTTGGCGTAACTTGTCCATGCCAACTAAGTTGCCTAACTAGCTCATCGCTTAGAGAATATAGAACATATAGAAAATATGATATGATACGATACGATAAAACTTTATTCATCCCTGGAGGGAAATTGGTCTACCAACAGTCACAATACACAACAAGGTGCACGAAAACATGAAATTAAAAGTGAAAACAAAAAGAAAAAGACAAGCGACTGGCTGCCGTGTGCACAGCGCCTTCACCGGAACAAATGAACAAACAAACAAACAAACACAGAGTTATCCCCTGGACAGAGGATTCTAAACTAGAATGCCCCGCCCCCCCAAACCGGGTCCCCCTTTTATTCTCTCACCGACCCTCAAAGTGGTCCCCCCACGTCGGGTCTCCATTGCCTTCCCCTCTTCCCCCCTCACGCTCATCGACCGTTGATCTCGGGCCAATCGCGAGTTCCCCCCCACTGCCGAGGCTCCCGTTGCCGCCGAGGCTCCATCGCCGTTGAGGCTCACACTGCTGTCAAGGCATTCGCTGCCACCACTGAGACTCCCATCACAGTCGCCGAGGCCCCATCGCCGTCGAGGCTCACACTGCTGCCAAGGCATTCACTGCCACCACCGAGACTCCCATCACATCCGCCGAGGCTCCATCGCCGTCGAGGCTCACACTGCTGCCGAGGCATTCGCTGCCACCACCGAGACTCCCATCACAGCCACCGAGGATCCCGTTACCGCCGAGGCCCCATCGCCTTCGAGGCTCACGCTGCTGCCGAGGCATTCGCTGCCACCACCGAGACTCCCATCAGAGCCGCTGAGGCTCCATCGCCGTCGAGGCTCACGCTGCTGCCGAGGCACTCGCTGCCACCACCGAGACTCCCATCTCCGCCGCCGAGACTCCCATCACAGCCGCCGAGGCCCCACCACCGTCGAGGCTCACGCTGCTGCCGAGGCGCTCGCTGCCGCCGCCGAGACTCCCATCGCCGCCGCCGAGACTCCTATTGCCGCTGCCAAGGCTCTCCTCACCATCATTGCTCCTTCGCCCAGACAGGCCTCACCGCCCGGCTTCTCCAGCGAGTTGGGCCTAGCACAGAGCGTTCCGGTCTTCGGACGTCATTCTGGTCGGCGGCGGCGCAGTTGGTCGGCGGGTGGATCGGGCCCGCACGGCTCGCTGGGGCACTCCAGCCGCGCACACCGCTCCCTGGGAAATAAAGAACCTATAGAAAGGTTCAGGACAAGAACAGGCCTTCCAGCCCTCAATGTCTGTGGCAAACATGATGCCAAGTTAAACTAATTTCCTCTCCCTGCACATGATTCATATCCGTCTATTCCCTACATATCCACATGCTTACCCAAACGCCTCTCAATATTGTATCCTTCCACATCACCCCTGGCAGCTTATTCCAGGCTCTTCCACCCTTTGTGTAAATAAACATGTCTGGGACATCTCATTTAAACTTTCACCCTCTGGCCTTAAAGCTATGCCCTCTGGTCTTTAACATTCCCAAGCCGAGGAAAAATATTCTGATGGTCTACTCTAACTATGCCACTAATAATTTTATATATTTCTATCAGATCTTGCCTCAACATCCAGTGTTCCAGAGAAAACAATCTAAGTTTGTCCAACTTCTCCTCAAAGCTAATACCCTCTAATCCAGACACATTCTGTTAAAGCCTTTCTGCATGCTCTCCTATGTCTCTATAATCCTTCTTGTAATAGGGTGACAGAACTGTATACAATACTCCAAACGTGGTCTAATCAATATTTTATAAAGCTCAAGATAGACACAAAAAGCTGGAGTCATTCAACTGGTCAGACAGCATCTCTGGAGAAAAGGAACAGGTGACGTTTCGGGTTGAGACCGTTCTTCAGACTGTTTTGCATTTCAGATTGTAACGAGTGCATTTGGGTATTTCTTACTTTCTCCAGGAAAAGCTTGAATCAGCTGTTTACTGTACCTGCGATGGCAGATGCTCAGTAGAGTGTTCACCCAGCACACATGGCTGAAGATGGTTATAAATGAAACTGATTTCCACTTAATTGTTGAACCTTGCTATCATTAAAGTGAGTGATATTAATGAAACTGCTTTTCTTTTTGTTTGCTCAATTACCTACAGTAATTATCCACCTAGAAGGACTGTGGTACTTTGCGACACTGGAATAGTTTCATGTTCCATACAGCATGTTGCTTTTCTGTCGAGTTCCCAATTCTCCCTTTATTATTGCTTTGCAGGTTGATGTCTTACTTCCAGGTATACTAAGTGCTGCTTCTAGCACAGTTTTGTTGCTTATTGAGCCAGTGTTGTTTCCCTTGTTCACCTTGCTTGATAGTAATGGCAGATTAATACATATGTGCAGCCATGAGCTTACGTCTTGTGGTTAAAATATGATTTGTCGTTGCAACGGCCCATAGTGCCTAATGCTTGTTCAACTTGAACCATGGGATATGTTCTGAACCGATCACATAGAGTGGTGGTGTTGTGAAACATGATTGTCAATGCCCGCATTGTGAAGAAAGCATGTTGTTCCCGTGATTATTTGAACGTTTGTCACTCCTACAAATAATGTCAATACTTTGACATTAATTCCATCCCAAATTTAGTAGATGAATTGAATTTCAGTTGCCATGGAGATTTGTACTCTTGACTTTAGATCATTGGTACGGGGCTCTAGATTAAATGTCCAATAACTTGGAACAATTTATTAGAGTGCTTTGATGAAATAATATTAGTTGTGGATGAAGGGGAACTTGCGTTTGACCATAACTCAGATTTCCAGCAGGCTTTTTATAAGGTGGGAAATAAAAGCTTTTGACACTGAAGTAACATTTTGGGATGAAGAGAAGAATGGAAATTAGGTGAAGGCTTAATGTTCTGTCTGTCCTCCATTTGGCAAGATGTAACAAGTGGCATGTTGCAGATATCAATGCTAGGGCTTCAACCATTTGTATAAATTGTGAGACGTTGAGGCTCCAGTATTTATTCCTGTAGCATAGATCTTGCATTGACCGTGTGGTTGCCAGGTATGTTAATGACACAAGGATAGCTAGGAAAGTCAGTAGATGAAGAAAAAAAGGGATATAGATTTGTGATGTGAGTGGGCAAAGATGTGGGGAAACAGTCATGTTAGTAGGGAAAATGGAAGCACAATGTAACTGCCTATTAAAAAAAAATTGGATTGCCTATCTCCAAGCTACAGAGTGACCTTTGCACCTGAATGCATAAGAGCAATGAGGGCAACTGGTAGAATTTTGTCATTTGTTGTCTGAGAAATTGAAGACAAAATTTGGAGGTTACGCTTTAGTAATATAACGTGTTTCCTCTTGTGGGAGAATCTATAACTTCTTAAACAGGAGAAGGGATGAGATACGAGTTTATGGAGCTAGGTAGCCATTTAAAGGGCAGGTCCTGAACGGTTGTAATCTTGGGGTTGCTTCTGGTGCCAAGAGCTAGTGGGTATCAGAATAGAAGAAATGTCAGGTAAATCTGGCTGCAAGAATGGAGCAAGCCGATGAACTTTGGTTCATTTGGGCTTCCTGGATCATTTGAGCTTTCTAGGAATGGTGGACCGTCCAATGAGGACGGGTTGCACCTAAACCACAACAAGAACAACATCCTATTGGAGAGGTCTGCAAGTGCTATTGGGGAAATTTAAACTGAGTTAATTGGGGAATGGGGTTCATTGTAAATATCAACCTACTGGATCTCCTATCCCTTCTCCCAACTGGTTTCATCTGGTTATCGTCCCTCTTATCTGGTTCTATTTATCACCTACCTTGCAAATCAGATTCCAGCATTTGCAGCCGGTTGTGTCTCCACATAACCTTCCAGCCTTTGCCTCCACTTACACCCTCCCCTCCTCCTAACCGAAGTGGCACGGTGGCACAGTAGTAGAGTGCTGCCTTATAGTGCCAGAGACCCAGGTTAGATGTTGACTGCAGGTGCTGTCTGTACAGAGTTTGTACGTTCTCCCCGTGACCGCATGGGTTTTCTCCGGGTGCTCCGTTTTCCTCCCGCACTCCAAACACATACAGGTTTGTAGGTTAATTGGCTTTGTTAAAAATTGTAAATTGTCCCTAGTGTGTAGGATAGTGTTAGTGTACGGAGATCGCTGATCAGTGTGAACTCAGTGGGCCGAAGGGCCTGATTCCGTGCTGTATCTCTAAACTAAACTAAACTGCCCAGGTTTTAAGGCATAGAGTTGTCATGCTTGAGGCAGGGATTGCCAGGCCCTAGATGAAAACAGATGAGGAGTGGGTGGGGGGAGGATGATAGGCAGATGGAGTGTTCGGAGGAGGGGAGGGAGTAGGTGGAGATAAAGGCTGGAAGGTGATGTCATAAGTTCATAAGTCATAGTCATTGGAGCAGAGTAGGCCATTAGACTCATCGAGTCTACTCCACCATTCAATCATGGCTGGCCTATCTTTCCCTCTCAACCTCATTCTCCTACTTTCTCCTCATAACCCTTGACACCCATACCAATCAAGTATCTGTCAATCTCCATTTTAAAAATACCCAATGACGGTCTCCACAGTCGTCTGCGGTAATGAATTCCACAGATTCACTACCCTCGGACTGAAGAAATTGCTCATCTCCTTTCTAAAGATACATTCTTTTATTCTGGGGCTATGATCTCTGGTCCTGGTCTCTCGCACTAGTGGAAATATCCTCTCCACATCCACTCTATCCAGGCCTTTCACTATTTGGTAAGTTTTCTATTTGATACGAGGGGAGATGTTGCTGGATTGCACAGGTTTTTCATTTTCTTCCTTTGGCCTGAGTGTGATTGATAATATTCATCCAGTATCCAGTCCAGAACCAGGGCCCACAGTTTAAGAATAAGGAGTAGGCCATTTACAACTGAGATGAGAAAAAACGTTTTCACCCAGAGGATTGTGAATTTGTGGAATTATCTGCCTCAGAAGGCAGTGGAGGCCGATTCACGATGCATTCAAAAGAGTGTTAGATAGAGCTCTTAGGGCTAGCGGAATCAAGGGATATGGGGAGAAGGCAGGAATGGGGTACTGATTGTGGATGATTGTGCTGGCTCGAAGGCCCGAATGGCCTACTCCTGCACCTATTGTCTATTGTCTATCACATTGAATGGCGGTGCTGGCTCGAAGGGCCAAATGGCCTACTCCTGCACCAATTGTCTATGTATCTATGTATGTATCAATCCCAAATGTAAGAAGGTCATATGGGGTCATATTATCCCTGCTTCAAATCTGGGATCTGGCAGTCCCTGCCTCACTCCTCCCTTTCGCCTCTTTTTCTACTCTGCTTTTGACCCCACAGATGCTTCCTGACCCAAGCAGTTCCTCCAGCAGTTCTACTGTTATCTCCAGATTAACGCTTCTGTAGCCTTTCTTTGCCTTCATATAATGATCTGACTGCTTTTTGACTCAATATATAATTTACAAGTTTTCAGGCATAGATTTATTAAAAGGAGACTTGCATACATTGGACATGTCGTACTTGATACGAGAGTAGCTGTTGCTGGAGAGTACAGTGCATTTTCTTCTCTTGGGTCCGAGTGAGATTGATAATATTCATCCTGTATCAATCCCAAATATGAGAAGGTCATGTGAGGTCATGTCACCTCTGCTTCAAATCAGACGGATTCCATTCTGTATCATTTGGAAACCTTCCAAGCCTATTTAACTAAAATGATAATTTAGCATTTGAACACTGGACAGAATTGACGGGTAAATGTAAAAATTGTCCCTAGTGGGTGTAGGATAGTGTTAATGTATGGGGATCGCTGGGCGGCACGGACTTGGAGGGCCGAAAAGGCCTGTTTCCGGCCGTATATATATGATATGATGATATGATAATGGCCAACATGGCCAACATGGCCAACATGGCCAACATGGCCAACATGGCCAACATGGCCAACATGGCCAACATGGCCAACATGGCCAAAGAATGTCATAGTGACTTGTCACATGTGACAATAAAGAATTCACTTCAATTCAATTCAATTCAATGACATTGTTTATTGCACAATCATGGATTCACCTCTTGGGGCAGACACGAATTTGATTGTGTCATAATCAATCCAATGCACAACACCAGAATGTGGCAAACCCCTTTGCTGCTTCTTGCATTTGAGGCGGCAGAAGTTATGAAGCTGCTTCTGCTTCTGCTGCCTCTGTTTGTAGTCGTTCGCTTGACTGAGGTCAGTTGACAGGGTTCACCACTGGGAGGTCGACAACGTGAGCCCCAACTCCTTTGCTGTTTGTCCAACATACAGCAGAGATGTCGCCTCCTCTACATATGCTACCACACAGCTACATGTGTTTTATTTGGGATCTCATGATCCTTTCGCTAGGGGCTTGTAAAATTATTTATTAACCTCTGCGGTAAATGTCGCCATGAAATATTTTGTTTTGTTGGGGGAGTCCAGAACAAGGGGCCACAGTTTGAGAATAAGGGGTAGGCCATTTAGAACGGAGATGAGGAAGAACTTTTTCAGTCAGAGAGTGGTGAAGGTGTGGAATTCTCTGCCTCAGAGGGCAGTGGAGGCCAGTTCGTTGGATGCTTTCAAGAGAGAGCTGGATAGAGCTCTTAAGGATAGCGGAGTGAGGGGGTATGGGGAGAAGGCAGGAACGGGGTACTGATTGAGAGTGATCAGCCATGATCGCATTGAATGGCAGTGCTGGCTCGAAGGGCTGAATGGCCTACTCCTGCACCTATTGTCTATTGTCTATTGTCTATTGTTTGTTAATAATCCACTTCTGCACAGCATTTCACACGACAACTTTGATTATTTTCTTTCTAAAATTATGCTCCCAGAAATCTTTGATCTCAATAGTCATCTTGCATTTTCACTCATGTACATACACTTGATACTGTCTTTCAAGTGGCTTGTGTGTATTCTTCAGTCAAGACTGTAAAGCACCAAGTGCAGGCTGTGTCTCTTCCATGTTTGCTGTAGCTGCTAATGAGCTGCAATGCAAAATATTTTGGGCTTCAAAGTATCCATTTCCAAACTTTGTGCCCAACAATCCTGTTTTCTTCTTATTCCAGCACCTCGTTGGCAACCCCATGTTCAAAAACATAAATGTATTCACTTTTATATTCTCCTCAATGCCAGTTATTTTCCCTTTTTTTATTTAGTGTTTTATATTGACTATGTCATTGACATTTAACAATGCTGCTTTGTTCAGGCCTGGTTAAGGTCATTAATGATTCTTCTTTTTGTTAGGAACAAAGGCAATTACTTTCCTTTTTGTACTGCATTTCCGAGTCACTGTTAAGGGAAGAGCACCATCTTAATCTCCAGTTTAAAATTACATACAAAGATTGTGGCTCCAATATCTATTCTGATGGCACTGATTAAAAAGTGTGTTAACAATTATTTTAGAATCCTCACATGGTCAATCTCATGGAAGATATGTCAATAGAATTAATTTTAAATACTACGTGCAATGAAGCCTCTATGCATTCATTGGAGAAATTTCTAATTAAAATTTCTAAATCTCATAAATACCTTATTATTGTTTTGGAAAACATTGCATCAGGAAGACAACCAAATGCTCACATAAGGCACTAAAGAAACTTTAAAAACTGGGTATTTTTAATGAATTATGTATTTGATGTTGTAATGAGGCTACTATGAGTTGCTTAATTGCAACAAAAATTAATCCCCTGTCACCTTCTATGTCTCATTACTACTAGAACTGGTAATAATGCCAGTCAACTACCAGAAATTAACCTAAAACAGCCCCCAAACATGAGGTAAGGAAAATCCCACTGTGTAAGAACGTTTTGAGTCATAAATGTGAATTCACCTGTTAGTCAAGCATGCTGGTTCTTCCTTAATTTCCCTGTTCGACATTGTAGCCCTCCCTGATACTTGTTTTGTAGCCAGTACTGGGAGGCTAATATTTGCCATGGCTCATTTAGCATAAAAACACGAATCTCTTCTTTATATCACTACCAAAATTATGCAAAAACACTAGAAATATTAAGATATTATTAGGAATTGCAACAGAAATATGATGATAAATGTTTCAAATTTGATGAACTGCAAGCACCATGGGTTGTTGCAGTCTTTCCCTCAAACAATCCTAAACCGTTTTTAATAGTTCAATAACCAACTTCAACTTCCATATAATTAGGTCCAATTTGGTTTCTGGACAAAACTCATTCTGCTGATCAAGCAATGTATTTAGTTCCTTCATTAGTACAGATTGATAGGGACTGTCCATACTTTATTGCAAGATTCCTAAGTTGTCCCTAAACGCCCTTTTGGGAAAACTGAAGAATTTGCTTGTGTCAGTTTGATTCCATTTATGATTGACCCAGCTGTGCCCAGTTTATTCCTTCACAGTCTCAGCATTGCTTAAATCATGTCATCTGTTTTCACAAAGTTTGTTTTGATTGTAAAGTATTTTAAGTTTATTAGCAGCTTGAAATTCATAGTCAGTCAGACCATGACGAAAACAAGTAAAGTAAATGATGTCCTTGGATTTAACTTGATTATTAAAGGAAATTACTTTTGAGCCTTGGTCATATGCATAGGAAGAGGCCCTTTGGACCATTAAGATCACGCCAATCATCAAGTGATATTTATACTAATCCCAGTTATCAGCACAGTGTGTTCAGCTCATAGCTTTGCAGAGGTCCTGTCAGGACATAGCTTTCTGGGATGGGAATTTTTGACCAATGTTAATTCCTCAGGACTTAAATGTACATCTTGCTGAAGGTAGCCATCTGCAATAATTTGGCCATTCACTCATCAAGATAGCATATGCACTTATGCCTCCAGTATCCTGATGGAAATGGTTAAATATGTAAAGCTGTGTGGATCATAGCAGCAACACACCTGGATAGACTTCCTTTCGTGTTGAAGCCTATCACGGTCAGATCCACCAGTTCTTCTCTGACCACCATCTTCTTTGGGCTTCCTGTCATAGGCAGATTTGTTCCCTCTTCCCTGTTTTGTTTGTGCGTCATGTAAAACTCTTTGCTAAATCCATCAGAAAGGGCGAGGGTAAAAGAGGGGTAACTTTGCCAAGCAGGGGAACCTCAGATCAAAGCCTCCCTACAGATGGACGATAAGGTCATAATGAATAGTAGAATTAGGCCATTTGGCTCATCAAGTCTACTCCGCCATTCAATCATGGCTGATCTATCTCTCCTTCTTAACCCCATTCTCCTGCCTTCTCCCCATAACCACTGACACTTGCAGTAAACAGGAATCTATCTATCACTGCCCTAAATATATCCACTGACGGCCTCCACAGCTTTCTGTGGCAAGGAATTCCACAGATTCACCACCCCTCTGACTAAAGAAATTTCTCCTCATCTTCCTAAAATAACGTCCTTTAATTCTGAGGCTATGATCTCTCGTCCTAGACTCTCCAACATCCACTCTATCCAAGCCTGGATCCAAGATAATGTTGTCATCTTCTCCTTCAATCCATGGTTGGTCCACTGAGTGATCAGCGACAGGTTTGAGTTGGCCTTGAGAGCCAGAGTAAACCAGAGTGAGGCCATGCTCTTCAGCAACTGGCCCGACTGATCCTCCATTCCCTTCACCATCAGTTCTGACTACCCGAAAGTGCTAACTAATTTGGTTTAGAGGGGACGAGGTGTGTAACAAAAAATAGCTGGGGCGGATATCCGTAGTTCAACGATGATTGGAATGGTGGGAGCAGTGTACCCTTTCGATAACCATTAGAAACTTGGTCATCAGGTGTGCGGAGCTCTTTGGACAGCTATATTTGGTGCAGACGTGGCCTGCCCCCCACTCCACAACCCTGGTAAACAACCGGGCCGTCTTCCAGTTCATTTGGGGATCAAAGATGGAGCAGGTTCGGGCAGGTCACGATGCGTAAATCCACAGACAAAGGGGGCAAAGGCATGCCCAATGTCGCTCTCACGCTGATGGCCATTTTGTGGGTGACTGCGTCAGGCTGTGCATAGAGCCAAGTTAGATGGGAATCAAGTGTCACTATGTGTTGAATTTCCACCTTTCCCTGGTTAGCAAAGGATGGGTCTGTTAACGTTGCCACATAATGTGCCAGGCAGTTGGACCTTGCCGCACAGTGCTTCATGAAAAAGCTCTTCCAGACCAACACCTTTGATTGTAAGCCCATCAGGCAGTAGTCAGCACAAAAGGTCCTGCAGGCACTGTGAGACAAGGAATCAATGGAGTGGTTGGATCGATGGTTGGACAATCAAGATTACCTGGGAGAATGTATCATTGCCAGAGCTCACCAACAAGCACCAAGACCACACTTGGCAGCCAATGAGTGTGATCCACCCAGTCAGATCCTTCTTCTGCCATTAGAATCTCACTCTTAACATTTGTGGCCCCTGGAACGACTGCAGTAGAGAGATGTTTGCTCACCTCAAGAGTGTTTTATTGTCATATATCCCGAAACAGAACAATGAAATTCTTTCTTATAGCAGCACAACATATATGTAAACATGGTACTATGTAACCAGAGAGAGAGGGAGACACACACACACATATACACACACACACACACACATATATATATACACATACACACACACACACACACACACACACACACACACACACACACACACACACACACACTAATGACTTTGACACTTAGGTTCTCTGGAAGTCAAAAAGCGTTGAATCAAAAAATCTGCATGCTTTTATAATTGTTTTGAAGAATGTTCTGGTCAAGCCTTGTATTGCATGGTCTTGAAACTATGATGTCAGGCTGTGTTCAAATGCACCTATTCTGATGACTTGGGAGGGTGAGATCTAAACTGATCTTTTGCTGACTCTTGCTTCCCTATACTGAAGTGTTGTGGAGTGGTTCCTTCTACTGACTGTCAGTTTTGATTTGGTTGTGCAAATAAGACCAACGAGTAAGTAATGATGAACTGTTTCCAATAGCAGGAGGATTGGTAACTGGAAAAGATTTGAACAACTAACAGTGAGAGAAATATTTTTCATAAACTTTGGAAGAAAGCAGTCAAATAATAACTTTTAAATACAAACTGGAAAAACAACCTGTTTGGCATTGCAGGGAGGATAAGTGATCAGGGCAAATAGAATATATACTTCACATTTGGCAAAGCTGCATGAGAGGAGTGTTTCTATGCTCAGTGAATTTACGTCAGTAATGCAGCATCTCACACTTTTTGTTCATTCACGGAGTATGAACATCACTGCAAGGTTGGCACACTTGAAGTCCACCAAGGGCATTTCAGAGGACAGCTAAGAGTCAACCATGTGGTGAGTGGGTAAGAGTGGCAGATTTCCTTCCAGCAGGATTTTCATGAAGCTGAGAGTTTTTTTAATGATTTTTTAGATTTGTGGTTAAAGTTATCTCTACTGGATTCCATCTTTCTTTTGTTTTTTTAAAAACTTGGGATGTAGCTATTGCTGTATGACATTTATTGCCCATCCTAAATTGCCATGGAATGATGATCTTGAGGGCAGGTTAAGAATCAATCATGTCACTGTGGTCTGTGGTCACATATGGATGAGGCAAAAGGAAGGGCAAATTTTCCCTTTAGGACATCAGTGAAGCAATCGTGTCTTGGTAATAATCTTGTAGTTTTAATCATACCATATCTGATGCAGGCTTTTATTCTAGTGTTACTTAATTACTAAACGGGATTCACATCTTCAAACAATAATCTGTGCCTTTAAGTAGGAGAGTGGTAAACTTACCTTGATTTTATCTTGTCCTGTGATATTAGATTCTCTTATTCTAGCTATTGATTCTTACAAGGCTGTCTGATCAAAACAAAACATTTCCATGCATACTCTAAAATTGCTCTTTACTTTCAGATGCCAGAACTTAATTTATCTTTCCCACTTTGGCTGAATCTTTAAGCAGTGGAGTATTGTAGGACAGCTGAGAAAATGATTCTCCATTTGTTTTGTTCACATACCTGCTGTTGTGAGTGTAAGATGTATTGTTTAAATGGCATCTTGGTGTGCTGGTATCTTGAAAAGTTTTCAGTTTATCACATGATATGCATGAGGAGCTTCAGGTCACGCATATCACTTGGGTTTTTTTCTGTGTGTGGGTAATGCCTCGCGTGACAATAGCATATGCTTCCCTTTGGAGCCTTATGTTTCATATGTTATCAAAGATTCGTTATTTCCAATATTGATGAAAGGACAGTGACCTCAATTTCAACTATTTTTTGGAAGTACAGGTAATTTAATTTGGCAGTTTCAAATCATGCATACCTTTTAGATTGTTGCAATACATTTCTGTGAACAAATGTCAAGGAACAACTTCACCTAACTTGTTCCTGCTTATCATTGTTGACTTGCTCTTCAACTTATTAGACAGCATTCCCTTTCCAGTGTCTGGCAAATCATTTTGAACCAGCGACTGGGTAAGATTGAAAACGTGGAATGGATCTATATTTTACTGTGAAGTCTTGTCATTTTAAAAATGGTTGCCAGCTTACACATTATTGCGACTGATCATAATCAGATTTTATACAGTTAAAAAGATCAATGTGGAATAATTACCTGCTGTAAAGTTCACTGTTGAGAATGAACTTCATTTCTGTTGCTGTGAGTCTCAACACTTAGATAACGATGGAAATTAGATGTTGCCCTAAAGATAATTTGATAAATCAAGGTTTCACCAGTATCACCTGCCTTTGGATAGGGCTAACTTCTTTGACATAAGGTTTCTTAGTCAAATGAACTTTTTGCTGTATAAACAAAGAAATATCAACGGTTAATGCGTGAACACTACTGAGTTTGACCCTATTGAATATATATAAACTGGGAATGAGGAGCTTTTATATTGTATCCATTTTTAATTCTGAATCAAAATTATTTTTGGAAAAAAAAATTAAAAAATTGGTCTGTGAGTTATCACTATGTTTACTGTGATGTTGCTGCAAGCAAGATTTTCATTGTACCTGTACCTCACTGTACTAGCACACATGATAATAAAGCCAACATGACTTATTCAAATGTTATTGCCACCTTTAAGAAAAAAACACTGTCAAATGAGTTTTAAAATAGACAAATGACTCGCAAATTTTAGAATAAAAAATTAATTTTTTGGGGACAAAAACACAAGCAATCAAATTCTGTGAATGTTCATGAAATGAAACATTATAAATAACATAAGCCAACCCTGCCTCTGGTAGGTTTGTTGGCTGGGTTGAATAGATCAATTTGATAGAGAAAAATGACTGTGTGGAATTTCTCTGGGTGCTCCAGTTTCATCTCACACTACATACACGCAGAGGTTTGTAGATGAATTGGCTTCGATAATAAAGCCAACATGACTTATTCAAATGTTATTCCCACCTTTAAGAAAAAAACACTGTCAAATGAGTTTTAAAATAGACAAATGACTCGCAAATTTTAGAATAAAAAATTAATTTTGTTGGGACAAAAACACAAGCAATCAAATTCTGTGAATGTTCATGAAATGAAACATTATAAATAACATAAGCCAACCCTGCCTCTGGTAGGTTTGTTGGCTGGGTTGAATAGATCAATTTGATAGAGAAAAATGACTGTGTGGAATTTCTCTGGGTGCTCCAGTTTCATCTCACACTACATACACGCAGAGGTTTGTAGATGAATTGGCTTCGATAAAAATTGTAAATTGTCCCTGGTGTATCGGATAGTGGACATGGATCGCGCGTGGACTCGATAGGCCAAAGGGCCTGTTTCCACGATGTATCTCTAAACTAAACTAAACTAAGCCTCAACTTGCCACCACCATTAAGAGGCTATCAATGATAGTGCTATCACGTAAGCTGTTTATTCTTTCCTTTAATTTTCCATTGTGTATTTTTTCCATTTCGCTGCACTATTTTATTAGAGTTTAGACTGCATCTGCCACTGTTATGTATGTTAGAAACAAGGAACTGCAGAATCTGGTTAATACACAAAAGGACACAAGAGTTGGAGTAACTCAGTAGGTCAAGCAACGTCCATGACAAACATGGATAGATGACATTTTGGGGCGAGACCCTTTTTCAGTCTGAAGAAGGGTCTCAATCTGAAACATCAACTATTCGTATTCTCCAGAGATGCTGCCTGACCTGCTGAGTTAGTCCAGCACTTTGTATCCTTTTCTGCCACTAGACTAGCCCGAGCATGTTCACATTCCTTCTGAACTTATCTGCATTTTGTTTTCATCATTTAGCATGGCACTCAATTTGATATAAGTTGAGAAATTTGAATGATCATCTCGCATAGGATTATCGTTATGGGATAACGATATCCCATAACTGTCCAATATGTTTGTAATTCACTTGTCCCGGACATTCAGCCGGTTATACAAGGTTATTGTTTCCGGTAAAAGTAACATCTCTGTACCGCCCACTCCCCTGCATCAGTCTGTCTCGATCTGAAATGTCACCCATTCCTTCTCTCCAGAGATGCTTCCTGTCCCGCTGCGTAACTCCAGCATTTTGTGTCTACCTTTGCTGTAAAGATCTTCTTGCACTCCATCCCAAGACCTGAATTTTCTTAGTTCATTTAAAAATTCCATTGACAGCTGCAAAGCTTAGTTCTTTATACCTTTACCCCTCCCCCCCAAAAAAGTAGTGAATTCCAAATCATAACACATGAATGGTTCATCATTAACTTCCTGTTTTTTCACTTTTTTAAATCTACACTATGAAATCTTTGCTCAATTTCCATAATCTCATAAATAATCATAACATATTTGACATGCTTCCACAGCTGGTTTGACTGGTTAGGAGCAATTGAGTTTGATCGGAGCAATTGAGCCAAGAATATTGTTGAAAGACCTGGACTAAATTTACAATGTGCCAGAAATGTCAGCTGAAGGTTTGATACAAAAATTAGTGCAAGATATTATTCTTTGAAAAGAACAACAGGGGGATGCACTTAACTGTTGAACCATTTTGAACAACCCCTAAGATTTGCAATTTTTTAAAGAATGAAATGCAGTAAAGTCATCTTTGCTTAACAATGAAATGGTTGCTGAATCCTCTGAAAGGCAAATAATTCCACACCAGGCGAAAATCAAGTGTTGGTTAAAAAATAACTCTGCATGTGTGACAGTGAGTAATCGTTTACCTTTTAGCAGCAGGTAATCTACATTTGTGTAGTATTTTAGGAAGCTATTTCTGTAATACTTCAAAAATTCATTTTGGAATTGCAAGTTCCAGTAGTGGATTGCATTTTCTCTTGTTGAACTAAATAATCTAGGGGAAGATGAGTCTCCACTATTCAAAGTTGACTTTTGCAATTTGCATGACTTGATTTTAGAACTAATCTTTTATCGTTATATGTTTCACAAATCATTGTTCACTGCGATAAAGATTGAACATCATGGGCGGCCTAATTAGATTAAAACTAATGCCAAAGAGTACATATGCAAAAGAATGGTTAATCATTAACTTCCTGTTTGCTTGTGCAGATAGATAGAATTATTTTCTCAATGATAGGTTTGCATTAAAAACCAATTGAATAGTTAAATACATCAATAAAAAATAGATATAGAGTAAAAAAAATCTATACGTCAGTTTTTAAAAATTGTTTGAAATGTGAGTACTTTTATGTTTTTTAAGTTGGTAATTGAATATTACCACTGATAATTTCCATTAATAAGGTAGCAAACAACTGCATTGTTTGTTTTCACTAAAAGAGAATTTGATACCAACACATTATTCTTAATTTTGTACACTGTTGTATTTGTTCCTACGCAGACTTTTCTAATGAAAGCCTGCCTGTAGGTACATTGGCACATTGCATTTATGCCCCTTGGTGGTTCTCGAGCTTCTCAATCTTCAGTCCTTCAGTCTCTCTGACAAGATTTTAAATACACACAAAAATATAAAATACCAATTACTAACAGAGCTTGTTGGAGCTTTAACGTCTGCCTCGCATATTCCTCATAAATGAAATGATAAAAGTTTGATTCTTTGGGATTTGAGCATTACTGCCAGTATTTGTTGTCTAGCTTAAATTGAACTGAGGAGGCAATGTAAATGTAACCACAGTGGTGGGTCTAGAATCTTATGCAGAACACATTGTGTACAAGTGGCCAATCTCCTTTTCCCAAAGAGCATTAATGTCAAGTCAAGTCAAGTCAATTTTATTTGTGTAGCACATTTAAAAACAACCCCCGTTGACCAAAGTGCTGTACATCAGTTCAGGTACTAAGAACGAACATACAAGGGCACACAAACATAACAGCACATACATAAACAGTTCACAGCGTCCCCTCAGAGGGCCTCAAACGCTAGGGAGTAGAAATAGGTTTTGAACCTGGACTTAAAAGAGTCGATGGAGGGGGCAGTTCTGATGGGGAGAGGGATGCTGTTCCACAGTCTAGGAGCTGCAACCGCAAAAGCGCGGTCACCCCTGAGCTTAAGCCTAGACCGCGGGGTAGTCAGTAGCCCCAAGTCGGCCGACCTGAGGGACCTGGAGATAGAGTGATGGGTTAGAAGACTTTTGATATG
Source organism: Rhinoraja longicauda (assembly GCF_053455715.1). NCBI lineage: Eukaryota > Metazoa > Chordata > Chondrichthyes > Rajiformes > Arhynchobatidae > Rhinoraja > Rhinoraja longicauda. The sequence continues at coordinate 29,201,567 of NC_135953.1, forward strand.
GGGGGGGGGGGGGGACAAGCCCGTTTAAGACTTTGTATGTGAATAGGAGGAGCTTGAAGTTGATTTTGTACTGTACTGGGAGCCAGTGGAGAGAGGCCAGAATCGGGGTCTAATGTATATAGTATAATGAACCATATAGATTTTATCATTGCTTAGGTTAGCATTTCTTAATTCCAGATTTATTTAATTACTTTTATTTAAATTCCCCTTCTGTCTCGAGTCAATTTACTGGATCATTGGTTGGCTATAAACCAAGAACTTACCTTTAAAACTATTATTCTCTCATGAATGCTGGGAATTAGAAATAAGACAACATATGCTATAAATACCAGGCTGCTGATAAAATGGAGGATGGCACAAAGTAAACAACAAAGGATAAGTTTAAAGAATCATAGATTGTTGCAGTGCAACTATTATTTTTGCTGGCTCTCAATCATAGCAATATCCTATTTCCACCCCTTGGACCTTCCTCTGTATCCTTGTAGATTTTATTTTAGCCATTAACTTTTATGTAGTTGTGTGTTTTGTTGCTTTTTTTAGTATGGCTAATTCGAGTTTCACTGCACCGGAATTGATACAAGTGACAATAAACTGACCTTTGAACCTTTGAAGCTGTCCAATTCCATCTTGAAGGGCACAAGGGAACCTGTATCTGCCACATCTGCAGGCAGTTCATTTCCGATTCCAACCATAAGAAATATATTTTTTGTGTGCTCTTAATTTTTTTGTTCTTTATTTTATACCCACAGAATCATAGTTGCATGATTTCCTGTGAATTTGAAAATTGTGGTTTGCATCAACAAGCCTAGATCACTAATTGAAATCAAAAAAATCAATGGCCCTAATTCCAATCCTTGGGAAATGCTACAAGGTAATGATAAAAAGCAAGAAGGGAAGGTAGAGAGGAGATGCAAGAATCTGCAGATGCTAGATTCTTCGGTGAAAGACGAAAGTAGTGGTGTAACTGAACGGGTCAGGCAGCATGTGTGGAAGGAATGGATAGGCAACGTTTCAGGTCTAGACCATTCGTCAGAAGGGAAGCTAGTTGAACTAGTACAGAAATACAAGATATGTAATTGTCAATAGCAGAAACATTATCAGTATCTGCTGTCCAAAAATGGGAGAGATAATAATAATTTGAAATTGCTGAGACCTGTTGATTCTGAAATGGGTAAAATCTCTCATCTTATTCCCTTTCTCATTTACAGACAACATTCAGATTTTAACTCCTTGTGACAGGATAAGGACTAATTGTATTTAAAGCCTCAACAACCCCTGGCAGCTCGTTCCATATGCTCACCACCCTCTGAAAATGTTGTCCCTCCGGTTCCTATTATATCTTTTCCTTCTCAAGAGTCAAAGAGTGCTTTATTGTCATATGTTCCAGATAGAACAATTAAATTCTTACTTGCAGCAGTACAACAGAATATGTAAACAATATAATAAATGAGCAAAAAAGTTCAGTGTGTGTATATATACACATACTCTATACACACACACACCCACCTAAATATATTATATTATACACATAACAAACAAACAATCAAACAACACCTTAAACCTAAGTCATCTAGTTCTTGATTTCCTAACCCTGGGAAAAGGACTGTGCATTCACAATATAAATCCCATTCATGATCTGAGACATCTCTATAAGATCACCCATCAGTCTCCTGCACTTTTGAGGAATAAAGTTCTAACCTGCCCAACCTCTCCCTATAGTTCAGGTCTTCGAGTCCTGGCAATATCCTCGTACACCTTCTCTGCAATCTTTCCAGCTTAATGTCATCTTTCCAATAGCAGATTGACCAAAACTGAATAAGATACTCAAGGTGCTGCCTTACCAGTGTCGTATATAAATATAGCATGATGTCCATTGATATTTGGTTTAATGTGAAGTCATTGTTTTAATAAGCAATTAATCTCTTAATTGAATTCATTTTCAAATAGGCAGAAGATCCAGCCTTGGAAAGGCCATATACTTTTAAAGACTTCCTGCTCAGGCCAAGGAGGTAAGTTTCATTGATTAGTTGTAATTATTCTGAGTTATTCTGAGTATTCTTGTGTGTATTCATGAGTGAATATAAAAAGTAACAAGACCTCTCTTCTCCTTGCCTTTCCATCTAATCTTTTCCTGTCGCCTTGCTTAATGAGTGTTGTGGTACAATTTGAAGTCTTCCTTTTTTTTTAACATCTATGTTAACATCTTGTATTAAAATGCTGCCCCAGCTTCATCTGCTTTGGATACATGATGTTGAATATCTTGGCTTGGCTCTGCCTGCTCCTGATTATTAACCTGAGATTGTATTGAAATACAGTTTGATCAGTCTGAGCAAAATGATAATTGCATAAAAGTCATTTTGTGGCATCGCTTACCTGCTCATGCCAGATCCTCGACTACTTTACTGTCCGTGACCAGTTCTCGCCTGCTCTTGGAACTGCTGATTGTTTCCAGTATCATTTTATTCAACCATGTAGCAGTGTCCTCCAGCTTCATTATTTTTCTACATAGTGTGAAGCTAATTACCTAACAATTGGCAATCATTTTCCTTCCCTTCTTAATGGACAACATCCATACAAAATAAATCAATGGGAATAGCTGATTATTTGAAGCCTAGTCAACAGGAACCCATTACACAGGACCATTTCTTTATTAAATGTGGGAAAATAATAAGCATGCCAGCTCATGAAATAGTTATTGCTTGATAGCCAGGAATTGCAGCTCAGGAGCTTGTTTTAAAGTTTGGCTTTAATTTTCACTGCATTCCCAGGGCTAGCAGATGAAGTTGCATATTGATTTGCTGCTTGTCAAGCTCCTATGTTGTAGTTGTTTTCATTTCAACATATTGATACATTACAGTTATTGTTTACTTGGGGAAGGGTGACTAGCAACACCATGGCAGGGGGAGGGAGTATGTGTGCAAAGATATTTTCACATTGTTTTTAGCTTGCGTGTCACGTAGTGCAGAGATGCTGATCCTTGGTCTTCATATACTTTTAATTAGTGCACCGTCAATAGAGTGAATAGTTCTCGCAAACTCTGTCTTCATTTTTGCAGTGAGTGTGAACCTATTGGTCCATCTGCTTTATGAACTATAGCTGTCAAGCTGAGTTACCAAATTCCAGTATTTCTATTACATGACCAATTTTAAACTTGGGATTCTTACCGCTTTCTTTGTGCTATTTAATGGTTTGAATATTCCTGCATCTTTCAATATCGTTTGCAAGCAGATGTTTGGAACGCTTCAATACATATGTCCAAGGCTATGTTTTCAATGCCGGTATTTGAGCCATTTGTGTTATACTTTTATAATTTAATGCCAATCACCATGCCTGAGAATTGGAATAAAGCTAGTGTCATTGAGTAATCTTTTTGATAATTTGGTCACAATGCATTTTATTTTGTCATCTATGTTCTCATGTTTAGTTTAACTTGGTTTAGAGATACAGCGCGGAAACAGGCCCTTCGGCCCACAGAATCCGCACCGACCAACGATCCCCACACATTAACACAATCCTACACACACCAGGGACAATTTACACTTATACCTAGCCAATTAACCTACAAACCTGTACGTCTTTGGATTGTGGGAGGAGACCGAAGATCTCGTGGAAAACCCACGCATTCACGGGGAGATTGTAAAAACTCCGTATAGACGGCACCCATAGTCGGGATCGAACTCGGGTTGCCGGCGCTGCAAGGCAGGAACTCTACCGTTGTGCCACCGTGCCGCCCTGTATTCTTTGCTTGTGGCTGTTACTGGTAGTACCCAACGGTTATGATACCAATTGTTTTTGTAAAGTGACAGAACCTCACAGTGCATAGAAGTCACATTGTGGCTGATAATAGAAGATATTGAAACATCAGGCCACAATTAGATGTATTAGGGAGCAGCATATATACCTGGGAGATTCTTGGGGTATTGGAAAAGGAGGGTAAATAAGGAAGTCTATTTTCCCTGGGGAATTAGTGGCAGTACACCAGTTTAAATTTCTCTGAACAGGCTGCAATCGTTGTCTTTTTTTAAAAACAAATGCTTGAAAATGCATCTATCTGAGGGACGTGATGAGGATGGTGTGTGTGTTTGAATTGTTCCAGCTTTGAGCCAGTTGATAAACTTGATTGAATGGTAGCATCTTGACGCAAATGCGTTTTGGGAATTTTGTGTGCCTGTGTTGTTCTTCAAACAATGACTGGGAATAAATAACTCAGTACAAAGCAAGATTTAAACCGCTAAGTTTGTTTATAGATTAGATAAATTCAATTCAGTAAGGATAGTAATACCAATGTGCCTTGCCCCATTACCTGATTGATTGAATGAATGAATGCAATTCAATGTTAGTCTCTCCAAAGGGCTGGAAGTTAAGTAAAACTGGAGTGACCAAAGAAATTGGAAAGTATTTTCCGCTTGGATTTACTGAAAAATCCTGATGTGAAGTATTTCAGGAGGTGTGTGTTACGTGAATCATTTCAGAATGTAAAACAACAGTTTATAACTTATTCTCATTCACACTTTGGATATTATCATATTGTCCCACAACAACAATGCAAAAGTTGAAAGTTAACGTACCGTAAATGCTTAGCAGATTTTTTTCAATCTAAGATGAATGAATAATTCAAGCTATATTAAATTTAATGGTAATTTTAAAATAAAAGAACTTGTGATATAGATTTTTTTTCCCATTGGTACCAGATAGTTCACACAAACATACACCTTGCTAACAGATTACATGTTGATAAGTTTCATCATTGAATTCTCTGAAGAGTCGGGCAGCAATTACTCAAACCTGCTGACTTTCCTCAGCGTTTATATCAGAGAACCTGTTCCTGGACCTTACATCAGTTGAGATCTGGTACAGAACCCACAACCCCATTCTCTTCAATGTAGGTATTATAGCTGTGAAAAAGAGAGGTCAGAATAAAGTAAGTTGCAATTTTATTTATTTTCTTCTGCTCACAATAGTATTTATAATCACTGAAAATGTTTGCAGGGGATTTTTCCATATTTCTGAGGCATTTGACATAATTAACCTTTTAATTATTTATTTATTCTTACATTTTGAATGCTTTGACATTCAGGCAAAGCCGGGGTTTTAGTTCTACTGGCTTCTCAGCATGTATGCAGACAGAGCATTTTCTGGCCTACTCACATAACCCAATGCAAAACCCATATCACCTGCATGTGGAAACAAACATTTGTGGTGGTAAGTGGCTAGTGTGGGTAGCAAGCTTCATTTGACAAAACCCAGTCATATGTTTCTATAGACGGTTTCAAAATCTCTTCAATCGGTGGAAAAAAAACACATTTTTATTTTTAAATGGTAATATTTTCACTGTCTATTGCAGTCATAAATCCCGGGTGAAAGGATTTCTGCGTTTGAAGATGGCCTACCTTCCAAGGAATGGTGGGCAAGAAGAAGAAACTCCTGAACAAAGGGAAGAATCCGAGGTATAAATCTGAGAATTATGCATCTTCCTCAACCCTTTAATTGGAATTAGATTGCTGCACCTTTGCGTGATGATGATCCGATCCACAGCACTCAGCATGCACGACAGAACAGTTTTGGCTGATGTCATTTTATCTTCCCACAGACAACTGTTGATGTCTGAATTATAACAAGTGGTTTAAATATTGGTGGTGGTTAGGAAAATCAAAGAGAAACAAGGAGACACAAGAGCCTGCACATGCTGGAATCTCAAAGTGCCCTGCAGCATCTGTGAGTGGAAAGGAATAGTCGATGTTTCTGTTCAAATCCCTGCATCAACATTGAGAGAGAGTGAAGATAGCTAGTAGAAAGAGAAGAGACAGAAGCAAGAGGTGATTGTTAACCCAATGTTTGCCCAGATTGTTAGCCCAGAGAGAAGTGAAGAAGAGAAGTGAAGGGCGGCACGGTAGCGCAGCGGTAGAGTTGCTGCTTTACAGCGAATGCAGCGCCGGAGACTCAGGTTCGATCCTGACTACGGGTGCTGCACTGTAAGGAGTTTGTACGTTCTCCCCGTGACCTGCGTGGGTTTTCTCCGAGATCTTCGGTTTCCTCCCACACTCCAAAGACGTACAGGTATGTAGGTTAATTGACTGGGTAAATGTAAAAATTGTCCCCAGTGTGTGTAGGATAGTGTTAGTGTGCGGGGATCGCTGGGCGGTGCGGACTTGGTGGGCCGAAAAGGCCTGTTTCCGCGCTGTATCTGAAATATGAAAAAATATATATATAAATATGAATATGATGACATATGGATCCAGGTAGAGGATGAGTAGGGGTGGAGTTTCTGCTTTCCGCAGGGACCTCTGTGGCTCGCTGACTCTCTGGTCTGCTCATCCTTCACCATCATTCAGGGACCTAACCAGCCCTTTCAGGTGAGGCAAAGATTCATGCGCATCTCCTCCAACCTCATCCACCTCAACATCAGTGTGTCTAAGTGCAGACTTGGCAAGTGGTTTGCTGAGTACTTATGTTCTGTCCACAATGGCCGTACCGAGTTCCCAGTTGCATACCATTTCAAACCATCTTCCCATTTCCACACTGACCCATCCACCCTTGGCCTTCTCCACTGCCAGTGTGAGGCTCAATGAAACCTAGAGGAACAACATTCCTTCTTCGCAATCTGCACTCCAATGGCATGAACAGTGAATTTTCCATTTTAGTCATCCCTCCCCTCTGATGTGTTACCCCCTCCCCTCTCACTCTTCTTCAGATCCTACCCCTGGTCCTCCCATTTTGTTGTCTCCTTTCCCATATCTCTCTCTTGACTTCTATCACCCACTTTTGTCCCCTTCTTCCTTCTGCTTCCATCCACCTACACACGCAAGTTTATTTTACTTTTCTCCAAACAGCTGCAATTCTTCCCTTCTTACCAGATCCAGCTCTCGTAAGCTTTGTGTTCCTGCTTGTGTTCCCATTAAGTTAGCTAGAATTCGAGAATAAAACAAGAATGTGTGAAGTACTCACTAGGTCAGGCAGCAACCGCAGAAAGAGCAGAGTTCATGTGCTCTTAATAATATTTCAGATGGATAAATAGTGATTACAAGTGAATCAGATGTTGCATGAGCTGACTCAAACTTCCTTCGAAACCATTCAAACTCTGATTCATTTTTAATCTCCGGTGTATGTTCTTAATCAAAGCTGTGCAACATTCATTATCAAAAATGGTTTGCTATTCCCATAGAACCAGGTCACCTTCCTTTTCTCCAGATACACCAACATTATCTGACTGTTTGAAATCCCAGGGTGTGGATATCATATTTAAATATGGCTGGTTAACATTTGCTGTGTCCAAACAAGATTGAGAGTTGAACAGAGGCTTATGTCCACTTAAGATGAGCAGGTTGGCAAACGCCAAGGCAATTGCCAGGTAATGATTTAACTTTGCTAATATTTCTGTAGCCTGAAGTATTTATTGTAGAGGGACGAAACCAGGTAAGCCCCAGGTAATCTCGACTGCTTGCAAAAAGAAAGGGAGAAAATGTTCGCTCCAGAAAAAGGAAAAAATGGTGTAAATTTGTGCATGGCCATTTTCAAGTGATATTAGGAGCACTTTTACATTCATGTGAGTAGAAATGTTGAATTCAGCAAACAATTTCCACTACAACTGAAAAAGACAAGGAGCCAGAGTTTGCTGGTGAGCTGACTGCTTTTAATTGGACTCTGGGCAAAAATATATCTTGCAGTCATTTCACTGGGAATGCTTAGAAAGGTGGGATGGATTGTCTGCTCGGCACCACTGTGCATCCTCAGGACATAAAGGGCATCATGTGGATCCATAAAATGAGAAGGACATTTATGGTCAGTTTAATCACACCCAGTGACTCAGCTGGAATTGTGAAATTGGGTTGATAGCAATGTGGGGAGAATAAAATGGGATGAGTGTAAATTAATGCTTGATGTTTGTTGGAGACTTGTTGCACCAAAGGACCTGTTTCTATGCTGTTCAATTAAATGACTATGAAATGCTTTTGAGAAAATCTGCAACTTTATAAACTGTAAGTATTGTAAAACACTCGTGCAATACCACTTTAAAAAAATCTAAATTCGCGAGCTGTAAGAAATGAGCAATGACTTTATCAGAAAACTTTTAAAATTAATAACTCATCCCTGGTTCTCTACAAGCGCGTTCCTTCTCTTCCATTAAAATCAGTAGAGAGCTTTACTTGTAAGCAACACTAATTAAAGTATACAATTATACCAAGCTAATTAACCTACGAATTCTGCAGATTCTAGCTTAAACCGAAGATAGACTCAAAAAGCTGGAGTAACTCAGCATCCCTGGAGAAAAGGAATAGGTGATGTTTCAAGTCGAGACCCTTTCTTCAAATGTTACCTATTCCTTTTTTCCAGAGTTGCTGTCTTGCCCGCTGAGTTACTCCAGCTTTTTGTGACTAATTAAAGTAGCTCTTTCAGAATGATATTTATATTTCCTTTGTGGAACAACAATAAAAGCAATGAAGGTAGTCACAAAATGCTGGAGTAACTCAGCGGGACAGGCAGCATCTCTGGAGAGAAGGAATGGGCAACATTTCGGGTCAAGACCCTTCTTCAGACCCGGCCCAACCCCAAACCTTGCCCATTCCTTCTCTCCAGAGATGCTGCCTGTCCCGCTGATTACTCCAGCATTTTGTGTCTACCTTCGATTTAAAACAGCATCTGCAGTTCTTTCCTACACAATAAAAACAATAATGCAGGATAACCCTTTTATTTACTTTCAGCGAATACGATGCTGTGCATTTAGGACCAAAACATGCAAGCTAGTGATCACTTCACTGCAGTCTGCCTGGCTTATCTCATTGCTCTCTCTCTGTGGATCCATGCACCATGCCCCCATTAATCCCTCTTTGACCATAAAACTGCAGAGCTGGTGGTTAACTGTCATTCCAGAGATTTAGTTTAAATAAAATTCTATTGGCAGCAATCAGCCTGACTTTTTGTTTCCAATTGTCTGCTACATAGCTTCAAGATTAGAGTAAGATTGTGTGCTACTTGCTGGACAGTTCTGGTGCCTGCTCCAGTTCTGTGCCTGCCCAGAATATGCTGGCATTGTATATTTGCATAAGACGTTTTGCTGTCAGGCACCATTTCTGATCCGAAGCAAAGTTTTCTTCAAGTTTATATTCCAACTGGTAACCTGGGGCTTAAGTTCTTAATTTCTCGCTGAATGCATTCTGAGTGTCAGTGCACAGCATCACTGGCTGCAAATTCCTGCTTTCCACGTTCACAATTTGATGCAGAGAAATGCTGAAGTTGCTCTCAAACTGACAAAATCCAGGCCAGTTTTTTTGACTCCAGAATGTTTGGCTAATTTAAAATGCTGGCCGATGGATTGTTGTGTAAGAGTGTCATGGAATTGAGTTACATACACATCTGCCTTATGGAGTTTTGGAATTAATCCTGTTGCCTTTGTTCATGAAGAAGCAGGGGTGCGGGCAAAGCAGGTGATGATTTCAGGAGTGAGGATGGAGTGTGGCGTATCCAAGATGTTGTTCTTGCAATTTAAAAGGGAATTAAGAACAATTAATTTTGCAGCACACTAATAGGCCTTTGACCTAGCAACTCCGAGCTGTGTCACACCTTCCACCTCACATCATCTCACCCACAAAACACTTCTTTCCATTCCGTTTTTCGTCACATAAGTAGTCACCTAGCTTTATTTTAAATGTCTTACTAGCATGTCCTACTACACTTAACTGTGCCAACTTTTTCCTTCTTGCCTTTCTTCTTCTTGCCTTCAGCGTGCCTGGGACATGGCTGACCCCACTGATTCAGGAGCCCAACGTGAGGAACAGTTGCCTCCACTGCCGCCTGGCTGGGAAGAGAAAACGGACAACCTCGGTCGGACTTACTATGTGAATCATAACAATAGGACAACACAGTGGCAGCGACCAAGTCTAGTGTAAGTTGTTGTCCTGGTCTATAGTTTATCGTGCACAGTTTACCATCCAAATAATTGTCTCAGAATATTTTGTCACCATGGTTCCTTCTGCTATTTAAATAATAGTACTTTGGATTCAACAGGTCGAAATGACTAACTAATGACTGCCAGTTGTGTTTTACTGGGTATTTGAGTTGTGAAATACCGATAGCCCCATTTGTTCATACTAAGTAAAATATATAAAATACAAAATGCATTTACTTAATATGTTCACAGCCCTACAGCCAGGGGAGTTAGCATGTTGCATAATTATTTTATTTTTCCTATTTTTTTTAACTTAATTACTTCAATGTGCAAACAAGGAAATGCAGATGCTGGTTTACAAAAAAAAAGTGCTGGAGTAATACAGCGGGTCAGGCATCATCTCTGGACAACATAGAAAGATGACGTTACAGATCGGGACCCTTGTTCAGACTCACCATTTTAACATTCGGTCTGAAGAAGGGTCCCGACCCGAAACGACACTTATCCATGTTCTCCAGAGATGCGGCCTGACCTGCTGAATTACTCCAGGACTCTGAGTCTCTTTCTTCTTTCAATTACCTCAATGATATTTGAACCTCATGAACCCATTATAATCCTGTTACAGTAGGTGTGCACCCCAGAAAGCACTAACATGGCATGTGAGCTGCCAAAGAAAGACGAGGCTATTTTTAAACAGTCAAATTGAAGAATTCTCATTAAAATTCAGAATCTAAAACAGTTCACTGAGGAAATACAAGCAATATATAAGTCAAATTTTTTTTTTAAACAATATGATGCTAAAAGAGATAAAGGGTGGATAGAAAAAATATGAAGTTTAAAAAAAAGTCTCCAATAATTTTATGCCATGTGACGGGAGGGTGGCTAATATTGTGCCTCTATTTAACAAGGATTACAAGGAAGACTCTGGAAACTTTTGACCAATAACCCTACCACAAATGAACTGCCAGATGATTGCAGGGTTAATGTTGTGCCTCTACGTAAGAATGGCTGCAAGGAAAAGAATGGGAAATATAGACCAGAGCCTAATGTCTGTGGTAGGCAAGTTACAGGAGAGGATTATGAGGGATAAGATGTATATGTATTTGGATAGACAGGATGATTGGGGATTGTCAACATGGTTTTGCACAGGGGAGATCACGTCTTATGAATCTGAGTTATTTTGAACAAGTAACCAAAAAGATTGATGAGGGCAATGCAATAGATGTTGGCCACATTGACGTCTGCAAGGCATTTGATGAGGTTCTGCATGGTAGGCTAATCTGGAAGATTAGATTGCATGGGATTCAGGGAGAGCTAGCCAACTGGATACAGAATTGGTTTCGTAGAAGGTGGTGGTGAAAGGTGTAGGAAGGAACTCCACCAATGCTGGTTTAAACCGAAGATAGACACAAAAAGCTGGAGTAACTCAGCGGGACAGGCAGCATCTCTGGAGAGAAGGAAATCGGTGACATTTAGGGCGAGACCCTTCACCAGACTGGTTAGGGATAAGGGAAACGAGAGATATAGACAATAGACAATAGACAATAGACAATAGGTGCAGGAGTAGGCCATTCAGCCCTTCGAGCCAGCACCGCCATTCAATGCGATCATGGCTGATCACTATCAATCAGTACCCCGTTCCTGCCTTCTCCCCATACCCCCTCACTCCGCTATCCTTAAGAGCTCTATCCAGCTCTCTCTTGAAAGCATCCAACGAACTGGCCTCCACTGCCTTCTGAGGCAGAGAATTCCACACCTTCACCACCCTCTGACTGAAAAAGTTCTTCCTCATCTCCGTTCTAAATGGCCTACCCCTTATTCTCAAACTGTGGCCCCTTGTTCTGGACTCCCCCAACATTGGGAACATGTTATCTGCCTCTAATGTGTCCAATCCCCTAATTATCTTATATGTTTCAATAAGATCCCCCCTCATCCTTCTAAATTCCAGTGTATACAAGCCCAATCGCTCCAGCCTTTCAACATACGACAGTCCCGCCATTCCGGGAATTAATCTAGTGAACCTACGCTGCACGCCCTCCATAGCAAGAATATCCTTCCTCAAATTTGGAGACCAAAACTGCACACAGTACTCCAGGTGCGGTCTCACCAGGGCCCGGTACAACTGTAGAAGGACCTCTTTGCTCCTATACTCAACTCCTCTTGTTACGAAGGCCAACATTCCATTGGCTTTCTTCACTGCCTGCTGAACCTGCATGCTTCCTTTCATTGACTGATGCACTAGGACACCCAGATCTCGTTGAACTCCCCCTCCTCCTAACTTGACACCATTCAGATAATAATCTGCCTTTCTATTCTTACTTCCAAAGTGAATAACCTCACACTTATCTACATTAAACTGCATCTGCCATGTATCCGCCCACTCACACAACCTGTCCAGGTCACCCTGCAGCCTTATTGCATCTTCCTCACAATTCACACTACCCCCCAACTTAGTATCATCTGCAAATTTGCTAATGGCACTTTTAATCCCTTCGTCTAAGTCATTAATGTATATCGTAAATAGCTGGGGTCCCAGCACCGAACCTTGCGGTACCCCACTGGTCACTGCCTGCCATTCCGAAAGGGACCCATTTATCCCCACTCTTTGCTTTCTGTCTGTTAACCAATTTTCTATCCATGTCAGTACCCTACCCCCAATACCATGTGCCCTAATTTTGCCCACTAATCTCCTATGTGGGACCTTGTCGAAGGCTTTCTGAAAGTCGAGGTACACCACATCCACTGACTCTCCCTTGTCAATTTTCCTAGTTACATCCTCAAAAAATTCCAGTAGATTTGTCAAGCATGATTTCCCCATAAAGAACAATGAATGAAAGATATGCAAAAAAGTTACGATGATAAAGGAAACAGGCCATTGTTAGCTGTTTGTTGGGTGAAAATGAGAAGCTCGTGTGACTTGGGTGGGGGGGGAGGGATAGCGAGAGCAGGAATGTCGGGGTTACTTGACGTTAGACAAATCAATATTCATACCACTGGGCTGTATGTAAGCTGCCCAAGCGAAATATAAGATGCTGTTCCTCCTATTTGATTTTAGCCTCACTCTGACAATGGAAGAGACCAAGGACAGAAAGGTCAGTGTGGGAATGGGAAGGAAAATTAAAGTGTTTGGTAACTGGGAGGTCAGGTAGGTTCAGGTGGACTGAGCGAAGGTATTCAGCGAAATGATCACCCAGTTTACGTTTGGTCTCTCCAATGTAAAAGCGTCCACATCTTGAACAACGGATACAATAAATGAGGTTGGAGGAGGTGCAAGTGAACCCCTGCCTAACCTGAAAGGACTGTCGGGGTCCCTGGACAGAGTGGAGTGAGGAGATATACGGACAGGTATTGCATCTTCTGCGGTTGCAGGGGAAGGTACCTGAGGAGGGGATGGTTTGAGTGGGAAGGGATGAGTTAACCAGGGAGTTGCGGAGGGAACGGTCTTTGCGGAAGGCGGAAAGGGATGGAGATGAGAAGATGTGACTAGTATTGGGATCCATTGGAGAAGGTGAAAATTTCAGAGGATTATGTGCTGTGTGCGACGGCTGATGGGGTGAAAGGTAAGGACTAGGAGGACCCCCTTTTGCGACTGGGGAGGGGGAGCAGGGGCAGAGCTGCGGGGTACTGAGGAAACACGAGTGAGGGCCTCATCTATGATGGGAGGGGGAACCCCCGTTCCCCAAAGAATGAAATTTCAGCTGTCCTGGTACGTCATCTTGGGCGTAGATGCGGAGTAGACGAAGGAATTGGGAGTAGGGGATAGAGTCTTTGCAGGAAGCAGCATGGGAGGTAGTATAGTTGAGATAGTTGTGGGAGTCAGTGGGTTTGTAATAGACGTCAATAGAAAATAGGTGCAGGAGTAGGCCATTCGGCCCTTCGAGCCAGCACCGCCATTCAATGTGATCATGGCTGATCATTCTCAATCAGTACCCCGTTCCTGCCTTCTCCCCATACCCCCTGACTCCGCTATCCTTAAGAGCTCTATCTAGCTCTCTCTTTAATGCATTCAGAGAATTGGCCTCCACTGCCTTCTGAGGCAGAGAATAGTCTATTTCTTGTGATCGAGACTGTGAGTCCAAGAAAGGGGAGGGAGGTGTCAGAGATGGTTCAGAAAAAATTGAGTGCAGGATGGAAATTGATGGTGAAGTTGATGAAGTCCATGAGTTCTGCATGGGTGTAGGAGGTGGCACTGATGCAGTCGTCAATGTAACGGAGATAGTGCTCAGGAGTAGGGCCTGGAACAGGGATTGTTCAACGTGGTGGTGAAAGGTTGTTTATCAGACAAAGGGCCTGTGACTAGTAGTGTGCCTCAGGGATTAGTGCTGGGCCAATTACTGTTTGTGGTTTACACCAACGATTTGGAACTACACTTAATGGCAAGACCCTTAACAGCATTATTGTACCCGAGGGATCTTGTGGTTTAGGCCCAAGGTCCATGAAAGTGACAACAGAAGTAGATAGAGTGGTCTAGAGGTGCAGGGTATGCTTGCCTTCATTGATCGGGATAATTGATTAAAAGAGTCATAAAGTATTGTTGCAGCTCTGTAATTGAATTGAATAAATTTTATTAGCCAAGTATGTGTACATACAAGGAATTTGTCTTGGTGCTTATCTCGCAAGTAACAACGCGATATACAGTAAACAATTAAGAATAAAACATTATCATTTAAACATGTGAAGAATCAAATAAAATGCTAGAGCAAAAGGAGGCTACAGACTTTTGGTTATTGAGCAGAGCTACTGCTCGTGGGAAAAAAAGCTGTTTTTTTGTCTGGCTGTGGCTGCTTTGACAGTCCGGAGTCACCTCCCAGAGGGAAGTGCTTCAAAGAGTTTGTGGCCAGGGTGAAAGGGGTCAGAGATGATCTTGCCCGCTCACTTTCTGGCCCTTGTGGCGTGCAGTTCGTCACTGGGGGGGAAGGTTGCAGCCAACAACCTTCTCGGCTGATCGAACGATGTGCTGCAGCCTCCGGATGTCGTGCTTGGTGGCTGAGCCAAACCAGACCATGATGGAGAAGGTGAGGACAGACTCTATGATGGCTGTATGAAACTGGACCATCATTACCTGTGGCAGATTGTGTTTACTCAGCTGCCGCAGGAAGTACATCCTCTGTTGGGCCTTTTTGACTGTGGGGTCGATGGTGGCCTCCCAATTAAGGTCCATGGAGATGATAGTTCCAAGGAACTTAAATGATTCCACAGATGTGACTGTGGTGTTGTTGATGGTGAGTGGGGGAAGGGAGGGGGAGCTCTCCTAAAGTCTACAATCAATTCCACCGTCTTAAGAGCATTGAGCTCCAGGTTGTTGTGATGGCACCAGGATGCCAGCTGTGTCACTTCCTGTCTGTAGACAGTTTCCTCCCCATCCTGGATCAGTCCAATCAGGGTTGTGTCGTCCGCAAACTTGAGAAGCTTGACAGAGGAGACTGTGGAGGTGCAGTCGTTGGTGTAGAGAGAGTAAAGGAGAGGGGAGAGTACGCAGGCTTTGGTTAAGTAAGACTTTGATTAAGCTGCATTTGGTGTGCAGTTCTGGTTGCCCCATTTCGGGAAGGACGTGGTAGCTTTGGATAATGTGCAGAAGAGGTTTACCAGGATGAGGGGGTATCAGCAACAAGGGTTGACAAATTTGGATTGTTTTGTCTCAAAAACCATAGGTTGAGGGGAGACCTGATAGAAGGTATGTAAAATTATGAGAGACATTGATAGGTTAGAGTCCAGTCAGAACCTTTATCGCAGGGTGGAAATGCCAAAGATTAGAGAGCATTACTTTGATGTGAGAGGGGCAAAGTTTAACGGAGATTTGCGGGACACGTTTTTGACGCCGGGTGCTGGGTGCCCAGTACATGCTGCCGGGGGTGGTGGTAGAGACAGGTATGTTACTGCCATTAACAAGACCTTTAGACTTTGAGGCACATGGATATGCAGGGAGTGAAGGGTATGGATTATGTACAAGCAGAGAGTATCAATTTTCTCTGCTTGTACATAATCCACACCCTTCACTCCCTGCATGTTCATTGTGGAGATTGTGAGCAGAAGGGCCTGTTACTGTGCTGTAGTTTTTAATGTTCCATGTTCCCGAACCAGAATGAGAAAGTTTAAGATAAATGCAAAAAGCCAATAAAACAAGGTTGGTGGGACTGGGCTCTAAATGTTCAGGAAAGCAAGGAAGGCGAGCACTGACATTGATTCAGGAGGATGATGATGATACTGGAGAGAGAAAATATATGTGAGTGACAGAAGTTAACATTTTATAAGTAAGAAACATCAGAGCCAGATTAAGTGTCATTACTTTCCTCAAGTTGCAGCACAGTGGTAATTTGCTGCCTTGCCGGACCAGTGACCCGTGTTCGATCCTTATTACGGGTGCTGTCTGTGAGGAGTTTGTATGTTCTCTCTGTAACCGCATGGGTTTTCTCCGGGTGCTTCGATTTCCTCCCACATTCCAAAGTCGTGCAGGTTCGTAGGTTAATTGGCTTCGATAAATTGCCCCTTGTGTGTAGAATGCAAAACTGGGATAATATAGAATTAGTATCTGGGTGATTGTTGGTCGGCACAGAATCGGTGGGCCGAAGGGCCTGTTTCCATGCTATATCTCTAAATTAAACTAAAAAATAATTAAAAATTAAACTTAAAAAAAGGCCAATATTGGAGCAATATTGGAACAAAGGAACAATATTGAGGAAAAAATTTGCAAGAAAATTGCCAAGATCTACAGTATAGAAACCCCCAAGGGATCTTGATTCAATGAACCAAATAGAAACTGAAATAACGTAATGGGAGTTTCTGAATTGTGTTAAGGAGAACATTAGTTGATGAGTGGGTTTTCGGCCCAACAAGAAAGGTACAGTTGCTGAGCTTAGTTCTCAGAAATAAGCTATCCCAAATAGAGAAGTATCAGTTGCAGAATATCCAGGAAATGATGGTGATATCCTAATGTTGAAAATTGCTCTGATATCGATCACTCCAAAGTGAAAATAATAGGACCAAGAGAGGCTGACTTCATTAAGAACAGGACAGAACTGACCCAGATAAACTGGAACCTAAGCTTGGTAGACAAATGAGAACTGAAAAACTGCAGGCCTTTAAGTTGGAGGTGTTTCAGTTACAGCCTCGCTAAACTTCTATGAGGGCGAAGAGTAGAGAAATTAAAGTGAGAACTTCAAGGATGGAAAAAAATAAAGAGTAAGAGAGATGAAAAAGGAAGACCAGCAGATACATTACAGACAGTTTAACCTTGGTGGTCGGGTAAGTCCAAGAAATAATAATCAGTCGTGTGGACAAATGTGAATTGATTAAATAAAGCCACCGTGGATTTGTTGGATGTGTGTAATCAACTTGACCGTGTTTTTTGACAATTTCACCAAGAGTGTTGCGAAGGGAACTGATGTTCACATTGACTTACAAAATAAATTTGATAAAATGCTACATAATAGGCATTTCATCAAAACTGAGCGTTTTGGAATATGGCAACTATTGCTGCATGCCCATGATTTGGAAAAAGGAAAGCAGAGAGCAGTTAAAAAAAGTCTACATTTTAGTCTGAAGAGAAGAATTCCCAAAGCTTTGGTCTGAGGATTAGTACCTTTTGTCATAAATAATAATGAATTGTAATTGTGTGCATTGAGCACAACTTCAACGCAACAGAGTAGATGACATTACTCTTGGAGGCACAGGACACCATGAGGATAGTAATTGATTCAAGAAGATATTAACAGGCTGCTGGAACATGGATGAACAGGAAGGAGATGAAATGTAATGCCGTGAAATATGAAATGTTACACTTTGGTAGGAACAATAAGAAAAGGCAATACAATGGAGATGGCATAATTCTCAAAGGGGTACACCTGGCAATATTTGAACATGACGGGCATTTTGAGAAGATAATTAAAAAATAATATAGGACCCTGTTTTTATGAAAACAGTCAGAGGATACAAAAACAAGGAAGTTCCGCTGCACCTTTATCAAACGCTGTTTTAGCATCATCTGAATTATTGTGCCCATCTCTGGATGCAACACTTTTGTAAAGAAGTAAAGGCTTTGGAGAGGATGCAAAGGGAATGTACTAATATGGCCCAGGGTTTGATGGATTGTCATTATATGCTTTGCTGTGGAAGAGAGAATGTTGTGAGGAAATTCGATCAACATATTTCAAATCTTACGGGGTTTCACAAAGATTTGGCCTCTTGGTTGTAAAATAATCAATGTACTACCCATCGGAGGGCCAACTGATACATCTTGCATGAGTCATTACCTCTGCACTGCACATTAATGTAAGTTCCTAACAATATTTGCAAAATAGGCTTTGTTTCTTAATTTATATTCAGGGTTTGGATGTGAACATAGAAGGCATGTTTAGAAAGTTTGTAAATTACACTAAAATTGGTGGTTTGGTGGACATTGAAGAAGGTTAACTATGATTATCATGGCATCTTGATCAACGGAGCCAATAGGCTGAGGAATGACAGATGGAGTTTAATTCAGATAAATGCAAGGTATTGCATTTTGGTACGACTAAACAGGGTAGGGCTTATATAGTAAATGGTAGGGCCTTCGGGAGTATTTTGGAAAAGACAGAATTTTAGAGAGACCCAGGAGTCTCATACATAGTTCCATGAAGGTGATGACACAGACAAACATGAATGATGAATGAATGAATGAATATAACTTTATTGTCATTCAAAACTATACACCAGACGAGTGCATATCTGAACGAAATTCCGTTGCAACTGGCTCACAATGTAATACCAAATAATAAAAATTGATTAAAGAAAAATAAATAAATAAATAACTCGCACATAAAATAATGGCAGCGGATAATGGTGAATTCAAGAGTCTGATGGCTTGGGGGAAGAAGCTATTGCAGAGCCTGGCTGTTCTGCTCCGTATGCTGCAGTACCTTTGACCAGAGGGCAGCAGGGTGAACAGTCCATGATGGAGATGGGTGGGGTCCAACAGGGTGATAAAGAAGGCATTTGGCACTTTTGCCTTCAGGGTATTTAGTACAGGCGTTAGGATAGAAACATAGAAACATAGAAAATAGGTGCAGGAGTAGGCCATTCAATATGATCATGGCTGATCATCCAACTCAGTATCCCGTACCTGCCTTCTCTCCATACCCCCTGATCCCTTTAGCCACAAGGCCCACATCTAACTCCCTCTTAAATATAGCCAATGAACTGGCCTCAACTACCTTCTGTGGCAGAGAATTCCACAGATTCACCACTCTCTGTGTGAAAAAAAACTTTCTCATCTCGGTCCTAAAAGACTTCCCCCTTATCCTTAAACTGTGACCCCTTGTTCTGGACTTCCCCAACATCGGGAACAATCTTCCTGCATCTAGCCTGTCCAACCCCTTAAGAATTTTGTAAGTTTCTATAAGATCCCCCCTCAATCTTCTAAATTCCAGCGAGTACAAGCCGTTACAAGCCGAGTACAAGATGTCATGTTACAGCTTGCAAAGACATTGGTATGGCCACATTTGGAGTATTGTGTACAGTTCTGATCACCCTACCATAGGAAAGATGTCTTTAAACTGGTGCAAAATAGATTTGTAAGATTGTACTGAATCTGGAGGATTTGAGTTGTAAGGAGAAGCTAGATAGGTTGGATCTTTTTTCCTTCGAATGTAGGAAGCTGAGGGGTGACCTTACAGAGAGAGATTCATGAGAAACATCGAGAAGATGAACAGCCAGTCTTTTTTCCAGGATTGGGAAGTCTAAAACTAGAGAGCATCAGTTTATGAGAGAGGAAAAATTTAATAGGATTCTGAGAGGCAACTTTTTCACACAGGGAGTGATGGGTATCTGGAATGAGCTGCCAAAGGAAGTGGTTGTGGCAGCTACGGTTAGGACATTTAAACGACCCTTAGACAGGTACATGAATAGAAAAGGTTTGGAAGGAGTGGGCCAGGCACAGACAGTGGAACGCATATGGTTCTGTAACTTAGTCGGCATGGGTAAGTTGGCTGAAGGGCTGTGTTGCTTTCTCAGGCAATACAGCTCTACGACGCCTTGACTCTGATAGATCAATATAATGTTTTAGTTCGCAGTACGCGCCAAAGGAAGTAGAATTAGGGAGGCTAACAAGCATCGGTAGGTGCTAAGATACTGAAATGCACTTTCAATCCAATAGTGAAAACGGACTTAATTGCATCGTTCAATATGGGGCAGCATAAATATCTGAAAGTAAAGATCTTGCTGGGATCTGGAGAGAGGGTGGAGCTTTAGGACCAGCTAGGCCTTCTTCCATGCTGTAATCATTCTGTGATACTTTGCTACTTTCTGGTTATTCATTGATTTCAATGCTTTATGTGCACATCTGCACTGAAATCATTCTGCAGCAAACCCCAAGGAGTAACGAGGTATCATCAAAATTAATTCCTGCAAATGCCATATTTTGAAATGATGCTATACAATTTGACCTGTAATGGTTTTTGGTGTTGTTGGATATCCTACCCAAAATCTGTACGATTGCTTTTTTATATCTTATGCATGGTGAATTAGACACCAAATCCAGGAGTGACTCAAAGGGTCAGGCAGCATCTCTGGAGAACATGGATAGGTGATGATTTGAGTCGGAACCTTCAAAAGAGTCTGAAGAAAGTTCCCAACCTGAAATGTTCATGTTCTCCAATGGTCGTGTTCTTCTGAGATGTTGACTAACTGGCTGAGTTACCCCAGCACTTTGTGTCTTTTTTTTGTATTAACCAGCACCTGCAGATCTTTGTGTCCAAGTAGTGAATTAGTGTCGGTTACATGAGAACTTATTCTCAATATTTTGCAGAGATGTGGAAAATGAATCAGACAGCAACATTCGGCAAATCCAGCAAGAAGCTCACCGAGTGTTTCGGTCGCGCCGGCACATCAGCGAAGACTTGGAGACCACGGATAATCGGGACGGTGGTGATGTAAGAAATCCAAGAATAGTTTTTCTTTGTAGCACAATCCGTTCTTTGGATATTAACTGTTCTCATTATTCACTATGTCTTTGAAAGGCTGATTTAATGGCATTACTCAAAAATAAGTCTGGGTATATTCTGCCCCAATCATTCACTTCCCAACAAATACAAGACAAAGGAAAATTAGTTGTGTGAGATTATATTGTAGAAAAATGTTCAAATGAGTTGTAACAAGAGATAGTGTTCAAAGTAGGCTGTCCAAATTTGGATGCCCATTATAATTAAGTTCTATTTTTATGTCTAAAGGGAACTTTATCCTGTTTAAATGTGAGTTAAACTAAATCTTCTAAATATCTTCTAAATATTACTTTTACATGGAATAATAAATCAGTACAGTTGTGAATAATTTTGGATGAGTATTATGATTCCCATGTTTTGCATGTCCTTTTCCAATATTTTATGTTGCCACCACATTGACTTCCAGGTAATCATTATATCAAGTCTGTTTCTAATCAGCTTCATGTATTTTCTTTACTGCAATGAATACACCAGCAACAAAGCTGAACAGCAAAGCTGCCCAGCCAGAAAAATCGAGTATTAATCGAGTATTTTTATGTCATTATACGTAAAAGCCAGTGGAATGTCTTTGCTGGAAGATATGAAATGTGCACACAAGGCTCAAGGCTTGACCAAATACATACCGATGTTGTTTGAAATATAAATATTGACCGATATCGGGAAAATAGTGCTGTTTTTCAAATAGTGGTGTGAGATATCTTAAATCACTTGAGGGGCTTTGCTCATACCAAAAATAGCATTCTAATGAGTGGTGCAATTTTTCAGTATTACACTGAATTACCAGTGTGGATTGAATGTTGGTTTTCTGGAGTGAATTTAGTCATGTGTGTATTAGATAAAATAATCAAGGTATCAAAGTTAGTCTGTGAGTTGGGTGACTCATTGTTCCTTCAAAGAGATTGAAACCTTGATTCAGATTTAATCTCTGCTACATATTGCTTATCTAAATATGCAACACTTAAAATCAGAAATAACTAGCTGTTCAGCAAAGCTAGAGTTAAGAAAGATGATTATCTGGCTTTTCTCAACATACCACAAAACAGCGTTACAAAGTGGATAGACACAAAATGCTGGAGTAACACAGCGGGGAAAGGCAGCACCTCTGGAAATAAGGAATGGGTGAAGTTTCGGGTCCAGACCCTTCTTCAGACTTTACAAAGCATTACAGCATTAAGCATAACAAAATGGTCCTTGTTCAAACATCCTGGGTGTACCCACCAGAGGAATTCATTCAATCAGAATGTGGCTGATTAACAGTGCCTGAGTATGACTGGGCGGAGAGAGAATTGGAGAGGTTTCCTTATCACGATGAGTAGTCAAAGCCAATGGATTGAGGCTGATTTAGAAAAACCGGTGGGGGCCATCGTGAAATTATACCATATGAGAAATAAATACTG
Source organism: Rhinoraja longicauda (assembly GCF_053455715.1). NCBI lineage: Eukaryota > Metazoa > Chordata > Chondrichthyes > Rajiformes > Arhynchobatidae > Rhinoraja > Rhinoraja longicauda. The sequence continues at coordinate 29,223,820 of NC_135953.1, forward strand.
CTCGTCAGCAGAACAAAAAATACAAAATTCCCACTTGAAGCTATTCTGGATGTACTGGGCTGGAATAAGTTGCCTGATTATTCTTCTTCCCCAGCTCCACCTCCACCCAATTTCTGGGTCACAGCAATATAGCTTCACAACTTTCCTCTGCACATCATAGATGCGATGAGGAACGGAATTAAAGATGAAACCCATGTTTACTCACTGCATTGTTTTGAGGATTTGTTTTAAAATCAAGTGCGACTCTGCATGAATGAGTTAAGTGATTACGACTTTCAATAAGTGGTGCTTAGTATGATGCTGCCTGTACTAAAGTCTACTATGTACGCTATTTGGCATAACAAAGCAATGTTTGTATGTTTTATTGTATAGCCATGGGAAACCATCTCTGAAGAATCTTTTCTCGACGGTGATCAACTTTTCCAGCCTTTACCCCCACCTTCCACTCCACCAATTGCATCAGAGAGCAGCCCGCCAGACCTCTCTGAGGAACTGAACAGGCGATTACAAGTTGCTTCAGAGTCAAATGGGGAAGAACTTGGTCCACCTCCAGTGAGTATTTATATTTCAGCAATGGAGTTATGTCCTAATCTATCACATCACACTTATCGCCAAATTTTTTATTGTATTGATTAAAAATAAACTGCAGATGCTGGTTTATACCAAAGATAGACTCAAAAACCTGGAGTAATGCAGCGGGTCAGGCAACATCTCTGGCGAAAATGGATAGGTGATGTTTTGTGTTGGGACCCTTCTTCAGACTGAGTGTAAGGGGGAGGAACTGGAAGCAAGAAAAGACCAGGACAAATCAGGGCTGGCAACAGATGACATCAGGCAGGGTAGTTCTGATGGGCCAAATGTTGGCTCAGAACAGCGTGATCACGAGGGATACATCATTGTAAACTGTGGAACCGGTTAACTGACCTTTAATGGAGAGCGCGGGCAGTGGAGTGTCTAAGTTGCCTAAAATTTGAAAATTCAATGTTCGTACTGCTAGGTTGTAAGCTACCCAAGCGAAATATGAGGTGCTGTTCCTTCAATTTGCATGTGGCCTCACTCTGGCAATGGAGTCCATGAGTTCTGCATGGGTGCAGGAGGTAGCCCCGATATTGTCGTCGATGTAGCGGGGAAAGAGTTGGTGGATAGCACCAGCATATTTCTGGAATAAGGACTGGTCGACGTAACCAACAAAAATGCAGGCGTAATCAGGCCCCACGCGAGTGCCCATCGCTACACCTTAAACTTGGAGAAAGTTAGAGGAGTCAAAACAGAAGTTGTTGAGGGTGAGGACAAGTTCCTCGAGGCGGAGGAGAGTGTTAATAGAGGGAAGTCGGTTGGGCCTTTGCTGCAGGAAGAAACTAGGCCTTGAGCCCATCCTGATGGGAGATGGGGGTGTAGAGGAACTGGCTATCCATGGTAAAGATGAGTGAATGGGGGCCTGGAAACTGAAAGATATGAAATAGTTGAAGGGCTTGTGAGGTGTGTAAATTTTCGGTAACTTATACAAACACTCCCCTGAATTCCCCAAAGATTTAAGAACAAAATTGAAAATGTTTTCAATTGTTGATGTATGTGTATGGATCAAACAACCATCCCCCTTTCTTTTTGTTTTGTATTTGCAATGATAAATGTAACATAATGGATATTCACGCGATGTGAACAACAAGACGAGTATTTATTATTTTTCTTTGAGGAATTGATGGTGAGTGTGACTTTGCACTCTATGCAATGAAGGTGCTTCCCCAGTGTTGGGCATAGGTTTCAGAGCATGTGCAACTGTTGAAGAAATAGCAATAATGCGTGACCAGGTAGGGTAGAGAGAGAGAGATAGTGTTCTTAAGCACTTGTTTCCCTTTTGCTTTTGCATTGGTGGCTGGAGATTACAGACTTGGGTCCCGCAAGACTAAAATACAGTGTTGAAGCAATATTGTGATTCTTTAAAAAAAATCTTAGATTAACCAAGTTCATCTTACTTCTTACATTTCTCAGAGTGAGTCTCTTGCAAGGATACGTTCCTATAGTGTGACAGATGGTATTGAAGATGAAGTTCAAGCCTCAATGGTAAATACGTTTATATCAATTTGTTTTTCTAGTGTGCCTCTCTGTTCATTACTTTAAATGTTGAGACTTCTCTGCGAACCTTACTTTATTGCAATTTCCCAGTTTGTGCTGACATTCTTTCACCTACATCTTCTCCATGATAGTGAATAGATCTGAACCAAACTCATGCAGACGCTGGAACTGAACTGAAAGTTGAAAATGCTTATTCAAGTGAGGCAGCATCGGTAGGAAGAGTAAAGCAGGTCATTGACCTGAAACATTAACCTTGTTTCTTCTCCACTTTTCTTGCCTTTAGTTCTCACGGGTTTGTAAAGACTTATGATTCTTGAGTTATTGGCAAAAAAACTTTACAAGCTTTTGGCTCTTTCTCTTTAAGACTGCACAATTCTGCAAATCTGCGACTTGGTGTGATGGAATATTAGCTATGTGGGTGAGGAATATATTAAGAATGATAGTTTGATCATTATTTGTCTCCCATTTCAGGTAGAATTGAAGATCTCAGGATATTGATTCTTAAGGCACCGTGTATTGTTTTGACAGTTTATTTCGCTAACAGGCAAATCTCAACAGCAGCACTTTTCACCATTTCAGTTGCGTCTCAAACAGATTTACATGCACTAAGTACAGGATCGAATGATGGACTCAGTGGTTGCAGCAAAACTCTGTTAATTTGGCATCCTCAGGATTTCGGTGGTATTGGACGTGCAGATTTTTGGGACTATGGATGTTGCATACATTACACCAACTTTTTTTAAATTTCATTAAAAAAAAAAATTACACTGAAGTTAACCTTGGTGAGTACAAAGGGAATGAGGGAAACAGACAGAACCCAGTGAGTTTCAGCTTGTCAAAGAGGCTGAATAAATACAAACATTCCAGACCATGACCCACACTCCAGACGGCGGCTGGCTGTCCAGACCCCAGTTCCTGCCACAAACCCAGCCATGTCCCTGACTCCTGGTGTTCCTGATCCTAACTCCAGCTCCACAACCAGCTCATAAGCCCATTAATACCCTGCGGTCTGTGCAAAGAGACAGATTCACATAGAGCAAGTCCACAGGTATTGAGGGCAGTACACGAATGGTGGCAGGTGTACAATCGTTGAGATTGCTGAGCAATCAGGTATCAGACTGTCGGAGTTTTACTCCAAAGATAGACACAAAATGCTGGAGTACCTCAGCGGGTCTGGCAACATCTCTGGAGAAGCTCGCCAAGATTATCAAGAAGGATAGTAAAAGCTTCTTTAGGTATGTTCAGAGAAAAAGATTAGTAGAGACAAATGTGGGTCCCTTGAAGGCAGAAACAGGTGAAATTATTATGGGGAGTAAGGAAATAGCAGAAGAATTGAACAGGTACTTTGGTTCTGTCTTCACTAAGGAAGACACAAACAATCTCCAAGATGTACTAGAGGACAGAGGACCTAGGGAGACAGAGGAAAAGAAAGAAATTTGCATTAGGCGAGAAATAGTATTGGCTAGATTGATGGGACTGAAGGCTGATAAATCCCCAGGGCCTGATGGTCTGCATCCCAGGGTACTCAAGGAGGTGGCTCTCGAAATCGTGGACACATTCAGGGCCGGATTAACATAGTGACAAAAGTAGCATTTGCTATGGGCCGCGCGCTTTCGAGGACCCCACGCTAAATGCTTGAAATCGGCATCCCACTGAGGGACGCTGTGTTGCGCACACCGTTCCCCAACCATCGCGGTTACAATGTGTTGCCAACGCCGCGGTTAGAATGTGTTGGTGGTGGGGCTGCGCGGACCAATGGGCAGCCGCGTGTCACCGCCCAACCGCCCAGTCTCCGGCCCTCTTACTTCACACACCTCGGGCCTCACCCAGACACCTCACTCCTCCGAACCTCTCTGCTCGAATATTGGCCTTGTCTCCCCAAACATCCCAGCCCTCTCACTCCTCGCTCATCTGCTCTTTTCTCACAAGTCCCCGGGCCACTTTCACCACCTCATCACCCCCCCCCCCCCCCCCCCCATCTCTCCCATTCCTCTGGCCCTCCTTCTCCCTACTCCTCCTGCGTTCTCTCCCCACTCCTCTGGCACTTGCTCCCCCCAAATCCTCCGCTGCTCACTCTTCCGCACACCTCCCGCCTGTTCTTTCCCTACCCCTCCGTCCCTCCCTCTCCTTGCTAGGGCTTTCTCTCTCTCTTCACTCCTATGGTCTTCTCTCTCTCCCCACTCCTCCGGCTCCCTCCCTCTCCCCACTCCCCTGGGCATCTCTCTCCCCAATCCCCCTTCCCTCTCGCCTCCCAGACTTTTGTCCCTCCAAATTGCTACTGTTCCAGTCCTCTCCTGCCAATTTACCTTCCCTCTTTATCCCCAGTCTTCTGTGCCACTCTCCCTCCTCTTCTCCATCCCACTCTCCCCCCTGTGCATCTCCATTATGCTCTCCCCATTTCCTCCGAACCTCTTTTCCCCCGCACCTCCCTCCATGCCCCCACCTCCGGCCTTTACTTTCCATTTCTATAGGCACTTTCCCTCACACTTTCGGCCTTTTCTCAGCGCCTACCCATCCGTACCTCACTCTCTCTACTCTTCTGGCCCATACACCCAAAATTCTGCAACACGCTCACCCAAGCTCGGGCCCTCTGTCTCACCAATCCCCCGGCCTTCCCTCCTCATTTCCTGGGCCCTGTCTCCTCCTCCACTCTTCTACCACCTCCTCTACCCACACCTTGCATGTCTCTCAGCATCCACTGCTCCAGCATGCCCTACCCCTACTCCATCCCTCTCACCCCTCTACCTCCAGTCCCGCCTCTATTCACTGCTCCGGCCCTACCCATTCCACATTCCTCTGGCTCTCCCTGTCTCTACTTCTCTGGCACTCTCGGCTCCCACTCCTCCGGCCCTCTTCTCGCAATCCTACGTCATTCTCCCCACGGTGGCGCAGCGCCGGAGACCCGGGTTCGATCCCAACCACGGGTGCTGTCTGTACGGAGTTTGTACGTTCTCCCCGTGACCATGTGGGTTTTCTCCGAGATCTTCGGTTTCCTCCCACACTCCAAAGACCTACAGGTTTGTCGGTTAATTGGACTGGTGTATGTGTAAAATTGTCCCTAATGTGTGCGGGGATCGCTGGTCGGTAAGGGCAGTGGGCCGAAGTGCCTGTTTTCACCCATTATCTCTAAACTAAACCCCTCCATTGCACACTCACTGAGAGTCCCATATTAGGCCCGCGGGCCGCTGTAGGCCCCAACACTACAGGCTCGGACAGTGTAGGCTAACGGAGTTCATTAACAGACTTCGGGGAGCAGGGCCGAGTGTGTTCGGGGAGCAGGGCCGAGTGTGTTCGGGGAGCAGGGCACAGTGTGTTCGGGGAGCGGAGCCGAGTGTGTTTGCCGAACGGAGGTTGCAACCCGCCTCCTGGCCCGGGTGGCCATCATTGGCGGAGCAGGAGCACGTGGCTGGGTGAGGTCAGGAGGGGCGTATGTCCCGTATTTAAGGCCCCTTTATACCATATGCTATGGGCCCCGCACTAGCTTAATCCGGCCCTGGACACAATGGTGATCATTTTCCAATGTTTTTTCAACCCTGCAGCAGTTCCTGTGGACTGGAGGGTAGCCAATGTAACCCCACTTTTTAAGAAAGGAGGGAGAAACAAAACGGGGTATTATAGACCACTTAGCCTTACACCGGTGGTGGGGAAGATGCTTGAGTTGATTATTAAAGATGTTCTAGCAGCGCATTTGGAAAGCAGTGAAAGGATCGGTGAAAGTCAGCATGGATTTATGAAGGGGAAATCATGTTTGACTAATCTTCTCGATTCGTTTGAGGATGTTACAAGTAGAATGGATAAGGGAGAGTCAGTGGATATGGTGTATCTGGACTTTCAAAAAGCCTTTGACAAGGTCCCTCACACGAGATTAGTGTGCAAAATTAGAGCACATGGTATTGGGGTTAGGGTATTGACATGGATAGAGAACTGGTTGGCAGACAGGAAGCAAAGAGTGGGATTATGGGACCTTTTCAGAATGGTAGGCAGTGACTAGTGGGGTGCCACAAGGCTCAGTGCCAGGACCCCAGTTATTACAATATATATTAACGATTTAGACGAGGGAATTAAATGTGACATCTCCAAGTTTGTGGATGACACAAAGCTGGGTGGCAGTGTGAGCTGTGATGAGGATGCTATGAGGTTGCAGAGTGACTTGGACAAGTTGGGTGAGTGGGCAGATGCATGGCAGTATAATGTGGATAAATGTAAGTTTATCCACTTTGGTGGCAAGAACCGGAAGGCAGATTATTATCTGAATGTTGTCAGATTAGGAGAAGGGGAGGTGCAACGAGACCTGGGTGTGCTTGTACATCAGTCACTGAAAGGAAGCATGCAGGTACAGCAGGCAGTTAAGAAAGCTAATGGCACGTTGGCCTTCATTGCAAGAGGTAGGAGTTGATTTGCGCCATAACCAACTTCTCAAGGTATTTCATCACCACGGACGTTAGTGCCACAGGTTGGTAGTCATTGAGGCACGTCACCTTGCTCTTCTTGGGCACCCGTGTTATTGATGCCCTTTTAAAAGCAGATGGGAACCTCAGACCTCCGTAATGAGAGGTTGAAGATGTCCGCAAAATCTCCAACCAGTTGGTCTGCACAGGTTTTGAAACGGGGCCAGGTACACCATCAGGTCCAGACACTTTCCAAGGCTTAACCTTTTTGAAGGATCTCTGACCCTCGGGGGCTATGGGGCCCAAGAAGCCACATCAGTGTTCTCCCTATTGAAGCATGTGTAGAATGCATTGAGTTAATCTGGGAGTGATGCCTCGCTGTCACTTGAGCTGCTGCCTGGTTTTGCCTTGCAGAAGACTATGTTGTGCAAGCCCTTCCACAGCTACCAAGCGTTTGTTTATTGTTTAGTTAAATGTATTTGTTGGCGGGAACATTTGTTCATCTGCTGTTGCTGGCCGGGCCAAAATTCTTGACAATTTAGAAACATTGATGATGAAGTAAAGCAAAACGTTATCTGTACATATGGAAATAGACACCATGCTTTTGGATCATGTTGCCGAGGGGGAGCATTTGATGAAAAATAGGAGCAGGACAAGTATAGATCAGTGGTGAATTAGATTTAACATTCTGGGCTTGGAAAAAAATGACATTGATGTGGATTATGACTGGGCCGATAAAAATAGATCCAGGCGAGTCACCCCAAGCAACTGGATCATCATATATCATATATATACAGCCGGAAACAGGCCTTTTCGGCCCTCCAAGTCCGTGCCGCCCAGCGATCCCCGTACATTAACACTATCCTACACCCACTAGGGACAATTTTTACATTTACCCAGCCAATTAACCTACATACCTGTACGTCTTTGGAGTGTGGGAGGAAACCGAAGATCTCGGAGAAAACCCACGCAGGTCACGGGGAGAACGTACAAACTCCTTACAGTGCAGCACCCGTAGTCAGGATCGAACCTGAGTCTCCGGCGCTGCATTCACTGTAAAGCAGCAACTCTACCGCTGCGCCACCGTGCCGCCCTAGTGTTGTCAAAAGATGTAGTCAATTGTGGCTTAGACTGCAGATACCTGAAACCTTCAAGCAATATTCCTGGCATTCCACCATTTCTACTGGGCTGCGGTTTTTTTTTAATGGTGTGCTCTATAAGTATTGAAGCCATTGTTATTTTATAATGTTATGTATTGAGAAAGCTACAGTAAAGCTAGTAAGCATTGTGCTCAAAAAGACTTTCCATAGCATTGATCGTAGACAGAATAATTTGTAAAATGTTGCAGTTGGGAATGAAATGAAATACCTAACTGATTGGCAATTTTGGTCAAAGGAAACACAAACATTTTACATAGTCTCTGGTTCTATTTGTCTTTTTTTGCATTTCTTTTTACAACAAAGCTTCAGCACAATGTAGCCTTTAGTAGCTTTGTATGCTCTTGTATGCTAGCTTCTATTTTGTAAGCGAAAGAGCAAAGAATATACATCAGAGAATTTGCTTGCTGCTTTCAAGTTAATATTTCACCATCCCCTCTATCAACTATTTGATAACTTGAAACAATTTCAGAAACTTCGCCACATAGTATTCTGCAGTAATTAATAATGTCATCAGAGCTTTGGTAGGTTTATTTTTGTTGGTTCTCCTTGCGCATACTAAATTGTGGTGGCTTTGATGAGCTTTACATTACTTACTTTGGACCAGGTGGCACCACTCAAATTTCAGTTTGTGTTCGAGCATTCTATTGGCATCAAATATCAGGGAATACATGTTTTCCCTTGCGTTTTAAATGGAAAGTTGTCAACGGGTCACTGAGCTGACAACAGTGTTTATTTTGACACAAATGTCACAAAATCATTCTCTGTTCAAAATGTGATTTTTTTTTGCTTTCAAATTTCTTCCCCTCTTTGAACTGCTTTCTTGAAATAAATTCTAAAATACTTCTTCAAATACTCTCAACACGGTAATCAACTCACTGAACTCCTAGCCTTGAATTCGTTCTATTTTTATTGCACTACAGAGTTTTATTTGGTAAAAGTTTAAAAATAGTGTATGGTTTATCAGCAGACCATCCAATCCCGACGGCCTCGTTCTTCAACTGTTACTGGCATTGAACAACAAAGTGAAGCCACGGTAATTTGTTCTGTATGGTTTATTAGAGTAAATAATTTACTAAATAATTTAGTTATAGCCTTTCAGTACGTGGATCCCTTTTGAGATTAAATTATTTGCTTATCATTCCTTTGCCTTTTGTTTTTTTTGTTGTCTTGATCAGTACCTATCACCAGCACTTACGGTTATGTAGGTCACTGGAAATAAGCTGAATCACATCAAGTGCGAATCAATGTGATGTAATTCAAAGGCTATTTCTAAACCATTACTAAGGAATTTGAATAATTCTATAGGGGCTTGCTGTTGGAACAAGAAATCTTCAAATCCGGCATTGTAAAGAAAAGAGCTTTAATTAAAGTTTTTGCAAAGTTTTAAGAAAGCACTTCAGCAGTTTTGAGATTCTGAGTTTGTATATTTTGTGATGTGAAGAGCTCTGAACAAACCAATGGATGTGAATGTATCCATTCAGTCTCACTGGCCAGAGAAGGTGATAATAATTCGATCTCAACACAAATTGTTAGATCCCTGCCAATGTGCAGAACAACACTTTGAACCCATCCAAACTGTTGAAATAAATAAGCCAGATTTTTTTTTTTTTAAAGAGGACCATCAACAGGAACTACATCTACAAACAAACAAAACAAAATAATACTTTTGATTCTCTGTCCTTTAACATTTACCATCGATGTTTTAAAAAATATGTCCAAAGTTTTCCACATGAGGTTTTCGGAGATCTATCTCTAACAGGGAGATTATGAATGAGGAGTCATCTCTACTAATAGGTGATTTCGTTCAATTGTGCATCTGCTTATTTCATATCCATTATTCCCAGACAATGATAATCAATATGGATGCCATGGTACCACAGGAAGGGACGTCATCTGTCAACTCTTTAAATTTTATTATGTAGAGGCCAATTTGGGGGCAGCCCACTTTGTGGATGAAACAAATTTACAAGTACTTTTTTTTCCCCTTGATCTCATATCTACCCATGTTAATGGGATTCTTTTACAAGGTGTATTTTGGACTTCCAGCAGTGCAGATGTAAGAATGGAAATGTGGTTCTGGACAGAGATGTCAGAGCTTAGTTGTCATATTTAACCGTTTAAAACCTTTCTCTTTTGTTAAACTATGATTGTCCAGCTTGTAAAATAATTGCAGATGTGGAAGTGGATCAGAGTAAACTTATTTTATTGATTACAGTGGCAATTAAATTAGCTAATTTTACCTCCATTAAATTTGATTCTGCTTCATTTCACCTTAATCTGAACAGTTCAGGTGTGCATTTTGAAGGTATTTTTTGCTGCTGAACTGTATCCATTGGTGATGATATTGAGATATAGTGATGAGTCTCAGCCTGCCTTGCAGCTTTGTTTCTGTTTTACTTTAGAAATGTCAATTGAAGGTATGAGGACCAAATGTTTCAATGCAGCTTTTTCATCAGAGGTGGCAAAGATTAAATTTCCAGTTAGGTAGTGAATGGGGGAAAATGCTGTATCGGAAGCACTGCTTTGCGACATTCCTCAAATTTAGTTTCGTGTGCATTTCAAAAGGAGATTATCACCAGCTTTCTGCCCTTTGTCTACACTCATCTCACTCAAGGGTTTATGTATTGCTTCTAACACCTTTTGTACATTTCTGAACAGGATAATGGAACAAAACCTCTTCACCAATTATCTTCTTATCCACAAATTATTTCCAATTTGTCAGCCTTTCTTTCTATTTCTCCTATGTTCCTTTAATTAATGTTCTTTTTGACTTTTCTGTATTGTTCATCCGGTCAGATTTTCTTCTTCCTACCTTTTTTGCTCGGTACTTCAAAACATTAACGTTTATAACATCATTCTAACTTGGAGACCACATTCCTTTGAGATCACAGCTCTGAAACTTATTGCTGCCGTAAATGCTCTTTTTTTTTTAAACATCAACACCTCACGCCTTTCAAATATCAGGTTTGGTATTACCAACGTTGTTTTCTGAGTTTATCTCAACTTTTCTTCTATTCTCATCGTCTTAGGTCACTTCTTGATCTTCAAAATATGTTTTGCAGTTAACATTTACAAAAACAAAACTTGGAATAATTGAGAAATCGTTCATATTTCTATGCCTAGTTAAGGGTAGATTTATTACAAGCAATCAAAATGATCAGTATTTTGCATTGTGCATTGGAAGAAACGTTTTTACTTAGAGAGGGCTGATATCCAGTGGACAAAGAATTAAAGTCAACAGCACAATTTTGTGGATTGGGGAGAGGAAATGAGATATAAGAAATACATTTACACAGTGAATTATTATGACTCACAATGTTCCAGCTCAAGGTGCTGGAAGTTGATTCATCCACATGTTTCAATAGAGAATTTGATGTGCTTTTGAAAAAGGAATACACAGGAAAAGGGAATTACTTTGATTTTTCAAAGATTGCACAGACTCGATGAGCTCAATGGCTCTATCTGTGCTGCCATGTTCCCCATGAATATAAAAGATTGAATGGCAATAATAGCTTGCAATTTTGATGTTATGCATTTTCACTTTCAGCTGATTTAATCAAGCAAGCTAAATGGTCATTAATCTCATTATTGTGTGCGAAAACTTGCTGCATGTACTGGCTGCCCTGGCTGCTTCTCTGGTGAAAGTAACCACATTGCCAACCTGCAATAATCAGATTTCACCCCTTTATTTTTGGTGACTTTGAAAATTGTAAAACATTGCTAAATATGAGCCCGTTCAAAAGTTATTTGTAGGAGGTATTTCTCTATTTAAAATCTGTGAATTAGGTTAGGAATTGCAGTTTGCTGCATTTCAAACTGAAAATACTCTCAAAAAGATGGAAAACAGGAAAAACTTTGAAGAGTCAGAGTAATTGTTAATACCCTAGATATTAATGGGCACAATGCCACTGAAGTTAGTCCTTTCAACGACATGATTGAAAAAAATCCCAAACCCTAGACATATACGTAAGTGGTGATTATCAATATTCTTTTGAGCTCACTAGTTTTTAAAAGGTAAACTATTTCACTGTACTTTATCAGTACCCTGCCAGTTTTTGTATTTTTCAAATGCGGATTAATTTGTTTGCAAGTTTATGTTGGAAAGAGACTAGCAAGTATGATCTTTAATCAAAAGCGATAAATACAGGAAGTTAATTTCTCTTGCGTAATACTTTAACAGTAGATTAGAAGAAACTCGGAAATCAGAAAATATTATGGAAATAAATGAATAAAATGAAGTTTAATTATAATTGAGCATTATTCGAAGTAAAAAATTAGTTTATTTGGAATCTATAAAGAGATGCATGTCAGTTTTGGTTTTATTGGCATATGCAAAATGCTATTTATCATTCAGCTCTGAATAGACAAGCATACACTTTAAACTTGCATATTAACTTAAATTCAATCATCTTGCACAAGCAGTCAGCGGCAGCCTACATGCTCACAACACCTGGCTTGCTACCAGGATGGGAAGAGCGGAAAGATGCAAAGGGACGTTCCTATTATGTAAACCATAACAACAGATCTACTTCTTGGACACGGCCAATTGTGCAGGTACAAAGACTGCTCTACCACTCTACGGAACGATGCCCCTGTCTTCTAGAATAACAAGCCTTCTCTTTATCCAGAGCTTCTCGGTTGGTTCAGCCAGAGTTGTGCTGCTTTTCCTATGGAAGTTAATTTTCTTATCTCTTATATTTGTGATGAGAACAATTAGTTAAGATTATTGCCTGGGTGGATGGCATCTTCCAGTAATGTGGATGACGCTATCTGTGAGCACATAACCACTGCAGAGAAGTAGCCAACGTGCTTTGCTCCATGTAACCAACATGTTTCCATTTAAAACCTCAAGTTATTTGTTCTATTCTAGATTGTTTTAAACATTTGACGCAAAATCTTCACAACAGAAAAAGTTAAATTCTTTGGTTTCTGATTGTTTTTGTTGGCTTAAACCTCTAGTTTTTACCAGTTTTTCTCACATGCTCGGCAGTGGATGGTCACTGAGGGGTGGATGTACCACTCGTTGATCAATGTGATTGTTAGAAGCAGAAAAGTGCTCAAAAATGCTCAGAAAATGACTAAATTATGGATGTCATCATTTGAGAAAAAAAATGTCCTGATCAATATTCATAATTTACAAATTGGAACAATATACAAAAATAAACTTTTTTAATCTAATTTTATTTCCTGGATCCCCAGCTTTTGCTTTTAATAGAAATAAGCAGAAAAGTATTGAACTGCATCACAACAAATGTAGTTTTATTTGCCATCATTGTGTGATAATATGATTCTGCAGCAGACTAGTACTATTTGTCATGATCAAAATCCTGGACATTAAAACATTGTATGAACACCTGCACTGCCTAGATGACAATAATATTAAGAGCAACTAGAGGTGGGCAACTAATGCTGGCCTTGTTTATAACGCCCAAAGCCAACAAATGTATTTTTCTGCCAAAGTGTGAAATATTCATAAATTTACTTCTGATAAATTGTTTGAAATTAAGTCTACTAAAATCTGAATTCTTAACTTTTTAAGCCAACAAGTTATCAGAAACAAAAACCTTGTTCTATTGCATTGATCGCATGTTATATATCTGAGCTGTATGTAATTTCTAAGCTTTGACTTGTAAATAATAGAGCATTTATGATAGTGCTTTAACCTAAACATCAATGTCAGTCTTCCTGAACCAACCACTAACTCCTTCTTCTTACTACCAGCACGCAGACGATGGTGCATCTACTGCAGCAGCCAGCAACAGCCTTTTAAGCGAGCCTCAGATCAGGCGGCCTCGCAGTCTCAGCTCACCCACTGTAACCTTATCAACCCCGATGGAGGTGAGAGTCGAACGTCTTCCACTTCCTCCAAGACTCTCAATCACCTTAACATTTCATTGCTTCCTTTCTTCCATTTATGTTTTCTACTTTCTTCAGCCAATGCAGCCTTTCATTCCGCTCTTCATCTCAGCTAACCCACTTTCAGTTCTTTACCTATAGCAACGATTATCTTCCTTCCTTTGTTAAACAGCTTTTGCATGTGCTATTTGTCCCAAAGATAACTTTTCTGATCTTCAGTTAATGAATATGTCCAGTAAACAGTGTCTGTGTTGTCGTCACACAAAATGCTAATATTCCCATGTCAACAATATACTGACGCTGCACATCACATTTGAAAGAGATTCACAGAATACTTTTTGACCATCAAAATAAGGATATTGTTAGCACAAATATGCAGTAGGTATGGGATGATTTCAAATTTTATTGTCCAAGTTCTCAAATTGAATTTGACAAAGCAATAATTTGTGGAATGGCTGATTAAACCAAAATGGCCAATGTATGAGACACAGTTGTAACATTTAGTAGTAATGGGAAATTCAAATGAATCTATCAACCCAGGCTTTATATAAGGATGAGACTTGTGAAGCATCTGCCCAGTCCTTCTTTTCTAAGATGAACAGTTGTGTCATAGGCAGACTGATATGTCTGTACAGAATTCCATTTATCACTCATCATCCAGCAAAGGTAGGCCAGACTATCACACAAACCAACTTCCCTTCCATTGACTCAATATATACCTCATGCTGCCTCGGCAAGGCCAGCAACATAATCAAGGATGAGTCGCATCCTGGCCACTCTCGCTATTCCCCTTTCCCATCGGGCAAAAGGTATAGAAGTGTGAAAACGAACATCTCCAGATTCAGGGACAGTTTCTTCCCAGCTGCTATCAGACAACTGAATCATCCTACCACAACTAGGAAGCAATCCTGAACTATTATCTACCTCATTGGTGACCCTCTATCTATCCTTGATCGGACTTTGCTGGCTTTACCTTGCACTAAACCGTTATTCCCTTGTCATGTATCTATACACTGTAAATGGCTCGATTGTAATCATGGATTGTCTTTCCACTGACTGGTTAGCACGCAACCAAAGCTTTTCACTGCACCTCTATAAACTAAATTAATCTGAAAGGTAGATGCATAGAAGAGCACTGAGGTTCTCTGTATATGGAACTTGATGAAGTCTTAACTCTGAAGCTCATAGTCAAGAAACTCTACCCACAACATTTGTGTGTGGCGCAATGAGCAACTTAACAGAAAAAAACAATCTTAAAGGTGATTGAGTGCTCAATCTTTCAAGTTGGTCATCAAATCGCTGCTGGGTCGTCTATGTAGTTGCCATGCAAACTGATGGAATCATCCAGACTTGTCCAATGGCATCTAATGACATGGCATAAATATTTGGAAGACCACCACTAACTTAATTTGTATATCTATTGTCCACAATGTATAGTATTTGCACAGCTCCTATGCACATAGAAACATAGAAAATAGGTGCAGGAGTAGGCCATTCGGCCCTTCGAGCCTGCACCGCCATTCAATATGATCATGGCTGATCATCCAACTCAATATCCCGTACCTGCCTTCTCTCCCTACCCCCTGATCCCTTTAGCCACAAGGGCCACATCTAACTCCCTCTTAAATATAGCCAAATGAACTGGCCTCAACTACCTTCTGTGGCAGAGAATTCCACAGATTCACCACTCTTTGTGTGAAAAAAAACTTTCTCATCTCGGTCCTAAAAGACTTCCCCCTTATCCTTAAACTGTGACCCCTTGTTCTGGACTTCCCCAACATCGGGAACAATCTTCCTGCATCTAGCCTATCCAACCCTTAAGAATTTTGTAAGTTTCTATAAGATCCCCCCTCAATCTTCTAAATTCCAGCGAGTACAAGCCAGTCTTTCTTCATATGAAAGTCCTGCCATCCCAGGAATCAATCTGGTGAACCTTCTCTGTACTCCCTCTATGGCAAGAATGTCCTTCCTCAGATTAGGAGACCAAAACTTTACACAATACTCCAGGTGTGGTCTCACCAATGCCCTGTACAACTGCAGCAGAACCTCCCTGCTCCTATACTCAAATCCCCTCGCTATGAATGCCAACATACCATTCGCTTTCTTCACTGCCTGCTACACCTGCATGCCTACTTTCAATGACTGGTGTACCACGACACCCAGGTCTCGTTGCATCTCCCCTTCTCCTAATCGGCCACCATTCAGATGATGGTGGTGGTTCATGGACCACAAAAAGACCTTCCATTGACTCATTATCTTCTCGATGTATGTCAATCCAGCAAATACTGACCATTCTCAAGAGCCCCACAAAAACTCTTTTTATGAATAAGTATCCAACCTCATTTTAAATGCTGCAAATAAACCTACCATGGCAAATTGAGGGGAAAAAAATTAATATTGTCTTTCAGTTCTTTTGTCAGTCGCTTTGTTAAAGACATTTAAGGAATCAGTAATAAATGGTAGCCTTGATAATGACATTCATATCCTTTAAATGAATAAAAGAATACGCCATACCACAAATTTTCAAATCACATTTTATTATTAATATTTCATCTAAAATGTCATTAATATTTTAACATTTTCTAATTAAAATTTTCTTCTCTAAAGAAATTGATTGATGAGAAAATGAGATGTTTGTAGAGACTAACGTAAACAGCATTTTCTGAACAACCAGTCAGGAAGCCTATCAATTATTTAAAATTAACTAAATGCTTACAACAATTTTGATTTTTTGCCAATAATCACAATCTTTAAACGAAACTTTAGGTAATCAGAACACCATTATGCAAATCAGATTAGTATGTCTTAATGTTATTATCACTTATACCTGAGGCCCCTGCTGTTTCCAAAAAGAAAGCTGGTTATAGTATGAATGTTCTTAGTTTTTTTAGGAGTGTGGATATCTGGATTCTTAAAGTCGAGGCATGTGTGAATGGAAGCTTAGGTGCAACAGCCACTTATTTGACTCCGAAAGAGAAAATAATTTTTGGGTTGTTTGATCGTTAACAATGATGAAGTTGGGAAGACCCATCCAATATCTATTTGGAAATAATTTTTCATCAAGTATCTTGACTTAAATATGCAAGCTTCATAAGTTTCAATAACAATCAATGCCGCAGCCACCTGGGATGAATCCCAAGTGTCTTTTTTTGACAAGGTGATTAGTTGAAAGAAAGTTAGTATCGTTACCTGGAAACATATTAATGTTGATCTAAAAATAGCAGAAGGTTTTCCAAAATCAAAGCCCCATTTGAGATTGCAGCTCTGCAAATGTAGATTAGTATGAACAATATATATAATTTGTTTGTTTCTATAATTTGAATGGTGGAATAATTTGGTAGCTTTCATGTTTTTCTAGTCATTGCCGGAATCTTTTCTCAAACAAAATTCTAAATGATAGGTTCAATATTGTTCATGTGGCAGTAATTAATAGGATGCAATGCAAACTTCTGCAGTAAAACTTTAGAGTAAATCTTGATTATTAATAATTGAAGAGGAGGCTTTAGTAGACCTGGGAGTATACAGTGGAAGCTACCTGTGTGGATGAGGGTGATAATGAGTTAACTTTTATGTTTAAATAGGATTTACATCAGCATGCTGGTTGGTCCTTATCTGCGATTATACTACACAAGGGCTGGAGTTGCTGAATGATTCATCTGAAGTGGGATATTGTCCCGGTCCAGGTTTCATGCAGGAATTATGATAATTAAGAAAAAGCCCAACCCCAATCCATTTAAATAGTTTGGATATATGATTGTTTATATATTTTTCAGAGTGCTAAAGACCCCCCTCTGCACAGAACTGTAAAGGACACCTTGTCTACTCCTCAGTCTCCTCATCTTTCGCCTTATAGTTCACCAAAGGTGCAGCATAAGATTGCGAAGAGTTTCCTGCCTCCTGGTTGGGAAATGCGCATAGCTCCAAATAGTCGGCCTTTCTTCATCGATCACAATAGCAGAACAACAACATGGGTAAGTCCTGACCTTGAGCCAAAAGTGTATTTCTTCCTAGCTTTTATCGTGCAAGATTTAATGGGGTTCAGAGAGCAAGAATCCTGGCGTTACTCTCATCTATTACATTAGTCATGTTATGAAGTGGTTGTGTAAAAAAAAGGTTTTGGGGGATTTTTCGCTGGAAAGATTGATCCTTGGCCCCATCTGGATGATGGAATGTACTTATTTATCACAAGAAAGCAAGTAATTAGATAGTGACATCGTCATGAACTGTAGTCAACAGATTGTATTTAATATTTAAGAACTATTAGAATGGATTGATTTATGTAAAAGTGTCTTTGCCAATGCAGAGGAAAAAACATTATATTCATTGCCAACTTGTACAGCTGTCTTAACCAGGCCTCTCGCCCTCCATTCCATTCTCCCAATTTCTTTAGCTCCACCATCTGTTGGGATATCAGACTTTTCATATAGATGTTTCTGGGATATCTTTAATTTACCAGGAATATGGATTCTTCATTTAGGTTAGCTCTCAGCCACGTTTGCTGCATTTCTTCTCATCTGTCTCTTTCCACCCAGAGCATAAAAAATGGTCTCTCTCTTCTTCATTTGCCAGCTCACCAGTCTTCACATTCATTGGATTGTCCGATAGATTATTTATTATTTAAGTTGTTAGCTGGGTTAAAAAATGTGTAGGAAGGAACTGCAGATGCTGATTTACACTGAAGATGTAATCCGGAGGACAGTCAGATTGGCCGGAGAACTAGAATGAGGGAGGGAAAGCAAGGGTTACTTGAAGTTAGAGAAGTTGATATTCATACTGAAGATAGACACAAAAAGCTAGTGTAACTCAACGGGACAGGCAGCATTCTGGAGAGAAAGAATGGGTGATGTTTCGAGTTGAGACCCTTCTTCAGATATTCATACCGCTGGGTTGTAAAGCTGCCCAAGCAAAATATGAGGTGCTGTTCCTCCATTTTGCGTTGGGCCTCACTCTGACAGTGGAGGAGGCCCAGGACAGAAAGGTCAGTATGGGTACACACAAAATGCTGGAGTAACTCAGCGGGACAGGCAACATCTCTGGACAGAAGGAATGCGTGAAGTTTTGGATCGAGATCCTTCTTCAGACTAATGTCAGTATGGGAATGGGAGGGGGAGTTAAAATATCTAGCAACCAGATGATCATGTAGGTTTAGGCGGACTGAGCAGAGGTGTTCAGCCTGCGCTTGGTTTCGCCAATATATAGGATTCCATACCAGGAACATCAGATACGGTAGATGAGGTTGGAGGAAGTGTAAGTGAACCTCTGTCTCACCTGAAAAGATTGTTGAGTAGATTATCCAAAAAAATGTGTGCTAGGTAGAATTGATCAAGCTTGTTCAATTCGATAGAAGATTTATGGTCATCCAATGTGTACTCAATGGTGTTTGGATAGTAATGATTCTTTTAATATATTTATTTCCATTGAGTATAGACTTGGTGAAGTTGTTTAAAGTTTGGAAGACAGAAATTGCTCTTTCTGTTTAATGACATAATACAAAGGGAAGTAATCTTAGGGAATGAAGTCGAAAAGATGCATGCCAAGAAATGTGTGATAGAAACAGTGAATGATGAACATTTCTGGAATTGTTCAGTTGCAGTCTTATTATTTTAGTCACGCTCTATCACAGAACAGGGAACAAGTCTTTTGATCCAGCAAGGTCGCGCTGCCCATCAGCTACATCTTTCCATGTCAATACTACATTAACCTCACTATTTACCTTTCATATGCGTTTGGGAAATTACTGTTAGTACTGTATTTACTGTCGTGTCAGTTCAATAGCCAAAGGTAGCAGATGTAAAAAATGCCATTGTCTGTTAATTCTACCACAAAAACTAGACCTAAGCATATATCAACATTCCTTTAGGGTTGCTTGTTAAAACTCATGAAACTCTCTACCTTGTGCCAACATGAGAGTGTCTTATAAGAAAATAACTGCAGATGCTGGTACAAATCGATTTATTCACAAAATGCTGAAGTAACTCAGCAGGTCAGGCAGCATCTCGGAACCCATTCCTTCTCTCCCGAGATGCTGCCTGACCTGCTGAGTTACTCCAGCATTTTGTGAGAGTGTCTTACCTGGGTTAACCATTCTTTCACCTTTATTTTTCATACTATCATATCATATGTATACAGCCGGAAACAGGCCATTTCGGCCCACCAAGTCCGTGCTGCCCAGCGATCCCCGTACATTAACACTATCCTACACCCACTAGGGACAATTTTTACATTTACCCAGCCAAATAACCTACATACCTGTACGTCTTTGGAGTGTGGGAGGAAACCGAAGATCTCGGAGAAAACCCACGCAGGTCACGAGGAGAACGTACAAACTCCTTACAGTGCAGCACCCGTAGTCAGGATCGAACCTGAGTCTCCGGCGCTGCATTCGCTGTAAAGCAGCAACTCTACCGCTGCGCTACCGTGCCGCCATACTGGAAGATGAAACTTGAGAGTTCATTTATTTCCTTGTGTATTCATTATGTTTAGGTTTATTATTGTCATGCGTACCCAGATACTGTACAAAGCTTTGTCTTGCATACTATACACTCCGTTCAGATATACCATACATAAATACAATCAAATCAAACTCAAGTGCTATAGGCAGAGTGAAGGAGAAGATACAGAGTGCAGAATGTAATTCTCAGCATTGTAGTGCATCAGTTCCATAGACAACGTCCAATATCTACAATGAGATAAAGATGAATCTGACAGCACTCTAGCTTATGGAAGGACCATTGAGAAGCCTGATAACAGAAGGGAAGAAGCTATTCTGAGTCTGGTGGTACCCGCTTTCAAGCTTTTATGTTTCTATACTTTCTGCCGACAGGTGGAGAGAAAAGAAAAAATGACCTATTATGGGACAAGTCTTTGACTATGTTGCCTGCTTTTCCAAGACAGTGTAGAGGGAAGCATAGAGGGAAGCATAGAGGGAGTCAATGGTGGGGATTCTGGTCTGTATGATGGATTGGGCTACATCTACAACTCTCTGAAAAGTCTGTGGTCTTGGTTTGAGTTCCCAAAGCAAGCTGTGATGTAACCCAACAGTCTGCTTTCTATGATGTATCAGTAGAAGTTTGTTAGAGTCTTTGGAGACATAGATACATTGACACATAGACAATAGGTGCAGGAGTTGGCCATTCAGCCCTTCGAGCCAGCACTGCCATTCAATGTGATCATGGCTGATCATACACAATCAATACCCCGTTCCTGCCTTATCCCCATACCCCTTGATTCCGCTAGCTCTAAGAGCTCTATCTAACTCTCTTTTGAATGCATCCAGTGAATCGGCCTCCACTGCCTTCTGAGGCAGAGACTTCCACAAATCCACAACTCTGTGTGAAAACGTTTTTCCTCATCTCAATTCTAAATGGCCTACCCCCTAATTCTTAAACTGTGGCCCCTGGTTCTGGACTCCCCTAACATCGGGAACATGTTTCCTGCATCTAACGTGTCCAATCCCATAATAATTATATCTGTTTCTATAAGATCCCCTCTCATCCTTCTAAATTCCAGTGAATACAAGCCCGGTCGCTCCATTCTTTCATCATATGACAATCCCGCCATCCCGGGAATTAACGTGAACCTATACTGCACTCCCTCAATAGCAAGAATATCCTTCCTTAAATTAGACCAAAACTGCACACAATGCTCCAGGTGTGGTCTCACCAGGACCCTGTACAACTGCAGAAGGACCTCTTTGCTCCAATACTCAACTCCTCTCGTTATGAAGGCCAACATGCCAATAGCTTTCTTCACTGGCTGTTGAACCTGTACGTTTAGTTTCAGTGACTGATGTACTAGGACACCCAGATCTCGTATGGTCACTACCTACTAATGGTTCTTTTACCGTGAATTCCCTTATCAAATCCGGTTCATTACACTAAATCCAGAATTGCCTTCTCCCTAGTAGGCTCCAGTACAAACTGCTCTAAGAATCCATCTCGGAGGCACTCTACAAACTCTCTTTCTTGGGGTT
This sequence comes from Rhinoraja longicauda, assembly GCF_053455715.1. Classification (NCBI taxonomy): domain Eukaryota; kingdom Metazoa; phylum Chordata; class Chondrichthyes; order Rajiformes; family Arhynchobatidae; genus Rhinoraja; species Rhinoraja longicauda. The sequence goes on from NC_135953.1 coordinate 29,245,269, forward strand.
CAGCACCAGGTTGATATTCCCAGTCTACCTGCATGTTGAAATCTCCCATAACCACCGTAGCATTACCTTTGTTACATGCTAATTTTTATTCCTGATGTAACTTGCACCCTATCTCCAGGCTACTGTTTGGGGGCTTGTAGATAACTCCCATTAGGGTCTTTTTACCCTTACAATTTCTCATTTCTTTCCACAATGACTCTACATCTTCTGATTCTGCATGATAGACAATAGACAATAGGTGCAGGAGTAGGCCATTCAGCCCTTCGAGCCAGCACCGCCATTCAATGCGATCATGGCTGATCACTCTCAATCAGTACCCCGTTCCTGCCTTCTCCCCATACCCCCTCACTCCGCTATCCTTAAGAGCTCTATCCAGCTCTCTCTTGAAAGCATCCAATGAACTGGCCTCCACTGCCTTCTGAGGCAGAGAATTCCACATCTTCACCACTCTCTGACTGAAAAAGTTCTTCCTCATATCCGTTCTAAAAGGCCTACCCCTTATTCTTAAACTGTGGCCCCTTGTTCTGGACTCCCCCAACATTGGGAACATGTTTCCTGCCTCTAATGTGTCCAATCCCCTAATTATCTTATACGTTTCAATAAGATCCCCCCTCATCCTTCTAAATTCCAGTGTATACAAGCCTAATTGCTCCAGCCTTTCAACATACGACAGTCCCGCCATTCCGGGAATCAACCTAGCGAACCTACGCTGCACGCCCTCAATAGCAAGAATATCCTTCCTCAAATTTGGAGACCAAAACTGCACACAGTACTCCAGGTGCGGTCTCACCAGGGCCCGGTACAACTGTAGAAGGACCTCTTTGCTCCTATACTCAACTCCTCTTGTTACGAAGGCCAACATTCCATTGGCTTTCTTCACTGCCTGCTGTACCTGCATGCTTCCTTTCAGTGATTGATGCACTAGGACACCCAGATCTCATTGAACATCCCCTCTTCCTAACTTGACACCATTCAGATAATAATCTGCCTTTCTATTCTTACTTCCAAAGTGAATAACCTCACACTTATCTACATTAAACTGTATCTGCCATGTATCCGCCCACTCACACAACCTGTCCAAGTCACCCTGCAGCCTTATTGCATCTTCCTCACAATTCACACTACCCCCCAGCTTAGTGTCATTTGCAAATTTGCTAATGGTACTTTTAATCCCTTCATTTAAGTCATTAATGTATATCATAAATAGCTGGGGTCCCAGCACCGAACCTTGCGGTACCCCACTGGTCACTGCCTGCCATTCCGAAAGGGACCCATTTATCCCCACTCTTTGCTTTCTGTCTGTCAACCAATTTTCTATCCATGTCAGTACCCTACCCCCAATACCATGTGCTCTAATTTTGCCCACTAATCTGCTATGTGGGACCTTGTCGAAGGCTTTCTGAAAGTCGAGGTACACCACATCCACTGACTCTCCCCTGTCAATTTTCCTAGTTACATCCTCAAAAAATTCCAGTAGATTTGTCAAGCATGATTTCCCCTCCGTAAATCCATGCTGACTCGGAATGATCCTGTTACTGCTATCCAAATGCTCAGCAATTTCGTCTTTTATAATTGACTCCAGCATCTTCCCCACCACTGATGTCAGACTAACTGGTCTATAATTACCCGTTTTCTCTCTCCCTCCTTTCTTAAAAAGTGGAATAACATTTGCTATCCTCCAATCCACAGGAACTGATCCTGAATCTATAGAACATTGAAAAATGATCTCCAATGCTTCCACTATTTCTAGAGCCACCTCCTTAAGTACCCTGGGATGCAGACCATCAGGCCCTGGGGATTTATCAGCCTTCAGTCCCATCAGTCTACCCAAAACCATTTCCTGCCTAATGTGGATTTCCTTCAGTTCCTCCATCACCCTAGGTTCTCCGGCCCCTAGAACATTTGGGAGATTGTGTGTATCCTCCTCAGTAAACACAGATCCAAAGTAACGGTTTAACTCGTCTGCCATTTCTTTGTTCCCCATAATAAATTCCCCTGCTTCTGTCTTCAAGCGACCCACATTTGCCTTGACTATTTTTTTCCTCTTCACGTACCTAAAAAAACTTTTGCTATCCTCCTTTATATTATTAGCTAGTTTACCCTCGTACCTCATCTTTTCTCCCCGTATTGCCTTTTTAGTTAACTTTTGTTGCTCTTTAAAAGAGTCCCAATCCTCTGTCTTCCCACTCTTCTTTGCTATGTTATACTTCCTCTCCTTAATTTTTATGCTGTCCTTGACTTCCCTCATCAGCCACAGGTGTCTTGTACTCCCCTTAGAGTCTTTCCGCCTCTTTGGGATAAATTGATCCTGCAACCTCTGCATTATTCCCAGGAATACCTGCCATTGCTGTTCTACCGTCTTCCCTGCTAGGGCCTCCTTCCAGTCAATTTTGGCCAGCTCCTGCCTCATGCCTCTGTAATCCCCTTTGCTATACTGTAATACCGACACTTCCGATTTTCCCTTCTGCCTTTCCATTTGCAGAGTAAAACTTATCATGTTGTGATCACTGCCTCCTAATGGCTCTTTTACCTCTAGTCCCCTTATCAGATCAGGATCATTACACAACACTAAATCCAGATTGCCTTCTCCCTGGTAGGCTCCAGTACAAGCTGTTCTAAGAATCCATCTCGAAGGCACTCTACAAACTCTCTTTCCTGGGGTCCATTTCCAACCTGATTTTCCCAGTCTACCTGCATGTTGAAATCTCCCATAACCACCGTAGCATTCAGGAGAGAGTTGGATATAGCTCTTAGGGCTAACGGAATCAAGGGATATGGGGAGAAAGCAGGAATGGGGTACTGATTCTGGATGATCAGCCATGATCATATTGAATGGCGGTGCTGGCTCGAAGGGCCGAATGACCTACTCCTGCATCAATTTCCTATTTTTCTATGTTCCTATTCCAAACCTGTTGGGGATATTTGCATTCAATCTGCAGTGTTTTTATTATTTGTAGTATGCTTTAGTGGTTCTACCAAATGAGTACTTGGGGCACTAAAGCAGAGTCTGCTTAACCAAGTGAACAGATTATATTAGCTGAAATACATTCTTGATAATTACGCATTTGATTTTTGGGATGCATTTTAATTTTAAATTTCAAATCTTGCAAGTCCAAAAGAAATGGCGTTAGTCGCCAAAAAGCAGTGCTATTTACATTGTTCCAGTAGAGTCATAGAGTGAAACAGCTCTTTGACCCAACTTGCTCACACCGGCCAACATGTTCCATCTACACTAGTCCCACCTGCATGCGACAGCACCTCTGGCAGCTCGTTCCATACACCTACCGCCCTTTGCATGAAAAATGTTAACGCTCAGATTCCTATTAAATATTTCCCTGCTCACCTTAAAACTGTGTCCTCTGGTTCTAAAGGTTCCTTTTATTTTACATTAGGATTATGATTTTTATCCCTTTGGAAATGATTCCAGTAATAAAGTATATCAATTTGATTTCCTCACGGGGACTTTCATTTTCCAGTTCTTTCTTCTGAAGGGTTTCTCAAAGTGATTTATTTTGCAGGAAGATCCACGGCTCAAATATCCAGTTCATTTAAGAGCAAAAGCATCATTGGATCCGAATGATCTTGGACCTGTCCCTGTAAGTGCAATAAATCATTTTTTTTGCAATTAGCATGCAGCTAACCAAATCCTGATAGATTTGATTCTAAATCCAACTATCAAATTGCTATTTTAAACCTTTTGATCATTGATGCCAGAGCTACACTGGAATGTCTAGTGTGGCGGTGGGGTGGGGGGGGGGGGGGGGGGGGGGGGGTGGGAGTATGGTGTTGATACCCAAAGCTGTAGTTTAGTTTTAGTTTTTTAGTTTTAGAGATACAGCGTGGATATACATCTTGGTTAAGGGAACATTTGGAGTATTGTGTACAGTTATGTTTACCACACCTTCAGAAGGATTTGGAGAGAGTGCAGAAGAGATTTAGTTTGTTTACTGTAGAAATACAGCACGGAAACAGGCACTTCGGCCCACCAAGTCCGCGCCGACCAGCGATCCCCGCAAACATTAACACTATCCTGCACACACAAGGGACAATTTACACATACACCAAGTCAATTAATGTACATACCTGTACATCTTTGGAGTGTGGGAGGAAACCAAAGATCTCGGAGAAAACCCACGGGGCCACAGGGAGAAGGTACAAATTCCGTACTGCCAGCACCCATGGTCGGGATTGATCCCGGGTCTCCGGTTCTGCAAGCACTGTAAGGCAGCAACTCTCCCGCTGCACCACATTGCCACCCTGTAATGAGGCAGATGAGAAGGATGAGGCAAATACTGAATTTAAAGAGAGCAGGTTCAGTAGGCAGGACAGGTGGGAGCATGGCAGAGAGAAAGGGAGGTTAGATGGTTTAAAGCACATTCTTTTCAATACAAGTGGTTGACAGGTAAGGCAGAGGAACTTGGCATGGATCAAAACATGATTATGCAATATTATCGCTAATACAGAAACATAACCCAAAGGGAGGGTCAGGACAGGCGGCTCATTGTTCCAGGATACAAATCATATGAAGTGGGGTAAGAGAGGATGTTGAACTGCGATTTTTGATTGTGCTTCTGAAGGATATTCCTGGGGGAATCATAAGTGAGGTTATTTGGGTGGAATTGTGAAATATGAAAGAGGTGATCGCTTTGATGGGATTGTACGACAGCCCCCACCCCCCCTCCCCCCCTCCGTGATCAGTGGGAGTTAAAGGAGGAAATAAGTAGGAAGATCACAGATAACTGCTAGATTTATAGGTTGGAATAGTGGACGATTTTATCTTTCCAAATATCAACTGGGTCTGTCATAGTGGTGAGGATTTGGATGGGATGTAATTTGTTAAGTGTGTTCAGGCAGGTTTTCTCAATCACTATGTTGGTGGGCCTACTGGAAAAGGGGCAATACCAGTCCTCTTGGGAAAGAAAGCAGTTTTGGAAACTGAAGAGTCAGTGGGGGAGCAGTTTGGGACCAGTAAACATTATTCTCTTGGAATTATTGGTGGCACAGAAGATTAAATTATTGTTTCTTGTCTTTATTTGTTATGGAGGAAGACATAGATGCTAGGGAACCTGGGGCCATAAATAGAGGATGTCTTTAACAGAGTTCACATTATAGTCTTTAACCTCCTCCCCCCCCCCCCCCCCCCCCCCCCCCCACACCGCCACACTAGCTTACAATGAATAAAGATGGATTTAACTCGAAGACTTGGTCAAGTACATCCTAGAACTTTGTGGAAAGCTAGGGGGAAAAATCGTGAGGCATTATGTCTTTAACAGAGTTCACATTATAGTTTGATTAGTTTTTCGAAGAGGTGATCATGAAGATTGATGAGAGATTTATGGTAGAGTGTCTGCACGGACATTAGCAAGACCTCTGACAAGGTTGTCTGGAGTGGAAGATTAAATATATGGGCCGGAAGACGAGAAAACCAATTCAATGAATGCCTAATTGTCATGCACTAGGAACGGAACAACGAATTTCAGATTTCCTGCAGCTTTCAGGCACATTTTATCAGTAATACAATCAATAAGACAGTCAGTAATACTAAAAAAACAAGAACATAATGATGCAAACTGAAGTTTGGAGTGCAACCTAAGCAATCGTTGTTAAGGTAGGGTGGTGGTTATGGTTGTGCAGTGTGCTTCAAGTGTCAGATAGTTGATGGGTTGATGGGAGGAGGTTGTTCTTGAACCTGGCGGTGATGGTTCTCAGGATCCTAGCACTCTACAATACTGAGTAAGAATGTGCATCTGTGTCAAGGAACGTTAAAGGGCCTTTAAGCTCAAAGTATTTTCTCAGAACTGCACACATGTACAGCAAAGAATTTATGGTTTGTTTCAATATTCGATTGCTTGAAAAGGAATTCTCTTTTATGTCTAAACAGGCTGGCTGGGAGGAGAGAATCCATTTAGATGGAAGGTCGTTCTTCATAGATCACAGTGAGTAAGACTCCATGAAATTGAAGCACAGTAACAGGCCCTTTGGCTCACCATGTCCATGCCAATCTTCAAGTTTCTATTTTTACTAATCAGATTTATAAGCGCAGTTTATAAGGATGCACAATATTCATACTTCATTGTACTTTAATGTTAATCTCTGGGGCAGAAGGCAGTGTCCATGCTCTCCACGTGACTCCGCATAACGCCATGTTTTAATCCTTTGTGCTGCTCCAACAGCTACTGAAAGTCATGCACGCCAACTTGAAACAAAGCAAGTCACGAAAAGAGCAACAATTCAAAAACTTCCTGGATATTAGCCTCTATTGCTCTAGATGAAATTAGATTAATTAAAATGATTTGTCCGTTGCCATTACGAGAGGCAATCTTCTCCGCTGCCCCCATTTCTTGAAGATAACCTGCTCGTAATGGAACTCCATTCATGGCCCTCTTTTTGGCTCATCTCCTGCATTCGTCCAACACAACACTCTCTACCTTCCTCTATTTTTGGCCCCTTGTCCTATTCACTGCCAGGGCAAAGGCGAATGGGAAATTTGTGACATGGAAGAAGACCATATGGGCCAGTGTGCCTTTGTCTTTGAGAAAACGTCTGTTTAGCTTAATCGTATCTCTCTGCACCTGAGCTGCAGGCCAAAGCTCTTCATGTACGCATCCAGGCCCTTTTTTCAATGTAATGCCGCTTAAGCTACCATCATCCTTCAAGCAGTGTTGTAGGGGTTAATTCACTCTCCATATTCCCCACAGTACTCAGTCAATGCTCAAATATTCGAACATATGTAAGCAAGCCAGCCTGACTCAGAGTTCCAGGATGCCTTAAAATTACAACTCACAGTGATTATTATATCTTTAGCATAATGTGATCCGTATCCAATTCTAGGCTTGTGTATCAGAAGTGAATGTTTTCTTGACAAGTCTCTAAGCATTTGACTATTACCTTTTGGCCATACACAAGTGGGATCCTTGTCATAAGGTCATATGTGATAGGAGCAGAATTAGGCTATTCAGCCCATCAAGTCTACTCCGCCATTGTCATAGCTGATCTATCTCTCCCTTCTAACCCCACTCTCCTACCTTCTCCCCAAAACCCCTAACATCCATACTAATCAAGAATCTATCTATCACTGCTTTAAAAATATCCATTGACGGCCTCCACATCCTTATGTGGCAAAGAATTTCACAGATTCACCACCCTCTGTCTAAAGATATTCCTCCTCATCTCCTTCCTAAAGGAATGTCCTTTAATCCTGGACCCCTGGTCCTAGACTCTTCCACTAGTGGAAACATCCTCTCCCCATCCACTCTATTCAAGCCTTTCACTATTCGGTACGTTTCAATGAGGTCCCCCTGATCCTTCTAAACTCCAGGGAGTACAGGCCCAGTGCCATCAAATGCACAGCATATGTTAACCCACTCATTCCTGGGATCATTCTTGGAAACTTTCTATGGACACTATCCAGGGCCAGCAATTCCTACCTCAGATATGGTACCCAAAACTGCTTAAAATACTCCAAATGCGGCTTGATCAGCACCTTATAGAATCTCAGCATTACATCCCTGGTCAATAGCTGACCATAACAAAAGATCAAAGATAGACACAAAATGCTGGAGTAACTTAGCGGGTCAGGCAGCATAGAAACATAGAAAATAGGTGCAGGAGGAGGCCATTTGGCCCTTTGAGCCAGCCCGTCATTCATTATGATCATGGCTGATCATCCACAATCAGTAACCCGTGCCTGCCTTCTCCCCATATCCCTTGATTCTGCTAGCCCCTAGAGCTCGATCTAACTCTCTTCTAAATTCATCCAGTGAATTGGCCTCTACTGCCTTCTATGGCAGAGAATTCCACAAATTCACAACTCTCTGGGTGAAAAGGTTTTTTCTCACCTCAGTTTTAAATGGCCTCCCTTTACTCTTAGACTGTGGCCCCTGGGTCTGGACTCCCCCAACATTGGAAACCTTTTTCCTGCCTCCAGCTTGTCCAGTCCTTTTATAATTTTACACATTTCTATATGATCCCCTCTCATCCTTCTAAATTCCAGTGAATGCAAGTCCAGTCTTTCCAATCTTTCCTCATATGACAGTCCCGCCATCCCGGGGATTAACCCCCTGAACCTACACTGCACTGCCTCAATAGCAAGGATGTCCTTCCTCAAATTAGGAGACCAAAACTGTACACAATACTCTAGATGTGGTCTCACCAGGGCCCTGTACAATTGCAGAAGGATCTCTTTACTCCTCCACTAAAATCCTCTCGTTTTGAAGGCCAACATGCCATTGGCTTTCTTCACTGCCTGCTGCAGCTGCATGTTTACTTTCAGTGACTGGTGTACAAGGACACCCAGGTCTCATTGCACTTCCCCTTTTTCTAATCTCTGGAGAAAAGAAATGGTGATGTTTCGGGTCTAGACCCTTCTTCAGATTGAGATTGTCCTATTCCTTTTCTCCATTAGATGCCACCTGCCCCACTGAGTTACTCCAGCATTTTGCTTCTCTCTTCAGTGTAAACCAGCATCTGCAGTTCCTTCCTACACGTAACAAAAGATCCTTTGATTCAAGCTGTCAATCAGTTCCATAATCCTCCTAAGAATAGTTGTACTAAACAGACTTGTTATTATTGGTGGCCATATTTCTTTTAGTGACCAGCTGCGTCTCTAAAGCTATCATCTGTGCCCACCAGAAATGAATTGCTTTAGGAATAAGCCCGTCGCCCTATTGTTTTAGCATTTGGATTAAGCAAGGCAATTGTCCTTTTTAGGTATTTACACTTATTTCTTGTACTCTCAATGGTTTCGCTCAATGTAAGAAACCGGGTCTAACTTGCACTAACATGTTGATGTAGACATCATGATCCTAGATCAACTAGGAATGTTCAGAGATGCTGCCTGACCTGTTGAGTTACTCAAGCACTTTGTATCTTCTTTTGTCTGGGGATTTAGGAGATAGCATTTGCAGGAGTCTTGACCCTTGTGGCTATTCAACAGGTTGAACATTCTTGCAATCTGAGAGTAGAGACTGCAGGGGGATGAGCAAAGTTAGTACCATGGTACAGGAAATTGAAATGAAAAATAACAGCAATAGAGGGCAGTAGAGTTTGAGAGAGAGAGAGAGATACATACTATTCTTTGCAAATATGAGAATGAATCTTGCAAGACTATGTTGCCACCTGGTGCCAGAATTGTGAAGACACAAGGAACTGATTTTTTTAAATTTTGGAAAGGCAAAGTGCTGGAGTGTCTCACTGGGTCAGGCAGCATTTTTGGAGAATATGGTTAGGTGACGTTTCAAGTCAGGACCCTTCAGACCAGAAAAATGATGGAGTCACAAGACTGCAGATGCTGGAATCTTGAGTTTAAAAAAAAGACAGTACTAGAGGAACTAAGCAGGCTAGATAACATCTATGGATGGAATGGACACATGATGCTTCAGGTCGGAACCTTTTTTCCGACTGATTTTCACTAGAAAGATAATGATTTATAGATTGCTACCTGATTTGCTAACAAACTGACACAGGTCATAAAAATAATCAGTAAAATTGAATGTGTCAGAGATTGGTTTAGGAGAAATGTTTTTCTATTAGTGATGTACTGCGGAAAGGGTACATGTTTCATTCACTTGAATGGGCAATGCCCAGGGAAATTGAGTAACTACAGGGCATTCAGAAAGTATTCAGAACCCTTCACTTTTCCACATTTTGCTACGTTACAGCCTTATTTTAAAATGGATTAATTTTTTTTAAATCATCAATCTACATACAATACCCCATAATAAAAAAGTGAAAACAGGTGTTTAGAAATTTTTGCAAAGTAATTAAAAAGAAATAACTGAAATATCACATTTACATAAGTATTCAAACCCTTTGCTGTGATAATCAAAATTGAGCTTATGTTCATCCTGTTTCCATTGATTATCCTTGAGATGTTTGTACAACTTGATTGGAGTCCACCAGTGCTAAATTCAATTGATTGGACGTGATTTGGAATGGAACACACCTGTCTATATTAGGTCCCACAGTTGACAGTGCATGTCAGAGCAAAAACCAAGCCATGAAGACGAAGGAATTGTCCGTAGACCTCCGAGACAGGATTGTGTCGAGACACAGATCTGGGGAAGGGTATAAAACAATTTCTGCAGCATTGCAGGTCCCGAAGAGCACAGTGGCCTCCTTCATTCTTAAATGGAAGAAGTTTGGAACCGCCAGGACTCTTCATGGAGCTGGCCGCCCGGCCTAACTGAGCAATCGGGGGAGAAGGGCCTTAGTCAGGGAGGTGACCAAAAGCCCGATGGTCACTCTGACAGAGCTCCAGAGTTCCTCTGTGAAGATGGGAGAAGCTTCAGAAGGACAACTATATCTGCAGCACTCCACCAATCAGGCCTTTATGGTAGAGTGGCCAGACGGAAGCCACTCCTCAGTAAAAGGCACATGACAGCCTGCTTGGAGTTTGCCAAAAGGTACCTAAATGACTCTCAGACCATGAGAAACAAGATTCTCTGGTCTGATGAAACCAAGATTGAACTCTTTAGCCTGAATGTCGCTCATCACCTGGCAAATACCACCCCTACAGTGAAGCATGGTGGTGGCAGCATCATGCTGTAGGGATGTTTTTCAGTGGCAGGAACTGGGAGACTAGTCAGGATCGAGGTTGGGGTATTGTGTGTAGATTGATGATAAAAAAAAAGAATTTAATCCATTTTAAAATAACGTGGCAAAATGTGGAAAAAGTGAAGGGGTCTGAATATTTTCTGAATGCACTGTATTTTAAAAAGGTGAAAATGGCAAGTGGCAAAATGGATAATTCATCAGTTTGTCACCATACAAGTGTGTGCCAATACTTTCAATTCAAGTCAGAGCAGGGAAAATTGCAAAAAAAAGGCAGAACCCTAAGTTTTATTATCAGAAAGTAAGCAACATTCATGAAGCAACAACAGTTCCTTCCTACACATTAACTTTGAGAATTTCAGTTACAGTTATTTAAAAGTATTAGTTACTTAAATGAGAAAGATTGCACAGAGACTGCTGGAGTCACAGACTGTGAGGAAACCTGTATATCTTTGACAGTAGGATATAGATGAGCTACAGAATTGGGCAGAGAAATGGCAGATGGAGTTTAATAAAAGAAAAGTGTGAGGTGTTGTATTGGATCTATACAGCATTGATGTATAGAGCAATCTTGGGGTCCAAGTCCATAACTGTCTGAAAGTGGTAACACAAGTGGAAAGAATGGTTAAGAAGCCATATGTGATGCTTGGCTTCATTGGTTGGGGCATTGAGCAAAAGAGTCAGGAAGTTATGATGCGGCTATGATGTTCGGCCAAAATTTCAGTATTACGTACAGTTCTCCTCACCCCAATACAGGAAGGATGTGGATTCTTAGGAAAGGACTCCGAAGAGTTTTACCAATGTGATGCATGGGTTAGAGAGTATGATCTATAAGGAGAGGTTGGATTGTTTTCTGTGGAACAATGAAGTTTATGGCAAGACCTGATAGATATGTATATAAAATTATGCCACTCAATTATAAGTTACCTCTCAAGGGAGGAACTTTTTACCCGTACAGTGAAAATATCAAAGGGTGGAGGGCATTAATTTAAGGTGAGAGAGGCAATGTTTAAAGGAGATCGACAGGGCAATGTTTTTTACACAGATGGTGGTGGGGTGCCTCAAATGCACAGCTGGTAATGGAAGTGTAGGCAGAGGCTTTTAGATAAACACATGGATATGCAGAGAATAGAGGACCACGAGTCATCAGCATTCAGATGAGATTATTTATCTTGATATCATGTTCTGTGCAGACATAGCGGGCCGAAGAGACTGTTCCTGTGCTGTAATGTCCTGTGTTCAAAAGCATTGTATTAAAGATAATTAGAAACTTCAAAATGAATTATATTAATTTAATATATTAATTATGCTATCAATACAGATCATACTATCTATTTCATGTCTTAGATAATAACTTGAAAATGTAGTTAGGAGATGGGATCTAGCATTAATGTAAGGTTTGCTCCTCAGATTAATCCAGATCATATTTTTAAAAATGATATGCTAGAATATTAATTATTATACCAATTTCAGTTATACTGGCTTAATCTAAATTGTATTAAAATGAATCTCTTTGTTTCTTCGCTTAGATACAAAAATCACACAGTGGGAGGATCCAAGATTGCAGAATCCAGCCATTACTGGACCTGTAAGTGTTCAGGAAAAAAAAACCCAGCTTTAGGCTGTTAATAGTTTAGTTTAGTATAGAGATACAGCGCGGAAATAGGCCCACCGAGTCTGCACCGACCAGCGATCCCTGTACATTAATATTATTCTACACACACTAGGGACAATTTACACATACACCAAGCCAATTAACCTATATACCTGTATGTCTGGAGTGTTGGAGGAAACCGAAGATCTCGGAGAAAACCACGCGGTCATGGAGAGAATGTAAAAACTCCGTACAGACAGTGCCCGTACAGCAAGCGCTGTAAGGCAGCAACTCTACTGCTGTGCCACTGTGGCCTGCCCACAAATAGTTCCATATTTTATCCCCACATTTTGAACCCATATCCCTGCATCTCGTTTCCCACATTCCCACTGTTCCCTTCCACGTTAGGACGTTCTACCAAATGGTTATGTTGGGTAACGATACATTTTCAAGATGCTGACCATTGTGTATGGCTGAATGGTAAAGTGAGTGCTTTTGATTCCTCCACCAATTTTAAATATAAATAGGTATGGAGCATTGATTCTTCTATCCTCAATGTTGAGATTTAACTTTGAAGTCTAATTGTAGCCTATTTTATGGGAAGAAGAGGGAGGTATGCAGTTTGGTAGAGCTGTTTACAGTTCCTTTGTGATAAGAAACTCAGTGGAATTGTAAAACAGTGATATTTAAATGTAAAGATGCACAGAAAATTTGAGCAAATTGAAAACCTTTTATTATTTTATACGTACAGGTAAGTGAAGTTTAATCCCAGTGTGACAGTTTGGTCAGCTGCCTCAAAATGAATCGATGAATTAGAAAGCTCGAAGGTATTTACAGGTTTTAAGATGTGATATATGAGGGAGAGTTCAAGTGACTAATAGTGTTCCTGGAAAGCACTGATGGATGATGTTTTACAAATTGGATCTATTTGAAGTTACAAATTGAACATGTTTGTGTTCACAATATTTGTGCCGAACATGATGCCCTGAGGAACTGATCTCATCTGCCTACACATGATCCATATCCCTCTCTTCCCTGAACTTTCATGTACTTATCCAAAAGCTTTTTAAAAATGCCACTATCTGTCTCCACCACCACCCCCTCGCAATGCATTCCAAACCCCCCCCCTCCCCCCCCCAACCCCTTCACCCTCTGTGTAAAAAAAATGTTCCCCGTACATCTCCATTAAACTTTCCACCTCTCACCTTATTGCTATGCCCTCTAGTGTTGGACATTTTTAGTTTAGTTTAGAGATGCATTGCGGAAACAGGCCCTTCGGTCCATGGAGTCTGCACTGACCAGCAATCCCTGCACATTAACACTATCCTACACACACAAGGGACAATTTACACTAATACAAGCCAATTAACCGACAAACCTGTATGTCTTTGGAGTGTGGGAGGAAACCGAAGATCTCGGGGAAAACCCACGCCGTCACAGGGAGAACGAACAAACTCCGTCCAGACAGCACCCGTAGTCGGGTCTCTGGCGCAGCAAGCGCTGTAAGGCAGCAATTCTATAGCTGTGCCACTGCGCCGCCCTTTTCTAACCTGGGAAAAAGGTGATGACTGTCTACTCTGTCGATGCCTCTCATAATTTTATATACAAATGTGCACGTGCACAAATACAGTGAGGTATGGGTGCAATGAAAATATTGCTTGCAGCAGCATTTTTCCCAGTTTGTCTGTTCTCAATGCTTATTGTTCCCAATGCTTTTCCACATGTAGTTCATGTCCTAGCATTGTATACATTTCCAATCTACAAGCATCTGTTGGTTTGAGATGAGCTCATTTCATGAGTGTGGAATAGCCTCTTTGTCTGTATATCTGTCTATTTGCTAACAGGAAGAAGATGAGAATGAGAGGTTGGTGTAGTAAGAGAATTTAACTCGTCCGTTTGTAAGCAAGTGCCTGTTCATTTCTTTCACAATGGACTCACTTTAATCTTGTGTCCTGTCACGATGAATAAGGCAGAGGGAATGTATTCTGTAAGCGGACACTTGGTCCATTATAGTTCTGTATTTTGATGAAGTAAAGTTACTTTATCCAGTAGAACAGAGCAATGCTTTCAAATGGCAATGCTGGTTGAAGATGCTACCCAGTTATGTAGCATGCTTGGAGTACATGTCTGGATGCGTACATTTGTGATCAAGACAACTTGCAGGGGAAATTTTAAACTATGAATCAAATCCATTCTTCCAACTTGTACTTGATGTGATAATTTCAGGCAATGAGGAACATCATAATGTCACCTGATTTATCCTAAACCGAAGAAACATTAAAAAAAATATATGTTATTCACAGGCTGTGCCATATTCCAGAGAATTCAAGCAGAAATACGATTATTTCCGGAAGAAACTGAAGAAGCCAGTAAGTATATATTCTACAATGGGTAGTTTAAGAGCCATTGTGTTGCAAAGTTTGAGAGTTCTATTTTAATAATCAGGTCACAAATGGCAGTCTTCATGTGGATTAACAGTAGATAGTGCCTTAAGAAATTATACGGATCTTGTGCATTTTCCTCTGGATGTTTTCCAAGTTAATTGTGCAAACTAATTACTTGATGTACCTTATGATTAGTCCAGCTTCTCTGTCAACAAGTCAGCTATTCAACATATCATGGGGAGAATTAAATTAGAACTTAACACTGATCATCAGTATTTTTCACAGGAAGTTTTCAACTTTAAAGCTTTCATTTCATGGCACAGCACATTCTTTATTTCCATTTTGCTTTCTGGTATGTACTGAAATACAAATACACCATTTGGATCTTGTAATCGTTTGGTATTATCTCACTGAGAGTCACAGCATGGAAACAAGGCCCTGTACATGTGCCTGTCCAAGTGTCTTTTAAATGTTAGCAATGTACCTGCCTCAACTGTCTCTTCCGGCTGCTCGTTCCATATACCCACCAGCCTCTGAGTGGAAAAAGATGCCCCTCATGTTCCTATTAAGTCTTTCCCCTCTCACCTTGAATCCTCTGGTTCTTGATTCCCCTACCCAAAAATGGAATCTTGAGCAAAAGCAAACTGCCAGAGAACTCAACAGGTCAGGCAGCATCGATGGAGAGAATTGGACATACAACGTTTCAAGTTGGGTCCAAAGAAACCCAGCCATCCTCTGTCCGTTCCCCTCCATAGATGCACCTGTTCTCTTGAGTTCCTGTGCCAGTTTGACTTTTGCTCAGGTTATAATGCAACAAAATAAATTCATTTATAAAATCTATATCAGAGCATTTATCAGAAACTTAAAACTTTTTCTCCCTCTCTCATTTGTTTTTATTTTATCTGTCCAGAAGCATCCTAAATTAGCCGCACACAAGTCACGTAATAATTATACAAATCATTCATAAGACTCTTTAAATGGCAAAATTATTCAACATTGCAGTTGAGGGCCTAGTTTTATGGACAATTCAGTTCAGTTTTTAAGATATTTATTTTGTTCTCTTCACTCCCGATCCATGAATTTGGTGAATAGGTAGGAAAACATAAATGGATTTTGACATGACCAGATTATTATATGGTCATAAGTGATAGGAGCAGGATTAGGCCATTGGGCCCATTAAGTCTACTCCACCATTCGATCTTGGCTGATCTATCTCTCCCTCCTAACTACATTTTCCTTCCTTCTCCCCATAGCCCCTGACACCCATAATTATCAAGAATCTATCAATCTCTGCCTTGAAAAATATTCATTGACTTGGCCTCCAGAGCTTATGTGGCGCAGAATTCCACAGATTCACCATCCTCTGACTAAAGAAATTCCTGTTTATCTCCTTCCTAAAAGAATTATTTCTAAATCTAAACGTCCTTTAATTCTGAGGCTATGACATCTCGTCCTAAACTCTCCCATTAAACTCTCCACAACTACTCTATCCAAGCCTTTTACTATTCAGTAAGTTTCAATGCGGTCCTCCCCCACCCACTTCATCCTTCTAAACTCCAGAAGTACAGGCCCAGTGCCGTCAAACGCTCTTCATAACTCATGATCATTATCATGATACACAAGATAAACTTGATTTATAAGTGGCATCCCTGCTTGATGCAGTTTTTATTTGTTCTACAGTTCTGAGATGTTCTACAGTAAAATTGCATTGCATCAGGTTATATCATGGTTGCTTTTTCACAGATTGATAACCTTAACATGTGCATTTTCATTCATTTCTTTCTGGAGCAACAAAGCATGGGTTCTTATATTTTAGGATTTGAGAAGTTAGGAGCTTTTTTCTACAATATTTGTCTTTTATAAATGGAAGTGAAATATGTGTTTTGGGGAACTCATCCCCCATCGTTGATTTTTGGTTCTATTTTATTTCAGGCCGATATACCCAATAGATTTGAAATGAAACTGCATCGAGGCAACATTCTTGAGGAGTCGTACAGACGAATTATGTCCCTAAAGCGACCAGATGTGTTGAAGGCTCGACTGTGGATAGAATTTGAGTCAGAAAAAGGACTTGATTATGGAGGTGTTGCAAGAGAGTGGTTCTTTCTTTTATCCAAGGAAATGTTCAATCCTTACTATGGGCTTTTTGAATATTCAGCCACGTAAGTATGGGAAGTAAAGAAGCCTGCTAGTTTTTCGAAAAATGTAGCTATACATCTATAAGCAGCTGAGGTAGGGGAGTCTAAAACCTAGAGGGTATAGGTTTAAAATGAGTTGGGAGAGATTTCAAGGGGACCTGCAGGGCAAGATTTTATACAGACGGTGGAGGGTATATGGAGTAAGTTGCCAGAGGAGGTCGAAGGGTACACATAGCAATGTTTAAAGGACATTTTAACAAACATATGGAAAGAAAAGGTTTAAAAGAATATTTGCCTAATGCAAGACTAGCTAAAGTAGTCATCTTGGTCCGAATGGATAAGTTTGGGCAATGGGTCAGTTTCCTTGCTGTATATCTCTGACTTCAGGTTTAGATTTTCACTGCCCTTTGTGTGAAGAAGCATGGCCTGATGTCACCTTGATTTCCTAAACTTCCACCAAAGATGCATATTTGCTCCCTATGCTGCTTTCAACACACTTCATTATCTTAAAAACTGCAAAGGAAATTATTTTTTGATCTTAAATAATTAAGAGAGCAAGTATATCCTTGAATAATTTAGTTGAGCGTAGGTTAATTCCCGGAATGGCGGGACTGTCATATGTTGAGAGACTGGAGCGACTAGGCTTGTATACACTGGAATTTAGAAGGATGAGAGGAGATCTTATCGAAACGTATAGGATTATTAAGGGGTTGGACACGTTAGAGGCAGGAATCATGTTCCCAATGTTGGGGGAGTCCAGAACAAGGGGCCACAGTTTAAGAATAAGGGGTAGGCCATTTAGAACTGAGATGAGGAAAAACCTTTTCAGTCAGAGAGTTGTGAATCTGTGGAATTCTCTGCCTCAGAAGGCAGTTTAGGCCAATTCTCTGAATGCATTCAAGAGAGAGCTAGATAGAGCTCTTAAGGATAGCGGAGTCAGGGGGTATGGGGAGAAGGCAGGAATGGGGTACTGATTGAGAATGATCAGCCATGATCACATTGATTGACGGTGCTAGCTCGAAGGGCCGAATGGCCTCCTCCTGCACCTATTATCTATTGTCTATTGAGTGTTCAAACTGGTTTGAATTTTTGTTGGATTAATGTTTAAAATTGTTGTGTTTTAAAATGCTGACCAGAAATAAAGGGACACCAAAATCTGTATCACTTGGGTTTTGTCTGTAACCCATGAACTTTAAAATAAAATCTTTCATAGAGTCATACAGCATCGAAATGGTCCCTTCGGCCAACCCCATCCATGCTGACCAAGATGCCCATCATTATTCAGCTTTTAATTACTCTTCATACCCCTAACAAGTAATTCATTGCTTTCTTCTGTATTTTAAACTTAACCTTTTTCAAAAAATATTTTCATACAGAGATAACTACACACTTCAGATCAACCCAAATTCTGGCCTTTGTAATGAAGATCATCTTTCTTACTTCAAGTTCATTGGGCGTGTGGCTGGAATGGCAGTGCACCATGGCAAGTTACTGGATGGTAAGTTATAATTTAATTATGTATCAGTAGAATTGGAACTTAATCGACTTGTTAAACCATTAAAAAAAATGCTGGAGGAATTATGAAAATCAATTGTTTTGCAAAGCAAAATTGGTTACAACATTGGACAGAGTTCTATCTCCTGCCCTTGTTCATAACGCTGCACCTTTTCATGTTTATAAGTTCTAGGAGCTGAATTAGACCATTCAGCCCATCATGTCTACTCCACCATTTAATCATGGCTGATCTATCTTTCCCTCTTAACCCTAT
Source organism: Rhinoraja longicauda (assembly GCF_053455715.1). Lineage (NCBI taxonomy): Eukaryota > Metazoa > Chordata > Chondrichthyes > Rajiformes > Arhynchobatidae > Rhinoraja > Rhinoraja longicauda. The sequence goes on from NC_135953.1 coordinate 29,263,704, forward strand.
TCTCCTGCCTTCTCACCATAACCCCTGAGGCTCTTACGAATCAAGAATTTGTCAATCTCTGCCTTAAAAACATCCATGAATGGCCTCCACAGCCTTCTGTGGCAATGAATTCCACAGATTCACCACCTTCTGACTAAAGAAATACCTCCTCATCTCCTTTCTAAAGGTGCGTCCTTTTATTCTGAGGCGATGGCCTCTAGTCCTAGAATCTCCCACTCGTGGAAACATCCTCTCCACATTCACCATATCCAGGCCTTTGTTTTCCTTTCTGATACTTTTCTAACTCCCTTCTGAATTTTTACAGTTGAATCTGCCCCTGTCAGTGGTTTTCATGCCCTTGAGCAAAAAACAAAGTGGTGGAGGATCTCAGTGGGTCAGACTCATCTGGGTGTTTGGTGGGGGGGTGGGAATAGACAATGTTTTGGGTGGGGATTATTTTAACACCTTGACTCCCACTGTAGGAGCCATTTGTGTTGGTGCTGGCTGCTTTAGCATATAATATTATTTTGTCTAGATAGATCTTACCGTATTATTTGGACACTTGGGGGCTGTCGTTAGATGAATACATATATGGGCATAATGGACTGGGAGGAGCCAGAACTAGGTGGTATATCTGGAGACACAGGGACTGGGAGGAGTTAGACACGGGGAGCTTGGAGAGGTACAATTCTTACCAGACCTGCAATGAGAGTTGTGGACAGATGGGGAGAACAAAGCAGCCAGCTATGACTTGAATGTGAAATAAGTACAGCCTGGTATGTTCAACTTTTTGTTTGTACAACTACTTCAATAAGCAACTAATTAAACTGGAAAAACGACTCGAAGATCTCTCCATCGAGGTTTGCGTCAAGATCGATCACTCCCACTCCCCGTGGAGTAATAGCAATTAGAATAGAGTTTACTGGAAAAGACTAGTTGCTATTACTCCCACTTTTGGTTCTTTCACCAGTTGCTTTCATTCTATGCCCCTAATTCTACACCACTTTTTTTCTATCTTTACCCATAATGCTTTTGAGCACTTTTGTCATATCTCCAAAAATCCTTTTCCAGGGAGAGAAAACCTCTCCAGCCTGTCCACCTAACACCTCCATTCCCAGGTATCACTAAATGCTGGAGTAACTCCAGCATTTTGTGATACCTTCGATTTGTACCAGCATCTGCAGTTGTTTTCCTACTCTCATTCCCAGAATTATTTTGATTAAATTTTCTTAAGCACCCTCTCCAAAACCTTTACACCTTTCCCAAAGTGTGACACGATACATTGCAGTCCAAAAGAGTGTTCAACGTGACTTGCATGTAGCCCAGGATCCTGTAAGCTTTCTTTAAACACTCTTTGGCATCTTCATAGAGTCATACAGTGAGGAAACAGGCCCTTCGGCCCAACTTGCCCTCACCAGCCAACCATGTCCCAGCTACACTAGTCCCACTTGCCTGCGCTTGGTCCATATCCCTCCAAACCTGTCCTATCCATGTACCTGTCGAACTGTTTTTAAATGTTGGGATAGTCCCAGCCTCAACTGCCTTCTGGCAGCTTGTTCCATACACCCACTTTGTGTGAACAAATTCACACTTTGTGTGAAAAAAATTAACCCTCTGATTCCTATTAAATCTTTTCCCCTTCACCTTGAACCTATGTCCTCTGGTCCTCGATTCCCCTACTCTGGGCAAGAGACTCTGTGCATCTACGTGATCTATTCCTCTCATAATTTTGTACACTGCCACTTTCATTATATCTACAACATTTCTGTTCTTGCATGTCTTTTAGAATTATGCCTAGTTTATATCACCTCTTCTTTTGACAAAATGTAACACTTCAAATATCTTAATATTAATTTTGTCTGCCACCATTAACCAATTCCACCATTCTGACTATATCTCTTTGAGGTCTATTGCTGCCCTCTTCACAGTTCAGTATGCCGCCAAGTCTTTTGGCTGCATGCTTTGAAATTGTATCCTGGGCACCTATGTCCAAATCATTCATTTAAATGTTAAGGATAACAATGAACCTTGAACTGGTCCCTGGAGAACCCCATTGTGTAATTCCATCCAGTCCAAAAACAAATTATCACTACTGCTCTCTGAGCTAAAAACAAACTGCTCAAGCTACTCAGTGGGTCAGGTAACATCTGTGGAATGAAGTGGACAGACACCATTTTGGGTTAGACTCTTCATCAATCTGAAGAAACATGCTGAGCCAAAACATTGTCTGTCCATTTCCCTCCACAGATGCTGCCTGACCCATTGTGTACATCTATCGCTTCATTGTTTGCTCAAGATTCCAGCATCTGCACTTTCTTGTGTCTCTTCTGACTTCTTCTTTGCTTCCTCTAATTATTAAATTTTCTCTTCATGCTGATAAAACCTCTTTTATTCCATTTTAATATTGTACTTACTATGTGACAACTTGTCAAATGCCCTTTGGCTGGTTATATTTTCCATTCCAACTATATTTCAAGAACGAGATCTGGGTGTCCTTGTACATCAGTCACTGAAAGTAAGCATGCAGGTACAGCAGGCAGTGAAGAAAGCTAATGGCATGCTGGCCTTCATAACAAGTGGAATTGAGTACAGGAGCAAAGGGGTCCTTCTGCAGTTGTACAGGGTCCTGGTGAGACCACATCTGGAGTACTGTGTGCAGTTTTGGTCTCCAAATTTGAGGAAGGCCATTCTTGCTATTGAGGGAGTGCAGCGTAGGTTCACAAGGTTAATTCCCGGGATTGCGAGACTGTCATATGCTGAAAGAATGGAGCGACTGGGCTTACATTCACTGGAATTTAGAAGGATGAGAGGGGATCTTATTGAAACATAAACATAGCACAAAAAGTAAGGAGATTTGTGTTTGGTAGATTATTTCTTTGTTGTAACAATGCTTCTTGGCAATAAATCTTATACCGTTGGAAAGCCTGTTTATTTCCCTTTTAAATGGTGCCACATTTGTAAGGAACATGCATTTGTGGGATGAGCAGCAGAGCTGAGTATGTGGGTTGCGCCCATGAAAAATCTGCCAAATCTTCTCTGCCAATGCCAAACAGCTTATTCTGCCATTGACTCTTGTTCGGTGTTGTTTGGTGGATTGGATGATTGAAGTCTGAAGAAACAAGACATATTGGCAATTTAACAATTTATTCATTTAATAAACAGGAGCCTCAGTAGCGTGTGGAAGAACCATACACAGCCACAACAGCCTGGCACCTCCTCCTCATGCTGGTCACCAGCCTGGTCACACACTGTTGTGGGATGGCATCCCATTCTTCAACCAGCATTTGTCGCAAGTCAGCTAACGTGGTTGTGTTGGTCACTCTGGCACGAACAGCACGCCCAAGCTGATCCCACAAGCGTTCAATGGGGTTGAGGTCAGGATTGCTGGCAGGCCATTACATCCTCTCCACTCCCAAATTCTGGAGGTAGTCTCTGAGAAATCCTGCTCTGTGGGGGCGAGCATTGTCATCTTGGAGGATAGAGTTTGGTCCCAGACTGTGGAGATATGAGATTGCCACTGGTTTCAGAATCTCATCTCGATATCTCTCTGCATTGAGATTGCCTCCAATGATGACAAGCCTCATTTTTCCAGTGAGGGAGATGCCGCCCCACACCATCACACTGCCTCCACCAAAAGATGTTACTCTATCGGTGCAGCAATCAGCATAGCGTTCTCCGCGTCTTCTCCACACTTTGACCCTATGATCCAACTGCCGTAGGCAGAATCTGGACTCATCGCTGAACATAACATTCCTCCACATGTTCAGGTTCCAGTGCACGTGTTGCCGACACCAGCGCAAACGGGCTTGACGGTGAAGGGCAGTCATGGCAGGCCTCCTGGCAGCACTATGAGACCGGAGATCGGCTGCGTGCAGTCTGTTCCGAATTGTCTGGGCAGAGAGCCGTCGGCCAAATCGTCCTGCAAACCTTGACTGCAAATCTGTAGAAGACAGCCTACGGTTCCTAAGTGCTGACAGGGTGAGGAAACGGTCTTCTTCGGGTGTCGTCTTCTTGGGACGCCCACTTCGCGGCCTGTTTCTGACATCCCCAATTATATGGAACTTGGCCTTCACTTTGGAGATGGTACTAGGGCTCACTCCAAATAATGCCGCAACTTGGTTTTGCGGAACACCAGCTTGAAGTTGCCCTATCGCACGGGCCCTATCCAGATCAGTCAAACATGGCATGCCGATTCTTGGAGCAGACACCTACTGACCACTGTAGAGGGCCCATGCTCACAGATGCTGCCAATCAGGTGCCAATCAGGCACCTGATTGTCAGCACCTGGGGGTACCAGAAGCTCAAAACAAGAGTCAATAGCAACAGCAGAATAAGCTGTTTGGCATTGGCAGAGAAGATTTGGCAAATTCTTCATGGGCGCAACCCATATACTCAGCTCTGCTGCTCATCCCACAAATGCATGTTCCTTACAAATGTGGCACCATTTAAAAGGGAAATAAACAGGCTTTCCAACGGTATAAGATTTATTGCCAAAAAGCATTGTTACAACAAAGAAATAATCTACCAAACACAAATTTCCTTACTTTTTGTGCTATGTTTATAAGATTATTAAGTGATTGGACACGCTAGAGGCAGGAAACATGTTCCTGATGTTGTGGTAGTCCAGAACCAGGGGCCTCAGTTTAAGACTAAGGGGTAGGCCTTTTAGAACGGAGATGAGGAAAAACATTTTCACCCAGAGAGTTGTGAATCTGTGGAATTTTCTGCCTCTGAAGGCAGTGGAGGCCGCTTCTCTGGATGCTTTCAAGAGAGAGTTAGATAGAGTTCTTAATGATAGCGGAGTCAAGGGATTATGGATAGAAGGCAGGAACAGGGTACTGATTGTGGATGATCAGCCATGATCACAGTGAATAGTGGTGCTGGCTCGAAGGGCCAAATGGCCTACTCCTGCACCTATTGTCTATATTTCCCTCATTGACCCCTATCTGTTCCCTTGTACCCTCTGAAGTAATATAGACATGATTTTCCCCTTAACCAGCAAAAGCAGCTGTCCACTGTTGAAATCCCATTTGTAATAAGTATTTGCTAATTCTGATCCTGGTTATTGTTTCTGGAATTTTCCTCAACACCAACATTGATTTTAATTGGTCTGTAGTTACTTGGTTGATCATTGTACCCTTTTTTTGAACAAAGGTGTAGAATTTGTCATTTTTCAGTCCTCATGCACCACCCCTGAATCTATAAATGTTTGGAAGAATGTAGCCAGGGCCTCTGGAATTTCCTCTCTCCCTTCCCCCAGCAAGGTGAGTTTATTCCATCTGGAGTAGGTGATTTTATCTACTGTGTGAAACACTGAACAATAATTTTAAAGTTGATTTTATAGGTATAAAGGAGAAAATAATGTATCTGAAACGAGACAGACACTCTTGCACAGTCGAAAAAACAATGCATTTTGAAACAATATACATCTATATTTGTTAAATAAATATAGACTCAGCACCACACTTCTCAGTAGAAAAAAGTTAGTAGAGAATAGCTCCGTTACCTAATAAAATAAATCTTGGTAAATTTAACTACAGTTGTCAAGATCCCCAAAAAACAATGGCAAAAACGCACGGCAAACAATACAAGAAACAGCTATTAGATACAAGCTGTACATTCCTTTCTGCCCTTTCACCAATTTTTTGATTGTGTGTTGTATTTAGTAATACATGAAGGTCTCCATCCACTTTACTCACTTGTCTGTTGTTCATTCATTGCTATCTTGATACCCCACTTGAGATAATTCGGAAATCGATTTGCCCACTTTCCCTCCCCAATCCACTTGACTATCAATGGGTGAAGATGCTTTGTGAGTTTACATTTTTCCACTGGGTGGTTTATTTACTTTTAATTTGTTCAATGAAATTTGACACCATGACTTCATATCTGTTTATTGATGGATTTTTATTGAATTGTTAGATGTGAGGGAAGATCCTAATTTAAATAAGAACAAATCGCTTTCATTGAAAATTGTCGAAATTGCAAGATTTTGTGATTGGATGTGATTTGTGATCGCAAAGCAAAAATCTGCAAATTATTGGAAATTTGAAATAAAAACACAAAACTGAGGCAGCAGAATGGAGAGAGAGAAGCTGCTAAAATTTCAGATCATTTCAAAAAAGTTAAAAAAGTAATAAAAAAATTAAATATATTGGGAGCACGTAAATAAACGTGAAGGATATGTAATGTGAAGTTTCTTTGATTGAGGCCACGGGACAATGCACTCAAACCAGACCAGATGGCTTCAACTTCACCACGCGATAGAGGCACTTTTCATGTTCCTGCCAGGCAACAAAGTCATGTGTGCAAATGTTGTTATTATTTCCCTTGCTGGTGAAAATCACAAGGTTTACTCCAGGCAATAAATGACTGTTTTTGACTGATTAAAATTCAGGCCTAATAATCATTTGAACTTTCATCTAATTCATTCATTTTGTTTTCATTTCAGGTTTCTTTATCAGACCCTTTTACAAGATGATGTTGGGAAAATCCATCACACTGAAAGATATGGAGTCTGTAGTGAGTACAAAAACGCCACAAAAGTTACTCCCTGTAACCAGTCGTTTTCATCAGTAATAAAATACATCCTTATTTGTAAACTCTTGAAGCTTTAAACTGCGGAATTGTTTGATAATTTGCTGTGAATTTGTACATTGATGTAAATTTATCTTGATTTTCCTTTTCTCTCTCTCTCTCTCTCTCTCTCTCTCTCTCTCTCTCTCTCTCTCTCTCTCTCTCTCTCTCTCTCTCTCTCTCTCTCTCTCTCTCTCTCTCTCTCTCTCTCTCTCTCTCTCTTTCTTTCTCTCATTTATACATAGCCGCTGCTCTTTTCTCCTGGTGATGGATGGCTTCATTGTCATGTGCTGTGCAATATATTACTCATAAGTACAACATGATAACATGCTGATAAATTTAAAATGACTAAATATTTTGTGCAGGGCCTGGATGGCTAAGACATTAAAAAACATTTTTTAAGTTTTAAGTTTTAAGACCCTCGACTGAAAATTTTGTTTTAAATGGAATGTTGGCCTTCGGAAAATGCTGGAGTCAATTATAAAAGACGAAATTGCTGAGCATTTGGATAGCAGTAACGGGATCGTTCCGAGTCAGCATGGATTTACGAAGGGGAAATCATGCTTGACAAATCTACTGGAATTTTTTGAGGATGTAACTAGGAAAATTGACAAGGGAGAGTCAGTGGATGTGGTGTACCTCGACTTTCAGAAAGCCTTCGACAAGGTCCCACATAGGAGATTAGTGGGCAAAATTAGGGCACATGGTATTGGGGGTAGGGTACTGACATGGATAGAAAATTGGTTAACAGACAGAAAGCAAAGAGTGGGGATAAATGGGTCCCTTTCGGAATGGCAGGCAGTGACCAGTGGGGTACCGCAAGGTTCGGTGCTGGGACCCCAGCTATTTACGATATACATTAATGACTTAGACGAAGGGATTAAAAGTACCATTAGCAAATTTGCAGATGATACTAAGTTGGGGGGTAGTGTGAATTGTGAGGAAGATGCAATAAGGCTGCAGGGTGACCTGGACAGGTTGTGTGAGTGGGCGGATACATGGCAGATGCAGTTTAATGTAGATAAGTGTGAGGTTATTCACTTTGGAAGTAAGAATAGAAAGGCAGATTATTATCTGAATGGTGTCAAGTTAGGAGGAGGGGGAGTTCAACGAGATCTGGGTGTCCTAGTGCATCAGTCAATGAAAGGAAGCATGCAGGTTCAGCAGGCAGTGAAGAAAGCCAATGGAATGTTGGCCTTCGTAACAAGAGGAGTTGAGTATAGGAGCAAAGAGGTCCTTCTACAGTTGTACCGGGCCCTGGTGAGACCGCACCTGGAGTACTGTGTGCAGTTTTGGTCTCCAAATTTGAGGAAGGATATTCTTGCTATGGAGGGCGTGCAGCGTAGGTTCACTAGATTAATTCCCGGAATGGCGGGACTGTCGTATGTTGAAAGGCTGGAGCGATTGGGCTTGTATACACTGGAATTTAGAAGGATGAGGGGGGATCTTATTGAAACATATAAGATAATTAGGGGATTGGACACATTAGAGGCAGATAACATGTTCCCAATGTTGGGGGAGTCCAGAACAAGGGGCCACAGTTTGAGAATAAGGGGTAGGCCATTTAGAACGGAGATGAGGAAGAACTTTTTCAGTCAGAGGGTGGTGAAGGTGTGGAATTCTCTGCCTCAGAAGGCAGTGGAGGCCAGTTCGTTGGATGCTTTCAAGAGAGAGCTGGATAGAGCTCTTAAGGATAGCGGAGTGAGGGGGTATGGGGAGAAGGCAGGAACGGGGTACTGATTGATAGTGATCAGCCATGATCGCATTGAATGGCGGTGCTGGCTCGAAGGGCTGAATGGCCTACTCCTGCACCTATTGTCTATTGTCTATTGTCTATTGTAACAAGAGGAGTTGAGTATAGGAGCAAAGAGGTCCTTCTACAGTTGTACCGGGCCCTGGTGAGACCGCACCTGGAGTACTGTGTGCAGTTTTGGTCTCCAAATTTGAGGAAGGATATTCTTGCTATGGAGGGCGTGCAGCGTAGGTTCACTAGGTTAATTCCCGGAATGGCGGGACTGTCGTATGTTGAAAGGCTGGAGCGATTGGGCTTGATACACTGGAATTTAGAAGGATGAGGGGGGATCTTATTGAAACATATAAGATAATTAGGGGATTGGACACATTAGAGGCAGATAACATGTTCCCAATGTTGGGGGAGTCCAGAACAAGGGGCCACAGTTTAAGAATAAGGGGTAGGCCATTTAGAACGGAGATGAGGAAGAACTTTTTCAGTCAGAGGGTGGTGAAGGTGTGGAATTCTCTGCCTCAGAAGGCAGTGGAGGCCAGTTCGTTGGATGCTTTCAAGAGAGAGCTGGATAGAGCTCTTAAGGATAGCGGAGTGAGGGGGTATGGGGAGAAGGCAGGAACGGGGTACTGATTGAGAGTGATCAGCCATGATCGCATTGAATGGCGGTGCTGGCTCGAAGGGCTGAATGGCCTACTACTGCACCTATTGTCTATTGTCTATTGTCTATAAAGCAATATTTGAAGTATTTTAATCAAAATTTAACAGTGTTAACTAGATTTAATTTCAAAAGATATTAAGTATTCTTTCATTTCTCCCACGTATATTTAGTTCATGGAGATTATTTACCAGTTAAAGATGTTGAGTGGAATGGAATTCATAGTTTATGAATATCCAGTTATATAAAGCCTCGATATCATAGTCAATATGTTGTGAACAGCCTGATTTCCATTGTATTTATTTGCCTTTTTACATAATCCTAATTGAAACCTGCATAACTCGGCACCTTTTGCTTTGCAAATTAACAGCGCAAGAGGGAAGAGCATTGAACAATTAATGCAGGGCACCCAAGCGAAGCTGTCAAATTCTGCCTTTGATTTCTCAGTCATCTTTCTTGTTTAGAACACTAAGTGCTGGAGTAACTTAGCGGGTCAGGCAGCATCTCTGGAGGACGTGGATAGGCAACGTTTTGGGTCAGGACACTTCTTCAGACTGATTGCAGGAGGGGGAAGAAAACTGGGAAAGAGAGGTGGAGGCAGGACAAAGCATACCACGGCATAGGTGGATATAAATGCAGGTGTTTTTATAGGCAGATGGGTGGACAAAGACCAGAGATGAACAAGAGACAAAGGGGTGACGATGAAATGTAAAGCCAGGGTTCGTGGTGAAGGTTGAAGGGGGCAGGGTGGGTGGTTGTGAGGGAATGGGGGGGAGGGAGGGGGGGGGTGTGAGGAGGAGGATGGGATAGTGGATGAAATAGATGCACACATGGGTGGGCGGAAGCACAGGAAAGAGAGGGGGGTGGGAAGGTGAAAGGGTGTGAGCTAAAATTTAAGAATTTTATGTTCATACAGTTGGGTAGTTTGCCACGTGCAAACTGGAGGAACAGCATAGCTTCCAAGATGGCGCCCAACACAGGCAACTATTTGCGTGCTAGCCACAGAAGCATATCTACAATCAGATATTACAATTGCTCCAGTATCTCGACTCCCACAGCAACATTTCTTACTTTAACCATGATATCTATGCACTGTAAATGGCTTGATTGTAATCATGTGTTGTCTTTCCGCTGACTGGTAAGCACGTGACAAAGCCTTTTCACTGTATCTTGGTACACGTGACAATAAACTAAACTGAACTGAACTGGCAATCTTTTATCTCCTTTTAATTTCTAGCTGTTGTCCATGCATCTGCCAATCAAAATCCCCCTCACCTGTATCCACCTATCACTTGCACCAACCCCATCTATCTTTTCCAGCGTTCACCCCCCCCCCCCCCCCAACTACTATCAGTCTAAAGATGGGTTGCAACTAGAAACGTTGTCTATCCGTGTCCTCCAGAGATGCTGCCTGACCTGCTGTTACTCTAGCACTTTGTGTTTTACACAAGATTCCAGCATTTGTAGTTTCTTGTATCTCTATCTTTCTTGTTTGTTGTAATCTATATAGGATTATTGGGCATCTGTTGGTATTCGTTCCTGGTAATTATGATATTTCAAAGTGGGACATCTCGTAGAGCCGCTGTTTCTGCACCAGAGACCCAGGTTCAATCCTGACCTCTGCTGCTGTCTGAGCGGAGTTCGCACGTCACATTTTGACCATGTGTTTTTTTTCTGGGTGCTCCGGTTTCCTCCCTCATCCCAAATATGTGCAGGTTGGTAGGTTTTTTAGATTTAGATTTTTAGATTTAGAGATACAGCGCGGAAACAGGCCCTTCGGCCCACCGAGTCCGCGCCGCCCAGCGACCCCCGCACATTAAAACTATCCTACACACACTAGGGACAATTTTTACATTTACCCAGTCAATTAACCTACAGACCTGTACGTCTTTGGAGTGTTAATTGGCCTCTGTAATTGTCCTTGATGCGCAGGTGGGTAGTAGATTTAGGGGAGAATTGATAAGAATATGGTGCGAATACAGATGGAATTAATGTAAAGGGGTACTTGAACGGGTACTTTCTGTCTACTTCTAACTCTGCTCTGATTATAGATCACAGTTCAAGAGCTTGTCAGGGATTTACCCTCATCATTGCCATAAATAAAGTATTTTTATTGGGACAGCAAATTCCATAATATCCATTAATCACTCTTATTGAAGAACCAATTCATGTTGTTTAAATGCTGAACCACCCAGGGCTCTACAGTAGTTACTGTCTTTTCACTGGCGCATCGTTTAGCATTTGTATCAGAGAAGCTGCTGCCACTCTCTGCAGGCAGCACAGTGGCGCAGCGGTAGAATTGCTGTCTTACAGCGCCAGAATTCCGGGTTCGAACCTGACTACGGGTGCTGTCTGTACGGAGTTTGTATGTTCTCCCTGTGACCACATAGGCTTTCTCTGGGTGCTCAGATTTCCTCCCACATTCCAAAGACGCACAGGTTTGCAGAGTAATTGGCTTCTGTAAATTGTAAATTGTCCCTAGTGTGTAAGATAGTGCTAGTACGGGGAGATCGCATGTCAGCACGGACTCGGTGGGCTGAAGGGGCTGTTCCCACGCTGTATCCCTAAAATTCAAAAGTCTAAAGCCGAAAAGGCTAAACAAAAAGAGCATGGAACTCCTCCAAGCGTCATCAGAACCACAACACTGGTGTACAAAGCTGGAGTGCTTTGCACAAGCTTGCATGGTTGGATATCATGTACAATCTGCGCACATTAGGAACAAAGTTTTAGCACATTGCTGTTTACATCACATACTTCATATCAAATGTCACCAGAGAGGTTCTTTAGAGAACAAATTTACCGAGTGAGAAAATTGCACTGGTTGGACTAGATGAGCAGATGGGGGGGACGTTGCACACTGTAGCAGGAGGTATCAGAGGGACTGCCACAGGATTTCCATCCTTCACTCAGGATACACATGAGTGAGAAACAAAGGCATTTCCTGACCTACATGGTGAAGGATCAGAACAAGTGGCATCATTTCTGTATCAGGGTATCAAAGTCCAGGATAGGAATTGGCTGCATCAAATTGGAGAAGAAAGAAAGCAATTTCTGAAATTTTCAGTTGTGACACAAGCACTTGCAACAACTGCAGTAGATCACTGAAATCTCAGAATGGACAATTTAGTCATGTGGGATATTGCATCTTAGTCTGTAATATTCATGGTCTCCTGCAGACTTGAATTATATCTGGTTTAAATATTAGGCTTGGGTTGAATCATGAAATTAATTGATAGAATCAGTCATTGCAGTCATTGATTATCCCCTTTACATGCAACATTGACCTTTAGTTCTTATTGCATTGTTTTAGGATGGTGAATATTTCAATTCTTTAAGATGGATTCTTGAAAATGACCCGACTGAGCTGGATCTCAGATTTTGCATCGATGAAGATAATTTCGGACAGGTATGTAGACATCTAACATCGCTGGATTTCAGGGATACAATATTTCAAGGAAGTTGTCATAAGATAATTTATAAATGATTGAGTTTTTGAAAAGTCCAATAATAATTTATATTAAAGCTCAAACTGGTAAATCTTGTTTGAGCAATAGAATGTTTTCAGCAAATTTGAATGAATCATTTTGATAATCTGATTGCACTGATATCTTGAGAAGTTAACTGGCTCTGGTCAAAATAAAGTCCTGGCATTACAATCGACAGGCCATACATGAAATGTACAGAATAGTGAAAGGCTTGGATAGAGTGGATGTGGAGAGGATGTTTCCACTAGTGGGAGAGTATAGGACTAGAGGTCATAGCCTCAGAATTAAAGGACGTTCTTTTAGGGAGGAGATGAGGAGAAATTTCTTTAGTCAGAGGGTGGTTAATCTTTAGTTTAGTTCAGAGATATAGCGCGGAAAAAGGCCCTTCGGCCCAGGAATAAGCAGGAATTTCATTAGTCAGAGGGTGGTGAATCTGTGGAATTATTTGTCACAGAAGGCTGTGGAGGCAGAGTCAGGGGATATATCGAGGCAGAGATAGATAGACTTGATTAGTACGGGTGTCAGAGATTATGTGGAGAAGGCAGGAGAGGGGGTTAGGAGAGATAGATCAGCCATGATTGAATGATGGAGTAGGCTTGATGGGCCGAATGGCCTAATTCTACTCCTATCACTTATGATCTTACGAAATGCAAACCTTAGATTTGCAAATATATTGTGAGACTTCAAGTCTTATTGATCGACAGGTGGTGATTATCATTCTGTTCCACCTTTAAACTCCATGTGGCATCAACACTCTGACCCTGTGCAAGCCAGAGCTGGTTATTATTGCTTTACCATTGTCGCATTTACTGTGACAGGGAAAAACTTTGTTTTGTGTGCTTTATAAGTAAACCATGCGTTATAAACATACATCAAGGGGGTGTGAGAGAGAAAAAGAAACAGACTGCATAATACAGCGTTAGAGCAACAAAGTGATGAGAAATAATGTGCAATGGCTGCAACAAGATAGTTTGGAAGATCAGGAATTCATCTGTAAAAAAAGTATTTCTTATTTTCAATAATTGTAATAGTCTTTATATATATCTGAACGTGAGAGATATTTAAAAACTATTGAAAATCAGTGACAACTTTGACAGCAGACAAATCTCCATCTGAGCTTCACCCTACATCAACTGGGGGAAGATCCAGAGGATGGGCCACTGGACTTTGCTACCTGAAAACAAGTTGCCATCTTGTCTAACACCCCTCGACTTAAAACATGGTGGGCCTCCAAAATCAGTCCTGGTAAGCCAGGGCCCCGAAGTGGCATTTCAGTGTCAGGTCCAATAACACAAGACGGTTGCCAAGTGGATTGATGCACTGGTTTCTCGTCATGCGTGTGGAGGAGTGACCTTAATTGTTCATACCATCTAGAGAACAGTAGGCGATGTTTCCCAGAACCATGATCCAACTGAGCCTGACCATGATAATTTAGCTTTCTTGTGACATCTGCTGACGAGAAATAGTTTGCTTTATGTATGATGCAGCGCAGAATGCCTTTATTGATCTTGATGACCATTTTTTGCTGCAACTCCATGAAGAGGTAGCCCACAGTGACCACTCTAGTTCAGTTTATTGTCACGTGTACCGAGGTACAGTGAAAAGCTTTTGTTGTATGCTAACCAGTCAGCAGAAAGACAAACCACGATTACAATCGATCCATTTACAGTATACAGATACATGACAAGGGAATAACGTTTAGTGCAAGGTAAAGTCAGCAAAGTCTGATTAAGGATAGTCCAAGGGTCACCAATGAGGTAGATATTAGTTCAGCACTGCTCTCTAGTTGTAGTAGGATGATTCAGTTGCCTGATAACAGCTGTGAAAAAACTGTCCCTGAATCTGGATACCCATGCTGCTAACTAAATATCTCCTCGCTGTACGATTAATGCTTCCAAGTGTTCATTTCATTAAAATAAATTAAATTTAATGCATGATACACGAGTCTGAATGTTATTAATTATAGACTGCCATTTTCTGCTTGAGTATCATCAGCTTGTCAGCCTTTCTGTTGTGCAGCTTCACTCATTTGGCTTGTCCTTCATAGACCTATCAAGTGGATCTGAAACCCAGTGGTTCAGACATGGTGGTTACCAATGAAAACAAAAGGGAATACATAGAGTAAGTGAATGCATATTTAATTTAATAGTCCTCCCCCACCTTGCTGAAATAGTTTCTCACTATTTTTACTGCCATTTCTCATTAATACCTTGGAAAATGCTGATCAAATCACTAGTTTGACCGGGTGGCGCCATCAGCGATGGCAGCCTCGCCAACAGTCTGTCTGTCTTTTTGTCTTTATTGTTATTTTTAGTGTGTTTTAAAAAGTATGTGTTAATGTTCTCTGGTTTGTTTTATGTGGGGGGTGGGGGAGAGGGTCAGGGGAAACTTTTTTCAATCTCTTACCTTGCCGGAGATGCGATTGTTTTCCGCATCGTATCTCTGGTCGCTCTGGGGCCTAACATCATGGAGCAGGCGGCCTTGCTCGAGACTGACTTTGAGCCCAACCGCGGGGCCGTGGACTTGCCATCGGCGCCCGCGACCCCTTGTCTGGGATTGACGCTCCAACCGCGGCCTGCGGATTTCAACATCGAGGAGCTCGCTGTCTCGGGTAGAGACTGACGTCGGGAAGCTCCAAAGTCGCAAGAGGTTCGACCAGCCCCGACCCGGGGCCCGATCGCCCAGCGCGGGGGAGCTGAGATCTCCCCGATGCAGGAGCTTGATTGCCCTGATGTGGAGGACTTGACCGCCGGCTGCGGGAGCCAAGATTGCCCCGACAATGGAAATGTTCGAGGACCCCGACCGCGGGAGAACAAAGAAGGGAAGAGATTGAACTTTATTTGCCTTCCATCACAGTGAGGAATGTAGGGGAGTCGCTGTGGTGGATGTTCATGTTAAAAATTTATTTGGGTGTCTTGTTGCTCTTTATTGGTATGACTGTATGGCAAATCAAATTCCTCGTATGTTGCTAAAACATACTTGGATAATAAATTACTATTATGATTAGGATTATAATTAGTTAACCTAAATTTAATGAAATGTGTCAGTGTAAATCATCCTCATAACTTAACCATTTGCATCCTAATATGAGTTTAGTAAAGATAGACTCCCTCCAAGGACTAGATGTTCTTTCTAATGTTCAATAGTCCTTTCTTGTCACATGTACATTGTGGTACAGTGAAATTTGATTTTACCTGACAGTCATACCAAAAAAAACAATGATACAAAGTTACATAAAAATTAAACATAAACAGCCACCACAGTGGCGTGCCCACAGCCATCAGTCCAATGTTCGGGCCACACACACGTAATGTGGTGGCCATTGTTGCACCGAATGCTATCGCTCTCTCTGCAGTCCCTGTCCGCCCGAGCAGTCAGAAAGCCGTCCCCACTCGCACCAGATTCCAGACGCTCCCATGGCGCGATGTCCCCGCAAACACCGAGATCACTGCACTCACGGCACTCCCTCCGAGTCCCCACCAGCGCAGGCAGCATCCATCTTGCTTTCGATGACCTTACATTCCTCACTGTGATGGAAGGCGAATAACTTTTACCTTCTTCCTCCTTAGAACTGTTCAGAGAACTCCACGTGTAGTCGAAGGAAAGTTTTTTATGGTTGTAACTTAACTGTTTCAACTCTCTTATATTAGTCCTCTTGAGCCAAAATTCCATCGGGATTTTTCATAATCACTCACACCAGCCCTTGGCATTTTACTGATGATGAACTTGGAACCCAACATTTTGTCTGCCAGAGTTTTGAACTTTTGATCATTTAGTCAATATTCATGTCCATTAATAGGAGCAGAATTAGGCCATTCGGCCCATCAAGTCGACCCCGTCTTCACACCTTCAAATTCAATTCAATTTTATCTTTTTTGTTCCAATTAGATAAATTGATTTGTCTCATTTTGCCTGTATGGCCCATTTGCCATTTTCCTGTCTTTCATTTAATCTAATAAAATCCAGAAATTTCCTGATACTGTTTGCTTGGATAAATGGTCACTGAATCTCCAGTGTTCTCACCTACTTCAAAATCTTAGGATGTAAGCATTATAGCTCTGGCAGTTCTTTATTTTCATCTGACTTTTTTTCATTAGCTTTGTTGATTCTGGTGGGTCCCTCTGTTGATTTGGATTTACTTCATTGTTTTTTTTTGTGTTCTTTCATTTTCTTCTTCTGTTACACAACCAGGCTTTCTTTATTCTGAACTTGTCAAAATTTCCTTTAACTGCAGTGGCAATTATTTTGAAAATTGTAATTGAAATAAGGGATGTTTCTGGCTTTCATTCCATAAGAGATGTTTCTGGCTCTCATGGTCGAAACAAAACTATGATGATTTTTTTTCTTCACCACAAAATGTGCTTCTCTGAAATTAGTGTCTGCATGCTCAATTTGTCATCTTCATTCCATATTCAGAGGGATTGTTATAATAAATTAGTCACAAAAATAATAAGCAGCATTTGATCCATCTGTATGACTCTTCGATTGTCAACTTAAGTACCTGGTTGATCCTTTAATTTAGTTTGAGATACAACTTGGAAACAGGCCCTTCTGCTCACCAAGTCCATGTTGACCATCAATCACCTGTACACACTAGTTCTATGTCATCCCACTTTTACGTCTACTCCTTACACACTCGGGTCAGTTCACAGAGACCAATTATACTACAAACCTGCATGTCTTTGGAATGTGGGAGGAAACTGAAATGCTTGGAGGAAATCCATACGTCACAAGGAAACTCAACATAAACAGCACGAGGTCAAGATTGAACCCAGGCCTCTGGTGTTGTGAACTAGCCACTTTATCAGCTGCACCACTGCCAACTTCATGTCATCACTTATCAGAATTTGGTTCCTACAAAATTTTAATTTGCAATATTAGTTATGCTTTGTTATAAAGCACAGTTTTATGGTAATTGTCCTCAGCTTATCTTTGATCAGTTAATGTTTATGATAGTTTACCATGAAATAGTTCTCAAATTTAGTATATTTATTTTCTCATTAGGGAACATGCATATTACTGTAGGTCATACCTCATTTTACTCCCTTTTGATTTGTAATGACCAGCAATTTTACCACCGGGGGGCGCCGCACGATGGCTATTGCTTTGCGGGTCATATCTCCGGTCGCTCTGCGGCCCCTCATTGTGGAGCTGGAGTCCTTGCCTGGGACTGACATTGAGCCCCCGCGGGGTGTGGACTTAACATCTGAGCGTGCGATCCCTTGCCTGGTATCGACTCTCCAACGTGGCCTGCGGACTTTAACATCGCGGAGCTCGCAGTCTCGGGTTGAGACCGGTCGGGAGCTCCAAAAGCCGCACGAGGTTTGACTCGCCCCGACCCAGGGTCTGATTGCTCGTTGAGGAAGAGCTGAGATTCCCCCCCACGATGCAGTAGCTAGATCGCCCCGACGAGGAAGGCCTGCCGCCAGCTACGGGAGTCAAGATTGTCCCGTTAACGGAAGGTTAGAGGCCCCTGACTGCTGGAAGACGAAAGAAGGGAGAGATTAAACTTTTTTTCGCCTTCTATCACAGTGAGGAATGCGGAGGAGTCACTGTGGTGGATGTTCATGTTAAAATGTATTTTGTGTGTCCTGGTGCTTTTTATTGTTATGACAACATGGCAAATGAAGTTCCTCGTATGTTCCAAAACATACATGACTAATAAAGTATTATTGTGATTGATTGATTGATTCCTCATTATTCAGTCCTTTGATTTCATATACTTCACACTGGTTCCCTACACAAGTTCGGTTTCTTTACATACCATAGTTTAGAAATTCAAATGATGAATGATCAATTTTAGATGATGCTCATTCCTTCAAATTGCTGAAACTATAAGTAAACTGAAGAAAAAAATTGAGTAGAGTGAATTATTTTTTAATTGCTTTTACCTTGTGTCTCATGTGCAGCTTAGTCATCCAGTGGAGGTTTGTTAATCGGGTGCAGAAACAGATGAACGCCTTCATGGAGGTAACTGGTTATTTTTGTAATATAGAACTGAGCATTTATTTTGCACTGTATTTCCTATGCCTACAGCTGCTATTTTTATCAAGGACTCTTGAGCTATTGACTGTAGAATGGAATGTTAACGCAAGTTTCTGTCCCTGTACTTAACGTTCACAAAGTATTACAGCTTTCTATTAGAAAAGTCATAACGTCATAAGTATTAGGAGCAGAATTAGGCCATTCGGCTCCTCAAGTCTACTCCGCCATTCTATCTATCTCTGATGATCTATCTCTCCTCACCTCATTCTACTGCCTTCTCCCCATAACCCCTGACACCCCTGCTACTAAATGTTATATTTTCCCTAGAAACAGGTTTGATGTTCCCTTTCCGCAATATTAAGGTTTAAATCTCTTTAATCAAGGCTTTGGAGACGGTTGATTGACATGTCGATCAATATTATAAGTATTAGCAACCTTTGGGTCAGAAAAAGCATTCATCGGCCACTAGGTGGTGCTCTTG
This sequence comes from Rhinoraja longicauda, assembly GCF_053455715.1. Taxonomy (NCBI): domain Eukaryota; kingdom Metazoa; phylum Chordata; class Chondrichthyes; order Rajiformes; family Arhynchobatidae; genus Rhinoraja; species Rhinoraja longicauda. The sequence continues at coordinate 29,282,612 of NC_135953.1, forward strand.
CCCTTGCATCACGTGGCTGACAATTATGATTTTATTTCAATTAGTTTTGCAGTAATATTAAATGGTGTTTCCTTTGATCTCAAATATTGGTGCAAATAAAAAAGGTTGATGTGTAAATATGGATCAGATTGTTTCAGCAAGCTGGTCAACATTAATTATTTCTGCTCATTGTCAGTAATTTGTGAAAGGTGCCTTTCATCGGTAAAATCCTTTCCAAGGCAATATAGTTTTTGAATGGTCAAATGGCAGTTTCCATTTTCAATATTTTTTGTGACTGCCCTTAAAAATTGCAAAGTAGAAGCAAAGCACCACTTCATAAAGAGTTCAGAAGACAACTTTTGCTTTTGTCCAGCTCTTAACTTCCTTTCTCGCAGCTAATTAAGGTCATAAGGTCATAAGGAACAGGAGTAGAATTAGGCCATTCCACCCATCAAGTCTACTCCGCCATTCAATCATGGCTGATCTATCTCTCCCACCTAACCCCATTCTCCTGCCTTCTCCCCATAACCTCTGACACCTGCACTAATCAAGAATCGATCTATATCTGCCTAAAAAATATCCACTGAAGGCCTCCACAGCCTTCTGTGGCAAAGAATTCCACAGATTCACCACCCTCTGACTAAAGAAATGTCTCCTCATTTCCTTCCTAAAAGAACGTCCTTTAATTCTGAGGCTATAACCTCTAGTCCTAGATTCTCCCACTATTCTGTATATTTCAATGAGGTCCCCCCTCATTCTTCAAAACTCCAATGAGTACAGGCCCAGTGCCGGACAGACGCTCATCATAGGTTAACCTACTCATTCCTGGGATCATTCTTGTAAACCTCCTCTGGACCCTCTCCAGAGCCAGCACATCCTTCCTCAGATATGGTGCCCAAAATTGCTCAATATATTCAAAATGCAGCCTTACCAGTGCCTTTTCGAGCCTCAACATTACATCCCTGTTTTTGTGGACAAGCCCTCTTAAAATAAATGCTAGCATTGTGTTTGCTTTCTTTACTACCAATTCGACTTGCAGATTAACTTTTTGGGAATCCTGCACCAGCACTCCCAAGTCCTTTTGCACCTCCGATTTCACCCCATTTAGAAAATAGTCTATCTTAATCACTGAGAATGGAAATTTAGTTGAAAAAAGCTGATGCACTTTACAAACATATTGTAAATTATTAATGCCTATCTAATTCTGGTCTCCCAATGTCTGTAACAAAAATAGGAGCTGTCAGTTTGATTATATAAATATAAAAATAACCAAAATGAACTATATGGTGTATTCACAATTTTTGTACATGTGGTGATACTTTTCTCTTTCATTAAAATTTCATTTTCAGGGCTTCACGGAACTCATTCCTATTGACTTGATTAAAATATTTGATGAAAATGAACTCGAGGTTAGTATTTTATTCTTTCCAGTATGATCTTGAATAACTGCCCTAAACCCATTCCTCAACTCTTAAGTATTTGACTTACCAGGGAGTTAAATATATTCTTTCAAGCTTCCCTTAACAAATTTATTCTTGAATTCATTGAGAAATGCAATGCAAATTTACAATATACATTAATGACTTAGATGAAGGGATTAAAAGTTACATTAGCAAATTTGCAGATGACACAAAGCTGGGTGGCAGTGTGAACTGTGAGGAGGATACTATGAGGATGCAGGGTGACTTGGACAGGTTGTGTGAGTGGGCAGATGCATGACAGATGCAGTTTAATGTGGATAAAGGTGATGTATCCAGTTTGGTGTTAAGAACAGGAAGGCAGATTATTACTATTGAGGGAGTGCAGCATAGGTTCACGAGGTTAATTCCCGGAATGGCGGGACTGTCGTATGTTGAAAGATTGGAGCGACTGGGCTTGTATACACTGGCATTTAGAAGGATGAGTGGGGATCTTATTGAAACATATAAGATTATTAAGGGATTGGGCACGCTAGAGGCAGGAAACATGGTCCCGATGTTGGGGGAGTGCAGAATCAGGGGCCAAAGTTTAAGAATAAGGGGTAGGTCATTTAGAACGGAGATGAGGAAAAACTTTTTCACTCAGAGAGTTGTGAAGCTGTGGAACTCTCTGCCTCAGAAGGCAGTGGAGGCCAATTCCCTGGATGCTTTCAAGAGAGAGTTAGATAGAGCTCTTAATGATAGCGGAGTCAAGGGATATGGGGAGAAGGCAGGAACGGGGTACTGATTGTGGATGATCAGCCATGATCACGATGAATGGTGTTGCTGGCTCGAAGGGCCAAATGGCCTACTTCTGCACCTATTGTCTATTGTCTATAAATAGATCTTCATCTGGTTGATGAAGACAAATTCAGATTGTGATTGGCCAAAGCTCTATGTATGTAAAATCATGAGAGGAATAGATCGGGTAGATGCACAGAATCTCTAGCCCAAAATAGGGTAATCAAGGACCAGATGACATAGGTTCAAGGTGAAGGGGAAAATATTTAATAGGAATCTGAGGGGTAACTTTTTCACACAAAGGGTGGTTGGTGTATGGAACAAGCTGCCAGAGGAGGTAGTTGAGGCTGGGACTGTCCCAAGTTTTAAGAAACAGTTAGACAGGTATATGGATAAGAAGGATATGGACCAAGCGCGGGCAGATGGGACTAGTTTAGCGGAGACATGTGGCCGGTGTGGGAAAATTGGGCCGAACGGCCTGTTTCCACGCTGCATCACTCTGACTCTCAAGCTCTCTTATCCTTCCAAAGTTAGACGAATGCTTTATTGAATATTAATAACTTGTTTTGCAAATTGAAGTGTTTAGAAAAGGGCAAATATTGGAAGAATTTAGGGGTTCGTGTCGCATCTGTGGAGGCAAAATGTGCAAGTCAGTACTGAGGGAGAAGTTGAACAATTGCTAGTGTATGGTGTAGGATGCAATAGAGCCTGGTACATGATGAGTGGAACCAGGGGGGGAGTGGGTGATGGGCAGATGGAGTCAGGTGGTGGAGAGGGGAGCAGTGAGCAAAGGTAGAAAACTAGATGTACAGGAGAGTGTGTGCAGGCCAAGAACACCAGAAGTGTGCATTGTCTGAAATTGGACAATGCAATGTTCATAAAAATGGGTTGTAAGTTGCTCAAGCGGAATGTAAGATATTGTTCTTACAATTAACATTTGATCTCTTCCTTGCAATGGAGAAGGCCTTGCAACGGGACAGACAGGTCAATGTGGGAGTGGGAATGAGAATGAAAATGGCATCCAACCGGAAGCTCAAGATTTCAGACAAAGGGCAGGCGCTTTGCAAAATAGTGGCCCAGTTTATGCATGGTTTCACCAGAGGTGTCCACATCACAAGCGCCAAATACAGAAGACTCGGATGGAAGAGGGACGCGTGAATCTCTGCCTTACTTGGAAGGTGTGTTTAAAAGTGCTTGAATGATGGGTGAGGTTGGGGATGAATGAGATAGTTCTACACCTCCTTGGGTTGCAAGGAAAAGTGCCTGTGGGAGTGGAGGAATGGGGAGGAAGGGATGATTGGACCAAAGAGTATGGTCACTGCAAAAAACAAACTGCCAGAGAAACTCAGTGGGTCAGGCAGCATCTATAGTGGCAAAAGGGTAAATGTATGACATTTCAGGCCATGACCCTGCATTGGTCCCAAAATATCAGCCATCCCATTGCCTCCACAACTGACTGAGTTCCTTGGCAGCTTGTTTCTTGCCCCAGGTTCCAGCGCCTGCCGTCTCTTGTGTCTCCATCTAAATATGGAGCAACAATCAGCAGCATAGCAGCAATCAGCAGCACTAGCAGCAATCAGCAGCAGTAGCAGCAATCAGCAGCAGTAGCAGCACCAAGCTGTGTTGCTTGGGAAGTATTGTGTGGGGATAGTAAGGAGTAAGACCTGTGTGATCTCCCGGACAAGTTTCGATCGCCTAGCTTGGGGTCGGAGAGGAATTTCCCGGATTTTTTTTCCCAAATTGGCCTGGGTTTTTAATCCGGTTTTTCGCCTCTCCCAGGAGATCACTCAGTTCTTTTGGGTGGACGGTTGGAGCAGCGGCCGGGCGGTAGGTTTAGAAACCGAGCACGGGGCTTTGTTTGGGGAGTATGAGTGCCAGGGCAGTTTATTGTTCTGGGTGTCGGATGTGGGGAATCTGGGAGTGTGATAGTCTTCCAGACATCCACATCTGCGCCAGGTGCGACGAGATGGGGCTCCTAAGGGGCCGTATTAGGAACCTGGAGCGGCAGATTGATGACCTCCGTCTGGTCAGGGAGAGTGAGGAGGTTATAGAGAGGAGTTACAGAGAGGTGGTCACTCCAAGACCAAGGGAGGTAGACAAGTGGGTCACGGTTAGGGGGGGCAAGGAGCAGAGGCAGGGACTAGAGAGTACCCCGGTGGCTGTACCCCTTGGAAATAAGTACTCCTGTTTAAGTACTGTTGGGGGGGACAGCCTACCTGGGGGTAGCGACGGTGCCCGGGCCTCTGGCACGGAGTCCGGCCCTGTTGCTCAGAAGGGTAGGGAAAGGAAGAGGAGAGCGATAGTAATAGGGGACTCTATAGTGAGGGGGTCAGATAGGCGATTCTGTGGACGCAGTCGGGAGACCCGGATGGTGGTTTGCCTCCCTGGTGCCGGTGTCCGGGATGTGTCTGAGCGTGTCCAGGATATCCTGAAAGGGGAGGGAGAGGAGCCAGAGGTTGTGGTACATATAGGTACCAACAATATAGGTAGGATAAGGGAAGAGGTCCTGAAAGGAGAATTTAGGGGGCTAGGAAGAGAGTTAAAAAAAAGGACTTCCAAAGCAATAATCTCAGGCTTACTGCCTGTGCCACGCGATAGTGAGAATAGGAATGGAGTGAGGTGGAGGATAAATACGTGGCTGAGGAACTGGTGCAGGGAGCAGGGATTCAAGTTTCTGGATCATTGGGACCTCTTCTGGGGGAAGTATGACCTGTACAAAAAGGACGGGTTGCATCTGAACCTGAGAGGAACCAATATCCTGGCGGGGAGATTTGCTAAGGTAATTGCGGAGACTTTAAACTAGTACGGTTGGGGGGAGGGACTCAAACACAGATAGCTAATAGGCAGTGTGTGAGGCAGGAGGCAGAAAAGGGAAACACTCAGACCCAATATGTAGGAGAGAAAGAAGTGAAAAGAAATAAACTGAGAATAAGAAATGATGGGTCCCTTAAATGTGTATATTTTAATGCTAGGAGCATTGCAAGAAAGGTGGATGAGCTTAGAGCCTGGATTGATATCTGGAAGTATGATGTTGTGGCGATCAGTGAAACATGGTTGCAGGAGGGTTGCGATTGGCAATTAAATATTCCAGGGTTTCATTGTTTCAGATGTGATAGAATCGGAGGGGCAAGAGGTGGGGGTGTTGCATTGCTTGTCAGGGAGGATATCACAGCAGTGCTTTGGCAGGACAGACTAGAAGGCTCGATTAGGGAGGCTGTTTGGGTGGAACTCAGAAATGAGAAAGGTTTAGCAACACTTATAGGGGTGTATTATAGACCGCCAAATAGGGAACGAGAATTGGAAGAGCAAATATGTAAGGAGATAGCAGATATTAGTAGTAAGCACAGAGTAGTGATTGTGGGTGATTTCAATTTTCCATACATAGACTGGGAATCACATTCTGTTAAAGGACTGGATGGTTTGGAGTTTGTAAAATGTGTGCAGGATAGTTTTTTGCAGCAATACGTAGAGGTACCTACCAGAGAAGGGGCAGTGTTGGACCTCCTGTTGGGAAATGAGACGGGTCAGGTGACGGAGATATGTGTTGAGGAGCACTTTGGGTCTAGTGATCACAATGCCATTAGTTTCAATATAATGATGGAGAAGGTCAAATCTGGACCAAGGGTTGAGATTTTGGATTGGAGAAAGGCTAATTTTGAGGAGATGAGAAAGGATTTAAAAGGAATGAAATTGAACTTTTTGTTTTATGAAAAGATATAATAGAGAAATGGAGGATATTTAAAGGTGAAATTTTGAGAGTACAGAGTCTTTATGTCCCTGTTCGGTGGAAAGGAAAGAATAATAATTTGAAAGAGCCGTGGTTTTCCAGGGAAATTGGACACTTGGTTCGGAAAAAGAGGGAGATATACAATAAATATAAGCGGCAGGGAGTAAATGAGGTTCTTGAGGAATAGAAGGAAATTAGAAAAGCGAAAAAAAGATATGAGGCTGCTTTGGCAAGTAATGTAAAAGTAAACCCCAAGGGGTTCTACAGATATGTCAATAGCAAAAGGATAGCGAGGGATAAAATTGGTCCATTAGAGAGTCAGAGTGGACAGCTATGTGCTGAGCCGGAAGAAATGGGGGAGATATTAAACAATTTCTTTTCTTCGGTATTCACCGAGGAGAAGGATATTGAATTATGTGAGGTAAGCGAAACAAGTAGAGTAGTGATGGAAATTATGAGGATTAAAGAAGAGGAGGTACGGACACTTTTGAAAAATATAAAAGTGGATAAGTCTCCAGGTCCTGATAGGACATTCCCTAGGACATTGAGGGAAGTTAGTGCAGAAATAGCAGGGGCTATGACGGAAATATTTCAAACATCATTAGAAACGGGGATGGTGCCGGAAGATTGGCGCATTGCGCATGTTGTGCCTTTGTTTAAAAAAGGTTCTAAAAGTAAACCTAGCAATTATAGACCTGTTAGTTTGACGTCTGTGGTGGGAAAATTAATGGAAAAGATACTTAGGGACAATATATATAATTATTTGGATAAACAAGGCCTGATTAGAAACAGTCAACATGGATTTGTGCCTGGAAGGTCATGTTTGACTAATCTTCTTGAATTTTTTGAAGAGGTTACCAGGGAAATTGATAAGGGCAAGGCTGTGGATGTTGTCTATATGGACTTCATTAAGGCATTTGACAAGGTTCCACATGGAAGGTTGATTAAGAAGGTTAAATCGTTGGGTATTAATAGTGAGGTTGCAAGATGGATTCAACAATGACTGAATGGGAGATACCAGAGGGTAATGGTTGACAATTGTATGTCAGGTTGGAGGCCAGTGTCTAGTGGAGTACCCCAAGGATCTGTGTTGGGTCCACTGTTGTTTGTCATTTACATTAATGATCTGGATGATGGTGTGGCAAATTGGATTAGTAAATATGCAGATGATACTAAGATAGGTGGTGTAGTTAATAATGAAGTAGAGTTTCAAAGTCTACAGAGAGACTTGGGCCTTTTGGAAGGGTGGGCTGAAAGATGGCAGATGGAGTTTAATGCTGATAAGTGTGAGGTGCTGCATTTTGGTAGGACAAATCAAAATAGGACGTACAGGGTAAATGGTAGGGAATTGAGGAATGCAGTGGAACAGAGGGATCTGGGAATAACTGTGCATTGTTCCCTGAAGGTGGAATCTCATGTGGATAGGGTGGTGACGAAGGCGTTCGGTATGCTTGCCTTTATAAATCAGAGCATCGAATATAGAAGTTGGGATGTAATGTTAAAATTGTACAGGGCGTTGGTGAGGCCGAATCTGGAGTATGGTGTGCAGTTTTGGTCGCCAAATTATAGGAAGGATGTCGACAAAATGGAGAGGGTACAGAGGAGATTTAGTAGAATGTTGCCTGGGTTTCAGCACTTAAGCTACAGAGAGAGGTTGAATAGATTGGGTCTTTATTCTTTGGAGCGTAGAAGGTTGAGGGGGGACTTGATAGAGGTTTTTAAAATTTTAAGAGGGACGGACAGAGTTGACGTGGGTAGGCTTTTCCCTTTGAGAGTGGGGAAGATTCCAACAAGGGAACATAGCTTCAGAATTGAGGGACAAAAGTTTAGGGGTAACATGAGGGGTAACTTCTTTACTCAGAGGGTGGTGGCTGTATGGAATGGGCTTCCGGTGGAAGTGGTGGAGGCAGGCTCGATTTTATTATTTAAGAGTAAATTGGATAGGTATATGGATAAGAGGGGATTAGAGGGTTATGGTCTGAGAGCAGGTAGATGAGACTAGGTCAGAGAGAGTGGTCGGCGTGGACTGGTAGGGCCGAACGGGCCTGTTTCTGTGCTGTAGTTGTTATATGGTTATATATAACATTTATTTTTTAATCACCATTTACATTTGTGTTGATTTTCTTTTAGTTGCTGATGTGCGGCCTTGGAGATGTGGATGTCAATGACTGGAGGCAGCACACAGTCTACAAGAACAACTATTGTACAAACCACCCAGTTATTCAGTGGTATTGGAAGGTAATGCAAAAATAATCCACATACTAAGAGCAGCTAAAAATATTCCTTGCTAAAGCCTTAATGTTTCTGTAATAGAAAATACACATCCTTAAAATTACTCTTCAATCAGGGCATTGAAATAGAAGCAGGCATAATCATTTGCCCTTCTGCCTGCTGTACCTTTCAAGGCTGATCTTTTATTTCAATGTCACTTCCCTTTACTCAACCGTATCCTTGTTTCCATTGATGTCCTTTTCTTGCACCGTTTTTACTGTTTTTAAAAGTAGATTTTTAAAAGTAAACTGATGTATTAAAATTCGAGTTTAGAAGGTTCTCACTAAGAAGGATCCCGACCCGAAATGTCACCCATGGTTTTTCTCCAGAGATGCTGCCTGGCCCGACTGAGTTACTCCAGCACTTTGTGTCGATCTTCAATATAAATGACTCATGGGCTTCTCAGATCCTGAGAAGTGATTTCTTCTGCCTTGGGAGTCTCGTACTAATGCTTCATGCACTTGGAACTGGGCGTGATGAAAAAACTGAGATGACAAATATCATGTTTATTTAGCAACCAGACTTGGCCATATCTGACTCACAATCCATCACATGCTTTAATGGCTAGTGCTTTGAACAACTTTGATCCGTGTCATGATGTCCAGAAAGAGTTTTGAATTTTCTGGGTCAGGAAAGCAGCAGGTTAACATGACCTCAACTAAGTAGGGCTTCCAAATGTCCCAGGTCCAATCAGTTCAACAGATGTAATTGCCAGGTTACACATGATCGTGAAGCTATAACATTGACGGACTTCTTAAAACTCTTCTAAATCCGATTGGATTTTGCAACATTTTGCATTGTTGAATCATTTTTATAATGCTAAAGATGGATAATTTGGGTCAGTGTTGGTGAGGTTTTATTTAAAGTGCTGGTTTGTTTAGTCTTTAAATTGGGACAGAATGAAAGTGTTTTGGTTGGTCACTGGTAACAAATAGTAGTACACATACCATTCCCAGAAATATGAAACAACATTTCTCACAGATATAGAAACATCGAAACATAGAAAATAGGTTGCAGGAGTAGGCCATTCGGCCCTTCTAGCCTGCACCACCATTCAATATGATCATGGCTGATCATCCAGCTCAGTAACCTGTACCTGCCTTCTCTCCATACCCCCTGATCCCTTTAGCCACAAGGGCCACATCTAACTCCCTCTTAAATATAGCCAATGAACTGGCCTCAACTATCTTCTGTGGCAAAGAATTCCACAGACTCACCACTCTCTGTGTGAAGAAATGTTTTCTCATCTCGGTCCTAAAAGACTTCCCCCTTATCCTTAAGCTGTGACCCCTAGTTCTGGACTTCCCCAACATCGGGAACAATCTTCCCGACTCTCCAACCCCTTAAGAATTTTATATGTTTCTATAAGATCCCTCCTCAGTCTTCTAAATTCCAGCGAATGTCAGCCTAGTCTATCCAGTCTTTTTCATATGAAAGTCCTGCCATCCCAGGGATCAATCTGGTGAACCTTCTCTGTACTCCCTCTAAGGTTAGAATGTCTTTCCTCAGATTAGGAGACTGAAACTGTACACAATACTGTACACAATTTTTCAGTAACTGCTATGTTTAGTCCACATACCAATAACTTGCAAGAGACATCGGGTTATAGGTCTTTACTTTAAAATGATGGAATCATTCTTCAATTAACTGTAAAGAACAGAAAGTAATGTACAGTGAACAGGTTAGTCTGCACCCATGCAGAACTTGTTAATTTCATTAACCTTACCTCTAACTTCAATCCTGCCCTCAAATTCACTTGGGCTATCTCTGGCTTGTTTCTCCCCTTTCTTGACTTCTCTGCCTACATCACAGGGGCAGTCTATTGACTGATGTCCACCACAAACCCGTCGACTTTCACAATTATTATACACTTCTTCCCATATGTTTTGCAAATAATCCAATTTCAATCTCAATTTTTCCATCTCTTCTGTCTGAGATGTCCTCTTTCTTTAGTTAACTTGGTTAACTAAGTTAGATAGAGCTCTTAATGATAACAGAGTCAAAGGTTATGGGGAGAAGGCAGGAACGGGGTACTGATTGTGGATGATCAGCCATGATCACGGTGAATGGCGGTGCTGGCTCGAAGGGCCGAATGGCCTACTCCTGCACCTATTGTCTACTGTGGTGTCTCCCCCATCAGTGGATCCATCATAGATGGATTCCCCACCCATGTCTCCTTTGTGTCCTGCAGTTCTGATATCATTCCCCCTCCTCCAAGGCAGAACAAGGATGGAGGACATAAATGCAGATGGTGGTTTGCAAATGCCGGTTTACAGATACCCTGGTTCTTGCCCTTCATCCCACCAGCCTCTGTATCCAACACATAATTTCCGACATTTCTGCCACCTTCAATGTGATCTTACTACCAGTCACACCTTCCCATCCCAACCTTTCTGCTTTCCACAGAGACCGGTTCCTCTACAACTCCTTGCTTCATTCATCCCCCCCACCACCCCCAAAACCATCCCCTCCCCAGGTAGTTTCCCTTGCAAAAGATGTAACAGTGTCCCTGTACCTCCTCCCTCACTACCATCTAGGGATCCCAGCAGTTCTTCCAGATGCACCTGTACTAATCTCATCCATTGCATTCGGTGTTCCCGATGTGGCCTCCAATGATGTGGCATCGTTTAGACCAAGTGTAGACTTGGCGACTATTTTGCAGAACACTTGCGCTCAGTGCGCCAAGGCTTGCTGGATCTCCTGGTTGCTCACCATTGTAACTCCACTTCCCATTCCCTTACTGACCTTTCAATCTTGGGCCTCCTCCATTGACAGAGTGAGGCTTCAGGCAAACTGGAGAGACAGCACCTCATATTTCATTTCGGTAACTAAATTCTCCAATTTTAGGTAACTAACCAACAAACAACCCCTCCTGCTTTTCTCACTAACCACCCCCCTTTTTCCCCCTCTCTTACTTGTGCCCACCCAGACATGCACCTATTTCTCCCTTTTCCCCCTCCCCTGTCCCCTTCCAACAACATTCCTTCCTCTAGCTTCACATTTCACACCTCTTCCATCCTTGGTTTTTAAAATCTCTCAATAAATAATATAAGGGAGTGAATAGACTAGCCAATTATTTCCTTCCAGTTTAGGAAATCTTTCCATCAAGTTTGTAAAAGAAAACTTCATTGAGTAGGTGCTGGGAAGGTGTTTCCCTGGGTTTGGGATACAAAACTAGAGAATAAAGGGACACAAGAAACTTCAGATGCAGGAATCCTGAACAAAGGATTCGTTTGAGACCTGTATTGTGGCAGATGCATCTGTATCTATTGGCAGCACTCGGTTAAAAACAACTGATTGTGATTAGATATGTCTTGTGTTTACGTTACACTTGATCACTGGTTTGTTTGTCAGGCCTTGCCACATGCTACTGACTTGATAGCTCAGTCTGGCATTGCATCTTGTTTTCCCCACATCCTTACCAAAAGTCAGAACTGAATGGAAGATCACCTACCTTCTGGCCTATCTAACTTTTGCAATGCACAAATATTCAAAGAATGTCTTGGCTCTGCAGAGTCGGCTCTTTCCCAAATGCTTTGGTTGCAATTAATTCAGATCCTTCAGTGACATGAAATTCCTTCCCTCACAGAATCATGGAAAGATGAAATGCCCTATCCCCAGTTGTGCCTTTTTGCTGTTTTTCTAAAAGAGCTTTTGAGTCTTTCCCTGTAGATTTAACAATATTTAGCCAGTCTCCTTCTGATTGTGCAGGTAGGAACTGCAGATGCTGGTATATGCCGCAGAAAGACACAAAGTGCTGGAGTAACTCAGTGGGTCAGGCAGCATCTCTGGAGAAAAAGGTTGGGTGACGTTCTTTAGACTCGAAGAAGGGTCCCGATCTGAATTGTCACCCATCCTTTTTCTCCAGAGATGCTGCCTGACCCGCTGAGTTACTCCAGCACTTTTTGTCATCCTTCTGAATATTGTTACCATGTCTACTTTCACAATCTCGTCCTGCCATTGGTTCTTTTGCAAACTACCTAATGGACAAGGTTCCTTATGAGGGATCCGTTAATATAATGAAGACACTTTAGAAGCAGGAGGTGCAGCCTATCCTTTACACCGTACACTGCATTCTTCACTGCCATTCATTTCCTGCTGGTAAGATACTCCCCTTGGAACCAATGCATTTAGTCTTCAGGCATTGGCACAGTGTGCACCCCTGTTCACCAACGAGACAGCTGCCGTCTCAATCGTTTTTCCTGCAGTTTGTAATTTTGCAACTGCTTTCAGGTATCAATTGACAAGTGTTTGTAGTGGAGAAGATGAATGTCCTAATGCCAGCCCCCCCCCCCCCCCCCCCCCCTGCAGCTGTGGTCTTAAAGCCAGGTGACAGTTAAGCAATTGCAGATAAATACATATAATCTCTTTTTTTGTTCTAAATATTGAAGTTGTTACAACCAGAAGGATATGGGTCAAACACGGACAAGTGTGGAAGGGGCAGACATAATATGTAGGGAGGAACTGCAGTTGCTGGTTTAAACTGAAGGACGACACAAAAAGCTGGAGTAACTCAACGGGTCAGGCCGCATCTCTGGAGAAATTGAATAGGTGATGTTTCGGGTCGAGACCCGTCTTCGGACCCATGGGGCATCTTGGTCGGCAAGGGCCAACTGGGCCAAAGGGCCTGTTTCCATGCTACATCACTCTCTAACCTTGTAGGAATTTAAAAAATCAGTCAGGACAAATCTTGACTTATCACTTACAGAAAAAACATTTTCAGGACAGTTTTATAAATTGTGCTTTCTCCTTTGATAATGACTCACCACTAAGTCTCTGATGTGTCCTTTCAGGCGGTGCTGCTGATGGATGCTGAGAAACGTATTCGTCTTTTGCAGTTTGTTACTGGAACCTCAAGAGTGCCAATGAATGGGTTTGCTGAACTATATGGTGTGTCCCTATTACTTGTGTGCAAGCTTAACCGTCAAGTTTAAACAAAAGGCTTCATTTAGCATTAAACATTATTTAAGTAGGAAGTTTTATTGAAAAGTTGGCGAAGTTTCCGCATGAAATCTTAACAACGCAGCCTTTCTGAGCGAAAAAATATTCAGAACTATTTAGGAAAATATTTCTTGGATAACCGATGGAGATTGTAAAACCAGCATTTAAATATTTTCCCTTGTGAGTTTCCCTTACGGATTGCTGCTCCTGCCTATGATCGCTATTGTTGCAAAAGATGCAGAGATCTGGGCCTGAAATCCTATTACTCAGCAAATAAACATATACTGTCTTGAGATATTTGTGCATTCTGTTTTGATATTGTAGAAGCTCATTTTTAATAAAGCATCTCAAAGCCTCACACTCTACTCTTTCGATATTTTACACAGGTTCCAATGGTCCTCAGCTATTTACCATAGAACAGTGGGGAACTCCAGAGAAGCTGCCAAGAGCACACACCTGGTAAGGATACTGCGTGCTTAAACTCTGAGCACTGGAGGACTGGAGATAAGCTAATGTTTAGGAAAGAACTGCAGATGCTGGTCTAAATTGAAGATAGACACAAAATGCTCGAGTAACAGCGGGGACAGGCAGCATCTCTGGGGAGAAGGAATGGGTGACGTTTCAGTTGCCGTTTCTGTGTCAGCCACTTCATGTTATGCACACCCGTCCACTGCAGCTCAGAGGTACAGAATGGGCTAAAAATCAGGTTGCAACTCCCAGCTCCTCCACTGGATTCAGCTCCTTAAAGTAATAAGGTTATAAGTGATAGGAGCAGAATTAGGCCATTTGGCCCATCAAGTCTACTCCGCCATTTAATCATGGCTGATCTATCGCTCCCTCCTAACGCCAATCTCTTGGCCTTTACACCACTTTCACTAAGTCACTATGCTTTATCACATTACCCCCCCACCTCCCTCCACCCCAAGCTCCTTCTACACCACCCTTCTCCATTGAACTCTAATGTTCGAGTCTCATCCCCTTCCCTGTTATCGCCACTTCCGAAACTATTCTAATTCACGAGCCTTATGCAAAGTGCATCACAGATGAAAAACAAGATGCTGCACTCTGAGATGCCTGTTCACATGATGTCGGACTGGAGCAGATGTAGCAATGCAAGGACATAGCTGGGACTACCAACCCAGTCATATCCAAATCTTATTGCCCCACAGTATTAAGCAACAATAAATTGAAGTTTGTCATTTGTTTCACATGAACCTTGAGTATACCATTGGTTAGTTTAGTTTACTATTATTGTCACATGTACTGAGGTACAGTGAAAAGCTTTTGTTGCATGCTACCCAGTCAAAGAAAAAAATGAGACATGATTACAATCAAGCCGTTCACATTGCACAGATAATGGAGAAAGGGTGCAACATTTGGTGCAAAATAAAGTCTGACATAAAGACCAAGGCCTCCAATGAGGTCAGGACCGCACTCTAGCTGGTGAGAGGATGGTTCAGTTGCCTGATAACAGCTGGGAAGAAACTGTCCCTCATTCGGAAGGAATGCGTTTTCAAACTTCTGGATGTTTTACCTGATGGAATTGGGGAGAAGAGGGAGTGACCGCGATGAGACTGGTCTTAATTATGCTGATGGCCTTGCCGTGGCAGTGTGAAGTGTACATTGAATCAATGGAAGGGAGTTTGGTTTGGTGATAGTCTGGGCTGCGTCCACAGCTCTCTGAAATTTCTTGCGGTCTTGGATGGAGCTGTTCCAAAACCATATCATATCATATCATATATCATATCATATCATATATCTACAGCCGGAAACAGGCCTTTTCGGCCCTCCAAGTCCGTGCCGCCCAGTGATCCCCGTACATTAACACTATCCTACACCCACTAGGGACAATTTTTACATTTACCCAGCCAATTAACCTACATACCTGTACGTCTTTGGAGTGTGGGAGGAAACCGAAGATCTCGGAGAAAACCCACGCAGGTCACGGGGAGAACGTACAAACTCCTTACAGTGCAGCACCCGTAGTCAGGATCGAACCTGTGTCTCCGGCGCTGCATTCGCTGTAAAGCAGCAACTCTACCGCTGCGCTACCATGCTGTGCATCCCAATAAAATGCTTTTTATGGCGCATCTGTAGAGGTTGAAGGTCATTGGGAACATGCCAAACTTCCTAAGCCTTCTCAGGAAGTAGAGGTGTTGGTGTTTTTTTGGCCATAGCTTTGATGTGGCTGGTCCAGGACAAATGCTGGTGGTATTTATTCCTCAGAACGGAGCTTTCAACCATCTCTACTTTGGCACCATCAATGTTTTCTGTGGTGTGTGTACTGCTTCGCTTCCTGAAGTTAATCAGAATCTCCTTTGTCTTGCTGACATTGAGGGAGTGGTTGTTGTCTTGGTTATGAGGTTCTCAATCTCCTTCCTATGCTCCCTTTGATCATTATTTGATATCCGGCCCACTACGGTGGTGTTGTCTGCGAACCTGCAAATTGATTGGATTAGTATTTGGCTGCACAGTCATGAGTAGATAAGGAGCATTGAGGATGATTTGTCACCTATCCTCACTGAATGCGGTCTGTTGGTCAGGAAGTCGAGGATCCAATTGCAGAGTGGTGTGCTGACTCCGTTCCCTATGTTTGGAGATGAGCTTGGTTGGGTAATGGTATTGAAAGCAGAGCTGTAGTCTATGAAAAGGAGTCCGACATAGGTGGCCTTCTTTTAAGGTGTTGGATCAGCCATGGAACTGTTGTTGCGGTACACCTGAGTCCAATGTTGGCTTCAGCTGTTAAATAACAGTAGTGGAGGACTTTGACATAAGGTCATAAGTGATAGGAGCAGAATTAGGCCATTCGGCCCATTAAATCTACTCCGCCATTCAATCATGGCTGATGTATCTCTCCCTCCTAACCCCATTCTCCTGCCTTCTCCCCACACCCGTACTAATCAACAATTTATCTATCTCTGCTTTAAAAATATCCATTGACTTGGCGTCCACAATGAATTCTATAGATTCACCACCCTCTGACTAAAGAAATTTCTCTTCATCTCCATCCAAAAGGAACATCCTTTAATTCTGAGGCTATCACCTCTGGTCCTAGACTCTCCCACTAGTGGAAACATTATTTCCACATTCACTCTATGCAAGCCTTTCACTATTCGGTAAGTTTCAATGAGGTCCCTCCTCATAGTTCTAAGCTCCAGCTATTCGGTAAATCAACGATAAAATGGGTTAACATGAGAGAAAAGCATCCTGTCGAAAGGCATCTCCAATTATAGCAAGGAATTAATTGGGAAAAGCAGGTTCACATTGCAGAGAATTGTGATGCTAATTGTTTTCGAAGAAATTCTTTGAAATGACTAAAACTGATAAAGCAATCACAGTTAAAGTGCAGGAGGTTGTGGGAACTTTGGCAAAGATCTTTGTGTCTTCTCTGGCCACAGACGAGTCGCTCATGTTGTTCTTTTGATTAAGGAGGGAAAATGGAAGAATCAAGGGAATTATAGAGAATATAGAATTACGAGAGCCTCAAATCACTTGGAGAGGATTCTTCAGTTTAGAATCTACTCCCATTTGGAAGAGAATGGGTTAATGACCCTTAATAGCATGATGTACAGAGTACATAACTCCCTGAAAGTGACAACACAAGTAGATAGAGCGATAAAGAAGGCAGATGGTATGCTTGCATTCATTGGACGGGGCATTGAATGTTGAGTTAGGAAGTCATGATGCAGCTTTATAGGTCTTCGTTTAGGCCGCATTTGCCATTTTGAATGCAGTCCTGGTTGCCCGGGTGCAGGAATGATGTGGATGCTTTGGAAAGGTGCAGAGGTTTACCAGAATGATGCCTGGATTAGAGGGTATTAGCTCCAGGGAGAGATTGGAAAGACTTGTTTTCTCTGGAATACTGAAAGTTGTAGGGAGACCTGATAGAAGTATATAAAATTATTAGTGGCTCAGATAGGGTAGATAGTCAGAACCCAGGATGAAAATATCAAATACTAGATGCCATAGCAATATGGTGGAAAAAGGCAAAGCTTGCTTGTGTGGAGCAGGTTTTTTTACACAGGGGGTAGTGGGTGCCTGGAACACATTGCTGGGGGTGGTGGGTGAGACAGATATGAAAGTGGTATTTAAGAGATTTTTGGATAAGCACATGGAAATGGAGTTATGGATTACATGCAAGCAGATAAGGATTGGTCTTGACGTCATGTTCAGCCTCAACATTGTTGGCCAAAGGGCCTGTTCCTGTGCTGTACTATTCTATGTTAATTTTAGAAAAGACAAGATGTTCATACCAGTGATGTTCATATCTTTTCCACAAGGGGCTTGCATTTCCTGTATCATGTTGAAGATGGTATAGGTTTAGTAGGTATCTTTTCCAAAGTAAACGCTTTTGAATTTGTTGGGTATATAACCCACTGTTGCACTACGTAGGCTTTCCCCTTTTGCTCTACGTATTGTACTTGAATTCGACTTGCTTGTATTATGTATAGCATTATCTGATCGGATTGTATAGCATACAAAAAGAAGTTTTTCACTATAGCTCGGTACATGTGATAATAGTAATCCTGATCACTAGGTGAATTTGGTCCGCACATTCAAGACCTTTAAACCACAGTCACAATCCATTGGCATTTGAGAGTAAATGCTGATAGTTTCATACAAAATACAATACAATACAATACAATACAATATAATACAATATATCTTTACAGGGGTACAACGAGATTGGGAAAGCGATTTCCATACGACGCAATAAATGAATTAGCTAAACAGTATAACTTTATACAACCCAGTGAAACAAAATTAGAAACAGTTTTAAAACAGTATAAACTTCAAGTAGGTCTGTGCCAGTTCACTGTGCGATGTGACCATCCGGCTCAGCACGACCGGTTCACAGCAGCTATGGCCCTGGGGATGAAGCTGTTCCTGAGTCTGGAGGTGCGGGCGTAGAAGGCCTTGTAGCGTCTGCCCGATGGTAGAATTTCGAACAGACTATTGCACGGGTGTGAGGAGGGGTGTGAGGGTGTGAAATTGCCAGCGTATTCCAGTACATTGGTGCACATGGAGTTCTGGAAAATGTGCAGTTTTTTTTAATGACGGCCACATGTCAATGTTTCAGTAATGTGGGTATTGACTTGTAGATATTTAAAGATCTGTTTATTTCCTATTTTACAGCTTTAACCGCCTTGATTTACCACCTTATGAATCCTTTGAAGATTTACGAGAAAAGCTTCTTCTGGCAGTAGAAAATGCTGAAGGATTTGAAGGAGTCGATTAAATGACTGCAGTTGTGGTCAACATGATGCTGCTCATTTTTCCTTTTTTAAAGATTTAGGAACTTTTCCAGTGATATCAATTTAATTGCACAGGACATTGGTACACGGAACAAATTCTTCTATGCTAATTCCTATTTCAAGTTTCTGGAAGACTGGAAAATTCAAAACTGACTTTCCAGACAATTGTAATAAAAGAAGAAAAGTGGATGATGTGTGGATAAAAAGTGCATTTCAATAGGACTCAACTATGTATTAAAAAAAAAAGTTCTAAACATTTTACCAACTTTGTAATGAAAGTGACTGCAAATTCTCACTTTCACAGGTATAGTATTATCACTTTGTTTACTGAATGGACTGCATAATAACCAGTTATTTAGAAATCCTTGTAACATAACCTCTCCAGTTAAAAGGCGCGATTTGTAAAATGGGTTAAAGGTTGGAATTGTGTTCACACACACACACAGCAGTGCATTAACATTTTCTTGTGAAACATTTGTGCCTCCTTTCCCCACCAGTCATGATTAAAAGCATGTCAAAAGCATTTTTAAATTATTGATGATGTCGTTTTACACTTGCCTGAAATGTGAAAAGCTAGATCTATATTTTTATTTAACAATTGTTGTCAATGTCCCTATAATGGGTCTCGGAAACAAATTATAGCAAACATGGTTATGCCCCAATAGCTGAGTAACAACATGGTTATCCATTTAGTATGTATTTAAATACCACCATCATTGAGAGGATGACCAAATAACAGTGCTCAAGGTGTTTTCTATAAAATGTTACCCAAATTTCCTCTCTTTTTAGAACCAGGTGACTTAACTATTATATAGCAAATGATTACAATGTGCCTGTAGCATGTCTGTTTCACCCCTCAGTGTGCTGGTGGGTCCAGGAGTAATTGCTAACTGGACCTTAAATCATTGTAACAGGTTAGAACATGCCATGCATGATAAAGCTGGCCAATATCATGAATATTGATTGTACTGCTGACTAAATCCAGAAAATAACTCCATAACATGTGAAACTACTTATTGCCTTTAACTGCTTCTGTTTTGTTTTACAAACTCAACTGATTTTTAGTATTAATTTAACTTTTCCATCCTATTTTTAATCTCCTGTTAGAAATTCCAGCCTAAGCAATGTGTTCATTGTTTTCTTTTGCCTCCCTCCTCCATCCATTCAGGCTCTGGAGTAACTTTTTTTAAATTTAAAAGTGCTACTTATTTGTCTTACAATAGTCCTTTGAACCTGGTTGTAATCAATGCAAGATTACTGTGACGAGATGAATGGCAGAAAAATGCAACAAACCAGGAAGGAATTCCAACAAACGAGCACAAACTGTGACAGCCCACCCTCCCTTAACATTTACAGAATGAAAGTAAACCACTACTAATCAAAATTTGAATGATGAATATGTTTGTCTTATTATTGCTAGAGCTTATGCTGATTTTTAAGAAAATGCATTTTGTTGCAAAACCAAGAAATCTAGGGGCACTTTATAAATCCCATAAAGGCCATGGCTGTTTAATTGTTGTTAAGGGTGTACATTTTTAATACTGAGTATGCTTATCCAGTGCAATATCTATCTACATTTTTCTACTGATGATGCCACAACAAATCCAACATGGAGCCAAGCAGAGTAATTGTTTGTCTTTCTTCCTTCATTTATCCTCAACGTGTCTTTTCCCTTAAAAAGCATTGTACACAATTTCAAAACTCACCTCGAATATGTAAAGTCTCTCCTGAAATCCTTCTAACCCTAGTTAATTCCCAAAAAGTAAACTTTCCTTATGAATGTCGCAAGTTTTGTAATTTGTTTTTTATGCATATGCATTGATATGAAAAGTATTTATCTAATTTAGGTTAGCGATTAAGTGTAACAAAACCTTTGCTCCAGAATATGTTTGCAGAAACTGTCAGATTTTTGCTGAGGCCTTTTAGAATGAAAAGATTAAAGATGGGTTGACCGTAAATATTGCCGTTTGTTCTGACATTTTCTTTTCTTTTACCCGCTGTTTATTTCTTCACAGTGAGAAAATTGTTGTCCATCATCAACTTAATGTATATGAAAACTCACCATTCTGTTAATAATTCCATGACCATCATGACTCGGTCTGCTCTATAGTTAACCAATAAATATCAAATACTGTATAAGTTTTCCATATTATGTGACTATTTATCAGTTAAAAAAAATGTTACTCAGTGGCATAATTGTAAATGTGCTCCCATGAGAGTCAAAACTGTAAGTGTAAGCTTCATTGGGTGATAACATGCTTCAGTTTTCAGTTCAGTAACAATATTACTGAAAACCTTCCTCAGATTCATTCAGATTAATTTATGCCACTTCTTTAAATTGTTAACATAGAAGCATAGAAAATAGTTGCAGGAGGAGGCCATTTGGCCCTTCGAGCCTGCACCGCCATTCATTGTGATCATGGCTCATTGTCCACAATCAGTAACCTGTGCCTGCCTTCTCCCCATATCCCTTGATTCATTTAGCCCCGAGAGCTCTACCTAACTCTCTTTAAATTCATCTAGTGAATTGGCCTCCACTGCCTATGTGGCAGAGAATTCCACTAATTCACAACTCTCTGGGTGAAAAAGTTTCTTCTCACCTCAGTTTTAAATGGCCTCCCCTTTATTCTTAGACTGTGGCCCCTGGGTCTGGACTCGCCCAACATTGAGAACATTTTTCCTGCATCTAGTTTGTCTCGTCCTTTTATAATTTTACACGTTTCTATAAGATCCCCTCTCATCCTTCTAAATTCCAGTGAACACAAGTCCAGTCTTTCCAATCTTTCCTCATATGACAGTCCCGCCATCCCGGGGATTAACCCCGTGAACCTACACTGCACAGCTTCAATAGCAAGGATGTCCTTCCTCAAATCAGGAGACCAAAACTGCACACAATACTCCAGATATGGTCTCGCCAGGGCCCTATACAACTGCAAAAGGACCTCTTTGCTCCTATACTTAAATCCTCTCATAATGAAGGCCAACATGCCATCAGCTTTCTTCACTGCCTGCATTCAAGAGAGAGCTAGATAGAGCTCTTAAGGATAGCGGCGTCAGGGGGTATGGGGAGAGGGCAGGAATGGGGTACTGATTGAGAATGATCGGCCATGATCACATTGAATGGCGGTGCTGGCTCGAAGGGCCGAATGGCCTCCTCCTGCACCTATTGTCTATTGTACCTGCACGCTTACTTTCAGTGACTGATGTACAAGGACACCCAGGTCTCGTTGTACTTCCCTTTACCTAATCTGACACCATTGAGATAATAATATGCCACTTGTTTTTGCCGCCAAAGTGCATAACCTCACATTTATCTGCATTATACTGCATCTGCCATGCATCTGCCCACTCACTCTACCTGTCCAATTCACTCCGCAACCTCCTAACATCCTCTTCGCAGTTCACACTGCCACCCAGCTTTGTGTCATCAAGATGGATGGCAGTGTGAACTTGCTAGTGTTACTTCTAATTCCATCCAAATCATTAATATATATTGTAAATATATATATTGCGGCCCCAGCACCGAGCCTTGCGGCACTCCACTCGCCACTGCCTGCTATTCTGAAAAGGACCCGCCTGTTCCTATTCTTTTGCTTCCTGTCTGCCAACCAATTTTCTATCCATGTCAATACCCTACCCTCAATACCATGTGCTCTAATTTTGCTCACCAATCTCCTGTGTGGGACCTTATCAAAGGCTTTTTGAAAGTCTAGATACCCTATATCCACTGGCTCTCCTTCATCCATTTTACTTGTCACATCCTCAAAAAATTTCAGAAGATTAGTCAAGCAGGATTTCCCCTCATAAATCCATGCTGACTTGGACCAATCCTTTTACTGCTATCCAAATGCGCCATTATTACCTGTTTAATAATTGACTCCAGCATCTTCCCCACTACCGATGTCAGGCTAACTGGTCTGTAATCCCTGTTTTCTCTCTCACTCCTTTCTTGAAAAGTGGGATAACATTATCTACCCTCCAATCCACAGGAATTGATCCTGAATCTATTGAACATTGGAAAATGATCACCAAAGCGTCCACGATTTCCAGAACCACCTCCCTGAGTACCCTGGGATGCAGACCATCAGGCCCTGGGGATTTATCAGCCTTCAGTCCCATCAGTCTACCCAATACTATTTCTGGCCTAATGCAAATTTCTTTCAGTTCCTCGGTTTCCCTAGATCCTCTGTCTTCTCGTACATCTGGGAGATTGTTTGTGTCTTTCTTAGTGAAGATAGAACCGAAGTACCTGTTCAACTCTTCTGCAATTTCCTTGTTATCCATAATAATTTCACCCATTTCCGCCTTCAAGGGACCCACATTTGTCTTTACTAATCTTTTTCTCGTAACATACCGAAAGAAGCTTTTACTGTCCTTCTTTATATTGTTGGCCAGCTTCCCCTCATACTTCATCTTTTCAGCCCATATTGCCCTTTTTGTTACCTTTTGTTGTCCTTTGAAAGTTTCCCCGATCCTTTGGCTTCCCGCTACTCTTTACTATGTTATCCACCTTTACTTTTAGTTTTATTCTATCCCTAACTTCCCTTGTCAGCCATGGTTGCCCTTAGAATCTTTCTTCCTCTTTGAAATGAAATGATCCTGCATCTTTTGGATTATGCCCAGAAATTCCTGCCATTGCTGTTCCACAGTCATTCCTGCTAGATCCTTTTCCAGTTGACCGTGGCCAGCTCCTCTCTCATGCCTTCATAGTCCCCTTTGTTCAACTGCAACACTGACACTTCTGATTTAACCTTCTCCCTCTCAAATTGCAGATTAAAACTAATCATATTATGATCACTACCTCCAAGCCATTCCTTTACCTTGAGTCCTCCAAGCAGGTCCTTGAGTCCTCCAAGCAGGTCCTTGAGTCCTCCAAGCGGTTCCTTAACAATTAAATTATTACTTTTTTAATCTCAAGTTTAAGATCCTCGGGATATTCCAAAGTGCATTGCACTCCAACTGGGTGTGTGGATTAATATAAGGAAGGTACCACGGACAATAAGAAGATAAATGACCAATTTAGCTGCTTTTGTGATGTTGGTCAAGGGATAAATGTTGCTCGAGACACTCCTTGTTTTTTTTTAACATTATGCCAAGGAATGTTTTTATGTCTATGATAGGAAATTCAGAGTCTCATTTAAGGAATGCTAAATTGCAGGAATATCAAACCAAGTCCTTAAGCACAGTTTGAACCTACAACTTTGCAGCACACTTTGTAAGTGTAATACGTACTGTTCCATCACTGGTTCGAAATCCTGGAACTTTCTGCCCTGCAGCATTTTGAGAGTACATTCAACAGAAGGACAGCAGAGGTTCGAGAAAGTGAGCTGACTTCAGCGTACAAATACTGAAAATTCACAAAATATGGATTCCATTACTGCTAATGTTCAATTAACTGGACTTTATTCCAACGACCCTTTTATATTTAAAGAATGACAAATCACATGGCACTTCTTTCAAATTATTAAAGTTGATCATTGTGAAGCAAAAAACTTCAAAGCACAAAATTCTTCAAATACTTGCTTGGGCTATACCAGTTGGGATGTCCTGTTTTTCTCTTTACAGAGATGCTGCTCGATCGCCTTTTGTATTAAAGGAATGGAACATTTCCTTCCCTTGCAACAACAAAAGAGATTTTACTTTATACTGATGGAATATGGGTTTGTGTCAGCCTGATATAATTTTCATGTCTTTGTGTAAAAATAAGTTTTTGATTAGAAAAGGAACAGGCTGACTGGATTAAAAACAAATGTAGCAATTAAAACATATAACACCCAGAGATTACAAAAAGGAAATTTAATGTTCATCTGAAAAAGTAGAAAGGGTAATATCATAGAAAAGAAGGACATTCATTTCCAAAGATGTGCTGCATTGTAAACTGATGATTAGTACCAGAACAATTTAGGGCACAAATCAGGGGTGATCGCATGTTGGCGACCAGATGGAAGAGACAGTCGAGATTTCTCTGGAATGCTGGAGGTTGCAGGGAGACCTGATAGAAGTTTACAAAATTATGAGAAGCATAGATTGGGTAGACAGTCAGAACATTTTTCACAGGGTGGAAATGTCAAAGATTAGAGGGCATTGCATTTTGGCAAGATGGGAAAGTTTTTTTTACACAGAGGGTGGTGGGTGCCTGGAACATGCTGCCTGGAGTGGCAGTGGAGGTGGATATGATCATAGCATTTAAGAGACCTTTGGATAGACACGTGTATTTGCAACGGAGGAAGGGATATGGATTATGCGCATCTGGTCTCGGTATCATGTTTGGCACGGTCATTGTGGCCTGAATGGCCTATTCTGGTGCTATACTGTTCTATATTCTAATAAAGATTTGAAAATATTGGGAAGTGTAAAAGTGTTGTAAATTTAATGCAACATTAATGGTTCAATATTTTCATGATTTGTCCTCTATTTTGTTTTCTGTGTAAGATTTTACACCAAATTGTATGGGAGAGTTCCTGGTTTAGACTGTGTCTTGTTCAGGATTTTTCAGTTTGATTGAAGAGATGAATAACTGATGCATATCTATGCTGCACTGCAAAGTTCGGTTTAGGTTTTTTATTATCACGTGTACTGAGTTTCAGTGAAAAGATTTGTTTTGCATCCTATCCAATCTGATCAGATAATACTATACATAAATACAATCAAGTCAAACTCAAGAACAATCAGGTTTTTTGCAATAACTGAGTTGCGGCACAAAATTCCACTAAAACTCAATTGAGCAGCTGAAAGACAAACTAATACTATAAAATTTGGGCCAACATATTCATGTCATTTCCACTTTTTAATCAACAGCTTGAAAGGAAACCACTCAAAAAAGAGGTAAGGCAAAAATAAACTGATCTACAGAGAAGCTTGAAAACCTTGGGAAATGTCAACATCAAAGGATTCGTTCTTCAGCCAGTTGCCACATTCATCGTTAGAATTGGGTTTTGAGATGGATAGAATGGAGCTATCTGGGAATCTGCAGGAAATTGAGTTTGAGGTCGAGATTCAACTATCAATAGATGGAACTTATGGATCATTGAGGCCTAACTCTAGTGTTACTAAAATTAATCTTTTTTTTATAAAGTAATGATGTTGACTCAGTCATTTATTTGCAACCAACTTTTTTATTCCATTAAAAATGAATGAACTTCAGCTCAAATGCAGACTAATGCAATGTGCCTGCCTTGCAAGTTTCTAGTCTGAATGAGTTGTATAATTTCCCTCTGCTCCTGCACAATCACCCCACGCTCCACCCATGCCATGATGGCAGCATAAATAAGACAAATTACAGTGGAAGCTTTTTGGATAGACCATGCTATGAATTTTTGAATCCCATGCCAGGTTTTCTCTCGAGGACAAAATATTTCAACAATTTATTTTCGGCATAAGAATTCTGAACATCAGTACCTTAGAACTGATTACCCATTTTGTCCACCCAGTCTTTTAAATGAATGGTTTCCAGGTACTGTTTAAAAACAAAATGCACAGGCAATGCTCATCTTTTCAATTATATATGCTGGAGATTATTTGCAGACAGATCCTGAATTGCAGAAATGATGGATTTACTTGAATCTGAAAATGTTATTGAAAAATGTAGCTGATATTGATTCCATGACAGATGGTGTGTGAGTGAAATTGAACAGGTCGACATTTATATTGTGGGCTGACTTTCTAATTCTGAAATTTATGGATGGCATTCTCCGCATTTCCAATTTTCCTCATTGTGTTGTGCAATATCATTTAATGTATTGATATTGAAACCAATGGAATCAACACGTAGTGTTTGTAGAATATCTTTCTAATTAGGTATCGTTCTCTCTAAAGGTGTTTGAGTTCAGCATTACACAACTGTCACAGTTACACTATTGTTAGTTTAAAGAGAACTCTTTGTGTTTATTCATATCTTCCCTTTTATAGTTATGGAGTCACAGTGTATAGAGCACCGAAACAGGCCCTTCAACTCAACTTGTTTATACTGACTATGATGCCCCATCTGAGCTATTCCCACTTGCCCATGGTTGACCCATATCCCTCTAAACTTTTCCTATCCATGTGTGTCTCCAACTGTCTTCCAAATTTTGTTCTTGTACCAACCACAATTACTTCCTCTGGCAGCTCATTCTATATATCTACCACCTGTGATGACGATGCCTCCATCATCTTGAACCTATGTCCTCTAGTTCTTGATTCTCCAACCCTTGAAAAAAGACTGTGCATTCGAACTATCTATTCCCCTCATGATTCTATACACTTCTAGAAGAGGTGTAAAGAAGATCAACCCTCGACCTCCTGCGCTCCAAAGAATAAAGCCCAAGCCTGCCCAACTTCACCCTGAATGCAATATTTCAAGTGTGGCCTCACTAATGTCCTGTACAACAGTAACATAATGTCCCAACTTCTGCACTCCGTTTACCGATTGATGAAGGCCAGTGTGCCAGAAGCTTCTTCACCACACTACCCACTTTCTATAATACTACCCAGGGCCCTACCATTCACTCTGAAGATCCTACCCTGGTTTGAGTTCCCAAAATTCAATTCCTCACCATTATCTGAATTAAACTCCATTTGTCATTCCTCAGCCCACTCGCCGATCAACATAGAAACATAGAAAATAGGTGCAGGAGTAGGCCATTCGGCCCTTCGAGCCTGCACCGCCATTCAATATGATCATGGCTGATCATCCAGCTCAGTAGCCTGTACCTGCCTTCTCTCCATACCCCCTGATCCCTTTAGCAAAAAGGGCCACATCTAACTCCCTCTTAAATATAGCCAATGAACTGGCCTCAACTACCTTCCGTGGCATTGAATTCCACAGACTCACCACTCTCTGTGTGAAGAAATGTTTCCTCATCTCCGTCCTAAAAGACTTCCCCCTTATCCTTAAGCTGTGACCCCTGGTTCTGGACTCCCCCAACATTGGGAACAATCTTCCCGCATCTAGCCTCTCCAACCCCTTATGAATTTTATATGTTTCTATAAGATCCCCCCTCAGTCTTCTAAATTCCAGCGAGTACAAGCCCAGTCTATCCAGTCTTTCCTCATATGAAAGTCCCGCCATACCAGGGATCAATCTGGTGAACCTTCTCTGTACTCCCTCTAAGGCAAGAACGTCTTTCCTCAGGTTAGGAGACCAAAACTGCACACAATACTCCAGGTGCGGTCTCACCAAGGCCCTGTACAACTGCAGCAGAACCTCCCTGCTCCTAAACTCAAATCCTCTTGCTATGAATGCCAACATACCATTCGCTTTCTTCACTGCCTGCTGCACCTGCATGCTTGCTTTCAATGACTGGTGCACCATGACACCCAGGTCACGTTGCATCTCCCCTTCTCCCAATCGGTCACCATTCAGATAATACTCTGCTTTCCTGTTCTTGCCGCCAAAGTGGATAACCTCACATTTATCCACATTATATTGCATCTGCCATGCATTTGCCCACTCGCCTAATCTATCCAAGTCACTCTGCAGCCTCCTAGCATCCTCCTCGCAGCTAACACTGCCACCCAACTTCGTGTCATCCGCAAACTTAGAGATGTTGCATTCAATTCCCTCGTCCAAATCATTAATATTCACTGTAAATAACTGGGGTCCCAGCACTGAGCCTTGCGGTACCCCACTAGTCACTGCCTGCCATTCCGAAAAGGACCCGTTTATTCCTACTCTTTGCTTCCTGTCCGCCAACCAATTTTCTATCCACCTCAACACTGAACCCTCAATACCGTGTGCTTTAAGTTTGTACACCAATCTCCTATGTGGGACCTTGTCGAAGGCCTTCTGAAAGTCCAGATATAACACATCGACTGGTTCTCCCTTATCCACTCTACTAGTTACATCCTCGAAAAATTCTATAAGATTCGTCAGACATGATTTGCCTTTGATAAATCCATGCTGACCTTGTCCGATGATTTCACCACTTTCCAAATGTGATGCTATCACATCTTTAATAACTGACTCTAGCATTTTCCCCACCACCGATGTTAGGCTAACTGGTCTATAATTCCCCGTTTTCTCTCTCTCTCCCTTTTTAAAAAGTGGGGTTACATTAGCTACCCTCCAGTCCTCGGGAACTACTCCAGAATCTAAAGAGTTTTGAAAAATTATCACTAATGCATCCACTATTTCTGAGGCTACTTCCTTAAGCACTCTGGGATGCAGCCTATCTGGCCCTGGGGATTTATCTGCCTTTAATCCATTTAATTTACCTAACACCACTTCCCGACTAACCTGGATTTCCCTCAGTTCCTCCATCTCATTAGACCCCCGGTCCCCCGCTATTTCCGGCAGACGGTTTATGTCTTCCTTAGTGAAGACAGAACCAAAGTATTTGTTCAATTGGTCTGCCATCTCCTTGTTCCCTATGATCAATTCACCTGTTTCCGACTGCAAGGGACCTACATTTGTCTTAACTAATCTTTTTCTCTTGACATATCTATAAAAGCTTTTGCAGTCAATTTTTATGTTCCTTGCCAGTTTTCCCTCATAATCTATTTTCCCTTTCCTAATTAAGCCCTTTGTCCTCCTCTGCTGGACTCTGAATTTCTCCCAATCCTCTGGTATGCTACTTTTTCTGGCTAATCTGTATGCTTCATCTTTTGTTTTGATTTCCCTTGTTAGCCACGGATGCAGTACCTTTCCTGGTTTGTTCTTTTGCCAAACTGGGATGAACACTTGTTGTAGTTCATCCATGCTACCTTTAAATGCCTTCCATTGCATGTCCACCGTCAGCCCTTTCAGCATCAATCGCCAGTCTATCTTGGACAATTCACGCCTCATACCCTCAAAGTTACCTTTCTTTAAGTTCAGAACACTTGTTTCTGTATCGACTTTGTCACTCTCCATCCTAATGAAGAACTCTACCATATTATGATCACTCTTGCCCAAGGGGCCTCGCACAACAAGACTGCTAACTAACCCTTCCTCATTACTCAATACCCAGTCTAGAATGGCCTGTTCTCTCGTTGGTTCCTCGATATGTTGGTTTAGAAAACCATCTCTCAAACATTCCATAAAATCCTCTTCCTCAGCACCCCTGCCAGTTTGGTTCACCCATTCTATATGTAGATTGAAGTCACCCATTATAACTGCTGCACCTTTAGTGCACGCATTTCTAATTTCCTGCTTGATGCCATCCCCAACCTCACTACTGCTGTTAGGTGGCCTGTACACAACTCCCACTAGCGTTTTCTGTCCCTTAGTGTTTCGTAGCTCTACCCATATCGATTCCACTTCCTCCAAGCTAATGTCCTTCCTTTCCACTGCTTTAATCTCCTCTCTAACTAGTAACGCTACCCCACCTCCTTTTCCTTTCTGTCTATCCCGCCTGAATATAGAATATCCCTGAATGTTGAGCTCCCAGCCTTGGTCACCCTGGAGCCATGTCTCCGTAATCCCAACTATATCATAATCATTAATAACTATCTCCACATTTAATTCATCCACCTTATTACGTATACTCCTTTCAATGAGACACAAAGCCTTCAGGCTTGTTTTTACAACTCTCTTACCCCTTATACAATTATGTTGAAAAGTGGCCCTTTTTGATTTTTGCCCTGGATTTGTCTGCCTGCCACTTTTACTTTTCACCTTGCTACCTGTTGCTTCTACCCTCATTTTACACCCCTCTGTCTCTCTGCTCCTGCTCCCATCCCCCTGCCACATTAGTTTAAATCCTCCCCGACAGCACTAGCAAACACTCCCCCAAGGACATTGGTTCCATTCCAGCTCAGGTGCAGACCGTCCTGTTTGTACTGGTCCCACCTCTCCCAGAACTGGTTCCAATGTCCTAAAAATTTAAATCCCTCCCCCTTGCACCATTTTTCAAG
Organism: Rhinoraja longicauda; assembly: GCF_053455715.1. Classification (NCBI taxonomy): domain Eukaryota; kingdom Metazoa; phylum Chordata; class Chondrichthyes; order Rajiformes; family Arhynchobatidae; genus Rhinoraja; species Rhinoraja longicauda. The sequence goes on from NC_135953.1 coordinate 29,312,797, forward strand.
CCACGTATTCATCTGAAATATCCTCCTATTCCTACTCTGACTAGCACATGGCACTGGTAGGAATCCAGAGATTATTACCTTTGAGGTCCTACTTTTAAGTTTTTCTCCTAGCTCTCTAAATTCACCTTGTAGGACCTCATCCCGTTTTTTACCTAAATCGTTGGTGCCAATGTGCACCACGACAACTGGCTGCTCACCCTCCCCCTCCAGAATGTCCTGCAGCCGCTCAGAGATATCCCTGACCCTTGCACCAGGGAGGCAACATACCATCCTGGAGTCTCGTTTGCGGCCGCAAAAACGCCTATCTATTCCCCTTACAATTGAATCCCCTATCACTATAGCCCTTCCACTCTTTTTCCTCCCCTCTTTTGCCGCAGAGCCACCCATGGTGCCATGAACTTGGCTGCTGCTGCCTTCCCCTGATGAGCCATCTCCCCCAACAGTATCCAAAATGGCATATCTGTTTAGGAGGGAGATGACCGCAGGGGACTCCTGCACTACCTGCCTACTGCTACGCTGGCTAGTGGCCACCCGTTTCCTTTCTGTCTGCTTATCTTTTACCTGTGGTGTGGCCAACTCACTATATGTGCTATCTACGACCTTCTCAGCATCGTGGATGCTCCAGAATGAGTCCAACCGCAGCTCCAACCGTTCAATGCGGTTTGCCAGGAGCTGCAGCTGGACACACTTCCTGCACACGTATTCATCAGGGACACCGACAATATCCCTGATCTCCCACATGTTGCAGGACGAGCATTCCACGGGGCCGATCTCACCTGACATGTCTTACCCCCAAATTAAATCAAATCCCTCTTAATCCTTTAAACTGTACCTTTACTAAAAAGCACTGAACCCTTAACTCACTGAACCCTTAACTCACTGAACCCTTAACTCACTGAACCCTGAACTCACTGAACCCTTAACTCACTGAACCCTGAACTCACTGAACCCTTAACTCACTGAACCCTGAACTCACTGAACCCTTAACTCACTGAACCCTGAACTCCCTGAACCTTTAACTAAAAGTACGAACAAAAAGCAGAAATACAACCCCGGGGTTACGCCCAATCAGCTGCTTCCTCTAGTCCGCTTCCACCAATCAGCGGCTTCCTCCAGACGACTTCTTTTAAAGTGTGTGGGAACGTTTTTACACCAACGCTGCTCCAACCGCCTCCAACCGCTCCTGGGCCTCTGTGTGAACAAGCCCCGCGCTGGGTTATTAAACCTACCGCCCGGACGCTGCTCCAACCGCCTCCAACCGCTCCTGGGCCTCTGTGTGAACAAAGCCCCGCGCTGGGTTTTTAAACCTACCGCCCGGACGTTGCTCCAACCGCCTCCAACCGCTCCTGGGCCTCAAGATCCTGCTTTAATTAGAGTCAGAGTCATCCAGCATGGAAACAGGCCCTTCAGCCCAACTTGCCTATGCTGACCAAGATGTCCTATCTACGCTCGTTCCACTGCCCGTGTTTGGCCCCTATGCCTCCATACCTTTCCTATCAGTGTATCTGTCCAAATACCTTTATAATGTTGTTAGAGTACCTGCCTCAACCACCTCTTCTGACAACTCATTCCATATACCCATCACCACTCTGTGTGAAAAGTTTGCCCCTCTGGTTTCCACCAAATGTTTCCTGTCTCATCTTAAATCTATGTCCTCTGGTTTTTGATTCCCCTATTCAAGGTAATGTGCATGTATCCTATCTATTTGCCTCATTATCTAATACACCGCCATAAGATCACCGCTCATCCTCCTGTGCTCCAAGGAATAGTCCCAGTTGGTCCAGCCCCTCCCTGCAGCTCAGCCCCTTGAGTACTGGCAACATCCTTGTACATCTGAGCATTCTTTCCAGTTTAATAACATCCTTCCTATTCCAGAGTGACCAAAATTGAACCTAATACTCCAAATGTGACTCCATTGTACCACAATGTTTTGCAACTGTAACATAACATCCCACTTCTATACTAAATACCGTCACTAAAGGCCAATGTACCAAAAGCCTTCTTGACCACCCTAACTATGTGTGACACCCCTTTTAAGGCTCTATGTACCTGCACTCCTACGCTCCAACACTTGGTGTCTTTTTGAGATTAGTTCAACTTGGCATCATGTTCAGCACACACATTGTGGGCTGAAGGGCCTGTTCCTGTGTTGAACTGTTCTATGAAGGTCGTTCCATTTGAAATGCAGAATTGAGAGGGGATTATTTTTGACTGTCCATGATCAGCCCCAGTCTATCCAAATGCATACAGTATATATCTCTGCTTCTCTAGTAACTTGCTTACCACAGATGACAAGAGTTTAGAGTGTTTTATTGTTACATATCCCAAACAGAACAATTAAATTCTTACTTGCAGCAGCACAACAGAATATGTAAACATAGTACTTCGTTAACAATATAATAAGCAAAAGGTTCAGTGCCAACACGCACACATGCACGCAAAAAGACAAAACCAGTGCCCCTAAGTCTATGTAGTACAGAGCTTATTTGGAGGTTGTAGTGTTTAATAGCTTAATGGCGGTAGTATTTTCCAAAACCAGCCTACCGTGCTTCAAAGTCATAGTTTTACCTCCAAGATTTTGCTAGCTTATTCTGCTTTCCTCCATCAGACGAAATGGGTGCCATAATTCGAAGCCTTAACAATGTCAATACTGCAAAAGCATGATAGTGTCTTGGTATTGTTTGTGTCTTCATTTGCGCAAAGCCTATCCTGCAGATAATAGACTAAAATCTATGATGGGACATGTACCAATCCAACAAATGGTATATATGCTCAAAGCAAGGATAGAGCTCCTTTGCTTTTCCCCTTCCACCCAACCATTCTCCACCAGTCTGAAAACGGGTCCCGACCCAAAACGTAATCTGCCCATTTCCCTGCACAGATGCTGCCTGGCCCACTGCATTCCTCCAGCACTTTGTATTTTTACTCATTCTCCACGTTCAATGGAGCAATCTTTACCCTTTCCACCAGCTGCAACAAGATTTCACTGCCAGAAAAACAATCCCCTTACAATTCCGCGTTTCAAACGGAACGACCTTCGGAGAACAGTACAGCACCGGAACAGGCCCTTCAGCCCACAATGTGCATGCTGAACATGATGCCAAGTTAAACTAATCTAAAAAAGGCACCAAGTGTTGGAGCAACTCAGCAGATCTGGCAGCCTCTCTGGAGAACATGGATAGGTTACGTTTCGGGTATAATTTGCTTGATCCACCAGGGGTTTTCTTTTGCGCAGGATTCAAGCATCTGCACTCTTTTGTGTCACCTTGCTTACAGCTTATCCCCATGGTCATCCCGGGTTTACCCTATTCCCCACCTCGCTGCACTTCACAAGCTTTTTCTCCCTTTCCAAGTTCTGATGAAGAGTCTTCAACCTGACGTATTAACTCTGTTTCTCTTGCCATGGATACAATCAGACTTGCTGATTATTTCCACCTGCTCAGATTTCCAGCATCCGCAGTTTTTGTTTTGATTTTTGAAAGCTTACTAATTCCCTTTCACGGGCGAATGAACTGTTTGAACTTGTTGAATACCAGCGCACACATTCTGTGCAAATTGTATTCTCATTGCTGCCTCTGGCATATTGCACGAAGCTTCCTGAATTTGGAAAGATAACCTGGTGCTTTTGAAAGTAGGGTGTGTTTATCGGCCAAATAGATTGTCTGAATTGTCTCAGATTGTCTCAATAACTTGGCTGAAAATTGTTAAAAATAACATGGCTCCAAATGTCTCAGACAACCTGGAGGCGGGGGGCCAAATGTGAGATATCAAAGTTTGCTGATGGCCTTTAACTAAGTAGAAGTACACATGATGACAATATTATAACTCAGCAATGGGATACAGATACATTGAGTGAGTGGGCGAATACTTGGCAAATGGAGTGGAAATGTGAGATCATGCACTTCGGTAAGTGAAATCAAAAGGCAGATTATTATCTAAAGGGACAGAGACTATCAATAATTCAGAATTGAGCCCAAGTTTGTGGCATTGTGAGGCAGCGACTCTACTAACTGTGCCACTGTTTCGGATCTCGACCCGAAACGTCACCTGTTCATTTTCTCCAGAGATGCTGCCTGACCCGTTGAGTTGTGCTAGCTTTTTGTGTCTATCTCCACTGTGTTACTTGTTGCACTGACTTGTGAAGATTACTTAGCATGCAGGTAAGGTTAGCATGCAGGTATAGCAGGCAGTGAAGAAAGCTAATGGCATGTTAGCCTTTATGACAAGAGGAGTTGAGTATGGGAGCAAAGAGGTCCTTCTGCAGTTGTACAGGGCCCTAGTGAGACCGCACCTGGAGTACCGTGTGCAGTTTTGGTCTCCTAATTTAAGGAAGGGCATTCTTGCTATTGAGGGCGTGCAGCGTAGGTTCACTAGGTTAATTCCCGGAATGGCGGGAATGTCGTGTGTCGAAAGACTGGAGTGACTAGGCTTGTATACACTGGAATTTAGAAGGATAAGAGGGGATCTTATTTAAACATATAAGATTATTAAGGGATTGGACACGTTAGAGGCAGGAAACATGTTCCCAATGTTGGGGGAGTCCAGAACCAGGGGACACAGTTTAAGAATAAGGGGTAGGCCATTTACAACGGAGATGAGGAAAAACTTTTTCACTCAGAGAGTTGTAAATCTGTGGAATTCTCTGCCTCAGAAGGCAGTGGAGGCCAATTCTCTGGATGCTTTCAAGAGAGAGCTAGATAGAGCTCTTAAGGATAGCGGAGTCAGGGGGTATGGGAAGAAGGCAGGAACGGGGTACTGATTGTGAATGATCAGCCATGATCACATTGAAGGGCCGAGTGGCTCGAAGGGCCGAAGGGCCGAATGGCCTACTCCTGCACCTATTGTCTATTGTCTATAAGACGAGCCGTATAAATTTCTGGAATGAAGATGGTCCAGAGATGGTTTGCTCTATAGATTTTTAATTTTCATCAGCAAAATGTTTTCAAAATGTTGGTACAATTGTACAAGGCTTTGGTAAGGCCACACCTGGAGCAAGGCACACAGTTTTGGCCCCCTTACCTAAAAAGGATACAGTAGTGTTGGAGACAGTCTGAGACAGCTTTACCAGGCTAATTCCTAGGAGGAGAGGATGGTCCTATTAAGATGCTAAATATTTGGACCTGTATTTCTTTGGAGTCCAGAAGAACGAGGGATTATCTTATTAAAACATATAATATCTGAAAGGGGCATGACAGGATAGATGTTGAGTTATGTTCACTTGTGGGAGAGCCTCAAGCCAGTGGGCATAATTACAGACATGAGGCCAGTCATCGAAAACTCAGGTGCATAGAAATCTCTTCTTTCAGTCGGTAGTGAATCTTGGTAATTTTCTACTCCAGAAAGTTGTAAATGCTGGATCTTTGGAAGAATTTAAAGTTGAGATAGACAATTTTTTTGAAAGGTTGGTGAATTGAAGACTCTGGGGGATCTTGCACCAGGAATAGCTGAGATCAGCCATGATAATTTTTGTGTTCTTGTTCCATGTCTGTGTGAAACTTTGCAAGTCTTCAAGGTACAACAGAAATCTTTATTACATTAACTCAATGCTGGCAGTAAGACAACTAAAATGGCTGCAACCCCACACTTCACACTGTGTACAGCCAAGATAACTATGTACAAAAAATCTCCCTTTGTCCTGTGCAGCGCCACCTGCTGCATGGGAGGAGCAACGGGTCCTCCCACCCCACACAGTACACCAAACATCACAATAGTACAGATATGAGGGTACCAGTGGCCTCGGCCTGCTCTTTTCTTGTCTTCTTAATGGTAACCACCATTGATTTCACCCTTTATTTTGACACCAAAACCTTGCTAAAAGGCAGCATGTATAATGATTTGCAACTCTTTCAAGTGTTCATCACCTCAGCCAGTTCCTTGGAATCATGGATGACTTGTATTTACGTCTGTTCCAAGGGTTCTGAGCCCTAAGGGACCCGAAGAGACCCTAAAGAGGGTCAGTTTATTGTGAGGTGGCGTTGCCTTCTGTTTATTCAGAGCTTCCGTGTGCTTCTAATGCTTGGACCTCAGTTTATTAGTACTATCCAAAATGCAACTTCTCCACTTTCCGTGGTCAATGGCCAGGGATTCCGAAACATTAACATCCTTGACTGCTTTGCTCTGTCCACCAGGTAATCCCTTCACAGTGCTTGGAATGGAGTGTTTTCAGGAGTTTATGGGACACCTAATGGAGCTGGCAGTGTAACTAGGCCCCCTGTGCAGGGGTGTTGACCTGGGAGCTGCCACCAACATTGACTGACTGACTTAATCATTCAGCCGATTTTGGAAGATTTTGCAGAGACCATGTCAATGTTAGCTTTCCACTACCTTGTGGTCTTCCCCACTGCCCACCCTCTCCCCCCTTTCCCATAGGTAGTTCAGGTCTGAGAAGCATATTGAAGGGCAGAGATCACTGTTGTGCTGTAGACCATGGGTTCTGAAGCTGATGGAAAGCCTTGATCCTAAACACTCATTTCCTCAGTCACCCAAAATCAGTGTCACCACATTGAAGGTGATGGTGAACTTTGCCTAGAATATGTTAATTATATTATGTGCAATTAATATGTGCAATTATATTCATACCTGTATGTCAGTTTCAGTAGTACAGAGCACATCATGCAAGCACCTCTGTATCACTAAAAACATCACTGAACTAAGGATGAATTTTATTGAAATTCTGGTTAGTGAAAGGCTTGGATCGAGTGGATGTGGAGAGGATGTTTCCACCTCTTGTGGGAGTCCACTCGTGTCTAGTCTAGGACTAGAGGTCATAGCCTCAGAATTAAAGGACGTTCTTTTAGGAAGGAGACGAGGAGAAATTTCTTTAGTCAGAGGGTGGTTTGGTTTGGTTTAGTTTAGAGATACAGCTCGGAAACAGGCCCTTCGGCCCACCGGGTCCGCGCCGACCAGCGATCCCCGCATAGTAACACACTCCTACACACACACGAGTGACAATTTTCACATTTGCCAGGCCAATTTACCTACATACCTGTACGTCGTTGGAGTGTTGGAGGAAACCGAAGATCTCGGAGAAAACACACGCAGGTCACGGGGAGAACGGACAAACTCCGTAAAGACAGCCCCCGTAGTCAGGATCGAACCCAGGACTCCGGCGCTGTAAGGCAGCAACTCTATCGCTGCGCCACCATGCTGCCCTTATCTGTGGAATTCTTTGCCACGGAAGGCTGCGGAGGCCAAGTCAGTGGATACTTTTAAGGCAGAGATAGATAGATTCTTGATTAGTACAGGTGTCAGAGGTTGTGGGGAGAGGAGGGAGAGACAGATCGGCCATGATTGAATGGCGGAGTGGGCTTGATGGTCCGAATGGCCAAATTCTACTCCTATCATGTCCGACCTTACGACCTTATGACCTTATGGTTGCACCCTAGAACTGTGGTCCTTTCAAAACAAAGGTGAGAATACATCAAGAGAAATTACTTTCTCTGCCAGGAATGTTGGTCTGAAAAATATTGTCCAGAACAGCTGCTGACCAATTTGTGAGTGAATTAATGAACAGAAGGAAATCAAGACGAAAGTGCACTGAGCTGAGGCCTGATTGACCCACCGGTAATATTGCCTTTGTTAGCTCCTGTTTGTATTACTGATTAGCACGGGGACATTCATCAAATAAGGGACTTTGAACCATAGTTTTGAGTTAAAAAATAACAGACTCAGTCCAATACTCCTACTCCAGATGATTAAGCAAAAAAGAAAAAAATGTTTGAAAACAAGAATCCTATTGCCAAAATTAATCAAATCGAGACCACATAAGAACATTTATATAAATTAAAATTTGAATATTCTATTTCTTGAATTTTCATATAAACCACATTTTAATTTAAAATACAAGCTCTTTCAGACCTTCACAAAATGTAACGTTGACAACACAAAATACAGTTTGTGGTTCCTGGTGAAAGAAACTTAGTGCATTCAGATAACAGGCACAAAACTTATCAGCACTTGTAAAGAGCAAACAGCCAAAGCTTGGAGTTCATATTTACTCTTGCAGATTATTTTCTCTGCAATCGTTCATTGTATTTTGAAATGTTGTGACATCAAGGCAAAGGTTTGTAGGGATTCAAAGAACATACTAAAATCAACCTCCTGGCTATTTTTGTTGTATCTAAACTGATTAGCACCTCACTTTTCACTCCACTTTTACGTATTTTATAGACTGCCGAGCCAACAGCCATGATATTATCCATTCGTTCTGTTACAGCTCAATGATGGAGCTATTAAACGTGTAAAATGACACTGACATCAGGAAAGATTGCTGGGACCTGTGTTGTCTCTCACTTTGATATCCTGCCTTCATCTAATTAAATGGGTTGAAGCAATGCGGTAAGTTATCAGTTGATTACACTTCGAAGGTATTTATTTCACAAAATGCTGGAGTAACTCAGCAGGTCAGGCAGCATCTCAGGAGAGAAGGAATGGGTGACGTTTCGGGTCGAGACCCTTCTTCAGACTGAATACACAGTTGAATACACTTGTTCTTTTTGTGAGCGGTAACCTTTGAACGTGCCAAAGCATGTTCCATCTTTTATCTACAAATGGAGGCATCTGTTTAAATAGTTTGTTTTAGGAGATAAGTCACAGAGAGTTTATCCTGTGATGGAGTCTGTTGACCTGCTGGTTAGGTTTTCTGTTAACCATACTAATATGACCTTGATGAACAACTGAAGTGAAGGATTAGAAACAATGCAAACAGAGAACTTTCTTCATTATTGTACAAACAGATAATCAGCAGGATTTGAAAGCATTGTGAAATTGGAATGTGAACAGAGAAAGTCATGACTGTTGAAGGAGAGAGTGTTGAAATGTGGCATCAACCTTTATCAAAATGGCTGCTTGCCATTGAGGGAACTTCCAGGGTCATGTCTGGGATTATTACCAGTCGAAGAAAATGGTTGGAAAGTTCTCCATGAAGGTAAAATGTAGAGACAAATATATGATCATTCTTGGACACACGCTAGAGGCAGGAAACATGTTCCCAATGTTGGGGGTGCCCAGAACCAGGGGCCACAGTTTAAGAATAAGGGGTAGGGCATTTGGAACGGAGATGAGGAAAAACTTTTTCACTCAGAGAGTTGTAAATCTGTGGAATTCTCTGCCTCAGAAGGCAGTGGAGGCCAATTCTCTGGATGTTTTCAAGAGAGAGTTAGATAGAGCTCTTGATGATAGCGGAGTCAGGGGGTGTGGGGAGAAGGCAGGAATGGGGCACTGATTGTGGATGATCAGCCATGATCACATTGAATGGCGGTGCTGGCTTGAAGGGCCGAATGACCTACTCCTGCACCTATTGTCTATTGCCTATTGTCTATTCTTCTTTTCCTGCTTTCCTGATGGCAAATATGCAGCTGGCATCCTCACCGAGTCATCCAGCAGCAAAATCCCAAGTTTAATTTCAACCCTATTATGAATTAAGTGACTTCAGCTGAGCCAGCACTTGGAGGCTTCATTTAGTTATTGATGCATCTTGCCGAGGGAGAGTGTTAGTCTGGATTCCTATCTTGATTGGTATCCTGTGGTTCTCATATCAAAGTGTGTGTGCATGGAATTCAGATAAAGGGAGCATTAGCAGGCATGGTCAAATATCTCACCAGCGTACTGTGTCTGAAGAATTATATAAAGAATTACAGTTGTGTAAATAAAGATTAACTGGTGCATTTTTCCTGCATCTAGACAAGCTAGTCCTTTTATAATTTTATACGTCTCTATAAGATCCCCTCTCATCCTTCTAAATTCCAGTGAATACAATACAATACAATACAATACAATATATCTTTATTGTCATTGTACCCAGGGGTACAACGAGATTGGGAATGCGCCTCCCATACGATGCACTAATTTAGGTAATTTAGACAGCAGCAACCCAACGAAACGAACAGTTGTAACAGTTTTGGACAGGGTAAAGTGCAAGTTGATCTATGCGTTGTGGCCATCCGGCTCAGCAGGACCGGTTCATAGCAGCTATGGCCCTGGGGATGAAGCTGTTCCTGAGTCTGGAGGTGCGGGCATAGAAGGCCTTGAATCGTCTGCCCGATGGAAGGAGTTCGAACAGACTGTTGCAGGGGTGTGAAGAGTCTTTGTGGATGCTGGTGGCTTTTCTGAGGCATCATGTGTTGTAGATGCCCTCCAAGTCTGGTAGCTGTGTTCCGATGGCCCTCTGAGCTCTATGGACTACCCGCTGTAGAGCTTTCCTTTCTGCCTCCGTGCAGCTGAGGTACCACACAGGGATTCCATGCGTTAGGATGCTCTCTATGGTGCAGCGGTAGAAGGTCTTCAGCAGCTGTTGGGGTAGACCAGACTTTTTCAGTGTTCTTAAGTAGAACAGTCTTTGTTGTGCCTTCTTGACCAGCGCAGCAGTGTTATTGGACCATGTTAGGTCCTCCGAAATGTGAGTGCCCAGAAACTTGAAGCTGGACACTCTCTCCACTCTGACCCCATTGATAGAGATCGGGGCATATTCCCCGTTATGTGACCTACGGAAGTTGATGATCAGCTCCTTGGTCTTGGTGGTATTTAGGGACAGTCTTTCCAATCTTTCCTCATATGACAGTCCCGCCATCCCGGGGATTAACCTTGTGAACCTTCGCTGCACTGCTTCAATAGCAAGGATGTCCTTTTTCAAATTAGGAGACCAAAACTGCACACAATACTACAGAGGTGGTTTCACCAGGGCCCTGTACAACTGCAGAAGGACCTCTACTCCTATATGGTGGATGTGTAGTTTGTGAGGTGGTATGCCCCTTCAACTATTTTCTTGGGCTTCTGTGTACTCTCGATACATGGACTCAAGATTCTCATTTTGAAGTAAACTTTTTCACTTTGAGCGGGCATGGGTGAGATTGCCATGAGTCAGTGAGGATGTGTAGTTGTTCAAGGACACTTTCAGAACATCATTGAATTTTTTTCCTCTGTCCACCTGATAACATTTTCCAAGATGGAAGTTAGAATAAACAGTCTGTTTCAGATTTCTGCCTTTGCCAAGAGATGGCTCAGAAGAAATGGAAAGTTGTCGACATTTCCAGGTTTCATCATGAACCATTCATTAGTGCTGATTTTGATACTGTGGGAAGGTTGCAAGAAGTTCTGTGCCTTGTTATATGTAAGGCTCTGACAAGTAGCACCTCAGACTGCAAACATGTGCAAATGTGGGCACTGGTGATTAGGTTCATAAGCTCTAGGAGCAGAATTAGGCCATTCGGCCCATCAAGTTTATTCTGCCACTCAAACATGGCTGATCTATCTTTCACTCTCAACCCCATTCTCCTGCCTTCTCCCCATAACCCCTAACACCTTTTCCTAATCTAAAAGCTGTCAATCTCCACCATAAAATTATCAATTGACTTAGCCTCCACAGCCGTCTGTGGCAAAGAATTCCTCAGATTCACCACACTCTGACTAAAGAAATTCCTCCTCATCTCCTTCCTAAAGGAACGACCTTTAATTCTGAGGCTATAACCTCTGGTCCTGGACTCTCCTGCTGATGGAAACATACTCTCAACATCCACTCTATCCAGGCCTCTCACTATTCGGTAAGTTTCAATGAGGTTCCCCTCTCATCCTTCCAAATTCTGGTTAGTACAATAGTCAATAGTCGTTTATTTGTCACATACACATAAATGTTTAGTGAAATGAAACATTACCCGCAGTTGAACAATAAGACCAATAAGAATAATCAATAAAAATGCAATAACACATACAATCATAAACTAACACCAAACAAAAAGAAACATCCATCACAGTGAGTCTCCCCTAGTCCCTCCTCTCTGTGATGGAAGGCCACAATGTCTTTTTCTCTTCCCTGCCGTTTTCCCCCACGGTCAGGCTGTTGTAGTTGCCACGTCGGGACGGCCGAGGCTCCCGACATTGAAGCCCCAAGTGCCTTCAAATGCTAATCATATGTCAACCCAATCATTCTCAGGTTAACAAATGAAGTTGGTACAATGGATTGGTTCCACTGCAGCAGGTAGCTTATTGGAGTTGAAGGTGATAAACATAGAAACATAGAAAATAGATGCAGGAGTAGGCCATTTGGCCCTTCGAGCCAGCACCGCCATTCAATATGATCATCGCTGATCATCCAAAATCAGTACCCCGTTCCAGCTTTTTCCCCATTTCCCTTGATTCCCTTAGCCCTAAGAGCTAAATTTAAATCTCTCTTGAAAACATCCAGTGAATTGGCCTCCACCGCATTCTGTGGCAGAGAATTCCACAGATTCACAACTCTCTGGGTGAAAAGTTTTTCCTCATCTAAATGGCCAACCACTTTCGTAAACTGTGACACCTAGTTCTGGACTCCCCCAACATCGGGAAATATTTTCCTGCATCTATCCTATCCAATCCTCCAAGAATTTTATATGTTTCTATAAGATTCCCTCCCATCCTTCGCAATTCCAGCAAATACAAGTCCAGTCGATCCATTCCTTCATCATACGTCAGTCCCGCCATCCCAGGAATTAACCTGATGAACCTCCGCTGCACTCCCTCAATAGCAATAATGTCCTTCCTCAAATTAGAAGACCAAAATTGCTCACAATATTCCAGGTGTGGTCTCACCAGTGGTACAACTGCAGTAGGACCTCCTTACTCGTAAACTCAAATCCTCTCGCAATGAAGGCCAACATGCCAATGGCTTTCTTCACTGCCTGCTGTACGTGCATGCATACTTTCAGTCACTGATGCACAAGCACACCCAGGTCTCGTTGCACCTCCCGTTCTCCTAATCTGACACCATTCAGATAATAATCTGCCTTCCTGTTCTTGCCACCAAAGTGGATAACCTCACATTTATCCACGTGCATCTGCCACTCGCCCAACCTATCCAAGTCACCCTGCAGCCTCCTTGCATCCTCCTCGCAGTTCACACTGCCACCTAGCTTTGTGTCATCTGCAAACCTAGAGATGTTACATTTAATTCCCTTGTCTAAATCGTTGATATATATTGTAAACAACTGTGGGCCCAGCACTGAGCCTTGTGGCACCCTACTAGTGACTGCCTGCCATTCTGAAAAGGACCCATTAATTCCTACTCTTTGCCCCCTGTCTGCCAACCAGTTCTCCATCCATGTAAATACCCAACCCCCAATACCATATGCTCTAATTTTGCACACTAATGTCTTGTCAAAGGCTTTTTGAAAGTCCAGATACACCACATCCACTGGCTCTTCTTTATCCATTCTACTTTACATCCTCATAAAATTCAAAAAGATTAGTCAAGCATGATTTCCCCGTCATAAATCCATGCTGACTTTGACCGATCCCGTCAATGCTTTCCAAATGCGCTGCTTAACATCTTTAATAATCGACTCCAGCATCTTCCCCATTACCGATGTAAGGCTAACTGGTCTTTCATTCCCCGTTTTCTCTCTCCCTCCTTTCTTAAAAAGTGGAGTTACATTGACTACCCTCCAGTCCACAGGAAATCATTCCAGTCAAGAGAACATTGGAAAATGATCACCAATGCATCCACGATTTCTAGGGCCACCTCCTTGAGTACTCTGGGATGCAGACCATCAGACCCTGGGGATTTATCTGCCTTCAGTCCCAACAGTTTACCTAACACCATTTTCTGACTAATGTGGATTCCCTTCAGTTCCACCCTCCCACTAGATCCTCGGTCCCCTAGTATTTCCGGAAGATTGTTTGTGTCTTCCTGAGTGAAGACAGAACCAAAGTACTCGTTTAACTGTTCTGCAATTTCCTTGTTTCCCATTATAAATTCACCTGTCTCCGACTGTAAGGGACCTACATTCGTCCTCACTAATTTTTTCATTTTTACATACCTATAAAAACTTTTACAGTCAGTTTTTATATTCCCCACTAGCTTTCTTTCATGCTCTGTTCCCCCCTCTTAATTAACCCCTTTGTCCTCCTCTGTCGAGTTCTAAATTTTTCTCCAAGTCCTCTCGTTTGCAGCTTCATCTGACCAATTTATATGCCTCTTCCTTGGCTTTAACACAATCATTTATTTCCCTTGTTCCCTTACACTGAGCCATCTTCCCAGTTTTATTTTTTCGCCAGACAGGGATGAACAATTTCTGGAGTTCATCCATGCGTTCTTTAATTCTTCGCCATTGCATCTCCACAGTCAACCCTTTAAGTATAATTTGCCAGTCTATCCTTGCCAATTCCCGTCTCATACCTTCAAAGTCTCCTTTATTGAAGTTCAGGACCCTAGTCTCTGAATTAACCATGTCACTCTCCATCCTAATGCAGAATTCCACCATATTATGTTCACTGTTGACCAAGGGGCCTTGCACAGCAAGATCGCTAACTAATCCTTCCTCATTACACAGAACCCGGTCTAGGATGGCCTGCCCTCTAGTTGGTTCCTCTACATATTGGTTTAAAATCCCATCCCGTATACATTCCAGGAAATCCTCCTCAGCGTTGTTACCAATTTGGTTGGCCCAATCTATATGTAGATTAAAGTCACCCATGATAACTGCTGCACCTTTGCTACACACATCCCTAATTTCCTGCTTGATGCTATCCCCAACCTCCCTACTGCTGTTTTGGTGGTCTGTATACCACTCCAACAAGCGTTTTCTGCCCTTGGCTATTTCGCAGTTCTATCCATACCGATTCTACAGCATCCAAGCTAATATCTCTCCTTGCTATTGCATTAATCTCCTCTTCAACCAGCAATGCCACCCACCTCCTCTTCCTTTCTGTCTATCCTTCCTGAATATCGAATACCCCTGCATGTTTAGCTCCCAGCCTTGGTCACCCTGGAGCCATGTCTCTGTAATTCCAACTATATCATATCCCTTAACTATTAACTGCGCATTCAATTCATCCACCTTATTTCAAATGCTCCTCGCATTCAGGCACAAAGCTTTCAGGTTAGTTTTTCTTATTTCCCTTCTACCTTTTGTTTCTGTCCTCCTTTTTTATGGCTCTCTGTCTCCTTGCATTGGTTCCCATCCCACTGCCCTGTTAGTTTCAATGTGACCTTTCCTACACTACCTTTCCCGTTAGCTGCACTGATACGCGTCCATATTGTTGACTCCACCCCCCCCCCTCCCCCCCCCCCACTTTTTAGTTTAAACCCACCCATGTAGCACTAGCAAACCTAGTAATAGATAAAGATTGAAAAAGATGTTAAGATGTGCCCTTTCTTGGTATGCAATGATATTAAGTCTGCTGTGGACCACTTGGTTCACAAAATGGTTTACATGCTGTCACAAAGCAAACATAAGATTTTTAGATTTAGATTTAGAGATACAGCGCGGAAACAGGCCCTTCGGCCCACCGTGTCTGCGCCGCTCAGCGATCCCCGCACATTAACACTATCCGACACACACTAGGGACAATTTTTACATTTTACCCGGTCAATTAACCTACATACCTGTAGTCTTTGGAGTGTGGGAGGAAACCGAAGATCTCGGAGAAAACCCACGCAGGTCACGGGGAGAACGTACAAACTCTGTACAGACGGCGCCCGCAGTCAGGATCGAACCCGAGCCTCAGGCGCTGCATTCGCTGTAAGGCAGTAACTCCACCGCTGCGCCACCGTGAAGCCCTGGAAACATAGAAACATAGAAACATAGAAAATAGGTTTCAAGAGGAGGCCATTTGGCCCTTCGAGCCTGCACCGCCACTCACCGCGATCATGGCTGACCACCCACAACCAGCAACCCATGCCTGCCCTCTCCCCACATCCCTCGACTCCGCCAGCCCCCATAGCTCCATCCAACTCTCCCCTAAATTCACCCAGTCAAATGGCCTCCTCTGCCCTCTGTGGCAGAGAACTCCACAAACTCACAGCTCCCAGGGTGAAAAAGGTCTCTCTCACCTCAGTTCCAAATGGCCTCCCCCCCATTCCTACACTGTGGCGCCTGGTTCTGGACTCCCCCAACATTTGGAACATTTTTCCTCATTAAATGAATTAATGTGGGCAGCTGAATTTGAGGGTGGTGCTCCAAAGTATTTCCTGGTAGACAATTGCAATAATTGTTGCTGGAGCTTGCTTTGCTCTCAGGGTTGCTACATGCTGAAGATTATGTCCACCGAGCCTCAAGATGAATATAATGAATTCATTGTGATCTGGTTGACTGTCTTGGTACTGGTGGTTGAGAAATAAATATTGACAGAAATAATAATGGAGAAATCTCAGTTATTTGAAATAATACCTTCAGTTCCACTGTGTAGGGAGGAACTGCAGATGCTGGTTTCCACCTAAGATAGACACAAAATGCTAGAGTAACTCAGCAGGACAGGCAACAACTCTCAATAGAAGGAATGGCTGATGTTTCAGATTGAGACCATTTCTTCAGTCTGAACCATTCTTCAGTCTGAAGAAGGGTCTTGACCCGAAACATCACCCATTCCTCTCAAGAGGTGCTGCCTGTCCTGACTCCAGCATTGTGTGTCTCCCTTCAATTAAACTAATGGGGTTTCCATTTAATGAATGTTTCATTGAAAAGATGATATATATATGTTCAACATAGCAGCTGCTTTACCTCTGCATTAGGAATGCAAAACCAAGTCCATGTGGGATTAAATAAATTAAACTAATTCACTCTCAAATTAAAGTGCTTTTTCGACTTTTGATTCGGCTTGATGTCATCTTTGCTTCAGGCCTGAAAGGAATGAACCAAAATGTGAGTTTCCGAGGCCAACCAACGCACTGAACACTTCAAAGACATAAGTCACAAAGCAGTGACGCATTGCTGGATATTTAAACACGCGATCGTGAATGTTATCGGTGGATGGCATCACTCCTGGCTGCGAATTTCCGTCTTCTTTTCTGCATCAGTCGGTTTATTGTCACATGTTGCAGAATGCTTAATAATTAGAGTTATTTATAATTTCTAACACTAAACGCAGAGCTGCATTTCTGCCTCTCAATTCTGCACGATGAATAATACTTCTATTCGCTTGTCCATTCTCCAACTGAAGCTGATATGAATTGGTCTTTCGGGGGGGGTTTTACCCGTCTTAGCACCTTAGCTAAAAACTGACACCGTGTCACATGCAAAGAAAATTGCCATAGCCCAATATATAAAAAGACGAAGCACCGGATAGATTTCTCAACTGGGGATGTACAACTATTCTTACAACAAAAATTGGGCATCATCAGAGAACAATAAATTGTACATTGTTCACATGATTAATATTATTGCTGAAAAACTGTAATTAGGAGAGTTTTACCTTATTATTGGAACTTAGAAAAATGCAGGTATAAACAACATTGACTAGCTCCGAATAAGATGTCATTTAACCGATGTTGGTGGGGGACGAGTTTTATTTCGCGTTTATTGCATTGGTTTACAGTTCATCTCTACCCATTGCTTTACATGTATTGCATTGCATCCCGACGGCATAGTTGAGTACATCTTGATATCAAATAATCGTGCAATGGTTTATACTATCGGGGAAAAATAAATCTTGCTGAAACGCTGAGGAATTTTGAATAAAAGTACAGGACAATGCTATTGGGAAGGTTGGGTGCTAGAATCTCCCTACTCACTTGTCCAGGTCTTCCGAAGCGGCTTGTTTCAATGGTGAGGAAAGTGGACTAAGGGTTTATATTATCTGACCATTTCTAGCGTGGCGCAGGGAAAAATGTGAAAATCGTGGTATCAATACAGATAAATTGAATACTTATCACACGTATAAGATATCAACCATGTTCAAATTGAACTGAGGTGTTTATAGGAACTGAGGCTCAATGGGATTTGGCTGAGATTTCAAATGATTTCGCAAGGACAGAGCTCGTTGCTGTCCGGGGTTGGTAGACTTCACTACAGTCTTGTTTGATTAAAAGCAACTGAAACAGCGCACAACTCGAGCTGATCAATACTGCAACGTGACTGACGTATCAGAAAGGAATAAAGTGTTTGCTTAAACCGGCCAGCACATAAAGAGAGGGAACCGGATTTCAGTTCACAAACTGGAAGAAATAGGTTTAACACTCATCTCCCAGCCTTGTCTGTGCAAGTTTCTTTGAAAGCACAAAACTTTGTGCAGGATGGGAGGAATGAGTGTCCACTGACTGAGTGCGTTCACTTTAGAGAACACCTTCGGACGGAAGACGTAAGAGGAACATCTTTATGTACAAGTGAGTCTCTTTAGATACTAAGAGCATTACAGCAACGTGTGTTATCTTCGGGGTAACGGGGAGTTTGCAAGAAACAGAATGAATCTTTATGGTTTATTTCGGTACTGTTCAAGTTCATGCATAAAGTCTTGACTTTTCTTTAACTTAATTATTTATCTCGACATAAGAAATGCATTCTGCACCATTACGTTCACAAGTTAATATTGATGTGTAGTCCTGTGATGTCAATAGTATCATTAATCAACAAATAATCACTCGGAAACCAATTTTTTTTTCAAATTTATATTCAGTTTTACTTAGATTTGTTTTAAACCAATTAATTGTCTTGGTGATTGAATTGGACTATTAATGTTTGAGCTATTTAATTATTCAGATTTATAATTCATTTATTTATTGCCTAACGCAACCATGTTTCATTTTTCCAGGATTGCTTCAATGGATGGAATAGAAAAGTCGGACACACTGCCGTTGACAAATCGTTTCGGTGCTCTGCTGAGAGCTCTGGAGTGTGACAATGGTGTTTGTGTACAGTGAAATCAAACGCCATTATCACACTAAATAGCTGGGGCAGAAATCAGCTACAAACGCCAGGTCGTCGAACAAGAAATCTCGGCAACCCCGAATAATCTTCTTGTCGTTGACTACAAAAAGAGCTTCGATGGGCCGAATGTGCTGTTCGATTGCACTCTGGCTGCGAATGCGAACCCGCTGCTGGGTACACTGTAGGCCTTTGGGCCTGGAATGGTTCAGACACACACTGATAAGTAAATAGATAAACATGCAGGAAGTAGAGAGCAGAACACCAGTTGAGAAAATAGGATTGCTAACGCAGTATTTTTACAATCGTTCGGTGTATATTTTTGTTTTCCAGTTGTATGTACCAGCTAAACTACGTTTTTAATATTAAGGCTGGGAAGAAGTTTACCATGGTGATAGGAAGTCTGCTGCATCATCTTTCACTGTAATATCCCACCAGGCTCTGGTAACCACACTGCCAGCTCCAGACCACACACTGTGTCATTATGAACACATTTTATGGCAGATAATAAATACAGTGTTTAATGCAGAGGAGAACCAAACATCAGAAAGGCTTTTGATCTGAGGTATATTCGGCTTGCCTTCGGTGGTGGGTTGCAGGTGAACTTCCAGGCATACCAGGCTGGGCAAGCAGGCTATGGAAAAGGTGTCTGGGAGTGGATGTATGGCTATCCAGTCAAGAACAGGGTTGTCACCTGTAACCACATGGCAGCATGGCCTAGCTGTTTAGGCTGATATACACTTGTGCTGGTGAAACTGTATCCCAAGAGAGATAGCCTGCTTTTAAAAACAAAATTATAAAAGGTCAGATAGGCAGGTCAGTGTCTGTTTAATCTGTCACCTGTACACTTAAAGCCAGCTTTTGTTTTAAGGGATATGGGGGTGCCTATACTGATTAAGGTCACCTCTATATCCATCAGACAGCTGGGT
The DNA here is from genome assembly GCF_053455715.1 of Rhinoraja longicauda. NCBI lineage: Eukaryota > Metazoa > Chordata > Chondrichthyes > Rajiformes > Arhynchobatidae > Rhinoraja > Rhinoraja longicauda. Next base: position 29,332,334 of record NC_135953.1, read on the forward strand.
TTAAGTGTACAGGTGACAGATTTATGAAACAAAGAACCACAGTAAAAAATATTGCCACCAATCTAATGGAGGGTTGCCAATGGAGATCTAATCTGTGGCATGGATTTCCCCTGCTCTGATGCTGCCTGCTGTCAGCTGAAGGGCGATTCTTGGTATCCAGCAATATTAATCCTGTGAAATACCTATTCATCCGATCATATTGGAACATTTTTATAGATAGAAAATCAAGCAGCTAAAAATTGTGTATAACAGGACACAAAGCTTGGGAAATATTCCCAATCTCTGATATTTGGATAAATCCCCATTCACTCATTATCACAATGCTTGCCGATCCCCATTCACTTTCGGCCAAAAAACTTTTTATAGCAAACTTATTTACTGTGGTTCTTTGTTTCATAAATCTGTCACCTGTACACTTAAACCCAGCTGTCTGATGGATATAGAGGTGACCTTAATCAGTATAGGCACCCCTATATCCCTTTTGTCTTCGCGTTCCAGTAGGAGGAATAAAACAGTGACACATCTGACTGTGTTTCATAAATAATTCAGTACAAATAAGCTGGTAATATTGGAAATGCAGTAGATAATACATGTACAACAAGATCCCTTAAACAACATTACAATAATAACTAGGTTTAAGTGATGTTAGTTGAGGATTAAATACTGCTTTGGACAGTTGTAGAAGTACCTTGCTCTCCTTTTGAAAAGTGAAATGGGACTCTTCCGAGCAAGGATGGGGAATGTGTATCTTTAATACCATCTTTTTATCATTTATTTAATTTAATTTTAGTCAACCCTCCAGCGGGGTTTCAGTCAGGACATGGTGCTCAAGCCACTTCAGACTCAAGGACAAAAGTGCAGCAACTTTGCCCCTTCCTGCCTCTGCATCCACTTCCATCTGTACAAGCGACTGAGAATATTGCTTTGGGTCTCTAATGCATCATCAATTTTTATCACTCATCATCACCATCTTTGCTTTTAACTGTGCAGGCACTAAATCTCATAAAATTATCTGCTTGTCCTTGCTTATTATGACCTTCCTTAAAATAACTTGCTTTTGGTTGTTTCTACCAAATATCTTTTTCAGCTTTTCATGTAAATTATTTTGTTTAATTGTTCATACATGACACACTGTTTTTTAGTGCTCCAGGTATTATGGCAATCAGTTAAGAACCAGAATCTGAAAATCAAAACATGCAATTCAATATACTTAGGGTAGCACAGTAGCAAGGCAGTAGAGTTGCTGCCCTGCAGCACTAGAAACCCGGGTTCAATCCGAACTATGGGTTCTGTCTGCACAGATTTTATATGCTGATAGATACAAAAAGCTGGAGTAACGCAGCGGGACAAGCAGCATCTCTGGAGAGAAGGAATGGTTGATGTTTCGGGTCAAGACCCTTCTACAGACCCTTTGTATGTTCTCCCTGTAATTGCATGTGTTTTTCTCCAGGTGCTCTGGTTTCCTCCCACATGCCAAAGACATGTAGGTTTGTAGATTAATTGGCTTCAGTAAAATTGTAAATTGTCCCTAATGTGTAGGATAGTGCTTGTGTACGGGGTGATCGGCGGTTGGCGCGGACTCGGTGGGCTGAAGGACCTGTTTTTGCACTGTATATCTCTAAAGTATCTCCAATATCACAAGCCAATTAGTAATCCCCTGGTAACCTTTGATTGTGACAATGTAGCTAATGAACAGTATTTTTCTGTGGCAATGGAATTGTTGTATAGAAGTGATGTTTATTGTGCCCTGTAATTGAGTTAACAATGGTCATTGCAGTACTGTGTCATAATCTGTTCAATTACAACTCACAGAAATTGCTTTTACCCTTTATATTTCTGTAATATTACATTTATCAGTTTCAGTCTGCTACATCATTCAATAGACTATTATGCACTAATCGTCAGTTGCTTCTTGTGGTATTGGGTGAAGGATGTTGAACTAAAAACTTAATTACTTAATTTATTTGGTATATAATATCACTTGTACAATTTAAACTTTCAAGTATTACACTTTTTGAATCTGTGGAATTCTTTGCCTCAGAAGGCTGTGGAGGCCAAGTCAATGGGTATTTTTAAGATAGAGATAGATAGATTCTTGATTAGATAGATGCTCCTATCACATGACCGTATGACCTTTTTCAGGCAGCTTAAGAGCCATAACCTTGGCAGGTGTCAGCCAATGCCTGTGCTTCACCACATAGTTACTCCCCACTTGCGGCTGGAATGTTGATGAAATGGGACATGCGATAAGTAACATTACCAGAGAACAAGTTTCCTAATCAAAGGATGGGAATCTCAAAATTGCAAGAAGATTTTGGCAAACTTCAGTCAATGTAAGAACTCATGAGTGGAAATCTTGTCAATGCTCACAGAATTAGACTTACAGACATGGCCCTTGTGATAAGAACTTGGAACAAGAGGTAGATGAGTCATTACAACAAATGACAAAGGACTGGTGGGTGTATTTGTGTATATCTGTGCAATTTGTGTTTTGAAAGAAAAGACCTTGCATTTATTCGATAAAATGATAACTGTTAGAATTATCTCAACACCACAGTCATTTTGAATTATAATTATTTCTGTTTCATCGGTATCAGTGGAAGCCAACTTACAAATACCAGATCGATTTATTCACAAAATGCTGGAGTAACTCAGCAGGTCAAGCAGCATCTCGGGAGAGAAGGAATGGGTGACGTTTCGGGTCGAGACCCTTCTTCAGAATACCAGAATCCTTTACATAGCATGAAAATTACAACACAGTAGAACATTGAACAGTAGTGTACAGGAACAGGCCCTTCAGCCCACAGTGCCCGTGCCACATGATGTCAAGTTAATTTGCTCTGCTCTGCCTACACGTGAACTATATCCCTCCATTCCCTGCATTTCCATGTGCCCACCCAGAAGCCTCTCAAACATCTCGATCATATCAGCCTCCACCAGCACCCATGGCAGTGTGTTCCAGGCATCCGCCACTCTCTGGATTAGAAAATCTTGCCCTGCACATCTCCTTTAACTTTATAAAAATTACGACGCACCACAAGTATTAAAATGTGCCAAGATACATAAAACTGGAGCCATCACACAGTAGGGGATAATATTCACATATTACAGCACAGAAGGTCCATGCCGCCTCCCAAAATGCAACCCCGTCATTCCAATTCCTCCGAAGGTAGAAACAAAATGCTGGAGTAACTCAGCGGGTCAGGCAGCATCTTTGGAGAAAAGGAACAGGTGATGTTTTGGGTTGGATTCCTTCTTCAGACTCACTCCTGAATTGGGTATTAGCTACAGGGAGAGGTTGGACAGACTTGTATTGTTTTCTCTGGAACGCCGGAGGTTGCGAGGACACCTGAGAGTAGGGGTGCCAATTATCTCACTCCCAAATAAGGGACAAGATGACTTCACCACCCCACGCCCCATGTTACCTCACCTAGCCAGCAGCACGTGCTCCCGCTCCACCAATGGCGACCGCCCGGGCCGGGAGGCGGGTTGCTATGCAACCTCCATTAGGTGGCGCCTGGGCCTAAGCTCTCCGGACCTACAGCCATCCCCGGGCCTGCAGTGACCGGGCCTACACTGTCCGGCCCTACACTGTCCGGACCTACAGCATCCAGGCCTATAGCGTCAGGGCCTACAACGACTGTGCCTACAGCGTCGGGCCTACAGCGCCCCCTGGGCCTAATACGGGACAAACCAATTTAGCCCAAAATACGGGTTGTCCCGGCTAATATGGGACAGTTGGCAACCCTGCCTGCAAGTATATTAAACTTTTTTATCAGGGTAGAAAATCAAACACTGGGTGGCAGAGCGTTAAGATGAGAGGGGCAAAGTTGAAAGGAGATGTGCGGGGTAAGTTTTTTTAATAAAATTTACACAAAAGGTGGTGAGTGCCAAGAACATGCTGCCAGGGGTGGTAGTTGAGCCAGATACAATGGTGACATTTAAGAGACTTTAGGACAGGCATATTGATATGCAAGGAATGGCAAGATAATGGTGGTAACTCAAATTTCACTGTACCTTAACTGGTACATGTGGCAATAAACTGACCTTGAAACCTTGAACCTTGATATAGATTATGAGCAGGCAGATAAGAGTTGGTTTTGGCATCATGTTTGGTACAGACGTTGTGGGCCAAAGGGCCTGTTCGATGCTCTATGTAAAATGATAGAAACCAGTGACATCTACATCCCATTAATGAATTTTTTTAAGATTAATTAGCCCAGGTTTACTGTTTCCGTGAGGTATATGCAACCTAATATGATGTTACAAAATCTTAGTTTAAGAGGTAATTTTGAAGTTATTTGAAGAAGAGTTTTGACAGAAAATAATTTTAAGCCAAGGACTACAGAGATTTGTTTGGACAGTTGATGACATGGAAAATAATTCTTCTTTACCAAAAATTGGGTTGCACAAAATATTTTGAGGGCCTCAGAAATCTTGGAAAATTGTTTTGGGGAGGGGTGAGGTCATGAAGGGATTTGAAATTTAAAAAAAAATAGATTTAGAAATTCAAGACTTTGCTGATTAAGGAATCACAGCAAGTGGTGGGTTGACAGAGTTTCCTACAAGATGTTAGAGCTTTACCTATGCAAGAGGTTATAAATCCACGAACAAAAGCATCAGTGGAAGAAGCAGATGAAAGTGCAGAGAAGGACAATATTGCGGACATTAAAACACAGGAACAGTTGCCTTTCAAGCCCTTTGGCCATGCAGTGGAATTAGGGGAAAAAAGTGGCAATTTAGTTAGTTTAGTTTAATTTATTGCCTCGTGTACCGAGGTTAGAGTTTGTGTTTGGTTTATTGTCACGTGCACCAAGCGAGGTACAGTGAAAAACTTTTGTCGCATGCTAACTATGTCAGTGAAAATGTTAAAATGGAGTGAGAAGAAATTTCTTTAGATCTTTAGAATTTATTTTCACAAAAGTTTGTGGAAAATTATTCATTATATTTAAGTTCTGAGTGATAGATTAAACACCAGAAAATATGAAGAGCAGGTGGGAAAGTGGTCAACAAGCTATTTTTTTTTGAATGGCAAAGCCGCCTGAAAGGGCCATTTGGCCTCCTCAAGTTTCAATTTCATACACCCACCTTGCATTTATATTTCAATGTTAAAAAGTGGCTACTGGGAATGGGTAAAATTTGTTGTGAAACATTGTTTGGCCATTGATTTCATTCCATCAGGGTTCCTATTCGTTTGCTTCCAGGAGAAGAAAGGCACATGTACTGGCAGTACCAAAAATTTGGCCTAATAAAAGATAACTGGATTGCTACATCATGAGAGGGTGAGGAGAGAAGTTGATTTTGTAACTTCTAATAACATTATTTGATTTGTTTCGTTAGTGAGGATTTCTGAAAAGTAGCCTGAGATAGTCTGCGAAAATGATGGCCTGGTGGCCATAATCTGTGGGGTTACAAGGAGGTACTTTCTGAAGTAGGGTTTCACCAGGTTATGTTAGAATGAGGTTTATGATGAAATATTGATGCAGCAAGCAAACAGAACACTGATTAACATATTGTTTATTACGTTGTTCTATTGACTACAATTCTGAGAACAACCCAGAAATGGTTTTGACAGATATAATTTACTTTCTCAACTCATTATGTTCATTGTTCAGTACCGACTAAAATATATTTCACCATCAATAACAATGTCTTCTATCTATCCAGCACCTTTAAAAAATAAAAATATTCCGTGCACTTCTATCTATTATCAAATAAAAATTGGTACTAAAGTACAATAATGGATTCTTGTGCAGGTAACTACAAGCTTAGTTGGAGAATTTAAAGGAGAAATAGAAGAGGTGGAGAACCACAGAGATTGGATTTCAGAGGACAGGGGATTGTAAGATGAACACATGTCTGATGATGGTGCAGTGATTAGAAGTAGGGGTGCTCAAGTGACCAGAACTGGATCTATGGGTGTGGGGATGGAGGAGATAACAGAGATAAGGTCAGGTGAGGACAAGCAGACATTTCAAAATAAAGGTGGGAACTTTGTAAATGAGATATTGTTGAGTAAGGAGCTATCTTTCCATTCATGTAAGTATTTGGACAATCCATTTACTATTAATTTTCACGAGCATACCCTTATATTTATTTTGAATATTTCACACATAAACAATATAATTGACATTTTTTTTAAACAATATTTTCCTATGATCCTTATCATAACGCAGCACATTGAATTAGTGCTAAAACTAATTATAAGAGGCAAAATAGATTAATTATCAGTTGGGTCATGGTGAGTCAATTTTCTATTTCCATGCTGTCTGACTCCATGGACTACAGGCTCGCTGATCTTTCAAATTAAACATTTCCTGTACCGCTGTTCAAGATTAAAAAGTTTAAATTTGAACCAGGCATTTCCCTGTAATGGTTTTTCTGCTTGTCTTGAACTCAAGTAAAATTCTGAATGTGTTGGCCTTCAGAGAAAGTAGAAAATGAGTGATCAACAGGGAAAATTCTTAAGTGTTGGATGCGGATGGAATGTATTAGGGTTTTAGTGTGAAGAAGTAGCCAATATTGCAAAGGTGGTCGGTAAGTAGCTTTTGTGATGAATTATTTTAAAATCAACAAGGTAGCAAAATGTTAAAATTATGTAGGGCCTCGGTCAAATGGTATGTGTATGTAAGCGAAAGAGCTGAAAGTGATTAATTTTCATCTGAAAGTGACACCAGTTGACTAGGCAATATCAAATTCCACGAATAAACAAAAATAAACTCAATGACATGGAAAGAATTGGATAACCCTGTGCCACAAAAACATAGCAGATGGTTTAGATTTTATAACAAATTTTTGTTATCTTTTTTTATGTACTGTTATTGAAAAGATACATAGACTGAGAAATTTAGAACTGCAACAACAGATCAGGCAAATTATGGAACGAGAAACGGAGTAAATGTTTTGCATTCAAGATGCTTTGTCAGATTTTTATTTTTATTTGGGATTTTCAGAATCTGTAGGGTTTTTGACTATCAGTCTCTATAACAATAATAATAATAATAAATTTTAATTGTCATATGTAGGTTGGCACAGGGTCAACGGTACAATGAAATGTATTTGACAAGACAACGGGTCACCTCAGCAATAATATTCCAAGGATAAATAAGATTGAAAAAATGACAAAAAACAATATTAAAAATAGTTAAAGACAATATTAAAAATAATCAACATATATGATTTGAAATGTGTTTATGAGTTCAGAAGCCTGATGGTAGAAACTGTTCTTAAGTCTGGTGGTACACGCACCCATACTCCTGTATCGTCTGCCTGATGGTAACAGGGAGAACAGCCAGCGTGTTGGGTGGCTGTGGTCCTTGATGATGCTGCCTGCCTTCCGCAGGCACCGCCAGTAGAAAATGTCCTGAATGGCCGGGAGACAGTTGCCAGTGATGTGCTGTGCCGTCTTCACCACTCTCTGTAGTGATTTGTGGCTGTGGGCAGAACAGTTCCTGTACCAGACTGTAATGCAGCCCGTCAGCAGGCTCTCGATGGTGCATCTGTAGAAGTTTGTGAGGATGCTGGCGTTCATGCCAAACTTCCTCAGTCTTCTCAGGAAAAAGAGCCGCTGGTGGGCCCTCTTTGTTATTGTGTATGTGTGCAGTGTCCAGGAAAGGTCAATTCACTGGGTTGAATTCTTTAGCGTTAGGTCATAGGTAGTGTTGGGTTTGCCACTCTTTTTAAGACTAAGAAAAGTTATGTTCCATATCTCAAAAGATTAAGGGTGCAAATTAAAAATAGGACGGAGGATGAAATGATAATAGACAGAACCTATACTGTGGTTTTAAAATAAAGAAGAAGAAGAAGGACAACTTGAGGGAAGAGAGGAATTCCTGCATTTTGATCAAACAAAAATAAATTTAAATTCTCAACATTGCAGGAAATTGCTGGGTGCGAAGGAAGTGTATAATACAGAACAAAACAAGATTGAAGGAGCAAAGAGATAAGAGTCAGAGATGTACTAAATTAGAATCAATAAAACTAGACAAGACTGATAGCAGTGAAAGTGATAGAGATTGGTGTGCTTGAAGGGAAAGTTCACTTTCTACCAGATCGAGATTGCAGCATCTTGATGTTCATTTACCGGTGATGTGATAATATTTAACACTGGAGGCATGTACATTCACAGATCTCATGCTCACATCGTGATACACCTGAATGGAGTATAGACGTAGATATAGCGAAATTACTTTGCTTCCTTCACATACAGTTCCTTACTGGATGATTAAGATAAATAATGTCACCCTTGTATTTATTTAATTAATTATTGATAAATTTGACAAAATGCTTCATCGCTAAAAGTGAAATACAGCATAACAGCAATTACAATGTATATGGCTCATAAGGCAGCAGGCATCAATGTTTCCAGGGCTGTAAATGTTTTGGAATAGTTCTGTCTCCTGATAAGCTCTTTGACTGAGATGTAAAGTTCCTTATTGTGCTTCGTGGGTTCACTAGCATCTTCTTTGTTGAGCATGGGGCAGGTTTTGACAGTGGTGCCTTCATTGGCGGATTCCTCCTGGGCTTGGGTTGCGATTCCTTCAGAGATTTCAGACCCATCAATTTACAATACATATTACACTGATGAAGAGCTCTGAACTGATCAATAAAGGAAATGGAACAATTTCCTTTAAATCCTTTGTACCTGAAAGAAAATACACAGGACATTAGACATACAGTGCCCTCCATAATGTTTCGGACAAACACCCATCATTTATTTATTTGCCTCTCTACTCCACAATTTGAGATTTGTAATAGGAAAAAAATCACATGTGGTTAAAGTGCACGTTGTCAGATTTTAATAAAGGCCATTTTTATACATTTTGGTTTCACCATGTAGAAATTACAGCAGTGTTTATGCATAGTCCCCACATTTCAGGGCACCATAATGTTTGGGACACAGCAATGTCACCTGAAAGTAGGCATGTTTAGTATTTTGTTGCATATCCGTTGTATGCTATGACTGCGTGAAGTCTGCAATTCATGGACATTACCAGTTGCTGGGTGTCTTCTCTGATGATGCTATGTCAGGACTGTATTGCAGCCATCTTTAACTTATGTTTAATTTGGTTCAGATCAGGTGATTGACTTGGCCACTCGAGAATTTACCATTTTTTAGCTTTGAAAAACTTCTTTGTTGTTTTAGAAGTATGTTTGGGATTATTGTGTTGCTGTAGAATGAACCGCCGGCCTATGCGTTTTGAGGCATTTGTTTGAACTTGAGCAGATAGGATGAGTCTATACACTTCAGAATTCATTATGCTACTACCATCAGCAGTTGCATCATCAATGAAGATAAGTGAGCCAGTACCTTCAGCAGCCATACATGCCCAGGCCATAACACCCCCACCACCGTGTTTCACAGCTGAGGTGGTATGCTTTGGATCTTGGGCAGTTCCTACTCTCCTCCATACTTTGCTCTTGCCATCACTCTGATATAAGTTAATCTTTGTCTCATCTGTCCACAAGACCTTTTTCCAGAACTGTGGTTGCTCTTTTAAGTACTTCTTGACAAACTATAACTCGGCCATCCTATTTTTGCGGCTAACCAGAGGTTTGCATCTTGCAGTGTAGCCTCTGTATTTCTGTTCATTAAGTCTTCTGCGGACAGTAGTCATTGACAAAACCACATCTGAAGAGTGTTTTTGATCTGTCGGACAGGTGTTTGGAGATTTTTCTTTGTTATAGAGAGAATTCTTCTGTCATCAACAGTGGAGGTCTTCCTTGGCCTGCCGGTCCCTTTGCGATTAGTAAACTTACTAGTGCTCTCTTTCTTCTTAATGATGTTCCAAACAGTTGATTTTGGTAAGCCTGAGGTTTGTCTGATGTCTCTGACAGTTTTATTCTTGTTTCTCAGTGTCATAATGACTTCTTTGACTTCCATCGGCACAACTTTGGTCCTCATGTTGATAAACAGCAATAAAAATGTCCAAAGGTGATGGAAAGACTGGAGGAAAGACTAGGTGCTGAGAGCTCTCTCATTCCTGCATTAAGGAGGCATTTAAACATACCTGAGCAATTACAAATGCCTGTGAAACCATGTGTCCCAAACATTATGGTGCCCTGAAATGGGGGGACTATGTATAAACACAGCTGTAATTTCTACATAGTGAAACCAAAATGTATAAAAATGGCCTCTATTAAAATCTGACAATCTCAAATCTGACATTCTCAAATTGTGGAGTACAGAGGCAAATAACTAAATGATGGGTCTTTGTCCCAAACATTATGGAGGGCACTGTAAAACTGACTGGCCATGTCAATGATATCCAACATTCCACAGAGACCACTGATCTACTATTGGCTTGGTTTTTATTCACCCAATTTACATCTGACATAAAGGTGCATACTGTGTTTTGTTTCAAAATTATCATTTGTCATGACGGACATGCTATTTTAGTCTGGAAAATAAATTTGTAAATTTGTGAATTTCATTACTGCCCCAATTGGTAAATAAATCCTTGTGGCGTTGGAATATGAATTTCATCAGATTGGGTCAGAATTAAGCTTTGTCTTTCTAAAACAGCTTTAAAGATGTGTTGCTTAAGGCATAGTAAATGTGATAGCATGTAGCTGCCAGCAAACTGTGCTGTTGCACTTCTGATTGTAAAATAGTTTTCAGTTAAATTTTGGCATATTTTATTAATTCCAGGGCTCCACAAAATAAGAGTAAAAGATCACGTTTCTGATCTTTAGCTCTGGATAACCTTTGATAGCTGCCCATCTGGGAGAGTGGCTTGTTCAAGTTTGCTCCTCTTCCAACAGCAGAATTCAAGAGTTCTCATAACTTCTACATAAATGCGAGTAAAACTCCCTCTTTTTCATTTTAATTTAAGAAATAAATGCTGCTAAAACAAACTGAAATGCTGGGCTGGCTTTAATATATTCCACAGGGTAACTTACTGCTGCCAATCTTGTGGCTATTTTATCCAGCATGATGATGTCTCTAGTTTGGGTGTCCCCATGATGTGTTTTATGAGTGAACCTGGTTGCTGGTGAGATAAGATTCACCAATGATAATGGCATTGATTGCCTCTTCACCCCCCCCCCCCTCCAAGCAGTCTGAAGAAGGGTCCCAATCCAAAACATCACCTATCTATGTTCTCCAGGGATGCTGCCTGACCCACTGAGTAATAATTGTTATTAAAATTGGTTAATTTATAACTTAACACACCTGGGAGATATAAAATGGTTACTGGTGTTTTTTCTAAATCAGATTGAAATCTTCACCCCAAATCATACAAGAGTAAAATTATTAGATATTTAACACCATTGCCTAGCAGCAGAGGTGGTACTTTTGCATCATGAATCATGGTACGGAGAATGAGTTGCTGTAATAAAACAGACCACTCTTTTCTTCACTTACCCTTTGCTACAAGTTGCTATTCCAATATCAGTTAATTTCATTCCTACACCTACAGGAAAACAATTGGAAAGAGCAAAATTCTTTAACAAATTGTGTCAAGCATAAAAACCCCAATAACTCATTGGAGAGGAAACAAAAATGCTGGACAACTAAAATGATGATAATGCAAGTTAGTCCTAAACAGAAAGACACGGCAATGTGCAGCTGACATCTCTCATTGAAACTCTGAAATCGTTTTTGTTTCTATGTTAATTGTTTTTGTAAAGCGCTTTGAGCATGTGATAAGGCGCTATATAAAATAAATATATTATTATTATTATTATTATTATTGTACGAATGAAGTGTGAGGTATATAAGGAACTATTTGACCAATATATTTATACTGGCAGAAGAAAAAAGTCTGTAGCTGAGTCCCATTTCCCATTCTTGGTTATTACCCTTGATGGTTATGGCAGCTCTGTTCTCATTCAAGTACTTTCCAAAGTGATGAGATTTTCTGCACTGTATCATCCTTTGTGTAATCGCATCTTTCCTATAATGTGGTGACGAGAACTGTTTTAGCCAACTAGTCTTCACTACTTTTTGATATGAGATTTCAAATTTGGTTTAGCATGTTACTTTCCAATGAATAGCTGTATATGAAGTATGGATCTACTTTGTTGCACAGCAATCAGCAGTATCCTTTGCAGTACACCACATTCATAGATTGAAAGGTCAGATTTGAATTCCTACAGGTGGGATTCACATGGGAGACATGAATGTCTCCCCATGGGATCCATGGCAATTTGGCAAATTATACCCAAAATTGACTTGGTGAAAAGAGGAAGAAGAGAATGATTGAAGGTTGTTTATGTGATTGTAAGCCCGTGACTAATAATGAAGAGCCGAAGATAGACACAAATGTAGAGCAGAGATCAGTGCTGGTACCACCACTGTTTGGTCTGTACATGGACAAACTGGATGTGAATGTTGGAGGTATGATTACTAGGTCCACAGATGACGTGAAGATTGGTGGTGTTGTGATCATGAGAAGGGTGGTCTTTGGCTACTGAATAATAGTGCCCTGTTGGTAAGATAGGTAGTAAAATGACAAATGAAATTGAACGCTGAAAAGTGTGAGGTGTCACATTAAGGAGGACCAATAAGACTAGGAATGTGCAATGGATGTTGGGCACTGCAAAGTACCAAGGACCAGGGGGACCTTTGTATATGTGTCCAACAATCCCTTAAGGTAGCAGCGTAGGTGGTTAAGGTGCTTGGGAAGGCACAGAGGATATTTTCTTTCATGAGCCAGGCTGTAGAACAGGGAGGCAAGTAGTCAACGACTTTGTTGAGTGGTGTGGGCTGAATCACCTGCAGCTCAACACCGACAAGACTAAGGAGTTGGTGGTGGACTTTAGGAGGAGAGGAACACCCCTATCCCCTGTCACCATCAATGGTGTGGATGTGCAGTTTTCCATGGAGTACAAATACCTGGGTGTATACCTGGACAATAAAATGGACTGGTCCAGGAACACTGAGGCCCTGTACAAGAAGGGTCAGAACCGCCTGTACTTTTTGAGGAGGCTCCGCTCCCTCAACGTCAGCAGTAAGATGCTGCAGATGTTCTATCAATCGGTGGTAGCCAGTGCCATCTTCTTCGCTGCCATGTGCTGGGCCAGCAGGGAGAAGGCTGCGGACGCCAATAGGAACAAACTCATCAGGAAGGCTGGCTCCATCCTGGGGGGTGGAGTTGGATACATGGGAGGTGGTCTTGGAGGGGAGGCTGTTCCTCAAACTGCAGAGCATCCTGGACAATACAGCTCACCCCCTCCATGACACACTGGTCAACCTGAGGAGTACCTTCATCAACAGACTGGTTCCACCAAGATGCAGGACAGAACGCAACAAGAGATCCTTCTTCCCTGTGGCTATGAAACTTTACAACTCCTCCTCCTTCTGTCGTGGGGTATACTGAGACCGAGCCGCAGCATGGTGGCGCAGCGGTAGAGTTGCTGCCTTACAGTGAATGCAGCGCCGGAGACCCGGGTTCGATCCCGACTACGGGTGCTGTCTGTACGGAGTCTGTATGTTCTCCCCGTGACCTGTGTGGGTTTTCTCCGAGTTTCCTCCCACACTCCAAAGACGTACAGGTATGTAGGTTAATTAGCTTGGTAAATGTAAAAGAATTGTCCCTGGTGGGTATAGGACAGTGTTAATGTGCGGGGATCGCTGGTCGGCGCGGACCCGGTGGGCCGAAAGGGTCTGTTTCCGCGCTGTATCTCTAAAACTAAAACCTCCTCAATCACGGCACATCCCCAAAACCTTACCACTTTATTTTCATATTTCATGTATTTTGTGTTTTTTTATTACCATTGGCAAATTAATTTCCCTCCTAGGATAAATAAAGTTCTTTTGTATCATATCGTATCGTATCATATAAAACATTGATTCTGAGCATGCTTTTCTGGTTGCTACGCAAAAGGCCATGATTGCACTGAAGAGGGGATACATGTATAGAACATACTCTCATTGGACACAAAGATATATAATGTAGTATTTACCTTGTAAGTCTGCAACAAGGAGTTTTTCTTCTGTCCACTCATATACCCAGTGCTGGAATGTACAGCATTTCTGACCAACTTCAGAATCTTTTCTACCAACATTCAGCTCTCTGCCATCCTTCACTGAATACTTAACAAAGTCCCCTATTAATTCCTCTTCTACAGTTGCGTAAGGGATGTTGTTTGCTGGGCGATGTATGAGATATATAGGAATGATCCTAGAAAAGAAAAACAATTTCGTAATACCTGGCATCGTTTGTTTTACCTCTGATGCTTCGTAACAAATGATTCATTTCGAAGAATTGAGGCACATGAACTGTAAAGTCATGATCATTAAAGGAATTGGCTCTGCAATGTGTAACTGAGCCACACAGCATGAAGGTCTCACATTCACCCCCAATCTTTGTTGAGTTAATAAATTACGAAGAACATTCTCTACAATCTTCCTCGAAAGCCCTGAAATATAAATCTAATCTGTTCTCTGGAACTAACCCACATCACTTTGATAAACCCAAAACTAACAATAAAAATCTTTAAATATTACAATTAATCACCAGATGCTTAAAAACAATCCCTGGCAGCCACAAACCATGCTAAAATGGCTCATGAAAGACTTAAGAGATTTCATTGTATACCAATGAACTTAGGATTCACATGCAAGATATGTCCAAAAGTTTATAACCCATTGGATCCAGGGCAATTTGGCTTATTATATCCAAAATTGGCTTGGTGGTTTGTGGACTGGCCATTTTCATTCTAATGATCACTCCAATTTTCTTATTATGGTAAATTTCTTCTGGGATCTATGCAGCGCTATCAAGTCCAGCATTATTTTGTGCATCCTTAACTGCCTTTGAGACGCTGTTTTGTTTCTGAATTGTTGCAGTATCAAGGAAATCTGACAGTGCTGTTGGGTAGGGAGTGCCAGGATTTGGACCCAGTGACGATGAAGGATAGTGTATAACTCGAAGGAGAACATGGACGATGTGGTATTAGACCTTGGTGGTAGGGATTGGGGATTTGGGATGAGCTGTCGGAGGGGCCAAGGTGTGAAACTGCTGTGCAATTTATAGATTGTACCCCCAGTAACGCACAAAAGAGACCTATGATCACAATAAGCAAAATACACATTCACTCACTCGGGTGTTTCCCCGAAGCCTTCTAATAGTGTCCCCACTGCTGAAAACATGTTGCCATATTGCCGAGCGGCGTTCTGGACATGGCATTCCTAAAAGTAAAACAACACTATTTTTTACTTCACTTGAAACAGATGCTTGTAAGACTTTCATTATAGTTATGATAATCTTCACAATGAATGGCATTTTACCAGTCGAAGGTGAAGCAACATTGCCACACTGAAATATATGCACAGAGATTGCAGTTCCAACACAAAAAGAGGCCATTTGAGAAAACATCCATATCAACATTTACTCTTCATCTGCGAAATAGTACTAACTATTTCCATTAATAACCCACTATATTTTAATGCTGCCTCAACCATTCGCACAGGATATAATCGTAATTTTGTTTAAAGATTATTCTAACTTTGCCTAAAGAGGATTCAAATGGGACTGGCCACTATGCCAAACTAGTCGGCATAGACAAATGGGCCTAAGGGCCAGTTTCCATTCAGTGTAGATCTATGACTCTATGACTGCACCTTCTTCCCCCTCCCCCCATGCACAGATTGTCCCCTGTCCTCATGTCGATAATGGGATATTTCTTTTTGCTGGCCATTCTGGGGCCTTCAATATGCTTCAAAATTGGGATTTTCAACTTTGCCTTAATCCTGTCCATTACTGATATTATGTGGCCACAATTTTCGTTAATAACCTTTTTAAGTAGCTTCTTATGCTTTTTATACACTTGACTGGCATCCCCATCTTTAGTTCTCCATATTTTCCATATGCCTCTTCTTAGTTACATTCCCCAAGATATGGTCTACTAATGTTCCTTCTGACTTTAGACTTTACTTTAGACTTCAGGGATACAGCGCGGAAACAGGCCCTTCGGCCCACCGAGTCAATGCTGACCAGCACTCACCCCGCACACTAGCATTATCCTACACACTATGGACAATTTACAATTTTTTGCCGAAGCCAATTAACTGACAAATTTGTATGTGTTTGGAGTGTGGGAGGAAACCAGGGATCCCGGAGAAAGACCACACAGGTCACAGGGAAAAACAAACTCCTGTTCCAAACTTCTCTTTAATTGTTCTTTACAGAGCCAAATATTGAGTGATTTTTAAAAATAACTGAAAATATCTGATTTTTAGCAAGCACAAATAAACTCGTGAAAGCACCCACAAATTGAACTAACACCAGAATCCTAAAGTTAGGAAAAGGGGACATACAATGAGATCTGGGTGCCCTAGTGCATCAGTCACTGAAAGGAAGCATGCAGGTACAGCAGGCAGTGAAGAAAGCCAATGGAATGTTGGCCTTCATAACAAGAGGAGTTGAGTATAGGAGCAAAGAGGTCCTTCTGCAGTTGTTCAGGACCCTAGTGAGACCGCACCTGGAGTACTGTGTGCAGTTTTGGTCTCCAAATTTGAGGAAGGATATTCTTGCTATTGAGGGCGTGCAGCGTAGGTTTACTAGGTTAATTCCCGGAATGGGGGGACTGTCATATGTTGAAAGACTGGAGCGACTAGGCTTGTATACATTGGAATTTAGAAGGATGAGAGGAGATCTTATCGAAACATATTAGATTATTAAGGGGTTGGACACGTTAGAGGCAGGAAACATTTTCCCAATGTTAGGGGAGTTCAAAACCTGGGGCCACAGTTTAAGAATAAGGGGTAGGCCATTTAGAACGGAGATGAGGAAAAACTTTTTCAGTCAGAGAGTTGTGAATCTGTGGAATTCTCTGCCTCAGAAGGCAGTGGAGGCCAATTCTCTAAATGCATTCGAGAGAGAGCTAGATAGAGCTCTTAACGATAGCGGAGTCAGGAGGTATGGGGAGAAGGCAGGAACGGGGTACTGATAGAGAATGATCAGCCATGATCACATTGAATGGCGGTGCTGGCTTGAAGGGCCAAATGGCCTACTCCTGTACCTATTGTCTATTGTCTATTGTCTAAAAATTCATGTCCGAAATTTAGATTTTTTGGGGGATCATTTTCAACGATTCGCATGCTGGGGCAGCACAGTGGCGCAGTGGTAGAGTTGCTGCCGTACAACGCCAGAGACCCGGGTGCGATCCTGAATTCAGGTGCTTGTCTGTACAGAGTTTGTACATTCTCCTCGTGACCATGTGGGTTTTCCCCGAGACCTTCGATTTTCTCCCACACTTCAAAGACGTACAGGTTTGTAGGTTAATTGGCTAGGTATCAATCTAAATTGTCCCAAGTATGTGTAAGATTGTGTTAATGTGCCGAGATCGCTGGTCGGTGCAGACCCGATGGGCTGAAGGGCCTGTTTCTTTTGCACTGTATCGCTAAAACAAAATTGCAGGCTAAAAGCTTGTATGATTTATATAGTGTAATAAAGGAGGTACCTCTTTCTGTCAGTCTATATTTTACCTGTACAGCCAAAAAATAGTTCCGTTGTATGATCTCGCTCTTTGTTTTGGTCCCATATGAAATGGAAGTGTGAATTTTTAAGACACAGCTATGTCCAGGATCGAACAGAGGTACGAGGCCATAAATAACGTTTGTCCGAAATGCTTTTCTGTGCAATCCTTCACCAAAATGCAATTCGTCTGTTGCAATACTTCCATGTATCTTGGGCTGAAAACTACACTCACTTGTGAGCTCCTTTTCAATGATGGGTTGTAACAACTCAATTTTCTCTCCTTTAAACAAGTACAGAAAAAGACAACATAGACACAAGAGAGGAGATCAATGCAATATTATGTTGTTTGGTCTCAACACAATAATAAACTGGAAACAAAGCCTGAGTATGACGGAGTTTTGAGGAGGTTGCCTATCCAAGGAAAACTTAGACATGCACGGGCATTATCAACTTGTATTTATTGCTAAATAAGAGAAACTTGCTGTGTTTTTACAAATTAAATTTGTCGTTTGTTGTGGTGAAGATAGGAGAATGCCAGCTGCTGGAAGGTCAAGTTTAGGCACATATTTATATCAAATGTTTGGTGTTTTTTACTGTTCAGCACATATTCCAGGAGATAATCTTGACAACGACAAGCTATCTATTAAGAATTTAAATGGAAGCACAAGAAGCTGCAAATGCTGGAATTTTAAGCAAAAAGACAACAATTTTCCGGAGGAATTAAGCAGGTCAGGCATCATTCTGTGGAGGCAAATGGGAAGATGACATTTCGGGTTGTGATCGTTCTTCAGACCAAGGGTTTAAAATGTTGCTTCCTGTTGTAGTCTGACTCAGTGGGCAAGAACATGCTGATGACCAGCCCGTGTCTTACTGGTACCACTGTGCCAGTCTGAAGGCTGCCCCACAGCTTTGCTTCTGTGCAGTTCCTGACGCCTTGTCAGGATCTCCACTGTGATGCTTCCTTGAGGCATAATGGGCAGTAAGACCTCATAGGGCATAATGGGCAGCAAGACTGCACTGGTACCTCTGCTCTGGCAGTTCATATTTCATGATGCATTACTGTTACATATGCTACATATTCATTGTAGCAGTCCCAACCTCCTGCACTACTTTGTATCAGGCACACTCACCACACACACACACACACTGTGATTAGGTATGTAAGCATTTTTCAGTATCACTACGCCACACAGGCAAGGAGCTGAATAAAGGAGTAAATTAAGGCAACTGAAACAACCTGAATTGTGTCGTTATTATCAGGACATCAAACCCGAAGACACAACATGGTGGCAGCGGTGACTTTCGAGTAAAAACCCGCGCTATTGTGAATCGCTATTGTGAATTAGGAACAGCGGCTGCAGAGAAATTGATTTTTTTTGTGCACCCGCCTAACAACACAAGATGGCGGCCTCCACAGCAGCAATGAGCCTCCACCCTACGATGAACTGGGACGCCGATGATGTGGTGGAGGCGTTCAAGAAATTCAAACAAAAGAGCCAGCTGGCATTTAAAAGCTTCCTGAAAGGAACTGCAGATGAAGAGAAGGTCAGTTATATTTTACTATGGCTCGGGGAGAAGGGTCTAGACATTTTTAACAGTTGGAGCTTAACAGAGCCTGACTGCAATAATCCGGGAATAGTCCTTGAAAGGTTTGCGAACCATATGGAGCCCAAATCAAACCACAGAATCCATCGGTATGAGTTCCAAGGGCTAAGACAAGACCCACAAGAAACAACCGACACTTTCCTTTCGAGACTAAGGAACGTGGCCAAGAAATGCAGATTTGGTGATGAAGATGACAGAATTGTCGACCAGCTAATATGGGGGTGCGCCCACCAAGAGGTCCAAAAGTCCCTAATAGGGAAAGACACCCTCAACCTAAAAGACGCCGTAGATGCTGCCAGAGCTTTCGAAGCCACAAGGAAACAAATGTCCTCCCTCTGCCTTCAAGTTGGCTCATCTCAGAGCAGCACCAGAGTGAATATAGACGCTCTCTCAAAACGTGACCCTGGCTCCACCTTAAAGGCTCCAAAGCAGACATTTTCTAGGCATGCAAACAAACAAGCAAGCCAAAGAAGCTGCTGGAACTGCGGTACAGAGCATGCATTTGATGATCGCAGGGCGTGCCCAGCATACGGGACTACCTGCAACTCATGTGGGAGGCCTAACCACTGGAAGAAAATGTGTAGGTCAACAAAATCATACAGCACCAAGCCAAAGCAGCAATGGTCAAAGAACGATAGAAATACGAGAAGGAAACAAATACACGCACACGTCCAACAGGAAGAGGAGATAACCTCAGATACCTCTGAGGAAGAATTCCTTTCCGTTGGGACCATTGACGTCCACGAAATGGGAAACAGCAAAACACATAGCAACAGAGAGGAAGCATATACTATAATACAACTACAGAAAAAAGTGGGAAAGAAAAGAACAACGATTAATCTAAGGCTCAAAATTGATACTGGAGCCCAGAGCAATATCTTACCAGTCAATCTTTACGGAAAGATATTCCCTGAACACATGACAAAAGATGGCAGCGTCAGGAAAGGAATCCTTGGAAGTAGCGATGTAGTCCTAGCTGCATACGGAGGTTCCATAATCCCACAGCTAGGCAAAATAATCATAGCAGGAACATACAAAAGGGAAAGAAGTGAAATGCCCCTTCTTCATCACTAAATCGAAAGGACCTGCTATTCTCGGCCTGAACACGTGCCAAAGACTGAAGATTGTGTCAATCAACTATGAAATCAAGACAAACTCCTGCAGAATTGACAGAAACATACCCATCAAAAACCGGCCGCCCATCAGGAACAAAGAAGAATTGATGGACATGTACCCAGAGTGTTTTGACGATACCGTTGGTTGTTTTGAGGAATACGAATACCATATCACAGTAGACCCCAGTGTGAAGCCAGTGATCCACCCACCCCGCCGTGTTCCCCTTGAACTGAAAGAGAGGCTAAGGGAACAACTAAACGAAATGGAAGAAAAGGGCATCATCACAGCAATAACTAAACCAACTGATTGGGTAAATTCAATTGTTATCAAAGAAAAGCCAAACGGAAAACTAAGGATATGCCTTGATCCCAGGGATCTGAACAATGCATTGAAGCGCGACCATTATCCAACTCCAACCCTTGAAGAGATCACACCCGCACTAGCCGGTTCCAAGGTGTTCAGCAAGCTGGATGCTAGCAATGGATATTGGAACGTCAAAATAGACCGGAAGTCATCAATGCTCACCACTTTCAACACGCCATTTGGCAGATTCAGATTCAACAGGCTCCCATTCGGGCTGAAGGTGAGTCAAGATGTCTTCCAGCGGAAAATAGATGAAACATACAAAGGCTGTAAAGGGGCAATCGGGATAGCAGATGATATCCAAGTATACGGCAGAGATGAAAACACGCATGATTACAACCTCCATGAGGCTATGGAAAAAACTCGAAGAGCCGGCATAAAGCTCAATGCAGACAAATGCATAATCAAAGAAAGGGAGTGCAAATTCTTTGGACTGATTTACTCTGCAGAAGGAGTGAAACCGGACCCTACAAAAGTGGATGCTATCAACCACATGGAGGAACCCAAAGACAAGAAACAGTTAAGAAGTTTCCTAGGGCTCATACAATACATGGGAGTCTTCATACCTAAGCTTGCTAATCATACAGCAAATCTCCGTGAATTGATGAAAGACGACGCTGAATTTGATTGGTGTGCTTCACATAGCCAAGATTTTGGGAAATTAAAACAACTCATCAGCAAAGAAACGATCCTGCAGTACTATGACAGACAGAAACCTGTAACACTCCAAGTTGATGCCTCCATGAGAGGAGTTGGAGCAGTACTGATACAAAATGGCCGACCTATTGCGTATGCATCCAAAGCACTCACTCCTACAGAATCAAGGTACGCAAACATAGAGAGAGAACTCTTAGCAGTAGTCTATGGCTGCGAGAAATTTCACACTTACCTATATGGAAGGTATTTCGACATCGAAACAGACCACCGCCCTCTAGAACAAATCGGAAAAAAAAACCTCACCAAAGCACCAGCCAGACTACAGAGACTATTACTGAGGCTACAGAGCTACGACTACAACATCAGATACAAGCCAGGAAAAGACCTGCTGCTAGCTGACGCCCTATCCAGACTATCAACACATGACAAACAAGAGATGGAAGGGCTGAGCATAAAGATCCACCACATTGTGAGTGTGACAAGCGTGAAGCTGGAACAGATTAAAGAGGAAACAGCCAGAGATGAAGAACTCCAGCTCCTCACCCAAATGGTAATACAGGGGTGGCCAGAAAAGAGACAACAAGTTCAGCCTATCCTCCGCGAATACTGGACCATCCGTGATGATATTTCGGTAGAGAATGGAGTCCTGCTGGCCGGATCACGAATCATCATACCCAAGTCCATGAAAAAAGAAATCCTCGAAAAGATCCACCAAGGACACTTAGGAATGGAAAAGTGCAGACTCCGTGCTAAATCCGCTGTGTACTGGATAGGCATGTACAAGGACATAGAAAAGCTGGTATCTACATGCCACATATGCCAAAAATACAGGAATTCACAACAGAAGGAGGAAATGACACCCAGTGATATCCCAAGCCGGCCATGGCAAACCATCGGAGCAGACCTGTTCACAGAGAACCAGCAATGGTATTTGATTATGGCCTGCTACTACTCCAAATTCCCATTTGTGAGAAACATAAAGGACTTGAAAGCTAAAACAATTGTGTCAATTGTTAGAGGGTTGTTTGCAGAGCAAGGAATACCTGAGCAGATCGTATGTGACAATGGAACCCAATTCACATCTCGGGAATTCAGAGAGCTGGCCACCGAATACGGGTTCAAAATCACAACATCTTCACCACATTACCCAAAGGGCCATGGGTTTATTGAAAGGCAAGTACAGACAGCCAAGAAAATACTAATAAAATGCCGAGAGGCAAAGGAGGATCCAAACCTGGCACTATTATCCTTACGGGCAACTCCACTAAAGGCTGACATGAAGTCTCCTGCAGAAATGCTAAATGGCAGGAAATACAAAACCACCCTGCCAAGCAAAATCCAACCCCCTATCGACCAAGAAGAAACAAGGGCAAAATTGGCAGCTGCCCAGGAGGAGGGGCTGAAACAATACAACAAAAATGCACAGTACTTGCCTGAACTATTTCAAGGCCAAAACGTACATGCTCAGGATCCAATAACAAAGAAATGGACCCCAGCACAAATCACCAGTAGGGCTGGAACCCCAAAATCATATATCATAGAGACAGAACCGGGCAGGCAGTTGAGACGAAACAGAATTCACATCCGCCCGACACCTGAAATGTCAACACCTGCAACTTCAAAGACAACACCAGCAACTCCTAGGACACCACCCACAGCAACAGCAACACCTGCCATTGATGACAACACATTCTCACAAACTGCTACCAGTGAGTTATATAGTCAACCAGCACCAACCAATGGCCAGGAAACGACTCAACAAGTCACCAATACATCGAGTGCAACACTGCAGGCAACAACCAGATCTACTAGATCCAGGAGCAACATCTTACCCCCAGCGCGTTATCGCTAGCACTGGAAGGGACAAGTCACAAGTCACGCCAAGACATGACTCTTGACTGGCTACGCACTACCTGAAAGAAAACAAGCTGCCATTATATATTTTGTTGTGTAGTATAGTAGAAAGCAGAATGCCATGAATGTGGGCAGAATAATCCCACGGTATCTGCTACAGGATTGCCACCCTCGCTCTGGAAATCCTCTAGTGTCACTAACTTTTATTCTTTTCTTTTGAGAAGGGGGGATGTTACATATGCTACATATTCATTGTAGCAGTCCCAACCTCCTGCACTACTTTGTATCAGGCACACTCACCACACACACACACACACTGTGATTAGGTATGTAAGCATTTTTCAGTATCACTACGCCACACAGGCAAGGAGCTGAATAAAGGAGTAAATTAAGGCAACTGAAACAACCTGAATTGTGTCGTTATTATCAGGACATCAAACCCGAAGACACAACAATTACAACAATGGAAAGAGAATTATTAATACATGACAAATTAACTTAAACAATTAATTGGAAGCAAAACTTAAATAAAAATTTTAAAAATGAGCAATAGACTTCCCTAAACGTACCCTTTAAATGAAGTTTGGTGAAATGTATGTGACAGCTTTGAATAGAAGCTTCAACAACCTGACCACGGGAGAAGACGGCAGGTGAAGAGAAAAGACATTCTGGCCTTCCATCAGAGTGAGGAGGGACTGGAGGAGACTCACTGTGATGGATGTTTCTTTTTTTTTTTTTTGTGTTGGTTTGTGATTGTGTGTGTTATTGCTTATTTTTATTGCTCTTATTGTTGGACTGTGGGTAATGGAATGTCGTCCAAAAGACTTGTTTTTTTTGGATGACATTAAAGATTATTCTGATTCTGATTCTGATTCTGAACACCATGGTTGATTTAAGGCTGCAGATTCAGTCAGGCATGTATATCTGGGCCTCATCCTGGGGTCCAGTGAGAGGTCAAACTGATGACCCCCAGCAAATTCTCAGCTTCCACGCTGCTGCAGGCAGATGCAATGAATGGTCTTTGGCCAGCCACTGGCACTCCACGGACCAACTGGCCAACCTCGTGTTCCAAACCATTGTTCTGTTTCTCGACTGACACCCAGACCCCAAATGACCCATAAAGGAGAGTTTAAATCCCACTATGTTGGTCGTTCAAAATAATGAACAGACAGTTTGGAATGAAAGACTTTATAGATACAGCAGGGAAACAGGCCCTTCGGCCCACCGAGTCCGCACCGACCAGCGATCAGCCCTACACTTGCAATATCCTACGCACTAGGAACAATTTACAATTTTACCGGTCATTTAACCTGCAAACCAGTACATCTTTGGAGTGTGGGAGGAAACTGGAGCACCCGGAGAAAAGCCACGCAGTCACAGGGAGAACATACAAACTCCATACAGACAGCACCCACAGTCAGGATCAAATCCAGGTCTCTGGCGCTGTCCGGCAGCAAAGCTACTTCTGCGCC
This sequence comes from Rhinoraja longicauda, assembly GCF_053455715.1. Taxonomy (NCBI): domain Eukaryota; kingdom Metazoa; phylum Chordata; class Chondrichthyes; order Rajiformes; family Arhynchobatidae; genus Rhinoraja; species Rhinoraja longicauda. The sequence continues at coordinate 29,356,827 of NC_135953.1, forward strand.
ACCGTGCTGCCCTTAACCGTTTCTGGTTCTGAAGCACAGTGGGATAGGGTAAAAGCAGGCAGAGCGATAGTGATCGGGGACACAATAGTTAGAGGCACAGATAGTTGATTCTGTGACAGCAAACAGGACCTGGATGGTGTGTTGCATCCCAGGTGCCTGGGTCCAGGATATCTTGGAACTGCTACAGAATATTCTCAAGGGGAGGATGTTGTTGTGCACATCAGCATCAACGCATAGGTAGGAAAAGGGATGAGGTTCTGACGGGGCGAATATAGGGAATTAGGAAAGAGTTTAAAATGCAGGATCTCAAGAGTAGAAATCTCTGCATTATTATCATGTGCTAGTAATGGCAGAAATAGAAGGACAGGTGGCTGAGGAATTGGTGCAGGGGGCAAGGTTCAGGTTTTTGCATCATTGGGATCTCTACTGGGGTACAGGTGACCTGGACAAGAGATACAGGTTGCACCTGAACCTGTGGGGAACGAATATCCCTAGAGGGAGTAGACATTGTCTATATGGACTTTCGCAAGGCCTTTGACAAAGTTCCACATGGTAGATTAGTTTCAGGGAACTGGGATATTGCAAAATGGTCTTGATCAGTTGGGCTGAGGAATGGTTTAATGGAGTTGAAAGTAGTTAAGTGCAAAGTGTTGCATCTCTTTTCAACTTTGCCCCTCTCATCTTAAAGCTCTGCCACCCAGTGTTTGATTTTCTACCCTGATTAAAAAGTTTAATATACTCGCAGGTAGGGTTGCCAACCCTATTAGCCCGGATATCCCGTATATTGGGCTAAATTGGTTTGGCCCGTATGGGACTGCTCTTGTCCTGTATTAGGCCCGGGGGCACTGTAGGCCCACTGTATGCCCAGACACTGTAGGCCCGGACACTGTAGGCCTGGGGGCCGTTGTAGGATGTCGGCCTGGACAATTTCGGGCGCCGCCGAATGGAGGTTCCGTAGCAACCCGCCTCCTGGCCCGGGCGGCTGCCATTAGTGGAGCGTGAGCATTTGACCGCTGGCTGGGTGAGATCACTTGGGGAGCAGGGCAGAGATGTCAACACTTGTCCCTTATTTGGGAGTGTGAAAGTTGGCAACCCTATGGTGAGGTCACATTAGGTGTATTGCGTTCAGTTTTGGTTACCCAGCTCTTGGAAAGATGTGCAGAGAAGAGAAGAGAACTTGGTCATTGAGTGATTCTGGGAGGAAACAGGCCCTTCAGCCCAACTTGCTCACACCGGCCAACATGTCCCAGCTACACTAGTCCCACCTGCCTGCACTTGGTGCATATCCCTCCGAACCTGTCCTATCGTATTCTAACTGTTTCTTAAACTATGGGATAGTCCCAGCCTCAACTACCGCCCCTGGCAGCTTGTTCCATACACCCACCACCCTTTGTTTGAAAAAGTCACGCCTCAGATTCCTATTAAATCTGAAGAAGGGTCTCAACCCGAAACATCACCCATTCCTTCTCTTCCGAGATGCTGCCTGTCCCGCTGAATTACTCCAGCTTTTTGTGCCTATCTCCTATTAAATCTTTTTCTCTTCACCTTGAAACTATGCCCTCAGATCCTCGATTCCCCTACTCTGGGAAAGAGACTCTGTGCATCTACCCGATCTATTCCTCTCATGATTTTGTACACCTCTATAAGATCACCCCTCATCCTCCTGCGCTCCATGGAATAGAGACCAAGCCTACTCAACCTCTACCTATTGCTCACACCCTCTAGTCCTGGCAACATCCTCATGTATAAGACAGTTCTGGCAGGACGGCTTACCTTCACTTTGCATCGATAAGTTGCATGATTTTAATTGCTTAATCTCCAGTGGTTCTGCAGCAGATTTCTGCGGAGTACTTAGGCCTGGATCTTCCCATTTGCCTGAATTTCCTGGATTTAAGGTGAACAGAAATACCCTTACTTATGCATTGCGCACCTTGGGAATACAAAAAATCCATAGTAAACTTGTAGATCTAACACCCGAGGTGAACATGAGTTAATATGTTGTTACATCTGTTCTGTAGTTCTATTTCTGACCCAGGCTTCCTTTAAAGTTCAGGATTGACAAATCATAGAAAATGTAGACTTCTGTCTGACAGAACTCTTCAGAAGCTAATTTGAAAAATTTTCTTAAACATTTGGCGAACCAAGGACCAGGAAATAATTTCCCACAAATGACTTTCACATGTATTGTTATATGATCAGTTCTTGCTGTGCCATAATGATATTGCAGGTTTTCATAACACACATTTGCACGACCTGCTCAGGTGAAACGTCAAATTGCCCGTATTTATGATTTTAAAATAATTATTGTGGGTATTCCAATCAAAACTAACGTGCAATCTTAAAGAACATAAAATCTGAATTGAAGAAAATTTGGCTAATGATATTACCCCATCCAAAATGTAGATCAGGTTATTCCTTCTCACACCATTTATTAATCTTTTGCTTTACGGAATAATGCCTTCGAGAATGAACGCTACTGCACAGTACAAAATTCTGAAGATAGACACAAAAAGCTTGAGTAACTCAGTGGGACAGGCAGCATCTCTGGAGAGAAGGAATGGGTGACATTTTGGGTTGAGACCCTTCTTCAGACTGGTTAGGGATAAGGGAAACGAGAGATAAAGATGATGATGTGGAGAGATAAAGAACAATGAATAAAAGATATGCAAAAAAGCAACAATGATAAAGGAAACAGGCCATTGTTAGATGTTGTAGGGTGAAAACAAGAAGTTGGTGCGACTTGGGTGGGGGAAGGATAGAGAGAGAGGGAATGCTGGGGCTACCTGAAGTGAGAGAAATCAATATTCATACCACGAGGCTGTAAGCTGCCCAAGCGAAATATGAGATGCTGTTCCTCCAATTTCCATTTAGCCTCAATCTGACAATGGAGGAGACCTAGGACAAAGAGGTCTGTGTAGGAATGGGAAGGAGAATTAAAGTGTCCAGCAACCGGGATATCAGGTAGCTTCAGGAGCACTGAGCGAAGGTATTCCGCAAAACGATCGCCCAGTCTACGTTTGGTCTCGCCGATGTATAAGAGTACACATCTTGAACAGCGGATAGAGTAGATGAGGTTAGAGGAGGTGCAGGTGAACCTCTGTCTAACCTGAAAGGACTGTCGGGGTCCCTGGACAGAGTCAAGAAAGGAGGTATAGCGACAGGTGTTGCATCTTCTGCGGTTGCAGGGAAAGGTACCTGGGGAGGGGGTGGTTTGGGTGGGAAGGGATGAGTTAACCAGTCAGTTGCAGAGGGAATGGTCTCTGCGGAAGACGGAAAGGGGTGGAGATGTGAAAATGTGGCTAATGGTTTGATCCCGTTGGAGGTGATGGACATTTTGGAGAATTATGTGTTGTATGCGACGGCTGATGGGCTGGAAGGTAAGGAGGATGAGGGGAGATCTTATAGAGGTGTACAAAATCATGAGAGGAATAGGTTGGGTAGATGCACAGAGTCTTTTGCCCAGAGTTTAGGGGAATCTAGGACCAGAGGACATAGGTTCATGGTGAAGGGGAAAAGATTTGATAGGAATCCAAGGGGTAACTTTTTCACACAAAGGGTGGTAGGTGTATGGAACAAGTTGCCAAAGGAGGTGATTGAGGCTGGGACTATCCCATCGTTTAACAATTAAACAGGTACATGGATAGGACAGGTTTGGAGGGATATGGACCAAGCGCAGGCAGGTGGGACTTGTGTAGCTGGGACATTGTTGGCCGGTGTGGGTGAGTTGGGCCGAAGGGCCTGTTTCCACACTGTATCACTCTATGATTCTATGGCTATGACTGGGGAGAATCTGTCTCTGACTAGGGGGAGGGGGAACAAGGGTGGAGCCGTGGGTTACCAAGGAGACGAGTGAGTGCCTCATCTTTGATGGGAGAGGGGAACCCCGTTCCCTAATGAATGAGGACATCTCGGATGTCCTAGTCATTTTGGGCGCAGATGCGGCGTAGATGGATGAATTGGGAGTAGGGCATAGAGTCTTTGCAGGAAGCAGGGTGGGAAGAATTGTAGTCGAGATAGTTGTGGGAGTCAGTGAGTTTGTAATAGACATCAGTCAATAGTCTATTTCCTGTGATGGAGACTGTGAGATCAAGAAAGGGGAGGGAGGTGTCTGAGATGGTCCAAGCAAATTTAAGTGCAGGATGAAAATTGGTGGTGAAGTTGATGAAGTCCATGAGTTCTGCATGGGTGCAGGAGGTAGCACCGATGCAGTCATCAATGTAATAGATAGAGTTTGGGGATAGGGCCTGGAACAGGGATTGTTCAACGTACCCTACAAAGAGGCGGGCATCGCTAGGGCCCATGCGTGTGCCCATAGCTATGCCTTGGATTTGGAGGAAGTGGGAGGAGCCAAAGGAGAAGTTGTTGAGGGTGAGTATCAGCTCAGCTAGGTGGAGAAGGGTGTTAGTAGCGGGAAATTGGATGGTTCTGCAGTCGAGGAAGAACAGAGGGCTTTAAGGGCTTGCTGGTGGGGGATGGAGGTGTAGAGTGACTGAACGTCCATGGTAAACTGAGAAAGTGGGGGCGTGGAAAGCGGAAGTCATTAAAGATTCTGATGCAACTTTGGAATATATTTCATGCTGTTGAACAGGGCAGAATATCAAGGCAAACAGTTTGATTCTTCTAATTCTCAAGGAGGATTTGAAATGTTGGATTGCTATCTCTATAACCCTCATTACACCAACTCAATAAAACATTGACCCATTCTGAATTAGCTTTTCTAAGCCTGGCTGGTGACAGAAGCAGAGAGAGTTATCAGCCTGGACTTAATTTAACCAGTTGAGTGTGTGAAATAATATGAGGCTAGCTTAATCTTACATTTAGATGGGCTCAACATTGCTCCTGATTTTCTGCAGATTATGAGTTGTTTTCTAATGTGAGTAACTTGCGGAGTGTGCAATTAATTGTAAAAATCACATTGACAGACTATTTCCATAAAATCTTAACTCAAGATTCTTAACTCAACTTTTAAACAATGTGTACACTATTCTTCGATAACACACTGAAGTACAGATTTAGAATAAGGAAGCAAATGTAATATATGCATGGCATCCTTAGAAAGGTGGCTACTCAAATTTCTGGTTAATACTGATGTTGATTTATGGATTTTTAGTAAAATGTCATAGATCTTTTAGGGAATTGGTCTTCAACTTATGAATCTATTTTTCACTTTAGTGAACAGCTTGCCATTCTCCATGCATTATTTCAGGAATACATTATTTTAAAATTCCCACAATGCCCAGTTTATGAAATCACGCCGAACAAAATTGTTTAATTGAAAACATCCTTTTGCAAATTGAGAGATGGCTGTAAACAATTGAATATTAACTGTGTCTGGTTGATGGATGGGAGAATTAAAAATAGGCGATTTAAAACCTTCCAACCCCCACTGATACTTTTGCATTCCCATTGTGCATCAATGTCTCCTCTTTTACACAGTTAAACAGTTTTTACAATTTGCAACTTTGGCTACAGTTACATCACTGGGATCCATTGTTTTATTTTTATTCCAAGACACAGGCTAGAGAGTGGTGATTAGCTTCAAAATAAGTTCAGACAGGTTAGGAACTGAATCACAGTCATAAGGATGATCATGAAAAGGCCTTGATTTTTCAGTTTTTTAGTTTGGAGATACAGCGCGGAAACAGGCCCTTTCGGTCCACCGGATTCGCGCCGACCAGCGATCCCCGCACATTAACACTATCCTATACCCACTAAGGACAATTTTAACATTTACCAAGCCAATTTACCTACATACTTGTACGTCTTTGGAGTGTGGGAGGCAACTGAAGATCTCGGAGAAAACCCACGCAGGTCACGGGGAGAATGTACAAACTCCGACAGACTGTCGCAGCTGCGGCTTGCCTGCAGTCCATCTGTCTTTTGTGTTTTTTGTTGTTTTTGTCTGAATTGTAGTTTTAATATGGTGTAGGGTTTGTATGTTATGTTTGGGGGGGGGGGGGGGGTTGGAGGGAACGGGAACTGTAAAATTCTCTCTCCCGAACGGAGACGCGACCTTTGTTTCTGTGTCGTGTCCCCGTTCCCGTTGCGGCCTACCATCGGCCATGCACTTGGGACCACCTGGGGCTCTGGTTCGCAGAGCCCGTGGCCCGGACTCACCACCTGCGGCGCTGGCTGCCTTCAGATGCTGCGGGTGCGGCTGCGACTCGTCTCCGGAGGCTCCGGCGCGGGCTGCGTGGATGTCAGAAGCCCGCAGGCCCCTGGATGGGGGCCGACATCGGGACCTCCGGCAACGGCAGCGACAGCGTGTTCGCCCGTCCCGAATCGCGGGGCTTGGGTCGGCACGCCGCGGACCTTTCACCGTCCGGCGCGGCCTGGAATAGGCCGCGGGATTTTCACCGCCCAGCGGGGGCTTCAATGTCGGGAGTCCCGACCACCCCGACGTGGCAACTCCAACAGCCTGACCGTGGGAGAAGACGGCAGGGAAGAGAAAAGACATTGTGGCCTTCCATCACAGTGAGGAGGGACTGGAGGAGACGCATTGTGATGGATGTTTCTTTTTGTTTGGTGTTAGTTTGTGATTGTATGTGTTATTGCATTTTTATTGATTATTCTTATTGGTCTTATTGTTCAACTGCGGGTAATGTTTCATTTCACTACACATTTATGTGTATGTGACAAATAAACGACTATTAACTATTAACTACCTGTAGTCGGGATCGAACCCGGGTCTCCGGCGCTGCATTCGCTGTAAGGCAGCAACTCTACCGCTGTGCCACCGTGCAGTTTTGGTTTGGTTCAGTTTGCAAACTATTGCTTTTCATTAATTTTTGATAAACTTGTATCTTTTCAGTTATTTACACAACATTAGTCAAGGGACGGTTTCTGCGCTGTTTAATTCAACTGAAATTGATTTTCAAAATACCAAGGTGTGCAAGTTCAAACTCATAAATTTACCATTGTCATGAATGGACAGGATTAGGCAATGTCTACGTACATAATTTGGAAACAAAACATGATATTCTTTAAACAAATGGATTAAAATATAGAGAATGTAAGGTTGATATTTATTGCAATTTTGCTGGATGACTTGATTTTTTTGTAATTAGTTGTAATTGGGCAATTTCAAGGCCTGTTCATAATTATTTTTTGTTGTTTCCCGGAACTTTTTTGACTTGAGCTATTCTAATTCATCCAGTATAATCTAGACCATTTTCGCCATTGATGTAACTGTTGCCTCCTGCTCCTAAAGTATCCCCCTTCTCCCCACCTCCAAATGCAACCATAACATTGACAGCATCATGCACTATTTTATTTGTAGAAATAAAATTCTCAGTACCTTCAACAGCTTTGTAATTAAGGAGCGCATTCAGAACTAGAGAAGACAAGATGAGACAATTGATTACCATTCTGCATGTACCTTTTTTTGTAATTTCATTTTAAAACAAAAATAACAAATTTGCCATTTTTCTGATACCTTCAGTGGTGAAGTCAAACTCACAGGACACACTTCCATGCACATTCTTCAAGGCGCACTGATATAACCCTCGATCTTTCTCAGTAGTTTGAACTATTGCCAAAGAGACTGGAGTGTCATCTCCTGCGCTACAATTTGAAAAGAGTTGCGACGGTAAAGCTTATAACTACAATAGTGACGGTAGGAATGGATGACAATCGCATGGAATGGAACAGAATTCATTTTAAATGTTTAAATAATTCTGATTATGATCAGAGTTTGGTTTCTTCCTTATTTTCCCTAATTTGAATATTTAAAGGTTCAATTGGAAAGGATTTAAAAGATACTGTGGAAATTGATAACTAATTCTGATTCTTCTTTGCATTGTAACAAACTAGACGGTTTACTGTGGCTAGGCAATATGATAAATTAATTATTTGCATTTTTAAAGTGCATTGCCTTATATGTGACTGGAATATTAATAAGCAGTAACTGAAGTGACCAGACAAATATGACTTAATTGATACCTTCACTTTATGAAGATGGAGAGTAGCCAATAGGTGTTATTTTGCCAGGGGTTTCCACAACCCCAAAGGTCATGGTTTGGTTGATAGTTTGACCTCAACCTTTGCACTAAACAAGCAATTAATTCATTTGACCTTGATTGCCTTCAGGACATTCAAAAATTCTTTAACAATACTGGGACAAACATATTTTGAGAGTTCGATTTTTAAACACGACCTGGAATTGGTGATGAGAGAGGGGTGTGGGCTGCTCAAAAAGAGTGGAAGAGAGACTTAAATTTAACTCGCAAATTTTGTGGCCTCTGGTTGTCACTTGTTAAAAGATTGTCACTTTTGTAATGTGAGAAACAATGTTTAGACGCAACAAAATGGCATACGTGCTAAACAGCAATGTGATGCTGACAAGGTAATTTGTTTCAGTTATAATGAAAGAGAAACCAATATAGAATGTAGAGTACAGAACAGGAACAGGCCGTTTGGCCCAGGTTGTCAGTGCTGAACATGATGCCAAATTAACCTAATCCCTTCTGCCTGCATGAAAAACGTATAGAACGTATAGAACGTATAGAACATAGAACAGCCCTTCGGCCTACAATGTTGGCCCCCAACGTGTTACCAAGACCAACACTCAGAAGGCAGGCACAGGTTACTGATTGTAGGTGATCAGCCATGATCACAATGAATGGCGGTGCTGGCTCGAAGGGCCAAACGGCCTCCTCCTGCACCTATTTTCTATGTTTCTATGTCTGCACATAATCCAAATCCCTCCATTCCATTCCATGTAAGTGGCCACTGGGTGGCACCCAGTGAGGGACAGACAGTCGAGACTGCTGCCTCGCCAACAGTCTGTCTGTCTGTCCCTTCCTTCTCTGTTGTTTATAGTACGTGTTCTTTAGCTTGTTTTATGTGGGGGTTGGGGGGAAACTTTTTTTAAACTCTTACCTCGACGGAGATGTGATTTTTTCCCTGTATCGTATCTCTGTCCACACTGCGGCCTAACATCGAGGACTTGCCGACCTTTGCTGGAGATCGACCGGGAGCTCCAACTGCGGGAGCCTGCAGACTTTAACATCGTGAAGCTCGTGGTCTCTGGCTAGAGACCGACTTCGGGAGTTCCAAGCCACGGGAGCTTTGACCGCCCCGACACGTGAGATTTGACCACCCCGACGTGGGAGCTTAGACCGCCCCGATGCGGGGGCTTCGACCGCCCCGATGCGGGGGCTTCGACTGCCGGCTGCGGGGGCTTTGATCACCCCGACAGATGAGGGACGAATAGACTTTATTGCCTTCCAAAAAAAGTGAGGAATGTGGGAAATCCGCTGTGGTGGATGTTTATGTTAACGTTTATGTAGTTGTGTGTCTTGGTGCTTTTGTTTAATATGGCTGTATGGTGATACGAATATCACTGTACCTTAATTGGTACACGTGACAATAAAAGACCTTTGAAACCTATATCATATAACATATAACATATAACATATAACAACTACAGCATGGAAACAGGCCTGTCCGGCCCTACCAGTCCACGCCGACCATTCTCCCTGACCTAGTCTCATCTACCTGCACTCAGACCATAACCCTCCAATCCCCTCCTATCCATATACCTATCCAATTTACTCTTAAATAATAAAATCGAGCCAGCCTCCACCACTTCCACCGGAAGCCCATTCCATACAGCCACAACCCTCTGAGTAAAGAAGTTCCCCCTCATGTTACCCCTAAACCTTTGTCCCTCAATTCTGAAGCTATGTCCCCTTGTTGGAATCTTCCCCACTCTCAAAGGGAAAAGCCTACCCACGTCAACTCTGTCCGTCCCTCTCATAATTTTAAAAACCTCTATCAAGTCCCCCCTCAACCTTCTACGCTCCAAAGAATAAAGACCCAACCTGTTCAACCTCTCTCTGTAGCCTAAGTGCTGAAACCCAGGCAACATTCTAGTAAATCTCCTCTGTACCCTCTCCATTTTGTCGACATCCTTCCTATAATTTGGCGACCAGAACTGCACACCATACTCCAGATTCGGCCTCACCAATGCCCTGTACAATTTCAACATTACATCCCAACTTCTATACTCGATGCTCTGATTTATAAAGGCAAGCATACCAAACGCCTTCTTCACCACCCTATCCACATGAGATTCCACCTTCAGGGAACAATGCACAGTTATTCCCAGATCCCTCTGTTCCACTGCATTCCTCAATTCCCTACCATTTACCCTGTACGTCCTATTTTGATTTGTCCTACCAAAATGCAGCACCTCACACTTATCAGCATTAAACTCCATCTGCCATCTTTCAGCCCACCCTTCCAAAAGGCCCAAGTCTCTCTGTAGACTTTGAAAATCTACCTCACTATCAACTACTCCACCTATCTTAGTATCATCTGCATATTTACTAATCCAATTTGCCACACCATCATCCAGATCATTAATGTAAATGACAAACAACAGTGGACCCAACACAGATCCTTGGGGCACTCCACTAGACACTGGCCTCCAACCTGACATACAATTGTCAACCGTTACCCTCTGGTATCTCCCATTCAGCCATTGTTGAATCCATCTTGCAACCTCACTATTAATACCCAACGATTTAACCTTCTTAATCAACCTTCCATGTGGAACCTTGTCAAATGCCTTACTGAAGTCCATATAGACAACATCCACAGCCTTGCCCTTATCAATTTCCCTGGTAACCTCTTCAAAAAATTCAAGAAGATTAGTCAAACATGACCTTCCAGGCACAAATCCATGTTGACTGTTTCTAATCAGGCCTTGATTATCCAAATAATTATATATATTGTCCCTAAGTATCTTTTCCATTAATTTTCCCACCACAGACGTCAAACTAATAGGTCTATAATTGCTAGGTTTACTTTTAGAACCTTTTTTAAACAAAGGCACAACATGCGCAATGCGCCAATCTTCCGGCACCATCCCTGTTTCTAATGACGTTTGAAATATTTCCGTCATAGCCCCTGCTATTTCTGCACTAACTTCCCTCAATGTCCTAGGGAATATCCTATCAGGACCTGGAGACTTATCCACTTTTATATTCTTCAAAAGTGTCCGTACCTCCTCTTCTTTAATCATCCTAATTTCCATCACTACTCTACTTACCTCACATAATTCAATATCCTTCTCCTCGGTAAATACCGAAGAAAAGAAATTGTTTAATATCTCCCCCCTTTCTTCCGGCTCAGCACATAGCTGTCCACTCTGACTCTCTAATGGACCAATTTTATCCCTCACTATCCTTTTGCTATTGACATATCTGTAGAACCCCTTGGGGTTTACTTTTACATTACTTGCCAAAGCAGCCTCATATCTTTTTTTCGCTTTTCTAATTTCCTTTTTAAGATTCCTTTTACATTCTTTATATTCCTCAAGAACCTCATTTACTCCCTGCCGCTTATATTTATTGTATATCTCCCTCTTTTTCCGAACCAAGTGTCCAATTTCCCTGGAAAACCACGGCTCTTTCAAATTATTATTCTTTCCTTTCCACCGAACAGGGACATAAAGACTCTGTACTCTCAAAATTTCACCTTTAAATATCCTCCATTTCTCTATTATATCCTTTTCATAAAACAACAATTTCCATTTCACTCCTTTTAAATCCTTTCTCATCTCCTCAAAATTAGCCTTTCTCCAATCCAAAATCTCAACCCTTGGTCCAGATTTGACCTTCTCCATAATGATATTGAAACTAATGGCATTATGATCACTAGACCCAAAGTGCTCCTCAACACATACCTCCGTCACCTGACCCATCTCATTTCCTAACAGGAGGTCCAACACTGCCCCTTCTCTGGTAGGCACCTCTACGTATTGCTGCAAAAAACTATCCTGCACACATTTTACAAACTCCAAACCATCCAGCCCTTTAACAGAATGTGATTCCCAGTCTATATACGGAAAATTGAAATCACCCACAATCACCACTCTGTGCTTACTACTAATATCTGCTATCTCCTTACATATTTGCTCTTCCAATTCTCGTTCCCTATTTGGCGGTCTATAATACACCCCTATAAGTGTTGCTAAACCTTTCTCATTTCTGAGTTCCACCCAAACAGCCTCCCTAATCGTGCTTTCTAGTCTGTCCTGCCAAAGCACTGCTGTGATATCCTCCCTGACAAGCAATGCAACACCCCCACCTCTTGCCCCTCCGATTCTATCACATCTGAAACAATGAAATCCTGGAATATTTAATTGCCAATCGCATCCCTCCTGCAACCATGTTTCACTGATCGCCACAACATCATACTTCCAGATGTCAATCCAGGCTCTAAGCTCATCCACCTTTCTTACAATGCTCCTAGCATTAAAATATACACATTTAAGGGACCCATCATTTCTTATTCTCAGTTTATTTCTTTTCCCTTCTTTCTCTCCTACATATTGGGTCTGAGTGTTTCCCTTTTCTGCCTCCTGCCTCACACACTGCCTATTAGCTATCTGTGTTTGAGTCCCTCCCCCCAACCGTACTAGTTTAAAGTCTCCGCAGTTATTTTAGCAAATCTCCCCGCCAGGATATTGGTTCCCCTCGGGTTCAGATGCAACCCGTCCTTTTTGTACAGGTCATACTTCCCCCATGTGCCTTTCCCCCATGTGCCTTTCCAAAAATCTCTTAAGTTCCACTTACATATCTATCCTCACCACCAACCCTGGTATGTTGTAAGCATCCTCTGTGTAAAAAACTTGCCCCTTCACATCTCCTTTAAGCTTTGCCCCTCTTATCTCAATGCTATGTTCTCTAGTATTTGATATATACATCCTGGAACCATGGTTCTGACTGTCTACCTGATCGATGCCTTTCATAATTGTATATACTTCTGACATAATTTGTGATGTATATCCCTTCATTCCCTGCATATTTATGTGTCTATCTGAAAGTCTCTTAAATGCCACTATCGTATCTGCTTCTACCCCAGCAATGCGTTCCAGGCACATACTAATTTCTGTGTAAAGAACTTGCCCCGGACATCTCCTTTAAACCTTCCCCTTCCCACTTTAATGTTATGTCCACTAGTACTTGACATTAAAGGAAGTTAAGAAAGTCCAGAGGAATTTCACCAGGATGGAGCCTTTCCGTGATGAAGAGACATCACAGGATGGCCAGGGCTTGTTTTCCTTGGAGCAAAGAATGCTGAAGAGCAAAATAAAATTGATGTGCACATGTGTGGTGCTTTGTGAGAAACCTTTCCCCTCAGAGAGCATAAGTTTCAGTGGTTGGAGATTTAGGGGGGATTTGCGGAAGAATTTCTTTCAATCAAGAATTTGGAATAACTGCCTCAGAGGTGTGGAGGCAAGTATTCTTACAAACTCTAAGCAGCACTTGAAACACCATGGCATAGAAGGCTACATGCCGAGTGCTGAAAATAGAGTAACTATAGATAGGGGGTATTTGATGAACGGCACAGATCCAGTGGTCTGCAGGATGCTTTCTCCATGCAAAAATGCTGCATGACTCTATACCACCCTGGATTTTTGAGCTCACGTCCCTGGTGTAGAGCTTTAGCCTACGTAAGAGTGGCTCCACTTGTGACACAGTTGCCTTCAAGAAAGCAATATTTGCAGAGGTTTGGTGGAGGAACCTGCCCATTATTTTTCTAGTCTCTCTCTGACTACTGGTGAACATTGAGCGGATTTGCTGCCTGTCCACTTTTACAACAAGCATACATTTTCAAGGAAGTTTACCAACCTTCCTGGGCATTCTGTCCATTTCACCAACAGTGGGTACTCTCAATAGAATGTATATCCCAGATTAAAACAGTATCATGGACACGACAGTTACATAATATCCAATTGATCTAAACTGTATATTTGAACCACAATTTTAAGAGTGCGGAATAAATGCTGGCCTTACTACCGAGCACATATATCCTCCAAAAAAGGGAAGAACAGTGGCCATCAATTACCATGGCCCAAAAGGCCAGTACAAAGATAGAAACATAGAAACATAGAAAATAGGTGCAGGAGTAGGCCATTCGGCCCTTCGAGCCTGCACCGCCATTCAATATGATCATGGCTGATCATCCAGCTCAGTAGCCTGTACCTGCCTTCTCTCCATACCCCCTGGTCCCTTTAGCAAAAAGGGCCACATCTAACTCCCTCTTAAATATAGCCAATGAACTGGCCTCAACTACCTTCTGTGGCAGAGAATTCCACAGACTCACCACTCTCTGTGTGAAGAAATGTTTTCTCATCTCGGTCCTAAAAGACTTCCCCCTTATCCTTAAGCTGTGACCCCTGGTTCTGGACTACCCCAACATCGGGAACAATCTTCCCGCATCTAGCCTCTCCAACCCCTTAAGAATTTTATATGTTTCTATAAGATCCCCCCTCAGTCTTCTAAAGCCCAGTCTATCCAGTCTTTCCTCATATGCAAGTCCCGCCATCCCAGGGATTAATCTGGTGAACCTTCTCTGTACTCCCTCTAAGGCAAGAACGTCTTTCCTCAGGTTAGGAGACCAAAACTGCACACAATACTCCAGGTGCGGTCTCACCAAGGCCCTGTACAACTGCAGCAGAACCTCCATGCTCCTAAACTCAAATTCTCTTGCTATGAATGCCAACATACCATTCGCTTTCTTCACTGCCTGCTGCACCTGCATGCTTGCTTTCAATGACTGGTGCACCATGACACCCAGGTCATGTTGCATCTCCCCTTCTCCCAATCGGTCACCATTCAGGTAATACTCTGCTTTCCTGTTCTTGCCGCCAAAGTGGATAACCTCACATTTATCCACATTATATTGCATCTGCCATGCATTTGCCCACTCGCCTAATCTATCCAAGTCACTCTGCAGCCTCCTAGCATCCTCCTCGCAGCTAACACTGCCACCCAGCTTCGTGTCATCCGCAAACTTAGAGATGTTGCATTCAATTCCCTCGTCCAAATCATTAATATACACTGTAAATAACTGGGGTCCCAGCACTGAGCCTTGCGGTACCCCACTAGTCACTGCCTGCCATTCCGAAAAGGACCCGTTTATTCCATTAAGATGGTTTGTACATTGGCCTAACTGGGTTATTTCCACCAAAGATAAAAGGTCAGTAAACAGCTCAAGCAAATTCTATTATTGGCATTCCTATTCTTTTGCACAAGGACACAAAGTCCTTCCAAAAAGATATCTGGTACTTAGTTATATTAGTACAAAGGGGAATTGTATCGTGTGATTTATAATTTGCAACAGGAGAGCATTATAATTACTTTCAGAATTAGCAAACCAAAATATATACGTTCAAAATCCATGACCAATGACATATGTTGAATGTTTTCCATAACTTAAATGCTTTTTTTTTGCAATTAAATATTTCTTAGCAGAAATCTAGAATATTTTAATCTCTATACCTCACAAAATCTTTGCATGAAAAGATTTCAGTATTTAATACTAGTCCTGCAATTTCTTCAAAGCAGCTTCTGCTCTGCTGCTGGTGAGATGGGAACTCATCAAGAGAGCATTCAAGAGAGAGCTAGATAGAGCTCTTAAGGATAGCGGTGTCAGGGGGTTTGGGGAGAGGCAGGAACGGGGTACTGATTGAGAATGATCGGCCATGATCACATTGAATGGTGGTGCTGGCTCGAAGGGCCGAATGGCCTACTCCTGCACCTATTGTTTATTGTCTATTGTCCATTCACTTGCATTAATACATTTTATATATATATATATATATGCCTTTATTCGTCCCACACTGGGGAAATTTACAACACTGGGTAAATTTACAACACAGGGGAAATTTACAAATGGGGAAATTACTGCTGCATTGTTGCCTCTGCTGAGCAGAAGCAACACTGAGGAAAGTCGCATTCTCAGAGAACCTGCATTAATATAATGGCATCCCAAAGTGAAATGCCAAACAAAATATAGTCAATAAACATTGAGCAACTTACCTCCTTTCTCCCTTAGTTAATATCACACCATCTTTTGTCCATATTATGTTGGAATCTGCATGAATGTCACCAAACCGGCACCATAGTTTGACATTTCCTGGAATATCGGGAGGCACTTCCGCATGGATCTTTTGGATCAGTTTTGGAGGTGCACCAGAGTCCAATTCTTCATTTAGCATATTGCAAAATATCAAGATATGCATGCAATTAATTCGGTTTCTAGCAGTTTTTGTAAATGCGTTTCTTGCAATTCAGAAAGAAAGCAGGATTCAAATCTTACGATCTTTAGTTTAGTTTAGTTTAGAGATGCAGCGTGGAAACAGGTCCTTCGGCCCACTGAGACTGCACCGACCAGCAATCCCCGTACATTAACACTATCCTACACACACTAGGGACAATTTACACTTACACCAAGACAATTAACCTACATACCTGTATGTCTTTGGAGTGTGGGAGGAAACTGAAGATCTAGGAAAAAACTCATGCGGTCAGGGGGAGAACATACAAACTCCATACAGACAGCACCCATAGTCGGGATCGAACCCGGGTCTCCGGCGCTGTAAGGCAGCAACTCTACCTTGCTGATTTAAAACCAGGAATAACAGCAGAACCAAGTC
This sequence comes from Rhinoraja longicauda, assembly GCF_053455715.1. Taxonomy (NCBI): domain Eukaryota; kingdom Metazoa; phylum Chordata; class Chondrichthyes; order Rajiformes; family Arhynchobatidae; genus Rhinoraja; species Rhinoraja longicauda. Next base: position 29,373,280 of record NC_135953.1, read on the forward strand.
CAATAATTAATTCCTTCAGACCAATTACCAAGATGGAGTTTGATTTCCAAAAAATACCTCAATCTTATAAAAAGATGCAAATGATCCATGAAAATTTAATACTGATTAATTGGGGAATTATCTCAGACATTAAAAAAAAAAATCACATTACCAATATGGTAATTTGGTCATTTTACTACTTGTTATTATGTCATTCAATTGAGGATTTGGCGGGTGGGGTTGGCAGGAAGTAAAATACTTCAGAAGCAAAGAACTAAAAACATGTTGATTCATCTTATTGCTAAGCTCTTCCCACTGCAAGATGAAACCCAGGAACACACTGGAGGTCAAATATTGGCACGACCAACTTCGCTTGCCACACTGGACTCGGCACTGAGTCCAGAGGTGGAACTCTACTGTTATGAGCTGAGGAATGAGAAACACTTTTAATGTAGTATGATTCTCTTCCTTTAAATGGGATTTAAAAAAACAAACTACTGGAAGAACCCAACAAGTCAGGCAGCATCTGTGGAGGCAGAGGAATGGTCTCATTCTAGCTCCTGCATGTGTCCTAATGCAGGGTTTTGACCCATAATGACGACCTTCCCTCTGCCTTCATAGACACTGCCTGGCCAACTAGGTTCCTCTAGCACTTTGTTTTCCACTCCAAATTCCTGCATCTGCAGTAACTTGTGCCTCCATTGTGTCCGCTGGATTTAATTTGGTTTCAAAGCAGCTTTTTGTAAATGCCTTTCTTGCAATTCAGAGATTGCAATGAGATTACCGACTAAGGGTGAAATGGAAAGGTGTTTCTTTTGCTTTATTTTTGCATAATGTCATTGTTTCTAGACAGAAAAAGGTCTTCAGCCCATCATGTCTATGCTGACCTTCAATATCCATTTATCCTATTTTCCAGTACTTGGTCCATAGTGTTCTATGTCTTAGTGATCCAAGTATTCATCTAAATGCTTCTCAAATATTGTGAGACTACATCACTCCACCACCGCCTCAGGTAGTCTGTTGCAAATTATAGCTCCCCTCTGAGCGAAAAAAAATCTGTCCTCATGAGAAGAATAGATTGGGTAAACGCACATTCTTTTGCCCAGATTGGGGAATCGAGAACCTGAGGGCATAGGTTTTAGGTGAAGAGGGAAAGATTTAATGGGAACCTGAGGGGTAACTCTGAGGGGTAACTCTTTTACACTAACAAGTGGTGGGTGTATGGATCAAGCTGCCGAAGGAGATAGAAACATAGAAAATAGGTGCAGGAAAAGGCCATTTGGCCCTTCGAGTCAGAACCGCCATTCAAAATGATCATGGCTGATAGTTGAGGCAGGTACTATCGCAACTTTTAAGAAACATTTAGACAAGTACGTGGATAGGGTAGGTTTAGAGGGATATGGGCCAAAAGCAGGCAGGTGAGACTAGTGTAGATGGGGCATGTTGGTCAGCATGGGCAAGTTGGGCCAAAGGGCCTGTTTCATTGCTTTCTGGCTTTCCCTTTAAACATCCTACCCCTACCTTAAACCTATGCCCTTTGGTTTTATACATTTCTTCCCAAGAGACAGGTTTGGCATTATCTACCCTATCTATACCACTCATCATTCTTGCTTCAGTTAGATTTTCCATTAGCACTTCCCCCAGGAAAATAAACAGGAAGATATTTTAATGCCAAGTCCATCTCTTGCTACTATGAACAAGTAAGCTTTTAAATTTACCTTTATGTTCCTCCTTATGAGAGTGTTTTACGTTTTCCACCTCCTTCTCTTCTTTCGTGTAAGCTGGTTCCTCCTTTGTCTTATGAAATGTTCTTTTAACTACAATGGGGTTTTTATTAAGATTCTCCTTTCCCGCTGAAGAATGCACATATTTGTTCTTATCTAATGTGAGCTTTGTGTTATCAACTGACAGCACCTGCTTTACTTCTTTTTTCTGCTGTTCATTCTGAGAGGGAAATAAAATCCCAAATTTAGAGGCAATGTCCCTGGATGAATTTGGGAAATTTGATCTTTTCCGTCCATCTGACATCATCGGATCTTTAATTGGTTGCACTGGCAAAGGTTGTTTAATCCTAACAGCTGTACTGGGTGATTCTATGGCTGGAATGCTCTTCTTAAACAAAGATCTGCTTTGCAGGGAGATGGGGTGCTTCGGCTCAGTAGTTCTCTTCTGTGCCTCATCCAATGACCTATTCAATGTCTCAGTGCCTGGGGTCTTAGCTTGATTATCATTTTTAGTCTGTGTGACATTTTCAATGTTGGATACTTCCGAAGACTTCTGGTTACCTTTGTTAGGCACCATAGATATTTGGCAAACCTTTACTTCAGATTCATCTTCAATGTCCACTTTAGCGTCTTCTAGTGGATGATCAGGTACTATAATTTGGTCAGTAGACTTGATCAGATTACTTTGGTTATGCTCTCTACAGTTTTCTACAGCAGTAGAATTAACATTCATTATCTGACCTGCCATTTGTTGAGTAATTATGCTTAATCCTCTGCTGTTCATAGATGCTAAATGAACAGAATCTCTTTGCTGTTCAGTTTTATTGCCATCTTCAATGACAGCATCAGTTTTGTTCGCCCTACAATTGATAGATTGTCCTTCTTTTGCCTGTGATTCCATAATTTTACTGTCATTTTCAATGGTGTTTGATATTTCACTTGGTTTTGCCTTGAGATCGGGCACATATTCATTCAAATCTGTTGTTGGTGACATAATGTTGATACCTTTAACCAGTTCAGTTTTTGATGGAATAGTCTCAATTGGACTGACTGAGGGCATAACAAATGCCAAATTCTTGGATGAAGTTGTTTTATTATTTACATGATCATGACCCAATTCACTGTCACACCCTGCAGAACAGATGTTATGATTCAATGTGCACTTCTCAACTTGGCCAGTTGGGCTCGGAAATAACGGCTCATCAAAATGTAATGAAGGATTCAATAAACACATAATATTTCCAGACGGATTAATGGCAGTTTCATGGACATTATCCACAGCTTTCGTTTTGTCTGGTTCTGGTATTGACAAACATTGAAAATTGCTCTCATTTTGAAATGTGGAACAAATTATTTTAGTTAGATTTACATTTGGTCCATTAAATAACGAAGGCTCTGAGTTGATAATTGGAATTGTCTGGACATGATTCACGGTTTTTAATGTTCTATGCTCATCTTCTGTCTTTTTCTCAACTACATGTTTCATTGAGTTTTGATCTGGTCTGAATATTTGTTGAATGTCAAGAGATTGATCATTTACAACTGGATGAGCAATAGATGATCTTTGTTCGTTGTGGGTTGGATATTCAGAATGCTCCATTTCCTTCACTACTGTTTTCTCTTTGGAGTTGATAATTTTTTGTTCATTTGTTCCTATTAAGGGAGAAATATTTTTGTCTATCTGTGACACGGATGATTTTAAGTTATCTGATTTAACCACTTCAGGCTCATTGGTGTTCTGAAGTTCAACAAAATGTTTCAAAGGAAACATAGTTTCAGAATTTTGATCAGTTCTCAGTCGAGTGTTGGAATATTCATCTTCAGTTGATGGGAAACCAACAGAATTAGAGAACTGTTTATCATTACTTTTAATCTTGTTGTCGGTGCTGTTGCAACAAGGACTTTCTAAAAGAGGTAGCTTATGATATTGCATTTTCTCGCAATCTATAAGTGGTGATGTGATGGCTTCTTGATGATTAACCATGAAAGGTTCAGCAAGAATATTTTCTGTTTTACTTTCCATTTTATTTGAAAGATAATCTGAGCCATTATTTTCACTGTCGAAGGTTAAATATTTTGGTATCAGTTGATTTGATGGAATATCTAAATTGTATTCAAATAATATAGGATGGTCAACTGTTAGTTTAACATCAAGTTTAACAGCTGCCAATTTATTTGTTTCTGGAGAACTTGGTATTCCATTACTATTATGAAACTCTTGCATTTCATTCTTATTAAGAGAATCTGAACAACTAATAGCTTCATTTTCTGCTGTTTGGTCATTCCCGATTGACCGATGTGTTGATATATCCTCTTTGTGCACTTTATTTTCTGAAGCATTTAAAACACAGAGAATTTCTGCTCTGTTGAGCGGCAACCAATGGTCATTGGGGCTATCTGTTTGACTAGATTCATTCTCCAAAACATGTTCTTCAGATTGACCATTTAGCTCTTTGTGCACTCCTAACTTCCAGTCATTCACTGTGACCCCAAAGCTGGATTCAGAATGTTCAGATTCATCTCTGTGTGCATTCATCTGCTTAGACTCATTTCCAAAATATTCACTGACTTGAAAAGGGATTTCATCATCCCTGACTGCATTACTCGTATCACAATAGGAAAAGTAATTTGATTCTTCATTTGATTTATTTTCATTGTCCCGAAACTTACTGGAGCCAATGTGTAATGGTTCAGAGACATCTTTAATTTGAGCAGGTGTGCTTATATGTGGTAGAATACCCAGACATGGATCTATGCTTTCATCTTTGCTGATTTTCTTCAATATGGTACATTCAAAACCTTCAGAGGTAATTGAAGATTGATGATCTGTGTTCTCATTATGAATGCATAATTCTGACAAATTTTTCAAAGGTTCCTGTTCTTTGTTGCAAACGGGAGTGTTCTCACCAAGATCTGACTTCTCACTTTCTATAAAACAATCTATTTTTAAAGAGTCAATAAAGTGCATTGTGCTTTCAATCTTTGGTTCATAAATGCTTCCTTGATGTTCTTTTGATGTGCAAAATAACTTATTATCTCTTGAAATAAGACTTGACTTTTTTTCCTGTAAAACCTGAACCTGATATTTATCTTTAAACTCATTGCTTTGTGAAATTGCACTGTCCAGTATGGGAAGATGACTTAAAATTTCAGAATCTTTCTCAAGTCTTCCACAAGCAGCTTCTTGGTCATGACTATTTTGTGTCGATGAAAGTGTTACATTGATATCCAGAGGTGAAAGATTTGCCTTTTTCTCCATACAAGCCATATGTCCATCTTCAAAGAGTAAATTTGTAGCACTTTTAATAAAGCTTGTTGCTTCATCTTTTAAAAGTAGAGGTTGTACTCCAGCCTGCCAAAAAAACAAAATGGCCAATAACAAATTTACTGAGTGATAATAACTTGACGGGTAAACCATGATAATGCTAATTTGCTTCTTTCTATTTATCTTATTTGTCCTGAATTTTTTGTTCATTTCTATCATTTAATATATATTTTCTCTCTCTGATTTATTACATATGAAACAATATGTTTGTTTTGGATTCTTTACTATTCAGAGCCTTTTCCCTGTTTCAATTTGTTAAGTTAAAGAATAAACTCTGTCTATTTGAAGATGGATTAAGCTGAAGTGTACAGAGGAATTAGATATAATCACAAATGATGTGAGAATTTGGCCAGAAAATAGATGTAAACATGGATTCTTGAAACAATTACTGAATATTGAAAATAATCACAGTGGCTAAAATGTTGCCCCAGAAATAACTGTCAAACTTCCATTCCATCTCCTGAACCATCCCAATGGCACTAGATAATCTCCTCTTCAGCGTTCTTGGAAGATGTCCTATCTCTCTTGGAAATGGTCCCAACACTGCAAGAAAGCCCATCCATCTGAGACTATGGATACACCAATCATCCACCTGGTATGTCTCCAACACTGTTTCTCCTCTGGCCAAGGAGAGTAACACTAGGAGCTATTCAGGGATGAAGTGAGGAGAAAGTTACTCATTCAAAGCAATACACAAAGTGATGGTGGAACTCAGCGGGTCAGGCAGCATTTGTGAAGGGAATGGACAGACACCATTTTAAGTCAAAATCTTTCTTCAGACTGACAAAGAAGGTCCCTGAGAAAGATGACGGCACGGTGGCGCAACTTGACGCGGTTGGCAAGGTGGTAACTTCAATGTCAATTATTCACATGGACAATCTAGTGTATGAAAATTGTTATTTAAAGTTTCAAACATCGAAACATAGAAAATAGGTGCAGGAGGAGGCCATTTGGCCCTTCACCACCATTCATTGTGATCATGGCTGATCATCCACAATCAGTAACCCGTGCCTGCCTTCTCCCCATATCCTTTGATTCCGCTAGCCCTTGGAGCTCTATCTAACTCTCTTTTAAATTCATCCAGTGAATTGGCCTCTATTGCCTTCTGTGGCAGAGAATTTCACAAATTCACAACTTTCTGGATGAAAAAGTTTTTTTCATCTCAGTTTTAAATGGCCTCCCCTTTATTCTTAAACTATGGCCCCTGTTTCTGGACTCTCTCAACATTGGGAACATTTTTTCTGCATCTAGCTTTTCCAGTCCCATTATAATTTTATACATTTTTATAAAATCCCCTCTCATCCTTCTAAATTCCAGTGAATTCAAGCCCAGTCTTTCCAATCTTTCCTCAAATGACAGTCCCACCATCCCGGAGATTAACCTCGTGAACCTACGCTGCATTGCCTCGATAGCAAGGATGTCCTTCCTCAAATTAGGAGAACAAAACTGCACACAATACTCCAGATGTGGTCTCACCAAGGCCCTGTACAACTGCAGAAGGACCTCTTCACTCCTATATTCAAATCCTCTCGTCATGAAGGCCAACATGCCATTAGCTTTCTTCACTGTCTGCTGTACCTGCAAGTTTACTTTCAGTGACTAGGACACCAGGTCTCGTTGCACTTCCCTTTTTCCTAATCTGACACCATCTGATAATAATCTGCCTCCTGGTTCTTGCTGCCAAAGTGGATAACCTCATATTTATCTACATTATACTGCATCTGCCATACCTCTACCCACTCACTCAACCTGTCCAAGTCACCCTGCAACTTCCTAGCAAACTCCCAGCATCCTCTTCACAGTTCACACTGCCACCCAGCTTTGTGTCATCTGCAAATTTGCTAGTGATACTTTTAATTTCATCATCTAAATCATTGATATATATTGTAATTAGCTGCGGCCCCAACACCGAGTCTAGCAGCACTCCACTCACCACTGCCTGCCATTGTGACAGGGACCCGTTTATTCCTACTCTTTGTTTCCTGTCTGCCAACCGATTCTCTATCCATGTCAATACCCTACCCCCAATACCATGTGCTCTAATTTTGCCCACTAATCTCCTGTGTGGAACTTTATGAAGGGCTTTCTGAAAATCCAGATACACTACATCCACTGGCTCTCCTTCATCCATTTTACTTATCATATCCTCAAAAAATTCTAGAAGAATAGTCAAGCAGGATTTCCTCTTTATAAATCCATACTGACTTGGACAAATCCTTTTACTGCTATCCAAATGCACCGTTATTACCTCTTTAATAATTGACTCCAGCATCTTCCCCACCACCGATGTCAGGCTAACTGGTCTATAATTCCCCATTTTCTCTCTCGCTCCTTTCTTGAAAAGTGGGATAACATTAGCTACCCTCCAATCCACATGAACTGATCCTGAATCTATAGAACATTGGAAAATGATCACCATTACGTCCACGATTTCTAGAGCCACCTCCTTGAGGACCCTGGGATGCAGACCATCGGGCCTGGGGATTTATCAGCCTTCAGTCCCATCAGTCTACCCAATACTATTTCTCGCCTAATGCAAATTTCCTTCAGTTCCTCTGTCACCCGAGGTCCTCTGTCTCCTAGTACACCTGGGAGATTGTTTGTGTCTTCCTTGGTGAAGACAGAACCAAAGTACCTGTTCAACTCTTCTGCCATTTCCTTGTTCCCCATAATAATTTCACCTGTTTCTACCTTCAAGGGACCCACAGTTGTATTTACTACTCTTTTTTTCTTTACATACCTAAAGAAGATTTTGCTGTCCTTTAAATTCTTGATCAGCTTATCCTCGTACTTCATCTTTTCACCCCATATTGCACTTTTTGTTACCTTCTGTTGTCCTTTAAAGGTTTCCTCTGGCTTCCTGCTTCTCTTTACTCTGTTGCACACATTTTATTTTAGTTTTATTCCATTCCTAACTTCCCTTGTCAACCACAATTTCCTCTTACTCCCCTTAGAATCTTTCTTCCTCTTTGGAATGAAATGATCCTGCATCTTCTGGGTGATGCCCAGAAATTCCTGCTATTGCTGTTCCACCGTCATTCCTGCCAGGATCCTTTTCCAGTCGACCTTGGCCAGCTCCTCTCTCATGCCTTCTTAGTCCCCTTTGTTCAACTGACATGTATAGATAGAGTGGTAGAGTCATACAACATGGAACCAGGGCCTTCAGTCCAACTTGCCTACACGACCAACATGTCCCATCTACACTAGTCACACCTGCCTGCGTTTAGCCCATATGCCTCTAAACCTATCCTATCCATATTTCACCACTAGATTTAAGGGACGTATGCTCAATTAATCGAAAAGCCCTCTATTTATATTTGGACTATTCTGAAGCCACGCTGAGATATGATGCCCAACATGGTGCTCACGTACAAAACGTTTTGATATGTCCACTGTGTTCTGATTAGAATGACAGCCTAGCCTGATGCTGATGCACTACAAACCAAATGTTGTTTAGGCTAAGCAGTTCTGGATTTGATGATAAATAATTTTGTGCACCGAATGTGGTCTCATTGGAGTTCAGTGTGTTAATTCGTGTGTTTATATACAACAAAAAGTTGGATTGTGTAGTCACACCTTGTCTGAAGAACTCTCCTCAGAGCTCACCGCCGTCTCTTCCCTGTCACGGGTACACTCTCCTTCCATGCGAGTTGAGTCGTTTTTCAAGCGCGGCGGAGTTTGGACATGCCGTCCCCTTGCGCGTTGGAGTCCGCTGCCAGCCGCGCTGTCGCAATTTTCGTTGGCGCTGAGACGAAGAGCCGGTGATTGCACGAAGTCCGTCCCCAGCAGCGAGTTGTACATCTCGCCTGCCTCTGCCAAATCGCCGGGTGACAGCGTTACTCCACCGTGAGTGTCCTCTGGACTGTCTTCCGTTGAGGGAAGTTTCAGCCAAAATTCCTTCTTCAAAACCTCCCCCTTTTTAATATCAGTCGGTTTGTCTCTGTCCAACTTGTCCACATCGATTCGGTTGCCCGAGACCCATTCGTCTCTCTTTCCGCCAACGCGGACCTCTTGGACCCTCTCCGTTGAAGCTGGCGACCGCTTTAAACGTTCCCCTTGCCGTGCACCAATCTCCACCTCCACGGGCATGTGAGGTGGGATGGGGCAGGATTGGGCTCCTCCCTCACCAGGACGAGCACGGCTCTCTTCCGATGTCCAAAAGCTTCCCAAAAGAGTGGAGGCGCGGGTGGAGCATGCCCTGCCCTCGTTGCCCACAGCCCCGGACTCTGGTTGATGTGGAGGAGGAGGAGGTCCATGCAGGTCCATGGTTGTCCGCTTGCAGGCGGGCTGGCCGAGCGGCGCGGGGAGGGCGCTCAGTTTCACCGGCTCGGTTTCATGCTCCTCGCTCAACAGCAACAAATGAGCGGCAGACTCCAGCTTGCCCCGCCACGCCGCGTTGCCCTCTTCGGTCAGAACATCTGAACACACCAGCAAGTCCAAATAATAGTGGTCTTCAGGGGTCAGGGAGCTCCTGGCCCCACTGAGATATGCTGGGCTGCACTGCTCGGCGGCATCTTTCCGGAGACCCTCGCAACTAAAGTCAGACATTCGAGATAGTTCCCCCCTTCTCCTTGGAGAAGCAGCTCCGGACACGTCGCCCGAGCGGGTGGTGCAGCTCTGATCTCTTCCCACTGAGAGGGTCATCTGCGACCCAGCACCGGTCTCCGGGACTTCCTTCAGCTGACGACTCTTGCCCGTATTTGGGCGGCGGGTAACAGCTGAGGCTTGTGCCTCGTCCAGACTGTTCATCCGTCCCCCGTAAGCCGCAACTCCGACTGGGCGCCTGTCTAAGCTTCCTTGTCCCCCACCTTCAGCCGGCGGCCGAGCTCGACGGTCCGAGCCAATGTTAGCTGTTGTCACCAACCCATCACCTCTCCCACCATTCACCCGAGGAAAACTTGCCGCCTCCTTGGCCCGGTTTCTCTCTTCCAGTCTCTGCATCATCTGTTGCTTCACCTGAGCTTCCGTGACCAAACCGACTTGCAAAACCGAGGAGCAGATGGCGATTCCCCTTGAGTTCCTGGCAGAAACCTGGTAGACCGCGGCGTCGTCCTCCGTACATCTGAAACGGGCAATGGGTCACTTTGTCAAGCACAGAGAAGACTTTGTGATGGACGCTGGCGTTGGTTAGTTTACCGTGTCTGGGCTGCGCACGACACAGTCAGACTTTCATTTGACAGACATAAGGTAGGCATTTTTGTTGTTGTTGTTGTTGCCCCATTGGACTACTGCTGATCAATTTCCAAACATAATCAGATTCAGTATTCTCTGCTTATATCACAGACAAAATAAGTCAATAGAAGCACTGTGTGGGATGGCTGGCTCAATTATTCCGCGAAACCAAAGGCAACTTCAAGATTTATGCTTCTTGAAGCTGGAATAAAATATACTTATGCAGTAACATCCCTACCTGCAAGCAAGTTGATGTCATACGAAATTATGTGAATGGCAATATGAAAATATGGAGAAATTCCAATTCCTGTATCTCAGATGTACATTCCCCCAATGGGCTAACGATAGTGTTGCAGTGCTAATTTTTTAGGTGTCGGAGCTGTCGCTGTTAAATTCCCCGCTAGTTAAAATTCCCCGCTGTGTAATTTGTTTTTTTTTGCAGATGTGCCGGAGCGGCGCTCCGGTGAGCTCCGGCACTGCACCCCTGGCTAACTACCAAATAACCCACTCGTCACTGGATCACAAAATAATCGCCTTTTATTCTTTTAATAAACATGGGAAACGTCAATGTATTTTGTAAACCTATAGTAGATATATCAATACAATCAGAAATGTAGGCTTCAAGTGAGTAATCTTTGTTTGGTAGTTCTTTGATGATAGCTCTTTGAAAGCGCTGTGGTGGTGAATTGGTAACAAATGGTTCAGCTTTTGTCACTGTGTAAAATTATGGAATGTTTTGTCAAAAGTAGAGGCTGTGGTAGACACCATTATTTTTTCTTAAAGGATGAAAGTTTCAAATGGCGGAAGACCAAGGAAGTGGCAAGAGAGTGGACGGTGATACCTAATCTTGGATGATCACTGCCAAGGGAGCAACAGGAGAATACTGGGTCTCTGGTGCTCTAAGTAGTGGGCATATTACACTCATGACACAGTTACTATTTCGATTAATTGTTGCAGAGCATTGTAAATCGTTAGTGGGGAAGATGTTGGGCTGAATCGCATTGATGTTGAACACATGCACATGGATGCGTAACCATCTAATAGAAAGGGCAGCATGTGCAAGCATATTCTAAGCTGGAAGTGTGCAGACTGCCGTATTGATAATTACTCCAGTAAAGATATACGGGCCACAGGCCAAAAGAAAATATTGGTTAATCCCTTTGTTTATGTAAAAGAGAGACCATCAGCTGTTTGGGGCCCTTTACTGAAAATGGGCTGCTCTGATTGCAGCTGCTACTTAAGGGCATGGGTACAGACTGTCAGCAAATCAATGTGGAAAAAACCCCCATAAGACATAGGACCAGAACTAGGCCATTCAGCCCATCGAGTGTACCCCACCACATAATCATGGCTGATCTATTTTTCCCCATTGTCCTCCTGCCTTCTCCTTGTAACCTTTGACACCCTCCCTAATCAAGAGCCTAGCAATCTCTGCTTTAAATATACTCAATGTCTTAGCTCCACAACAGGTCACTGTGGCAATGAATTCCACACATTCACCACCACCTGGCTAAACAATTTCTTCCTCATCTCTATTCCAAAGGTACGTCCTCTTAATCTGATGCTGTGCCCTCTGGTCCTAGACTCTTCCATTGCTGGAAACATCCTTTCCGCTTCCACTCTATCCAGGCCTTTAATTATCTGGTATGTTTCAATGAAAACACCCCACATCCTTTTAATTTCCAGCGACTACAGGCCCAGTATTTTCAAATGCTCATCATATGTTAACCCAATCATCCCTGGGATTATTCTCGTAAACCTCCTCTGGAACCTCTCCAAAGCCAGCACGTCTTTCCTCAGATATGGAGCTCAAAACTGCTCACAATATTCCATATGTGGCCTCACCAGTGCCTTCAAAGCCTCAGCACCTTGACACAGAGACAGAGGAACACCTTTGTGTACACCACTAGTCACCCAAAGCTCTGCTCCATTTACCCATTCCCACTGGATAGACTAGGCTTATACTCGCTGGAATTTAGAAGACTGAGGGGGAATCTTATAGAAACATATAAAATTCTTAAGGGGTTGGAGAGGCTAGATGCGGGAAGATTGTTCCCGATGTTGGGGAAGTCCAGAACCAGGGGTCACAGCTTAAGGATATGGGGGAAGTCTTTTAGGACCGAGATGAGAAAACATTTCTTCACACAGAGAGTGGTGAGTCTGTGGAATTCTCTGCCACAGAAGGTAGTTGAGGCCAGTTCATTGGCTATATTTAAGAGGGAGTTAGATGTGGCCCTTGTGGCTAAAGGGATCAGGGGGTATGGAGAGAAGGCAGGTACGGGATACTGAGTTGGATGATCAGCCATGATCATATTGAATGGCGGTGCAGGCTCGAAGGGCCGAATGGCCTACTCCTGCACCTATTTTCTATGTTTCTACCCCTCATTAGGATCAATGCATTAGAGTCGGACAGTGCATTTATACTCTGTGGAACTACGAAGCAATCGAGCAATACAGCACAGAAACAGGTCCTTCAGTATCTCTCCAAGTGTCCTGTGAATGTTGTAATTGTATCTGCCTCCACTGCTTTCTCTGGCAGCTCGTTCCATATACGTACTAACCTCTGTGTGTAAAGGTTTCCCCTTGGGTGCCTTTTAAATCTATCCTCTCTCGGCTCAAGTTGCCTCTGTGGTTTGATTGTCAGCTGCAGCTCATTGGATAGAACGTAAATCCCAAGGCAACTGTGAAAGCCTAGGACTCAAATTTGTGTGAGTCTTCTGACTTCTGGCATGCACTCCAAGTATGTGACCTTTTTCAGTCCAAATTAAGGCTGATACAAATATCTATCATATTGCATGTTTTTGCGATTGATGACAATTTCAAGTCAAGTATGCATAAGACTAAAGCCAACAGGTGGCCTCTCCTGCATATATGGGGCAGGAGCTCCATTTACAGCACTTGCCTTGACAGGAAATAAGACACCATCACTAGTCGATGCATTTTAAAAGGAAGCCAAAACGGTCTTAGGAATTTTACACATGCAAAGATGCTTGGGTGAATTCTGAAAATAACATCAGGTCAAAATCTTGCCTGGGGTTCTTGTGTAATGTACGACCTTTACTTAAGCAGACCTTAACCGTTGCAGACAAAATTGAAGCGCATACACTTTAGCATAAAATTAGCAAGGCGTCTCAAACACAAGGTCAAAGTCACTGTATAGTAAAGGACAGAAGGAGATCATTCATCCCACCAGCACTGGGGCCAGTTCTTTTAAAGAGCTATTCAATGATCTCATCTCCTATGCAGATTGCCATGGCCTTGTACTTTATGGGCGGCACACTGGTGCAGCGGTCGAGCTGCTGCCTTACAGCACTAGAGACCAGAGTTTGTACGCTCTCTCGATGACCATGTGGGTTTCTCCCGGTTTCCTCCTACACTCTAATGATGTACAGGCTTGTAGATTAATTGGCGATGGTAGAAATTGTAAATTGTCCTGAGTGTATGGAGATCGCAGCTTGGCACAGGTTTGGTGGGTTGGAGGGCCTGTTTTCACACTGTATTTTTAAACTAAAGTAAACTTTGAAATATGTATGCGATTTCCCTATAAACTTTACAAATGAATGTGCTTCCGTAACCTTTCTCAATGTGAATTCCAGTTACAGCAATAAACAGCAATTTAAAAAAAAACTTTTTGTGTCAGCTACAGTCACAGTCATATAATATGTAAACAAGTCCATTGGCCCAACTCGTTCACGCCAACGCCATCTAAACTAGTCCCATTTGTCCGCATTTGACCCATATCTCTCCGAACCCTTGCATCCATTCACCTGTCCAAATGTCTTCTAAATGTTATTATTGCACCTGGTTTATTACTTCCCTGAGTAGCTCGTTCCATAAGTCCACCACCCTTGATGTGAAAATGTATTCTACTCAGGTTCCTGTTACATCTTTTCACACTCAACTCAAATCTATGCTCTTTCATTTTTGTTTCCCCAACCCTGCAAATAAAATCGCGTGCATTCACACCCCTCATGATTTTCCACACTTCTATAAGATCATCCACTGTCTCCTGCAAGCTAAGGATTAAAGTCCTAACTGCTCAATCTCTCCATACACCTCAGTCCCTTGAGTCCTGGCAACATCTTCATAATTCTTTAATGTAAGCTTTCCAACTTAATGTCTAAAATCGTAAAATTAAAATGGACCAAAAACTGAAAGTGTTGATAAAACTCAGCAGAGTGCCTGTATGGTTTAGCTTGCTCGAGGCTGATTTGAGGTATGTCCAATAGTGCAGGTGCAGCAGCACCATTACCCTTAGGGTTTGGGTTTTACTGAGGTGCCCTTTGGTTGGAAAAATGATTGGATTAACTTTAATGAATGCTACAATTTTAAGGGATGCAGGAATATTACAAACCTCGTGTTCGTGTGCATAAATCTATGAAGTTCAAGTTCACAATGCCCTTAATAATGCACGATGTTAACATTTATCAGAATACTGCCTGGATTAGTAGGTATTAGCTCTATGGAGAGGTCAGACAAATTTGGACTGTTTTCTCTAAAATGGTGCAGCTTGAGGGGAGACTTTTTTTTTTAGAGATACAACGCAGAAACAGGCCCTTCAGCCCACCGGGTCCGCGCCGCCCAGCGATCCCCGCACATTAACACTATCCTACACCCACTAGGGACAATCTTTACATTTGCCCAGCCAATTAACCTACAAACCTGTACGTCTTTGGAGTGTGGGAGGAAACTGAAAATCTCGGAGAAAACCCACGCAGGTCACGGGGAGAACGTACAAACTCCGTACAGTACAGCACCCGTAGTCAGGATCGAACCTGAGTCTCCGGCCCTGCATTCGCTGTAAGACAGCAACTCTACCGCTGCGCCACCATGCCGCCAGCCTACTTGATAGAAGTATATAAAATTATGAGAGGCATTGCTAGGGGAGACAGTCAGGACCTTTCTCTCGGGGTGGAAATATCAAAGACTGGAGGGTGTAGCTTTAAGGTGAAAAGAGCAAATGGCGGGACTGTCGTATGTTGAAAGGCTGGAGCGATTGGGCTTGTATACACTGGAATTTAGAAGGATGAGGGGGGATCTTATTGAAACATATAAGATAATTAGGGGATTGGACACATTAGAGGCAGATAACATGTTCCCAATGTTGGGGGAGTCCAGAACAAGGGGCCACAGTTTGAGAATAAGGGGTAGGCCATTTAGAACGGAGATGAGGAAGAACTTTTTCAGTCAGAGGGTGGTGAAGGTGTGGAATTCTCTGCCTCAGAAGGCAGTGGAGGCCAGTTCGTTGGATGCTTTCAAGAGAGAGCTGGATAGAGCTCTTAAGGATAGCGGAGTGAGGGGGTATGGGGAGAAGGCAGGAACGGGGTACTGATTGAGAGTGATCAGCCATGATCGCATTGAATGGCGGTGCTGGCTCGAAGGGCTGAATGGCCTACTCCTGCACCTATTGTCTATTGTCTATTGTCTATTGGAGTACTGTGTGCAGTTTTGGTCTCCAAATTTGAGGAAGGATATTCTTGCTATGGAGGGCGTGCAGCATAGGTTCACTAGGTTAATTCCCGGAATGGCGGGACTGTCATATGTTGAAAGGCTGGAGCGATTGGGCTTGTATACACTGGAATTTAGAAGGATGAGGGGGGATCTTATTGAAACATATAAGATAATTAGGGGATTGGACACATTAGAGGCAGATAACATGTTCCCAATGTTGGGGGAGTCCAGAACAAGGGGCCACAGTTTGAGAATAAGGGGTAGGCCATTTAGAACGGAGATGAGGAAGAACTTTTTCAGTCAGAGGGTGGTGAAGGTGTGGAATTCTCTGCCTCAGAAGGCAGTGGAGGCCAGTTCGTTGGATGCTTTCAAGAGAGAGCTGGATAGAGCTCTTAAGGATAGCGGAGTGAGGGGGTATGGGGAGAAGGCAGGAACGGGGTACCGATTGAGAGTGATCAGCCATGATCGCATTGAATGGCGGTGCTGGCTCGAAGGGCTGAATGGCCTACTCCTGCACCTATTGTCTATTGTATTGTCTATTGAAACTTAATCAAGATGTATAAAGTCAGGAATAGTAGAAACAGAAAAGTCCTATTTCTCTCAGCAGAGAAATCAGTAACTTGATGGTATAAATTATATGGTTAGCTTAGAAGGGAATTGAGAAAAAATATTTTACTCAATCTGTGGTGGGGGTTTGGAACTTACTCCCTGAAAAGGTTTGTGAGCCAGAAACCCTGATTACATTTAAAATTACCTAGATAAGCCCTCAAAAAGTGATAACTCAGAATATTCACTGGAATTTAGAAGGATGAGAATGGATCTTATAGAAACATATACAATTCTTAAAGGATTGGACAGGCTAGATGCAGGAAAAATGTTCCCGATGTTGGGGGAGTCCAGAACCAGGGGTCACAGTTTAAGAATAAGGGGTAGGCCATTTAGGACTGAGATGAGGAAAAACCTTTACACCCAGAGAGTTGTGAATCTGTGGGATTCTCTGCCACAGAAGGCAGTGGAGGCCAATTCACTGGATGTTTTCAAGAGAGAGTTAGATATAGCTCTTAGGGCTAACGGAGTCAAGGGATATGGGAAGCAGGAACGGGGTACTGATTTTGGATGATCAGCCATGATCATATTGAATGGCTCGAAGGGCTGAATGGTCTACTCGTACACCTATTTTCTATGTTTCTATGTTAACCGCTGAACTATGGACCAAGAGCTGGGAGTAGGGTTAACCTTGAATTCATTTTTAGCAGGCATGGAATTATGGGCTGAGTGATCCCGTGTTCTGTAAATTTCATTCAGGATAACCATTCACCTGTATAGTCTGATTGTGTGAACTTTGCCATCCTTTAACATTTCATACTTAGTCGGTTCAAGAGCTTTGGTGAGCTCCTTGTCTCCCTTATACCAAGTTACTTCTGGTTCTGGATTACCTGTATAGAAAATAAATCATGATATATTGATAATAAGCTTAGATGCCCATACGCCAACTTGGAAAACATGAAAAATATAATCTAATTAAATTAACAAACTCAAATAGCAACCTGATAAATCCTACTTATGGTCATGCGGTGACTGAATGTTGAATTCAGTATTTATTTTGTTGAACAGAAAATATTTATGTATTTTGATAAAAAAATGTTAATCAAATTGCTCTCTTTTTGTCTGCTGCAAGATGCCTTTCCTATGATATTTGCAACAAATATTAAATCAGATAGGATTTAGAATGATCACAACCCAATCCACAATTCATCATTTGGTGACAATGTGAAAGAAACAAAAGTATGCAAGGCCGAAGCAAACTTACAAACTTTTGAAAGGGGAGAAGGGCAATGTGCAGCAGGTAGTGCTACTGCCGTACAGCTCCATTGGCCTGGGTGAAATCGTCATCTTCCATGCTGCCAATTTGGAGTTTACATGTTCTCCCTGTGACTGCATGTGTTTCTTCCCACATCTTAATACATGCTGGAGGGTATGTCAATTTGCTATTGTAAATTACCATTGTGTAATGAGTGGCAGGAGAATTAATTCGAATGTGAAGGACATTAGCTACTGAGACATAAGTCTGTTCCACCTTCGTAATCGCGAAGTTGGGAGGAAGCTGTCCTTAACATGGAATGGTGTCCCTTTGAGACACTGTGACCACCCTGTTTATCTTGGGGTCACTCTGGACCGAACCCTTTCCTTCAAGCAACACATCGAAAAGGTGAAGGGCAAAGTGAGGACGAAGAACAGCCACCTACGCAAGCTGGCAAACTCGTCGTGAGGTACCAATGCATCCACACTGCGGTCAACTGCTCTTGCGCTGTGCTACTCTGCTGCAGAGTATGCTTGTCCTGTCTGGGAGAGATCATCTCATGCGAAGAAAGTTGATGCCACCCTTAATGACAGCTGCAGATGCATCACTGGCTGCTTAAAACCAACGGCTTGCATGGTCTTGGCTGGTAGAACTGAACGTAGTAGGCAAGTTGGGGACACCTGCCATTCCTGTAACCCCCATCACCCAGCCCCAAACCGCCTGAAGTGGAGGAAGAGCTTCCTTCACATAGTCCAGCCACTGTCACAATCTCCTCAAGCAACCAGACTATCCTTGTGGGAAAAGAAACGCAGTGAAAACCACCACCACAAAAAGCTACCAATCCCAATCAAAGGAACAGCTACCACCTGGTCACAGGTGTGACTGGAAGACCTGGAAGTCCCTCAATAGGCTTCGTACAGGTATGGACCGATGCAAGACCAATATGAGCAAATGGGGCTATGCAGATGCGGCAGACACGGAATGTGAATGTGGAACATCTGTACAATCCATGCCACACCTCTAAGATGCCTACTTCTTGGTGAACAATGCTGCCTGGAAGATCTAGCTGTGGCAAATGAGAAGGCTGTCCATTGTGCAAGAGCCTGGCCGAATATTTGAAACATAGATGATGGACATGAAAGAAGAAGTGGAGGAATCAGATTGCTCTGAGAGACAATATTGATACAAAGGGCCAATTGGCCTTCTTCGTTGTCTATTTCAAATGGGTGCAAAGTTTCAGCAAACCTTGATAACATTTTCACACTCTTTTTGTGGATTACCCAGGTAATGAACCGGTTCCACTTTTACTGCTGTTCATAAATTGGAAAATACATTAAAAAATAATTCAATATTGTAACAATACCTTCACAGTATTACAATGAAGAGCATCAAAAGTACAAAAGACAGATCAGAAAGAACAATTACTAGGAGATAGAGAAACTATATAGAAACAAATATACTTGGATGACCTCAGAGCCTGGATTGGTGTTTGGGACTATGATGTTGTGGCCATTGCAGAAACATGGTTGTGAGAGGGGCATGACTGATTCCCCAATGTTCTGGGCTTTCAATGTTTCAGATGTAATAGAAAGGGAGGGAAAAGAGATGGATGAGTTGCTCTACTAATCAGAGAGACTGTCACGGCGTCACAGTGAGGACATACTGGAGGGTTCATTCACTGGGGCGATACGGGTACATCTTAAATATAAGAAAGGTTCAAGCTCTCCAATAGGATTGTGCTGTAGGCCCACTACGATAGAGAAACATTCAGAAAGCAAGTTTGCAATAATCTTTCTTTCTGATGATGAACAGCTTAATTTGCTCCGCCCACCTGGCCAATTGATCCAGATCCTACTGCAATCATTCACAACCATCTTCAGTATCTGCAAGCCCACCAACTTTTGTATCATCAAACTTGCTAATCTTGCCCTGTATGTTCTCATCCAAATCATTGATGTAGATGACAAAGTCCAGCACTGAACTCTGAGGCACACCACTAGTCACAGGCATCCAGTCTGAGAAGCAATCTTCCACCATTACCCTCTGCTTCCTTCCATGGGGCCAATTTGCTATCCATTCAGCTATCTCTCCTTGGATCCCGTGCAATCTAACCTTCCAGAGCAGCATACCATGCGGAACCTTGTCGAACGCTTTACTGAAGTCCATGTACACAACATCTACATCTCTGCCCTCATCAACCTTTTTGGTCATATCTTCAGAAAAATCAAGATTTGTGAGACACGACCTCCCACATACAAAACCATGCTGACTATCCCTAATCAGCCTTTGCCCATCCAAATTGCTGTGTATCCTATCCCTCAGAATAATCTCCAGTAAATTACCAACTACAGATGTTAAGCTCACCGGCCTATAGTTCCCTGCAGCCCTTCTTGGAAAGAGGTACAACATTTGCCAACCTCCAGTCTTCCGGCACCTCTCCTGTATGTAAGGACGACTCGTAAATTTCAACCAGGGCTCCCGCAATTTCCTCTCTAGTTTCCCACAATGTCCTCGGATATATCATCTGATCAGGCCCTGGAGATTTGTCTACCTTCAAACACGACAGTATCTTCAGTACTTCTTCGACGGTAACCCTGACTGCTCTCAAGACACTTCCAGTGACTGCTCCAATTTCCTCCGTCCTACTGTCTTTCTCCTCAATAAATATAGAGGAGAAATACTCATTTAGCACCTTGTCCATCTCCTGTGGCTCCACACAGAGGTGACCACTTTGATTCCTGAGAGGTGCCACTCTCTCTCTAGTTACCCTTTTCCCCTTATGTATTTATAAGATCTTTTGGGATTGTCGTTAATGCTACCCGCCAGAGCTATCACCTGGCCCCTTTTTGCCCTTCTGATTTCCTTTTTTAGTTTACTCCTTAGTTCCCAAAACTCCTCCAGGGATGCACTTGATTCCAGCTGCCTATATCTGTCCCATGCATCCTTCCTGTTTTTGACTAGCGCCTCAATTTCCCTCGCTAGCCAAGCTTCCTTACATTTGCCTGCTTTGCCCTTCACTCTAACGGGGACGTACACATCCTGAGCTTTCTTCAGTACATTAAAAACATCCCACTTGGCCGATGTTCCTTTCCCCTCTAATAACCTGCTCCAGTCAACTTGAGCGAGACCTTCTCTTATATCCTCAAAGTTGGCCTTAACCCAGTTGAGCACTTTAACAAGTTGACCCTCTCCGTCCCTATCCTTAATGATCTTAATCCTAATCGAACTATGGTCACTGGTCCCAAAAGGGTCTTCCACACACACTTCATTAACTTGCCCTTCCCAATTTCCCAATACTAGATTCCTCCACCCTCCATCACCAACTTGTAGCCTCTCACGTGCCTCTGTCCTGCACAAGAGACCATCCCCCTGCCAATTTAGTTTAAACCCTCCCGTGTAGCATTAGCAAACCTTCCCGCAGGGATGTTGGTCCCCCTCCAATTTAGGTGCAACCCATCCCTTTTATACAGGTCACCCCTGCCCTGGAAGAGATCCCAATGATCCAGAAATCTGAATCCCTGTCCCCTGCACCAACTCCTCAGCCACACATACATTTCCCCTATCTTCCTTTTCTTACTTTCAGGAGCAAGAGGTACTAGAAGCAATCCTGAGATCACTACTCTGCAGCTCCTGCTTTTCAGTCTTCTTACCAATTTCGTAAATTCTTATTGCAGAACCACCTTCCTCTTCCATAGAAGCATAGAAGCATAGAAAATAGGTGCAGGAGGAGGCCATTTGGTCCTTCGAGCCAGCACCACCATTCATTGTGATCATGGCTGATCATCCACAATCAGTAAACCGTGCCTGCCTTCTCCCCATATCCCTTGATTCCACTAGTCCCTAGAGTATCTAACTCTCTCTTAAATCCATCCAGTGATTTGGCCTCCACTGCCCTCTGTGGCAGAGAATTCCACAAATTCACAACTCTGCGTGAAAAAGTTCCTTCTCACCTCAGTTTTAAATGGCCTCCCCTTTATTCTAAGACTGTGGCCCCTGGTTCTGGACTCCCCCAACATTGGGAACATTTTTCTTGCATGTAGCGTGTCTAGCTAGTCCTTTTATAATTTTATATGTCTCTATAAAACCCCCTGCGAACAGGTATTTATAGCCTCCAATTACATCAAAATAAACCTAATCGTAGGATTTGTTCACAGCTACTGTTAAATTTCTGAATGATAGAAAGGACTCTTTTAGAGATGTTAAATTTAACGAAACACAATTTCAATGTGTAACTCATAATGTTTTCTAGTCAACAACATGCAGTATAGGTGTTCTCCAAAGACAGCATAAAGGCTTGGTTTATTTACCGGACACTGAACAGGAGAGTAGGACATCAACATTCTCAATCACTTTCTGCGACTTCAAGGTTGAGATAAAGCGAGGAGATGATTCGGCCAGAGCCTTTGCAGACATTGTGCGAAATGTACCTAAAAGATAGAAAATGGATAAAAGGACCAATAAAACAAAAGTGCATTCCTGGTTGGGGGGGGAGGGGTGATGCTAATATAAAGAATAATATTAGTCCCACACTTGGTCTTCATTTTGCCAACTTCTGTTATTTGTTTAATACAGTTGCAAAAAGCATGGATCAATGGCAATAATATTTTTGTATCATTGAAATATAAAGATCAGAATTCTAATTCTTCAAAATATCAGACATTTGTAACCTTCAAAGTTAACTATTCTGATGCTCACCTGACCACCCCAAATTGTCCCCAAAGTATATAATTCAGTCCTGCAGCCTCATTTAGATTCAATAGTATTCAACATTACCCCTGTAATTAAATTTCTGCTTTGGCTCCTGGTTCAAAATCAAATCAAATTTTATATTCTCATTCCTTGTGTTCAAACCTTTCTAAAGCCTTGTCCTTTCCTATTTCTGTAATCTAGTTTGGGCCAAAACCCTGCCTCAGCTAGGAACAAGGAACCGCAGATGCTGGTTCACCAAAAAAAGACACAAAGTGCTGGAGTAACTCAGTGGGTCAGGCAGCATTTCTGGAGAACATGGATAAGTAACCTTTCACGTTGGGACCCTTCTTCAGAACCGACTTGAAACATTGCCTATCTATGTTATGCAGAGATGCTGCCTGACCCATTGATTCACTCTGCACTTTGTGTCTTTTTGTCCTACAATTCTGTTCCCTTTGATAACTTCTTTCCACTGCTTCTCCATTGGTGACATTGTCTTCCGCTCATTTAATTTTGTTCCCGAGATCCCTCCCAGATATCTCCTTCTCTCCTCTTCCTCACTCCCTTCTTCCTTTCATAAACTTTCTAACCAAACTGCATTAATATCTCAAAATGAGACTTAGATACTGTGTCAAGATTCAGTTGAATGCATATCTGTGAAGCTTTTTGTCAGATATTGATCGAAGCATACAGCATAGAAACAGGTCTACTGAGTCAATAGTCAATATCAATCGCCTATTCACACAAATTCTAGGTTATGCCACTAGGAGCAATTTACAAAGGATATTTATCCAACATATCTGCATGTCTTTGGGATATGTAAGGAAATCATGAAGAAATCTACGTGGTCACTGGGAGAACATGCAAGCTCCACGCAGACAGCTCCTGAGGTCAGGAAAGAGCCAGGGTCTCTGGCACTATGAGATGGCAGCTCTACTGTTATGCCACTATGCTTGCCTTGAATTTTATATTCAACAGAATATTAATACAACTTTTTAATATTCTGTTGAATATTTCTTTTGATGCAATAATGCAACCTCATAGAAAATATCTTAAATGTGATTGCATATTATAAAGTCGCAAAACAATTGGGAATGTCCAGCTGCACAAGTTTTGGAAGATAAAATTTCAGATATCATTATATCGACAACTGTGTCAACCGAATAAATTGAAAGCTTTATTGGGCATACGTGCAGGTGAACAACAGTCCATTATACCTACAATAGATATTGGTGTTGGCTTATTTTTTTGTCATGTGTACTGAGATACGGTGAAAAACTTTGTTCTGCATGCTAACCCAAGGTAAATCATGACATGCATGAGAACAATCAAACCATATTTGTGTACAACAGGCAGTGCAAGAAGAGAAAGGAAATAGGATGCAGAATAAAGTGATGCAACTACAGAGAAAGCACAGAGCCAAAAAAGAGCAAGAGCTGCAGCGAGTTGGATTGGGAGATCGGTAATTCACCCTTAGCATAGGAGAGGTCTGTTCAAGTGTCTAATAGCAGCGAGAGAGAAACTGTTCTTGAATCTGGAGGAATGTGCTTCCAGGCTTTTTTATCTTCTCTTCAAAGGGAGAGGGGAGAGAGAAAGAAAAGGGTATGGGTGGTCCTTGATTATGTTGGCAGCTTTCCCAAGGCAGCATGGTGAAGGTAGAGTCATTTAGTGGGGAAGGTGGGTGGAGTGGAAGCTGGTTTGCATGATGGACTAGACTAGTTACTTTGAAAACAGCTCTCATTACAAGAGCAAAAGGCATGAAACTTACTGAAAGAACACTTTACTGAAGAATAACGAAAGAAATTACTGAAAATATTCCAAATGTAGCAAAAAACCACAGAATGTGAAGGAAGAATTTTCTTAAAGAAGCAGAATTCTGGTTTACAGAAATTTTCAGGAGAAGGGTAGCTTGTTCAAATAGCTCAA
Source organism: Rhinoraja longicauda (assembly GCF_053455715.1). Lineage (NCBI taxonomy): Eukaryota > Metazoa > Chordata > Chondrichthyes > Rajiformes > Arhynchobatidae > Rhinoraja > Rhinoraja longicauda. Next base: position 29,397,347 of record NC_135953.1, read on the forward strand.
TTTCTGTTTTCATTGGTGGTCTTTGAATGCCTTGAGATCATTTGCAATTTGGGTTATTTCTCATTAGCAATTTTATTATTTTAATCAACATTAACAAAATAGTGTGATTGACTGTTTTGGCTGTAAATTTCAATTAACTATTTTAAATTTAGATATTCTCTGAATGATTTGTTAAGTGGACTATACAAATGAGATGCAATTGACCTTTTAGAACCCAGAAAAGTGGAATTCCTATGAGTTTCTAACTGTTTGTTACAAAGAATTTTCTAAGTCCACAGTCAGAGCATAAAATGATTGCCTGGAAGCCAGGGTGTTGTTTATGGTTCAAGGTATGGAAGATGAGAAGATGATGAGAAGGTTTCGCATGGTAGGCTGCTCGGAAAGGTTAGATCGCATGGGATCCAAGGAGAGATAGCTGAATGGATAGCAAATTTGCTCCATGGAAGGAAGTAGGGGGTGATGTTGGCAGGTTGCTTCTTGGACTGGAGGCTTGTAACTAATGGTGTGCCTCAGGTTTCGGTGCTGGGCCCGTTACTGTTTGTCATCTACATCAATGATTTGGATGAAAACATATAGGGCAAGATTAGCAAGTTTGCTGATGATACAAAAGTTAATGTTTTGCAGATAGTGAAGATGGTTGTGAAAGATTGCAGCAGGATTTGGATCAATTGGCCAAGTGGGCAGAGGAATGGTTGATAGAATTTAACACAGAGAAATGTGAGGTGTTGCATTTTGGGATGTTGAACAAGGGCGGGACCTACACAGTAAATGATAGGCCTCTGGGTAGTGTTGTAGAGCAGAGGGATCTAGGAGTACAGGTGCATGGTTCCTTGAAGGTCGAGTTGCAGGTGGACAAGGTGGCCAAAAAGGCTTTTGGCATTTTGGCCTCATCAGTCAGTGTATTGAGTATAGAAGTTGGGAGGTCAAGTTGCAGTTGTATAAGATGTTGGTGAGACTGCATTTAGAATATTGTGTTCAGTTCTGGGCACCATGTTTTAGGAAATATGTTATCAAGCTTGAAAGGGTTCAGGAAAGATTTACGAGGATGTTGCCAGGACTAGAGGGTGTGAGCTATAGGGAGAGGTTGACTAGGCTGGGTCTCTGTTCCATGGGGCACAGGAGGATGAGGCGTGATCTTATAGAGGTATACAAAATCATGAAAGGAAATAGATCGGGTAGATGCACAGAGTCTCTTGCCCAGAGTACGGGAATTGAGGACCAGAGGACATAGGTTCAAGGTGAAGGGAAAAAGATTTAATAGGAATCCGAGGGGTATTTTTCACACAAAGGGTGGTGGGTGTATGGACAAGCTGCCAGAGGAGGTGGTTGAGGCTGGGACTATCCCATCATTTAAGAAACAGTTAGACAGGTACATGGATTGCCATGGTATCAGCCATGATCACATTGAATGGCGGTGCTGGCTCGAAGGGCCAAATGGCCTCCTCCTGCACCTATTGTCTATTGTCTATTGGATAGAACAGGTTTGGAGGGATATGGACCAAGCACAGGCAAGTGGGACTAGTGTAGCTCAGACATTGTTGGCCGGTGTGGGCAAGTTGGGCTGAAGGGCCTGTTTCCACACTGTAGTATTCTATGACTCTATGACTCTAAGAATGTGAATTAATTCACAATGATGCAATAATTCTGGTCCTTATGCCCTGAGTGGTAGGTTAATAAAGTGCAAGAGATGAAAACTATCTCTGCAAAATGACCTTGTGGCCAGTCAGCAGGGGAAAGCTCCGCTGTCTTCAGTGAAAATGAGAAAGAGGATTATTCAAGACGACGGACTGTTAATATAGATTGAGCTTGCACAAAGAGTCTTGTAAACTTTCAGTTGTTGGGAAGAAACTAATTTTGAGGTCAGATACAAATGACAAAGTGATAGTTACAAATTAGACAATAGACAATAGGTGCAGGAGTAGGCCATTCGGCCCTTCGAGCCAGCACCACCATTCAATGTGATCATGGCTGATCATTCTCAATCAGTACCACGTTCCTGCCTTCTCCCCGTACCCCCTGATTCCGCTATCCTTAAGAGCTCTATCTAGCTCTCTCTTGAAAACATTCAGAGAATTGGCCTCCACTGCCTTCTGAGGCAGAGAATTCCACATATTTGCAACTCTCTGACTGAAAAAGATTTTCCTCATCTCCGTTCTAAATGGCCTACCCCTTATTCTTAAACTGTGGCCCCTGGTTCTGGACTCCCCCAACATCGGGAACATGTTTCCTGCCTCTAACGTGTCCAATCCCTTAATAATCTTATATGTTTCAATAAGATCCCCTCTCATCCTTCTAAATTCCAGTGTATATAAACCGAGTCGCTCCAGTCTTTCAACATACGACAGTCCCGCCATTCCGGGAATTAACCTAGTAAACCTACGCTGCACGGCCTCAATAGCAAGAATATCCTTCCTCAAATTTGGAGACCAAAACTGCACACAGTACTCCAGGTGCGGTCTCACTAGGGCCCTGTACAACTGCAGAAGGACCTCTTTGCTTCTATACTCAACTCCTCTTGTCATGAAGGCCAACATTCCATCGGCTTTCTTCACTGCCTGCTGTACCTGCATGCTTCCTTTCAGTGACTGATGCACTAGGACACCCAGATCTCATTGTACGTCCCCTTTTCCTAACTTGACACCATTCAGATAATAATCTGCCTTCCTATTCTTACCACCAAAGTGGATAACCTCACACTTATCCACGTTAAACTGCATCCGCCGTGAATACCATGTGCTCTAATTTTGGCCACTAATCTCCTATGTGGGACCTTGTCGAAGGCTTTCTGAAAGTCAAGGTACACCACATCTACCGGATCTCCCCTGTCCATTTTCCTAGTTACATCCTCAAAAATTCCAGAAGGTTAGTCAAGCAAGACTTCCCCTTCATAAATCCATACTGACTCGGAACAATCCTGTTAATGCTATCCAAATGCTCCGCAATTTTGTCTTTTATAATTGACTCCAGCATCTTCCCCACCACTGATGTCAGACTAACTGGTCTATAATTTCCCGTTTTCTCTCTCCCTCCTTTCTTAAAAAGTGGGATAACATTAGCTACCCTCCAATCCACAGGAACTGATCCTGAATCTATAGAACATTGGAAAATGATCACTAAAGTGTCCATGATTTCTAGAGCCACCTCCTTAAGTACCCTGGGATGCAGACCATCAGGCCCTGGGGATTTATCAGCCTTCAGTCCCATCAGTCTACCCAACACCAATTCCTGCTTAATGTGAATTTCCTTCAGTTCCTCCATCACCCTAGGATCTCTGGCCATTAGAACACCTCGGAGATTGTTTGTATCTTCCTTAGTGAAGACAGATCCAAAGTACTGATTCAACTCGTCTGCCATTTCCTTGTTCCCCATAATAAATTCCCCTGCTTCTGTCTTCGCGGGACCCACATTATTAACTATTTTTTTCCTCTTCACATACCTAAAGAAGCTTTTACTATTCTCCTTTATAGTATTGGCTAGCTTACCTTCGTACCTCATCTTTTCTTGCCGTATTGCCTTTTTAGTTATCTTCTGTTGCTCTTTAAAAGAGTCCCAATCCTCTGGCTTCCCGCTCTTCTTTGCTATGTTATACTCCTTCTCTTTTATTTTTATGCTGTCCTTGACTTCCCTTGTCAGCCACGGGTTCCTCTTACTTCCCTTAGAATCTTTCCTCCTCTTTGGGATGAATTGATCCTGCAACTTCTGCAATGTTCCCAGGAATACCTGCCATTGCTGTTCCACCGTCTTCCCTGCTAGGGTCTCCTTCCAGTCAAATCTGGCCAGCTCCTGCCTCATGCCTCTGTAATCCCCTTTGCTATACTGTAATACTGACACTTCCGATTTTCCCTTCTCCCTCTCAATTTGTAGATTAAAACTTATCATATTATGATCACTGTCTCCTAATGGCTCTTTTACCTTGAGTTCCCTTATCAAATCAGGTTCATTACACAACACTAAATCCAGAATTGCCTTCTCCCTGGTAGGCTCCAGTACAAGCTGTTCTCAGAATCCATCTCAGAGGCATTCCACAAACTCCCTTTCCTGGGGTCCAGTACCAACCTGATTTTCCCAGACTACTTGCATGTTGCAATCTCCCATAACCACCGTAGCATTACATTTACGACATGCCAATTTTAACTCTTGATTCAACTTGCACCCTATGTCGAGGCTACTGTTTGGGGGCCTGTAGATAACTCCCATTAGGGTCTTTTTACCCCTACAATTCCTCATTTCTATCCATACTGATTCTACATCTCCTGATTCTATGTCACCCCTTTCAAGGGACTGAATATCATTCCTTACCAACAGAGCGACCCCACCCCCCTCTGCCCACCTGTCTGTCTTTTTGATAGGTCATATATCCCTGAATATTCAGTTCCCAGCCCTGGTCCTCTTGTGGCCATGTCTCTGTAATTCCCACAACATCAACATGTTCCCAATGTTGGGGGAGTCCAGAACAAGGGGCCACAGTTTAAGAATAAGGGGTAGGCCATTAAGAACGCAGATGAGGAAAATCTTTTTCAGTCAGAGAGTTGTGAATCTCTGGAATTCTCCGCCTCAGAAGGCAGTGGAGGCCAATTTGCTGAATGCATTCAAGAGAGAGCTAGATAGAGCTCTTAAGGATAGCGGAGTCAGGGGCTATGGGGAGAAGGCAGGAACGGGGTACTGATTGAGAATGATCAGCCATGATCACATTGAATGGCGGTGCTGCCTCGAAGGGCCGAATGGCCCACTCCTGCACCTATTGTCTATTGTCTATTATCATACTTGCCAATGTCTAACTGAGCCTCAAGCTCATCCACTTTATTTTTTATACTTCGCGCATTTAAATACAACACTTTAACTTCGGTATTCACCTCCCCTCTCACACCGGTCACAATTGGCCCTGACCTTACTCTCTTATCCCATCTAGAATTTTCCTTCCCATTTATTCGAGAGTCCTTTGCAATTTCTCCTGTATTCGCTTCCCCTTTAACTCCATCTTCATATTCCAAATTTGTCAACCCCTTCCCCCCCCCCCCCCCCGCTACTTAGTTTAAACCCACGCGTGTAACACTTCCCTTTAATTTCCCTTAAATTCAAACTTATAAGAAAAACTGTAAAAAACACACTACAGAAATGGGATTCTGTCCAGTTTCAGTTTCCGTTTTAACAATATGAAAAACATTAGGAGTGGGTCATTTGTCCTTTTGTGCTGCATCAGCCTTTCAGTAAAACCATGGCCTATCCTTTACCTCAGCATCACTTTCCTGATTTAATCCCAATCCCTTGATTGCCTGAATATCCAAAATGTTATCAACTTTTGCCTTGGAGCAATAACAACTGAATATTCAGTGACATTTTGGATAGAGAATTCCAGAGATTTATAACATTGTAGACCTTATTATTGAAGTATTTAGACCTGATAGAAGTGTATAAAATTATGAGAGGCACAGATAGGGTAGACAATCCTATCCCAGGGTGGAAATGTCAAAGACTAGAACTAAAGTGAGAGGGGCGGTTTAAAGATGTGTGGGGGAAGTTTTTTACACAGAGTGGTGGGTGCCTGAAACTCGCATCCAGGGGAGGTGGTGGATGCAGATGCAATAGTGGCATTTAAGAGCCTCTTGGATAGGCACCTGAATATGCTGGGAATGGAGGGATATAGATCATGTGCAGGCAAAGGAGATTAGACTAACATGGCATAATCTTTGGCACAGGCATTGTAGGACGAAAGGCCTGTTCCTGTGTATGTTCTATACACCATAATACAGAAACGTGGTTAAACCAGAGTTTCAGGATTCTGTCCAAGTTCAGTTTCCATATTAGCAATCTAAAAATTCCATTTGTGGGCTATTGCTGTTTCAACAATTCAGTTAGACAATGGCCCATCTTTTACTTCAGCATCACTTTCCTGATTTAATCCCAATCCTTCCATTCCCTCATTATCCCAAACATTTATCAACTTCTGCCTTGAATATATAAATATAGCAACTGAACACTCACTGCCATTTTGGGTAGAGGATTCCAAAGATTCATGTCCTTAGTGTCTTTCAGCAAAGAAACAGACCCTTAAGCACAACCCATCCACACCGACCAAGATGCCCCAAGTAAACTCGCCCCATTTGCCTGCATTTGGCGCATATCCCTGTGTAGGAAGGAACTGCAGATGTTGGTTTATTCTAAAGATAGATCACAAAATGCTGGAGTAACTCAGCGGGCCAGGCAGCTTCTCTGGAGAAAAGGAATAGGTGACGTTTTGGGTCAGAACCCTTCTTCAAACCTCCAATTCTTATAGACCTCCTTATATCCCTCCATTCCCAGCATATTAATGTTTCTTTCCAAAGCCATTTTGTGTCTATCCCTCTAAATTTCTGATATCCAAATGTCTTTTAAATGTTGCTATTGTATCTGCTTCAACTTCCTCCTTTGGCAACTCATTTCATATACCCACCACCCTCTGAGTGAAAAAGTTGCCCCTCAGGTTCCACTTTCTGGTGGAAAAAAAATTGTTTCATGTCTGTCCTTATTTTGAGACCACGACCCCAGTTCTAGACACCCAGAACATCATCTATTTTCCTTAATGTAAGGAAATCATATCTGTACATAATATTACAGATGCACTCGTTCACCAATTCTTTATTCTTGTAATCAAATTCTCTTGCAACAAAGGCAACATAAGATACTTTTGCCTTTCCAATTGCTTGCTGTATCTGCATGCTAATTATCATTTATAAGGATACTAGTTAGAAACACAGAAACAGAAAAATAGGTGCAGGATTAGACCATTTGGCCCTTTGAGCCAGCACAGCCATTCAATATAATCATGGCTGATCATCTAAAATCAGTAGCCCGTTCGCTCTGAACAACACTTTATCATCTCTCACCATTTAAAAAGTACTAGACCAAGTGGACCCGTTGGGCCCAAAAATCTCCTGCATTCGTGCAGCACCCTCTCCTCCTCCCCTCTCCCCCTCCATCCCATCTCCCCCCTCAACCCCCTTCCCCTCCCTCACTCATACCCCCCTTCCTCTCCACCCTCCCCCCTCCACCCCTCCTCACCCCCTCCCCTTCCTCTCACCCCTCCCTCCTCCCCCTCTCCCTCCTCCCCCTCTCCCTCCTCCTCCCCCTCCCCTCCCCTCCCCCTCCCCTCCCCCCTTCCTCCTCAACCCCCCTTATCCTCCCTCCCTCCTTAGGAGATAGAATTAAACTTTAAAATGTGAATAACTTTAAAAATATAACACCGATTACATTGAAACCTCTTCCATTAGCACCAAAGGGACAACGGTGAGTAAGGTGGGCCTAAACTTGTCACGCTATTATGTACCTTTTTTGCTGTAGTTCAGGAACAAACAAACAAACAAACGAGAGTTTTAGTATATAGTAAATTTTAATGGTGGTCACGGGAGGAATGTGTCACAATACACAATGCATCGCACCCTGCTGTGTATGGGGCTGCACGCGGAGGACCAACAGCATATTAGGCAGGTGGTCATAATGTTCTGGCTGATCAGGTCATAACGTTTTGGCTGATCAGTGTATGTAGGTAGCATTATGTGTAGCGTGCTGCGTCAACAGTTTGACTTTAGTAATTCAGTGTGGAAACAGGACCTTCGGCCCACAGAGTCCGCGCCGACCAGCGATCCCTGCACACTAACACTATCCGACACACACTGGGGACAATTTCCATTTACACCCAAGCCAATTAACCTACAAACTCGCATGTCTTTGGACAATAGACAATAGGAGCAGAGGAGGCCATTCGGCCCTTCGAGCCAGCACCGCCATTCAATGTGATCATGGCTGATCATTGTCAATCAGTGTCGCAGGAAACCGGAGCACCCAGAGAAAACCCACACAGGTCACGGGGAGAACGTGCAAACTCCGTACAGACAGCACCCGTAGTCAGGATGGAACCCGGGTCTCTGGTGCCATGAGGAAGCAACTCTGCCGCTGCGACACTGGGTGTTTAAGAGGCTTTTAGACAGGCACATGTAGTTGACATGCATGTAGTTTCACTAAGTTGGCATCACATAGGCTGGAACTTGATGGCCCAATATTACCCAATTTAAGCTTCCAGATTTCTTTTGAACTTCTCTCGTTTTTGTACAAGCTCCACTCGAATGATGGATAGCTGTGAGAACTGAGTCATGACGAAGGAAATCAGGAGGGCAAAAAGGGGGCAGGAGATAGCTCTGGCAGATAATATTAAGGATAATTCCAAGAGATTTTATGTGCGTTAAGAGGAAGAGGGTAACCAGAGAGAGAATCAAAGCGGTCAACTCTATGGAGCCACAGGAGATGGGAAGGTCCTTAATGAGTATTTCTCCTCTGTTTTTATTGTGGGGAAATACATGAGGACCAGGGAACCTGGGCAGTCAATGGAGGTATCTTGAGGGCAGTTAGTGTTATGGTTGAGGAGTTGTTGAAGGTCCTGACATGAAAGAAGGTAGACAAATTTCCTGGCCTGACCAGATATATCCCAGGACACTGCGGGGAGCTGGAGAAGAAATTGCAGGTGCACTGCCTGAGATTTATGAGTCATCGTTAAATATGGGTGAGATGCTGGAAGACTGGAGGGGTGGCAAATGTTGTGCCTCTATTTAAAAAAGGGTTGCAAGGAAAATCCTGGTACTATGAGTCAGTGAGTCTAACATCTGTTGTCAGACAGTTATAGAGAGTATTCTGAGGTATAACATATACATATATATTTAGATGAACAAGGGCTGATGTCAACTTATTTACATTGGCGAAACCAAGCGCAGGCTCGGCGATCGCTTCGCTTAACACCTGCGCTCGGTCCGCATTGACCAACCTGATCTCCCGGTGGCCGAGCACTTCAACTCCCCCTCCCATTCCCAGTCTGACCTTTCTGTCATGGGCCTCCTCCAGTGCCATAGTGAGGCCCACCGGAAATTGGAGGAGCAGCACTTCATATTTCGCCTGGGCAGTTTGCAGCCCAGTGGTATGAACATCGATTTCTCCAACTTTAGATAGTTCCTCTGTCCCTCTCTTCCCCTCCTCCTTCCCAGATCTTCCTCTATCTTCCTGTCTCCACCTATATCCTTCCTTTGTCCCGCCCCCCTGATATCAGTCTGAAGAAGGGTCTCGACCCGAAATGTCACCCATTCCTTCTCTCCCGAGATGCTGCCTAACCTGCTGAGTTACTCCAGCATTTTGTGAATAAATACCTTCGATTTGTACCAGCATCTGCAGTTATTTTCTTATTTTCTTTTACTACTTAAAGGCTGATTGATGATATTCTGCATGGTTTTGTACGTTGGAGATCATGTTTCATGGCCCGTTTCCACACTATCTAAACTAAAGTAAACTAAACTAAATATCCCTCTAAACTTTTCCTATCCACATACCTGTCCGAATGTCTTTTGAATTTTGTTTTGGTATCTGCCTCAACTACCTTCTCTGGCAGCCATATACCCACCAGATAGAGGAAATTATTTTAACCTGGCATCATGGTTAGCATGGACATTGTGAGCCAAAGGGCCTGTTTCTGTTCTATTCTATATTCTATCTGTCTGAGGACTGTGGTTAAAACAATAGATGGAGTTTGATTTGCATCCAACTATAGTATCAGGAAATGTTTAAAAATACAGAGGCTGAAAATCTGAAATAAAACAGAAAAGGCTGGAAACATCAGTGGAAAGAGAAACCGTCAACATTTCAGGTAAAATACCCAAGAATCTACGACTTGAATTGTTTCTTTTCCCACAGATACTATCTACTGAGGATCATCACTTGAAACATTAACTTCGTTTTTTCACCCACAGACGCTGCACGAACTATTGAGTGTTTCCAGCATTATCTGCCTTTATATCTAACTGCAATGTCCCTGTTCTGGGAACCTTGCCTCTGATTGTGAGGGCTATTAACAGCGTTGCACCCCACAGATAAACGTTCCTGGAGACATAAAAGACTCCAGATGCTGAAATCTTGAGCAAAATAATACACAGTTGGAGGAACTCGTTGTGCCAGTGGAAGGAAATGGACAGGCAGCGTTTCAAGTCGGGACCGATTATCGGGCTAATGCGACCCGATGAGTTTGTCCATTTCCCTCTGCGTTGCTGCCCGACCCACTGAGTCCCCCAGGAAGATACCCCCAGGAAGATTGATTTATTTTTACGATTAACATTCCTAGCTTTAACAAATGCAAAGTACCCGAGGTTAAAAAAAAAAGGTAAGTGAAATAAATGTAAAAGGCGAACGATCTATTTGCTAGATCTTGTTTTCGTTTGCAACGTCAGGATGAAACAGACTGGTCAACGGGCTGCTTTCTTGGATTCCAAGTTTCTTGGATTGCAAGTTTCGCTGGTGATTGGAATCTACTTTCCTGGATAGTTGGTACCTCTGCTAATGCAATCACTAATTGCCAACTGTGGCATATCTATCTAAACATTCACTTCAGTATCTGGTGGTCTTCTTTGATTGCACTACAGCATTTTCGCCATGAAACGTTATGAAAGTAATTCTGTTATTCCTCCTCCTCTAAATATTTCAAACTTTAAAAGAGATAACTCTGGTTTCTGCTCGAGCGATTTCTTAACTCTATAAATAAAGTAAATCAAACTAACGAGAATACATGCACGTTTCTCAGTAAAAAAAAACTTAACGGAAAGCCCCAGGAAATGTAATCGTGTTTGTATGATTTCGCCATAAAAGTATTTTTGTTGAATCATGGGTTAAACTAGAGAACTATATACAGACGCGAAATGGTGTATATCGTTAAATCTATTGCAAAGCAGTGGCTAAGATCTCCAAATGAAAGATTGACCAGAAGCTCTCCACATACCTTCTTGTATCTTTCCGAGCGATGAAAAGATTACCGATCATACTTTATCTCACACGATGTGTTGAAGGGCATTGATCTATTTTTATGCCTTCCTCTTCGCAACTTGTAATTAATACTGTGCACACGCGCTCTGGGAGGTCTCATAAGTGTCTCAAATGATACGCAAAAATCTTGGATGAGATGAGGGGAGAGGGGTGAAAAAACACTCGTCAATAACAGTTCAGAACCAGCTGCCTATAGTGAAGAAATCAAGCATGCGGTGTTGAACGGCAGTTCCCTTTCTTCCCACTGTAAAATGACAGCTGGAAACATAGAAAATAGGTTCAGGAGTAGGCCATTCGCCCCTTCAAGCCAGCACCGCCATTCAATATGATCATGGCTGATCATCCAGAATCAGTACCCTATTCCTGCCTTCTCCCCATATCCCTCGATTCCGTTAGCCCAAAGAGGGCTAACTCTCTCTTGAATACATCCAGTGAATTGGCCTCCACTGCCTTCTCTGGCAGAGAATTCCACGGATTCACAACTCTCTGGCTGAAAAGGTTTTCCTCATCTCAGTCCTAAATGGCCTACCCCTTATTCTTAAACTGTGACCGCTGGTTCTAGACTCCCCCAACATGGGGAACATTTTTCCTGCTCTAGCCTGTCCAATCCCTTAAGAATTTTACATTTTTCTATCAGATCCCCATCACTTCTAAATTCCAGTGATTTCACCTTTCTAACAATGTACTGCATTCAAGAGTCAAGAGTCAAGAGTCAAGAGTGTTTACTTGATACCTGTACCAACAATGGAATAATGAAATTCTCAGCAACACGGTAGACCTGTAAACACACAACTCAGAGATAATACGATAATCCCAAAAAAAGATCAATTAAGCAAAAGACAATATTAGTGCAAAATCGCTCAAAGTCCATAGTTCAACCAAGGCAGTGGATATTTGATAGAAAGACACAAAATGCTGGAGTACCTCAGCAGGTCAAGCAGAATCCCTGGAGAACTTGGAAAGGTGATGTTTCGGGTCGGGACCCTTTTTCAGACTGACTGCGGTGGTGGGAGGAAATAAAGCTAGAAGTATGAAGGGTTGGACAAAGCATGGCAGGTCATGGGTGAATACAGGTGTGGGGAGTAGCGGGGGGGGGGGGGGGGGGGGAGGGGGGTAGATAGGCTGACTATTAACACTTCTAGCTTTATTTCCTCTCATCAATTATGACTAATCTTTATTTTGTCAGATCAAAACCATTAGTCTGCAACCCGTTACTATTATCAATCAGGGAGGGGGAAGAACAATGAAGGGACCGCTGTGAGGGAAGTTGGGGAAGAACGATGGACAATAGCAGGGGAGGGGACAATGGACAATGGGAACCCGGCGTGGGGGAACCGCTGGGGGGTGGGGGACAGAAGGGGGAGCCGGCGTGCTTTGTAACTTTATCAGCTTCTATATGTATACATTGTGCATGCAAGCAAAGAATCTCACTGTGCCTAGTCACATGTGACAATAAAGTATTCCTATTCATATTCTTATTCCTATTCCTATTAAATAACCTGTTACATAGTGTGATGTACATCAATGTTAAATGTGCTGTCCCCTGATCCCTAATTATGCCAATAAATGTATGATGAATGAAATGATTGTAGAATTTTTTTAATCTCATCCTTCAGACAGTGTTAGAAACATAGAACATAGGTGCAGGAGTAGGCCATTCGGCCCTTCGAGCCTGCACCGCCATTCAATATGATCATGGCTGATCATCCAACTCAGTATCCTGTACCTGCCTTCTCTCCATATCCCCTGATCCCTTTAGCCACAAGGGCCACATCTAACTCCCTCATAAATATAGCCAATGAACTGGCCTCAACTACCTTCTGCGGCAGAGAATTCCACAGACTCACCACTCTCTGTGTGAAGAAATGTTTTCTCATCTCGGTCCTAAAAGACTTCCCACTTATCCTTAAGCTGTGACTCCTGGTTCTGTGTTCAATGAAAATTGCAGGATGGTGGAAGATAGACACAAAATGCTGGAGTAACTCAGCGGGGCAGGCAGCATCTCTGGAGAGAAGGATTGGGTGACATTTTGGGTCGAGTGCCCTTCTTCTGATAGTCAGTTGATAATCATTAACAATGTCAATCTGGAAACTTTTGAACGTTGAGCCAACGTTGAGGTTGGTGGAGTTTTGTCTAAAGTAGAAGAAAAATGTCCAAGAAACAAATATATTGAACTACAAATGATGTGATGCAACTGGAAATCAAGGGTGGAGTATGGAAGGGAAAAACAGAGACTAAAAAAAGGAAGAGAAACAAAAAGCAAAAGTCTTGCAACAATCTACTGCTTGATGGAATTATGTTTCCTTTCTTTATTGTTTCCTTTCTATATTGCAGTAGGTCATATCACCTAGTTGTTTATTAACTGCCAACATATTTATCTCAATAGATTTAGATTTTAGATTTTTTAGATTTTTTTTTTTGTGTCTGTAGGCCCAGCTGACTTTCAGAAACGATACCTCAGGATACTTGCACGTTGTCAGATTTTATTAAAGGGTATTTTTACACATTTTGGTTTCACCATGTAGAAATTACAGCTGTATTTATACATAATCCCCCCCATTTCAGAGCACCATAATGTTTGGGACACATGGCTTCATAGGTGTTTGTAATTGCGCAGGTGTGTTTAATTGCCTCCTTAATGCAGGTATAAGAGAGCTCTCAGCACCTCGTCTTTCCATCACCTTTGGAAACTTTTATTGCTGTTTATAAACATGAGGACCAATGTTGTGCCAATGAAAGTCAAAGAAGCCATTATGAGACTGAGAAACAAGAATAAAACTGTTAGAGACATCAGCCAAACCTTAGGCTTCCCAAAATCAACTGTTTGGAGCATCATTAAAAAGAAAGAGAGCACTCATGAGCTGACTAATCGAAAACGGACAGGCAGGCCAAGGAAGACCTCCACAGCTGATGACAGAAGAATTCTCTCTATAATAAAGAAAAATCTCCAAACACCTGTCCGACAGATCAGAAACGCTCTTCGGGAGTCATGTGTGGATTTGTCAATGACCACTTTCTGCAGAAGACTTCATGAACAGAAATACAGAGGCTACACTGCAAGATGCAAACCACTAGTGAGCTGCAAAAATAGGATGGCCAGGTGACAGTTTGCCAAGGAGTACTTAAAAGAGCAACCACAGTTCTGGAAAAAGGTCTTATGGACAGATGAGATGAAGATTAACTTATATCAGAGTGATGGCAAGATCAAAGCATGGAGGAGAGAAGGAACTGCCGAAGATCCAAAGCATACCACTTCATCTGTGAAACACTGTGGTGGGGGTGTTATGGCCTGAGCATGTAGGGCTGCTGAAGATAGTGGCTCACTTATTTTCATTGATGATACAACTGCTGATGGTAGTAGCATAATGAATTCTGAAGTGTATAGACACATCCTATCTGCTCAAGTTCATACAAATGCCTCAAAACTCATTGGCCGGCGGTTCATTCTACAGCAAGACAATGGTCCCAAACATACTGCTGAAGCAACAAAGGAGTTTTCAAAGCTAGAAAATGGTCATTTCTTGTGTTGCCAAGTCAATCACCCGATCTGAACCCAATTGAGCCTGCCTTTTATATGCTGAAGAGAAAACAGAAGGGGACTATCCCCCATCTTTAGCATAAGCTAAAGATGGCTGCAATTCAGGCCTGGCAGAGCATCACCAAAGAAGACACCCAGCAACTGGTGATGTCCATGAATTGCAGACTTCAAGCAGTCATCGCGTGCAAAGGATATGCAACAAAATGCTAAACATGACGACTTTCATCGCTGTGTCCCAAACATGATGGTGCTCTGAAAAGGGGGAACTATGTATAAACACTGCTGTAATTTCTACATGGTGAAACCAAAATGTATAAAAAAGGCCTTTATTAAATTCTGACAATGTGCACATTAACCACATGTGATTTTTTTTCTATTACATATCTCAAATTGTGGAGTACAGAGGCAAATGAATAAATGATGGGTCTTTGTCCCAAACATTATGAAGGGCACTGTAAATGTGACATCTCCAAGTTTGCAGATGACACAAAGCTGGGTGGCAGTGTGAGCTGCAATGAGAATGCTGTGAGGCTGCAGGGTGACTTAGATAGATTGGGTGAGTGGGCAGATGCGTGGCAGATGCAGTATAATGTGAGGTTATCCACTTTGGTGGCAAGAACAGGTAGGCAGATTATTATCTGAATTGTGTCAGATTAGGAAAATGGGAGGTGCAATGAGACCTGGGTGTGCTTGTACTTCAGTCACTAAAAGTAAGCATGCAGGTATAGCAGGCAGTGAAGAAAGTTAATGGCACGTGTGCCTTCATTGTGAGAGGTAATGAATTTAAGAGCACGGAGGTTCTACTGCAATAGACAATAGGTGCAGGAATAGGCCATTCGGCCCTTCGAGCCAGCACCACCATTCAATGTGATCATTCTCAATCAGTACTCCATTCCTGCCTTCTCCCCATACCCCCTGACTCCGCTGTCCTTAAGAGCTCTATCTAGCAGTTGTAAAGGGCCCCGATGAGACCACACCTGGAGTATTGTGTGCAATTGTGGTCTCCTACTTTGAGGTAGGACATTATTGCTATTGAGGGAGTGCAGCTTAGGTTCACCAGGTTAAATCCTGGGATGGCAGGACTGACATATGATGAAAGAATGGATCGACTGGGCTTGTATTCACTAAAATTTGGAAGGATGAGAGGGGATCTTTTAGAAACATATAAAATACTTAAAGGATTGGACAGGCTAGATGCAAGGAAAATGTTCCTGATGTTGGGGGAGTTCAGAACCAGGGGTCACAGTTTAAGAATAAGGGGGAGGCCATTTCGGACTGAGATGAGGAAAAACTTCTTCACCCAGAGAGTTGTGAATTTGTGGAATTCTCTGCCACAGAAGGCAGTGGGGGCCAATTCCCTGGATGTTTTCAAGAGAGAGTTAGATTTAGCTCTTAGGGCCAAAAGAATCAAGGGATATGGGGGAAAAGCAGGAAAGGGGTACTGATTTTAGATGATCAGCCGTAATTATATTGAATTAAATTGAATTCTCGAAGGGCCGAATGGGTCTTCTCCTGAAGAAGGGTCTCGACCCGAAACGTCACCCATTCCTTCTCTCCCGAGATGCTGCCTGACCTGCTGAGTTACTCCAGCATTTTGTGAATAAATCGATTTGTACCAGCATCTGCAGTTATTTTCTTATACTACTTGTTGCTCCACTGCGATTTCTCTTCAAGGTATGTTCACTTTGAAGAAGTTCTCCTCCTCTCTTCGACGAGAGTTTAGCAACATGCTCTCTCACTGCTCCCCCTCTGTGATTTCTCCTGCCCTCCTACTCTACGACCACATCTTGACCCAGAAACCTGAAGAAGGGTCTCGACCCGAAACGTCACCCAGTTGGGTGGCAGTGTGAGCTGCGATGAGAATGCTATGAGGCTGCAGGGTGACTTAGATAGATTGGGTGAGTGGGCAGATGCGTGGCAGATGCAGTATAATGTGAGGTTATCCACTTAGGTGGCAAGAACAGGTAGGCAGATTATTATCTGAATTGTGTCAGATTAGGAAAATGGGAGGTGCAATGAGACCTGGGTGTGCTTGTACTTCAGTCACTAAAAGTAAGCATGCAGGTATAGCAGGCAGTGAAGAAAGTTAATGGCACGTGTGCCTTCATTGTGAGAGGTATTGAATTTAAGAGCACGGAGGTTCTACTGCAATAGACAATAGGTGCAGGAATAGGCCATTCGGCCCTTCGAGCCAGCACCACCATTCAATGTGATCATGGCTGATCATTCTCAATCAGTACTCCATTCCTGCCTTCTCCCCATACCCCCTGACTCCGCTGTCCTTAAGAGCTCTATCTAGCAGTTGTAAAGGGCCCCGGTGAGACCACACCTGGAGTATTGTGTGCAATTGTGGTCTCCTACTTTGAGGTAGGACATTATTGCTATTGAGGGAGTGCAGCTTAGGTTCACCAGGTTAAATCCCGGGATGGCAGGACTGACATATGATGAAAGAATGGATCGACTGGGCTTGTATTCACTAGAATTTGGAAGGATGAGAGGGGATCTTTTAGAAACATATAAAATACTTAAAGGATTGGACAGGCTAGATGCAAGGAAAATGTTCCTGATGTTGGGGGAGTTCAGAACCAGGGGTCACAGTTTAAGAATAAGGGGGAGGCCATTTCGGACTGAGATGAGGAAAAACTTCTTCACCCAGAGAGTTGTGAATTTGTGGAATTCTCTGCCACAGAAGGCAGTGGGGGCCAATTCCCTGGATGTTTTCAAGAGAGAGTTAGATTTAGCTCTTAGGGCCAAAAGAATCAAGGGATATGGGGGAAAAGCAGGAAAGGGGTACTGATTTTAGATGATCAGCCGTAATTATATTGAATTAAATTGAATTCTCGAAGGGCCGAATGGGTCTTCTCCTGAAGAAGGGTCTCGACCCGAAACGTCACCCATTCCTTCTCTCCCGAGATGCTGCCTGACCTGCTGAGTTACTCCAGCATTTTGTGAATAAATCGATTTGCACCAGCATCTGCAGTTATTTTCTTATACTACTTGTTGCTCCACTGCGATTTCTCTTCAAGGTATGTTCACTTTGAAGAAGTTCTCCTCCTCTCTTCGACGAGAGTTTAGCAACATGCTCTCTCACTGCTCCCCCTCTGTGATTTCTCCTGCCCTCCTACTCTACGACCACATCTTGACCCAGAAACCTGAAGAAGGGTCTCGACCCGAAATGTCACCCATTCCTTCTCTCCCGAGATGCTGCCTGACCTGCTGAGTTACTCCAGCATTTTGTGAATAAATCCTGCATCTACTTTTCCAATGAGAACTACAAGTCCCAGCTGCCTTTGTTGCTGGGGTGTGCCTGTGTGAAGTGATTCAGTGATGTATCAGCTGAGGAGCAGGAAGTGTGTGGTTCACCGGCTTTCACGGAGAGTTAGTTCCACGTCGTTTGCTGTGCTTCATTCACGTCGGTTAATCGGCGAGTGCAATGGCAAGCAGAGACGTGATGGGTTTGTCACTGGGAGAGGAGTGATTTAAATGGAAAAGCGAGATCGTGAGTGGGAGAAAGGATTGTCTGAGATCAACTTTGCACACTTTACGTTGGGGGTTTTTTCGACATCAGTGGTTTGAAGTCACCGATTCCAGTAAGTGTTACACTATTTGTGTGCTTTGAAAGGTGTTGGTTGGCGAGCAGCGGTGACCGAAGGTGTCTCATTTACCAGGTGCGGTGGGCTGGGCTGGAGGCTGCTCCTTTTCACTCACGCTGCAACAATGGCAGAGTCCATGCAGCACCAGCCGTCCAACATCAACAGCCTGAAGGAACACACGCTAAAGAGACTAAGCTGCCTGCTGGACAAGACCCAAGCTGGTCGTGGGTGGAGGAAACTGGCGGAAATCGTGGGAGCTGACAAGCGTTTCAAACTCAGGTAACATCATTGTCAGGAGAAATATTGGACTTTTTCTACCGAAGTAAAATTCAACAATGCCAAACTACACACGTTGTGAATCTGAAGCGTTAATTCAGTATCTCTTGCCTGTTTTGCTGATTTGTTTGTGTTTTATATGATTTTTAACAAGAACTGCAATTTAAAGCAAAAGCTCGCCCTCTCTCTGCTAAAGGTGACAATAGACAATAGGTGCAGGAGGAGGCCATTCGGCCCTTCGAGCCAGCACCGCCATTCAATGTGATCATGGCTGATCATTCTCAATCAGTACCCCGTTCCTGCCTTCTCCCCATACCCTCTGACTCCGCTATCCTTAAGAGCTCTATCCAGCTCTCTCTTGAATGCATTCAGAGAATTGGCCTCCACTGCCTTCTGAGGCAGAGAATTCCACAGATTCACAACTCTCTGACTGAAAAAGTTTTTCCTCATCTCAGTTCTAAATGGCCTACCCCTTATTCTTAAACTGTGGCCCCTTGTTCTGGACTCAATTTGGTGGTGGTAACAAGGACACATCACTGAAAGTTACCCTGATAACCATTTTTAATACACTTATTGAAATTCAGTTTTAGGATTAGGCTAGCATTTATTACTCATTTCTAATTGCCTGTGAACGGAGTCACTTACTACATTTCATGGATGTAGAATGGAGAACTGTACCGCACAGGAACAGACTCCTCGGCCAACGATGCCCGTGTTGAACATAATACCAAATTAAACAAAACACTTCTGCCTGCAGATGATCCATATCCCTCCGTTCCATTTATATTCATGTCTTTCTAAAAAGCGTTATAAAACACCAACTTTTGTGTCTGCTACCACCAACAGCATTTTCGAGGCACATACCTGAGACAAACCAAAACATCATCTGTCTGTTCCCTGCACAGGTGCTGCCTGACCACTGAGTTCCTCCAGTTGTGTTTTCTTGAGACTTTCCCTGTCTCACCGTAAAGCTTTGCCCTCTAGTATTTGACATTTCCACCCTGGGGAAAAAAGATTCTGACTACCTACCCTATCTATACCTCTCATAATCTTATATACTTCTATTTGGTCTCCTCGTAATCTACGATACTCCAGAGAAAACAATCCATATTTGACCAATCTCTGCTTGCAGCTAATGCCCTCTAATCCAGAGGTAAATGTCTGAATCCTCTCCAAAGCTTCTACATCCTCCCTTTAATAGGGTAACCAGTACTGCATACAATACTCCAACTGTAGCCTAACCAATATTTTATAGACTTTAAAACATCACAAAGTACTGGAGTAACTCAGCAGGTCAGGCAGCATCTCTGGAGAGCATGGATAGGTGGCGTTTTAGGCCAGAACACTTGAAGTCCGCGTTTCATGCAGCACGAAAACAGTTCTATGGCTCAATCTTGCCCATGCCGACCGAGATGCCCCATCTACACTAGTTCCACCTGCCAGCTTTTGGCCCATATCCTTCTAAACCTTTCCTATCCATGTAAAAACATCATCTTCCAAAGGGTCATGAGTGTTTGTAACTAACTTCGTGAAAGAGCTGTGGAAACAGAGTATGTGAAAAATTTTGGGCAGGAGTTGATGGACATATGATGAGCAAGGAATTGAAAGGTTACCATGGGGAAATAAGAATGCAGAGTTGAGGTTACATTTAGTTTGACCATGATCTCTTTAATTGCTGGAGCAGACCTGACATGCTGAATGTCCAGCTCCTGCTTCTAATTCTTCTGTTTGTATTACTCAGCAGTGAGGTGTGAACATGTTTCAGGTTTAAGATGTAGTGCACAATCTACATGAGATTCAGGAAGGAGTGGGTAGTGGAGGAGGAGCAGGTGGAAGGTGCTGACGGCAATAATTTATTTTGTATAAGCACTTTAGATGCCTCTCCAACCTCTATATACTAAAACTCTGAACTACAGCAAAATGGTACACGATAGCGTGACAATTTTAGGCTCACCGTCGTCCCTTTGGTGCTAATGAAATAAGTTTCATTGAAATCGGTTATATTTTTAAAGTTATTCACATTTTAAAGATGAAATCTATTTCCTAGGGAGGGGGAGTGGAGGGAGGATAAGGGGGAGGATGAGGGGGTTTGAAGGGGGGGGAGGGGGAGAAGGGAGGAGGAGGAGGGGGGAGGAGGAGGAGGGAGTGCTGCACCAATGCAGGAGAGGTTTGGGCCCAACAGGTCCACTTGGACTAGTGTTATACTAATTTCCTCAAAGTCTCTCATGGTAATTTGCTTTTGTTTATCATATTACAACATAATTTTTTTAACCTAGATTCCATTGGTGCATTAAGTTAGTTAGACCTCTTGCTAAATTTAATATAAATTATTGGATCTATTTTTTCAATTTGGGTATATCAATCCAATTAAATCGGGTAATACCATACGCAAACCAACTCGGGTTCAATAGGTAGAGCGAAGGGGAAGATAAAGAGTGCAGAATATAGTTCTCAGCAATGTGGCGTACCAGTTCCAGAGACATAAAGTCCAATGTTCGCAATGGGTCAGAGATGAATTGGACTGAACTCCAGCTTATGGAAGAGCTCATCATTGTTTGTGATCCAGCCCACCACAGTGGTGTCATCTGCAAACTTGTAAATGGAGTTAGAACCGAATTTAACCGCACAGCCTGAATACATAGGAAATATAGTAAGGGACTGAGAATGCATCTTTGAGGGGCACCGGTGTTGAGACCTGATAGAAGTATATCACAATAATGAGAGAGGGGGTAACGTTTAGGGGAGGTATGTGGGGCAGATTTTTATACGGAGGGTGATGAGTGACGCCAAGGGTGGTGGAGGAGGCCGATATGATAGTGCCATTTTAGAGGGTTTTGGATAAGCTCATAGACATGGAAGGATATGGATCATGTGCAAGCAGATGATATTAGCTCATCTTGGCTTCATGTTCGGCACAGACATTGTGCGCTGAAGTGCCTGTTCTTGCACTGTACTTTGCTATGTTCTTTCACAATCTCAAAGAAGACATGTAATTATTTCCTCTCCAGCTCAGAGGACCTAGACAAATGCTCGCTGAAAACGCTGGACCTGGATGGAAGCCCCAGCCGAAGCTTGCTAAATTTGATGGGCAGTCAGGGTGTGACTGTGAGAGACCTCTTGGATTTCCTTCAAGCAATGGGGCACACGGAAGCCTTTCAGCTTCTGCGAATTTCAGGTTTGTTTGAGTTGTGTGTTCACAATGCAAGGGAAACGTTTGCTGAAAGACCCTGATTTTCAGAACGAAGAATGTCACTACTGTGGTGGCTCCTGAGGGTCGGGCCATACCACTACCGACCCCTCAGCACGGGAAAGGACCCGTCCAGGGGGGCGGCCCTTTGCTACGGTTATAAAGGACGAGGTTTTGGGCGCGATTTCACTCTGGCAGACTTGACCGGTCTAGCAAACGTATTATTTCGGGCTTTTTCGACGTGCCACACTACATTTGTTTGCAATCGCTTGCTTATAAAAGGTGAAAGGCAGCATTTCATGTGCAATTCAATTCTCTACGTGGGTTGCAGCACCTGGTTCTGTTTTAAGGTGTATGGATGGTGTATCAATACATCACCATGTATGGATGATGCTCAGTGCATTGCTGTTAAATGTTGATAAACTTATCCAGAGATCCTTAACAGCTTACAAAAGAGCAGAACTTTAAAAATTCTGTAATCCAGTTCACTACTGGGCCTCCTTCTTAAAGACTTGGCTGCAGAGGTACATCACCAACGTTCTTTCCAAAGTGAGCATTTACCCAAGCCTCTTATTTCTCAGCATCTGATAATAACTTAGCTCATTTTGAGCTTAGCTCATCTTGATTGGAAGCCTTCAAATTCCGTGGATTCCTGTAAAAAGATCATCTCGAGCGCATGTTACGTGAACAAAGTGGATGCCTGGAACGCACTGCCAGGTGTGGTGGTGGAGTTCATGAAGTTAGCGTCATGAGTTCTTAACTTTGAGGCAACATGTTACAATGGCGGAGTGCATGTGTACCTGGGTGTTCTACGAAGCGATCGCCTGCCTTGTGTTTGGTTTCTCCAGCGTAAAAGTTCCCATTTTCGTGAGCATTGATTGCATCGCATTAAATTGGAAGAAATGCAAGTGAATCTATGCTTCATATTTAACCCTCACTTTTCAGCATTCTGAAGGGACTGGTCCCTCTGTGAGTGTGCTGTCCACTCTTCCATTTTCACGAACCACTTCCCATCTGGCAGCAACTGTGTGAAATGCAACCGGCCCTTTCCTTAATCTCTTTCCTTCCCACTTTCCTGTAACTCAAGCAGCTCTTCCAGGTGAAACACAGTTCACTTGCATTTATAGACAATAGACAATAGGTGCAGGAGTAGGCCATTCAGCCCTTCGAGCCAGCACCGCCATTCAATGCGATCATGGCTGATCACTCTCAATCAGTACCCCGTTCCTGCCTTCTCCCCATACCCCCTCACTCCGCTATCCTTAAGAGCTCTATCCAGCTCTCTCTTGAAAGCATCCAACGAACTGGCCTCCACTGTCTTCTGAGGCAGAGAATTCCACACCTTCACCACTCTCTGACTGAAAAAGTTCTTCCTCATCTCCGTTCTAAATGGCCTACCCCTTATTCTTAAACTGTGGCCCCTTGTTCTGGACTCCCCCAACATTGGGAACATGTTTCCTGCCTCTAATGTGTCCAATCCCCTAATTATCTTATATGTTTCAATAAGATCCCCCCTCATCCTTCTAAATTCCAGTGTATACAAGCCTAATTGCTCCAGCCTTTCAACATACGACATTCCGGGAATTAACCTAGTGAACCTACGCTGCACGCCCTCCATAGCAAGAATATCCTTCCTCAAATATGGAGACCAAAACTGCACACAGTACTCCAGGTGCGGTCTCACCAGGGCCCGATACAACTGTAGAAGGACCTCTTTGCTCCTATACTCAACTCCCCTTGTTATGAAGGCCAACATTCCATTGGCTTTCTTCACTGCCTGCTGTACCTGCATGCTTCCTTTCACTGACTGATGCACTAGGACACCCAGATCTCGTTGAACATCCCCTCTTCCTAACTTGACACCATTCAGATAATAATCTGCCTTTCTATTCTTACTTCCAAAGTGAATAACCTCACACTTATCTACATTAAACTGCATCTGCCATGTATCCGCCCACTCACACAACCTGTCCAAGTCACCCTGCAGCCTTATTGCATCTTCCTCACAATTCACACTATCCCCCAGCTTAGTATCATCTGCAAATTAGCTAATGGCACTTTTAATCCCTTCATCTAAGTCATTAATGTATATCGTAAATAGCTGGGGTCCCAGCACCGAACCTTGCGGTACCCCACTGGTCACTGCCTGCCATTCCGAAAGGGACCCATTTATCCCCACTCTTTGCTTTCTGTCTGTCAACCAATTTTCTATCCATGTCAGTACCCTACCCCCAATACCATGTGCTCTAATTTTGCCCACTAATCTCCTATGTGGGACCTTGTCGAAGGCTTTCTGAAAGTCGAGGTACACCACATCCACTGACTCTCCCCTGTCAATTTTCCTAGTTACATCCTCAAAAAATTCCAGTAGATTTGTCAAGCATGATTTCCCCTTTGTAAATCCATGCTGACTCGGAATGATCCTGTTACTGCTATCCAAATGCTCAGCAATTTCGTCTTTTATAATTGACTCCAGCATCTTCCCCACATGTGATGTGGTATCCTCCACATGAAGAAACTAAATGTTGTTGGGTGACTACTTTGCAGAACAGCTGTGTTCGGTTTGCAAGGGCTCTCACTTTAAGTCTCTGTCCTCTCAACTCTGACCTTTCTGCCTTCGAGCAACGATGTCATAAGGTATAGGATTAGAATTAGGCTATTTGGCCCATCAAGTCTGCCATTCAATCATGGCTGATCTATCTCCCCTTCCGAACCCCATTCTCCTGCCTTCTCCCCATTACCTCTGACACTTGCACTGATCAAGAAAGTCTTGAAAAACAGGAGGAGTAGCACCTCATCTAGGACTAGGCATGTTACAACTTGCGAGATTTCACAATTGCAGGTGTGCTACTACTTTCTATTTCAATTTATTATATTCTAAATTGTTTCTGTACAATTGGTTCCAACTACCTGTTTTTAAAGTAATTATTTACTTGATGACTTACTACAGTCTTTGATAGACGGCTCCTCTGTTCACTCCAACCTCCCCTCTTTGCAACTTAAAATGTGCTTGTCTTTATATTTTCCCAAAGTAGATGGAGTTGTCATAGTGTAGAAGTCCCAAAAGCTGTTGGAGGTGTATAATTCATTAATACATTAAACAAAGTCGCCAGTTAGTATCATGTAACATTGATTCTCTTTCTTTTCTCACCGATGCTGCTTGACTTTTGAATGCTTCCAAGTCTGTTTTAATTATGTTAGGTATTTATTCACAAAATGCTGGAGTAACTCAGCAGGTCAGGCAGCATCTCGGGAGAGAAGGAATGGGTGATGTTTCGGGTCGAGACCCTTCTTCAGACTGATGTCGGGGGCGGGACAAAGGAAGGATAAAGGTGGAGACAGGAAGATAGAGGGAGATCTGGGAAGGAGGAGAGGAAGAGAGGGACAGAGGAACTATCTAATGTTGGAGAAGTTGATGTTCATACCACTGGGCTGCAAACTGCCCAGGCGAAATATGAGGTGCTGTTCCTCCAATTTCCGGTGGGTCTCACTATGGCACTGGCGGAGGCCCATGACAGAAAGGTCAGACTGGGAATGGGAGGAGGAGTTGAAGTGCTCGGCCACCGGGAGATCAGTTTGGTCAATGCGGACCGAGCGCAGGTGTTCAGCGAAGCGATCGCCGAGCCTGCGCTTGGTTTTGCCTTATGTTATGTTATGTTAAGTTAATTATGTTAGGTTTGGACACAGAGCACCATATGGGATAATGACTTTGAACCTCTTTTTTTTTCCCCCAGCTTCATTGAAGATTCTCATTCAGCCAGTTTCCCAGGCAGTTCTGGCTGGCCAGTCAGTGAGACTCTACTGCGAAGCAACAGGATATCCAAATGTTGAATATCAATGGTTCAGAAAGAAAACAGAGGTGATGGATACGAAATACATTTCACATTTAAAAAAAATATATAATTTATCCACATATTTGTAGTTGACTTCCCCATCTTCCATTGTTCATCTGAAGATATTGGCGTCAACCTTCCACTATTTGAATGGGAGACATAAATCTCCGGATGACACAAATTTACCCTCCTTTCACAGTACCAGAACTGGGCCCGAAGGGTCAAGGGGATGTGATCAGAAGAATGATGCCCCCCTGATGATTTCTTTTTCTCTCCATTAAGTCTTGGGGCCTTCCTGCCATTGGTAATGTTCTTCCTGACACATTTAAATGGGGAAATGGTTGTCCCATATGAGACCAGTAGGGGCAGGAGAAATGTCGGGCACCTACTGATTTGTCCTATGCTGTAAATTTCAGTGATTTTACATGAGAGGTTGAGAGAGGAAGAAGAGAGGATGGTGTGTGAAGTACAGGGGAGATGTGGGAGGAAGATAGTGAGTAAAGGGGAAGTCATTGTGAGAAATTACTGGAAAAAGAGGAAGTAGACATGGCGGATAAATGGGTAGTGAGAGGAAGGAATAAATTGCCAGTGACTCTCTATGGGATCATGCATCTCATGTTTAAATAGGGAATTGGCTACCCAGTATAATATTAGCATAGGATGCCCTTTCTCATATAATTTCCCCACCCCATCCATGTAGATAGATTCCGGACCAATCCTGAGTTTAATCAGACTGGGGATAGTGCTTGTTCTGGCAGACCAAAGAGCAGGATGTTGTGGTCAGTGGCAATCATTATCAACTTCCTGTTGACCTTAATTCAATAATAACTTGGGAGAAGTCTTCAATTGAGAACTTGTAACAGTAATGGGAGGGAAACCTTCCTAATGAAGCTGAAGTACGCCCTAATTTCGAGCCTGACCTTGTATGAAATGAAATATTGACAATCCAATTTCATGCCCAGCTGTAGACCAGTAATCCGAGAAAGTCGTTTTCCATCCCTTTCTTGTTATTTGGAAAATTTTCACCATTTTGAATTGTTTCTGACCAACTTTGAGTAAAGATGTTGGGAGGTCATGTTGCAGTTGTATAAGATGTTGGTGAGACTGCATTTAAAGTATTGTGTTCAGTTCTGGGCACCATGTTATAGGAAAGATATTGTCAAGCTTGAAAGGGTTCAGAGAAGATTTACGAGGATGTTGCCAGGACTAGAGGGTATGAGCTATAGGGAAAGGTTGAGTAGGCTGGGTCTCTATTTCTTGGAGCGTAGGAAGATAAAGAGTGATCTTATAGAGGTGTATAAAATCATGAGAGGAATAGATCGTGTCGATGCACAGAGTCTCTTGCCCAGAGTAGGGGAATCGAGGATCAGAGGACATGGGTTCAAGGTGAAGGGGAAAAGATTTTATAGGAATCTGAGGGGTAACTTTTTCACACAAAGGGTGGTGGGTGTATGGAACAAGTTGCCAGATGAGGTAGTTGAGGCTGGGATTATCCCAACGTTTAAGAAACAGTTAGACAGGTACATGGATAGGACAGGTTTGGAGGGATATAGACCAAGCCCAGGCAGGTGGGATTAGTGTATCTGGGACATGTTCGCCGGTGTGGGCAAGTTGGGCCGAAGAGCCCGTATCACTCTATGACTCTATAACTTCTGTTTTCAATCAGTTCTTTTTTCATCGTGCTTTAGAATTGGTGGGAATTTATGACTGTGCGCAATATGTGCCTCCATCTCCTCCCTATATCGGATCCATAATATAGTAAATCAATTCAAAATACGGCAGTAAGTTTTGACTGTGGACATGGCCATTATCCACTGGTCTCATGTCACAATTAATGTTATAAGATTTTTATTTGGTCATGAGATGTGGTGTCACTGACAAAGCCAGAACTTATTCACCATCCCTAATTGACTTGAAGAATGGGAAAGTAATCTGCTTGCTAGGACCATTTTCATTGTTTAGTGGATGTCCTTCCTGAGATCTGTGAGGAAGGCATTTCCAGGGTGTTGGCCAGTAACAGTGAATGAATAGAATATATTTTAAAATCTTAGTGATGTGTAACTTCGAGGAAAACGTGCCAGTTATAAGTACAATACCTATGCAGGGTGGTAAAAACTGTAGATTTCAAATGTTTAGAAAATCTTGACAAGTAACAGCAGTGTATTTTGCTGATGATAAATGCTCAAGCTACACGCTGGCTGGGTGAGGGAATATTTGTATGTTTGTATGCTGGAGGGTAGATGCCAAAGTTATCAGTATTGTCCTGAATTGTATCAAACCTGTTGAGAGATATTGGAGCTGTACACATCCATGAACATGAGATTAGCTCTAAAATTTGCAGATGATGGAATAGCTTTTAGTTAATTGGTTACTCATAGAATAACGAACATCTATAACTTCCAAGACAAAAAAATGGGTTTAATGTAGGAATTCAGAAGATGATGCTTGTTGTTTGGCATGGAATTGGTGGGCCAAATGACCCTTTTCTATGCTGTGTGATCTACAACTCTTTGTATGATGTTGATGGTGAGGGATCTGGTAATGGTAAAGTTATTGAAGGTCATGGGGCAGTCTAACTACTGGCGGGAGATTTTTGTTTATTGCACTGCCATTTTGTTCCTTATAAATGAAATGTGCAGTTTCTCCATAAACTATTCTGAAGTGACACACTCATGGTTAGGCATGTAATATGGTGCAGGACAGAACATATTTGTAACGGCATATTCTACCATGTATGGAGTAACTGAGTCTTCAAAGGAGTTTACTGACTTTAAACATAGAAACATAGAAAATAGGTGCAGGAGTAGGCCATTCGGCCCTTCGAGCCTGCACCGCCATTCAATATGATCATGGCTGATCATCCAGCTCAGTAACCCATACCTGCCTTCTCTCCATACCCCCTGATCCCTTTAGCAAAAAGGGCCACATCTAACTCCCTCTTAAATATAGCCAATGAACTGGCCTCAACTACATTCTGTGGCAGAGAATTCCACAGACTCACCACTCTCTGTGTGAAGAAATGTTTTCTCATCTCGGTCCTAAAAGACTTCCCCCTTATCCTTAAGCTGTGACCCCTGGTTCTGGACTCCCTCAACATCGGGAACAATCTTCCCGCATCTAGCCTCTCCAACCCCTTAAGAATTTTAAATGTTTCTATAAGATCCCCCCTCAGTCTTCTAAATTCCAGCGAGTACAAGCCCAGTCTATCCAGTCTTTCCTCATATGAAAGTCCCGCCATCCCGGGGATCAATCTGGTGAACCTTCTCTGTACTCCCTCTAAGGCAAGAACGTCTTTCCTCAGGTTAGGAGACCAAAACTGCACACAATACTCCAGGTGCGGTCTCACCAAGGCCCTGTACAACTGCAGCAGAACCTCCCTGCTCCTAAACTCAAATCCTCTTGCTATGAATGCCAACATACCATTCGCTTTCTTCACTGCCTGCTGCACCTGCATGCTTGCTTTCAATGACTGGTGCACCATGACACCCAGGTCACGTTGCATCTCCCCTTCTCCCAATCGGTCACCATTCAGGTAATACTCTGCTTTCCTGTTCTTGCCGCCAAAGTGGATAACCTCACATTTATCCACATTATATTGCATCTGCCATGCATTTGCCCACTCGCCTAATCTATCCAAGTCATTCTGCAGCCTCCTAGCATCCTCCTCACAGCTAACACTGCCACCCAGCTTCGTGTCATCCGCAAACTTAGAGATGTTGCATTCAATTCCCTCGCCAAATCATTAATATACACTGTAAATAACGGGTCCCAGCACTGAGCCTTGCGGTACCCCACTAGTCACTGCCTGCCATTCCGAAAAGGACCCGTTTATTCCTACTCTTTGCTTCCTGTCCGCCAACCAATTTTCTATCCACCTCAACACTGAACCCTCAATACCGTGTGCCTTAAGTTTGTACACCAATCTCCTTTGCATCCAATCTGATTTGAATGTTAGTATTCCTCTTGGTGTGTGTAAACTTTCTTTACTTTGCTTTTGCTATCTGTTCTTCCTCCTCAGTTCCATTCCAGGTTGCTCCAAAGAAAATGTAGGCGTTTCCAGTATATAGAACATAAGAACAATACGGCAAAGGAACCTGTGCCAAACATAATGCCAAGACTTTAGATTGCTTTGTTTAAACATGCTGAATCACAAAATTCAAATGCAGTTTTAATGTACAGTATGACTATTGGACCTCTACCCTCAGTTTAGCTTTAATTAGTATTTTGAATCACTAATTTTTACTTTGTTTATTGACAACTTCTTCTTCTTCTTAAGCCCTTGGCTCCTCTAGGGAGCAGAGGCCATTGACAAATGTCCTCCACCTCACTCGGTTGTTGGCGGTTCTTTCGAGATCACCCCAGTTGAGCCCACTCCCAGACATTTCTGCCTGGACACCTCTTCTTCAGCTGTTCCTGGGGTGACCTCTTTTCATTTTTCCTTGGGGGTTCCATTTCAGGGCTTGCCGTGTGATGTTTGTGGCAGGTTTTCTGTGGGTGTGACCAATCCAACTCCATTTTCTCTTTCGAATTTGTAAGTCAATGGGATCCTGGCTTGTTCTTTTCCACAGGTCCACATTGCTTACTTTGTCTCTCCACCAGATGTTTCGTATACTCCTGAGGCAGGTGCTAATGAATGTTTGCAGCCTGTTTGTTGTGTGTTTTGTTGTTTTCCATGTCTCTGATCCATACAGCATTACCTGCTTCACATTTGAATTAAAGATGCGTATTTTGGTGTTGATTGAGATGTATTTTAAACTCCAGATGTTAAACACCACCCCAGCCTTATTGATTCTGTTTTTTTATGTCTGCATCTGCCCCTCCGGTGGTGTCCACAAGACTGCCTAGGTATGTGAATGTTTCTACCTCCTCCAGGGCAGTGCTGTGCATGAGGATAGGGCTGCTGGTTTTGGAGTGGATCTTCATCACCTGTGTCTTTGCTGTGTTGGGTGTAAGACCGTTTTGTTGCAGCTTGTAAGAGTCTGTCCGTCTTCTCCTGCATTTGTATCTGTGTGTGTGAAAGGAGAGCTATGTCGTCTGCAAAGTCAAGGTCATCTGGATGCTCCCACATTGTTCACTGGATTCCATTTCTTTTCCCTTCAGTTGTTTCCATCATGATCCAGTCAATTGCCAGGAGGAACAGGAATGGTGACAGTAGACATCCCTGCTTGACGCCCGTCTTGGCACTAAAGCTCTGGGAGAGCTGGCCTGCATGCATAACTTTGCATGAGGTTCCATCATACGAGTTCTTGATTAAGTTTATGATCTTGGTGGGAATTCCATAGTGGTCCATTAGGCGCCATAGTGTTGTCCTGCCTAAGCTGTCAAAGGCTTTCTCAAAGTCGATGAAGTTGATGTACAGGGACGTGTTCCATTCAATAGACTGTTCAATGATGATGCACAGTGTTGCTATGTGGTCTGTGCATGAGCGATCCTTCCTGAATCCTGCTTGCTGGTCCCGTAGCCTCTCGTCTTCAGCTCCCTGAAGACGGTTGAGGATGATCCGGTTGAGAATTTTACTGGGTACAGAAAGTAGGGTGAACGCTCGGTAGTTGTTACATTTTCTTAGGTCACCTTTTTTTGGCAGTTTCACAATGTATCCCTCTGCCCATTCTGTGGGTGTCTTTTTCTCTTCCCAAATTCTCCCAAAGAAGCCATAGAGCATGTCTGTTGATGAGTCTATATCTACTTTAAGGGCTTCAGGTGGAATATTGTCAGGGCCAGCTGCCTTGCCAGTTTTCAGTTGCTTGATTGCAGCCTTGACATACACCTCTTTAAGATCGTCACCTCGGGCATTCTTGAGGGGAAAAAAATCTTTCCGTTTTTTTCTTATAACTCGTGCTTTTGATATGAATGATCAATCATTTCTCCTTTGGGCTGCTTGTCTTTGAAGGTTCAGTGAAAATATTCTCAAATTACATGTGGCGTGATCAACCGAGAATTTGCCAACACCTGTAATGTCCAATAACAGAAATAATTTGGGAATTTGGTAAAATAATCAGTTGTGAAAAAGACTGGTTTTGCCAATTTTTATTAAGAATATCATGGGAAAACTATTAATATAGATCAGAAGCAGGGACTTGGCAACAAGTAGTTCACCTTCTGATACCTAAAACCATCTACAAGGCAAAGTTAGGAGATTGATGAAGAAATCTCTACCTGCCTGGATGAATGCAGCTCCATCTACACTGGAGACGTTCCATGTTATCCAAGATGAAACAGTCTCCTTGGGTGACAGCAAATTTCCTGCCCTGAACATTCACTCCCTAAGCCACCCACACAGCATGGATGTGGTGTCCGTAAAATGCACAGTCGCTACTTTGGCGGCAAGAACAGGAAAGCAGAGTATTACCTGAATGGTGACCGATTGGGAGAAGGGGAGATGCAACGTGACCTGGGTGTCATGGTGCACCAGTCATTGAAAGCAAGCATGTAGTGAAGAAAGCGAATGGTATGTTGGCATTCATAGCAAGAGGATTTGAGTTTAGGAGCAGGGAGGTTCTGCTGCAGTTGTACAGGGCCTTGGTGAGACCGTACCTGGAGTATTGTGTGCAGTTTTGGTCTCCTAACCTGAGGAAAGACGTTCTTGCCTTAGAGGGAGTACAGAGAAGGTTCACCAGATTGATCCCTGGGATGGCGAGACTTTCATATGAGGAAAGACTGGATAGACTGGGCTTGTACTCGCTGGAATTTAGAAGACTGAGGGGGGATCTTATAGAAACATATAAAATTCTTAAGGGGTTGGAGAGGCTAGATGCGGGAAGATTGTTCCCGATGTTGGGGGAGTCCAGAACCAGGGGTCAGAGCTTAAGGATAAGGGGGAAGTCTTTTAGGACCGAGATGAGAAAACATTTCTTCACACAGAGAGTGGTGAGTCTCTGGAATTCTCTGTCACAGAAGGTAGTTGAGGCCAGTTCATTGGCTATATTTAAGAGGGAGTTATATGTGGCCCTTTTTGCTAAAGGGATCAGGGGGTATGGAGAGAAGGCAGGTACGGGCTACTGAGCTGGATGATCAGCCATGATCATATTGAATGGCGATGCAGGCTCGAAGGGCCGAATGGCCTACTCCTGCACCTATTTTCTATGTTTCTATGTTTGCCTAGGCTATTCTGTGTAAAGGTTCTCAAATCTGTGGTTTCTGCCATCATGAAGGACAAGAATTGGAGACCGCAGGGGACACTCCCACCTGTGGGTCATCCTCCAACAAACATATCATTGAGACTGAAAATACAATGACCATACCTTTGTGATTTCTGAATCTATAACACTGAACCCCACTTCAGAAGAAGACTATAGCAATTCAAAGAGGCTGCTGATTGCCACCTATGAATGGGCAATAAATGCCGATCTTACTCATGATGCCATCATCCTGTAAATAATAATGAGATATATTTGGCGTTGCTTAGTTATCTAACAATGTGTTTTTGTTGATAAACAGGTTCTGAATGGTAACACCCCTGAGCTTGTGATTAATCCAGTCAGTATAAATGACACAGGATGGTACACCTGCAGAGTGAACAGTGGCTACTTTTATGAATTCAGTGTCTGGGCGCAACTGGAGGTTTACAGTTTCAGCGCCACTTGTGGTGAGTTGCTGTTGTTGGAAAATTACTTCTGCTATTGAATATACTATGTAACATAGCCTACCAATGGAGAACAAAATGGTTTATTCCAGATCAGATTCATTACAGGTATTAAGTATTTCACATTAGACCTGTGATTATTGAGTTTCATTCGATGGCTCGGCTTGCGAGTGTCCAGCTGTTGTGGGTAGCAAATGCATGCTAACTGGCGAGGTCTTAGCCTGTATAGTTATAGCAAGAATTCAGCTAGATGGGTCAGTTCAAGGCTTTTCAACCCTGTAGTATTGAGTAGGTGAACAATTGAGTGGCTCATGGGAGGTAGATGCTCCAAGAACCACCTCATAAGTTCATAAGTCATAGGAGCAGAAGTAGGCCATTTGGCCCATTGAGTCTACTCTGCCATTCGATTATGGCTGACCTATTTTCCCTCTCAACCCCATTCTCCTGCCTTCTTCCCATAACCCTTGTCACTCTTACTAATCGTATCTGTCAATCTCCGCCTTAAAAATACCCAATGACGGCCTCCATAGCTGTCTGTGGCAATGAATTCCACCGATTCGCCATCCTCTGACTAAAGAAATTCCCCTTCATCTCCTTTCTAAAGGTATGTCCTTTTATTCTGAGGCTATGCCCTCTGGTCCCAGAATCTCCCCCTAATGGAAACATCTTCTCCACATCCTCTCTGTGGTGGCATTCCTCCTAAGATCATCACTATTACAGGAACTGCTCAACCCATTCCACATGATATGAGAAGACAGGTGACAAAACTGGATACAATTAAAGTTGTGAAATCAGACACCATTCTGGCTATTATACTAAGCCTTGCACTCCACTCCAGAATATGCATATCTGAAGAAGGGTTTTGGCCCAAAATGTCACCCATCCCTTTTCACTAGATATGCTGTCTGATCCGCTGAGTTACTCCACACATTGTGGCTTTCTTCATGCATATAGCCAAGTTATTCCAGTACTATTACAACATCTACCCAACTATGTGGAAAACTGCCCAGTAGTGTCCTTACAAAAAGCAGGATCAATTTAATTTCGATAATTCGTGCCCAGTCAGTCTATGTCCAGTCGTCAGTGGCAATGGAAGGTTTTAACGACAGTGCTATCAAGTAGCACTTACTTATCACTGGTTTATCTTCTCACTGGTGCCTAATAGGGCAAGTGGTATCAGACCTCATCACAATCTTGGTAAAACTAAACAGAATTGTAGAGCTGAAGTGAAAGTGAGTGGCCCAGACATCTTAAGTGTGGCTTCATGAAGTCCTGGTTAAACCAAAGTCAATGGGGATAAAGAGGAAAACACTCCTGGAATTATTAATGTAAAGGAAGATGGTTGCGTTTGATGGAGGCCAATCACCCCTGTCCGAGTGCAATACTGCAGGAGATCCTCGGGTCAGTGTCATAGGTCCAACCATCTGGAGCTGCTTCATCAATGAACCTCCTATCAAAGGGTCAGAAGTGGACTTGTTCACTGGTGAATGCATATTATTCCATTTGCAACTGATGAGCAGAATGTGTCAGGCTGTGATAAATACTACAAGCAAGTCTAAGATGCTCCCAATGTTCAGTTTTAAATTATTATTATTATTATTCATGAGTTCCCCACCATTAACATCCTTGGCCTGAAACGTAACTGGACCAGCCACATAAAATAGAAAAACAATTCAGAGACTTGATAAGTTGCAGTTATACTACTGCAAGACCTTTATGTTTAGGGAAAGGAATTAGGTGCCAGGTAAGATGTGTAGGAAAAAAAACTGCAGATGCTGGTTTCATCTATTGTATCCGCTACTCCAGATGTCAACTTCTCTACATCGGCGAGACCAAGCGCAGGCTCGGCGATCGTTTCACTGAACACCTCCGCTCAGTCCGTCTCAACCAACCTGATCTCCCCGTGGCTCAGCACTTCAACTCCCCCTCCCATTCCCAATTGATCTTACACTTCCCCTGGGCCAGAGCGATGGTGTTTGTAATTGGTGATGTTGGGTATCCAGCTCAAACTGCATCAGTACTTAGAAGCAGAGGCCCAACTAGTCAGTTCTCAATGTGAGACAACAGAAATGGAACATAGTCAAGTCCCATAATACCAAGCCAGTTCTCCATTTTGTACCATGGCTAATTAAGCATTCACTACTCGTCTAACTGTTATGATGCTGCTTCTCCCTTGGTCACCTCTAATCGTAATCAACACGATAAAATATGGAGTCTTTGTGCCCATCAAATACAAAAATAGATATGCCTTGTTTTTTTTTTAACAAAGGCCAACCACTGTAACCACGATGAAGCCTAACTCCACCAGCCACCCATGGGATTAGATCATTTTAAAGGAAGCAGTTCAAAAGCTAAGACTGAAGTTGATTGATTGAATCTGGGTGTGGCCTGTCATAGTTGTTAAGGTGCAATCTTTGGCTCCACCCTGAACATTAGTAGTCAGCTCTGTAGTAATGGGGATTGCTCTCAAAACTGGAATGTATTGCTTATCTCTAATTACAACATTGAGGACGATGATGTTGATGAATTGGTGCAATTTGTATATTGTCACAAACTCCCACAATACTGATTGGTGGACTGTTCCAGGATTTTGACTTGGCAACAATGGCTAAATGGCGATTTACCTTTTGCCTTGCATCTCCTGCCCTTCTAAGGATAGAAGTCTAAGATATTTTGCCGAGTTGGTCCAGTCTATCTTGTAGCACACAGTGCAGCCAAGGTGCATGGAAGTAAGTGAATGTTTGAAGCGATTGCTGGGGTTTCAAGACAAGCAGGCTCCCTCAAGCAGGACTCTGTTTCTTTCTCTAGATTTTAAACAATTGCCAGAGAAAATCACCACTCCAGGCTGTGATCCGGAAAAAAATCTTCCCAGTTAACCTAAATAAAGGGAACAAATAATTATCCCATTGTGTAACAAAATAAAAGCAGAATTCAAGGATTTGGATCAATGAATGGAAAAAGCACATGCTGAAGGTAACAAATAACTATGTATTAAAGTAAAATACAGTAAAATGATAAATTTTCAATAAAGTAACATTGCAAAATAACAGGTCTTACCCCCCTTCAGCGTATTTGAGTCTCCTGTTTGTCCTGTCTGACACCGGAAAACACCATGGTCCAAGTTCTTCCTTTCTCTCTCTCCCCCTCTGGTGTAGCTCTTTTCACTCCCCGAAGGTGAAGCTCATGATCTAATGATAGAAGCATGCATTTATATAAGTCTAATCTCGAACAACAACAAGTGACTATGTGTCAAACTAGCTATCCTCCTTGGTACCAAATATTATAAGGAAATAACTGCAGATGCTGGTACAAATCGAAGGTATTTATTCACAAAATGCTGGAGTAACTCAGCAGGTCAGGCAGCATCTCGGGAGAGAAGGAATGGGTGACGTTTCGGGTCGAGACCCTTCTTCAGACTGATGTCAGGGGGGTGGGACAAAGGAAGGATATAGGTGGAGACAGGAAGATAGAGGGAGATCTGGGAAGGAGGAGGAGAAGAGAGGAACAGAGGAACTATCTAAAGTTGGAGAAGTCGATGTTCATACCGCTGGGCTGCAGACTGCCCAGGCGAAATATGAGGTGCTGTTCCTCCAATTTCCGGTGGGCCTCACTATGGCACTGGAGGAGGCCCATGACAGAAAGGTCAGACTGGGAATGGGAGGGGGAGTTGAAGTGCTCGGCCACTGGGTGATCAGTTTGGTCAATGCGGACCGAGCGCAGGTGTTCAGCGAAGCGATCGCCGAGCCTGCGCTTGGTTTCGCCAAATATCCTTGACATATCCTATCAGACGTCAAGCTAGTCTTGGATGTCTCCGGGCAAGCCAAGCTTATCTTAGTGACCTCGCAGGTGGCCTCATGATTTACTGGTCCCTTCGAGTTAGCCTAAGCATTCTTTGAAAACATCATCTTGTTTTCCTGAGCAGGGTTTGAAATGTGGTGCTGCTAATTTATCTGACAACTCCAATGTAACTGATATGGTCTGTTTAACCCTTATATTATACACTGTTAATCACTTCTGACCAGTAGTTGTTCAGAAGATTTATTGCTTAGCGTGGGCATATCAAGAAAAGAAAATCATAAAATCTTGCAGACTGAACGGAAAACAAAAAGATGCTGGGTGTATAAAACACAAATGGAAAATGTTGGAAATATTCAGCAGGTCAGGCCATATCAATGGGAAGAGAAACAGAATCAGTGCTTCTTATTGGAGATACTTAATCAGTTCTGTTTCCCTTCTGGGCATCCAACATTTTCTGTTTTTGTTGGCTGCCTGTGCATTACATTGAACCGATTGTCAATTTACACAAATACGTTTTTCAAATTTGTCCTAGAAGCACAATTTTGGGCAATCTGCCAGTAGCCTAGGTTGCCTGGGCATGAAAATCATGATCTCCCAGGTTGACTAACTCTTTAAAACTTTGGACAGCCATTGTGTGGGTATGAAAAGCATGCACATTAGTGAAAACCTAACAAACATTTGGTTTTATTTATAACTCTTTGTTGAGAACAATGATTTGTACAAGCTAAAGTGTTTTATATTATGATGAAATTTACAATGAAAAGCATTGAATAATACGTGCATTTATATCCAGGTATTTACGAGTTGTCTTTAAATACAGGAAGGGTGCTGGAAGACTGGAGGGCGACAAATATGCCTTTATTCAAGAAAGGCTGCAGGGAAAAAGCTGGGAACTATAGGCCTGTGAGCTTAACATCTGTAGTTGGAAAGTTATGAGAGGGTATTCTGAGGGATAGAATATACAGGCATTTAGATAGACAAGGCCTGATTGAGGATAATCAATATGGTTTAGGTGCGTGGGAGGTCATGTATCATAAATGTGATTGAGTTTTTTGAAAGTGTGACCAAAAAGGGTTGTTGGGGGCAGAGCTGTAGGTGTATATATAGACTTCAGTAAAGGGGTAACTTTTTCACACAAAGGGCGGTGGATGTATGGAACAAGGTGCCAGAGGAGATAGTTGAGGCAGGGACTATCCCAACATTTTACGAAGCAGTTAGACAGGTACATGGGCAAGTTGGGACAAAGGGCTTGTTTCCACAGTGTATTATTCTATAACTCTGTGTATGTATCTTATAATAGCATACATATAGCCAAGGGAATTGTAGAGATTCATACACTGAAGACCACAATCTGTACCAAATCGAGCTATGCAGATTTCCAGGCTAAGTAATCTCTCTCCCAGTGGCTGAAATCTCCTTTCATTAACCCTGTCTTTCTTGACACCATCAACCTCATAATAACCTCCTCAATTAGCCACGGTTGAATCATCTTCTCAAAGTTTCTTTATTTTTCAATGAAAAATAGTATCTTTGAGAATTGTCAAATTATAATTTAGGGTGAGCCAAATACCTACCTTGACTACCAAAGCTCATCAGACAGAGATAAGAAACGTCACCCATGCTGCCTGTCCCGCTGAGTTACTCCAGCATTTTGTGTTGATCTCATCAGGTATCTTGTAATTCATCATTTGTTTCTTATATTCATTAAATCTTCTCCACCACCAATATAACACAAGTTAGGAATCTGATTTCAAAATTCTTAAGTTAAGTGAATGGCAACACAACCATATTCATAGTTTGGTGCTTACATATTCAAAAATCCACTTGATCAGTGGTGCATCCATCACCTTTTATATCACCTGGCCCCACACACACATTCACACAACCACTATTTACTAATATGCCTGCTATATGCAACCTTAACAGCCAACGCCATGCAACTACTTTCTTGATCCTAAAGCTATGACTATCTGACTCTAAAATAGGCAAAGATTTTGTATATTTATATACGTCCTAATTAGTGAGCAGCTAATCATGATAACATTGTTTTCATTCCAGGAAGAAGATTCTTTACCAATGAGACCAGGCTCCAGATTATAAATCAGCCACAAGCCCAAAAACTGATGGTATGGGATACACTGGTGTTAGAATGTACTGCAATTGGTGCACCAATGCCACGTTATCAATGGCTGAGGAATGGGGTACCACTCACCAATGGCTCTGAAAGACATTACAAGGTAGTTTCTGATACCTCAGTGCTATGTTTAAATTTGTGAATGATGTACTCTGTTCAGTGAAACATGGTTGCAGGAGGGTTGCGATTGGCAATTAAATATTCCAGGATTTCATTGTTTCAGATGTGATAGAATCGGAGGGGCAAGAGGTGGGGGTGTTGCTTTGCTTGTCAGGGAGGATATCACAGCAGTGCTTTGGCAGGACAGACTAGAAGGCTCGATTAAGGAGGCTGTTTGGGTGGAACTCAGAAATGAGAAAGGTTTAGCAACACTTATAGGGGTGTATTATAGACCGCCAAATAGGGAACGAGAATTGGAAGAGCAAATATGTAAGGAGATAGCAGATATTAGTAGTAAGCACAGAGTGGTGATTGTGGGTGATTTCAATTTTCCGTATATAGACTGGGAATCACATTCTGTTAAAGGGCTGGATGGTTTGGAGTTTTTAAAATGTGTGCAGGATAGTTTTTTGCAGCAATACGTAGAGGTGCCTACCAGAGAAGGGGCAGTGTTGGACCTCCTGTTAGGAAATGAGATGGGGCAGGTGACGGAGGTATGTGTTGAGGAGCACTTTGGGTCTAGTGATCATAATGCCATTAGTTTCAATATCATTATGGAGAAGGTCAAATCTGGACCAAGGGTTGAGATTTTGGATTGGAGAAAGGCTAATTTTGAGGAGATGAGAAAGGATTTAAAAGGAGTGAAATGGAAATTGTTGTTTTATGAAAAGGATATAATAGAGAAATGGAGGATATTTAAAGGTGAAATTTTGAGAGTACAGAGTCTTTATGTCCCTGTTCGGTGGAAAGGAAAGAATAATAATTTGAAAGAGCCGTGGTTTTCCAGGGAAATTGGACACTTGGTTCGGAAAAAGAGGGAGATATACAATAAATATAAGCGGCAGGGAGTAAATGAGGTTCTTGAGGAATATAAAGAATGTAAAAGGAATCTTAAAAAGGAAATTAGAAAAGCGAAAAAAAGATATGAGGCTGCTTTGGCAAGTAATGTAAAAGTAAACCCCAAGGGGTTCTACAGATATGTCAATAGCAAAAGGATAGTGAGGGATAAAATTGGTCCATTAGAGAGTCAGAGTGGACAGCTATGTGCTGAGCCGGAAGAAAGGGGGGAGATATTAAACAATTTCTTTTCTTCGGTATTTACCGAGGAGAAGGATATTGAATTATGTGAGGTAAGTGAAACAAGTAGAGTAGTGATGGAAATTAGGAGGATTAAAGAAGAGGAGGTACGGACACTTTTGAAGAATATAAAAGTGGATAAGTCTCCAGGTCCTGATAGGATATTCCCTAGGACATTGAGGGAAGTTAGTGCAGAAATAGCAGGGGCTATGACGGAAATATTTCAAACGTCATTAGAAACAGGGATGGTGCCGGAAGATTGGCGCATTGCGCATGTTGTGCCTTTGTTTAAAAAAGGTTCTAAAAGTAAACCTAGCAATTATAGACCTATTAGTTTGACGTCTGTGGTGGGAAAATTAATGGAAAAGATACTTAGGGACAATATATATAATTATTTGGATAATCAAGGCCTGATTAGAAACAGTCAACATGGATTTGTGCCTGGAAGGTCATGTTTGACTAATCTTCTTGAATTTTTTGAAGAGGTTACCAGGGAAATTGATAAGGGCAAGGCTGTGGATGTTGTCTATATGGACTTCAGTAAGGCATTTGACAAGGTTCCACATGGAAGGTTGATTAAGAAGGTTAAATCGTTGGGTATTAATAGTGAGGTTGCAAGATGGATTCAACAATGGCTGAATGGGAGATACCAGAGGGTAACGGTTGACAATTGTATGTCAGGTTGGAGGCCAGTGTCTAGTGGAGTGCCCCAAGGATCTGTGTTGGGTCCACTGTTGTTTGTCATTTACATTAATGATCTGGATGATGGTGTGGCAAATTGGATTAGTAAATATGCAGATGATACTAAGATAGGTGGAGTAGTTGATAGTGAGGTAGATTTTCAAAGTCT
The DNA here is from genome assembly GCF_053455715.1 of Rhinoraja longicauda. NCBI lineage: Eukaryota > Metazoa > Chordata > Chondrichthyes > Rajiformes > Arhynchobatidae > Rhinoraja > Rhinoraja longicauda. The sequence goes on from NC_135953.1 coordinate 29,438,201, forward strand.
ACAGAGAGACTTGGGCCTTTTGGAAGGGTGGGCTGAAAGATGGCAGATGGAGTTTAATGCTGATAAGTGTGAGGTGCTGCATTTTGGTAGGACAAATCAAAATAGGACGTACAGGGTAAATGGTAGGGAATTGAGGAATGCAGTGGAACAGAGGGATCTGGGAATAACTGTGCATTGTTCCCTGAAGGTGGAATCTCATGTGGATAGGGTGGTGAAGAAGGCGTTTGGTATGCTTGCCTTTATAAATCAGAGCATCGAGTATAGAAGTTGGGATGTAATGTTGAAATTGTACAGGGCATTGGTGAGGCCGAATCTGGAGTATGGTGTGCAGTTCTGGTCGCCAAATTATAGGAAGGATGTCGACAAAATGGAGAGGGTACAGAGGAGATTTACTAGAATGTTGCCTGGGTTTCAGCACTTAGGCTACAGAGAGAGGTTGAACAGGTTGGGTCTTTATTCTTTGGAGCGTAGAAGGTTGAGGGGGGACTTGATAGAGGTTTTTAAAATTTTGAGAGGGACGGACAGAGTTGACGTGGGTAGGCTTTTCCCTTTGAGAGTGGGGAAGATTCCAACAAGGGGACATAGCTTCAGAATTGAGGGACAAAGGTTTAGGGGTAACATGAGGGGGAACTTCTTTACTCAGAGGGTTGTGGCTGTATGGAATGGGCTTCCGGAGGAAGTGGTGGAGGCTGGCTCGATTTTATTATTTAAGAGTAAATTGGATAGGTATATGGATAGGAGGGGATTGGAGGGTTATGGTCTGAGTGCAGGTAGATGAGACTAGGTCAGGGAGAATGGTCGGCGTGGACTGGTAGGGCCGGACAGGCCTGTTTCCATGCTAATTTAAAATTAAATTTTTTTTTAAAAATAAATAAATAAATAAAAATAAAAAAATGCACTATTTTCTTTTTTCTGTCCATCTCCACCTGAAAGCCTATTTTGAAGGAAACACGGTAGCTGAAAGTGTGCCCTTGAAATATACTCTGAGATACCTTTTGATATTCATAAAATGAGAAATTCTTGGAATACCCAGTAAAACTGACAGCATCTGTGAAGAAAGAAAGAGTTAGTATTTCAGGTTGATTATTCTAACTATTTTTTGTGTTTTGGCAAGATGACGGGATGCCATAATGCAATGACAACACATGGCGAAGTTTTAGGTTCCATTGTGACATCTGGGGAAAGATGTACAGCACGGAAACAGTCCCTTCGCCCACTATGACTATTCCAACTAAGTTAGCATCATGGGCTAGTTCTATAAGAAAATAACTGCAGATGCTGGTACAAGTAGTATAAGAAAATAACTGCAGATGCTGGTACAAGTAGTATAAGAAAATATCCCATTCCTTCTCTCCCGAGATGCTGCCTGACCTGCTGAGTTACTCCAGCATTTTGTGAATAAATGGGCTAGTTCTATTAGCCTGCATTTGACCCATAGCCCCTTAATCCGTTCCTATCTATGTATATCCATCCAACACGTCTTTTAAAAGTTGTAATTGTTCCTGCTTCTTTGGCAACTCATTCCAGATATGGACTATCATCTGAGTGGAAAATTTGCCTCTGAGGTGCCTCTGAAATCTCAACCCTGGGGAGAAAGACTGACTGTTCACTTTATCCATGCCCCTCGTGATCTTGTGCACCCCTCTAAAATGTCACCCTCAATCACCTATGCTCCAAAGTAAAAAAAAGTGTCAGCCTATCCAACTGTAACACAAGCGTGCAAGCGCAGGTAACACCCCTGGTGAATCTCTCAATCACAATCACAATAATACTTTATTAGCCAACTATGTTTTGCTACATACAAGGAACTTCATTTGCCATACAGTCATAACAATAAAAAGCAACAGGACACACAAAATACATTTAGACATGAACATCCACCACAGTGACTCCTCCACATTCTTCACTGTGATGGAAGGCGGAAAAAAAAGTTCAATCTCTCCCTTCTTTGTCTCTTCTGCATCCTTTCCAAATTAATGACATCCTTTCTTTTGCCGGGTGTCCAGAACTGCACACAGCACTTCAACTGTGGTCTCGCCAATGACTTGTGCAGCGGCATCATCAAAGTCAAAGTCAAAGTCAACTTTATTGTCAATCCTCAGCCAGTTTACACAGACAGAAAATCGAAATACCGTTTCCCACAATCCCGAGGAACAAAGTGCATAAAATTAAGTTAAAATTAAAAAGGCACAGCAAACAACAATCAACATAAAATATAAAATATAGTCACTTCAATGACTTCAGATGAAGATGAATATATTACAATACAGTAGTGCAAAGCCTGTCCATAGCAGCGTTAAAAAAAAAAGTGTCTGGTGCTGGATGTGCGTGTGTGTGGGGTGTTAAAGTCCAGGTCCAATGGGGGCAGGGGAGAGAGGAGGAAGGGAGGGGAGAGAGTTCAGCATCCTGACAGCCTGGTGGAAAAAACTGTTCTTTAGTCGGGTGGTGCTCGACCTCAGGCTGCGAAACCTTCTCCCTGAAGGCAGGAGGGTGAAGAGGCTGTTGGAGGGGTGGGAGGGGTCACCCACAATGCTCAATGCTTTGCGGGTGAGGCGGGTGGTGTAAAGGATCAGGAGTGTTGGGAGTGAGGCGCCAGTGATCCTCTCAGCAGTGTTCACTATGCGCTGCAGGGTCTTGCGGCTGGAGGCTGTGCAGCTTCCGAACCACACAGTGATGCAGCTGCTGAGGATGCTCTCGACGGCGCCTCGGTAAAAAGTGTACATGATGGGTGTGGGCGCTCCCGCTCTCTTCAGTTTGCGGAGGAAGTAGAGGCGCTGCTGGGCTTTCTTGGCGATGGACGTGGTGTTGTTGCTCCAGGAGAGATCCTCGGTGATGTTCACTCCCAGGTATTTGGTGCTGCTCACCTGCTCCACAGCAGCACCATTGATGGTCAGTGGGTGGGGGTGTTGGGTGTGCGTTCTCCTGAAGTCGACAACAATCTCCTTTGTTTTCTCCACATTCAGGAAGAGATTGTTGTCTGTGCACCACGCGGCCAGCTGGTTCACCTCCTTCCTGTAGTGGGTCTCGTCGTTGTTGCTGATGAGACCCACCACGGTTGTGTCGTCCGCAAACTTGACGAAGTGGTTGGAGCTGTAGGTGGGTGTGCAGTCGTGGGTCAGCAAGGTGAAGAGCAGGGGGCTTAGCACACATCCTTGTGGGGCCCCCGTACTCAGCGTGATGGTGTCCGATGTGTTGCTGCCGACCCGTACAGACTGGGGTCTGGCAGTGAGGAAGTCCAGCAGCCAGTTGCAGAGAAGGGGGCTGAGGCCCAGATTTGTTAGTTTACAAACCAGCTGCTGGGGGATGATGGTGTTGAATGCTGAGCTAAAGTCTATGAACAGCATCCTAACATATGAGTTTTTAGTGTCCAAGTGGGTGAGGGCTGGGTGTAGAGCAGAGGAGGTGGCATCCTCAGTGGACCGCTTAGCTCGATATGCAAACTGAAACGGGTCCAGGGAGGGGGGGAGGTTGGATCTGATCTGCTTCATGACCAGCCTCTCGAAGCACTTCATGATGGTTGAAGTCAGCGCTACAGGGCGGTAGTCGTTGAAGCAGGATGGAGAAGACTTCTTGGGCACAGGTATGATGGTGGTTTCTTTGAAGCACGAGGGAGCAACAACCTGGCTCAGGGAGATGTTGAAGATGTCTGTGAGGACATCTGTGAGCTCAGCTGTGCAGTCTTTTAGCACATGACCAGGAATGTTGTCAGGTCCAGAAGCTTTCCGGGTGTTAATCCTTAATAGTGTGCTCCTCACACTGCCTGGAGACAGACAAATAGCCTGGTCGTTGGGGGGGGAGTTGTTTTCTGCGCAGGTGTGTTGCTCTGTGCTTCAAAGCGTGCGAAGAAGCCGTTGAGGTCGTTCAGGAGAGAGGTGTCACTGTCACAGGTCTGTGGTAAGAGTTTGTAGTCCGTGATAGTCCTAATACCCTTCCACAGGCTCCGTGTGTCTCTGCTGTCACTGAAGTGGGCTGTGATGCGCCGGGGGTAGTGTTGTTTGGCTTTCCTGATGCTACTGGAAAGGTTGGCCCTGGCTGCTCTGAGACCGGCTGGATTGCCCTCTCTGAAGGCAACGTTGCGGACCCTCAGCAGCCCATGGACCTCCCCTGTCAGCCATGGCTTCTGGTTAGCCCGGATGGTGATGGCTCTGGTGTGGGTCACATCATCAATGCATTTGGTGATGTAGCCTGTAACTGTCTCTGTGTATTCCTGAATGTTGGTTGTGTTGTTGTATGTTGCTGCCTGCTTGAACATGTCCCAGTCTGTAGTCTCAAAGCAGTTTTGGAGTGCAGCTGTGCTGTCCTCTGACCACACACGTACCTCTTTTGAAACCGGTTTGGTGACTTTCACCCGGGGTCTGTATGCCGGTTGCAGCAGAACGGTGAGGTGATCAGAGAGGCCGATGTGGGGGAGGGGGGAAGCCTTGTACGCTCCCCCTGATGTGGCAACACCATGTCCTGGTGCTCCGGTCAATAGAAATCAATAGTGTGATTGTCTGTCAAGTACTGTCATTTTACTTACAACTGGTCATGCCTGACCTTGTGTTCACTTGCCAAGCTTAAATGATGCAGAGTACTATGGGAGCTCCACCACTGCCCAGAACACTCACTACCTCATAAAAGTCAAAGATTGTCCTAATGCTGGGGAACATGAAAGACCAACCCTTGCACTACCATGGGTTTGTTTTCTAATTGTTTTGAACTAATAACTTTGTTTATGCTCAGTCTTTCTCTTTTCAATTGTAGAATATATGTGTGATTTATGTATAATATGTTTTTGTGTGTTGTCGGAGTCCATATGCATATCATGTTGCTGCAGGCAAGATTTTTGTTGCACTTGTACCTCACTGTACTTGCCCATGCGGCAATAAACTTGACTTACAGAGCTTTAAACATTCTGCCTCACACCACAGTGCATAACCAAAAGCATGATGCATGTCTGGAGATGGTGTCCTTCTATGTTATACAAAAGCCCTCTTTGTCTTCTGAGGTAAATGTAAAACATCCCCTCATACTCTCTGCAGATAAGCAAGGACGTTCTCCTCAATGACTTGTCCAATGTTTAGCACTCAATCAATATCATTAACCCAAATAATCCCATCACTTGTTTCACTGCTTTTTAGAATATTTTAAAAAAAATCAGAATGTGCAAACTCTTATGTATTAATGACTATACCTTAAAGTGTTTCTTTGGGTTTGAAGCAGGTGGAGACATTCTTCAACATCATGGTATCAAACGTTACATCATTTGGCAAAAATGTTGCTCTTAATTTAAATTATTTATTTCTAAGTGTTGGGTGTAGTGCTATTTACTTGAGCATAAAACATTTTTATGCGCATTCAAGTCGGTTTTCTATATTTGCGCTACTTTTGAGAGCATCGCCAGCCACAAATATCTCCCAAGAAATTCTAAGCGGTAATCCCACAAATGTTCTCTGTAGTCATGGTTTCAATGTGTGTCTTCTCTGCAAGTGTGAATGTAAAAGGTTTCTCTTGACACAGGCATAATATTCAACATTTAAAAAAAAAGGTAGACACAAAATGCTGGAGTAACTCAGCGGGTCAGGCAGCATCTCGGGAGACAACGAATGGATGACGTTTCGGGTCGAGACCCTTCAGACTGATGTCGGGGGGGGGGGGGCGGGACAAAGATAGAATGTAGTCGGAGACAGGAAGACTAGTGGGAGAACTGGGAAGGGGGAGGGGATAGAGCAGGGACTATCTGAAGTTGGAGAAGTCAGTGTTCATACCGCTGGGGTGTAAACTACCCAAGCGAAAAATTAGGTGCTGCTCCTCCAATTTGCACTGGGCCTCACTCTGACAATGGAGGAGGCCCAGGACAGAAAGATTGGGAATGGGAGGTGTAGTTGAAGTGCTGAGCCACCGGGAGATCAGGTAGGTTAAGACAGACTGAGCGGAGGTGTTCAGCGAAACGATCGCCAAGCCTGTGCTTGGTCTCACCGATGAAGAGAAGTTGACACCTGGAACAGCGGCTACGGTAGATGAAGTTGGAGGAGGTGCAGGTGAACCTCTGCCTCACCTGGAAAGACTGTTTGGGTCCTTGGATGGAGTCGAGGGGGGGAGGTAAAGGGACAGATGTTACATCTCCTGCAGTTGCAGGGGAAGGAACCTGGGGAGGGGGTGGTTTAGGTGGGAAGGGACGAGTGGATCAGGGAGTTTCGGAGGGAACGGTCTCTGCGGAAAGCAGAAACGGGTGGAGATGGGAAGATGTGGCCAGTGGTGGGATCCCGTTGAAGGTGGTGGAAATGTTGGAGGATAATATGTTGTATGCGACGGCTCATGGGGTGGAAGGTGAGGACAAGGGGGACTCTATCCTTGTTACGAATAGGGGGAGGGGGAGCAAGAGTGGAGCTGCGGGATATTGAGGAGACCCTAGTGAGAGCTTCATCTGTAATGGAAGAGGGGAACCCCCATTTCCTAAAGAATGAGGACATCTCTGATGCCCTGGTATGGAACACCTCACCCTGGGCGCAGATGTGGCATAGACGGAGGAATTGGGAGTCGGGGATAGAGTCTTTACAGGAAACAGGGTGGGCAGAAGCATAGTCAAGATAGCTATGGGAGTCAGTAGGTTTGTAGTAGATGTCGGTCAAAAGTCTGTCTCCTGTGATGGAGATGGTGAGATCCAGAAAAGGTAGGGAGATGTCGGAGATGGCGCAAGTAAATTTGAGAGCAGGATGAAAATTAGTGGTGAAGTTGATGAAGTCAGTGAGTTCTGCATGGGCACAGGAGGTAGCACCAATGCAGTCGTCAATGTGGCAGAGGTAGAGTTTGGGGACAGGACCTGTGTGCGCCTGGAACAGTGATTGTTCAATGTACCCTACAAAGAGGCAGGCATAGCTGGGGCCCATGCGAGTGCCCCTTGGATTTGGAGGAAGTGGGAGTAGTCGAAGGAGAAGTTGTTGAGGGTCAGGACTAGCTCTGCTAGGCGGAGGAGAGTATTGGTAGATGGAAATTGGCTGGTTCTGCGGTCGAGCAAGAAACGGAGGGCTTTAAGACCCTCCTGGTGAGGGATGGAGGTGTAGAGTGACTGGACATCCATAGTAAAGATGAGGGAGTGGGGGCCTGTAAAACGGAAGTTATTGAGGAGACGGAGAGCATGCGAGGTGTCTTGGACATAGGTAGGGAGGGATTGGACCAGGGGGGATAGGATGGAGTCGAGGTAGGTGGAAATTGATTTGGTTGGACATGAACAGGCAGAAACAATGGGTCTGCCAGGACAGTTCTGTTTGTGGATTTTGGGGAGAAGGTAAAATCGGACTGTGTGGAGCTGGGGAACGATAAGGTTGGAGGCTTTAGAGGGTAAAGAGCCGGAAGTGACGAAATCAGTAATGGTGTTTGAGATTAAAGCCTAGTACTCGTCTGTGGGGTCATGGTCCAAGGATAAGTAGGAGGAGGTGTCTGAGAGTTGTCGCCTGACCTCAGTCCGGTCGAGGTCAGCGCGCCAGACTACCACGGTTCAACATTTTGTTCATTTCAGAAACTTATGCGTAAACACACCTTCATTTTTTACAGATGAATAAAATTAATCTGGACAACCAGGGGCAGTACCGTTGCCATGTGTTCAATGACAAGGCCGAACTGTGGAGTTCAGAAGTAGAAATTGTTATAGGTAAGGAATTGTATATTTATTCAAAAGTCTGACAGTTGAACAACATACAGATTATATACAATCAATAATGCAATAATGTGCTGCACGTAGCCTTGGTATATCAGGGCTTGGTACTCTAGATTTCAAGAGAGAGTTAGATTTAGCTCCTAGGGCTAAAGGAATCAAGGGATCTGGGAAAAAAGCAGGAACGGGGGTACTGATTTTGAATGATCAGCCATGATCATATTGAATAGCGGTGCTGGCTCAAAGGGTCAAATGACCTACTCCTGCACCTATTTTCTATGTTTCTATAAACCTGAAATGGGAACAAAGTTTTTTTTCCCCCCATAATATTAGCGAAGCCACTTAAAAAAGAAATGAGACCGCTTGATTAAGGTGACGGTATGTGGTAGGTTGGGGGAAGCACATTAGAAGTTTCCTCTTTTTATCTGAAGAGTTCAGAACCACTGTCTCCAGCCCTTGTTCATATTGCACTGTTTTGTCATTCTGTGGGGGAAAGAACTCTCAAAGTGTTTAAATGTGGCGTAAACACTTCTTTTTTTAGAGCTGCTGTATGATGTTGCAAACTTTAGCGAGATCAGTAGTCTTGACATTGTGATCAGATCATGTGAGATACTGGAATGCAGTCACTGGAGGGACAAAAAAAAAAGAAGTAATATTGTAATCTTGCTCTTCCTCATTCTAAATCTCTGAGGTCAATGGTGAAATAAGTTTCATATAGAGCAAAGCCTACACAGGATCATAAGGTCATAAGTGATGGGAGCAGAATTAGGCCATTCGGCCCATCAAGTCTATTCTGCTATTCAATCATGGCTGATCTATTTCTTCCTCCAAACCCCATTCTCCTGCCTTCTCTCAAAAACCCCTGACCAAGAGTCTATCTCTGCCATAAAAATATCCATTGACTTGACCTCCACAGCTTTCTGTGGCAAAGGATCACTTGCAGCGTCATGATGGGTAGCTATATGGAAATGGAATTTTGGTCTTTATTTGCTTCCTTACTCTTGGGCAAGGTGTCCTGAGTAGCAGGAGGGAAAGGGGATTCGGTGTGAGGAGGGTGAGGGTGATGGGCAGAAGGAGCAGATGAGAGGAAGTGGAAATAAACAGGGTGATGTGGGTTTTATAAGAAGGGTATAAGAAGTGCCCAGGTGAAATATGAGGTGCTGTTCCTTGGCATTTGCCAGTGCAGGAGGCTGAGGACCGAAAAAAATTGCTGTGGGAATGGGAAGGGAAATTAAAATGGCTAGCAAACAGGACATCCAGTTGACCATAGTGGACAGAGTGCAGGTGCTCGGCAAAGTGGTCATCTAGCCTGGTTTTGTTCTGTCTGGTATCGTGCCGGCCACATCACAAGTATTGGATTCAATAGATAAGGGTAGAGGAGGTGCATGTGAATCTCTCTTTCATGTGGAAGGACTGTTTGGATCCCTCATTGGAGATGAGGGAGGATTGGTATCATGTACCCCCAGGTCAAACAGCTTTATTAAATGGAAACTTTGAGTGCTTGAAATTAGGAGTTGCATTCCGTTAACCTGATTAGTATAGGAGTCACAAGAGAGGGAGATGGAAATAAAGTACTACATTTAATTACCCATTATTTTTTTGGAAATGTGATTGTTATATGCAACTACTAATTTTTGATTTGTTATTTTGTTTCTTATTCATATTTACTTTTAATTATAAGGGACCAGGCCCAGTGCATCAGTCGCGGTGGAATGTGACGAAGGTAAGATGTGTACATAATGCAGTCAGATCAAATGCATGTTGCCTACTTTGACTTGTTCACTCTCCACTGATTACTCTGTGGGAAATGGGGTTCTGTTCGTCTTTTCAAAAAGGAGGAAAAAAAAGTCAGAACAGGACTCATCATAGAAACATAGAAACATGGAAAATAGGTGCAGGAGTAGGCCATTCGACCCTTCGAGCCTGCACCGCCATTCAATATGATGATGGCTGATCATCCAGCTCAGTAGCCTGTACCTGCCTTCTCTCCATACCGCCTGATCCCTTTAGCCATAAGGGTCACATCTAACTCCCTCTTAAATATAGCCAATGAACTGGCCTCAACTACCTTCTGTGGCAGAGAATTCCACAGACTCACCACTCTGTGTGAAGAAATGTTTTCTCATCTCGGTCCTAAAAGACTTCCCCCTTATCCTTAAGCTGTGACCCCTGGTTCTGGACTCCCCCAACATCGGGAACAATCTTCCCGCATCTAGCCTCTCCAACCCCTAAAGAATTTTATATGTTTCAATAAGATCTCCCCTCAGTCTTCTAAATTCCAGCGAGTATAAGCCTAGTCTATCCAGTCTTTCTTCATATGAAAGTCCTGCCATCCCAGGGATCAATCTGGTGAACCTTCTCTGTACTCCCTCTAAGGCTAGAATGTCTTTCCTCAGATTAGGAGACCAAAACTGTACACAATGTTGTACTTGCATAGAGTGCAGAGAAAGAAGGAAGCAAAGAGGCTTTGTGGAGATATGAAGCAGCTGAGTGTGTGAGTGAGCGTGAACATGGCAAATTGAATACAGTGTAGGAAAATGTTTTTTCCTAAATGTTGAGAGATTGGAGTCTGAAGACGGATCTCAACCCAGAGTGTTACCTATCCATGTTCTCCAGAGATGCTGTCTGACCTGCTGAGGTACTTCAGCACATTGTGTCCATTTGTGTATTAACTAGCATCTGCACTTCTTTGTTTCCACAAATTGGGTGGAGTTGTTCAAAGTCACTGAAAGCCTGTACCACAAGAGGTTTGATTGCAGGAAAAAGGAAATCTTATTGCAATTGTGATGGGCTTTGGTGAGATCATCCGTGGAGTATTTTGTATCATTTTGTTATCATAGAAACATAGAAACATAGAAAATAGGTGCAGGAGTAGGCCATTCGGCCCTTCGAGCCTGCACTGCCATTCAATATGATCATGGCTGATCATCCAGCTCAGTAACCTGTACCTGCCTTCTCTCCATACCCCCCGATCCCTTTAGCCACAAGGGCCACATCTAACTCCCTCTTAAATATAGCCAATGAACTGGCCTCAACTACCTTCTGCGGCAGAGAATTCCACAGACTCACCACTCTCTGTGTGAAGAAATGTTTTCTCATCTCGGTCCTAAAAGACTTCCCCCTTATCCTTAAGCTGTGAACCCTGGTTCTGGACTTCCCCAACATCGGGAACAATCTTCCCGCATCATATCATCATATCATATCATATATATACAGCCGGAAACAGGCCTTTTCGGCCCACCAAGTCCGCGCCGCCCAGCGATCCCCGCACATTAACACTATCCTACACCCACTAGGGACAATTTTTACATTTACCCAGCCAATTAACCTACATACCTGTACGTCTTTGGAGTGTGGGAGGAAACCGAAGATCTCGGAGAAAACCCACGCAGGTCACGGGGAGAACGTACAAACTCCTTACAGTGCAGCACCCGTAGTCAGGATCGAACCTGAGTCTCCGGCGCTGCATTCGCTGTAAAGCAGCAACTCTACCGCTGCGCTACCGTGCATCTAGCCACTCCAACCCCTTAAGAATTTTATATGTTTCTATAAGATCCCCCCTCAGTCTTCTAAATTCCAGCAAGTATAAGCCGAGTCTATCCAGTCTTTCTTCATATGAAAGTCCTGCCATCCCAGGGATCAATCTGGTGAATCTTCTCTGTACTCCCTCTAAGGCGAGAATGTCTTTCCTCAAATTAGGAGACCAAAACTGCACACAATATTCCAGGTGCGGTCTCACCAAGGCCCTATACAACTGCAGCAGAACCTCCCTGCTCCTATACTCAAATCCTCTTGCTATGAATGCTAACATACCATTCACTTTCTTCACTGCCTGCTGCACCTGCACGCTTGCTTTCAATGACTGGTGCACCATGACACCCAGGTCACGTTGCATCTCCCCTTTTCCTAATTGGCCACCATTCAGGTAATACTCTAATATCCTTGCTTAAGAAAGGATACACTTGTACAGTGGGAAAATAGGAACTTTTTTTTGTACTACAATCGACATTTTTGTTTGCTGAATCTTTCAGATGAGTCAAACATTCCTGAAGAAGCAAGTAAGTGTTTTTGGTCGCTGTGTGTACTAGTCTATTAAAATAAGCTTTGAGATTCCATAATGTAAATATGATGTATCTCGGCTCCAAATCTTAGAACAAAAAAACATAGAAAATAGGTGCAGGAGTAGGCCATTCGGCCCTTCGAGCCAGCACCGCCATTCAATATGATCATGGCAGATCATCCAAAATCAGTACCCCGTTCCTACTTTTTCCTCATATCCCTTGATTCCGTTAGCCCTAAGAGCTAAATCTAACTCTTAAAGATCCAGTGGATTGGCCTCCACTGCCTTCTGTGGCAGAGAATTCCACAGATTCACAACTCTCTGGGTGAAAGTTTTTCCTCATCTCGGTCCTAAATGGCCTACCCCTTATTCTTAAACTGTGACCTCTGGTTTTGGACTCCCCCAACATCGGGAACATTGTTCCTGCATCTAGCCTGTCCAATCCCTTAAGAATTTTATATGTTTCTATACAATCTCTCATCCTTCTAGATTCCAGTGAATACAAGCCCAGTCGACCCATTCTTTCAACATATGTCAGTCCTGCTACCCCGTTCACACTATCTTATGTTGGCACAAAGTGCTGGAGTAACTAAACGGGTCAAGCAGCATCTCTGGAGAACATGGATAGGTGACGTTTCTGATCGGAACCCTCCTACAGACCCTTCTTCAGTGTTGGCATTGTTGATTGCTCCTTTGGTGATATTGCTGTTCTTGTTGAAAAATATTGCAGCGCATCGTAACTCTATCATCGTTTTAAACTTGATGGCTGAATCGTGTTTGCTGAATTCGTGCCAATGCAATTTTTTTCCAGAGTTGTTGCAGGGGATTCATGTAATAAGTCTGTAGTGTACTTGTTGCCAGAATTTGATGCACTATTGGAATTTCAAACATTCGTTAAGTAATCATGTTGGTACTTAGCCCACTTGGCTTGTTACAGGAAGTCCCCAGGTTATGACAAGGTTCCATTCCAGAGAATGGACACAGCTCAAATAGTTCATAAGACAGAAATAAACAAAATCACAAAATCAGTGTGTGGGAGAGGGTTACAGAAACAGCTGTTTCACAAGAGTGGCCACCAGCCGGCCTCATGGACTCAGTGTGTGAGCAAGTAAGTTTTCTCAATGCCCTGAACTCTGCTCAGTTTGACCCAGTTCTCGAGTGCCCAAGGGGATGCCCCTACCCCACCCCTCTTGTATAAAACTTTGGGACTTGTCAACAGCATTAAGCTGTACATGGTGCGCTTTAAATGAAAAGAAAGCAAAGTTTTTAAAACAAAAAAGGAAAAAAAGAACAATAAACCTTGAGTAGAGAGGTTGGGAGGTCATGTTACAGTTGTATAAGACCTTGGTGACGCCACGTTTAGAGTATTGTGTTCAGTTTTGGTCACAATGTTCGAGGAAAGATGTTGTCAAACTGGAAAGGGTGCAAAGAAGATTTACAAGGATGTTACCAGGACTCGAGGGTTTTGAGCTGCAGGGAGAGGTTGAGCAGGCTAGGACTTTATTCCTTGGAGCACAGGAGAATGAGGGGTGATCTTATAGAGGTGTACAAAATCATGAGAGGAGTAGATCGGGTAAACGCATAGAGCAGGGGAATCGAGAACCAGAGGACATAGGTTTATGGTGAAGAAGGAAAGATTTAATAGGAACTTGAGGGGTAACATTTTTACTCAAAGGGTGGTGCGTATATGGAGCATGCTGCCGGAGGAGAGAGTTGGCATTATCATAACAGTTAAGAGACATTTGGACAAGTACATGGATAGGATAGGTTTAGAGGGTTATGAACATGCGCGGATAGGTGGGACGAGTGTCGATGGGGCATTTTGTTTGGCATGGACAGGTTGGGCTGAATGGCCAGTTTTCACGCTATATGACTCTATGAGTGTTGCAGATCGGGGAGAGGTGGGGGTAGTCTGGGAAGAGAAGGCAAGAGTTAATGTCCAGTTCCCACCCAGCAGAATATGGCAAGGTCATGATGAATTCCATTATCACAATTTGAGATTATGGCAAATATTAAATGAGTGCCTTGATGTTTCAACCCAATTCATTAACTCTTGCGTGCCCATGATGGAATGTTGTAACAATAGGAACAAGGAAGCATTGTAACTAAATATTCAATTATATTAATTTTTCACTATTTTTAGGTAACCCTAGTGAGATTGGAATGCTAGAATTTAACCAAAGACATTATGGTAAGTCTTACCCTATTTTCTTTATATGTAGATATGATGCAAATATAAGAAACCAAGCTTTTCTTTTTCTCATTGTTTCCATTTAATGAAGATCAGCCAAATATTATTGAAACACACACTTAGGGTGTTGAATCTGTGGAATTTATTGCCACAGAAGTCAATGGATATTTTAAAGCAGAGATAGATTATTGATTAGTACAGTTGTCAGTGGTTATGGGGAGAAGGCAGGAGAATGGGGTTAAGAGGGAAAGATAGGTCAGCCATGATTGAATGGTGGAGTAGACTTGATGGGCATAATTCTGCTCCTCTCACTTGTGAGATGCAAATGTGAGTGCTCACAATCACGATGCTCGAGACAATCTAGAGAAACAAGTATTTTATTTGCAAGTCTGCAGAGTTGGGTGCCTTCCCTCTCAAGACACACTGAGGTCGGGAGCTACTGAACAGTGACCCCTGTTCCTCAGCTGTTATGTTATACGTCTGATTGCAGTTTAGCACCTCCCCCATTTCCTGTCCATCTGGGTTATATCTTGTATAGCACTCAAATCCCTCCTCCCCGAGGGGAATGGTGAATGGGGGAGGTCGAGGGTCTTCCCTTCAGCCCTTTGTGTTGTTGTTGCTAGCCGGGAATAGGTAATGGTAGCTCTGGCAGGTCTCATTCTTTAGTAGTATGGGATTCGTGAATAGTTGTAGTATACATGACATAGCCCCAGGTGTCCTATTCCAATTCAGGGGAAATGGTACTGGGACCAGCTGAGGCTTAGCTCCGGCGCAGGCGTAGCAATTGGTTTGTTGCATACTTCTGGCCATGTACATCATCCAGGTAAGCCAGGTGTTGGTTCCCTTTCCCCCTGTTGGTATTCCCTCCCCATACAATTGCATTAATTCTATTTCTCCTGTTACTATCATTATATTTAAATCCTTAGGCTCATATTCCGTGGTGACATTGCTGACTACCGGTGGTGCTGGGGTTGCCCAGGGATCCCTACTCTGACTGTCTTCTATCTGGAACATTCCCCCCTTATCCTCATATTTTACCATATATCCGTCCCGTTCTACCTTTATTTCAAACCTCAGGCATGCGTCCTTCCCTGTTTTATCTGCACATATCCAATACCTACCACTTTCCTTCATTTGAACCCTCTGTATGCTTACATATACACGTCCTGGCAATCCCTCATTTGGGTTTTGATATACTCTCCACCTATCAGTTTGATAGGTGGGCTTATGCCACCCCTCTCTGGATGAAGTGAATACCTCGTGCCAATTTTTACAGGGATGGGTGCATACATACATCCTATGACCACACCACCATTTTCCTTCACATACATCAAATGGGATGGTGGTGGCCCTTCTATTCTGTGGTATAGTGATTTTTATACATGCTACATTACTCACAAGCTGGATAACCACCCAGCACCTGATCCACCAGCACGAAGTCTTCATTTTCCATGCGGGGTCTTGGTGAATACCAAAGTCAATGGCTCCTTTCCTCCACGTACCGTCCACGGGCTGATATTGTCTGGTGGGGCCTCCACGGGACCCTTAAATCGACTTGCGTGTGTCCACCCTTTTTCTTTTGTTCGTACTGCTGTCTCGGTGGTTAATAACACAAGGTAGGGTCCAGTCCACCTAGGTGGCAACTTTTCTTCCTTCCACGTTTTTATTAGTACCCAGTCTCCAGCCTTGACTGAGTGAATCGGAAAATCCAGTGGCGGGCTCTGGGCCAGTAATCCTTTAGTTTTTAGTTCTGCAAGAGATTGGGATACTGCCAGTAAATAGTTCCTTAGGAACACGTCGTTCCCTGGTATTGTTGGGATCCCTTCTATCTTTCCTAAGTATGGGAGCCCGAATAACATTTCATATGGGGATACCCCTATGTCTTTCAGAGGTGCCGTTTGGATTCTTAACAAGGCTATCGGAAGGCACTTAGTCCAGGGGAGTCTCGTTTCCTCTACTAACTTGGTGATTTGGGTCTTCAAGGTGCCATTCATTCTTTCCACCTTTCTGGAACTCTGGGGATGCCATGGTGTATGCAATTTCCATTCAATTCCTAATGCTTCACATATCATTTTATGTGTTTTGGAGGCAAAATGGGTCCCTCTATCCGAGTCTATTGTTTCCACAATCCCATATCTGGGTATAATTTGCTCCAATAATACCTTGGCTACCGACTGTGAGGTGGCAGTTGCTGTAGGGAGTGCCTCTACCCATCTAGTGAAATGGTCCACTACCACTAACAGGTATTTCCATCTTTGTAGTCGGGGCAACTCGGTGAAGTCTATCTGTATTCTTTGGAAGGGCCTTATTGCCAATGGTTGTCCTCCTCCTGGGACTGCTCTCATGATTTTCTTGTTGATTCGCTGACATATTACACAACCCCCTATGACTTGTTTGGCCATGGTATACATCCCACGGCAAGCGTAGGTCCTGAGGAGGGTATCACAGAGGGCTTGGGTTCCCCAATGGCTTTGCCCGTGCAGCCTCCCTAATAACTCCCTTATAATTTCTTTGTTCAATAGCTGCTTTCCATCCGGTGTCCACCATTTCCCATTTGGGGTACGCCGGGCTCCCATTTCTCTCATGTGTTCCTGTTCTTTTTCACCAAAGATAGGTATCTTTTCCTCGGGTTCCCTTAAAGGTATCAGTGACATCATTTCTACTGTCTGATCTGTGGCCGCTCTCTTTGCCACCTCATCCGCTGCCCTATTTCCTCGGGCTTCCAGGGTGTTACCCTTCTGATGCCCTGCCACATGTGCTATGGCTACCCGTTCTGGTTTCTGCAAGGCCTCCAATGTCTGTCCTATCAATTGCTCATGCGCTAATTCTTTCCCCCCCCCCGAGCTGTTATCATTCCTCGCTCTTTCCAGATCTTCCCAAAGGTGTGTACTACCCCAAAGGCGTATTTTGAGTCGGTATACACTGTTCCTTCCTTTCCCTCCAATAGTTCCTAAGCTCTCATTAATGCGTATAATTCACAAGATTGGGCTGACCAACTACCAGGCAGCCTGCCACTTTCAATTTCCTCCATAGTTTCCCCATTCACTATACCGTATCCACTATGTCTTTTTCCATCTATACATCTGGAGGACCCGTCTATAAACCATCGGCCTCCCTCGGCCAGAGACTGTTCCTCCAGGTCTTTTTGACGGGTAGGATCGGAGTATTGTATGGGGACATACATGGTTCCAATACCCCGTCCTTCAATAAATTCTCAATTATTGGTTGTAAGCCTTTTCGTCCCTCGGTCAAAATGGGGTACTGTCTTACTCGTACTATGTCTGCACCGTCCTTTAATGCTATCTGTAGAGGGGATATTTGCAAACCTCCTCGGTTTCCTTCTTTGGCCCATGCTTGGTCATTAATTCTTTGCTCGTCCTCCTTCCTTAGAGTATACAACTGGACCACTACCCTTCCCTCTACCGGTGCTGTGCCTATTCCCAATTGTATTTGTAAATCTCTGCCCATTAAATTTACGCCAGCCTTGGGGTACTAAGATCAGGTCCTCTACCGCCTCCCGGTTTCCATACCTTACATTCACTCCTCCTATCTCGGGAGCTACCATCATAGTTCCCCCTACCCCGGTAACTTTTACTCTCCCTTGTCCTGCCTCCATACCTGTTGGTACTTTGGTCACACTTGATTGCTCCGCTCCTGAATCTATCATGAACACCGTATCTTCTCCTTGGGGTCCTATTTTTAAATTTACCAGGGGCTCCCTTCTATAGTCTCTCGACCCCAAGGACAGAAACCCCTGACCCCCCTATTCATTTTCCATCATACTGTACGTGCGGGACTCCGCTACAAGCTCAGGGCACTGCCTTTTGAAGTGTCCTTCCTTATTACAAAAATAACATCTTGAAGGCCCTGTCCTCCAACCTTGTCCCGTACCCGTATTTCCCCGGCCCCTGCCGTATCCTTCTCCATATCCTGTTGTGGTTCTATCTGTATACTTTCCCACCTCATTCTTCTCTGGCCGTACCCCTGGCTTTCCTTTCTTTTTCTTTCCATATCTTTTTCCATCTCCCTTATCTCTATCTCTAAGCACTTTATGGATGCCTCTATTTCCCTTCTACACTCCCTTGTTCTTTCCCCATCACTTTCTAATTCTGCTTCATTCTCACAGTTTTGCCCTCTCTCTGATGCCTGCTGATTACTTGCCTGTGTTTCTGTGTTGCTGTCTCCCTCATACTCCTCATTTGCTGCCTGACGGGTCCCATAAATCTTTCTGTCCCTGAGATCCCTGAGGTCCTGCAGCCTTTTGATGTCTGCTTCTAGTTCCCGTGCTTCTTGCTTCATCCTTTCCTTTTCTCGCTGCCCCCTTCTCTGTCTATATTCCTTTATGTCTTGCTCATCGTTCCAAGTTGTGACTTCTCCCTCTATCTCCACTATTCCCTTTTACCAAAGGGCACTGCTTTGTTCCGTCCTGGCCGGAATAGGGAGGGGGTACAGAGTTGATTTTTTTCTCCTGAAGCTCCTGACTTTCATGCTGTTTTGGGGGTCTTTCACCCTTGTTTGGGGTGGTATTCTTTTCCTGGTATGCTTTCCTCAGCCTTTCTCCTTCTATTCTAAACAATTTAAGTACGTCTAGTTCTTTTTCCCCTTTTCTATTTTTTAAACTCGGGTTTCTGATTTATCCTTAGACTTATAGTTCTTAATTAACACTCCCATTTCATCACACATATTTATATCAAAATATAAATATATCAACATTTATATCAAAATTTATATCGTATTTATATCATTCCGTGGGCCATTTCGTAACCAATTGTTTCGTCCTTTTTTTTTTCCATTTCTCAGTGTTTTTTTAAAATATCCTCTTTGGATACGGGGAACTTCCTACTTAGTAGTTCAACTGCAGTTATTTTATTCATTTAATATCCTCTTTGGATACGGGGAACTTCCTACTTAGTAGTTCAACTGCAGTTATTTTATTCATTGTATTCGTCTTATGTTAGTGCACTTGGTCAGTCAGTTTAAATGCAGTCCTTGTTCTCACTCCGTTCCGTCTCTATAGTCACTGTGCTACCTATTACGCTATTTCTATCTTCTATAGTTCTACTATATTCCTTTAATATTTATTCCGAGGCATCTGCAAGCCTGTGATTCCTGCGATTCTTTCAGGATTTATTCTTCGCTTTCCCCTTACAAGCATAACAACTTTCCTCCAGATTAGGGGAAGCTTTTGAATTAACAAACACATTTAGTGCCTGCCGTACTCGATCCTCATCGGAGCCCAGTCGTGGCCACCAGACTGAACTCCCTTTTATTGGTTCCTTTGGCCAATCAAAATAACAGAACTTAATAATTTTTGTCTTTTCCAATCCCTGGGTTTTCCCTGCCCCCAATGGCTCAGCATTCGCCCCAACGGACTATCAGGCGGAATGCGGGGGTTGGGCTTACCGCCCTTCCCCTCCCTTTTGGGCTTTCCGTTTTCACTGCCCATCCTCCCGATCGGAATTCCCCTCCGATCTTTTATCCTCCCGATCGGAATTCCCCTCCGATCTTAGCTGTAATTGCCCGAGTAGTACTTAATAGTCAGTTTTCTTACCCGGGTCCTGTGCACAAGAATCACTCGATTTAGCTCCTCGCGATTCCCTGCTCCTCCCACTTGTTTCTCGAGTCTCTGGTCCAGGTATCACTCGCTCAAACCGCTGACGGCAAGCAAGGAGTCTGAGACCGCTGAACTCAGCGGGGTGCACCGTCCCTTCTTCCGTATACTCCCGTCAGCCGGCCGGAGTGGCGATCCCGGACGAGCCCCCAAGCTTGTGAGATGCAAATGTGAGTGCTCACAATCACGATGCTCGAGACAATCTAGAGAAACAAGTATTTTATTTGCAAGTCTGCAGAGTTGGGTGCCTTCCCTCTCAAGACACACCGAGGTCTGGAAAATCCCTTCTTTTTATTCACTTCACTTTACAATTGTCACACCTTAAATTCCTCCCCTCTGGACTCCTTCCAATCGGAGCACTGAGGTGCACAATCTAACGACACCGCCCCTGTTGCCTCCCACATCATACATCGCATGTGCATTTAAATGAGGCATCTTGTAATGCGGGGCGTTTTTGCAATATTCATTATCTTATTAGGCAGGCGCAGTACAGAGTAGTTCATGCCCTCTCTCCTAGTTCTTTGGTTATCTTGCCCTCTCTCCTAGTTCTCTGGTTATCTTGTGCTCTCTCTGCTAGTTCTTTGGATATCTTGCCCTTATCCTTGGAATGTCACCATTTGTTCTTGGGGTTCTTATCTAGCCGAGCACAGTCGGGTCAGCTATTTCTCATGGTCCTTAGTTTAAATCAATTATCCCTTTTTACCTCTCTCTCACATCACTTATGAACTTAGTGAACTAACATCATCAGAAATTAAAATGAGTAGATTGAAGTGGCAGCCTAACAAGGAAAATCTTCGAAGTTATGCAAATTATTTATGTACTGTGTAATGAAATTTATCCAAGGCAATGGAAGAACAATTTCAACAAATGACAGGCTTAGTACTATAATATTCGGGCGGCACAGTGGAGCAGTAGTAGAGTTGCTGCCTCACAGCACCAGAGACCTGGGTTCGATCCTGACTATGGGTACTGTCTGTGTGGAATTTGCATGGGTGGGCATGTGGGTTTCCTCTGGGTGCTCCAGTTTCCTCCCACATCCCAAAGACGCACAGGTTTGTAGGTTGCAGTGTACGAATTCCCCTCCCCCTTCCCAGATCTCCCTCTATCTTCCTGTCTCCACCTATTCCTTCTCTCCCGAGATGCTGCCTGACCTGCTGAGTTACTCCAGCATTTTGTGAATAAATACCAGGTTTGTAGGTTAATTGGCTTCTGTAAGTTCTACTGAGTGTGTAGGATAGAACTAGTGTATGAGTGATGGCTGGTCGGTGTGGACCAGGTGGGCTTAAGGTCCTGTTTCCACGCTGTTTCTGTAAACAAAACTAAATTTGCCAAGGTTGCTTTATGTACTATTAAAATGATATTTTAAATCCATTATGTTTGTAGCTACAGACAAGGTGGCTCTCCTGATTGGAAATATGTCCTACTACAATCATCCCCAGCTAAAGGCGCCAATGGTGGATGTATATGAATTGACCAATTTGCTGCGGCAGCTCGATTTTAAAGTAGTGTCTCTGTTGGACCTTACGGAATCTGAGATGCGCAATGCAGTGTACGAATTCTTACTCTTGCTGGACAAGGGAGTGTATGGTATGTTTATTTTTTTCTTCATTTTTAGATATTTAGGCATTTAAAAAAAAAACAATTCTGGAAGAAAGTGATCGGTATGGTATGGTCTTTTCACCTGGCTCTTAAGGTATCAGATTTCTTTACATTTTAAAATGATTTTTGGTTATGGTGTGATTAAGGAAAAGAAGGGTTGGATCAAATTAACATTCCTGGGTATAAAGTTGCTCAGTCAATGAATGCAGTGTTCTGTGTGGATTTGAGTTAAACAAACCACAATTATCATAATTGCAATTTTTGGCTGAAGTTGATTTCAATTCGCTTATTGCTACAGATCCATTGTGGATTTTGATTTGCCATTAAGATAACGGGGTAAGTTTGCCTTTCGGGAATAATACAATGGAGTCGGCGATAAAGGATCAGCTACCTGTTAGTGCATGTTTTAGCCCATGTTCTAAAGGCAGAGTTGCCCTGACATTGTGGGGGACCAGCATATTAGGCATTCTCCATGATTGCAGAGAGCTGTGGGCTGGCAGTACAGGCAGAGGGCGTTGATGGGTACATGTGCTAAATGAACTGTGATAAATTTGTTGATCACAGCCAGTCAGGGTTCTTTGCTCAAGATCATTATCTGGTGGCTCCTAGTGGTGTAAGCATGCACAACTGGTGAAGTAGGTGCATGTAATGCTCTCTGTGGTGACCCTGGTAACATTTAGTCCATGATATTCAACCTATTCTAGCTAGATTTAAGTGGCTATCATGCAAAACACATGTAATACTATCCCAACTCATCATAAATCCTAACGTACAATTGGAACATGGATTTGAAATAAACAGTTGTTTGCATGTGAACTGGAGGTGGAAGCTATTGCATTTCATGGCAAGTGGCTTTTATTACTCCTAGTGTACCTGTTCCTCCCAAAGCTGTTCAAGGAAGATCTCTGGTCTCCCATGGCTCAGATTACCACTCTTTCCTCCATGCTCTTTCGAGCTCTAAGACGATGAGCAGCCTCTCTCCATGTTGCCCTCTTACGCCCTCCGCCCCCCCCCCCCCCCACCTTTGCCTTCATCTGAATGCAACTAGTCCATTTTGTCAATTTTATCTCCTTGTCCCTGTTATTCATGGCATTGTAGGTTGCATATGCTAGTCAAAATTAGCAGCAATGGTTCCCGAACATGGAACTGCATTTCAAAAAATCTATGTCAAAAATATCTTGGTATTTTTTTCTAAATGTCTTCAGGATAGACAATAGACAATAGGTGCAGGAGTAGACCATTCGGCCCTTCGAGCCAGCACCACCATTCAATGTGATCATGGCTGATCATTCTCAATCAGTACCCCGTTCCTGCCTTCTCCCCATACCCCCTAATAGAAAGTGTTGAAAAACAAAGCACATAACTATGTCTCTTATTTTACTATCACTTTGTGGATTTAGCCTGAGTGTATTTTCCTCTTGAAATGTCTCAAGATAAACTAAATCAGCTTTTAGTTTAGTAAACAGTGAAGGAAGTGCAATCTTCGAACAAGCCAATTCCACAGCCGCTGTGCATTCGGTGCAACAAAAATGCTTCTTGTATCAACAGGGTTTAGTATAAGCAGGGCCAGACTGAAAGCCCCCACTATTTGTGTTTGCAAGTAAGATCGCTGATTGCCTGAAACTCGCTCTGAGGTGGCAAGTTCTCACCCACGCTTCCTGTGGTTGTTGCTGAAAAGGTTTCTCTCATGCAATTCCATAGAAATCTGTCTACTTCTGCGCAAAATTGAAAATTAACACTCTGCACCATTGCAAGGGATAACAATGAGAGTTTTGTATTTATTCGACTCAAGGGAGAATAATCATTTCCTCTTTACACTTTCTGTGTATTAATATGTACCACAACGTTTGCAAAATTGTCTCGTGTTGACTTTGTTTTGGGTACCACAACCCAAATCAGATATGGCAACAATCAGAATGGTTGCTTTATGTTTTGTTATGCTTTTCACTGCAGTAAATAAATTCTCCCTGCACCTGATCACTTTAATGGTTGCTGCCACAGCTTGCATATGTTGGAGACTAAGAATTGTGCTTTAAAAGACTACTAGACCAAGTGGACCCGTTGTGCCCAAACCTCTCTTGCATTGGTGCAGCACCCTCTCCTTCTTCCCACCCCCCCCCCTCCTCTCCCGCCTCCCTCCACTCCCCTCCACTCCCTCGATAAAGACAAGAGTGACTACAAACCTGATGCACCACCATACAATATGAAAATATCCTTGTTATCTCAGTAACGAGTTCCAAGAAATGCTGAGAAGCCCGCCTTCCGGCAGTGTGTGTGTAGCACGATAATGTATTCAACGTTCTATTTGTCATTAATTGAATATTGCATGTGTTTCTTGATTTCCTCCCCCTACTTATGAGCGAGAAAATATTAGGAGGAAATGAGGATGGCACTGTGAATTACAATAGACTGATAGACCGAATGGCCTTTCCATGAGAAATATGAGACAGGTAGACAAGATCAGTGGCTGTAACAACTCAGAAAATAGGTTCTTGGGAGTGTTGTATGCAGCTCGTACTGTTGAAAACGTCAATAACTTACCATCAGGTGTGGGTGATTAAAAACAGGAAATGACAATAGACAATAGGTGCAGGAGTAGGCCATTCGGCCCTTCGAGCCAGCACCACCATTCAATGTGATCAAGGCTGAAATGCTGGAAATACCCAGAAGTTTAATCAGGATCTGTGGAGAGAGAAACAAGGTTCACTTTCAAGTTAATGGCCTTTTGAAGGTTCACCAAATTCAGTTAATTTAAGCTAACTTTCTGAGCGTTTAGACTTTTCTTTTATCTGTAATATCTGTAGTATTTTGCTCATGTAAAATATATACATGTAGAGACATTTTTTAGGCAGGAGCTTAACCTTAGCACTCTCAGTACTGAGTTGGGTGTGGCTGCATTCCAAATATGATTTTTACATGCCAGACTTTGAGAATGCGAGAGGTAAATGAGCCTTTAATGTCCAATTTACGGTAACATTCATATACCTAATTGAAGACTCAGTCATAATTTTAAACCAGAAGCTTTTAGTATTAGTCACATTGTGCATTTCCTTTTGGAAAATGTTCACATTATTTGGGGAATCTTATGACAAGTGGTATATTACTTGTAATCAACAACAGTTACATCATCCTGCACAAAAAAACAACGTGCTGGAGTAATGTCCATTATTATTTCAATTTGAATGTTTCTAATTTCCAAAAGGTTGGTAGACTAAATTTTCTGAAATCCTGGTGGAAAGTATAATTTAAATAGTTTACAATCAATATATTTGAAATGGAGAAGCAGCTATTTGGATAACAAATATTGTATCCCAATAATCCCTTGTGTTAGACAAGCAGCTTCCTCTAACAGGACCGGAACACATAGTGCTGGAGGTACTCAGCTGGTCAGGCAGCATCTGAAGGAGGTTAGGCAGAATCATTGGCTTCTTCAGTCTGAAGAGGGGTCCTGACCTGAAACATCGCCCATCCATTCCCTTCACAGATGCTGCCCCAATAAGTTAGTCCAATGCTTTGTGTTTTGGTCAAGATTCCAGCATCTGACCTTCCTTGTGTCTCCATTTTATTCCTCCAAACACGAAGTCCTGTTAGGCAGTTCCTGACTCATCGTAAGACTGCAGCAGGGCTCAAGTTAAAAGACGTGTGAAAACACTTAATGGCAACCGAGAAGCATTCTAAAGTGTATGCGAAATGTAAATCATTCTCACCGGGCGTAGATGTAAAGAATATTTCCATAAACTAATTAATCACGAGACCTAGATCAGGGCAGGTTTTGCCTTTTAAATCTTTGTAATTCTAGCCTGAGTTCTAAGACAGTGGCGCCTCCAGGTCTTAATCTTGATATTTATATTGAAGGAGTCTTAAACTCTTCAAGGTGTCACATTCCAACCTGAACAGATGCACAGCTGAAGCATGACGCATAAATAGCGATGAATGACCATGTGCAATCTATAAAGACATTTTGTTTCTACATTTTGATAGATTGACAAGAAGGTGAAATTTTGGTCTATTTAGAGAGCTCAGTGGCATCTAGTTCAGTAGAGTTGCTTGTCAACATCAGCATGATTCACACTCATATCAAATAACAGACCTCACATGTAGGTATTCGCATACCATTTTAAATTTAATTAAACCAAATTTTTAAAACTCAGTTGAAACTGAATACTAACTATCTGAGCATATGACAATGCACCACAATCATCTGAAAAATGAAAAAATAAACTGTAGGTAGGAATCAAGCAATTCTAAGTTAATTGACGTATGCAGATATTGAAACATTTAATTCATGCCTTCTTATCCAAATCATTGATATATACCGCAAACAGCAATGAACCCAGCACTGGTCCTTGAGGCACACCACTTATCACAGATTTCCAGTCTGGAAAACACCCTTCCACCACCATGCTCTGCTTCCATCCTCGAAGCCAATTCTGTATCCAGTAAGCTGGCTCTTCCCTGGATCCCATGCGACCCAACCTTGCAGAGCAGCTTACCGTGTGGAACCTTATCAAAGACCTCACTGAAGTCCTGTGAGAAAACATCTATGGCCTTGCCCTCATCAACATTTTTGGCTACCTCTTCAAAAGACGTAATTAAATTGTAAGATGTGATCTCCTGCATACAAAACAATGCTGACTATCCCTGATTAGCCCCTGCCTATCCAAATGCATAAATATCCTCAGAATCCTCTCCAGTAACTTACCTACCACAGATGTTAGTATAAGAAAATAACTGCAGATGCTGGTACAAATCGAAGGTATTTATTCACAAAATGCTGGAGTAACTCAGCAGGTCAGGCAGCATCTCGGGAGAGAAGGAATGGGTGACGTTTCGGGTCGAGACCCTTCTTCAGACTGATGTCAGGGGGGCGGGACAAAGGAAGGATATAGGTGGAGACAGGAAGATAGAGGGAGATCTGGGAAGGAGGAGGGGAAGAGAGGGACAGAGGAACTATCTAAAGTTGGAGAAGTCGATGTTCATACCACTGGGCTGCAAGCTGCCCAGGCGAAATATGAGGTGCTGTTCCTCCAATTTCCGGTGGGCCTCACTATGGCACTGGAGGAGGCCCATGACAGAAAGGTCAGACTGGGAATGGGAGGGGGAGTAAGTTAGGCTCACTGGTCTATAGTTCCCAGGCTTTTCTTTGCAGCCCTTACTATAATAGAGGCTCAACATTAGTCACCCTCCAGTCATCCCTGTGTTTAACAATTATCCTTATATCTCAGCCAGGGGTCCCACTATTTCTTCTGTAGCTTCTCACAGCATCCTTGAATATATCTGATCAGGCCTGGGAGATTTATCTACCTTCATATATAGTACTTTCTCGACCGTAATGCAGACTGACTTCAAGACATCTCTATTAACTGTCCCAAGTTCCCTAGCCTTCATGTTTGTCTGCACAGTTAAAAATGAAGCGAAATACTCATTAGGACCTTGCCCATCTCCGGAGACTCCACACATAGATGACTTTTTGGTTTTCTGATGGCCCCTATTGTCACTCTAGTTATTCACTTCCCCTTAACGCACTTCAATTCCCCTCCCAATGCCCACCCATGCTGAACTGTCTATCTTTGGCCCCCTCCACTGCCAGAGTGGGGTCAAACACAAAGAGAGAAACAGTACCTCGCATTTCGCCTCGACAGACTACAGTCTGACAGCATGAACATGGAAATCCCTAATTTTGGGTAACTTGCTCCACTTCTGTCCCTCCATCCACCAAATT
This sequence comes from Rhinoraja longicauda, assembly GCF_053455715.1. Taxonomy (NCBI): domain Eukaryota; kingdom Metazoa; phylum Chordata; class Chondrichthyes; order Rajiformes; family Arhynchobatidae; genus Rhinoraja; species Rhinoraja longicauda. Next base: position 29,465,017 of record NC_135953.1, read on the forward strand.
CTCCTGCACATATCCTTCACCACTCTGCCCTCTCTCATCCAACTTCTTTTCCACCCACTCCATCTGCCCATTATCCCCCCCCCCCCCCCCCCCAACCACCACCACTTATGGGTTCCCTCCCCCACCTAACTTCCCTTATTTGGTTCCTTGCTTTCCCTTCCTTTCCCATCAGATTCTATCATCTGCAGGCTTGGTTACATCCACCTGTCATATCCCAGCCATCCGTAGTGAGTCAACACTCCCTGTTCTGCTCGGCTTGACTTGGCTCGTTCCAGTCCCTGGCTGTTGCTGTTGTGGGTGAGCTGCGGATGGAGGTTGGCGGTGGAAAGGGAAGGAACACAGAGTGTTCCCACTCTGTAGAAAATGCCTGCAGCATCCAGAAAATCCACCCCCATCCCTTCTGCTGGTGTCCCAAACACTTTTTTGGTGTATAGGGTCATAGAGCATGGAAACAGGCTCTTCGGCCCAACTTGCCCACACCGACCAGCATGTCCCATCTACACTTGTCCCACCTGCCTGCATTTGGCTCGTATCCCTCTAAACCTGTCCTATCCATGGTTAAACCTGACATGTTTAAACATGTCTAAACCTGTCCATCCATTCTATCTAAATGTTTCTTAAACATTGCAATCGTACCTATCTAAACTACCACCTCCAGCAGCTCGTTCCATACACCCACCACCCTTTGTGTGGAAAAATTACCCCTCAGGTTCTGAATAAATCTTTCCTCCCTGACCTTAAAACTATGTCCTCTGGTTCTTGATCCCCCTACTTTGGGCAAGAGATTTAGTGTGTCTACCCGATCCATTCCACTCATTAATTTGTATGCCTCTATATGGTCACCTCTCAACCTCCTGCACACCAAGGAACAGAGTCCAAGCCTGCTCAACCTCTCCATTTAGATTAAGTCCTGGCAACATCCTCATAAATCTTCTCTGAACCTTTTCCAGCTTGACAACATCTTTCCTATAACATGGTGCCCAGAACTGAACACAATAATCTAAATGTGGCCTCAGCAACGTCCTATTTAACTGCAGCATGGCCTCCCAACTTCTATAGTTAAGACTCTGACTGATGAAGGCTATTGGACTTTTTTGACCACCCCAACTACCTCTGATGCCAATTTTGAACTTTGTACCTGCACTCCTATCTGGGATGCCCATAAATCTGGTGTTCACAGCCATGCGAGGACATGTCTTGGCTAACCCATTGCACGCCTCTGCAGGAGGAAACCATCCTAAAGCTTGTGGAGAAGGATAAATAGGATGCTGCACCAGCTGATATTTCAAGCTCACAGTCCTGCTATAGTGAGAGCACGCTGCCTTCCTTCCCTTTCAGATTGGGTCGGGAAGGTTGGCTGGCAGCCACTCTTCCTGCTCATGCTCATTCCCCTGCGAAAGCTGTTTCTGTGATCCTCTCCTATCCACCGTATATGTTCATTCCCATCTTACAAACTTCGGGTTGAAAACAATACTCGGGATTTGAGCCCTAATGTAACGGGGGGATTTAATGCACAGTGCTGCTTCAGATCAGTAGAACGTGGGCAGCACAGTTGGAAAGTCCTTCAAAAAATAGTTGGGATTTCCTCCTGGTGTTCACAGTGAAGTATATTTACCTGGTGATTGGTGGATTTAACAATGTATGCCTGGGTTAATTATTACAGGTTTGTTGTACTATGCTGGACATGGGTACGAAAACTATGGAAACAGTTTTATGGTGCCGATTAATGCTCCAAATCCCTATCGATCCGCAAATTGTTTGTGTGTGCAGAGCATCCTAAAGCTCATGCAAGAGAAAGAGACCGGATTGAATGTCTTTCTACTGGATATGTGCAGGAAAAGGTACATCTAACTATCAGAGTAAATTGCGACTTTTAACAACTTGAATGTAACTGATTACACTGGTTTCATTGTTATTATCCGTCCGTTGATTGCCCCTTTTGTGGGTGCCATGAAAAATAATGGAGACATCTTAATAATTCTCATACTGTTCATGGCATAGCTGAGACTGGGCTGTGGCTAGGAAGATCTCCTTTCATGGTTATGATACAACCGTGGGTCGCAAGTTTCGCAACTCTTCAAGGACGTGGCCACAAACAGATCAGCAATGATGTTGAGGAAACAGCTTTCTCAATACCAAATTCAGCTTTCTTTCAACCAATATGTTTGTCTGTTTTGTGTCCTATTTCTTTTCACTAAAATTGAAGTGACGTGTTGTGTAATTGCATTTACGCCTCGATGTGAACCGAGACCTTGGTCTAACCCAGGATTTCAGCTGCAGCTCTCTTGAGCGGACGCAATGGGACGAAAAGTAGAGTGAGAGTTATCCCACATTGCTCATGTCAAAAGTAGAATTGTAGTCCCTGACTGGAGGTCAGACACCATTACCAAGAAATTATTTTGCGTCATGAAAGGTGCATGAAATGTGTATTGTTTAGGTGGCCAATGCAAGTGTTTAATGTGGCCCTCTGCTGCAAAATTCAGTTGTACCCAAGGACTTTGAACATTTAGTGCATTCGAGCCTTATTCACTCTGCATCAGCAGAGTGAAGGTAAACAGATCCTGGGAATAATGGATTAGAGTCATAGTCATAGAGTCATTGAGTGATACAGTGTGGAAACAGGCCCTTCGGCCCAACTTACCCACACCGGCCAACATGTCCCAGCTACACTAGTCCCACCTGCCTGCGCTTGGTCCATATCCCTTCAAACCTATCCTATCCATGTACCTGTCTAACTGTTTCTTAAATGTTGGGATAGTCCCAGCCACAACTACCTCCTCTGGCAGCTTGTTCCATACACCCACCACCCTTTGTGTGAAAAAGTTACCCCTCAGATTCCTATTAAATCTTTTCCCCTTCACCTCGAACCTATGTCCTCTGGTCCTTGGATTGTGAGGAGAATCCCAATAGATGTTGGGGAGAGTTGAATGGGATAAGAATCTCAAAGGTTTGGGACGAGGAAATTGTGAGGGGGGGGGGTGGGAGCCACTTTGTGATTTCTTACTAGATGGCAGGCAGATCAGTATCGCAATCTATTGTGGGATTATGGGACTTGGTGGATGGGTTGTGGGGTACCTGAGCAAGAACTGCTACAAGGGTGTTTGTAATTCATAGGGGATCTGCCTAAAATAAGTTCCCAATGTTAGACTATGGAATTGCATTTGATCGGTCATGTCCTATCCAGGTTTCACTGAGGCACTGTAGTCCTTGCATGAATGTTTGAAGTGTGCAATGTGCTATCTGGAGTTGGATTGTATCCAGAAGCAAAGATTGGAGAAATTCAGAAATGTTAAATGAAGCGAATTCTCTTCATTTCTGAAGAGAATTCAATCACGTTATAGATATCAGTGTTGCACTGTGAAGGAGCATTTCTCTCTGCCATGCAAACAATTTGATAGAGTAGGCCCTTTGGCCCACCATGTCCATGTTGACCAACTATACCCATGCTGACTAATTGTACCCACCTTTACTCAACTCCTCTAGAGCCTTTGCACCATGGACTTTCATGGCTTAGTGATTAAAATGTTCATGTCAATATTTAGTTAAAGTCTTTTGCCTCCACCACTCTCTCAGGTATTGCAACCCCCTCCCCCCCCCCCCCCCTGCCCCATGTGTAAAAGTGTATCCTCTGGTTTCATCTCACCCTCCTACTCCTCATCTTAAACCCAGGTCCTCTAGTTTTAGACATTACCATTATGGGCAAAGGTTTCTCACTACCTACCCTCTTTATGCCACTCATATTTCTGTATACCTCTTCTCCCTCCCATCCCACCCCTCTCAGCTTCCTTTACTTAATGGAAAACAAACTCAGACTATTCAGTCTCTCTGGCATAACTGTTCCATCTTATCTGAGTACTTGTAATGAAAGTATGAATGAATATTTCCCCATTCACAATGGAATGAACGCTACTCTGTGATTCATCACCACAAAGATATGAAAGCTCTCTTAATTCTTTGACTGTTTGAGTTTCGTTTGAGTTTGAATTTAGTTTATTGTCAGGTGTACCTGGTAATAGAGGCCCATACAGTAGAACACATCTAGTCTTAGTATCGGTAGGAGAGGGGAATCTGGGTAGAAAATGCTTTGCGGATTAATGTGAGTGATGAATGTGTGTGTGTGGGGATGCTTAACATGGATGTAGCATACTGTGTGGAATGAACAACTTGATTCTGTTTTTGTAGGAATGTCCATGATGACACGATTCCAAGCATGGAGGCCTTAAGAGTGACAGCCAATATTGTGTTTGGATATGCAACGTAAGTCTATTCGGATGAAGGATTTAATTCTGTATATCGGTTGAGACTTGTACTGACTAGTCGAGTCAAGTCAAATTTATTTGTCACATACACATACACGATGTGCAGTGAAATGAAAGTGGCAATGCCTGCGGGTTGTGCACAAAAAGAATTACAGTTACAGCATATAAATAAAGTTAATAAGTTACTATTAGTGTCGACAAAAATTTAGTCTCTGGGTTATAAAAGTTGACAGTCCTGATGGCCTGTGGGAAGAAGCTCCGTCTCATCCTCTCCGTTTTCACAGCGTGACAGCGGAGGCGTTTGCCTGATCGTAGCATCTGGAACAGTCTGTTACTGGGGTGGCAGGGGTCCCTCATGATCTTGCTTGCTCTGGATCTGCACCTCCTGATGTATAGGTCCTGCATTAAAATTGTTAAATTTGGGCAAATCAAATTCAAAGTGATCCAAGTGTCAAATCATTTATTCCTGGATTATTTAAAATGTGCAAATTAAAAGCAGCAATAATGTGGCAATGGAAAATTTGAGTTATGTAATTACAAAGTCTACTTACAAAATGATGCCGATAGAAATCCAGATGGTTCAAAAATCAAACAGATTAGATTTCTGAAAATAGACACAAAACTCAGCGGGTCAGGCAGCATCTCTGGAGAAAAGTAATAAGTGACATTTCGGGTCGAGACCCTTCTTCGGAAATTCAGAAATTTTTGAAACTCAGTTTTTAATACTTCTGATGTGAAAAAAAATTGTCGAATTACATGTGTGAATGCACAGTGGCATGAGGCTTCTGCCAGTTCGAGTTTCACTGTATCTTAATTGGTACATGTGACAATAAACTGATCTTTGAACCTTACTATTTTTCCAGAAGGAATTTCAGGTTTCCTCAGATGTGATCAGTGAATAACTGAAAGGGGAAGGGGGTTGTGGTTACCTAAAATTGGAGAATTCATTGTTCATGCCATTGTGTTGATTCCCAGAGAAATTTACTTGAGGGTTGAGTGTGTCACGGGCACATCCAGCATTTATTGTCCATTCTAATTATGCTTGAGAGGCTGAGCGTAAAGCTCTGCAGTGTGTTGCTGGATAGAGGGGTCCAGCATTTAACCTTTGGTCAATGAAGCAACAGTAACCTAGTTCCAAGTTAAGGTGGTGAATGACTTGCTGCCAGGCCTTACAGCATTTTGGGAGATGTTGCTCAGGAAAGCCTTTCTGAATTGCAGTGGCCCACTTTATAGATGGTATACGATGTGGCCAAAGGACCGTCTGTAGAAGGGTCCCAACCAGAACATCTCCAATCCATGTTCTCTGGAGATACCACCTGACCTGCTGAGTTACTCCAACACTTTGCCTTGTTTCTGTGAACCAGCATTTGAAGTTCTTTGTATCTGCAGTGATGGAGGTAGATGAAATGTTTTCTCACCTCTGATCGGAAAGGGTAATCCCCTATTTTGAGATTCTGACCCCTGGTTCTAGTCACCCCGTCCAGGAGAAACATTATTCAGAGGAAATATCTACCGTGTCAAACTTTGAAAGGATTTGTCCATTTCACTGAGAGCACACCTAGAGTCAAGAAAGTATGTTCCTTGACTGCTTAATCTCTCCTTACCTGATTGACTCTCCATTCCAGAAATCAATCTGGTGACCCTTTGTTGCGCTCTTGCCATGTCCTTGCCCACTCACTGATCCGTCTATATCCATTTGAAGCATCTCTGAATCCTCCTCACAGTCTACACTCCCACCTAGCTTTGAATCATCAACACACTTATAAAATTCCTTTAACACAAAACATCCCAAAATATTTCATACTAAGGCAAAATTGGGCGGCACGGTGGCGCAGCGGTAGAGTTGCTGCCTTGCAGCGAATACAGCGTTGGAGACCCGGGTTCGATCCCAACTATGGGTGCTCTCTGTACGGAGTTTGCACGTTCTCCCCGTGACCTGCCTGGGTTTTCTCCGAGATCTTCGGTTTCCTCCCACACTCCAAGGACGTACAGGTTTGTAGGTTAATTGGCTTGGTAAATGTAAAAATTGTCCCTTGTGGGTATAGAATAGTGTTAATGTGCAGGGACCGCTGGTCAGCGCGGACCCGGTGGACCGAAAGGGCCTGTTTCCGCTCTGTATCTCTTTACTAAAATTGTACTCTGAGCCATCAATGTCATCAGGATAATTGATCAACCTTTTGGTTAATGGATTGTAGCATTTTAGGAGTCTCTTAAACACGCAGTCTGAGCGTAGAGAAATTAGGGTGAGAATTGTGGAACAAGGAATCGACATAGCTGAGGGCAAAGCTTACAGAGATTGCGTGATGGAAATCAATGAAAACACAGCAAGAGAGAAAAGTAAGTGTGTGTAAGTGAAAGCAAATACAAAGAAAGACACAAGTTTTTGCAGCTGTTTGAGTATTTTGACATTTTTTAAATGTTTGCACATTTAATCATAGTTATTTATCTATTTATTGTTAAGAATGAATGTTAAACCATCCTTGAATCATGGATGATGGCCATCAAAAGGGTACAATTTCCTTTAGAGGAAGTTTGGTATTCCTCTTGTTTTTCTATGATGTGTGAATCCTGACATTAACCCTACACTTTAAGTCAGAAGATAAATAGAAAGTAGAACTGCCCAAAGTAGCAGAATACAGCATATTGTAAAATGCACATTGCTGTATCACCCCAGGTCAAATCAATTATATTGTCTTCGCTTTGCAATTTTTGCACAATTAGCATGGTCATTGCAAGCGAAATAAAATTGGAAAAACAAAGTAAATAATTGATCAATTGTTTTTTCATAAGTTCTTGGAGCAGAATTAGGCCATTTGGCCCATCAAGTCTACTTCGCCATTCAATCATAGCTGACCTTTCTTTTCCGCTCAATCCCGTTCTGCTGCCTTCTCCCTGTAACCCCTGACACCCCCACTAATCAAGAATCTGTCATTCCCCTAATTTCCCCATTTTCCTAATTTCTAAACTACCCTCAATGGGGTGTTAAACAGCAGAATTAATAGCAGGTCAGCATTTTGCCCCAATCTTTGTCTGCATACATCACATACATTGCTGAACCTAAAGTGATGAAAGGCAGAGGAAAACTTTCAGAAGATTTGATGAATAAACTGCTTCTTTTCTACATCAAAGCTGCCAAGGAGCAGAAGCCTTTGAAATTCAGCATTTTGGATTTGCAAATGGTATTTTTATGAAGTTCCTGAAGGAACGTCTGCTGGAAGATGAAAAGGTCACGGTGATGCTTGATAGAGTTGCAGAAGGTAATTTGTTTATTTTAATAATCTATGCATTTTATGTGCTTCGCCACGTTTAAGACTTCATACCAAGGTTATGAGAACTCAGTACCTTGCCATTTACCTTGAGACAGTTGGTTATGGGCTCTAAGTCTGTCACAGTCGTGAACACGTAAACTAGGCAGCAAACTAGTTATAGAGTGTAACAGTGTGAAAATAAGCCCTTTGGCCCAATTTGCCCACTCCAGCCAACTTGTCCCAGCTACATTAATCCCACCTGCCTACATTTGGCCCATATCCCTCAAAACCTGTTCTATTCATGTACCTATCTAATTGTTTCTTAAATGTTGCAATAGTCCCTGCCTCAATTACCTCCTCTGGCAGTTCGTTCCATACACCCACCACCCTTTGTGTGAAAACGTTACCCCGCAGATTCCTATTAAATCTTTTCCCTTCACCTTAAACTGATGTCCTCTGATCCTCGATTCCCCTACTCTGGGTAAGAGACTCTGTGCATTTACCCGATCCATTCCACTCACGATTTTATACACCTCTATAATATAGAGCTATAATATAAAGGAAAAGATTTAATAGGAATCTGCGGGGTAACGTTTTCACACAAAGGGAGTTGGGTGTATGGAACGAACTGCCAGAGGAAATAGTTGGGGATCTTATCGAAACATATAAGATTATTAAGGGGTTGGACACGTTAGAGGCAGGAAACATGTTCCCAATGTTGGGGGAGTCCAGAACCAGGGGCCACAGTTTAAGAATAAGGGGTAGGCCATTTAGAACGGAGATAAGGAAAAACTTTTTCAGTCAGAGAGTTGTAAATCTGTGGCATTCTCTGCCTCAGAAGGCAGTGGAGGCCAATTCTCTGAATGCATTCAAGAGAGAGCTAGATAGAGCTCTTAAGGATAGCGGAGTCAGGGGGTATGGGGAGAAGGCAGGAACGGGGTACTGATTGAGAATGATCAGCCATGATCACATTGAATGGTGGTGCTGGCTCGAAGGGCCGAATGGCCTACTCCTGCACCTATTGTCTATTGTATAATATCACCCCTCATCCTCCTTTGCACCAAGGAATAGAGTCCCAGCCTACTCAACCTCCCCACAGCTCAGACCCTTGGGTCCTGGTAACATCCTTGTAAATCTTCTCTGTACCCTTTCCAGCTTGGCAACATCTTTCCTATAACATGGTGCCCAGACCAGAACACAATACTCTAAATGTGGCCTCACTTATATAACTACATTATGACCTCCCAACTTCTATACTCACTACTGTGACTGACGAATGACAATGTGCCAAAAGCCTTTTTGACCACCCTATCCCTCTGCGACTCCACCTTCAAGGAACATAACAAGGAACAAGTGTAACATGAGACTAATTTTTTTATCACTGATTTCTGAAGTCAAGTCCCTATTTGCCTCTTTAGTCTAGAAGTCCGGAACAAGGGGTCACAGTTTAAGGATAAAGGGGAAGTCTTTTAGGACCGAGATGAGAACGTTTTTTTTCACACAGAGAGTGGCGAATCTGCGAAATTCTCTGCCACAGAAGGTAGTTGAGGCCAGTTCGTTGGCTATATTTAAGAGGGAGTTAGATGTGGCCCTTGTGGCTAAAGGGATCAGGGGGTATAGAGAGAAGGCAGGTACAGGATACTGAGTTGGATGATCAGCCATGATCATATTGAATGGCGGTGCAGGCTCGAAGGACCGAATGGCCTACTCCTGCACCTACTTTCTATGTTTTTAGATATAACACGTTCAAAGAGGTCCATAAAGTTTTCTGGCTGTTGTTCCTCCCTTAATCAACAGGAAAAAAAAATCCAGATTGTTCATTCATTAAACGACTTCTTGTCTGTGCTATGTCTATGCTGTGTTTGCATAATAATTTCTTAACTGCATCAGCTCAAGAATTTCCATTCACCACACACTCAATGTTTTTTTTCTGAATAAAGTAACTTTGTTGGCACCGGAAACATAGTGACTCTGGTGTTATGCCTAGGTGACGTCTACTGTATCATTTTACCGGGTTGTATGCAAAACAAAGGATTTCACTGTACCCAAGTACATGTGACAATAAAGTATCATTGAATTTCATGATCATTCGTACCATTTCATAGCCATCAATTCATTTTTTTGTTTTGTAATATATAGAAATGGACCAGTATGTACAACCATTTCATGCTGATGTTAGTGGAGTAGATGGAATATATTAAGAGCAGAAGGGTAACTAGGAAGGAAATAGGTCCCCTTAGCGATAATGTAGTCATCAGTGTGTGGCATCACAAGAGTTGAACAATGTCTTAAATTAATATTTCTCATCTGTATTTATGGTGGAGAAGGTCATGGAAGCTAAGGAATGAATAATGTCTTGGAACAGATCTAGATTACAAAAGAGTAGGTGCTGCTGGTGGTCTCAATGCTTATTTAAATTCCCACGGCCTGATCAAGTTTATCCGAGGACGTTGTGGGACATTGTATTCCGCCCTGTCAGAAATGTTTGCATTACCTTTAGCCGCAGGTGAAGTTCAGAAGACTTTAGGGTGGCTAATGTTATATCATTATTTCAAAATGGCTGCTTGGACAAGCCCGGGAACATCGGTCACCGAGTCATCCACTTCCTAACGTTGCCACCAGTGGTTGGGAAAATTACTGGGACAGGATTTGCTATTTTGGAAAGGCAAGGACTGATGAGGAATTGTCAAAATGGCTTTGTGTGCAGGAAATTGTAGCCATGAGGATGTTGAATACTGGAGTAGGCTCAAAGGGTTAAATAGCTATTCCCAGCCTTGCTTCCACTTCATTTGTCACTGTCTTCTGAGATTTTGTGACAGCTGTTTTCAGAAGTTGTGTATTTGATTTTCTCAGGGTTTACTTTGGCCAAAAGGCCTACACCTAAGGCAGTGAAACTATTTGGCCCAAGGCTGTTAAAATGCAGGGCCTATCCACGCACAATTATGTCTGCACACCACAACTGGATATCTCGATTGGGTTCCACTGAGAGGTCTGTTTGTGATACATTTAGGCAGACACATGCAGAGGCAGGAAAAAGAATGATAAGGACCAAGTGCAGGCAGATGGGATTAGTTACATTCAAATCTGAAGGGTTGAAGTGCTGCCGGACATTGTGATGCTCATTGTAACTGGCCTCTGAAATGTCATCACAGCCGTTTCGAGAAGCTGTGTATGTGATTTTCTCAGGGTCTACTTTGATTCAAAGGGTACACATGAGGCCGTGAAACTATTTGACCCATAGCTAGGATAAGGTTGTTGAAGTGGAGGGCCCACTTGTGAAGTGAAGGGCCCACTACACAAGTATGTCTGTGGTTTCCGTACAAAAAAGGCTACGGGCACTTAATTGTCTTCACCCCCGTTGACTCTAACTCTAAGCCCAAGGCAGGTGCAGTGGATGCTTGATCCCAGCCTGTGTTGCAGCAAAGCACCTTTTCTTGAGTAGACTTTCCAGCTCAGTGATCTAGTTCCAATACTGATTTCAAAGAATGTCTGTGGTGAGTTTGCCCATCCTCCCTATGATTTTGTGGATTTTCTGCAGGTGGTCTGATTTTTCTCCCACATACCCAAAAATGTGCTGGTTAGTCCTGCAGGTTGTCCTCGATCTATGCTGGCAGCAGGACTGGCAATATGATTGAGGGGAGTTGACAAGTATGCTGAAGAAAAAATGGGATTGGTAGAGATGGGTGCTTGATGATGATCGGTTTGGGCAGAGTTGGCAGCAAGGGCCATTTTCTAGCTGTATTTAATTGCAATGTCTTTGCAGCTACTACTTTATTCTGTTCACCAACATAAATATTTGCCTCTAGTAATTCCATAGAAAAGTGGCATTCATAATCCAAATCAAAACAGCTCCCTCTGCAAGTAAGACCGCACATAGATATAAACGATACAGGAGAGAGATACTGCATGGAAAAAGGCCCCTCAGCCCTCCAAGTCTGTACTGACCCTCATCCACCTGTTTACACTTAGTCTTTGTTAATCCCACTATTATTGTCTCCAGTTTCTCATCAATATTCTCCCTCTCACCTATGCAGTTGGAGCCATTTACAGCGGACAGCTCACCTACTAGCACACACACATGCCTTTGGACATGGGTCCCTGGCACAGCAAGGCAACAGCTCCACCAGTTGCACCACTGTGTTGTCCAGAGTGGTGAATTGGTTGTTGTATGGCAGGAGAACGAAACGTCACCTATTCCTTTTCTCCAGAGATGTTGCGTGACCCACCGCGTTACTCCAGCTTTTTGCGTCTATCTTTGGTTGTTGTATAGATTTGTTTTAAAATATCGTCGGGATAAAATAACAGAGATGCTATGTTATTCCCCTTAGCATTTGAGTTCTGATTTTTTTTTTAAAGCGCCATCAAGCCCTAGTACCACCAGCTCTCCTGTTGGCTGGCTTCAGCCTTGACCAAAGGCTTCAGCGTGTAAGCTTCCTTCCAATTATTTGGCTGTTACCACCCCTTTAAAATCAAGTGCTGCAATATCCTCCTCATCTGTGCCTTTGCAATGCCGGGATCCAAGTGCTCATATTACCCAGGAATGAGTGGAATGGAGGAGGAATAATCATTCCCACATCTAAGATCTAGGTGGCTTTTGGAAATGGTTGTGTTTGGTAAGCCTTAAATTATCAGAGCAACTGAAGATTCAACAGTGAGAAACCAATAAATAGAAAAAACATATTGGACTTGGAACTTTGTATGATAGAGTTTAAAATACCAGCCATACATCAAGCTGTCATTAGCTCTCAGAAAGGTGACTGCACACCAGATCTTTGAAGATGACAGGTCAAATCTGTGCAACAGTTAGATATTGTCGATTATGATTTATTTAACTTGCCTCGCTCCTCCTTCTGGTTCAGATGAAAGGCTTCACAATGTCAGCTAATTTTTCAGATGCTGGCTGTTTTGCTTATATTGTATCTATTTAATGATTTCATTACTTTTTAAAAATATTTTGTTTGCAGCATTTACTATTTTTTTTCTCCTTTTTTTAATAATCATGCTTTAATTGCAGATATGGGAAAATGTGATCTCACTAAAGGAAAGCAAGCTCTGGAAATTCGCAGTAGCCTATGTGAGAAAAGAGCCTTGACGGACCCTATCCATTCATCAGGCTGCTCTACAGAATCGTTGGCTCGGAACCTGCAGTGGGCGAAGGCTCACGGTAAAATAGTTGCACAATCTGGTAGCGGTACGGGGTGGGCAGTGGAATCAGCCTTGGCCATTAACTGCACTAGTTATTGTATGTTATTTCAACCATGCAGTAAACATGAAACCTGAGTCAGGGCAGGAATTCTGAAAATGCATGTCAGTGACTGGGGAGAGGGTGGATGCTGAATTGGTAAATCAGCACTAGGTTTATAGGATAAGCATGCAATTTTAAGGCTTTGGGACTGAATCCATGGGCAGAGAATGATTTTATATCCCTTAATTTTAGTGAATGAGAAAAAAACAAGTGCACAGTATGTTAATGCAATAATAAAATTATTTGTATTATGGGTATTCATTAAGGCACAGATTGACAGATTCTTGATTAGTAAGGGTTATGGAGAAATGGCAGGTGAATTGGTTGAGAGGGAAAGAGGTGATCCATGATTGAACGGCGGAGTAGCCAAATAGCGTAATTCTGCTCCTATAACTTATGAACTTATGAAAATTGATGTAACGCAAAGAAAGCTCTGTCCGTCGTTCCAGAACCTGGGGCCACGGTTTAAGAATAAGGGGTAGGCCATTTAGAACGGAGATGAGGAAAAACTTTTTCACTCAGAGTTGTAAATCTGTGGAATTCTCTGCCTCAGAAGGCAGTGGAGGCCAATTCTCTGGATGCTTTCAAGAGAGAGTTAGTAGGAGCTCTTAATAGGCAATAGGTGCAGGAGGAGGCCATTCGGCCCTTTGAGCCAGCACCGCCATTCAATGTGATCATGGCTGATCATTCTCAATCAGTACCCCAATAGCGGAGATTAATGATAGCGGAGTCAGGGGCTATGGGGAGAGGGCAGGAACGGGGGTACTGATTGTGGATGATCAGCCATGATCACAGTGAATGGTGGTGTTGGCACGCAGGGCCAAATGACCTACTCCTGCACCTATTGTTTATTGCCTATTGGCTATTGTCGTCACTTCTGTGTGAAATTGGACCAATCGGGAAATTGAACTGAGCATTTACTGTCAGGGAGTTATCCTTACCACCTGATGCAAGTTGTGTATCAGTCCAAATGCACGGGTCTTACCATGGAATTTGGACTACATTGTAAGAATGTATTGTTCATTGTCATTCCTGAGGCAAAATGCTATTAAAATGCAGCACTGGATTGGAATGTCTGCAACAAAGGCAAGGCTTATTTATGCCCCTGAGCATATTTCAACACCAAAACATCACTGGAGCACCCCACAAACCAATCTCCATTCTACCCCTCAGCTGTGCTTTCGTACTCAGCGATCTCTACAGAACACTTAGCTGCTGTAGATAGACGCAAAATGCTGGAGCAAGACAGTGTGCCAGACAGCATCTCTGGAGAAAAGGAATAGGTGATGTTTCGGGTCGAGACCCTTCTTCAGATGTTCTGAAGAAGGGCCTCGACCCGAAACCTCACCTGTTCCTTTACTCCAGAGATGCTGTCTGACCCGTTGTGTTACTCCAGCTTTTTGTGTCTACCTTCTGTTTAAACCAGCATCTGCAGTTCCTTCCTGCACCTTAGCTGGTGTTCTCTTTCCCTGGGCTGCATCATATCCCTGCTCTCAATCCTATTGTTGGAACATGTCAACTTCAGCTCTTATCCAAATATCGGCCTGATTCTCCCCCTCCTGTACCATGTAAGTGCTGGTCCAATTCCGCACTCCCCAACAGAAGAAAACTGTCTAAACGCCATCTAGACCACAAAAAGAGTGTGCCAGAATAGCACCAATATTAGTTGGTATGTGATTCCAGGACATATTTTAGAGTGCTCTCTATTTTGTAGGCATATTGAAGAAGCACTCATTAAACATGAATTCTCATTATACTTCAACGCAGTTGTGAATTTGTAAGACAATATCCAAATGACGTGAATTAAAAGTATAAGAAAATAACTGCAGATGCTGGTACAAATCGAAGGTATTCACAAAGTGCTGGAGTAACTCAGCAGGTCGGGCAGACCCTCGACCCGAAACGTCACCCATTCCTTCTCTCCCGAGATGCTGCCCGACCTGCTGAGTTACTCCAGCGCTTTGTGAATAAATACCTTTGACGTGAATTAAAGATGCTTGTCAGATGGTTATGTGCAGATACACATTTCCTGTTATATCCTCATTTTATTAAGGCACGTTTATAAAAGAGCAGTGCTAGAATTGAGGATACTTTGTACCTTTTGGCGTTGAGTTGTGAGTTGAGGAGCAGGGGTGATCCAGGAAGTTCTGAAAGGTGAGCGGCCCAGTGTTGGGAGATGGGGGGTGGGAGAGATCTTGGATCAGGGTCTGAGTTTAGTTTATTGTCACATGTATTAAGGTACAATGAAGGCAGCACAGTAGCATATCTATTTGAGCGGCTGCATAATAGCACCAGTGACCTGGGTTCGAGCCTGACTTTATTGCTGTTGGAGTCGAACCTGCACATTCCCCAGATGTTCCAGCTTCCTCTCGCATCTTAAATCTCCATAGGTTGGTCAATTTAAATGGATACTGTAAATTCCGCCAACGTATGTGCGAGGGGGAGAATCTGGGAGAGTTCACTGGAATGTGAGAAATATATGGGATCGTTGTTGGGTTAGTACAAAGTTTTGCTTAATGGTCAGCATTGACTCAGTAGGTCAAAGGACCTGTTTCTGTGCCATATTACTCTGACCCTAATACTGCTGGGTCTAATTCAATTATGATGCAGTAGTTTCAATCACCCCGAAGCGAGGGCTTCGGATCACCGGCTGCGGGAGCTTTGATGGTCCCGACTGATTGGTTCGACAGTCACGACCGCGGGAGAATAAAGAGGGAGAAGATTGGACTTTATTGCCTTCCATCATAGTGAGGAATGTGGGGAGCCGCTGCTGTGTTGGATGGTTATGTTAAATTTTATTTTATGTGGCTGTGTGTCTTGTTGCTTTTCATTTAGTATGGCTGTATGGTAACTCAAATTTCACTGTACCTTAATTGGTACATGTGACAATAAACTGACCTTGAAACCTTGAAAAGAAATGTATGTGAGCTACTGTCTCACATATGTGATGGCCAATTAAATTCTGGATTGAATTCTGTAGACTGGAGGAGAGTTTATGTTGTCTCATTATTCAAGAAGGATCAGAAATTAGATCCTGGAATTTCTAGGCCTGGGCATTTGATGCTGGGTGAAGGAAAGTTTTTGGAATATATTATGAACCATGATTTATGATCACTTGGAGATCCCAGTGTGACATTTATTTAAACTACATTTCTGACTAATTAATTGGATCAAATGTATTTGAAGCACTTACACCTAATGGCTGATATCGGTAATTCTGTTGTAATTGTACACTTAAGATTGCAGATTGATTTGGACAAGTAAATAGAGCCAAATGTGATGAATCACATCTGAAGTGGACAAGTACAAAGTAGTGGACTTGAGCTATACATGACATTGTGGCAGTACCCGGGAATTAGGCCACTCCCTGGATCATGCCCCTCGGCACGGGTTGGACAGGGCTGGGGGAGGGACTAGTGCTATGGGGTTTGCCTGAAGGGGCTTTAGAGATAACTCGTGCTTGAGACTGAAGAGAGAGTGGATATTCTGTTGCTGGATTAAATTACTGTTAATACTTACCTGGCGTCTTGCCTGATTCCTACCGTGTCCAGACCCACTACAACATGCAGATAGATGTATCTGTGAATGGAAACAGATTTTTTTTTAATGTGTTTGAAGACACATTAACAAGGAAAGGCATAGAATGCAAAGCATTGAATACCATATGTAGCCTATTTAAGGTTATTTTGTGTTTGTAGCAAATGCTCTGGATTTGTAAGGGTGTCAATGATTGTGGGGAGAAAGCAGTTGAGAGGGAAAAATAGATCAGCCATGATCGAATGGTGGAGCAGACTCGATGGGCCAAATGGTCTAATTTTGTTCCTTATGAATTCTGAATTCAGATAAGAGAGAGATGTATTTGGAAAGAAGGAGGTTGTTTCGGAATAGTACGTGGGGAACAGTGCCTTACAAATGTGAGTTTTTGTAGATTTTGAGGTGACACAGTGACGCAGCGGTAGAGTTACTGCCTTACAGCGCTAGGGACACAAGTTCAATCCTGTTGGGACCTGTCTATACGTAATGTTGTCTGTACGGTATTTGTACATTCTCCCTGTGACCACGTGGGTTTTCTCCACGTGTTCCGGTTTCCTCCCGCGTCCCAAAGATGTGAAGGTTTGTAGGTTAATTGGCTTCTGTAAAATTGTTCCTAGTGCGTAGGGTAGAACTATTATACTAGTGATCGTACAATGTGAACATGCACATTTTGACCAGGTCCTTCAGTTTCCTTATACATCCATAAATATGTGGATCGGTAAATGGCCACTCTTGTGTAAGTGCATGATAGAATCTAGAGGGGGGATGACAATGGACAGAATCCAAGATCAGCGTTGATAATGGGTCATTAGAGTTGCAAGGCAGCAGCTCTATGACGTTCACCACTGTGCCACATTTGAAATTCTGTAAAATGTTTGTGAACAAAAGGTCTGGGTGGATTTGTGCATAAATCGCTAAGTTTACATTGGCCTTAATTGCAAGGGGTTTGAATTAGAGAATAAAGTTGGTGCCAAAAACAAACTTGGATGAACTCACTGGGTCAGCATCTGGACTCTGCAATAGTCCTAACACAGCGGCTCTATCCAAAATGTTGGCCATACGTTTACCTCCACAGATGCTGACTGGCCCCCTGAGTTCCAACGGCAGTTTTTGTTTTGCTGATCGCAGCATCTGCAGTTTCTTGTGAATTGTGATTAAAAATGTCTTGCTGCTATTATTTAGTGCCCCGGTGCGACAGCACGTGGAATATTGTGCAAATGCCTTGTCCCCCTACTTTAAAATATATATTTACATTGGAGTGAGTGTGTTGTTGGCCAGTGCGGGCAAGTTGGACCAAAGGGCCTGTTTCCACACTGTATCATTCTATGACTCAATAAAATTTCACCCAACTGATTTCAATAGACAATAGACAATAAGTGCAGGAGTAGGCCATTCAGCCCTTCGAGCCAGCACCGCCATTCAATGCGATCATGGCTGATCACTCTCAATCAGTACCCCATTCCTGCCTTCTCCCCATACCCCCTCACTCCGCTATCCTTAAGAGCTCTATCCAGCTCTCTCTTGAAAGCATCCAACGAACTGGCCTCCACTGCCTTCTGAGGCAGAGAATTCCACACCTTCACCACTCTCTGACTGAAAAAGTTCTTCCTCATCTCCGTTCTAAATGGCCTACCCCTTATTCTTAAACTGTGGCCCCTTGTTCTGGACTCCCCAACATTGGGAACATGTTTCCTGCCTCTAATGTGTCCAATCCCCTAATTATCTTATATGTTTCAATAAGATCCCCCCTCATCCTTCTAAATTCCAGTGTCTACAAGCCTAATTGCTCCAGCCTTTCAACATACGACAGTCCCGCCATTCCGGGAATTAACCTAGTGAACCTACGCTGCACGCCCTCAATAGCAAGAATATCCTTCCTCAAATTTGGAGACCAAAATTGCACACAGTACTCCAGGTGCGGTCTCACCAGGGCCCGGTACAACTGTAGAAGGACCTCTTTGCTCCTATACTCAACTACTCTTGTTATGAAGGCCAACATTCCATTGGCTTTCTTCACTGCCTGCTGTACCTGCATGCTTCCTTTCAGTGACTGATGCACTAGGACACCCAGATCTCGTTGAACATCCCCTCTTCCTAACTTGACACCATTCAGATAATAATCTGCCTTTCTATTCTTACTTCCAAAGTGAATAACCTCACACTTATCTACATTAAACTGCATCTGCCATGTATCCGCCCACTCACACAACCTGTCCAAGTCACCCTGCAGCCTTATTGCATCTTCCTCACAATTCACACTTCTCCCAGCTTAGTATCATCTGCAAATTAATGTATATCGTAAATAGCTGGGGTTGGAAGATTGCCTTCTTCTATGGGTGATCAAGCCAATTGACACTGTACTCTGAGTTTAGGGAATGAGATGTAATCACAGTGAAACATGAAATTGTTATAGGGCTTGAAAGGTTACATTCAGGAATGATGATTTCCCTGACTAGGGTGTAGGAAAATAACTGCAGATGCTGGTACAAATCGAAGGTATCACAAAATGCTGGAGTAACTCAGCAGGTCAGGCAGACTGAAGCGCCTGAAGAAGGGTCTCGACTCGAAACGTCACCCATTCCTTCTCTCCAGAGATGCTGCCTGACCTGCTGAGTTACTCCAGCAATTAGTGATACCTTCTCTGACTAGGGTGCTTAGCACCAGGGATTGGAGTCTCGACAGTGGAAAAAAAGGCCTTTCAGTGCTGAGATGGGAAGAAATCCCTTCATTCACAGAGAAGTAAATATTTGAATTTCTCTCCTCAAGATTTTAGAGATACATCACGGAAACAGGCTATTCATCCCATCGAGTCCGAGCTGACCATCGATCACCCCGTACAGTAGCACTATCCTACACACAAGGGACAATTTACAATTTATAGAAAACAATTAACCTACAAACCTGCATATCTTTGGAGTGTTGGAGGAAACCGGAACACCCAGATAAAATCCATGTGGTCAAAGGGAGAATGTACAAACTCCGTAGAGATAGCACTGGTAGTTAGGATCGAACCCGGGTCTCTGGCACTGTAAGGCAGCAACTCTACTGCTGTACCACAGTGCCACCTCAAAGATGACTGCGGAAGTTCAGTTACCAAGTAAACGCAGGGCAGACACTGACAGACTTAGATATTGAGAGAATCCAGGGATGTGTGAGTCAGTGCAGGAATGTGTCAGTGAAATAAAAGATCAATTATAATTGTATTGAATGGCAGAGAAGGGATAAGGGACCAAATGACCTTTTTATAATTTTTGTTTCTTATCATTTGTTCATGTGTGCCCTGATTATTTTTAAAAATCTGTTCACATTGGTTTGCCTTGCCTCATTGCTAAATTCAAGAAGAGCATACTGTAATTAATGCAGGCAAGTGCGATTAGTATACATAGGCATGATGGACAGCATTGATGTGGTGGGCCGAAGGGCCTGTTTCCATGCTCTACAACCCTGATTCTAATACCCTCTCTACAATGCTGCACCCATCTTCCCCTGTCCTTCCTCTACAAAGGCTCTCATTAAAGCTTATCTATTTGATGAGGCTTTTATATCACCTGTTCTAAAATCTCCATGGATCTCCTATAAATATTCCAGGATGTTTTTGTGACACACTTATTGATGCCTTGGCATATCTAATGCCTCTCATTCTCCTAAACTCAAGGCACTTTAATTTGGGAGAATAATTAGTTTAGATTAATTTAGACATGTTTTAATTGTGTACAAAGTCATTATCTATCGAAACAAATAGCCAAAATCCTCAATGGGTAAACAGTTTAGTTTAGAGATACAGTGCGGAAACAGGCCCTTCGGCTCACTGGGTCCGTGCTGACCAGTGATCACCCATACTCTAGCACTATCCTACACACTAGGAACAATTTACAATTTACAGAAGCCAATTAATCTACAAACCTGTACATTTTTGGAGTGTGGGAAGAAACTGAGCACCCAGAGAAAACCCACACGTTCACGGGGAGAACGTACAAACTCCATACAGACAGCACCCATGGTCAGGATCCCGGGTCTCTGGTGCTGTAAGGCAGCAGCTCCTCCACTGCGCCACCATGTCGCGTCATGTTGTTAGAACTGAATACTGAATACAGAGCTTTATTGTCATTCGATACCGAGATACCGAACAAAATTACATTTCCAGCAGTCACAGAACACAACAAAAAAAGAACACAAGACACACGACCCCAACACAAACATCCATCACAGTGACTCCAAACACCCCCTCACTGTGATGGAAGGCAACAAAACTTCCTCCCTCTTCCCCCATGCCCACGGACAGACAGCTCGACCCCTACCGAGGCGACCGACCCACACAGCCCCCGCAAAAGAAGGCACAAAGCATGCAGTTAGTTTGCTGATGTGCTGATCACCAATAGATTTTGACAGCGCCGTGAAATGTTACCTGTTTTTTTAAAGGAGGGGAGCAATCTGTTTGAATTAGCCATACTATTTGTTTTCTGCCAGGAAATAGCATGGGCACAGAGCTCGCATTTGGCATTCTACTGTTGTTGGAATGCAGTGGATTTCCTGAGCCTGTTTGTCTTTTTAACCTGTTTAATTTTCATATGTTCACGTGCTACAATCCCAGCTACATTTGGTGTGATTGGTAATTGTAATTGATATTTATGTATTTTCAGAACTACCTGAAAGCATGTGGCTTGAGTTTGAATGCGGTGTCCAAATTCAACTTGGGTTTGCTGCTGAGTTCTCAAATGTCTTGATAATTTACACTCGAATTGTGAAGAAACCAAAGGATATTACGATGAGTAAGGCTTTCGTCACGGATTTTCCACCGGTAAATCTTCCTTCCTTTCTCCTAAATTTCATGAACGTAATTTAAGCAAAACTTTTGTCAAGAAATTTAATCATTTAATGTGGTATTGTTTCATATAACATTATGCAATTGAAAATCATATTATCCCAGAGTCAAATTTGAGAATAACATGGTTAAAACAGGTGGAGTGAGAAGGGACTTTACCCACTTTGAACCGAAGAGGAAGTGTAAGAAAATAACTGCAGATGCTGGTACAAATCGAAGGTATTTATTCACAAAATGCTGGAGTAACTCAGCAGGTCAAGCAGCATCTCAGGAGAGAAGGAATGGGTGACGTTTCGGGTCGAGACCCTTCTTCAGACTGAAGTCAGGGGGGTGGGACAAAGGAAGGATATAGGTAGCAGGAGGGCAGGAGAAATCGACATGTTGGGCCAAACGACCTGTTTCTGTGCTGGATGACTCTGACTCTGAGACTAATATCTCGGCATGGCAGAACATTTTAACTTGTAGATATCGTTAATATAATCAATCACACCTGCATTTGTTTATTAAATGCCTTAAAGTAGCAGGGGTAGTTTTAAATTCTGTAACAAGTCACGTGTTGGGTCTGGTTTACAGTTTGAGTCCCTCCAGATAATGAGCAGGCAGTCTCCAGCTACAGGTTTGTGCTGAATGCAGTGCAATAGACAATAGACAATAGACAATAGGTGCAGGAGTAGGCCATTCAGCCCTTCGAGCCAGCACCGCCATTCAATGCGATCATGGCTGATCACTCAGTGCAGTAGGGTTTTCTCCGAGATCTTTGGTTTCCTCCCACACTCCAAAGACGTACAGGTTTAAAGGTTAATTGGCTTGGTGTATGTGTAAATTGTTCCTAGTGTGTGAAGGATTGTGTTAGTGTACGGGGTGATTGCTGGTCGGCGTGGACTCAGTATGCCGAAAGGCTTGTTTCCGCACAGTATTTTTAAACTAAACTAAACAGTAAAGGGACATCTTAGTTTAGTTTAGAGATACAGTGCGGAGACAGGCCCTTCGGCCCATCAAGTCCGCACCGACCAGCGATCCCCGCATATTAACACTATCCTACACGCACTAGGGACAATTGTTACATTTACCTCGCCAATTAACCAACATACCTGTACGTCTTTGGAGTGTGGGAGGAAACCAAAGATCTCGGAAAAAAAACCCACGCAGTCACGGGGAGAACGTACAAACTCCCTACAGACAGCACCCATAGTCGGGATAGAACTCGGGTCTCCAGCGCTGTAAGGCAGCAACTCTACCGCTGTGCCCATTTTGCAGGCAGGATTTGGCACAAGCCACTTCAGTTCAGAATTTCCACAACAGCATAGTTGTACTCATCTGCCAGACTTCCCATTTGGTCGTTAAAGAGAATAGAATTTGGGAGAACAGTAAAATAAATCAAATATAATCGAGATGAAATGAAAATATTAACTGTGAAAGAGATGCAGGACTTCTTCTTTCATCTCTTTGCTTCAGACCATCAAAGAACCCCAACACCTTTTTTCACATGAATCAGTGGTTTATTTGTACTTCTCAACATACCATAAAGCCTTTTTTGCTATTGATGTGGTCTCCATTGCCCTCGGGAGATCTAATGTAGATTGGGTTGCCACAGTGCAGAATACCTCCATTCAGTGGGCAAGTGTGCATGGTGCTGCAACAGTTAATACTACCGCCCTACAGTTTCAGTGATCTGGGCATCATTATCTATCGAAACAAATTGCCAAAAACCTCAATGGGTAAGCAGTTTAGTTTAGAGATACAGTGCGGAAACAGGCCCTTCGGCCCACCGGGTCCGTGCTGACCAGTGATCACCCGTACACTAGCACTATCCTACACACTAGGAACAATTTACAGAAGCCAATTAATCTACAAATCTGTACATTTTTGGAGTGTGGGAAGAAACTGAGCACCCAGAGAAAACCCACACATTCACAGGGAGAACGTACAAACTCCATACAGACAGCACCCATAGTCAGGATCCCGGGTCTCTGGTGCTGTAAGGCAGCAGCTCTATTACTGCGCCACCATGTCGCGTCATGTTGTTAAAACTTCTTAAAAGAAGACACAAAGCACACAGTTAGTTTGCTGATGTGCTGATCACCAATAGTCTGTGCAAAGTTTGAACATTCCCAGCATTATCATTTGGCTTTCCTTTCGGTGTTCTGGTTACCTCTCGCTTCCCAAAGTTGTATTGGCTACAGTAAAGTACCCCTTATGAGTCCAGAAAGAATCAAAAGGGGGTCGACGAGCAAATGTGATGGAGAACAAGTTGCAGAGCTATAGCAAAATAAGGAGAGAGGCTATAAGGCCCATGGGATTGTTCTTCGAGCCAGTATTGACCGAACAGGCTGAATGATCTTCTACCTTGTTACATGTAATAAGAAAGGAAAAAGTGTCACTGACAACCCATTGGTTCCCACCTTAATTCTTCATTGCTTGAGCCACGAATATTAAGCTATTTACAAAGCTCAATGTAATCTCAATGAACAACACATCACCTAACAAACACAATGTGAACTCCAATCATTTCAATTCATAAGCATTCCTGACATTTTTATTTCCATTTTCAGCATTTTTTCCAAACTGTTTTGATAAATTTGATAAATTGCACTGTCTTCAGTCTCTTGTTCCCTCACAACTATTGCCTTGTATTCCACCTCGCCAGCACTCTTTCTCTGAATTTCAATACCTGTATATCTCTGACCATTCTCAATTCTGATATAAGATCATCAACCTTAAAAGCAAACTGGTCTTTGTCTGACTAGCAGTTTTTAACTTTTTGCTTATATTGTGGATTTTGGACAATTATTGAAATTTGCTTGTCTCCGAAAAGAAAATGTAATTAATTGGGAGCAAATATATTAATCCATTATCACGTGTCGATGTTTGTATGAAATCCCATTACACTCTAGAGAATGTAATCTTATTCTTTTATTTCTTTATTGCAAGCAGATAAAATAATAGCTTTCATAAACTTCCCTGGTTATCTTTGTTATTGAAATTGGATGTGAAACTGAGAAAGAAGAAGCATGTGAATTATAATTGGCATTTCATGTCTGCATGTTGAGGCAAGAAACCATGACTTTTTCAATGTATGATTTTTGTTGTTGTTGTTGACAACAGGACTTGGATGTAGATCCTAAGAAGACAAACAAAGGAACACCAGAAGAAACAGGCAGCTATCTACTCTCTAAAGACTTACCAGAGCAGTGTCTATACACTAGACTGAGTGCCTTGCAGAAACTAAAGGTAAAGGCTCCAAATGTTGATTCTATTCAGAACAAAGTTCTCAATTTATGTCAGGATGGTAGATCACTGGGATCTGGAATCACTGAAAACTTCCATATTTCATTATTCTTCTGTTGTCCTTTCTCCTGGTGCACAGTTGATTATTTCTGAGCAACAATCAGTGTTGATCAGGTCAGCTACAATAGTACATGTTAGTTCAGTGGTGTTCAGAAATCAGCTGACGAACAATAGTTCAAGCTATTTTGTTTATCGAGTCGTGGGGAGCATAGAAGCATGCGTTTTGGCTCAGCAAGTCCATGCCCACCATCAGGTACCTGTGTCTTCACTAATCTCACTGACTAATCCCACTCCATGTTATTCTCCTTGTATTCCCATCAATGCCCACCCCACCCCAGGTTCTACCACTCGCCCACACCCAAAGGTCAATTAACCTACCAACCCGTATGTTTTCAGAATATGGGAAGATACCAGAGCACCGCTGGAAGATCCATATGGTCACTGGATGAATATGAACACTCCACTTAGTCAGCATGAGAGGCTGGCATTAAATCAGCCTATTTTACAGCACCACTGTGCTGTTCTCAAATTTAATTTTGCATTATTTATCTTTCTCACAAAGTGCGTCGACCATTCTAATTCTTTACCTCACAGCTATTCTCACTGTGACTTCCCAATGGAACTTCCCTCTGAGGGGGGAACGCATGGCGGGGAGGGGCAGCTAAAAAGTAGGAACTCATTCATAGAGTAAAATAGTAAAACATTCTATGGTGCTTTCCTTGCAGAGTTTTTAGACTTAAGTCCACATGATATTAGTGAAAGAGATACTCGGTAGGTGGCCGTAATATATATAAATGATAGAATTGTAACATAACAGAAGGCAGACTCTCGTGCAGCACAGAAACAGGCCCTTTGGCTCACTGATTACTTTGACCATCGAGCAGTAATTGGCTCCGTTCCTACAATAATTCCATTGTATTCTCCCCACGGTATAGATGCCTGAGCCTATTTTACCATTCAGTCTGAACAAATGCATTGACTGGCCTTTGGTCCACATCTGTTGATCACCGAGTTGAAAATGTCAATTGACCCAACACCTACAACCTTCTGGGCACGTTCCATATTTCCACTGCTGAAGACTTCTGCATGTGGAGTATCTAACCATTCCATTAAATAATTAATGTTGTGCAACAGAATAGGGCTGCGATTCAATTTCAGGTTTTCTCTGTGAATTTTTCAAGTTTCTGAGGTGTTGCTGCTGTGTTCTATTCTTCAAACAAAATTAAACGCACCCTTGACCCACATTAGGAGGATGTTTCCAGGACTTGAGGGCCTGAGCTATAGGGAGAGGTTGAGCAGGATAGAACTTTATTCCTTGGAGTGTTGGAGGCTGAGGGGTGATCTCATAGAGGTGTATAAGATCATGAGGGGGTTGGGGTAACTGCATTGTCTTTTACACAGAGTTGGGGAATCAAGTATCAGAGGGTGTGCGTTTAAGGTGTGAGGGGAAAGATTTAAAAGGAACCTGAGGGGTAACCTTTTCTCACAAAGAGTGGTAAGTATATGGAATGAGCTGCCAGAGGAGCTAGTCGAGGTAGATCCTATAACAACATTAAAAAGACATTTGGACAGGTACATGGATAGGAATGGTTTAGAACGATATGGGCCAAACGGAGGCAGGTAGGACATCTTGGTCAGCATGGGCAAATGGACCAAAGGGCACGTTTACAAGCAGTATGATTCTGCCCCTATAATAATTTAGTTTAGATTTTGTAGTAGAGACATACTTCCTATTCCCCTTAATACCCCTTCTGCACTATGTTACCTGGTGTATTTCTCCTGGCTGCATTTAAAATAAGTGTTTTGAATTGGGTCATAGAGAAACCTGAAACTAACAGATTGCAGAAACGATACTTTACTCATTCTTTAACAGCATTGTTCTGCTTTGTAAGTGTTTTGTTAACCATGCGTAAACAAAACTACAAGCTGACCTTTCCTTTAATAGATTCGGGGATCTCATACCATTGGAATGGGTGTAGCTGTGCATGTCACTCTTTCACCAATGCTTTCACCCTGGTGATTTCGAAGGTTGCTGTTACATCTAAGAAACTTTTAACCTTTCCAATATGTCACATTCACCCCTCATGTTTGTTGCTCTGATTATTTGTGGAAAATTGACTGGATTTGTCACGTCACAAAATAAAAGGAAATAATTGCATTTATATATTAGTACTTTCCAGAACATCAGATGTCTCAAAACTCCATAAAGCCAATTAGGTAACTTTTGAAGTGCAGTCATATTTTTTATAAAATTGGAAACCGAGTCAATTGACATAGGGCAAGATGTAAAAAAGAACAATTGCTGGAAACACTTAATAGGTTAGGAAGGAAAATGAAACAAAGTCAACATATCAGATTGAAGACTTTTCGTCAAAACTGTTTTTGTTTGACATGTCTAACATCTTCAACTATTTCCAAGTTATGTGTAGCAAGCTCCCATAACCAAAGATGTACAGGTATGTAGGTTAATTGGCTGGGTAAATGTAAATGTAAAAATTGTCCCTAGTGGGTGTAGGATAGTGTTAATGTACGGGGATCACTGGGCGGCACGGACTTGGAGGGCCGAAAAGGCTGTATATATATGATATGATATGATAACCGCAATGAAAGAATGACAGATAATTTGCTTTAGACGAAGAAGCTTTAAGGACAGTGGAATTAAGGTACAGAAATGCTGTACTGAACTGATGGGAAGAACAAAATCTAAATTACCTACTCCATTCCTTTGCATTCTCCTGCCATGGGCCAAACATCAGCTTCTGACTAGGGGACACATCAATTGAATATCAATTGTGAACATGCATACCTTGCACGCTCCACTAAAACTTCAGTGATTCTTTTATTGAAACGGGCAAATGCACAGTGAAATTCTTTTTATTACACACAGTCTAGTACAGTATTCCCATACTTAAGCACACCCTCGATTAGTAAGTGTACAGAAATAGTCTCTGCAAAAGGTGGCATGTTTTGGTGCCATTTATAAAGTCTTGATGGCGCACTAGGCTTTATAAATGACACCAAAACATGCCACCTTCCCAATCCAGGCCAGCCCCAGGCTGCTGCGGGCCTCCAGCCATCGCCTTATAGACAATAGGTGCAGGAGTAGACCATTTGGCCCTTCGAGCCAGCACCACCATTCACCGTGATCATGGTTGATCATCCACAATCAGTACCCCGTTCCTGCCTTCTCCCCATATCCCTTGACTCCGCTATCATTAAGAGCTCTATCTAACTCTCTCTTGAAAGCATCCAGGGAATTGGCCTCCTCTGCCTTCTGAGGCAGAGAATTCCACAGCTTCACAACTCTCTGAGTGAAAAAGTTTTTCCTCATCTCCGTTCTAAATGGCCTACCCCTTATTCTTAAACTGTGACCCCTGTTTCGTGACTCTCCCAACATCGCCTTCCTTGAACGCGATGTCCCTCTCCTCGCCCGTCCACCTTCATGCCTTGGGGGCACCTCCCGCAGTCTCCATATGACCGGATAATTTCTCCTTGGTGCTTCAGTTTCCTACCAGGTACCAAAGACGTGTCGGTCGGTAAGTTAATTGGCCACTGTAAATTGCTCCCAGTGTTGGGTGGGAAGGGGATCAGAGTGGAGTTGATGGGCATGTGAGGGCAGGTATATTTTGGGGATGTAAGAGAGAGGCATTGGCTTTGTGGGAATATTCCATGATCGGGCATAGACTTGATGGGCCAAATGGCAGTCTTCAATGTTGAAAGAAAATATAACATGAATCTCACAAATGGGAGAGAAGACGTTAGTTATTCCCACATGAAAACTGCCCAGAACTGCGAGGTGATAATAGTAAATCGACTGGAGGTCATGGCAGGTACGTAATGTCGTTACAGTGAGTATATTTCAGGCATTTCTTGGCTGTTTTTTTTCCTCTTTGACCCCTTTTGAAGTTTTTTTGGAAATTAAATGTTGAGAACCATATTTTGCACTCTATCCCCTTTGCTCTATCGTACTTGCGGTTGGCTTGATTACATGTATGCATAATAAGTTATCTGTTTGGATAGCATGCAAGACAAAGCTTTTCACTGTACCTTGGTACAGTGAGAAGCCTAAACATAATCCATTTTGTAATATAGTGTGATAATCTATTCAGACGGATAATTTCAGGGGGCTTTTGCTGGTTACATACATCAGCTGGTAACATCATAGAAATAAACGAAATTTCAGCCAGTCTTTTGCCATGGAGGCAGGATGGTGCAGCGGTAGAGTTGCTGCCTTACAGCGCCAGCGACCCGCGTTTGATCCTTACCACGGGTGCTGTCTATACGGATTTTGTGCATCGTCCCTGTGACCGCATGGGGTTTTATTCCCGGTCAATACAATACAACAGATTGACCATACAACTGTGAAAGTTAAATAGTACGAAATCATTATATCAAAAATGAAACAATATAATCACACATGATATTCTCTGACCGAAAAATAAGATGTAGGCAGAAGCCGAAGCTTATTGTGCCTACCCTTAATACTTAACAAAACCTTACCCCTAACTAGCCAAAATAGCAGTGAAACAAAACAATAAAACAAAATATAATTTAAAAAACACAACATCATAAGTCAGAAGCAGATAAACAAAACATAGAAAGAAACACAAATATAATCAAGAAACATAATTTCTGTCATGTAAGTCATTTCTCAGTGCTGATCACATATTTGTATCTTTCAAGTATAATGTTTTTGAACATTTTCTTGAATTTACACATATTACTACATTCTTTTAATTCATTGTTGCAACTATTCCATAAATTGACCCCTTTAACAGTCACAAATCTATTTTTCACATTTATCCTTACACCATTTTTTTCAAACTTATTTTCCCCAGGTGCTTCGGTTTCATCCCACACTCCAAAGACACACGGGTTTGTAGGTTAATCGGCTTTGGTAAAGATTGCAAATTGTCCCTAGTGTGAAGGATAGTGCTCGTGTACGGGGATTGCTGGTCGTCGCGGACACGATGCCATGAAGAGCCTGTTTCCACACTGTATCTCTAAACGCTAAACTTTTGCAAAGTTAGGGCCTTTATTTACTATGCCTAGCTGTCCTTTTTTTCTGTTGAGCAGCTGCCAGATTACCCTCTTGTAAATTCTGTCAGAAAATAACTGCAGATGCTAGTACAAATCGAAGGTATTTATTCACACACTGCTGGAGTAACTCAGCAGGTCAGGCAGCATCTCAGGAGAGAAGGAATGGGTGACGTTTCGGTCGAGACCCTTCTTCAGTCTGAAGAAGGGTCTCGACCGAAACATCACCCATTCCTTCTCTCCTGAGATGCTGCCTGACCTGCTGAGTTACTCCAGCATTGTGTGAATAAATACCTCTTGTAAATTCTTGTGTGCAGAATGTACACCCTTGTGAAAACCAGTGTGCAGATTTTCTATTTCAGATTTCATGATTATTTTTGCTTGGCCTATTAATTTCTGAATGCTGTAACTTTTTAACCTGGTTTAGATATTCAGTTTCCTGAAGTGAAATGAGAGAGAGAATGACAACTCCATTGTTTGTTTTCCTTCCGTAGGTGCGGCTGGTGTTCACAGTCTGCCTTCACTACCAGTACCATGGACTCGATGAGCCTGTGGAAGAAGTCAAGGAAGTGGATGTGGGCAAACCGCTTATCGCAAAGCTGGACATCCACCGTGCCGTCAGGAGGAATAGCTGCATCGTGACTTGCCCCATGCCTCACAGCCCGTCGCACAGCCCAGTCCACAGCCCTTCTCACAGTCCAGTCCACAGCCTGGTTTTTTGTCCAGAATCTGAGCATTGCCACCACCACCAACACAGCCAACGTTTTCAAAATAACTCTCATCTCGGGGTTTACAACCCAAATTCAGCCATGATGGGTGCCATGGGTTGCACTGCTGGTTCTGATAGCTCTACTTATGCCGAGTTTGCACACGTGGCAGGGGAGGGTCAGTGCAGCAGTAGCCACATAAGAGAAATCAATGTCCCTGTTGAGAGCGATATCAATGATTTGCAGTCTGATTTCTCCAACAGCCTACAGTTCGCTGATTGGCAACACAAATAATTCTTCTGAATACACTGTGGAAGATTTAACACAAGATCAAGGTTGGATCCTTCTTGGAGAAACGAGAAGTAGAGAACATGCATATTAAAGATGATTGGAATTTCCAATGATTGTACTGCTTTAAAACTGGCCACAAAGAATGCCAAGCATCTGAAGTTGCTTTATTCACAGAGGAGAGCTTTTAAAGGACAAAGGTTGACTTAACTTGTACCGTAGGTTTGTAATTAATCTAGAATGGACCTCTGAATAAAGCAAATGGACCAAAATTTCCCATTCCCCGTGTTAAGTATAGTATAAAACTCTTTCATTTTAATCGGTAATGCTTCTTCAGATTTTGACAGTGTTGCGCAATGTTTTATTTTTGTATTTCTATTTCTAACCAATTAATGCCAATGAGCTGATTTTCAGTTGAGCAACTCTACATTACAATCTCATTACTATCACTGCATCTGTGGGGGTGGCCAACTCAGGCTGGATTTGAAATCGGTGGTGAAGTAGAAAGACGGTAAGCTGGAATGTCACACTCCCCAACCTTGAACCAACATTTTATCATATTTTGTTTCTATTTCTCAGTATTGCAAATAAACCTAAAACCATAGGTGTCAAAGAGAGTGTACAGTTGGATGGAGGTATGCTCAGGATGAACATATACTCAAGTCAAATGTTATTACTCCAGTAGTTGTATCTTGTCCACTGTTTGACCAAAATGTAAAACTCAGGAAATACAATAAATATAACTATTTTCCAGTGGCTTTTCCTAATTGACTCTGGAAGCTTTTACAAATAATATACAAGTTGGACCGAAGTCATCTCATCGACACAGCTCTTAGAAGTGACAGTCTGAAAGTAAACAATTATGGATGGCTCAGTGGTTCAACTGGTAGAGCTATTGCCTCACAGTGCTGGGTTTGATTCTGTGCTGAGACCTGGGTTCGATTCTGACCTTGGCTACTGTCTATGTTGAGTTTGCATGTTCTCTCTATAACTGCATGCATTTCCTACAGGTGTTCCAGTTTCCTCCCACATCCCAAAGATGTGGGGGTTTGTAGGTTACTTAGTCTCTGTAAAATTGCCCCTAGCGTGTGGATGCAAAAGTGGGATAGCGTAGAACTAGTGTGAACGGGTGATCAATGCTCAGCGTGGACTTGGTAGGCAGCAGGCCATGTTTCCATGCTGTATCTCTAAACCAGACTAAATGTCTATTTTTAACCATTGCCAAATAAATGACAATTTGAGACATTTGTGCAATAACAATTATATGGTTTTGACTTTTGCACAATGTTCAAACACATGATTGGGAGCATAAAGAGCTCAACAGCTGTTGGAATTCAGAGAGTGGAGAAATGCTGTCAGCCATATGGAGAACTCTGGGAATAGTTCTCTTACCTGAACCTTAGTGAGAAACAGATCCATCTGCACTTCTCTATGGATGTTGTAAATAAAATCTGGCATTGGCTGCCGCCACGATCCAGGCCTTTAGCAGGGCAAGAATGACATTGTCTCTGGCTGTTAAGGTAGTAATCCTTTGAATCGGGTTCCTTTGGAAACAAAATCTGAATGGTTTTGCGACCTCCCAACAAGTTTGCAATTTATCACAAGGAATGGCACTATGCTCTCTTGATTGACTATATGTTTCTTTCTTGCCGGAGAATAATGGACAGAGACAGTGCATCATTTTGCTCGTGTTTCATGCTTCTCCAAGGGGTGGTGTATCATTGGAGATATGCACATTGTTTAACGTGCCGTCTATGTCAATCCTGCCTGATATTGGACACAAGAAGGAATCCATTCATTGAGTGTCCAGTCATTGGATAATCTTAGGTGAAGTATCACACAGGTATTTCTGACGCGACTTCAGTCATGATGCTTTCATTCTATAGCAGTTGAATTTGTTCCACCATGAAAAGTCAGCACGTTACAACTGGGCAACAATGCTGACTACTTTGATGTTCAACCCATGTACAAACGAGCAGGATGATTTTAGAGCAATTCTCCGTGTGCAATGCAATAGAGAAAATCATTGTCCAGTCCTTTTATAATTTTATATGTTTCTATACGATCCCCTCTCATCCTTCTAAAATCCAGTGAAGACAAGCCTAGTCTTTTCAACCTTTCCTCATATGTCAGTCCCTCCATCCCAGGGATCAATCTCATGAACCTACGCTGCACTGCCTCAATTACAAGGATGTCCTTCCTCAAATTAGGAGACCAAAACTGTACACAATACTCCAGATGTGGTCTTACCAGGGCCCTATACAACTGCAGAAGAACCTCTTTACTCCTCTATTGAAATCCTCATGTTTTGAAGGCTAACGTTCCATTAGCTTTCTTCACTGCCTGCTGTACCTGCACGACAACTTTCAGTGACTGGTGTACAAGGACACCCAGGTCTTGCTGCACCTCCCCCTTACCTAACCTAACTCCATTGAGATAATAATCTGCCTCCTTGTTTCTGCCACCAATGTGGATAACCTCACATTTATCTCTATTATACTACATCTGCCACGCATTTGCCCATTCACTCAACCTGTCCAGGTCATCCTGCAACCTCCTAACATCCTCTTCACAGTTTACACTGCCACCCAGCTTTGTGTCATCCACAAACTTGCTAGTGTTGCTTCTAATTCCCTCTTCCAAATCATTAATATATATGGTAAACAGTTGAGGCCCCAACACCGAGCCCTGCGGCACTCCACTCGCCACTGCCTGCCATTCTGAAAAGGACTCGTTTACTCCTACTCTTTGCTTCCTGTCTGCCAACCAATTTTCTATCCATGTCAACACCCTACCCCCAATACCATGTCCCCTAATTTTGGTCACCAATCTCCCGTGCGGGACCTTATCAAAGGCTTTCTGGAAGTCTAGATACGCTACATCCACTGGCTCCCCTTCATCCATTTTACTTGTCGCGTCCTCAAAAAATTCCAGATTAGTCGAGCATGATTTCCCTTTCATAAATCCATGCTGACTTGGACTTATCCTTTTACTGCTATCCAAATGCATTGTTATTACCTCTTTAATAATTGACTCCAGCATCTTTCCCACAACGAAGTCAGGCTAACTGGTCTGTAATTCCCTGTTTTCTCTCTCGCTCCTTTCTTGAAAAGTGGGATAACATTAGCTATCCTCCAATCCACAGGAACTGCTCCTGAATCTATTGAACATTGGAAAATGATCACCAATGCGTCCACTATTTCTACAGCCACCTCCCTGAGGACCCTGGGATGCAGACCATCAGGCCCAGGGGATTTATCATCCTTCAGTCCCATTAGTCTACCCAACACTACTTCTCGCCTAATGAAAATTTCTTTCAGTTCCTCTACCCCCCCTAGATTCTCTGTCCTCCAGTACATCTGGGAGATTGTTTGTGTCTTCCTTAGTGAAGACAGATCCGAAGTACCTGTTCAACTCTTCTGCCATTTCCTTGTTACCCATAATAATTTCACCCGTGTCTGCCTTCAAGGGACCCACATTTGACTTTGCTGCTCTTTTTTCTCTTAACATATCTAAAGAAGCTTTTACTGTCCTTCTTTATATTCTTGGCCAGCTTCCCCTCGTACTTCATCTTTTCAGCCCGTATTGCCCGTTTTGTTACCTTCTGTTGTCCTTTGAAAGTTTCCCAATCCTCTGGCTTCCCGCTACTCTTTGCTGTGTTATACATCTTTTCTTTTAGTTTTATTCCATCCCTAACTTCCCTTGTCAGCCACGGTTGCCACCTACTCCCCTTAGAATCTTTCTTCCTTTTTGGAATGAAATGATCCTGCGTCTTCCTGATTATGCCCAGAAATTCCTGCCATTGCTGTTCCACCGTCAATCCTGCTAGGATCCCTTTCCAGTCTACCTTGGCCAGCTCCTCTCTCATGCCTTCATAGTCCCCTTTGTTCAACTGCAACACTGACACATCCAATTTAACCTTCTCCTTCTCAAATTGCAGATTAAAACTAATCATATTATGATCACTACCTCCAAGCGGTTCCTTTACCTCGAGTTCTCTTATCAAATCTGGTTCATTGGACAACACTAAATCCAGAATTGCCTTTTCTTTGGTAGGCCCCATTACTACAGGTATGTAGGTTAATTGACTGGGTAAATGTAAAAATTGTCCCAGTGTGTGTAGGATAGTGTTAATGTGCGGGGATCGCTGGGCGGCGCGGACTCGGTGGGCCGAAGGGCCTGTTTCCGGGCTGTATCTCTAAAAAAAAAAGCTGCTCTAAGAATCCATCTCAGAGGCACTCTACAAACTCTCTTTCTTGGGGTCCAGAACCAACCTGATTTTCCCAGTCTACCTACATATTGAAATCACCCATCACCACAGTGGCATTACCTTTCTTTCATGCCAGTTTTAACTCCTGCTGCATCTTACATCCTACATCTGGGCTACTATTTGGGGGTCTGCAGATAACACCAATTAGTTTCTTCTTGCCTTTACAATTCCTCAACTCAATCCACAGTGACTCTACCTCGACAGTCCCTATGTCTTCCCTCGCAAGGGACTGAATTTCATCCCTCACCAGCAGAGCTACCCCATCGCCTCTGCCCACCTGCCTGCCTTTCTACAGGATGTATAACCCTGAATATTAAGTTCCCAGGCCCGATCCTCCTGCAGCCACGTCTCTGTAATCCCCACAATGTCATATCTACCAACCTCTAACTGAGCCTCAAGCTCATCTACTTTACTTGCTATACTTCGCGCATTCATATACAATACTTTTAATTCCTTACTCATCTCACCCCTCACATTGATCCCTATTTCACTTGGCCATACTCTCCTGTCCCTTTGTGAGCTTTCTTTCCCGTTAATTCTGGGGTCATTAACTATCCCTTTACTCTCTTTCCCTTTAACTCCATCCTTGACTATCCCATTTGACACCCCCCCACCCCCTCCTTATTTAGTTTAGAACCACCCATGTAGCAGTGGCAAACCTGCCTGCCAGAATGCTGGACCCCACCTGTTAAGGTGCAATCCGTCTCTTTTGTACAATTCCCCCTTACCCCAAAACAGATCCCAGTGATCTAAGAATGTAAATCCCTGCCCCCTGCACCATTTCCTCAGCCACACATTCAGGTCCTGTATCTCCCTGTCCCTGCTCTCACCAGCACGAGGAACTGGAAGCAAAGTCGGAGATAACCACCCTGGATGTCCTGCTTTTCAGCATTTTTCCGAGCTCTCTAAAGTCACGCTGCACAATATTCATCCCCTTCTTTCCGACTTCGTTTGTGCCAACATGTACTACCACTTCCGGCTGTTCACCTTCGCCCTTGAGGATTTCCTGCACTCTGTCCGTGACATCCTGGATCCTGGCACCAGGGAGGCAGCATACCATCCTTGAATCCCATCTTAGCACAGTGATAATATGTTATGGCTCAACTGATTGAATCCTTAGTGAGAAGAACATGGCTTGATCTCCAAAAGCACTGTACACAATAGTGGTCTAATAGGAAACAGTCGCTACAAGTTGGTTGAGATCTTGATCTCATGCTCTGCAAAGTGAGTTATTCCTCGCTCTTTGGTTCCAGTCCAACATATCTGGAGCAAAAAAAAGACAAACCGCTAGAGGAACTCAGCAGGCCAGGCAGCATCTGTGAAGGCAAAAGTACTGTTGGTGTTTGTGATCAAAACCCTTCCTCTGAACAAGAAAATAGAGGACCTTAAGATCAATGTGGTTATCTAGCCACAGGAGATGGGCAGACAATTCAAGGAAGAGGATAATAATATCAACATATATTCACATTGCAAAAGAGGAGGTGCTGGCAAAGCTAAAATGCATGAAGGTGGATAAATCCCTGGGACCTGACAAAATGTATCCTGGGACCATGTGGGAAGCTAGGCAAGAAAATTACAGGCACCTTGGCAGAGATATGTGTATAGGTACGGTACTGGACGATTGATGGGTGGATAATGTTATCTCTTTACTTTAGAATGGATGCATGGACAAGCCAGGAAATTACAGACTACTCAGCAAAACAGGGAATGAAACATTTCTGGAGAAGACTGAGAGACGGAATCTATCTGCATTTGGAATAGTAAGTGCTGATTAGGGACAGTCAGAGTGGTTTTGGCAGTGGAAATCTTGTCTCTCAAATTTGATTGAGTTTTTTGAAAAGGTGACCAAGTGGATTGATGCGAGCAGGGCAGTAGATGTTGTCTAAATGGACTTTGGCACTGTTTTGACAAGATCCCATCTGGTTGGCTGCTGCAAAAGATTAGATCACATGGGATGGATGATGAGCTAGCCAATTAGATTCAGGATAGACTTAGAGGAGGTCTACGACCAGGGGTGTGCCACAGGGTAGTCCCTAGGTTATGGAAGAGTTCCATTCCTGAGAATTGTTCAAACTCTGAATAGTTCACAAGAAAGAAATGCGGCTGAGTTTCCACGTAGAAGAAGATGCTTGCAGCCCCACAGCATCAGCCAAATCCATTCCCCTAGTCTCCCAAATGTTCTTCCGTATTTACGTAAGCTGGGCATTCATAAACTGGGGAGGACCTGTAGCATAATTGCACCTTGAAGCTATATGTTCATGGCCCTACAGATCATGACTCCACAGCACTATGTCCTAGTACTTTTTAACTGTGATGAGAGATTCTGCCTCGCCTTTCAGGCAATGAGTTCCAGAACCTGAATACCCTCTGCCAAATCTTTTGAAAATTGCTTTAAATCAATGCCTCCTGATTTTTGACCTGTTAAATGAGAGTTATAGGTCCGACCTATTCAATTTTAATTTGTTATAATTATTCCATTTAACATTCCCGCAAATCCCATCGTTCATCCGGGAAAGAGAGAAACGGAAGACTACCCCCTCGCCACTCAACTCATGCCCACTGAGCGCAGCCAGGGACTGGGAAATGCGGGTTGGCCTAGGCCAGAGGCTTTCCTTCCCAGTTGATATCGCAGCTACCAACCTGCGACCAGACCTCATCCTCTGGTCCAGCTCCTGTCGGCGTGTTTTCATCATTGAGCTGACGGTCCCCTGGGAGGAGGCTGTGGACGAGGCATATGAAAGGAAAAGGCTAAGATATTCCAACCTTGCAGTAGAGGCAGAGGAGCAAGAGATTGGAGTGTAAGGGTGCGTCCAGTGGAGGTGGGGTGCAGGGGCTTTGTAGCCAGTTCCACTGCAAGGCTCCTGAGGGAAGTTGGAGTCAGAGAGCAGGCCCAAAGGAGGGCAATCAAAGAACTTGCAAATGCTGCCAAACGGAGCAGTCACTGGCTGTGGCTGAAAAGAAAAGATGCTGTCTGGGCTGCCACGTGACCATCTAGAGACTAACCATAAGACACACACCCAGGTCTGATCACCCTGCGGTGGGCCTGCCTCGACTGAGGGTGTCTTGTGATAAAAGGCCGAGACACCCAGTGACGTTGAGGTACACAACTGAAGATGTGTCGGAATGGTAGCAACATCACCTAATGGTCACCCCCAAGAACAACACCAGTCAATTGTAGTGCTAACCTCAGGGATTGTAACATGTAGCCCGACTAATCAATAATATGCTTATAATGACAGAATTTTGAAATATTTCGATTTCAATTAAATTTCACTAGTATTTTATTGTCACGTGCAAAAATTAATGGAATTCTTTTCGTGTTGCCAGAATTGGCGGAATTTCCAAGGTCTGGTCCGCTCCGCTAGGTCTTACGGAGTGGTGCCTGATCCAGGCGTGTCCCTGGATCTTTCAGCGTACCAATGTTCCTAGCATACTGAAGCGAGAAACAGAGCCTATACGAGTCGAAAACAAAGTGCTGGAGGAACTCAGCAGGCCAGGCAGCATCTGTGGAGGGGATGGGTGTTTGCGTTTGAAAGAAAAGAGGAAATAGATGAGAATAAAAGGCAAAAGTGGGATTCGGGGACAGGGAAAAAGCGCATGGAGGAGGTTAAACCATTGAGATGTTGAGAGATCATCCAAAATCAGTACCCCAAAAACAGTTTTGTCTATTCCTTTAGTGACAAAAATATTAATTCCAGATGAGTGAAAAGCCAAGGTTAGAGAAAAGGCTTTTAAAGGCAATTTTTTCTGACCTTATTGCTGTGGAATTTCCAGTGAATGTAAACCCTCCAAGAACTATTAGTTTGGACTTACTAGCAAGCTTATAGTTCCATACTTGCATTTCATGTCCTCTCTATATTTGATCAGAGGTAACTAGATAATAAACATTTTGTGCAAAAATTCTCCCCCAGGAATCAATGGAGTGCAACATAAACACACGGTACAAACACACACCAAACATAAAAAATAACTTTTGGTCATGGATTTCGATATGTCTCCAGTAAGGCTTCTTGACCAGTAGGTGGCAACAAACTCCCAAAGTTGAGACAAAACCTGGTTATTCATACCCTTTGATGTTTGGTGGCCTTTTGAAAACAATAATTTAGCTTGGTGTCTTCCTGTGGTAGGTTTCTACATTACACCCATCATATTCTCTCCCTGTCTCCCTGCAAGCATACAAAAGATTTTTTTACTGTATCTCAGTGCACGTGCCAATAATAAACTAATACCAATACCATTAAGAATCACAGGGTTAAGAATGTCATCCATAAAATGTTTTATCAGGTTTGTTACTTCAAATCAATACTGAAGACATTTTGTAACTGGATCACAGGCACACAGACTTAGACCACACAAAAACATTGAAGGAAAATTATAGAAGACAAAGAAAAGAAAAAGGCTGTGCAAAAGCAAGACTTTGTGGCAAAACACAATTAGAAAATAAGTCTATGGGAGTGAAAGAGGTGATGTGTAGTGACCATATGACATAGGAGCAGAATTAGGCCATTCGTCCCATTTGAGTCTACTCCGCCATTCAAGTGTTCCTTTGGTGTGGTAGGATTAGGCTTGTGCAAGTCAGTTCAAGATGGTTAGAATATAGAACAGAACAGCACAGGAATGGAACAGCACAGCACAGGCCCACAATGTTTACGCCGAACATGATGCCTAGCCAAATAATCTGCCACAAGTGATCCATATCCCTCTATTCCCTGCATTTTTCCATGTGGCTATCCAAAAGCTTCAAATGCCACTATCATATCAGCCACCACCAGAGCCCCTGGTAATGCGTTCCAGGCCCCCACTACTCTCTGTGTAAGGAAAACTTGCCCCACACATCTACATTAAACTGTCCGCCTCTCACTTTATAGCTGTGCGCTCTAGTGTTAGACATTTCCCCCCTGGGGGAAAAGGCTATGACTGTCCACCTTATCTGTGCCTCTCAGAAAAGTAGCTGTTCCTAACCTGATGGCTCAGCTCATAAAGGAAAGGTTATCACTAAATATGATGACCATCTTGTCAAATGCATTTACTTCACAGAGTCACAACTCTATTTCTCTCTGAAAACAAACACATGGTCATGTATCTGTATTTTTGAGATATTTAAGCAATATACATTTCGGTACATTTTTTCTCTTTATTTGACTTATTTTGCTCGTTGTAAAATAAGTTCTTAAGTGCAAAGGAAAAATTCTTGAAGGAGAAAATATTTTTAAATATAAATTCATGCTATTGAGGAAACAAATAAAATCAGATTGTGACTAGTCCATGTAGTATGTGCATGGAAAAGAGCTTTGCCACCTGGATTGCAATGTCAGTAACTCACAAGAACACAGGAACTTGAAGAGCGTAATTAGCCGCTGAAATCCACTCCGCTGGTCATTGGGATCAGAGCTAGTCTTATTGGGATAACATGTCACAGCAGTACAGGACATTAATGAGACTGTACCTGGAATATTGTATGCACTTCTGATTGCTAAAGGAATGATGTCATCAAACTGGAGAGGCCATAGAAAAGAATCATGAGGATGTTGCTGGGACTGGAGGGTTTGAGTGATAAGGAGAGACTGGATAGACCAGGAGGCAACTGCAGAACTGGAATATTGTTAGAGCTATTGCCCTTGTGCACCCAGCCTTTGTTTGGAATAGATTAAATTAGTTGAAAATAGGATTAGACATTAGACAATAGACAATAGGTGCAGGAGTAGGTCATTCGGCCCTTCGAGCCAGCACCGCCATTCAATGTGATCATGGTTGATCATTCTCAATCAGTACCCCGTTCTTGCCTTCACCCCATACCCCCTGACTCTGCTATCCTTAAGAGCTCCATCTAGCTCTCTCTTGAATGCATTCAGAGAATTGGCCTCCACTACCTTCTGAGGCAGAGAATTCCACAGATTCACAACTCTCTGACTGAAAAAGTTTTTTCTCATCTCAGTTCTAAATGGCCTACCCCTTATTCTTAAACTGTGGCCCCTGGTTCTGGACTCCCCCAACATTGGGAACATGTTTCCTGCCTCTAACGTGTCCAACCCCTTAATAATCTTATATGTTTCTATAAGACCCCTCTCATCCTTCTAAATTCCAGTGTATACAAGCCTAGTCGCTCCAGTCTTTCAACATATGACATTCCCGCCATTCCGGGAATTAACCTAGTAAACCTTCGCTGCACGCCCTCAATAGCAAGAATATCCTTCCTCAAATTTGGAGACCAAAACTGCACACAGTACTCCAGGTGCGGTCTCACTAGGGCCCTGTACAACTGCAGAAGGACCTCTTTGCTCCTATACTCATCTCCTCTTGTTATGAAGGCCAACATTCCATTGGCTTTCTTCACTACCTGCTGTACCTGCATCCTTCCTTTCAGTGACTGATGCACGAGGACACCCAGATCTCATTGTACGTCCCCTTTTCCTAACTTGACACCATTCAGATAATAATCTGCTTTCCTATCTCTTACCACCAAAGTGGATAACCTCACACTTATCCAGTGATGGTGGTGATCCAGTGATTCTCTGATGGTGGGGACTACAGGATGAATTTGAATGGAATACTTCTGGTTGAAGATGCTTGCAAATACAAATTATTTTTGGTACTCGCATGCCAGAATTTCTCATAACATGTTCATAGAGTATCTCGCTCCCATTCGGTGTTTAATTGTCTACCCTCATTCCTCATCAGATGTGGCAGGCCTGTGATAGTTTGACCCATCTAACAGTAACATCCTGCCTCCCGGTCTGAAGAAGGGTCTCGAACTGAAAAGTCGTCTGTCCATCCTCTCCAAAGATGCTGCTGGAACCACTGAGTTCCTCCAGAACTTTGTGTTTTGCTCAACATCCTGCTTTTGCTGTTTAGCATTTTGTGTGTAGAATAGTGACATATGTCCAAGTCAGAATGATGTGTGACTTATCGAGGTATTTGGAGTGATCTTTTTCTTCATTACAGCGTTGCTGTTCTATTTGTCAGTGCTAGAAGTGGCAGTACTGCTGCAACAAAAATAGAATGTCATTGTGCGGCACATCGTCAACACATCAACTAATTTATGCGTCATATAATCACTCACTAAAATAGGAGTTCTTCACAACCCATAGAATGAGCCCTGAAGCAGACTTGAATCTTGACTTTATAATTGCAGTGAGGAATATTAGGCTTGAAATTATTGAGTGGAAATAGCTTTTGTCCAATGATACAGACAGCTGACCATACTGTGAAACAAGATGAATTATCTTGTCTCATCATGATCTGGTCGCTGGTAGTAGAAAGGTTAAATTAGCCATAATAGGCACAATGTTTTTGATAATGACAAATCCCTTTTGGTGATCAACATGCTGATGTCTTTTATATACTGTAGACTAACTCAATCTTTATATTTCTGAACATTAGTTAGTTTAGCTCAGAGTTTGCCTTATTGATAATGATAAGCAGATTTTTGGCTCGTTTAAATGCTCACAACATGGACTGTGGTAACAGGATTGGCAAAAACAAAGATAAATTAAAATTTGAATTTGGAATTAGACTGGAACTGCATACGAGTCTGGATGGATATCTGTCAATGATATTCTGAGCAGAATTCTCCAGATTTTAATCATTGTCATCATTTTGTTTATGCAAACGCAATGAATAATGCAAATCCCCTCCTTGAAATGAGATATCGCCCTCCTTGAAATGAGATATCTGAGCTGGGAAGTCAAAATGCAACTTTTACAATCTCCAGCCTTGCTGAAAATTGAGCTAGATGTCTAGCCTAAGCTTTGCAAAAACTAAATTTAGTGTAAGTGTAAGATACCATTGCCTCTGCGATATGACATTGAAAATAAAAAATATATTTCATATTTTTAAGATTGCTTGTGATATTTTAACTTCTAAATTCATTCCATATGAGTACGTGAAACCTTACTCTGCCCTTTCCCTGATGAGCGCCAGGTTCAGGCTAATATGTACTGTAGAACATAGAACAGTACAGCACACAACAGGCCCTACAGTCCACAATGTCTGTGCCAAACATGATGCCAAGACCAACTCTTAGCTGAGTGCACGTATTCCATTCCCTGCATATCCATATACCTATTTTAAAGTCTATTAAATACCACTGTTGTGTCTGCCTCAACCACCACCCCCAGCAGCACGGTCCAGGCTCTAACAACCCATTCTGCATATTTAAAAACATTTGCCCTGCACATCATCTTTAAATTGTGCTCCTCCGCCTTAGTTTACGACAGTTTAAGAATAAGTTTAAGAATAAGGGGTAGGCCATTTAGAACGGAGATGAGGAAAAACTTTTTCAGTCAGAGAGTTGTGAATCTCTGGAATTCTCTGCCTCAGAAGGCAGTGGAGGCCAATTCTCTGAATGCATTAAAGAGAGAGCTAGGTAGAGCTCTTAAGGATAGCGGAGTCAGGGGGTATGGGGAGAAGGCAGGAACGGGGTACTGATTGAGAATGATCAGCCATGATCACATTGAATGGCGGTGCTGGCTCGAAGGGCCGAATGGCCTCCTCCTGCACCTATTGTCTATTGTCTATTAAAGCTGTGCCCTCTAGTATTTGATTTTTCCATCCTGAGCAAAATGCTCTGACTGTCAACGATGCCTCTCATAATTTTATAATCTTCTATCAGGTCTCCTGCGTTCTAGAGAAAACAATCCAAGCTGTTGGACCTCTCTCTGTAGTTAATATCCCCTAATCCACATATCATTCGAGTTAATCCCACCTGCACCCTTTCTAAAGCCTTCAC
This sequence comes from Rhinoraja longicauda, assembly GCF_053455715.1. Lineage (NCBI taxonomy): Eukaryota > Metazoa > Chordata > Chondrichthyes > Rajiformes > Arhynchobatidae > Rhinoraja > Rhinoraja longicauda. Next base: position 29,508,443 of record NC_135953.1, read on the forward strand.
ATCCTTCACACAAACAAACATCAGCAATATTGCACTGTGTTCAGTTTAATAAAAACTAGAGATGGGAGGTTGAGTGGATAGGAATGGTGAATGTCTGAGGTTAATAAAGAATACTAATACCATCTATCATAATAACTGCTGTCAATAACTTTATTAGATGATATTGTGCTCCAAGTGCTGGACTGAGAGGTTAATGCCACTTCTGACGCACATGTGCCAAAATACCTCCTTTAATTACTTTTTTCAAAATTGTCCTTTATGTAATTGATTAGTTTGTCACTAAGAATACAATTGAAGTTTGCCTTGACTGCTGCCTGCAGATCCAAGGGGAGAAGAACATTTAAATTATTCTTGTGTAAGAAAGAACTGCAGATGTTGATTTAAATCGAAGATCGACACAAAATGCTAGAGTAACTCAGCGGGGCAGGCAGCATCTCTGCAGAGAAGGAATGGGTGACGTTTCGGGTCGAGGTCCTTCGAGATCAGTCTGAAGAAGGGCCTCGACCTGAAATGTCACCCATTCCTTCTCTCCGGAGATGCTGCCTGTCCCGCTGAGTTACTCCAGCATTTTGTGTCTATCTTAAATTATTCTTAGCAGATTACTTGGCACCTTCAGAATCTTTTGTGCCTTCTATTCATCAGAGTACATCATTGTACATAATGCAATTGGAGATTTAGTCTGAAGAAGGGTCCTGATCTGAAAGGTCACCCATCCTTTTTCTCCAGAGATGCTGCCTGACCCGCTGAGTTATTCCAGCACTGTGTCTGTTCTTGGTTAAAACCAGCATCTGCAGTTCCTTGATTCTATATCTTGTCTGCTCCACTGTATGATCTCCTCAAAGTGTGCCTAATTTGAAGAAGTTCTTTTCTTCTGTTCAGGAGTTCTGCAGCACCCTCTCTCACTCTCACTCCCCCTCTATGATTCACACTGCTCTCTGGCTCTCCGAGCACGTTTTAACCCGGACTAGCTACCACGGCCATGAGCGTTTCTTCGGCACTTGCCTTCTACACCTCCATCTTGTGCTTCGTGGGCAGTCTGAAGAAGGGTCCCAACCCGAAATGTTACCAATCCTCTTTCTCCAGAGATGCTGCCTGACTCGCTGAGTTACCCCAGCACCTTGTGCCTGTCTTTGCTATTGGAGATTTGTGATTTATAATCTTGGAAGGGTGTACAAATTCAGAACTATCTGGAATCCTAAAGTAAAATTGTTATTGTTTTACCTGAACCCATTTCTAATTTAAGTTGTTCATATAGTTTGTGTTGTTTAAACTAATGGTACAAATCATGTGAACTGTGCTGAAAATGAAGAAATTCAGGAAGGAGTGACTGACTTAGTAGTAAGGTTGCAATATTGAGAGTTTTACTTTTTTTAAATGTGAACCACAGTTGGTTTGCAGACGGCAATCACAAAAGAACATGCAAGAAATCGAGTCAGGTGTAGGCCACACAGCTCTTCAAGCCTGCTCCACCATTCAATAAGATTATGCCAGACCGTTTATCTCAGCACCACTTTCCTGCACCATCTCCATATAACTTGCTTTCCTTAATTCTTGCTATTGAGGGCGTGCAGCGTAGGTTCACTAGGTTAATTCCCGGAATGGCGGGACTGTCGTATGTTGAAAGGCTGGAGCAATTAGGCTTGTATATACTGGAATTTAGAAGGATGAGGGGGGATCTTATTGAAACATATAAGATAATTAGGAGATTGGACACATTAGAGGCAGGAAACATGTTCCCAATGTTGGGGGAGTCCAGAACAAGGGGCCACAGTTTAAGAATAAGGGGTAGGCCATTTAGAACGGAGATGAGGAAGAACCTTTTCAGTCAGAGAGTGGTGAAGGTGTGGAATTCTCTGCCTCAGAAGGCAGTGGAGGCCAGTTCGTTGGATGCTTTCAAGAGAGAGCTGGATAGAGCTCTTAAGGATAGCGGAGTGAGGGGGTATGGGGAGAAGGCAGGAACGGGGTACTGATTGAGAGTGATCAGCCATGATCGCATTGAATGGCAGTGCTGGCTCGAAGGGCTGAATGGCCTACTCCTGCACCTATTGTCTATTGTCTATTGTCTATAGATAGATCTCTGTCTTGAATAGACTCATTAACTAAGTCTCCTTGGCTCTCTTCGGAAGAGAAGGTGCATGCAGGTGAGGGATGGGTAATCGGCAGATGGCGGAGTCATTTCAAGAAGCACATTAGTGCATTATAATCTGACTACACGAGCAAGGATGCTTGCTGAAGAGCCTAGGTGAAACCTTATCTGGCATTCTGTGTACAGTCTTTTTTCTCCTAAGCTAAGGAACAATGTTCTTCCCATGGCGTCAGCACACCAAAAATTTACCAGACTAATTATTGGGATGGCAGGACTGGTATATGTGGAGAGATAGGGTCAGTTTAAAAGAACAAGAAGGCATCTCATAGAAATGTATAAAATGCTAACAGGATTAGTCATGCTGGATACGATGATTTTTTTCAATGGCATGGAGAATCCAGAACTTGGGATTGCAGCCTCGAAGTATGGAATATGGGTATTTAAAGTCAAAGAGTTACACAGCATGGAAACAGGCCCTTCAGACCAACTCATGCTGGGATTCGTATCCCTGGAATGAGTAGGTGTCCCAGGAATGAGTAGGTTAACCTATGATCACCATTTGTCAGCACTGTTCTCGCTGGAAGTTAGAAGAATGAGGGAGAATTCATTGAAACATACATAATAGTGAAAGGCTTGAATAGAGAGGATGTTTTCACTAGTGGGAGAGTCTAGGACTATAGCCTCAGCATTAAAGGACGTTCTTTTGGGAAGGAGATGAGGAGAAGTTTCTTTAGTCAGAGGGTGGTGAATCTGTGGAATTCTTTGCCACAGAAGGCTGTGGAGGCCGTCAGTGGATATTTTTAAGGCATAGATAGATAGTTTCTTGATTAGTACAGGTGTCAGAGGTTATGGAGAGAAGGCAGGCGAATGGGGTTAGGAGGGAGAGATAGATCAGCCTTGATTGAATGGCGGAGTAGACTTGATGGGCCGAATGGCCTAATTCTACTCCTATCACTTATGGCCAGATGACCTTGGAGCGCAGAAGGCTGAGGGGTTATCGTTTAGAGCTGTTTAAGATCATGAGGGGAGTAGGTATGGTGAATGCACAGATCCTTTTGCCCAGAGTAAGGGCATCCTTTTGCCCAGAGTGAACCAGAAGACATAGATTTAAGGTGAGAGATTTAATTAGAATCGGATGGGCAACTTTTTCCACACAGAGGGCAATGTGTATATCGAACGAGCTGTCAAGAGTTTTCTATTATCATATGTCCTGAAACGTAAGAATGAAATTCTTACTTGCAGCAATGCAACAGATATGTGAACATAGTACTCTGTAAACACGTTAATCAACAACAAAAAAAGTGCAGTATATATTTTTTTAAACAATAATAGTGCAAAGCCAAAAACAATTTCCCCCCCAAATCTCTGTAGTTCAGGGCTTGGTTGGAGGTTGTGGTGTTTAATAGCCAGATTTCTGATGGGACGAAGCTGCTCCTGATCCTGGATGTTACAGTTTTCAGGCTCCCATACATTCTTCCTGATGGCAGGATTGTAACTAGAGCATGGCCGAGGAGGTGTGGATCCCTATGATGCTTCCTTGTTGGTTGAGACCAAGACTGTAACAACATTTAAAGGACATTTGGACAGGCATATGGATAAGAAAGGTTTGGGGAGATATGGGCCAATCACTTGCAGGTGGGACTAGCATAGATGGGGCATCTTGGTCGACATGGATAAGTTAGACTAAAGGGCCTGTTTCCATGTTGTATGGCTCTATGATTCAATGACCGAGATGCCTACATGCAAATCCATCTGTCTGCAATTGGTCCATATCCCCCTAAACATTTAAATGTTTCCTTGTAGTGAGTCCAAAACGAGCGTTATTGTTCAAAGGTCTTTATTCGTAGGTAACCGTAACAAACTGCCACTGCTTACTTTGGACACACACAACTTAACTAGCCAATACAATCTAATCTCATCTCTCCAGCTGGTCGCCAGACACAACTATACCTCGCGCTCCCGCATCTCGTGACTCGTTAGCCCAACCGAGGGTTCGAGACCCCCCCGCTAATCCGTATGTCCCTACATGACCCCCCCCCAGAACCCTCGAAACCGTACCTCACGGGTGCCCGGACCTCCCTCCCGGAACGCGTACGGAGGGGGGAAACCGATACCGCCAATGTGACGGGAGGCGGGGAGGTCGCCGCCGCCGGAGGCGATGGAGGGGCCCCGGAAGCGGAGGGCGTAGGCGACGGAGAGTGCTTGATTGGGAACGGCGGCCCGGGCCGAACCATAGGCGGCGGGGGGCTGAGGGGTGGCAAACAAGGCGCCATAGGCCGGCCCCTGCGCGGCGGCTGGGCCACCGACACAGGGAGGTCCTGGTCCAAATGGGCCGGCTTGAGCCGGGATACGGAAACGAGTTCCTGGCGATTACCCACCTGTAAGGTAAAAATGACAGCCCCTCTCTTCAGTACCTGAAACGGGCCCTGATAAACCGGCTGAAGAGGGGGGCGGTGGGAATCTTTCCGCAGGAACACGAAATCACAGTCCCGCAAGTCCGACGGGACTTGGACCGCCGCGGTTCCGTGCCAGGAGGTCGGGACTGGAGCCAGAGAACCTACCCGTGCCTGGAGGGAACCCAACACCGACGTAACGGGTGGTGGCAAAGCGGGGGCTGAAGGGAGGATGTCACCTGGTACCCGCAGGGGTGAACCGTAGACGAGCTCGGCCGAGGATGTGCCTAGCTCGGCCTTTGGGGCCGTACGAATGCCGAGGAGGACCCAAGGCAGCTGGTCAGCCCAATCGTGGCCGGTCAGTCGGGCACAGAGGGACGCCTTAAGCTGCCGATGGAAGCGCTCAACCATCCCGTTGGATTGGGGATGGTAGGCGGTGGTCTGCTGTAAGCGAGACCCATACAACTGTGCCAGTGCGGCCCAGAGGGAGGAGGTGAACTGGGCTCCCCGATCTGTGGTGATGATAGCCGGGACGCCGAAATGGGCCACCCAATGCAACGCCAGGGCTCGTGCACAGGAGGCCGCCGAGGTGTCCGACAATAGGAGCGCCTCCGGCCAACGTGTAAACCGATCCACCACCGTCAGCAGATGAGTATAACCCCTGGAATAAGGCAATGGACCCACCAAATCCACGTGGATGTGGAAAAAACGGACTGGGAGAACCTCGAATCTCTGGTATGGGGGCTGGACATGGCGATGAACTTTGGAGGTTTGGCACGGAATACAGGCCCGTGCCCAGGCTGCCACCTGCTTCGGCAGGCCGTGCCAGATAAACCGGGCGGCCACCATGGCCGAAGTCGCCCTGATGGACGGATGTGCTAGGCCGTGAATGGCCTCAAAAACCTTACGCCGCAGGGCGGCAGGCACCACCGGGCGAGGGCATGAAAGGGAAACGTCACACCACAACTTGGTACTTGTGGGGCCATACGTCACCTGCTCCAAATGCAGTCCCGAGGTTATGGAGGCGTACACCTCGGCCGTTTTTTCCAGGCGCTGAGCCTCCGCTAGCACCTGGAAATCCACCTGTCCACCTACCACGGCTACGGAGGGAATGGCCGGCCGGGACAGGGCATCAGCAACGGCATTCAGCCTACCCGCAATATGACGGACATCGGTGGTAAACTCCGAAATTAGGGTGAGGTGCCGCTGCTAGCGAGCTGACCACGGATCAGAAACCTTAGCAAAAGCGAATGTCAGAGGTTTGTGATCCGTGTAGGCCAGGAAAGAATGGCCTTCCAAAATATAGCGGAAGTGGCGGACTGCTAAATAGAGGGCCAGGAGCTCCCTATCAAACGCACTGTATTTGAGCTCAGGTCGAGTGAGCTGCCGGCTGAAAAACGCCAGGGGCTGCCATTGACCTTCGACCTGCTGCTCCAAAACCCCACCCACCGCCACGTCTGAGGCGTCCACCGTCAGCGCCGTGGGGGCGGAGGAGCGCGGGTGCACCAGCATGGTGGCGTTGGCGAGGGCCTGTTTGACCGCAACAAAAGCCGTCTCTGCAGATGCGGACCATACCAACTCTGCGGGGTTACCCGCGAGGCATAGAAAAAGGGGGCGCATGACCCGAGCTGCTGCAGGCACGAACCGGTGATAAAAGTTCACTATGCCTACGAATTCCTGCAATCCCTTGATGGTAGTAGGACGTGGAAAAGAGCGGACCGCCTCCACCTTAGCTGGCAAAGGGGTGGCTCCGGCCAATGTAACCCGGTGACCCAAAAAATCTACCACCGACAGGCCGAATTGGCATTTGTCCGGGTGCAGAATCAGGCCGTGGTCCTGCAGCCTCTGGAATATAGTGCGGAGGTGGACTAAGTGCTCCTGGACCGAACGGCTGGCAATCAAAATGTCATCGAGGTAAATAAACACGAACGGCAAACCTCGACCCACACGGTCCATCAGACGCTGGAATGCCTGAGCTGCGTTTTTAAGTCCGAAAGGCATGCGCAACCACTCAAACAACCCGAACGGAGTAATGGCAGCCGTCTTTGGGATGTCCGGCGGATGGACCGGGATCTGATGATACCCCCACACCAGATCGATCTTCGAAAAAATTGTAGCCCCCTCCAGGCTAGCTGAGAAGTCCTGTATGTGCGGAATCGGGTAGCGGTCCGGCCGTGTTGCCGCGTTAAGTGGTCGGAAATCCCCACATGGTCTCCACCCCCCAGATGCTTTGGAAACCATGTGCAAGGGTGAGGCCCACGGACTACTTGAAGGCCGCACAATTCCCAGCCTCTCCAAGCTCAAGAACTCCTCTCGAGCCATGGCCAGCTTTTCGGGTGGGAGGCGCCGTGCCCGGGCAAAAACTGGCGGCCCCTCGGTCGGAATGAAATGCACCACCCAATGCTTCTTGGAAGGTGCATCGAACCGCTGAACGAGGAGCTGCGCGAACTCCGCTAGGACCGCATCGAACTGACCGGGGGCCGTGATGGCCTGGATCGCTGAACTGGGTGGGGCGGTGCTTGGAGGGGCCGCAGGCCCCGTACTTCGGGGCCGTACTTCGGCCGAGGGCTGCAGGTCGCTACCGTGGACGTCTACGACCAACGAAAACGCCCATAGGAAGTCTGCACCCAAAATGGCCTGGCCCACATCCGCCACGATGAAATCCCAACGGTAGGTCCTGGACTCGAAGGACAGGGACATCGTCCTCTTACCGTAAGTGCGGATGGCGCTACCGTTCACCGCAATAAGGAGCGGCCCCTTCCCCCCCGCTTGAACTTCACAGCCGTAGGGAGGCACAATACTCACAACCGCTCCCGTATCCACCAGAAACACGATCCCGGTCTCTTGGTTCGTCACGTAGAGGCGGCAATTACGGCCAATCGAAACTGCCTCTACGTTCGATCGGCCCAGGCATTTCCCGGAAACGTACACGGGGCTCTGCAACTTCAGGCGTCACTGCCCCACTGCCGATGGAAGAAACACCAGCCGCTTTTATTCTGCCGTGCTGGTTGTGCCTGCGACCAATAAACATGTTCTGCACCCCCTCTTGCCTGGCAGACTATGAAATAGCGGCCGAGCCTTCGCTCTCCCGGCCGCTCCCCCGACTGCCGCTGGGCCTCGAGACACGATTGACCGAGTCGTCCCGGGTGTGCCGATCCCTGACGAGCACGTCGGCTTTCTCGGCGAACGTTTCCGGGTCGTCAAACGAGACGTCGGCCAACACCAGCCTGATGTCCTGGGGTAGCTTCTCTCGAAATGCCGCCTCGAACATCATGCACGGCGCTGGTAGATGGAGCAGCTTCAGAGCCCGCTGGTTCTGGCTCCAGCCGAATTTCTTCAGTAGGAGCCTCTTGAGCCCCACGTACTGCTCCGTTTAGGGTGGACTGGTCAGATACTGACTGACCCTCGCCGCCACCTCCGCCTGCAGACAGCTCACGAGGTGGTGGAACTTCTCCAGTTCACTATCCACTTTTTTAATATGGAACTGCGACTCCGCCTGTACAAACCACAGGTGCGGCTGATGGGACCAGAATGGCGGTAGGTGAATGCTTTGTATAACAGTAACATGATGTTCCAACTCTTGTACTACTTTAGAAAAAAGCAGCAGGATGGAGGATTAATTTCTTTATTCGTAAATGGGAAACATTGACAATTTTATTTAAAAATAATATGAACCAACATTGTTGGGCGCTATGGTGGTGCAGTGGCAGGGTTGCTGCCTTATCACGCCAGAGATCCAGGTTTGATTCTGACTATGGGTGCTGTCTGTACGGAGGTTGTGCGTTCTCCCTGTGACCTGCATGGGTTATCTCCGGGAGCTCTGGTTTTCTCCCACACTCAAGGCATGGAGGTTTGTCGGCTAATTAGCTTGGTGAAATTGTAAATTGTCCCTGGTATGTGTAAGATAGTGCTACTGTGGTGGGACCGCTGGTCGTGACAGGCTCATGCGCCGAAGGGTCTGTTTCTGCACTGTATCTCTAAACTAAACTAAACTAAACTATATACAGCAGATGAAAGTGAAGTAATTACTACACACAGATGGCGGTAAACCAATGGAATTTTCTACCATATCCAGCTATGGAAAACATGTCATTAAGTATATTCAAGAAGGAGCCAGATGTTATTCTGAATAGTAAAAGGATCAAGGCAAACTTGATAACCCCAATGACGTGTCTGCCCAGCCTTTCTCAACATCGGAGGAGCATAGGTGAGTGCATAAGCCTCCCATCACCACCGGGAGCAAGTTGACATTTGGCACTTTGGATTTCTAACATCTTGTCCTGTGTATTTGGAAACTGACGTGAATTACCAGTCAAGATCACATTGAACGGTTGAGCAGGTCTGAAATGGCCCACTCTGTTTATATATTTTTTTTCAATGAAAATGGTCCAATACTGTTACTGAAACAAAAAGGAGTAATTTATCACCCTTCCATTTTCAATGCCAAATTTCCTGTTTTTTTAAAATCATGGTGCGATTTATGAATGAAGAAAAATCATATCAGCAAATCAATTTATTCTACATCAAGTAAAACTGTGGGAAATTACACCCACTATTTGGAAATTAATAAGGATATCTCCTTTTAACATAATTAAACTGTTCTCCGGTGTTTGGAATTCCTAAGTTATTGTTAATGAGCAACATCAAATGGAACAGGATATTGAAACCAAGTTTCTAATATCTCTTAATTCACTCAGTGTCACGCCACTAACAATAGCTTTCAAACAAGGTTGCCTTGTTCATAATAGCTGGGAATTTCAGTCAGATGAAGGAGCTAGTTATCTACTTTGGGAGGCATGGTGGAGTACATGCCCCACTACAAGAAATTGTAGGGAGTTGTGGATGTAGCCAAATCCATAACGCAGACCCATGTATCCAACAATGATTCCATCTATATTTCATGCTGCCTTGGAAAAGCAGCTAACATAATCAAAGACTTGCCCCTCCCTGGTCATTCCAGCTTCATCCCACTTCTGCCAGGCAGAAAATACAGAAGTTTCAAGCCACAATATCCCACCAGACTCGGACTTCTACACCTATGTTTATCATGCTTCTGAATGGTCTGTCCATTAGCTAGAGTATGACACAATCTTTAGTTTAGCTTAGTTTAGAGGTACAGCGTGGAAATCGGCCCTTCGGCCCACCGAGTCCACACTGAGCAGCAATCCTGCACACCATCACTATCCTACACACACTGAGGACAATTTACAATTTTACCAACACAATTAGCCTATAAATCTGTACGTCTTTGGAGTGTGGGGGGAAACCAGAGCACCCAGAGAAAACCTACACAGGTCTCAGGGAGAACGTACAAACTCCATACAGAGAGCACCCATAGTCAGCATCGAACCTGGGTCTCTGGGGCTGTAAGGCAGCAACTCTACCGTTGTGCCACCGTGCTGCCCTGAATTCTTCCTTTGTCCATTGTGGGCATTGGACTTTATTTCTGGAATTATAACACAACAATGCTGAGAACTATATTCTGCACCCTTGTATCCTTCCTTTCGCTCTCCCTGTCGTACTTGATTTTGACTTGATTGAATTTATCGGATTTGATTAGATAGCATGCAAAACAAAGCTTCTTACTTTTTCAGTCAGAGAGTTGTGAATCTGTGGAATTCTCTGCCTCAGAAGGCAGTGGAGGCCAATTCTCTGAATGCATTCAAGAGAGAGAGCTAGTTAGAGCTCTTATGGATAGCAGAGTCAGGGGGTATGGGGAGAAGGCAGGAACGGGGTACTGATTGAGAATGATCAGCCATGATCACATTGAATGGTGGTGCTGGTTTGAAGGGCCGAATGGCCTCCTCCTGCACCTATTGTCTATTGTCTATTACTGTACCTCAGTACACTTGACAATAAACATTATAGACTAAGATAAGCCCGTTTATGTTAGCCTGTATTGTTTTGCCGCACTGAAGGTGCTATGTAAAATAATATTGTCATTGTACAGAGCTATGGAAGCACCAATGGAACAAGCGAGTATGGTGCTGAAAAGGTCATGAGAGAGACATGTTGCAGCTCCAATGTTTCCAGTAGTTTTCATCAAGAACTAAAGTTGAACATTACATAATGGTAAACAGTTGCATAGAGTCATACAGTCATAGAGTGATACAGTGTGGAAACAGGCCCTTTGGCCCAACTTGTCCACACCAGCCAACAATGTCCCAGCTACATTAGTCCCACTTGCCTGCGCTTGGTCCATATCCCTCCAAACCTGTCCTATCCATGTACCTGTCTAACTGTTTCTTAAACGATGGGATAGTCCCAGCCTCAATTACCTCCTCTGGCAGCTTGTTCCATACACCCACCACCCTTTGTGTGAAAAAGTTACCCCTCGGATTCCTATTAAACCTTTTCCCCTTCACCTTGAACCTATGTCCTCTGGTCCTCGATTCCCCTACTCTGGGCAAGAGACTCTGTGCATCTGCCCGATCTATTCCTCTCATGATTTTGTACACCTCTATCCTCCATGGAATAGACCCAGCCTTCTCAACCTCTCCCTTTTGCTCACAGCCTCTAGTTCTGGCAACATCCTCGTAATCTTTTCTGAAGCCTTTCAAGTTTGACAATACCTTTCCTATAACATGGTGCCCAGAACTGAACACAATATTCTAAATGCGGTCTCACCAATGTCTTGTACAACTGCAACATGTCCTCCCAACTTCTATATTCAATACTCTGATTGATGAAGGCCAAAGTGCCAAAGCCTTTTTTGACCACCTTATCTACCTGTGACTCGACCTTCAAGGAACCATGCACCTGTACTACTAGATCCCTCTGCTCTACAACACTACCCAGAGGCCTACCATTCACTGTGTAGGTCCTGCCCTTGTTCAACGTCTCAAAATGCAACACCTCACACTTCTCTGCATTAAATTCCATCAACCATTCCTCCGCCCACCTGGCCAATCGATCCAGATCCTGCTAATCTTGCCCTGTATGTTCTCATCCAAATCATCCAAATCATTGAAATAGATGACAAACAGTAACGGGCCCAGCACCGAACCCTGAGGCACACCACTAGTCATAGTCCGAGAAACAATCTTCCACCATCTCCCTCTGCTTCCTTCCATGGAGCCAATTTGTTACCCATTCAGCTATCTCTCCTTGGATCCCATGTGATGGAACCTTCCAGTACGCCTACCATGCGGAACCATGTAGAGATTTGAAGAACATCGTAAAATAGCTACCTGCCCGCTATGCCTTTATTAAATGCCATATTTGCAATGAACAGGCATTGTAATTAAAAAGAGTGAACGTGATTTGCTTGATAAAAATAGCAGCCATGATATCTGGTGAGATCTGTATTTTGTCTCCATTATGCCAGTTGACATTGGAATGAAGACCAAACATAAAGGTAAATGCATGTCCTTAATCATGAAATTGATAGGAGAAATCATTTTCCATAGAATTGTGTCATTTTACCCTAAATTAATGCAAACTATGGGCAAAATTTGTGGATATTGGGGACCTTTTCTTCCAGTGGGGGCGTGAGGTACACTTGGCTGTGCCTGACACGTTGATTACAATGTTACCACCTTTCATATCATTGAAACATAGAAACATAGAAAATAGGTGCAGGAGTAGGACATTCGGCCCTTCAAGCCTGCACCGCCATTCAATATGATCATGGCTGATCATCCAACTCAGTATCCTGTACCTGCCTTCTCTCCATACCCCCTGATTCCTTTAGCCACAAGGGCCACATCTAACTCCCTCTTAAATATAGCCAATGAACTGGCCTCAACTACCTTCTGTGGCAGAGAGTTCCACAGATTCACCACTCTCTGTGTGAAAAAAAACGTTCTCATCTCGGTCCTAAAAGACTTCCCCCTTATCCTTAAATGACAGAGATTCATAGGTGACAGAGATTCAGGCAGATAGTTAAAATGTAAAAAATGCACAACTTGCTCCAAACCTGACAGTAATGCAGGTTTCCGGCAGTTTTTGTGTGTGGAAATGTGGGAAAGTGATCAAACATATTTTAGTAAGATTTTCATGCACTAATTTAGTAATGATAATAATAAGATGAAGTCCAATAATGCAATAAATATCGTAAAACAATCTTAAAAACTTGTGCAAACATTTCTTTTCATTATAACAGGTATAACAGATAACAGGTATAACAGAGCTTTATTTGTCGTTCGGTACCGAAGTACCGAACGAAACTACATAGCAGTCATAGAAAAAAAAAGAACACAAGACACATAACCCCAACACAAACGTCCATCACAGTGACTCCAAACACCCCCTCACTGTGATGGAGGCAACAAAACTTCCACTCTCTTCCCCACGCCCACGGACAGACAGCTCGTCCCCGACCGACCTGCACAGTCCCCGCACCGGACGCTGAAACGTCCCGCGGCCGAACCGGGCGATGAAAGGCCCGCGACCAAGCCTTGCGCAGCTAAGTCCCGTGGTCGAGCCGCACCGGGCGATGTTAAGTCCCGCAGCCGAGCCGCACCAGCGGTGAAAAGTCCCGCAGCCGAGCTGCACCGGGCGATGTTAAGCCCCGCAGCCGAGCCGCACCGGGCGATGTTAAGCCCCGCAGCCGAGCTGCACCGGGCGATGTTAAGCCCCGCAGCCGAGCTGCACCGGGCACTGTTAAGTCCAGCGGCCAAGCCGCAGCGGGATGTAAAGTCCAGCGGCCAAGCCGCACCGGGCACTGTTAAGTCCAGCGGCCAAGCCGCACCGGGTGATGTAAGGTCCAGCGGCCGAGCCGCAGCGGGCGATGTTAGGCCCCGCAGCCGAGCCGCACCCCGCGCCGTGAGGAAGAGAAAAGTCCCCCCCCCCCACACCCACCCACCCACACCACCACCCCCTCCCACACATACACAACCAAAAAAAATATATAAAAACCATCCCAACACCGACACACAACAAAAAAAGGGAAAAAAAAGACGGACAGACTGCTAGTCAGCCGCTGCCGTTAGGCGCCGTCACGTGACATGTAAAAAGAGGTGGTATTGGGAGGATGTTTCTTTGCTAAGTCCTCGACTAAGAAATAAGCTTTTGGATGTCACAGGTGCCTTTTCGGTTTGTTCTGGTAACAGTTCTATGTAAATACTGACTGCATGTAATGATTTTGAACTCTAAGGGTTGCCAAGGATGAGGTTGACTGTGTGCTCTCCCGTCCCCCTAATGTTCTAGATCAAGGTGAAGTGAAGGGGGGAAGGGCAGCATTAAGGTAGAATGGAGGTAGAGAGCAGAACAATCACATTGTAGTGTCCACTCATTTGAACTGATAATGCGAAAGTAAAATTGGACATTGGTCTTTTCCTTACATATGTACAGCTTGTCACCACCTCTCACCCATCCCATTCTGTCCACCTACTTAACACAAATGAGTCCTAATTCTCCTCAAGCCAGTAATAATTGACCTTCAGCTTCTTGCAATTAATTCTGCAGTACGATTTACAACAATAGTTTAAATGATCTACTCTTTGAGCTCTTTTATGGATGGGAAAGGTTTGGATGGATATGGGCCAGGCACGGGCAGGCGGGAATAGTGTAGATGGGGCATCTTGGCCGGCATGGCCAAATTGGAATGAAGGGCCTGTTTCCATGCTGTATGGCTCAATAAACATGTTGAGTCTTGCAAAGAGGCATAATCTCAGAGAATTACACAAGCGCAGAACTGATGTACTTTTCCAGGAATGGATCAGCTACAATAATGAGAACTATATTCTGCATTCTGCATATTTCCTTTGCTCTACCTTTTGTATTTTCATGTGACTTGATTGTATTTATGTACCGTATTATCTAATCTGGTTGGATAGCATGCAAAACAAAGCTTTTCACTGTATGTCAGTACAAGTGACAATAATAAGCCTTAACGTAAACCTAACTAAACCATTTGACTTATCGCTGAACCACCCCAATGAATGAGCTGCCAACTTGGATCCACTTCCCACAACATCCCCAGAATTTGTTTAAGTTTGACCATAAACCTGGCCAAATGAATGTATTGTATTGAAGGTCTTTAACAAAGGAAAGGAAAACTATGGTGTCGAATTTATACATCTGCTAACACTAAAGCTATTAGGAGTCACAACTTCAGAATTGATCATCAGATTTCTATTGGCAATGAATTCAAATGTGTGGGAATATTTACCAGGTAAAACACATCTAATTGGAAACCCACTCACAGTCGTATTTCCTCCTGTTTCATTTTGCACAGAACCTTTTATTGAAGTGCAGCATTCCTTCAGTATTCTGCTTCAAGAAGCTACGTTTGCTGGGTGCAACATGGTAGTTGGTTCTGAAAAAATAAACTTTATTTTTTTCTATTTTCATTCCATAAAGTGACTACTGAGTTACTGCATAGAGATAACATGTTTAATCAAATTTCTCTTATTCCTTCAAGGCGACCTTTTTCTTCGAATCAAATAACAGATTTGATTCACAGACTCTGCTGGAGTGACAATCCCACATATGGATACAAATGCAGATGCAGATTCTTGTATCTGTCAGTGACTGAGTCACAGTTCATTTGCCTGCTCTCCGACATTTTCTAATGTTCAGAAGGAAGTATACATATGGTAAGTGACTGTTTAGAAAGGTCAACCCAATTTCCTCAGATTGAAGAGATAATACTGCTATTATTTCACCATTCTTTCAGAGACTACGAGTGCAAGACAATTTCCATGTTACTTTTATTACCAGCCTTCTTCACTTGCAGCTGCCACGTAACAAGGCACCTACTCCAATCTCTTTAACATGATCAGAATTTTTATATCTTGAATTATCATTAGAAAATGGCCAATGTTAGATAAGCATTCTTTTCTTGTCATTTTCTTGGCTAAATATTGTTGAATTTATTTTGCTAGCGTTAAGTAAGATGATAATAATAATAATACAATTATATTTGGAATGCAAATGATTCACATGAGATGCCATTCACACGCCTCACAAACCCAAAGCAATGTTAGCCTTCTGGATAAATGATGTTTGAAGAAGATACAAAATGTTCTGTCTTTTATGTTGGTAGATGAGAAAGTTAATTCATTCCTCCCTCTTTTCTAATATACATTCACATTAAAATAAGAAGCCACCTTAAGATCATATTGATTCCAATTTGACCTAAAAATAAATAGTTCATTATATGCTTACCCAGTAAAGTAATTAGTTGTGTCCACTGTTCTGTCTCCTTAAAATTAATTTAACTGGCATTTTGACTGTTATAAATCTTTGGTACAACTGACCTTTCAAAGGGAATAAGAATATCAATTATATTTAATATAACAGCTTGATAACCAAGACTCATTTTCAATGCATAGACTACCACCTAAAGAATACACTGTGCAGATTGAATCTTATTAGTTTAGGACAATAGGAAACCTTTGAATGGGGGTATTTGGGAATAAGTCCAAAAGGGGGCGAAAATACTGACAGTTTTAATGGTGCAACAATTCCATTTTATTCTTGCTTTAGATTCCATTGTATTGGAGTATAATAAATGAATACAAATGCATACAAGAAGCATTCCTGCAAAGTATTTGAAGATTTGTAACCACAGTTCTTTCCCATAATGCTGATGAATTTGGTTTTGGTGACTACATGTTGATATTTCAAGCACATTGCGATCCAGAAAGTCTTTTTAATATTCTGAGGAATTGAATCATCCAAAGATAGAATTCAAAAACTTTCTTGCCATCCTGAGTTATGTATTAACCAATCAGTATCATGCTGACCATGAAATCCTTTAGGAGTTTACTGTCACCCTGTCAGAGAAGCAGTAAAATTTACACAGATTATGTAGAAAGGAACTGCAGATGCTGTATTACATCAAAGTTAGACACCAAAAGCTGGAGTAACTTAGCGGGTCAGGCAGCATCTCTGGAGAAAAGAAGGGTCTTGACCCGAAAAGCCGCCTATTCCTTTTCTCCAGAGATGCTGCCTGACCTGCTGAGTTAATCTAGTCTCTTGTGTCTATCCTTCGAATTTACACGGAATTGGAGAGTTTTCATGACTGAGGGGGAGAGTGTCCAGTGCAAATCAGTTCATTTTCAAATAGCAGCATATTTTACATGGCAACCTATTTTGTTTGAACCCATTTTTCTTTGCCATTAAGACTAATTTAAAATAAACTTTCAACAAATTATTGTCAAATTCGGAGTTACTTGTACACATTAATTTTAAGCTTTCGAAAAAAAGAATCTGCGATATACAGAGCTTGCAGCGGAGGCAGAGCAGTGGGGCTGGAGAGCAAATATCTGCCTGGTAGAAGTTGGATGTCGAGGATTTGTTGGATGTCGAGGATCTACCGTAAGACTGATGAAGGACCTGGGGATCAGCGGACAAGCCCTACGCCAGGCTATCAAGGAAACATCACGGGTGGCAGAGCGGAGTAGCCAGTGGCTCTGGCTGAAGAGGAAAGACCCCATTTGGTCTCTCAAATAAGCCGGCTAGGCAGATGCAGAGGGGGGTGGTTCTGGGACGCCAGAATGCACTGCTGAGCCTACTAGAGACGTCGTTGGTCCAATCAGCGAAGCGTCAATGAAAGTAGGTGTCCACTTGATAACCCCAATGACGTGTCTGCCTAGCCTTTCTCAACTTCGGAGGAGCATAGGTGAGTGCTTAAGCCTCCCATCACCACCGGGAACAAGTTGACATTTGGCACTTTGGATTTCTAACATCTTGTCCTGTGTATTTGGAAACCACCATTAACATTTCATAAAATTAATAACAGATTTTTTGTTCGGTTCTGCAGAACTGGAGAGCGGCTCCTGTTGTTCCTTTACTTAGGAAGGGAAGTAGAGAGAAATCAGGCAATGATAGGCTGGTGAACCTCACGTCAGTTAGAGGGAAGCTATTGGAGGATTCTTCGCAATAGGATATACTCCAATTTGGAAGGGAATGGACTAATTTCCAACAGTCAGCAGGATTTGTTACCGACAAGCCATGTCTCACTAATTTGATTGAGTTTTTTGAGGTGGTGATGAAGGTGTAGTGAGGTGGATGTTGTTTCCATGGATTTTAGTACAGCTTTTAGTAGGCTGAATTAGACGATTAATATTGATTTGGTCATAATAATTCTGAACTTTTTTACTGATGGAAGACAGAGGGTAGTGGTGGAAGGACCATATTCAGACTGGAGGTCTACGACTAGTGGAGTTCCACAGGGATCTGTGCTGTAACCTCTGATGTTTGAGATATTTATAAATGACTTGGATGTAAATATATATGGGTTGGTTAGTAAGTTTGCAGAGGGCAACGAGATTGCTGAGAACTATGGGGAAGGCTGTCAAAGCATCCAGTGGGATATAGATCAGCAACAGAAAAGGGTAGAGAAATGGAAGATGGAGTTTAATCAAAGCAAGTGTGAGGTGTTGCACTTTGGGAGGTTAAATTTAAAGGGAAAATATAAAATTAATGGCAAGACTCTTAACAGCATTGATGTGACAGCCAATGACCGGAACACGCCCCGATAGGCCCGACTCGCCCCACTGGCCTCCCAGACCCTGCGGAGAAGCCGGGCGGCGAGGCCTGCCTGGGTCGAAGGAGTCTCAGCAGCGGCGGCAATGGGAGACTCGGTGGCAGCTTGAGCCTCAATGACAATGGGAGCCTCGGCAGTGACGGGGCCTCAACGGCAGCGGGAGCCTCAGTGGCGGCGGGAACGTCGGCGGCAGCAGAGCCTCGGTGGTGGTGGAACGTGAGGGGGGGGGGAAGGGGAAGACAATAGGGACCTGGTGTGGAGGAACCGCCATGAGGGATAGTGGGAGAACAAAGGGAGACCTGGTGTGGGGGAGGGGGCACTCTAGTTTAGAATCCTCTGCCCAGGGGATAAGTCTGTGTTCGTTTGTTTGTTTTGTTCATTTGTTCCGGTAGAGGCGCTGTGCACACGGCAGCCAGACAACAGTCGCTTGTCCTTTTCTTTTTTTTTTGCACTTTTAATTTCATGTTTTTGTGTACCTTGTGTGTTGTGACTGCTGGCAGACCAATTTCCCTTCGGGGATGAATAAAGTTTTATCGTATCATATGGTATCGTATCATATAAAGACATCTTGGGGTCCAAATCCATAACTCCCTGAAAGTAGCAGCTCAAATAGATAGAGTGGTAAAGAAGACATGTGGTATGTTAGCCTTCATTGGTCAGGGCATTGAGTATAAGAGTCAGGAAGTCAAGTTGCAGTTATTATGATACTTTGGTTAAGCTGCATTTGGAGTATTGCGTGCAGTTCTGGTTGTTCCAGTACAAGAAGGATGTGAAAGCTTTGGAAAGGGTACAGATGAGGTTTACCAGAATGATGCCTGAATTAGAGGGTATCAGCTACAGGAAGTGGTTGGACAGACTTAGATTGTTTTCGCTGAAACATCAATGGTTGGGAGGGGATCTGATGGAAACCTATAAAATTATGAGAGGCAAAGAAAGGTAGATAGTCTGAATTTTATTCCCAGCATAGAAATATCAAATGCCAGAGGGCATAACTTTAAGGTGAGAGGGGCAAAGTTTAAAAGAGATGTTCAGGACAAGTTTTTTTACATAGAGATAGTGAGTGCCTGGAACATGCTGCCAGGGGTGGTGGTGGAGGTAGATACAATGGTGGCATTTAAGGGACTCTTAGATAGGCACATGTATATGCAGGGAATGAAGGGCTGTGGATCATGTGCAGGCAGATAAGAGTTGGCCTGGGCAAGATGTTTGGCACAGACACTGTGGGACTGTTTCTGTGCTATAATGTTCTATGCGGTATGTTCTGTGTTCAAACAAATCCTTTGAAGAATATTAAGTAACAAGGATAGAACTAAAGCAAGTAATTAGAAGGGTCAAGCACCAAGAAATGTCTTTTGTGAGTTAGATTAAATAAAATTCTAAGGGGTTTTATATGTACATAAAAATAAATGGGTAATCAGGGAAAAGGTTGGACCACTTAATAATAAAGGAGCAAATTTATTCTTGGATCAGAGGATGTCGGTGAGATATTAAATTAGTACTTTGCATCTGTATTCACCAAGAAGAAGAACTGTATCCTCGGTGAAGATGGATGCAAAGATCATCATGGATGACAGGGAAATCATTGTGGGGAATACTAATATGCTGCGGCAGTTTGAGATCAAGAAAGAGATGGTGTAAGGGCTTTCCCTCACCTAGAAACTGGGGAAGCAACACCTCATCCTGGATTCATGTCTACAGCTATAGAAGCAGCTTGCTGCTCTCTTTATTGAGCCTGCAACCTCCTACTACCCTTGGATACTTCTGTACCCAGGGTCACTCACAGGCCTGTGATTTTGGCTCTGGCCGGACTCCCAGAGATAAATTCATCCTCACTATTTTCTTCTTTTTAAAAAAAATTTTTTTATTTAAATTTTAACAAAACAAATACATGTATGAACTCATAGTATGCGATGGTACCTACATTATAAATTCAATTATACATTTAAATTCGATTATACCTGTATTGTTCTGTATTATCTCCCCACCCATAACCCCCCTCCCCCCACCCCCCAGTTAGAAAAAAGAGGAAAAAGGAGAAGAAAGATAAAGAAATAAAAAATTAAAAAAAGGAAAGAAAGAAAGAAGAAAGAAGGGAACCTGGAGACAAGAAGGAAACACTTCCGGCTAATTTCTTATTAAATTCTTTTTAGGGGTATCAAAACAATCCTGAAATTAAATATTTCCAATTCTTAATCCTAGTTTTAAAGTGAATGGGTTCCAAAGTTTCAAAAAGAAATCATATTTATCTCTCAGATTATAAGTAGCTTTTTCTAATGGGATACAACTACGTATTTCTGCATACCATCTTGCAATTCTTATTTCATTGTGATCTTTCCAAGTGACCGCCACACATTTTTTTGCTATTGCTATTGCTATTTTGAGAAATCTTTCCTGATATTTATCTAAAATTAATCTTGGTAATATTCCTTTAGTATCTCCCAATAAAAACAACCTTGAATCCAATGGTATGGTCTTATTCATCAATTGTTCCAAAAAGTTTTTTAGGTCTTTCCAAAAAGGAGTTACCTTAGGACCTTACTATTTTCTGACACAGGGGAAAGGAGTTGCACTGAAGGATGCTGGCTATGGGATAACTATTGGAAAGGGCACAATAAAAACTCTCATTCCACTTTTCATAGCAGCATAGGATTGTTTGCACCACCAAAGAGAATAAACGGGACCTTGGTTCAATGTTTAATTTAGAAAATGCAGCACAAATAATGCAGCACTCTGCCCATCTTGCAGAAAACTGCTGGCCCTGATTACATGCTCGAGTCCCTGAAGTTGAACTTAAACCCAAAAAGACTTCTACCATTGAGTCATGGCGAACAAAAATGGACAGAGTTGAACATATCTGAACAGTAAATTTAAAAACAATGTGGAAAAAGAATAGGGGGTGGATTAAAATTAAAAATACAGCTGTTATTTTTAATACATTTCTAAAATAAGCCAAGCCAAACTGGGAAAAGATCCGAAGGGTATTGGTTGCATCAATGAATTTGGCATTTGAGGACAGATCAGACCATTGTCACCTTTGATTATTTAACTCTGGTATGAATGAGTAGTTAGTCATTTGTCAGTCCTGCGGCACTTTACGATCATTACTCTTGACAGTCAGTTTCTTATTTTTAAGTAACAGAATGTTAAGGGGAGCATTCAGTTTCATGTTTTCTACCTAATGATGAGAGAATTATGTTAATGGAAATTTCTTTTAGAGAGTCAACAGATATACTGAGTATATTAAGATGAAGTTTCCAACTGAGCATGAACTAAAGCTGCTTCTAGATTCTCTCCTGCTCTATGTGATAAGACCATTGTTTATTAAGAGGAGTGAGATTGCAGAAGTTGGAGTCTTGAGCATAAATCAATCTATTGGGGGAACTCAAGATAGACACAAAAAGCTGGAGTAACTCAGCGAAACAGATGGCATCTCTGGAGAGAAGAAATGGGTGATGTTTCAAGTCCAGACCCTTCTTCAATTAGTCAGGGAGAGGGAAACGAGAGAAATAGATGATGATGTAGAGAGATAAAGAACAATGAATTAAAGATATGCAAAAAAGTAACGATGATAAAGGAAACAGGCCATTGTTAGCTGTTTGTTGGGCACAAGCGTGAAGCTGGTGCGACTTGGGTGGGAGAGGGATGGAGAGAGAGGGAATGCCGGGGTTACTTGAAGTTTGAGAAGTTAATATTTATACCACTGGGCTGTAAGGTGCCCAAGCGAAATATGGGAAGCTGTTACTGGAGGAACTCAGTGGATCAGGCAACATCTGTGGAGAGAGATGGGAATGATGCTTAATTTTCTGAGCACCCTTTAGAGTTCAGTGACATCTCTGATTTTGAAGTTGCCTGGCAGAGTTGGGAAAATGTATTTAACCTAAAGGACTCCAATAACTTGCTTTTAATAAAGAAATGGATATCCAAGCTGTATGGAAGTGTTTGGGGACACAGCCAGTGTTTATGCTTGTACAGATCATTGGCTCATAGCCTGTCGTCTTCTTGTTTACAAGAGCTGGTAAACATTCACAGCTCATGGGATGCCCTGAAGTCTGCTTTAAATGACACCTCTTGGGTCCTCTTATAAGACTGGTTTGATGATAATGGTCAGTAGATCAAACAGAGGACCAGAGGACATAGGTTTAAGATGAAAGGGAAAAGATTTCATAGGAATCTGAGGGGTGACTTTTTCACTCAAAGGGTGGTGGGTGTATGGAACAAGCTGCCAGAGGAGGTAGTTGAGGCTGGGACTATCCCAACGTTTAAGAATCTGTTAGACAGGTACATGGATAGGATAGGTTTGGAGGGATATGAACCAAGCATAGGCAGGTGGGACTAGTGTAGCTGGGACATATTGGCCGGTGTGGGCAAGTTGGGCCGAGGGGCCTGTTTCCACACTGTATCACTCTATGACTCTATGAACAGCTCAATAACTACAAACATAAGATATTATTGGATTAAAATTTCCATCTTTCTTCATTGGATAAAAAAGAGCTCCATAGGAATTTGAAGGCAGAGGTTAGCTAGAGATTAAATAAATCAAAGGATATTATAGTAGTATTGAAAAATGGCTTTGAGAGTAGAGTGATAGAGTCACAGCGCCATAGGGTAGTACAGCACAGAAACAGGCCCTTCAATCCTACTTGTCTATGCTGACCAAGATGTCTCATCTAAGTTAGTCCCATTTTGGGTCATATCCTTCTAGAACCATCTACTTATCCACAGAATGAGGGATCAACCCGGTGAAGCTACATAACCAGAGATAAATGTGAAGTCTTGCATTTTGGTTGAACTTGCGTAATAAATGGTAGGGCCATGGGGAATGTTGTAGAACAGAAACACCTAGGGGTGCAGCTGCATAGTTCCATGAAGGTGGTGCCACAGATGGATAGGGCAGTGAAGAAAGCATAGTTCATCGCTTTTTTTGGTCAGTGTATTGAAAGCAGGAGTCATGTTACAGCTGTGCAAGATGTTGGTTATGAAATTGGCAGGGGCAGGCACAATTATGACAGGTAAAAGGAAATGGCAGGGGCAGGTACAATCATTTCAGGTAAAAGACGTTTAGGCAACACATTGACATAACGGTAGAGTTGCTATCTTATAGCTCCAGAGACCTGGGTTCGATTCTGACAATGGGTGCTGTCTGTATGGAGTTTGTAATGTTCTCCCAGTGACTGTAGTTTTCTCCGGGTGCCCCAGTTTCCTTTCACACTCCAAAGATGTACAGGTCTGCAGATTAATTGGCTTCAGCAAAATAGTAAAATTGTTCCTAGTGTCTCGGTGGGCCGAAGGGCCGGTTTACGCGCTGTATCTCTAAACTAAACTAAACATGGATAGAAGAGGTTCGCAGGATACAGGCCTGGTGCAGGCAACTGGGACTAGTATGATTAGGCAATTTAAGCAGCATGGACATCTTTGAAACAAATGTGTTTCATTGTACCACAGTGCACATGACAATAAACTAAACTTAACAACTGAACTCTTGTGATCCATTTAGCTCTGGATCACCTAAAGAATAGGAATACCTATGTAAGTATGTTATTCATTTCAGCCGTCAACATAATACCAAGTAAGCTTATCTCTAGATTTACGGGTATGGACAGTTTATAGGATGATAGAGAGTGTATTGGACTGCACAATTGCAGTGTTTGTTCAGAGAACAGGATGTGAGAGAGGTCAGGAGGCAGATTAAGACCACTGAAGGTGGGAAATCTCCAGTACAGACTCTGAGGAAGAAAAGGATAAAGGGTGGTTTAGGGACAGTGGACAATTGAGATTATAAAGAAGATAAGAGGAATGAAAAACTGATGCTCAAAAGAAAAGGAAACATACATTGAACCAAGAAATATGTGCTATAATATCATGATGTGGATTTAGGTATGTAGCTGTAGAAAATATAGGCTTATGGAGAGTTATCATCAGCTATGAGCCAAGCTTCGATCAAAGCAAGAGCATCAATGGACTCGCCTGGAGGTTGTGAATGACAAGGGTATTTTTTGAGTGAATGGACATTGCAGAGGGAAATGGAGAGAGTGTGTTGGTAATTGTCCATCCACTGGTGGAGTCAAAGAACTTGGTGGTCAGTGGGATGAGTAGAATAGGAAGAAGGTTGTTAAAGCTATCATTCAGTAGATACATTAAGCATGGGAATGCATTGGATTTTAGGGGCTGGAGCTCATAATAAGGTATCAACAGTTCTTCGTGGAGGCAGTGATGCAACTAAGGCTTCTCCAAGCCAAAAATGGAAGGTGTGCAGAAGACAAAGCAAAATAGTTATTTGGTATAGGGATTGTAAAATGAAGTCTCAGGAGGGCAACGTGAAAATAACATAACGGCAATATGAAGGAATTGTAGATGACAGCCCGAAAGAATGAATGGAGAGGTCCACCAGTTGAGATATTTATGAGTGGATATTATAGTATGTTATCAAGAAAATCCAATGAGGTACATGTTCTGATCTTATACTGTGATTTGTGTGGAAACACTGCGAATGTGTCAATAGATAATTTCACTCCGTATAGTGATTATGGTGAATCTTTTCAACTTTTCTCATACTTTGAGAAGAAAAAGGGAGGATGGAAATGGAAGAACAGATATAGACTAATCGTGGATGTTTTGCATTACAATCTTATTTCTAATTCATAATTTGTTCTTTCCCTTTTCATTGCAAAAATGGGAACATAAATATGGTGGTGCAATTATGGATGATATTATTGCAGAATTTTAATCGTAACTCTTTAGAGTAATTCACTGTGTTATATAGTACTCAATTGCAACTTTCATTGTCATGAGGGTCATTAACTTTAGGATGTAAACAAGATGATTAGCATACAAAGCGTCTGATCTCATGCAACAAGTTATGACCCGAAACATTTTTAAAATGTAGACAAGTACATGGTTAGGACAGGTTTAGATTGATAAGGGCCAAACACAGCCAGGTGGTACTAATGTAGATGGGACATGTTGGCCGGTTGGGACATGTTGGGTCGAAGGGCCTGTTTCCACGTTGTAAGACTCTACGACTGTAAGACTCTAAGAAATGTACTGTCTGAAATGTTGGTGAGGGAGCATTTCACATGAGAACTGCACCTCTTAATAAAGGGGGAACATTGTTAAAACTGGCAAAACAGCATGTGAGAAGACAATTAGGATAGTTCAGAAGTGCTGGTACAAATAAGATGAACAGAACAGCCCCTTTCAATGCTGTGTGATGTTCTATGTCTCTGTCACATGATCCAACACTTCCCTAGATGGAAAAACTAATTTTTAATAACTGAAGTTCAGTTGTGTGTCGTACTTGATTCTCTGACCTTGAGAACCAACTTCCTAAGCTTCGAGAGCCAGCTGCAGACACTTATTGTCTGATTCCATTATCTTTCATTGACTGGTGGCAAAGATCCTTGAAAAAACTGAGCAGTTTATTTGCAAATATGATCCTGACTGGCAGCTTTGAAAATTTAGAAAATTTAGAAACCAGCATGTAGGCTGATTGACAGTAATTTCACAGCATGGAGACATAGTTACAGAAACAGTAGAGCATTGGATGGAATATAATGAAAAAATATAACACGAAGAATGAGCCAGCTGTATAGAAATGAGAAAATAGTAACTTTTTCAGTCAGAGAGTTGTGAATCTGTGGAATTCTCTGCCTCAGAAGGCAGTGGAGGCCAATTCTATGAATGCATTCAAGAGAGAGCTAGATAGAGCTCTTAAGGATAGCAGAGTCAGGGGGTATGGGGAGAAGGCAGGAACGGGGTACTGATTGAGAATGATCAGCCATGATCACATTGAATGGCGGTGCTGGCTCGAAGGGCCGAATGGCCTACTCCTGCACCTATTGTCTATTGTCTATTGTCTATAAAATTAATAAACTGTAATTGCACTAAAACTAATATTTGATTTGGTTTGTTTAGGTTGAGACCATGAAGCACATTAGTGGACAGGCTGCAAATAATTTCTTCCTCGACCAGCACCATCGCTGGTTCTTAACGGTCGTTTCTTCCCTGAACCTTACTTTCTTGTTTTTCCTGTAATCCTTCACATTGAAGCCAGGGTAAATCACTCTATTCTACATTAATTTCACATTAGCCTCTGCCTTCATACCTCTTACAATTTGCAGATTTTTAAAACACAAAGTTGCTGTGTCATTGTTTCTTCTTCCTTATTTCTTCAATTTTGGTTGCCCTTTGCAGGAACTGACCACATAACTAAGCCAATAATAATAATTATTATAATTGATATAGGTTTCATGGCAAGAAGGAAGGCATCTGAGTCATTGACTTCATTGCTCGATTTGTCACTTTAATGGGAATGTAATTGAAAATATACTTCTAGAAAAGCATTTAAATCGTGTGATACAGAATCCAAACGGTGTGCTTTGTCAGTGATAACTACTTTCTTTGCCATTTCCACGTTAAATTGTTGCCATGAAACAGAGCACTCAAATCGAAGAGGTACTCGTGCTGTGGCATTTCATAACGCATAAAGGCACTGAACCTCACATCATGTGCTGTCAGATGATCAGATGATGCTCCTTGTATTTTGCTCAACAGTCTTTATTAAGATTAAAATTTGAAAGCAGGAGGGAAATGAACAAATACATCAGAATATGTTTACCATTTATACTTACATAAAATGTTATGCTCAGTATCAAAACACAATTGAAAATGAATTCAATGCAGTTCTATCTATTTAAATTGTCTCATAACACACTTCCAGAATTAATTATAAATAAATTCAGGCAATAAACAGATGGATGAATAGACAGACAAACAGATTTAAAATGTATTGAGGCAGCATTCAGACATGTGGCTACCCGGATAATTGATTCAATGATATAAGTTTAAATCTCATGATGGCGACTGAATAATTTAATTTCAACTAACTAATGGGCAGGTTTCTGTTGGCCACATTCAGCAATTCCCTACCGAACCATCAAATTCAGCCACTTGAAATGACATAGCGTTACAGGAATTAAATGTTGGTTGTCGTGGCTGTAAATCTGTCATTCTACCTTGTTGCTTGGAGGAGTGCAGGGGTATTATCCCTGGCTAGTAATCACTGATCAGTCATCATCACTGGCATTATTGCTTTGCCATGACAATGTTGAAATTAGTTGGTATCTTTCCTACATTATGACAGATTTGAATTGTTTTCTCTGGAAACACGTTGTCAAGCTGGAAAGGGTACAGAGAAGATTTACGAAGATGTTGCCAGGATTAGAGGGGCGGAGGTTGAGTAGGCTGGGACTCGATTCCTTGGAGAGGAGGAGGATGATGGGGTGATCTTATAGAGGCGTAAAAGATCATGAGAGGAATAGATTGGGTAGAAGCACAGACTCTCTTGCCCAGAGTAGGTGAATCGAGGACCAGAGGACATAGGTTTACGGTGAAGGGGAAAAGGATAATAAGAATCTGAGTGGTAACTTTTTCACACAAAGGGTGGTGGATGTATGGAATAAGCAGCCTGAAGCAGGGACTAACCCAACATTTAGGAAGCAGTTAGACAGGTACATGGATAGGACAGATTTGGAGGGATATGGGCCAAATGCTGGCAGGTGGGACTAGTGTATCTGGGACATGTTGGCCGCTGTGGGCAAGTTGGGCCAAAGGGCCTGTTTACACACTGTATCACTGTGTGACTCAATGGAGCGCTAGAGGTTGAGGGGAGACCTGATAGAAGTGTATTACATTATGGAAAGCATTGATAGGGTAGACAGTCAGAACCTTTCTCGCAGGGTGGAAATGTCAAAGACTAGAGAGCATAGCTTTTAGGTGAGAAGGGCAAATTTTACCTAGAAGGAGTGGATGCCTAGAATGTGCTGCCAGAGGTGGTGGTGGAGGCAGATATCATAGTGACATTTAAGAAGATCTTAGATAGGCACATTTATATACAGGGAATGGAGGGATATGGAGGCAGATGTAATTAGTTTATCTTGGCATCATGTTCAGCACAGACATTGTGCATCGAATGGGGTGGTTCTTGTGCTATGCTATTCAATGTTCTATGTATATACAGTGATTTTCCTCCTACGTACCTCACTGGTTCTAAAAATGCTTAGGGATGTCTGGGGTGCAATAAAAGCAATATAGAAATGGTGATAAAACCTGTAAATGCTGAGATACTCTGCAGGTTAGGCAGGTTGTGAAGAAGAGAACAGAGTTTCAGAAACATTAAATCTGTTTCTCTATCTGCAGATCCACAGACCAACAGGCAGCGGTAGAGTTGTTCCCTCACAGCACTTACAGTGCCAGAGACCCGGGTTTGATCCCGACTACAGGTGCGGTCTGTACGGAGTTTGTACGTTCTCCCCCTGACAGCGTGGGTTTTCTCCGAGATCTTCAGTTTCCTCCCACACTCCATAGACGTACAGGTTTGTAGGTTAATTGGCTTGGTATAATTGTAAATTGTCCCTAGTGTGTGTAGGATAGTGTCATTCTGCAGGGATCACTGGTTGGTGTGGACTCGGTGGGTTAAAGGGCCTGTTTTCATGCTGTATCTCTAAGCTAAACTAAACTAAAAGATGCTGCCGACTGAACTGCAGACTGAATTGCTTTTTCTCAAATTTAAAGCATCTGCTGCGTTTTGGATTTCCACCAAATTGAAGTATTTATTTTTATATTCCTTTTTCAATTTTTTTGTTGTTATTAACCTTTGCTTCAAATACACTGAACTACATACTTTTTCATTTACTCTGTATCATCACCGTTGAAGTAAAGCATCATCACCATTCTCTTCTCCCTGGAGTTCAAAGCAGCAGTATTTTTCATATCTGTGAGACATTCCTTCTGATTAAAATCCATTAGCTTTTAAAAGATTTGTACCCCATACTATTAACTGCTGATTAACCTCCACACTCACTTGTTCTAACATGAAACCTTAAAATATAAAACTAGATGTCTGGCGACAATCACAAGTCGGTAGAAGCTTGGCAGAACCCTGAATTAACATAAAGGAAATCCAAAACTTTATAATGCAATCAATGTTATGTTCAAACAAAATCATCACATTTTATATAGAATTCAGTTCATAGTATCTCAGAAAGTGAGTACGACATCGAATAAAATTAAAAACAAAATCATTGCAAAAGTTCAGCACATCAAGCAGTATCAGTGCCCAGAACAAACAAGTGATTTTTTAAAGTGTGAACTCGTCATTTGAACCAGAACAACATTATTCTTTTGTCATCCAGAATGTCATAGAGTTATAGAGCCTGCGAGCCACACAGCATGGGAACAGGCCCTTCGGCCCACTTTGTTATGCAGTCATAACAAAGTGGCCCATTCCGGGCTAGACCCATTTAGGTCCATATTGTCCGGCTGCTATACATTTGAACTGTATCTGAGATGCTTATCTAAGATGTATCTAAATGCTTATGTATACTGAACGGTATACAAAAATGAATTTCTCTGTATCTTGGTACATGTGACAAATAAAGTACCATATCATACACTTCCTTTGCATATATCTGTCACAGTGGTTTTTGAAGGCCATAATTGTATCAGCTGCTATAGCTTTCTTAGGCTCATTTCAGATTCAGACAAACTTTTCAGTGAAATGGTTTCTACTGAGCTCACTTTTAAATCGCTCCCTTCTCACCTAATGCCTATGCCCTCTAGTTTTGTAAACCTCTATCCTAGAACACTCACTTTATCTATGCCCTTCAAGATTTCAAGATCAATAAGGTCAATCACCCCTCAGCCTCCTACACTCCAAAAAGAAAGTCCTAGCCTATCCAGCTTCTCCCATAGCAGAAGCCCACAAGTCCAGGTAACATCCTGGTGAATCTCTTCTACAACATTTGGAGATTAAAATCATCCTTCACATTGCTGGATTAACAGAACAATAAACAGTACTCCAAGTGTGGTCTCACCAACAAATTGCACAAGTTCATCATGACTCCCCAACTTTTGTAGTCAATATCCTTTCCAATGAAAGCAAGCATGTCAGATGCCTTATTCACCATCCTGTCCACCTGACTCGTCACTTTCAGGGAACCATGCACCTGTATTCCCAAATCTCTCTTTTCTGTAATGCTCTCCAGGGTTTTACCATTTACTGTGTAAATCCTGCCCTGGTTTGATGTTAATACTTGTATGGGTAAAAATCCATCCAACATTCTTGGCCCACATTTGCAACTGATCTAAATCCTGTTGTAAACTTAGTTATCCTTTCTCGCTGTCCACTGTACCATTAATGTTGGTGTCGTCTGCAAATTTACTCACAATGTTAACCACATTGTTATTCAAATTACCAATGGAAAAAACAAATTAAAATTTGCCCAGAACCGATCCCTACAGTACTCTACTGGTGACAGGCCTCCAATCAGAAAAACAACTCTCCACAACTACCCTTTGACACCTTCCTTCATACTTGTTTTGAATCACATTGGCTAGCTCACCTTGGATCCATGTGATTTAACCTTCAAGACTTTCAAAGTCCTTATTAAAGTCCATTTAGACAAATTCCACTGCCTTACCCTCATCAATCCTCTTGGTGACTTCTTCAAAACCCTCAATCAATTTGTGAGACACAAGTTAGCATGCACAAAGCCACGCTGATTATCTCTAATCAGTCCAGGCCTATCCAAATGCTGGTAGTCCCACCCCTAAGAATCCTCTCCAACACCTTTTCTTCCACTGATGCCAGGCTCACCAACCCATCATTGCCTGGCTCATTCTTGC
Source organism: Rhinoraja longicauda (assembly GCF_053455715.1). Taxonomy (NCBI): domain Eukaryota; kingdom Metazoa; phylum Chordata; class Chondrichthyes; order Rajiformes; family Arhynchobatidae; genus Rhinoraja; species Rhinoraja longicauda. The sequence goes on from NC_135953.1 coordinate 29,539,041, forward strand.
TGCCCTTCTAAATAGCGGTACAACTTTAGCCAACCTCCAGTTTTCTAGAACTTAATTTATGGCTAAAGATGAGGCAAATATCTTTGCGAGGGTCTCCCAATTTTTTTATCCTAGAATCCCTCAAGGTCCGAGGATGAATGAGGTCATTCCCTGGGGATTGATCTACTTCAATGCACTTTAAAGCAAGGATGTAATGTTGAGGCTTTATACAGTACTAGTCAGACCACATTTGGAATATTGTGAGCAGTTATGGGCCCCATATCTGAGGAAAGAAGTGCTGGCATTAGAGAGAGTCCAGAGGAGGTTTATGAAAATGTTCCCGGGGATGATTAGGTTAATGTTTGAGCAGCATTTGATGGCTCTGGGCATGTACCCGCTAGAGATTAGAAGGGTGATTGGGGATCCCATTGAAAGCTATGGTGTAAGGAAAGGCCTCAATAGAGTGGAAATGGAAAGGATGTTTCCATGAGTGGGAGAGTCTAGGACCAGAGGACACAGCCTCACGTTAAAAGGATGTACCTTTAGAATGGAGATGAGCAGGAATTTATTTAGCCAGTGTGGTGAATTTGAGGATTTTTTTTGCCACGGTGGAGGACAAGTCATTGGATATTCTTAAAAAGGAGATTGGTAGGATCTTGATTAGTGAGGGTGTCAAAGGTTACAGGGAGAAGGCAGGAGAATGAAGTTGAGAGGGAAAAATAGATCAGCCATTCTCAAATGGTGAAGTAGATTTAATGGATCGAACGACCTAATTTTGCTCCTATCTTATGATCTTAAAAGCACCAATATTCTTTGGTAATTCATATATGATCGAACATACCTAACATATGTGATCTAACATATCACCTGCCCTGTCAGTCTCGGGTGTGTCTGTACCAACAGTCACTTTTGTAGACGTAAGATACCCCTTCCTGAGGGTGAATCCATGGAAAGCGATTGGCCCTATTGTGTCCCCGATCATTGATTCCATTTACATTTCAAGCTTCCTGAGGAATACAACCACCATAGTCAAAGACCTTTCTCAATCCTGTGATTCATTCTTCTCCCGGCTCCCGTCAGGCAGAAGATACAGAGGCCTGAAAGCATGCACCAACACAACAGCTTTTCATCCCCTGTTATCAGGCTTCAAATGTGAGCATAGAGTCCAATCTCATTTACCTCATGACGAACATTGGACTTTGTCTTTGCAATTATTGTGCTAAAATGCTGAGAACTATATTTTGTACTCGGTATCTTTCACTTCGCTCTATGCATTGTACTTGAGATTGGCTTGATTGCATTTATGTATAGTATTATCTGATTAGATTGGGAAGCATGCAAAACAAAGTTTCTCATTGTACCTTGGCACATGCGACAATAATAAAACAACATCTAAACTAAACCACTTCAGATACTCATGGAGAGATTCGCTTGATCCCAACTGCCAAAATCAGAATATGCCTCCCTGTTTTCCTGACAAGAGCCTCAACATCTCAGTTGATAACACTCACAAGATCTCACGCCAATTTGCAGTGCACTAAATGCATCTTCTATATGCAATATCTTAAAGTGCATCACAAAAATCAATTTCAGAAAAAATGCAAATGCTAAATGGTAAAATGAGAGTCAATTTTGTCTTATTGTTTTTACTTTAAAAATTATACAGAACACCGTTCATAAGCTATCAGCTAGATTGTTCTTTAATTATCATTTGAAATGAGACCTATTAGACAAGTGCTTTGACTAATATTTCTCACTTAATATAATTTCACTATGTAAGGAAGGAGAGAATATAAAAACAGGAAAATGTAATATTGAAAATGAATGAAGATCATGAAGGTGAAAAGATAAATGAGCCTTTGAAGTGTTTTGTTTCTTGGTCTAATTCATTTCTCCACCTCAGCCAAAATTCACACAAACCATGAAATATTTCCAAGCCAATTTTTTAATTTCAAAAATAAACTTTATTCATAATAAAACATATGACAAAACAAAAACCATGCTAAAACATTTCATACATTCTCAGTGTTGATACATTCAATAGTGTCATACTCGGTAGTGTTCGCACCTATCTTTAAACAATTAAACCCCATTGCCACTCATGTGGCCCCTTGGGGTGATATACCTTCTGGGTGGCACAGAGGCACAGTGGTAGAGTTGCTGTCTTACAGAGCCAGAGACCCAGGTTCGATTCTGGCTACGGGTTCTGTCTGTACGGAGCTTGTACGTTCTCCCTGTGATTGCGTCGGTTTTCTCCGAGTGCTCCGGTTTCCTCCCACATTCTAAAGACGTGCATGTTTGTAGATTAATTGGCGTTTGTAAATTGTCCCTAGTGTGTCGGACTAGAACTGGTGTGCGGGGGATCGCTGGTCGGTGCAGACTTGGTGGGCTGGAGGGGCTGTTTCCATGCTTGTTCTCTAAACTTTCCCTTGCTTGAGGGGTGTTCCCACTGGACTCTGACCCTCAATGTCTGGCAGTGGAAGGACCCTAGACTATGGAGCATTTGCATTGGCTTCACTAAGCTTCAATGCATCCCTCAGCACATACTTCTGCAGTTTGTAATAAGCCAGTCAGTGACATTCCCTGACAGATATCTTGCTGTGCTGGGAGATCACTCTGGCCAACACCTTGAGCATCATTAACAGCAACAACCAGCCAATAACAATTCTAGGAAGGGACGGCTGTCATCTCCCTGTTGGCCTTCTGTTCAAAGTGAGTTTAGAAAGCATTAAGTTCATCAGGTAGGGTCACACTATCACCAGTGATGTTGCCTGACTTCGCTTTGCGGCCAGTTGTAGTATTCTTGTGAACACTGTGGATACTACTACAACACAAGATGCTCATGAAGGTACTCTCCTCAAATTGTCAACACAGTTCTTTAATTTCCTGTATTGATGATATTCAAAAATCACCTTCAGTAAGATTATGAAATATTCCATAGAGAAGATGTCTCCATTGCACTGGAGACAGGAGTGCAGCCATAAATGTCAGGTAATCACTAATATGTTTTCAAGAAGCATATTGTGATTTTTTTTTGTGACATTGTGATTTTTTTTAAATCCAGGTAATGAGGAAAGTGTTAATATTATACAGTAGTTGAGGTGAATAACACAGATGCATTCAAGAAGAAGCTAGATAGACCCATGAATGGGAATGAAATAGAAGTATATTTGTAGGTCTACTTAAAGAATGATGGGATGAGGTTCAAAGAAGCGTAGAAACACTAACAGGGGTTAGTTGGATTAAATGGCCTGTTCTGCAACATGTAACATTATACCTTCACCAACAAGGAATATTATTTACCAACCCTTCTAAAATATTTGACAGTGTGGGAAATTGCTCTTTTCAGCTGCAGTAGCAGTACATTTCATTTGAGTTATAAAAGTGCGATGAACTCGATTAAATTCAAGTACATATCAGGGCGTTTCTCACACTCCATTCTATTAATTACAGACCCAGGACATCTTGTACAGATTTTTAGCGTTTATTCACCCTGTACCATTTCCATTTGAAACTGTTATTCATCCTTCATGTTCTTTGGGATACAAATCTTGCATAACTAATGCTTAGTATGACAAAGATTCCTTGCCCATGCATGTATTAACTAAAAACGAAGGCAAGGGAAACCACTATTTCATATTATTTTCATATTTCAGATACAGCGCGGAAACAGGCCTTTTCGGCCCACCAAGTCTGCACCGCCCAGCGATCCCCGCACATTAACACTATCCTACACACACTAGGGACAATTTTAACATTTACCCAGTCAATTAACCTACATACCTGTACGTCTTTGGAGTGTGGGAGGAAACCGAAGATCTCGGAGAAAACCCACGCAGGTCACGGGGAGAACGTACAAACTCGTTACAGTACAGCACCAGTAGTCAGGATCGAACCTGAGTCTCCGGCGCTGCATTCGCTGTAAGGCAGCAACTCTACCGCTGCGCCACCGTGTATATACAACAAAATATTATGTGAAGCAGAGAATGTGAACAAGGAAATGAAACTTTCCTAAGTCAACTTTGCCCTTATGTAGATACAGTCATCAATCAGCTGGTGGCACTGAGTTTGGGAATTTCCTGAACAAATGCTTTTGGGGGGGAAATTTCCATCCATTTGCTTTGACACAGCAACCAAACACAAATACAACAGATTCTGACAAATAAATACAGATTTCTAAAAGTAGGTAACAATTTTTAAGTGATATTATGCGATTGACTTAAACATACTCCTTTTTTTTTTTTTTAAATATTTTATTTAAGTTTTAACAGAACCCATACGTTATACATTTTACATTCCTTAGTAAACAATAGTCACTGACCTATAACTTTGATTATACACGTATTGTTCTGTATTTTCTCCCCTCCCCCCCACCCCCCCCCCCCCCAACCCCCACCCCCCAGTTCAAAAGAAGGAAAAAGAAAAAGCAGAAGAAGTGAGGTAGATTTTCAAAGTCTACAGAGAGACTTGGGCCTTTTGGAAGGGTGGGCTGAAAGATGGCAGATGGAGTTTAATGCTGATAAGTGTGAGGTGCTGCATTTTGGTAGGACAAATCAAAATAGGACGTACAGGGTAAATGGTAGGGAATTGAGGAATGCAGTGGAACAGAGGGATCTGGGAATAACTGTGCATTGTTCCCTGAAGGTGGAATCTCATGTGGATAGGGTGGTGAAGAAGGCGTTTGGTATGCTTGCCTTTATAAATCAGAGCATCGAGTATAGAAGTTGGGATGTAATGTTGAAATTGTACAGGGCATTGGTGAGGCCGAATCTGGAGTATGGTGTGCAGTTCTGGTCGCCAAATTATAGGAAGGATGTCGACAAAATGGAGAGGGTACAGAGGAGATTTACTAGAATGTTGCCTGGGTTTCAGCACTTAGGCTACAGAGAGAGGTTGAACAGGTTGGGTCTTTATTCTTTGGAGCGTAGAAGGTTGAGGGGGGACTTGATAGAGGTTTTTAAAATTTTGAGAGGGACGGGCAGAGTTGACGTGGGTAGGCTTTTCCCTTTGAGAGTGGGGAAGATTCCAACAAGGGGACATAGCTTCAGAATTGAGGGACAAAGGTTTAGGGGTAACATGAGGGGGAACTTCTTTACTCAGAGGGTTGTGGCTGTATGGAATGGGCTTCCGGTGGAAGTGGTGGAGGCTAGCTCGATTTTATTATTCAAGAGTAAATTGGATAGGTATATGGATAAGAGGGGATTAGAGGGTTATGGTCTGAGTGCAGGTAGATGAGACTAGGTCAGGGAGAATGGTCGGCATGGACTGGTAGGGCCGGACAGGCCTGTTTCCATGCTGTAGTTGTTATATGTTAAGAAAGAAAGAAAAAGAAAAACCTGGAGTCCCGAGGGAGTCACTTCCGAGTAATTTCTTTTTAAATTCTTGTTAGGTATCAAAGCAATCCTGAATTTAACTACTTCCTATTCTTAATCCTAGCTTTGCCATGAATGGGTTCCACACCTTCAAAAAGAAGTCATATCTATTTCTCAGATTATACGTTGCTTTTTCTAATGGGATACAACTCCACATTTCTGCATGCCATCTTTCAAATCTTACCTCATTTTGTTCTTTCCATGTGACCGCAACACATTTTTTTGCTACTGCTAATGATATTTTGAGAAATCTTTCCTGATGTTTATCCAAACTTAGCTTTAGTATTATTCCTTTTGTATCTCCTAGCAAAATCAACCTTGAATCCATTGGTATGATCTTATTCATCAATTGATCTAAAAACATACTCCTTCTAACAGATTATTTGAGCAGCACAGTGCCAAACATTTCTAGAGCTGAATGACCACTATTCAGAACAAAATACTTTTCTCGTAGGCTCCTAAAATGGATTCCTTCTCAGGACGCACGGCTTGTGAGAGGAATTGAGGGTTCTGGAAAATAGACAGAAAAATTGACCAAATGCCAAGGTTTAGCTGTGGCCTTGTCACACAGTGGAGCAGCTGATGCATTTCCTCCAGGTTTGTTATTTTGCTCCAGATTTCTGCAACTCCAAGGTATTCTCCCCTGATTTTTGTATTTTTCAATGCTTTTGCTTGTTCTCAGTTGACGTACGCCACATGGAGATTGGGTAGAATCTTTTGGCTGAATTTAATAACCTGGTTCCACAGTGCTCTGGAGGCCAGGCACTTGCTTCTTCATTGAGGAATAGCAATGACATTGACATGACTCTTGGCTAGTTTTATCTGTATCATCTTCCTGCCCAGTGTCATCTTCCTCCTCCTGTGCCAAGCATTATGGGAATCTGAAAGAATGGGTCTAATAGGTAAACAAGATGAATGGAAGGCTGAGCTCTTTAGAAAGCTGCCAGATCCACAGAGCAGGTGCTCAGCCAGAAACACGGCACTACTAAAATGGCTGATTACTTCAGCAGCATCCAAATCAAGAGTTCAACCAGTCTCCATGTCCTATTGAAATAAATGAAGGGGTTAAAGGTAGCAAAGGCCGTTTTAGTGGTTTGCTGTGCATTAGGCCAGCCCCAAAGAGAAAATTGACAGAAAATCACAATAAAACTGTGTGGATGATGAAAATTTGAAACAAAAACAGAAAATAATGGAAGACCCAATAGTCAGGCAGCATCTACATATAGAGAACCTTTTGAAGTTCTAGGATGTAGGGATGCTTTACATCAAAATGTCTTCATGCTAAATTCGGAACTGTTTCTTTTTCAATGGATGCTAAATGCATGTTGTTTCCAGCATTTTCTGTTCTTGTTTTGTTTAAGGAAAAAGTTGTATATTATTTTGGAGTTATGTAATAGGAATTCTATGTTGAACAGCTATAAATTTGGACTAGATACCCTTGAATTGAATTGAATACTTTATTGTCACATGTGACAAGTCACAGTGAAATTCGTTGCTTGCATTCCTTGCCAAGGTATGCAAATAGTCATCCATAAAGGGGGCTTACAAAGTTACAAATCCCCTCCCCCGCACCAGTTCTCCCTTTGTTCATCCCACCCTATCCCCCCCTCCCTCATGCCCCCACCCCCCCCCCCCCCCCACCCCCATGCCGGGTCCTCCATTGTCCATTGTTCATTGTTCTTTATGGGGGTCTCCCCACTCCGGGTCCCCGTTGCTCTTCCCCCTCCCTGACGACGGTCCCCCCATGCCAGGTCCTCCTTTATTCCTTCCCTCGGCAGCAGCGACCTCTCCACTAACACTGCCGGGTCCGCTCCGGACGCCTTCGTGGCGTCGACCCAGGTCACACGGGCTGACTGCGGGCTCCGTCGACCCGTGAGGCTCCACCGCCGGTGCCAGAACACTTGATAAAACAAGTGATGATATCGATTTTATAGTTTTCCAGCATGGTGTGCACTCGAAGGATTTACATTCATACATGCAGCTTTAAATGCTTTTTGTCATCTTTATCCCATTTATGCCAGGCAAAACAATGGTGAGATGTAAAATGGATATTTTTGGAGAGATCATGAAGCCAAGATTCTATGATAAATGCTGGGAGAATATTTCTTTGAATTAAAGAATCTAAGGCAAGGAGACATGGTAAAGGAAAGTAAAGGATAGGCCATTTAAGACTTAAATGAGGAGAATTTGTTTCAGACATTGGGTGGAGAATCTTTTAACTTCTCTACACCGGAACACTAACCTAGCATTCCAGGAACCACACATCTCCTTTAAATCTTCCTCCTCTCTCCATAATGCCATGCCCTCTAAAGTTTTACATTTCTACCCTGGGAGAAAGATTCTGACAATCTCCTATCTGTGCCTCTCATAATTTTATAAACTTCTGTCAGGTTTTGTGTGCAGTTTTGATCGCCCCACTACAGAAAGGATGTAGGACTTTGGTGAGCAGACAGAAAAGGTTCACTAGAATGCCGACTGGATCAGAGGGTATTAGCTATAAGGTGAGGTTGGACAAACGTTGACTGTTTACTCAGTTTGCAGACAACACCAAAAATGGTGGAGTTGCGAACTGTGAGGAAGGCTGTCAAAAGTTGCAGCAGCATATAGACCAGCTACAGAAAGGCAGTGAAATTATGGAGTTAAATCTGAGCAAGTGTGAGGTGTTGCACTTTGGGAGGTCAAATGTAAGGGGTAGCTATACCATTAATGGCAAGACCCTTGACAGCATTGATAAACAGAGTTATCTTGGGGTCCAATTCCATAACTTACCGAAGATGGCAATACAAGTAGATAGAGTGCTAAATAAGGTGTATGATGTGCTTGTCTTCATTGGTTGAGGCATTAAGTACAGCTTTATATGACTTTGGTTAGACCACATTTGGAGGAATGTGTACAATTCAGGTCATCCCATTACTGGAAGGACGTGGAGTCTTTGAAGAGCTGTAGAAAATGTTTACCAGAAAGCTGCCTGGATTTAGGGTACCAGCAACAAGGAAAGGTTGGACAAACTTAGGATTGTTGTTCTGGAGCATGGGAAATAGAGGATCGACCTGAGAGATGTGTGTACAATTATGAGAGGCACAAACAGGGTAGACTGAACCTTTTTCCCCAGGGTGGAAACATCTTTGTTCCAAGACTTTGGGGCACAGCTTTAATGTGAGAGGGACAATGTTTAAACGAAACCTGCAAGACTAGTTTTTTACAAAGAGAGTAATGGGTGCCTGGAACATGGTGCTGCAGATAGTGGTGGAGACAGATACAGTTCTGGCATTTAAGAGGCTTTGGATGGGTACATGGATATGCAGAGAATGGAGAGATATTAATTATGTGGCCAAATGTGACATGGAAAATGTAGCCATCGGGCCTGTTCCTCTGCTGTACTGTTCTATGTTCTATAACTCATGCACTGGGGAGAGAGGGGTAAATATTATACTTGTGCATATCATGCACAAAATGCTGGTCAGAACTCCAGTTGAGCAGTGTGAACAGTTCTGGGCATCACCCCTCTGTAGACTATATTGCTCTAGGAAGTTGTGCAGCATGGATTTACTCAGATGATATCTGCCCAACAAGTGTTAACTTATGCGGAGAGTGTACACAGACTGTGAAAAGTGTACCACAATGTGGTGATTTGTTTGAATTTCTCAAGATACTTGGGAATGCTAATGTCGATATAAGGATGCTGAAACTCTGAGCTAAACACAAAATGTTGGAGTAACTCAACGGGTCAGGTAGCATCTGTGGAGATAAAGGATAGGCGATGTTTTGGGTCAGGACTCTTCTTCAGACTTATTAATAGTGCTCTGGCTGAGTTCATTATACATTCTCTGGCTATAACGGTGTCCCTGCTGTCTTTGAGCTTCAGACTTACGTTTTTCCCTGATGTGGACACCAGGGGGCTAAAAATCCATTTATAGCACTAGGGAAGAAAGGGCATTTTAGCTGTGAAAATGAATTTACCCCACGAAAGAGCAATTTAATTCATAGTTCTGAGTACACTTTGACGTCTTCTGGGGAAATAGTACCCTCAAAATCTGGCAGGATTTTTGTTCACCCTCACATATATAATCTAGCCTACAATTTTCACAACCCACATCGAAAATAATACAAGATGTAAAATTCATCTTCTGTGAGATTTTCAACCTTATTCACATACGGTATAATCTTGTTTTACGGATTCATTTCCCTTATTTAAAGGGTTATCATACAAATTACATCCTTTATTCTCATTGATATTTATAACCTACAATGACTTCAAATACAATCTTCAACAACATCATGTCACTCTCACTTTCATAGTCTCAGGATCGTTTCGCAAGTTATTATTGCAGATCACTTGTACATCTCACACTGAATGGTGTTTCCAGTGTGGCACCACACAGGGAAACCCACTGTTCTGTGAATTTTATGTGACTTGGGGCAGCAAAATGGTGCTAGTGGAATAACTGCCTCACAGTTCCAGTGACCCAGGTCAAATCCTACCTTCAGTGCTGTGGAGTTTGAGATTTTTTTCCTGTGATTATGCGGGTTTATTCTGGATGCTCTAGTTTCCTCCCACCTCCCAAAAACGTGCTTGTTATTAGGTTAATTGGCACTATGAATTGCCATGTGTGTGGATGAATGGTGGAATCTGGGGCTGGTAAGGATGGCAGGGGGAGTTGATGGGAATGTGGTGAGAATAAAAAGAGTTCGGATAGGATTTGTACAGAAATGGGTACTTGATGAATGACACTGCCTCAGTGGGCCAGGATAAGTGATTCCATGTTATATCTCTCCGTGATTGTCCTAAAACCGTTAGAGTTGCGAAAAATGCTGTTTAAATGACAAACAATTGGCATGGATCAATTTCTAGATCTCATTGTCTTTTGATCTTGTACTCCATATTGTTTTTCTGTATTCTTTTGTCCTCAGAGTCTAACTGTGATTTCTTTAATTCTATGCTGCCTGCAACACACTCTACCACCATATCATAAGCATTAACCTGTGGATGCCATATCCTCCAGTTCTGCTGTAACTCCACCTTGCCTTCCACTTTCCATCTCTTCAATCATGGCACATCAGGTCTTCACTGTCACATTTCTGCCAGTTATTTTCCTCTCCTCTTACTGTTTTTGACAAGAAAACTGTATTTGATCACAATGGCATGCACAATGTTATGGGGGAGAGGCTGGTATGCTCTTAAGAAGGCTGAGAAATGCTGCTAAAAAGACAACCGATTACAAAGCTATTTAATCAACTGATTTTGAGGATACTCTGCCTCAAAAATGAAGCAAAAACATTTTAAACAAACATGAGTGATGTCTTGTCCGCATGAATGTAACATGGTTTGCTGTAGGGTTAAACAGAGGCCACTGTTGTGAGAGATTGAAAATGCATTATAACCCAAGTTAGAGGATTGCTTTTGTAATTCACAGGGCAACAGATTTGCGCATTCACTGCTGGCATATTTGTAGGTCTGTGCTGTATTTATTATTTTACTCTTAGACTCCAATCAGGAGTATAATTGGCCCTGGTTCAAGTCACATGATAGGAATTAATTCCTCTCATTCTGGCAATCTGCAAAGATGCCTAAATGGGGTCTTGTGAGGCTGTCAGCCATGATGACATGCACACACTCTGCAGTGACTGTCCAGAATCCTTTGCAGTTTATTTGTGCAGCTCGTTGTACTGTCTTTTAAAAAAAAGTGTCCTTTAACTGTTTGAGTGCTGTGTTTTCTTTACAGAGTACACTGATAATTTGAATCATGGTATGGGCAGTACTGAGTACTTGGTAAGTCTTCAACTGTAAAGCTGATCAAGTTCTTAATTTTCTGTGTTTGCTGGGTATTAAACTGATTTCATGTGAAGTTGTCCATATTGTCAGGTATTGCAATTGCCCGGCTTGTTGCGGTGTGACTGACTGCCCTGACGTGCCTTACCATGGGCACTTCCAGAGTGAGCGCCTGTTCTTTAGCTCCTGGCAGGCAGCCGCCCAGATCCCTGCTAACGCTGTGCTCTGTATCCCTGAGAATGACGGGATGGCATTCCTCCTGATGTTGCCCGGTTGTGGGGAAACGCCTGGATTTTGCTGTCGTTTCCACCACTGGTCTATCTTTGCTGTTGTTGGCTGAAATTTGCAACAGGCTCTCCAGAGATCATGAGTGCAAAAGTCTCTGCACCCTTCCCTAAAGTATAAACTGTCGTGTCCAGTGCTGCCTAAGTTAAAAGTAAGAAAATAATAGGATCTTTCGTTGACAGCCCATATTTCCATCTGGAGAAAAAAAACATATCTTTCTGTACAATGATTAAGAGTTGGTTTTGAGGATCATGCTGCATGACTGCTAGGCTTGGAATCTGCCACAGCTATAATAGGCCTTTCCTGGGTATCGGTCTCCATTGGTAACCAATGGCACTGGACATGTAAAGGTGATAGTAAATAAACACTGATCTGTTCAGGTTATCTTTGGTTTTGAGGTAACTAATGTAGCTTTCAAATAATAAGGCCTCTGTAACTGCAGCCTGCATATTGTAATTTGGTGTTTTGCAAATAGGCTTGTAATTGGGATGAGGTAATGTTTGATTTAATGTTCACATATTTCCTAATTGAGACAGTATGCACGGCAGAAAGGGCAGGGAATGCAATCAAATGGAACGAGCAAGGGACAAAATATTTTCCATGTGTTTTCAACATTGTATTAAATTAAAAAGAGTTCTGCAGAGGAGTCCCCTTGAGCCTTATTGACTATCTTTTGCCATGTTAAAAAATGCTGTACAAATGCCAGTTGTTTTTGTTACCAGTTATGCACATTGTATTTTCTGGGTCTTTTTTGGAATTCTTATCTCTTATTGCATCTGATCTTTTGCATATTACTGTCATTCCACACACCACAAAGCCTCAATATTCATCAAAGATCTATTTGTTGGTTTTAAGTGGGTTAAAGTTTAACGGCCTTTTTTGTAATGGTCAATTCCTTGAGAATTTCTGTGCAAAGGTAGAGTCAGAGTTATGCACCACTGAAGTCTAACTCATCCATGGCAACCAAGTTACCTACCTGAGCTAGTCCTATTATCCTGAAGAAGGGTCTCAACCAGAAATATCACCCATTCATTTTATCCAGAGATGTTGCCTGGCCCACTGAGTTACTCCAGCATTTTGAGTCTATCTTTAGTGTAAATCAGCATCTGCAGTTCCTTCCTATATATTATCCTGTGTTTGCCCCATATCTCTCTAATCCTTTCCTATCCATGTCCCTGACCAAATGTCTTTTAAATGTTATAAAAATGCATTTTAACAATGTTTCTCTCCTATAATCCTCCCTGTTTTGTTTTGCACTGAGCATAGTCTTAATTTAAAAATCCCTTAAACTTGCATATTTAGGAAGTGGCACCAACTATCCCATACCAGTATTCGATGGATTGTGAATATTTGCCCAATTGTTTATGCTGTTAAGAACGGAGATAATAGCAGGTGATGCAAAACAATTCAAGAGCTACAATTATATTGTTTACTTCAATATTTTGAGTCGGACAAATGGTTCAATTGAATTGCGAATTTTCCAAGGGAGTGCACTGCTGTTGTTGGAACATAGTAATTTGCAATGATGGTCTAAAAGCTTCTGAGGCCATAGAATACATACACCCAAAATGACTGTCACGAGGCCTGGCAATCTGAGTCCATAAGTGTCTTCATTATTGATAGATATACCCATGACCATGTTTGATGTGCTAAGTGACAAAATAAGTCTGGTCTGGAACCTTCCTTGACCCTTGTAACAATAGTGCAAAAAAGTTTCAGCTGAAATGCCAGATGCCTGGTTTGATGTGGCTTAATCCACATGGTGCCATTGTCTTATATTTGGCTGATGCATACCAGAATGTCTCATGGTCATGTTAGTTTACAAATGATAACTTTTGTCTCCTTCTGTCGGCCAGTAGCCTGTGCTCTATAGACAGTACTGTTTGTTGACATAGCTGTCCTTTTCATTTCAAACTGTTTTATTGCATGTAGTTTACATTCAAGCAGGTTTTTTTTCTTTGGTTTCTTCTGGTTTGTATTAATGTCAATTATCCACATAATTCTTGAATAATCTCTAGAACTGGAGGTCCTCAATATGTTGGGCAGTATCTATGAAAAGAGAAACACAGTTAATATTGCATTTGCCTGTCACATTAACTCTTCTTCACTTTTCACAGAACATTTCGTAGAGCAGTGAAATACTAACTCTGCTTCTCTTTTCACAGATGCTGCCTGAATTCCTAATTATTTTCCAGTTGGATTCGATCAGGCTTTCCTACTAAGCTTGTTGTAGACGCCAGGACCAGGTATGTCCAAGTCACTGAACTTGGCTCAGTGTGTGGATCATATGGCGGGTGAACTTGAGGTGCCAGGATAAGTCTCCCCTAAAACTCTCCTTCTCTCGTCAGCTGCTGCTTATTTTGCGGGCTGGAAAACACAATATATCGAGAGTTTAAAAAAAGATGCAAACCAGTTTAAATCAAAAGACTTTCATCTCCTGGAAAGGGCAATTTGATCTCCACCCTTCGTTCTGAGTCAGGAAAAAGCAAGTGCTGTCATGATTGAGCTCATCTCCCTGATGTGCTGTCAGTTTCCTTTGAATATAAATTTGCCTCATCCCCCACCGTCATCAACCAGAACCTGAGCCTAAGTTCTAAACTACAGCTGCACTCCATCCTTCTTGAAGGGCCGAATGGCCTCCTCCTGCACCTATTGTCTATTGTCTATTGTCTAAGTAATTTCTTCATTTGGCGTGGTTCTTTTTGAATATCGCCATATATAGAAAAATACGTGTTCAATGGAGGTGATGTAGACTCAGTGGGTTCATGTTGATATTTTAATTTATCATAATTACTCATTTTAAAATTCTACTTCTGATGTGAAGGAAGTACAACTGTTTTTTTTCCCTTTTTAACCTAGTTTCCTCTGAAACTTTGTTAATGCAGACCAACAATGGAACTGCAGTCTTTTAGGTTCAGGCTTATTATTGTCATGTGCACTGAGGTACAACGAAAGGCTTTGTTTTGCATACTATCCATACATAAATACGACCAATTCAAACTCGAGTACAATAGATAGAACAAAGAGCGCAGAATATAGTTTTCAACATTGTAGCGCATCGGTTCCATAGACAAAGTCCAGTATCTGCAATGGGGTGGAGATGACTTAGATAGTACCCTATCTATTGGAAGGGCTGTTCAGAATCCAAATTACAGAGGGGAAGAAGCTGCTCCTGAGTCTGGTGGTGCATGCTTTCAAGCTTCTGTACTTTCTAATGGATGGGAGCAGTGAGAAGAAGGAATGACTGGGGTGGACATTGCAACTACAAATACAATTGGACATGCGGCCTTGACTGCTTTGGTTAGGGTCATGGATGGTTTTAGAATTGTTCCTGGCTGTAGCTGTTGCTGCCTCTGCCACAATACTGCTCATCGTTGCAATGAATGAAGGATTTGGCCTGCACCAGGAGGACCTGTGGGCTGAACCTATTCTTTCCGAAACCTTCTGCCTGTGAGCATTTGATTGTGGCCCTGAGGAGATCCCTGATCACTCTTCCTGAAACATTTATCGGACAAACATTGATAGAAGTATATAAAATCTTTGTGAGGTATAAGATAGACAGACAGTTGGAACCCTGCTCTTGGGGTGGAAATGTAAAAAACTGGACAATATATCTTTAAGGTGAGAGGAGGAGAGTTTAAAGATGTGTGGGTTTATTTTACATGGGGAGCAGTAGGTGCATTTGTAAACTTTTATTTAAATGGAATATTTTGTCACTTTAGCCCAACCTATATATGTTTTAATTAGTTTATGGCCTGGAGGCTATTTTATAAAATCAAAGGTAGGAGTGGGTCATGTTCCCCTTCGAATCCTAATCTACCATTCAATAAGATGATGTTTGATCTGATCTTGACCTTGGTTACACTTTTCTGCCTTTAGTTGAAACACCTCCCTCCTTTACGTATTAAGAATCTATCCAACTCATTTTTGAGTATGCAAAATGATTTGTTTCCTCTTGGTCTCTGGAGTAGACAATTCCAAAGATGTGCATCTGTCTGAGAGAAGATATTTCCTCATCATCCCTGGGTTAAGTAGTTAACCCCTTTTTCTAAAGCTATGCACCTCTAGATTCCCCAAAGCGGAAAATCCTCTTTGCCAACTCCTTCAAACTTTTATATACTTAAATAGGACACTTCTCTTAATTTTCTAAAAATCTAATCTATATAGACCTAAATTTTCCATTCTTGTGCTGTCAGTCAACGTAGCAATCATTCCGAACTGCCTGATACAAGTATGCCCTTCTTTAAACGATACACAATACTTCAGAAGTGGTTTTTGCAACCTCATTGCCTTTCTAATTCAGGCAAATGTTCTATTTTTAAATGCATTCTCAGGATCTGAGTATTACTGGCAATAATTTATTGCTCAAATTAATTATCATTGAGGGTGCTGGTGCAGTGCTTCTTGAATCACTACAGTTGGTGAAGGTATTCCCACATTGCGGATGGATAGAGAGTTCATGATTTAAATCTACTGACAATGAAGGGCAGGCAATATAATTCCATGTCAGGATGATGTGTGATTTAGATGAACTTCCACGCTCCTTTTTCTTCTTGGTCAGTGAGCTTGTGGTTGTGGAGAGTACTGATGAAGTAGTGGGTGAGTAACTGCAATATGGAACATGGGGCCAGTTCCTGCGCAATGCTGCACTATGCTCTGCATTGCAATTACTCACCCACTAATCCATTGCCATGTGCCCATCCAAAATCCTCTTGAAAACCACTATCACCACCACCACCACCCCTGGCACCATTTAAATATTTCTCCTCTGAACTTAAAGCAAAGCCCTCTTTGACATTTCCACCAAGGGGGAAAGGTTCTGCCAATCTACCCTGTCTATACATTTTGTATGTTGCTGCACCCACTGTGGTGAAATAAATATATGAAATGGTTGATGGTGTGCCAATAGTGCAAGCTACTTTGATCTTGATTAATAGACAATAGACAATAGGTGCAGGAAGAGGCCATTCGGCCCTTCGAGCTATACCCCCTGACTCCGCTATCCTTAAGAGCTCTATCTAGCTCTCTCTTGAATGCATTCAGAGAATTGGCCTCTACTGCCTTCTGAGGCAGAGAATTCCACAGATTCACAACTCTCTGACTGAAAAGGTTTTTCCTCATCTCAGTTCTAAATGGCCTACCCCTTATTCTTAAACTGTGGCCCCTTGTTCTGGACTCCCCCAACATTGGGAACATGTTTCCTGCCTCTAACGTGTCCAACCCCTTAATAATCTTATACGTATGATAGTTCCGCCATTCTGGGAATTAACCTAGTAAACCTACGCTGCACACCCTCAATAGCAAGAATATCCTTCCTCAAATTTGGAGACCAAAACTGCACACAGTACTCCACGTGCGGTCTCACCAGGGCCCTGTACAACTGCAGAAGGACCTCTTTTCTCCTATACTCAACTCCTCTTGTTATGAAGGCCATCATTCCATTGGATTAAGTTAAGCTTTTTGAAGTGTTGTTTGTGCTGCACATCCAGGCAATGGGGAAAATTTTCATCCTGCTGCTGTTTTGTTCTGTTGTTGATGGAAAGTCATTGCCACCTTATTATTCATTATTAATTTCTTGGTCCCATCCTTCCAGGGGATCTTCATTTCTCTTTCTAGACTGAGTTTTACCTGTCATTTTTACTAACGTGTAGTACTGCAAGTCTTTCATTAACTTGCATAGTGGACTATATGAAACCTACATCTTTTTTTTTTTGCAGTAAGAAAGAGAATTGTGTCACATTAATGGCAGGCATTGCTGCTTAAAGATGTGATTTACAGCAGCTCTTAATGTTGTTAAACCTAAATACTGAAGCTCGCTGAGTAGGTAATTCTGCCACTTTAAGGTAATTACTGGCTTTCTTTGGAAACTATTCTAGTGCAAAGTGGGATTTGCAACACTGAATTCCAGGAAATGGTAGGCTGCCTCGCTTTGTTTGGCTTCCTGCCGAACCAGTGAGAGGCTACAGTATTCTCTAATTCTAACAGTGAAGGTAGGACATGGCAGCAAAACTTTTGAGTTGAAAGAAGTCCAAAAACCTGGTTTTGCTGGCCGGAATTGGACAGGTTGTGTGAGTGTGTGGATGCATGGCAGACGCAGTTTAATGTGGATAAGTGTGAGGTTATCCACTTTGGTGGTAAGAATAGGAAGGCAGATTAGTATCTGAATGGTGTCAAGTTAGGAAAAGGGGACGAAAACGAGATCTGGGTGTCCTAGTGCATCAGTCACTGAAAGGAAGCATGCAGATACAGCAGGCAGTGAAGAAAGCCAGTGGAATGTTGGCCTTCAAAACAAGAGGAGTTGAGTATAGGAGCAAAGAGGTCCTTCTGCAGTGTACAGGGCCCTAGTGAGACCGCACCTGGAGTACTGTGTGCAGTTTTTGAGGAAGGATATTCTTGCTATTGACGCGTGCAGCGTAGGTTTACTAGGTTGATTCCCGGAATGGTGGGACTGTCGTATGTTGAAAGACTGGAGCGACTAGGCTTGTATACACTGAAATTTAGAAGGATGATAGGGGATCTTATCGAAACATATAAGATTATTAAGGGGTTGGATTATTAAGGGGCAGGAAACATGTTCCCAATGTTGGGGGAGTCTAGAACTAGGGGCCACAGTTTATGAATAAGGGGTAGGCCATTTTGGGGGTATGGGCGGCACGGTGGTGCAGCGGTAGTGTTGCTGCCTTACAGCGAATGCAGCGCCTGAGACTCGGGTTCGATCCTGACTACGGGCACCGTCTGTACGAAGTTTGTACGTTCTCCCCGTGACCTGCGTGGGTTTTCTCAGAGATCTTCAGTTTCCTCCCACACTCCAAAGACGTACAGGTATGTAGGTTAATTGACTGGGTAATATGTAAAAATTGTCCCTAGTGTGTGTAGGATAGTGTTAATGTGTGGGGATCGCTGGGCGGCGTGGACTCGGTGGGCCGAAGGGCCTGTTTCCGCGCTGTATCTCTAAATCTAAATTTAGAACGGAGATGAGGAAAAACATTTTCAGTCAGAGAGTTATAAATCTGTGGAATTCTCTGCCTCCGAAGGCAGTGGAGGCCAATTCTCTGAATGCATTCAAGAGAGAGCTAGATAGAGCTTTTAATGATAGTGGAGTCAGGGGGTATGGGGAGAAGGCAGGAATGGGGTACTGATTGAGAATGATCAGCCTTGATCACATTGAATGGCGGTGCTGGCTCGAAGGGCCGAATGGCCTACTCCTGCACCTATTGTCTATTGTCTAATGTCAGTAAAACTGAGAAATTTCTATAATTATATAATTTCTCTAGTGGTGTTTTCAAGCTTTTCTTTTTTTTTCTCCCTGAATTTTCATCTGCATTAAGTTGCCTGGACTAGAGGGTGTGAGCTGTAGGGAGAATTTGGGTAGGCTGGGTCTCTATTCCTAGGAGCGCAGGAGGATGAAGGGTGATCTTATAGAGGTATATAAAATCATGAGAGGAATAGATCGGGAGATGCACCGAGTCTCTTGCCCAGATTCGGGGGGTCGCGGACCAGAGGACATAGGTTCGAGGTGAAGGGGAAATGATTTAATAGGAATCTGAGGGGTAACTTTTTCACACAAAGGGTGGTGGGTGTATGGAACTAGCTGCCAGAGGAGGTATTTGAGGCTGGGACAATCCCAACATTGAAGAATTGAAGAAACAGTTAGACAGGTACATGGATAGGGCAGGTTTGGAGGGATATGGACTAAGCCCAGGCAGGTGGGACTAGTGTAGCTGGGACATGTTGGCCGGTGTGGGCAAGTTGGGCTGAAGGACCTGTTTCCACACTCTATCACTCTATGACTCTAAATATTCTTAGTTGAACAGAAATGAATTTAAATGTGTTGGACTGATCCGCATTTTGTGGCTCACTCTGGTACTGTGCACTGTTTGTGGACGAACATGAGATTTCCAAGATAAAACAAAAAAGGTAGGCAGGCGGTGGTATCCTTCACACAAATCATAAAGTATGCTACTTCTGCACAGCCGCTTGTGCTGTAAAAGACTATGGTCATGCCGTTTGACAGAGGGTGGTGAATCTGGGGAATTCTTTGGTGATTGGTCCAAGACTACCTGCTGCATCGTTTCCCCCATTGCTCAAAAAGGAGAACTCCAAATCCATGGCAAATTGCATCATCCTTTGGAACCAATGAATCAGGAAGCACGTCGAGATTGCATGGTTGTTTTGGAAGAAAGTGCCTAATTAAAATCCTGAATGATGTAAATCAAATGGCTGACTGCTGCTCCTACTTTTTTTAATAATTCGTCCATTACCGAAGAGATGACAGTTTAAAAGTATTTAATTGGCTTTGAAGTGCTTTTGGATTCTTGTGGATTATGGAAGATTGATTCTTTTCACTTATTGCACCATTTGAAAATGTTATCTTTTTTATTTTTGATTGATCTTTTTCTCAATTGCCAATTATTTAATGGGGCATTCTCGGAAAGCAACTAGCCTGGATGCAGTCCTTGCATGAGTCCTGAAATCGTGCACCGATCAACTGGCCACAGTCTTCAGCCACTCAGGCTGCTTCAAGGAAACATTCATCATTCCAGTCCATAATACAAATAAAGTGACCTGCTTCATTAACTGCCGCCAAGTAGTTCTCATGACCATAATGAAGGAAAACGTAGAAAGATTGGTAATGGTTTACCTTCCAGACAATCCAGACCCCTTGCAATTTGCATACAGGAAAATAGGTCTATGGAGGATGCTACATACCTTTGATAGACACAAAATACTGGAGTAACTCAACGGGTCAGGCAACATCGCTGGAGATTTCATCTCTGAGGTTTCGGGTCAAGATTCTTCTTCAGACTTTACTCCAGCATTTTGTGTCTATCTTCGGTGTAAAGCAGCATCTGCAGTTCCTTTCTACACTATACCTTTGAACTACATTTAGCTCTAACATAGAAATATAGAAAATAAGTGCAGGAGGAGGCCATTCGGCCCTTCGAGCCAGCACCGCCATTCATTGTATCATGGCTGATCGTCCCCAATCAATACCCCGTGCCTCCCTTCTCCCCATATCCCTTGATTCCACTAGCCCCTAGAGCTCTATCTAACTCTCTATTAAATCCCTCCAGTGATTTGGCTTCCACTGCCCTCTGTGGCAGGGAATTCCACAAATTCACATCTCAGGGTGAAAAAGTTTTTTCTCACCTCAGTTTTAAATGGCCTCCCCTTTATTCTAAGACTGTGGCCCCTGGTTCTGGACTCGCCCAACATTGAGAACATTTTTCCTGCATCTGGCTTGTCCAGTCCTTTTATAATTTTATATGTTTCTATAAGATCCCCTCTCATCCTCTGGATGGTCTTGACAAGAACACCTATGTTGGAATGCAATTCATTTGCTGCCTTCAACACCAAAATACAGAATAAGGTCATCTCTCAACTTCTTGAACCATGGCCTTGGGGCTTTATTTTACAACAGGCATTAGGACATGCTCATCAGCAGACCTCAATCAGTTAGAATTGGTCATAACATTTCCTTCACCATGTCCCTCAACACGTGCTTTTCAGAGTTGCGTGCTCAGTCCCTTGCTTTGCTCCCTGAATACCCATGGCTGTGTAGCCAGGTACAGCACCCCCTCAATCTTTAAGTTTACCGATGACACCACTGATACCATCCGGGTCAACGACAACAATGCAACAATGTGCAGGAAAGAGATGTGATGTCAGAAGATTATGGTGTCGGGATAACATCCTAGCCCTTCATTTCAACAAGGCCAGAGTTCGATGTTGACCTAAGGAATTTCACGGGTTGAATGCAACCCTGACCTTGTCAGCAGACCTGCTGTAGAGATGGTTGGTGGCTTCAAGTTCCTTTGCATCCATATCACCAGCAAACTAACCAGGTCCCTTTAATGTGGTGATCAAGATAGTGCATCAGCATATTTACATTCTTGAACGTCTGAGAAGATTTAGCCTGTGCATAGGGATTCTCTTGAACTTCTGCAAATGTGCAAGAGAGAATTTTGACGGCATGCAACTGCCGTGCTCATGGTCTCCTGAAGCTGCAGAGAGTGATGAACACAGCCCTGAAAACAGCAGTCTGGCTCGCCCACCGTGGGACCGGGAACCCACCCGGAGAAGGGAGCCTGGCGAGCCCGGCCACTGCAAATCCCTGAAGACCGGGAATCATAGGAGGATGGAAGGAACAGGCAATGGTGGTGGATCCTGGACAAAAGGCCTGGTAAGAGGAACTGGGTGGTCTTGCCTTCTGCACCCTCCAGGCCGGCTGTGATAGGTGCCCCCCCCCCCCCCCCCCCCCAGCTGCAGTGGAACGACTGCAATGGGCTTTGTGGCCAACTGCAGCTTGGACTGTAGAATTGTGCAAACTGGTGACACTTGCATATTGAATCAGTGGGCTGTTCTGTACATTCTGTACTAACTGGGGGGTTTGTGCTTGTGTATGGTTTTTAGGGGGCGTGGCTGCGCTCTGCAGCTGCGGCTCACCGGCAGTCTCTCTGTCTTTTTTGTCTTTGTCTATTGTTATCGTTTAAATGTATGTTTTGATTTATTTTTAGCTCTGTATATGTGGGGGGTGGGGGAAAACTTTTTTTCTAATCTCTTCAACGGAGATGTGACCTTTATCGTGTCGTATCTCCGTTCGCGCTACGGCCCAACACTGTGGAGTCGGCGGCCTCCAGCTGGGATTGACCTTGAAGACTCCGGTCGCAGGGCCTGGACTTACCATCTCGGAGGCTTCGGCCGTGGGCCCTGCAGACCGCAACATCGGGAGCTCGCAGGTCCCTGGCTGGCGACTGGCTTTCGGGAGCTACAGCCGTAGCAGCTTCGACCGCCCCGAAGCGCGAGGTTCGATCGACCCGCTCGCAGGACCTTCATCGCCCTGCGTGGCTCGGCCACGGCACTTTCCATCGCCCGGTGGGGGCTCAGGACCTTCATCGGCCTGCTCGGCTCGGCCTGGGACTTTCCATCCCCCGGCGGGGGTTTCAAAAGTCGGGAGCCTCGATCGCCTCGAGGCAGCAGTTTGACTGCCTGACCACGGGAGAAGAATGAGGAGGAGATAAGACTTTTCTTTGCCTTCCATCACAGTGAGGGTGTGCCTGGAGCAATCACTGTGATGGTTGTTTGTGTTACAATTGTAATTGTGTGTCTTGTGTTCTTTATTGTTTACTGCCGGACCCTGACGTGAGAGGACACTGGCGCTGTTTGTTCGCCGCTTCTCCGTCAGGACAAATCTTTTGTTTGTTTGTTTGTTTTTATGTCTTGTTTGCTTTGTAAAGCGTCTTTGAGTATCCTGAAAAGCGCTATATAAAATAAATGTATTATTATTATTATTATGGTGATGGTCTTGCTAATCTTTATGCAAACGTGTTTCACTACACCTACGTACACATGATAATAAAGAAACCATTGAACCAGTTTGTCACAGGACAGTGACATTCTTCCATCCAGTTCACCTTCAAAGTGTGTTGCATTAGGAAGGCTGGAAGTATCATCAAGGACATCTGCCAGCTTGACCGCTCCCATTTCTCACTTCTACTCTCTGGGAGAGTTACAGGAGCTTGAAAGCCTGAATATCCTGACTTGCTTACACTTTCTTCTCCATGCTATCAGACTCCTAAATCAATCACCTATTTCACTCTCTCTTCCCAGAGGTGCAGACATACATACATACTCTTAACTCGTATCCCTTATTGTACTTCAACATCTCTTTTGTTTAGACTGCTTCAGTTTGCACTAGATTCTTTGCACAATTCTGTTGTTTTGCATTCTCCATTGTATTTATTACCATATCTATCATTACTATGTATACTGTTCACTCTGAGCTTCACGTAAACATGGAATTTCCATGCACTCTGTTGTTTACGACAAACTAATTTGAATCTGCTTTCATGAACACCTCACATATTGAATTTTATTCCATTAAAGATTCTATAGAAATAACAATTGTTGTGGTTCTTGGATACCAAAGGATGCTCAGTTTTGATTATCAAGAGTGAATTACTTTGTATTTTTCTAGAATAGAACAAAGGATAGTATAGCACAGGAATTGACCCCTAGGCCCACAATGTTTGTGCTGAATATGGTGACGTTAAACTGATCTTCCCGATGTTGGAGGAGTCCAGAACCAGGGGCCACAGTTTAAGAATAAGAGGTAGGCCATTTAGGAGTAAGATGAGGAAAAACCTTTTCACCCAGAGAGTTGTGAATCTGTTGGAATTCTCTGCCACAGAAGGCAGTGGAAGCCGATTCACTGGATGCATTCGAAAGAGTTAGATGGAGCTCCTAGGGCTAGCGGAATCAAGGGATATGTGGAGAAGGCAGGATTGTGGATTGTCCTGATTGTGAATGATCAGCCATGATCAAATTGATTGGCGGTGCTGGCTCGAAGGGCCAAATGGCCTATTCCTGCACCTATTTTCTATGTATCTAAAAAACAGAGGTCCCAGTACAAATCCGTGCGGAACACTGCTGGTCGCAGACCTTCACCCAGAACAACACCCCTCAACCGCTACCCTCTGTCTTCTATATGCAATCCAGTTCTGAATCTAAAGTAGCAAATCCTCATGGATCCCATGCATCTTTGTCTTCTGGATTGGCCAAACATGAGGAATTTTATAAAATGCCATACAAAAATTCATACATCCATTGTCCTACTCTGCACTGCCTCAATTACAAGGATGTCCTTCCTCAAATTAGGAGACCAAAACTGTACACAATACTCCAGATGTGGTCTTACCAGGGCCCTATACAACTGCAGAAGAACCTCTTTTCTCCTATACTGAAATCCTCTTGTTATGAAGACCAACATTCCATTAGCTTTCTTCACTGCCTGCTGTACCTGCACGCCAACTTTCAGTGACTGGTGTACAAGGACACCCAGATCTCGCTGCACCTCCCCCTTACCTAGCCTAACTCCATTGAGATAATAATCTGCCTCCTTGTTTCTGCCGCCAAAGTGGATAACCTCACATTTATCTATATTATACTCCATCTGCCACGCATCTGCCCACTCGCTCAACCAGTCCAGGTCACCCTGCAACCTCCTAACATCCTCTTCACGGTTTACACTGCCACCCAGCTTTGTGTCATCCGCAAACTTGCTTCTAATTCCCTTTTCCAAATCATTAATATATATGGTAACCAGTTGTGGCCCCAACTCCGAGCCTTGCAGCACTCCACTCGCCACTGCCTGCCATTCTGAAAAGGACCCATTTACTCCTACTCTTTGCTTCCTGTCTGCCAACCAATTTTCTATCATGTCAACACCCTACCCCCAATACCATGTGCTCTAATTTTAGTCACCAATCTGCCGTGCGGGACCTTATCAAAGGCTTTCTGAAAGTCTAGATACACTACATCCACTGGCTCCCCTTCATCCATTTTACTTGTCACATCCTCAAAAAATTCCAGAAGATTAGTCAAGCATGATTTCTCTTTCATAAATCCATGCTGACTTGGACTTATCCTTTTACTGCTATCCAAATGCACCGTTATTGCATCAACTCTGCAAAGAAAATCATTGGTTGCCCACTGCCCTCTCTAGAGGAACTTTACTCCCTCCGCTGCCTCAGCAGAGCAGCCAACATCCTGAGGGATCCTTCCCACCCTGGTCATCAGCTGCTCCAACTGCTGCCCTCTGGTAGACGGTTCAGGTCCATTACATCACGGACTAATAGACTCAAGAACAGTTTCTACCCCAGTGTCATACGTGAGCTGAACACTGCCAGACACTCACATAAAACTGAAGGGAAGGAACGGAACTGATCGGAACACTGTCAGTTACTCAATTTAATACAAGTTTACATTCTACTGCACTTATATTGTTAACATTTGCTAAACTTATTACATGTTACAACCGACCGCACCTTATATTTAATTACATTATTTAAAAAAAAATTTTTTTTTTTAAATGGCACTTGCAATATGTTAGCTCTCATTGCTGTGCAATAACTTGCTGTCTTGATTGCACTATACACTGCCTCGACCGTATTGTAATTGTTTTGTCTATATTGTATTAGAGGTCAGTTTGTTTAATTCAGTAGATTAGGTTTAGCTTGTTATGGATAAAGGTTTATCCTTTGTACTGTCTGCTGTGTGTGATTGCATCATCTGGACTGCTTTAATTTCGCTGTACTTTGTAGTGACAATAAAGGTTTTTTACAATTTTACAAATTTAATAATTGACTCCAGCATCTTTCCCACCACCGAAGTCAGGCTAACTGGTCTGTAATTCCCTGTTTTCTCTCTTGCTCCTTTCTTGAACAGTGGGATAACATTAGCTACCTTCCAATCCACAGGAACTGATCCTGAATCTATTGAACATTGGAAAATGGTCACCAATGCGTCCACTATTTCTAGAGCCACCTCCCTGAGGACCCTGGGATGCAGACCATCAGGCCCAGGGGATCCTTCAGTCCCATTAGTCTACCCAATACTATTTCTCGCCTAATGAAAAATTCTTTCAGTTTCTCTACCCCCCTAGATCCTCTGTCCTCCAGTACATCTGGGAGATTGTTTGTGTCTTCCTTAGTGAAGACAGATCCGAAGTACCTGTTCAACTCTTCTGCCATTTCCTTGTTACCCATAATAATTTCACCCATGTCGGCCTTCAAGGGATCCACATTTGACTTTGTTACTCTTTTTCTCTTAACATATCTAAGGAAGCTTTTACTGTCCTTCTTTATATTCGTGGCCTGCTTCCCCTCGTACTTCATCTTTTCAGCCCGCATTGCCCGTTTTGTTACCTTCTGTTGTTGTCCTATGAAAGTTTCCCAATCCTCTGGCTTCCAGCTACTCTTTGCTGTGTTATACATCTTTTCTTTTAGTTTTATTCCATCTCTAACTTCCCTTGTCAGCAACGGTTGCCTCCTACTCCCCTTAGAATCTTTCTTCCTTTTTGGAATGAAATGATCCTGCGTCTTCCTGATTATGCCCAGAAATTCCTGCCATTGCTGTTCCACCGTCAATCCTGCTAGGATCCCTTTCCAGTCTACCTTGGCCAGCCTCATGCCTACATAGTCTGCTTTGTTCAACTGCAACACTGACATGTCCAATCTAACCTTCTCCTTCTTAAATTCGTATGTTGAAAGGCTGGAGCGATTGGGCTTGTATACACTGGAATTTAGAAGGATGAGGGGGATCTTATTGAAACATATAAGATAATTAGGGGATTGGACATATTAGAGGCAGGAAACATGTTCCCAATGTTGGGGGAGTCCAGAACAAGGGGCCACAGTTTAAGAATAAGGGGTAGGCCATTTAGAACGGAGATGAGGAAGAACTTTTTCAGTCAGAGAGTGGTGAAGGTGTGGAATTCTCTGCCTCAGAAGGCAGTGGAGGCCAGTTCGTTGGATGCTTTCAAGAGAGAGCTGGATAGAGCTCTTAAGGATAGCGGAGTGAGGGGGTATGGGGAGAAGGCAGGAACGGGGTACTGATTGAGAGTGATCAGCCATGATCGCATTGAATGGCGGTGCTGGCTCGAAGGGCTGAATGGCCTACTCCTGCACCTATTGTCTATTGTCTATTGTCTATTGTCTATTGTCTAAATTGCAGATTAAAACTAATCATATTATGATCACTACCTCCAAGCGGTTCCTTTACCTCGAGTTCCCTTATCAAATCTGGTTCATTGGACAACACTAAATCCAGAATTGCCTTTTCTCTGGTAGGCTCCATTACAAGCTGCTCTAAGAATCCATCTCAGAGGCACTCTACAAACTCTCTTTCTTGGGGTCCAGAACCAACTTGATTTTCCCAGTCTACCTGCATATTGAAATCACCCATCACCACAGTGGCATTACCTTTCTTTCATGCCAGTTTTAACTCCTGCTGCATCTTACATCCTACATCTGGGCTACTATTTGGGGGTCTGCAGATAACACCAATTAGTGTCTTCTTGCCTTTACAATTCCTCAACTCAATCCACAGTGACTCTACCTCGACAGTCCCTATGTCTTCCCTCGCAAGGGACTGAATTTCATCCCTCACCAGCAGAGCTACCCCATCGCCTCTGCCCACCTGCCTGTCCTTTCTACAGGATGTATAACCCTGAATATTATGTTCCCAGGCCCGATCCTCCTGCAGCCACGTCTCTGTAATCCCCACAGTCATATCTACCAACCTCTAACTGAGCCTCAAGCTCATCTACTTTACTTGTTATTCTTCACGCATTCATATACAATACTTTTAATTCCTTACTCATCTCACCCTTCACATCAATCCCTATTACACTTTGCCATACTCTCCTATACCTTTGTGAGCTTTCTTTCCCGTTAATTCTGAGGTCATTAACTATCCCTTTACTCTCTTTCCCTTTAACTCCATCCTTGACTATCCCATTTGACCCCCCCCCCCCCTTATTTAGTTTAAAACCACCCATGTAGCAGTGGCAAACCTGCCTGCCAGAATGCTTATTCCCCACCAGTTAAGGTGCAATCCGTCTTTTTTGTACAATTCCCCCTTACCCCAAAACAGATCCCAGTGATCTAAGAATCTAAATCCCTGCCCCCTGCACCATTTCCTCAGCCGCACATTCAGGTCCTGTATCTCCCTGTTCCTGCTTTCGCCTGCACGAGGAACGTTTCCTCCCACTTCCCAAAGACATGGGGATTTGTAGATTAATTGGCCACTGTAAATTGCCCCTAATGTATAGTGAGTGACTGCAAAAGTGGGATAACATAGAAAATAGGTGCAGGAGTAGGCCATTCGGCCTTTCGAGCCATCACCGCCATTCAATATGATCATGGCTGATCATCCACAATCAGTACCCCGTTCCTGCTTTCTCCCCGTGTCCCTTGATTCCATTAGCCCGAAGAGCTATATCTAACTATCTCTTAAATACATAAAATACACAACATAAAACCTGTGTGAATGATTAAATATGGTCGGTATGGATTTGGTGAGTTAAAAGGCCTGTTTCGTGCTCGCTCTGTAAACTAAACATCTTTGTCAAGGCCCCTGCAATCTCCTCTCTTTGTTATCATTAACTGCAAGGTCTGAAAGCTTGAATAAATTCAGGTTATTGATGAATAAAATATGGTGTACTAATTATTCTTGATTTCTTATATAGTTACGTTCATTTAGTAATAAGATTTCAGCTTTCCTTATGAAAGATAATAAAATCATTTAAGTAAATTGAAGATTATTGGGGCCGTATCCTATTTAGCATGCTTTGCTTCTGTTTTAATCGATTCAGCAGAGTATATGCTCCCATCTGCCATTCTCCCAATGGAGTTTTAGCCAGTAATTAAACTCCTAGGGGAATACTAGATTTTCTTTACTGAAATGATCAATTTTCATGTGGCAAATAGAAAACCAATTATGCAATATGTGTATAAATACCAGCATGGGAAATCTAATTGCTGCATTTAGAGTATCTATTTGAGCAATAGAGCTTCAGGAAAGCCTGCTTATGTTACATCTAGCCAAATGATTGCACAGAATGCTTCATTTCCATATAAAACTTATGCTTGCAAATTATTTGTGGGAGGGAGCTTGTACATGCCAGACATAAAAACAGCTTTTTTTCCACGAGTGATGGTCCTACTCTATAACCAGTCTCTTTTTTGCTCTGGTTTATTTTCACCCACATGTTTAGACCGCAATGGTGTATCCTTATTGTTTTGATGTGTTTATGCTTTATTCTTAATTGTTAACTGTATGCTTGTGTTGTCGTTTGTGGGCCGAGCACCAAGGCATACTTGGCCAATAAACTTATTCATTCATTCATGGGAAATTTAGACATTTTTATGGGGTCAGATTGATTAAGGGGTGATAATTATCTAATATATACTCGTGTTTGGTTTTCATTGTAAAAAATCCTGGATGACACATGTAGAAGTATCTCAATCCCAATCTCCTTTGTAATGTTTGGCATCTTACTCTTTGTTCTAAGAGCCATTTCCAATTGACGATGCCAACCTCTTTAATCACTGAGGCAGTATGACAATGGTGCTGTGCTGTGACTGTAAACAGTTAGTCAAAAAGAAGTGAATTAATGGAAGTGACAAAAGAAAAGGAGCATTGCTTTTCCCAGCAGGCTGGATATAATTTTACCGTGTGGTAGGGAAATATTGTCGAATTAAAAATTGGATAATAACGACTAAAGACGGTTGGGGAAAAAAGTTGCACTTTTTAATGTGTAGGAAAGAATTGCAGATGCTGGTTTAAATCGAAAGTAGACACAAAATGCTGGGGTAACTCAGCGGGTCAGGCAGCATCTCTGGAGAGAAGGAATGAGGGTCTGAAAGGTCTGAAGAAGGGTCTCGACCTGAAATGTCACCCATTCCTTCTCTCCAGAGATGCTGTCTGACCCGCTGAGTTACTTCAGCATTTTGTGTCCACCTGGCACTTTTTAATTGTTTTGCATGATTGAATGTTTCATTATTATTTCTGCACATTGGAGTTAGTCAATAATATATTAATAATGCAGGCACCTGTGCATCTGACAAAAGAGAAGATCACTGGAATAGTGACTTCCCTTCAAAATGAAGCTGGATGCATTCTTGAAAAGAAGGATCTTGCCAGGTCAGGGGAGGTGGAGAGAGTCTAATTAAATACCTGATTAAAAGAGCTAGCTTAGGTCTCGTGTATTGTTAGAGTCCGATGGGAGACTTGCACTTCCAAAACAATTTTCTTGTAGGTTCCAACACTGGTATTAAACTTTTAATGCTCAGTAGGCATATTATTTTCAACAGATTTAAAAATGGCTAAAGATAGTGGTGGAATGCTTGCACTGTGGTGGAATGCTTGCACGTTTGTTAACTATCAACAAAAAGGATGCAGTTTAGGGCATTACAGTATGTGGATTCGAATGTAGACCAGAAAACTAGATCATCTATGACCATTTGCGGGTTTGATGTGAAATTCCCTATTATTTCCTCACCGATGAGCTACTCCTATGCTAGTGATGTGTCGGAGTAACAGAGTTATTATTTGACGGGACCAATCCAATTTAACATCCTTCTGTGGCAATTGTCAGTTATTGTGGATTTTCAAACCGAACAAGGAATCAACCTTATAATGATAAATTTCTAAAATGGCAAAAAATCTGAAAATGCTAGGTGTATGTTGTGTATGTATATATGTTGTGGACAGATATGGAAAACAGTCAAAATGCTGCTACGGAATGCTGCCCTCTGTATTAGGAAAATATGTTACAACTATACAACACCCTGGTTAGATCATATTAAGTATTGTGAGTAGTTCTGGTCATCACTGTGCACCAAGGAGATATTGACCTGTGTGGCACAGAATGCAGCTTAGTTTAACCAGGATGTTGTCGTCCAATTATTAAATGATGATTCCAAATTCTGGTATTCCATTTCTCGGAATGGAGAAGTGAATGACGTTTTCCAGATGTGATGTCAGACATCTGGGAGATTATATTCTGAGTGAAGCTTCTTTCACCCCTTTGGTCTAAGTTATCAGAAATCAAAGTGAATTGACTACTGATGCAGTTGCGAGGCGGGTAAATCAGTAGGAAGTTGAGGACCATATGAGAGAGAGTGAGGGACTTTTTCCCAAGGCAGGAGCTTCTCAAAAAAGAGATCCGCAGGTTAGGTTTTTCACACAGGGTGGTGATTATCTGAAGCAAACTGCGAAGGAGGTGATGGAGGCACATACAATTAAAGGCGTTTGGCGGGAATAGGAAAGGAAGAAAGGAATATGGGCCTAATGTGGGCAAATGGGATTAGCCTGAATAAAGATCAGGATCAGCATGGACAAGATCCGCCAAAATGACCCATATCTGTACAGTACAATTCTGATTCTTATTAGAAATGTCTAGAGGTGTTTTAGAGAATTAATATTACACTAGAGCTTCATTTTTCAATCTATAGGAGATATCTGTAACTGCTATAATTTGGATGTCCATTTTCAAAATGAAAATGGCTTTTTAAAGTGTCTGTGAAGTTTAGGAGTGGTGTAAGAAAGCGTGTCTGTATTGTATTGGCAGCAATGAATACTGTCTCATTTTGAATTATTTTAAAAGCACCCATCAGATGAGCTATTGAGCAATTCATTGGCTTGCCTCTCCAATCATAAAAATATCCCCGCAGCCCTTTTATTTGATTTTTAATTTGCGTGTCTGCAAATTAAGGGACAACCGCAGAGTAGTTACTTTTTATCAAAGCATACTGTGAGAATTTCCTCTGCAATGGCAGCTAGAGATAAAACAAACATGCGTCCATCTCTTGAGGCAATTAATAAAGGAATTCAACCAAAGAACAGGAATAGAAGTATTGTAATTAGGCTTTGGATTATAAACTTCCTGGTGTCCCCTCATTCAGAATATCCATGCTCCATGATACTTATAATGCAGTAAGATGCAGGAAACACAAATTCATGAGTGGGGATTTGTTCCTTCCAGCTGGGGGCATAATGCCAATGGCAACAGCTTGTAAACACAGTTTCATAATGCTTTTCATGTGTCAGATGTGATAGAGACAGAAGGAAAAAAAGTGGAGGAGTTGCGCTTCTGATCAGGGAGACTGTCACAGCGGCACTCAGAGAGGACATGTTAGATGCTTTGTCCGCTGAGGCTATAAGTGTAGAGCTTGAAAACACGAAAGGTCCAAGCATTCGAGTGGGATTGTATTATCGATCCCCCCCCCCCCCACTCCCCCCCCCCCCCCCCCCCCCCCCCCCGCCACCTCAGTAGCAAGTGGGAGATAGAGGAACAGATATGTGGACAGATTACTGAAAGATGCCAAAGTACCAGGGTTGTTTTACTGGGTGACTTTGACTTCCCTAATATTGATTGGGATTTGCTCAGTGCCAAAGGTTTAGAAGGGGTGGAATTAGTTAGGCATATATAAGAGGGTTTCCTGAAACAGTATGTGGATAGCCCAACCTGAGAAGGGAACATGCTGAACCTTGTGTTGGGAAATGAACCTGGCCAGTTGACAGGTGTGTCAGTGGAGGAGGAGATTTAGGAGATATTAGCTATAGAGGTTGGACGTACTTGGATTATTTTCTATAGAATGATAGAGGAACACTAAACACAGATGGGGAGAACTGACAAAGGTCTAGAAAATTATGAGAGGCAAAGACAGGGTAGATGGCCAGAACCTTTTCCCCAGAAAGTAAATATCAAATACTAGGGACATAGCTTTAAACCGAGAGAGGCAAAGTTTAAAGGAGTTGTGCAGGACAAGTTTTTGCACCAAGGCTGGTGAGTGCCTGGAACGTGCTGCTGGGGTAATGGTTGATGCAGATATGATAGTGGCATTTAAGAAATTTTAGACAGGTACATGGATATGCAGGGAATGGAGGGATATGGATTATGTGCAGGCTGCTAAGACGATTTTGGCCTCATGCCAGGCACAAACATTGTGGGCCGAAGGGCCTGGCCTTTTGCTATACTTTCTATGACTCTCCTGGCCTTCAGTGGTGTCAGAGGATCCCTAGACAGGACTGCAGAATTGCAGACATGATCTTTTGAGCACCTGTGATTACATAAGATCCATGAATTTGAATTTCCAAAACTATCCCATTTTGTGAATGAACAGAGAATTGGATAATTATGTGAAGAAAAGTGTGGTCATGCAGTGCCACTGTATTGCATTTCATGATATTTTCTGGCGACCTAGACTGACCAGATAGATTGCAGAATTCTCTTCCGGTAATGCATGTTTATTTTAAGTAAAATACTGAAAATTTGAGCAGTTTAACATATTTATATGAACGTGAATAATTTCTGTATACCTTTTGAACCGCAAAGTATGATTAATCTCAGATTCCTAAAGTCGGACAGCATGTAAACAGGGCCTTCAGACAAACTCATCAATGCCGATCAGTGCTAATCCTATTTTTTTGCATGTCACTCTATTCCTTTCCTATCCTTTGTCCAATTACTTTTAAAATCATATCATATCATATATATACAGCCGGAAACAGGCCTTTTCGGCCCTCCAAGTCCGTGCCGCCCAGTGATCCCCGTACATTTGTTGCAATGCTGCGATTGATCTGCTTCAACCACTACGTCTAACAGATATTCCAGATATCCACTCCCTCTCTCTGCGTGGCAAAACCTGTCCCATGAATACATTCATGGCTGGGATTTGAGAGGTGTAGGGGTCAGACAGGAAAATGGATTGTGGTGCAGGTTCAAATTTTGTCTTATTGAATGATGCAGCAAGAATGATAGGCTGCACCGCCCATTTTGCTTCCTTTTCCGGTGTTGAATAATTGACCACAAGTAATTTTCTTGCACATAGCTGGATACAGCTTACTTCCTCATGCCTTAATATGACAGGATTTGTCATGTCAGAACAATAAATGGTACTCCTTCCATTGGACATGCGTCATCACTGGACTTTGCATGAAGTAGGTGTTTAAATGATATTACTGATTTGCAAACCAAAATAAACAAATTGAATAAAAGGAGTGTTGTTAGCACTACTGTGGTCAATAAATATAATATTCAACAGGAATTAGCTTAGGCAGGCATTACAGTACAGGAAGGATGTTGGGAACTTAATTGAGGGTGCAGAAATGGTTTACCAGAATGCTGCCTGGATAGAGGGCGTTAGCTACAAGGCAAGGTTTTCTCTGGAATATTGTTTTGTCTGCATCATGGGAGGTTGAAGGGAGACCTCATAGAAATATATAACATTGTATAATTATATAATTAGATCATTGTAGACATTTGAAACTTTTATCACAAGCTGAAAATGCCAAAGTCTTGAAGACAAACTTTTAAGTTTGGAGGGGAAAAGTTTAAAGGAGATGTGCGGGACAAGTTTTTATACAGGGACAGGTGAATGCCTGGAGCGCGCTGCCAGGGGTAGTAGTGGAGGCAGATTCAATAGTGCATTTAAGAGGCTTTTAGTTACGCATATTTATTTGCGTATGCGTGGACAACACTCAGGCAGAGGAGATTAGTTTAACTTGACATCATGTTCCCTCAGATTTGTGGGCTGAAGGACTATTCCTGTGCTGTGGTGTTCTATGTTCTAAAGTGGGATTTGCTTTGCTCCTGCAGAGAGCAATGTGTTGTTGCAACTGAGTAAGCAAAATTCAGCCAGGTCAGTTTTGCTGCTGCATGTTTAAAATTCTTCTAGTCAGCTTGAGGAGAGTAAAATTACCAGCCACGTGTAAGCTAATAACGTCAACTTGCATTTATCTGACCCAGTAACAAAGTAAAGCATCCCAATTTGCTGTTTCTGTTGTGAAATAAAATTTGACATGAAGATATTAGAGCAGCTGGCTAAAAAATTAGTAAAAGGGATAGGTTTTAAGTAGCATTTTTGGAGCAAGAAAAAGGAAATAATCTGAGGGATTTGTTTGTGAGGCAGAGGCCCTTCAGCACATCAAGTCCATTCTGGCCCCCTGCTCACATTTCCTCTGACCCTGCAACTTCTCTCTCGCTTGCTGGCCAACTCCCATTTGAATCTTTTGCCACTTACCTACTGCAGCCAATTAACCTATTATTAACCTATTAGAAGATCTTTGGTATGTGAGAGGAAACCAGAGCATCTGCCGGAACCCATAATGTTTTGTGGAGAACTTGCAAAATGCTCACATGCCAGCATCTGAATTCAGAATGGAACCTGGGCCTTGGACATCTGCTTCACTGAGGTAGATGGTCTGCTGTTCAGGACTGACATGGGAAGAAATGGCTTCACTCAGAGGGTGGTGAATTCTTGGAATTTTCAACCCAAGAGGATGTGGTTGCTGAACCTCCATGTACATTCAAGAATAAGGTTGATAGATATTTGGATTATAAGCAATTTGAGGGAATTGAAGTTAGTATCGAAAAGTAGCAATGAGATTAGGCATGATCTTGTTGATTGCCAGAACAAGCAGGAGGTTGAATTGCCTACTTTAGCTTCTATTCATCACATGGCTGTGAGTGAATAGATAATGGAACCCATAGAGTGCCTGTTGGACATTTGAGGAACATTGCAGGCGTATGACATCATCTTCCTGCAATGAGGCAGAAGAAGATGGGGAGGGAAAGATTGGCAAATGTGTGTGTTTTTAAGAGGAGTAAAGTTCTAATAATGCTTGCTTGGTAAATTTAACCCCCTTGGATTGCACGATTACACAAGCGCTTCTGAGGGCATTGCATGAGAACAGTTTGTTTTTGGAAAACATGTAATGGAAGGAAATTGCTCTTATATCAAAAATGTCCGGGGCAGCTGAAAGTCTTTGTCCCTTTTTCTCTTTGACCGTTGTCTATATAGTGATTATGATTTAAATTGGATTGATGTGCTTTTTCTGGCTTTTCTCCTATCTGAAGGCATTGAATCTAACTCCACCGACACTGTTTACTCTGCAGGAATTCGGCATTCTTCAGATATACACCGTCAGTAAGTGTCCATTCTACATATAAGACTAATAATTACTGAATGCCAGAATGCTGCATATTGTCCTTTTGGACCTTATTCCTTCCCTTATTTGGTGGCCGATTGTTTGCGGGTGCAGCAGATTTGATCTTTTATAATTTCTACAGTTCGAGAGTTTGGGAATCTACATTTTTTTTATTCCCCCTTCCCCAACCTGCAGAGCATTTTGTTATGAACCACTAACCCAGTTAACCAGAGCCAGGAGTTAGCCTCTGTAAGGAGTGAGCTTTGTATGTTCTACTGTCAGACACAATGTGACAAGTATATGTGTATTTGTTGCAGTAAGCAATATCCCTGCTTTAAAGTCTGTTTTCAAATCTGCCATGACAGTAAAAGTTACAAATTATTAAGTGGTTCATAAAATTATACTTCTACTTGCAATTAAAAAAACATTAGATTCCCAAAGTACTCTATTCTGAGGTCTGCAGTGGAACAGAATTAGCCAATTGCAAAATACAAGGATATACTGAAAGCACCACGTAACAATGCAATGTAAGAAAATAACTGCAGATGCTGGTACAAATCGAAGGTATTTATTCACAAAATGCTGGAGTAACTCAGCAGGTCAGGCAGCATCTCAGGAGAGAAGGAATGGGCGACGTTTCGGGTCGAGACCCTTCTTCAGACTGATGTCGGGGGGGCGGGACAAAGGAAGGATATAGGTGGAGACAGGAAGACAGTGGGAGATCTGGGAAGGGGGAGGGGAAGAGAGGGACAGAGGAACTATCTAAAGTTGGAGAAGTCAATGTTCATACCACTGGGCTGCAAGCTTCCCAGGCGAAATATGAGGTGCTGTTCCTCCAATTTCTGGTGGGCCTCACTATGGTACTGGAGGAGGCCCATGACAGAAAGGTCGGTCTGGGAATGGGAGGGGGAGTTGAAGTGCTCAGCCACCGGGAGATCAGATTGGTAACAATGCAACATCCCTACTGACCTTTTGCTGTTACCTGTCCTATGATCACTCAAAGAGACAAAATAGCATGCAGGCTGATATTGAGAATCTCAAGCTCATGTGCAAGGAGCACCCAGAAGATTGGTATAAATGGGAGAAGGAATGCAATAACCCATGTATACCTGCTTGCCCACGCTACCAACCACCCATTGCCCCAACTGTGCAGAATCTGCAAGTCTTGCGCTGGTCTCGTTCATCCTCGCAGGCCTCACAGAACTGGAGTGAACATATGTCAGCTTGGATCTCGAGGGACTGCCAAAGATAAAGACAAGTAAAATTTAACATTTGACAAAAATGGGAAAGACAAACAATGATAAAGAAAATCAATTGAAAAGAGATTAACCTTTTCTGCGCATTTGATTTCCTCTTGGTCATAACAAGCAGTGATATTAAGGACCTCCTCGCTTCTGTTCATCAATTATTAAAATCTCTTAAATTACACCCCGCCATCAAATGACAGTCATGGATAGTTTAGGGCTGCTTAATGGCTGGTTTATCTGGCTTGGTGCCCAAAGAGACTTTGCTTGCAGATCCATTGTGCACCAAGCAAATTCAATTCTGAAACCTATGATAAATGTAAACTTCAACTAAAAGTAAATTTTGATCAAATTGTCAATCCAGCGATATAACTATACACTCAGCTTTTCTGCTTCTAAATGGTCATGCTTAATGCAAGTTAGTTTACAGTCCATGGCTTTGTAAAGATCTTTTCGATCAGCAATTTTCAACTTGTGGCTCACATGCACCCCAATTTGCTCACTGCTGCTGCTAGTTATTTAAACATTTAATGTACTTGTTTTTCCTCATTTCGGATCTGCTTTGCAGACATTGAACGAAGTAGGAAGGATTATAACATATTAATTAGTAAGTTGATAGTGAGATAAAACACAATAAAAAATTAAATGGGGTCTTGCAAAATAAGTAATGTAGTTGCAGCAGGCAAAATGCAATGAGGGCAGCAGGAGTGGCCTATTGTGACAAGGGGTCTAAGGGATTGGACACGTTAGAGGCAGGAAACATGTTCCCAATGTTGGGGGAGTCCAGAACCAGGGGCCACAGTTTAAGAATAAAGAGTAGGCCATTTAGAATGGAGATGAGGAAAAACTTTTTCAGTCAGAGTTGTAAATCTGTGAAATTCTCTGCCTCAGAAGGCAGTGGAGGCCAATTCTCTGAATGCTTTTAAGAGCTAGATAGAGCTCTTAAGGATAGCGGAGTCAGGGGTATGGGGAGAAGGCAGGAACGGCATACTGATTGTGAATGATCAGCCATGATCACGTTGAATGGTGGTGCTGGCTCGATGGGCCGAATGGCTTACTCCACCTATTGTCTATTGTCTAAATGTATTGAGAATCACCTGTCTAAATACTGCTAGAAAGGAAGATTGTGTGGACCTAGAATTGTGTATGCTGCACTGTTGCCAGGCCAATAGCTGAGTTCTCTGAATGTAATACTACGCAGCTATGCGCCCCAGGAGTACATTCAAATAAAATTGAAAGGACTGAAACTATAAACTATCACAAGAAATGCTTTGGGATAAATATCACATGTAAATGCCATATTCAAAATTAGAATAACTTTTAAACGGTCATCATCATCATCATCATCATCATCATATATATACAGCCGGAAACAGGCCTTTTCGGCCCACCAAGTCCGTGCCGCCCAGCGATCCCCGCACATTAACACTATCCTACACCCACTAGGGACAATTTTTACATTTACCCAGTCAATTAACCTACATACCTGTACGTCTTTGGAGTGTGGGAGGAAACCGAAGAT
This sequence comes from Rhinoraja longicauda, assembly GCF_053455715.1. NCBI lineage: Eukaryota > Metazoa > Chordata > Chondrichthyes > Rajiformes > Arhynchobatidae > Rhinoraja > Rhinoraja longicauda. Next base: position 29,577,489 of record NC_135953.1, read on the forward strand.
CTCGGAGAAAACCCACGCAGGTCACGGGAAGAACGTACAAACTCCTTACAGTGCAGCACCCGTAGTCAGGATCGAACCTGAGTCTCCGGCGCTGCATTCACTGTAAAGCAGCAACTCTACCGCTGCACTACCGTGCCAGCAATGAGATAGTGGAGGATATTTTTATTGCTGTTCTTTTGTGGGATGATAACAGCGATGATACCAGGTAAACTACTTGTGCTACTTTTGCAAGAAAATAACTGCAGGTGCTGGTACAAATCGAAGGTTGGCTGTTCTCCCGGTGGCTGAGCACTTCAACTTCCCCTCCCACTCCCAGTCTGACCTTTCTGTCATGGGCCTCCTCCAGTGCCATAGTGAGGCCCACCGGAAATTGGAGGTCATATTTCGCTTGGGCAGCTTGCAGCCCAGCGGTATGAACATTGACCTCTCCAACTTTAGATAGTTCCTCTGTCTCTCTCTTCCCCTCCCCCTTCCCAGTTCTCCCTCTATCTTCCTGTCTCCACCTATATCCTTCCTTTGTCCCGCCCCCCTGATGTCAGTCTGAAGAAGGGTCTCGACCCGAAACGTCACCCATTCCTGTCTGTATCAAATGTAACCTCCGGAAATGTCGGATGGGCTTGTTTAAGAATATGTTTTGTGAATGATATTTATTATTTGAATAAAGTATTTTTTGATATAAAAAAAAAATTCCTTCTCTCCTGAGATGCTGCGTGACCTGCTGAGTTACTCCAGCATTTGGTGAAATAAATGTGCATTTGTTTGTGATATGTTGCCAATATAATCTTGCATTTGCACCCTAAAAGGGGCCGTGGTCTAGCATACCTCTGAAATTAAAATCATGTGATATCCCCGCAACAGGCACCTAATCCTATCTAAGCTGTTTCCCTGCTGGGCAGTTAGGTTAATCTTTACGTAAAATGTGGGTGTGTAAGATGTGTTATCAATCAGCTGTTTGTCTTTAGATATTCTGCAGATTTTTTTTGTAATATTATGAATATAATGCCAGGTGTTGAGATTGTTTGAAACAAAAAAAATGAGGCCTCGTGTCAGTAGGAATGATGAACCTCCATTAAATGCCTCATCTCACTCTTTATGTTGCTTCTAATTGTGATAATGAAAGTGAAACTGTGGTAGCCGCATTATGTTTTGTGGCATGTCCAACATGCTGTCGCTTTTGAATCAGGTATTTATATGGATTATACATCTATTAACAAATGGTTCCTCTGCAACATTCATCTAGCTGAGGGTTTCTAGACAGAGCTGCTGGAGCTGTGGTATGCTGTGTAACCAGAGAGGTGACGTGGATGAATGCTATCATGGCTGAAAGCTGTTTAGCTGGCCCCACACTGCCTGAAAGCAATCTTTCTTTAATTTAAAAAGGTAAAAGTCCTGTATGTGACATTATAGTGTTTTTTTTTAGAGATACAATGTAATAGATTCGCCAATGTAATACATTACCATCACGGTAAACAGCAATATCTAATTGTTTCCCAAAACACAGTTTTTTTTTTAGATGGGTGCCCATCCCCCATTCAGAACAACTGCTTAAACCACAAAGCAGTCGTCAACTTTTTCACTAAACTAAAAAGATCACAGGCAAATTCCCCTTTGAGTTTATTTTCTTTTGTAGCATGGTTGAAGGAGAAGTTATGATTGGTCTTTATGGAATTCTGAGGTTAATCTTGTTGATATTCTGAGATTTTAGGTATGTGTTCTGCCAGCCCGATAGTACGTTAGGTGCATTCTTGCATTAACCCTCTGAGAACTGCAGTAGTTCAGGACAAAATACGCATTTTTTTAAAAGAACAAACACTGTTATCAAAGAACTCCAGTTTGTTTATTTATGATCAGAGATGATGTTGACACTTGAGGAAAATGTCCAAACTGCAGGAATTGGGTGGAATCTTACAAATTGTGCAACTTTTATTTGCTCCTAAGCCTTCTGCTACGCCTGCAGCAGGCTGCTCGTAATCAGAACATCCTATTTAATGTTAGTTCACCTTCTGACCCTACATCCTTTTCTATCACCAAGGCTATATGTATCTGCCCCATTCTCTGACCCTGCCTCAATACATTGGTTATTGAAGCCCTCATTTATGGCTTCACTAAATTGGAAACTAAATGTTATATTTGCTCTAAGCCAATGACTGGTCTTACATCCTTTATTTTTGAGCTTCAACTAAAACTTTCTACGCTTATTCTCATTCACGTCACCACCTTACTTCTTTTCCCCTTGTTCCTCTGCTTGTCTACCAATTCAACAGTCTCATTTAACGTTCTCATCCTAAAATACCTTTGTCACTTCCTCCTTTTTTACAAAATACCATCCCATTCTTCCAATTCTAGCTTTGTATGTGTTGCTGATTTCTTTTGTTATATCTTCAGATTTCTTGTTACAAATCCTGAACTTAATTTCCTAAGCCACCATGCCTCTCTTGAGGATATGGTATACCTTTTGTTTTGATCTAGAAACAGGAAATTCTGAAAACACTTGGCAGATCAGGCAGCAGCAGCGGAAAGGGAAATATAATTAACATTAAGGTTTTCACTATTTAACTTGAAAAACTATTTCTAGCTTTAAGAGCTAGATAGAGCTCTTAAAGATAGTGGAGTCAAGGGATATGGGGATAAGGCAGGAACGGGGTCCTGATTGTGAATGATCAGCCATGATCACATTGAATGGCGGTGCTGGCTCAAAGGGCCGAATGGCCTACTCCTGTACCTATTGTCTATTGTCTATATTTCCCTTTCCACAGATGCTGCCTGACCCATAAGTGATTCTTGCAATTTTGTTTTATTTCGGATCCTCAACCTTAGCTTATCATTGTTGTTTTCATTGCATCCTTCAATGGGTCTTGGTATGAAATTGTGTCTGCTAATTCTCTTCCCCTGGGATCACTTTACTATGTCAAAGGTTCTATATAAACCCACATTCTTGCAGTTCATGATATTTCTTAATCTGAATAAATTTAGAAAATTCTGTACTTGCAATGGACCATCCCCATCTCTGGATTTTTTGTGATAATATTCTTAAATTCATGATTACTTTCTCTCCATATTCTGGTGTCTGCAGATCTGCTCACTGAATTCTGACTGCATGTGCCAATAAATTCAAAATGCATGCTCACTTGGAAGACTTGATCCGAGTAAAACATAAAGCGGGAAGGCAAGGTGGGATGGGAGAAAACTTTGCAAGGGACAAGTGGATCCCAACCATCCCTTTCTAGGCCTTGTACCCCACCACTTTCTCCCCCCTTCTTCAATCAGTCTGAAGAAGTGTCCCAAACAGACATATTGCCTGTCCATTCTCTTCACAGATGCTGCCGGACCCACTGAGTTCCTCCGGCACACTGTTTTGCTTAAGATTTCAATATCTGCAGTGTCTTATGTCCCCAGGCTTGATCCAAGTAGCTGATTATTTCACCGTTCACAGTAGGGAGTTATGGGATCTGCAGACTTTGAAGTGACAGTTCAGTTTAAGCACTCCCATTCTTCAGGAACCCTGTGCACAAGGGCTGCTTTTGCTTTTCGATTTAAATAAAACACTGCTGCTTTCTTGAGCAGTTAATTTTGAATTCATTTTGACCTTTTCTCTCATCTAATTTCTCCTGCACATGTAAAAGCAATTCTGATGAACGCAAGACTAAACTGGATGAAAGAATGCGAACACAACTGTACAATGCATCGTCATCTGTCTAACTTTTATGTTTGTTGTGTTTGAGCAAATAGGTTCCAGTTTAGAGGCACAGGCATGTGTAACTAATGCTGACATTTCTACACAGCACTGAGGCAATACTGTACAGTTAGAGGAATCGTCCAATAGATGAGATATTAAACTGAAGCCTTTGTGTATGGCATACTCGCCTTCATCAGTGGGATTGTTGGGTATAACTATCAAAAAGTCATGTCGCGGCTTTGTAAAACTTTGGTGAGGACACATTTGAAGCATAGTGTACAGTTCTGGTCACCGCAATGCGTGAAGAATTTTTAATGGTTCAAACGCACTTTATTGTCACGGGTACCTCTGTACGATGATATTCCTTTTTTGCATGGAGATCAGTAAAAAACCTATTATGCAAAGGCACAATCATACTAAGTACAAGAGTGTAAGAATGTCAGATTACACTGTGACAGTACTCAAGAGCAGCCACATTTCCATCCCCATTTTCTGTGATTCAAGTCGAAAGCTATTAACAATGCAGAATCTTAACCTTGCCACAAAGGCCCATTGTTCCTGATGGCAGCTTTGAGTCAGAGCTGCAAGGTTGGCCTGGCCTGGCCTGGCCTGGCCTGGCAATGCTGTCAATGTGACCCGCCACTGCAGGATGCATTCAATTTGTGTGCTTGGCCACTTGGAGCAGTGCCTGATCTAATCGATCTCATGCCTGCTGTAGGGCCTCCATGACCCACTCCAACAGCACTTCGATCTGGCACATGTCGACTCATGAAAGCACTGTCCCTCACCTCAAATGGCCACTCCTCCGACTTTGTTTCATAGATGTCTCCAGCAGCTGACCGCGGAACATCCAGGTGCATCCAAGGGCGCGGGAGATAACAGCACAGCTTGTTTACTGGCACCATTGTTTTTTTCCGTCGCTGCCGCTGTCATCTTGGGTGCCTATGCACACAACAGGGTGAATATTCATAAATGATGCATGTTGAGACAGGTGGTGAGTGAATGAAATGATCATTGATTGTTGGCCATCATTGGCTTCAGAACTTTTGATTGTGGAGGCAGATTTTAATATGTAATAGTTGAGGATTCCACCTGCAAAGGTATAGCTCGTTATGGCTGAAATTTCTGATGTTTAGTTTAGTTTTAGTTTAATTTCGAGATACAGTGAGAAAACAGGCTCTTCGGCCCACCGAGTCTCTGCCGACTAGTGATTACCCGTTCACTAGTTCTATCCTACACACTAGGGACAATTCGCAGAAGCCAATTAACCTACAAACCTGCACATCTTTGGGATATGGGAGGAAACTGGAGCACTCGGAGGAAACCCACGGAGAAATTGCAAACTCCATACAGACAGCATTCGTGGTCAGGATCGAACCTGGGTCTCTGGTGCTGTAAAGCTGCAGCCCTACCGCTGCGCCACTATGCCACCCTAATGGTTTCAAAGTTTTTTCTTAAGATAGGGAATGAGTCCTTTAACTTACAGTGCAATTATTGTTAGTTTTCTCTACTTTGTGCCAAAGATCTCCTGTGTGTGAGATCCAGATTTGTCAGCATAATGAAGCTTCTGGTGCAGTCGGGCCTGAAGATTTGCTCCCTCTACTTCAAATGGTAGCATGGTTCCCAGCCAGACAATAGAGGTGACCGATAAAAACCTGCCATTAATACGATAATGTAATGTAATCATGATCCCTGAAAATGGCTAGAAACACCAAAGGGTGTTTAGTATTCTGGATTCTAAAGGCGAAAATCATGCATGCTTTTTACTTCTTTGGGCTAATTATGACATCACTTCCTCCAGCAAATTCTGCCACAGGTATGGTCTTCAATGACATGTGAACGATGCATCTCGAAACAGAAATACATTGCTTAAGGATGTAGGATGTATTTGTGATATGAACCGTGCACAAACCATTAGATTCCTATTGCTGTGTGCTCTTGTGCTGGGAATATGGTGTTATTACGGCAATGAAATGTCCCATTGTTCAGTGTAGAGAGACTGTCTGTGAGCACTGATGGTGGGCAGGCCTGGTACAAACGGCATGGCTGCCCAGTGCTGAAGTGCCATGTTTAGGGTTACACCCAGGCTGGCACGGTGAATGTGGGCCACTGTTGTGGATTGGCAACACTTGCTCAACTCGGGTGGTTGCACGGATTCTCTCATAGAGTCATAGAGTGATACAGTGTGGTAAAAGGCCCTTCGGCCCAACCAGCACACATCGGCCAACAATGTCCCAGCTACACTAGTTCCACCTGCCTGCGCTTGGTCCATATCCAAACGTCCTATCCGTGTACCTGTCTAACTGTTTCTTAAACGTTGGGATAGTCCCAGCCTCAACTACCTCCTCTTGTTCCATACACCCACCACCCTTTGTGTGAAAAAGATACCCTCAGATTCCTGTTAAATCTTTTTCCCTTCACCTTGAACCTATGTCCTCTGGTCCTCAATCCCCTTACTCTGGGCCAGAGATTCTGTGCATCTACCTGATCTATTCCTCTCATGATTTCATACACCTCAGTAAGATCACCCTTCATCCTCCTGCGCTCAAAGGAATAGCTCACACCCTCTAGTCCTGGAAACATCCTCGTAAATCTTCTCTGAACCCTTTCAAGCTTGACAATATCTTTCCTATAACATGGTGCCCAGAACTGAACACAATACTCTAAATGCAGTCTCACCAACATCTTGTACAACTCCAACATAACCTCCCAACTTCTATACTCAATACTCTGACTGATGAAGGACAATGTGCCAAAAGCCTTTTTGAACATCTCATCTACCTGCAGTCCTATATCCCTCTGCTCCACAACACTCTCCAGAGGCCTACCATTTACTGTATAGGTCCTGCCCATGTTAGACGTCCCAAAATGCAACACCTCACACTTCTCTGTATTAAATTCCATCAGCCATTCCTCAGCCCGCCTAGCCAATCGATCCAGATCCTGCTGCAATCTTTCACAACCATCTTCACTATCTGCAAAACCACACACTTTTGTATCATCAACAAACTTGCTAATCTGCCCTGTATATTTGCATCCAAATCATTGATGTAGCTGACAAACAGTATGGTGCACAGCACTGAACCCTGAGGCACACCACTAGCCACAGGCCTCCAGTCTGAGTAGCAACCTTCTACCATCACCCTCTGCTTCCTTCCAAGAAGCCAATTTGCTATCCATTCAGCTATCTCACCTTGGATCCCATGCAAACTGACATTCCAGAACAGCCTACTATGTGGAACTTTGTCAAATGCCTTACTGAAATCCATGTTCACAACATTTACAGCTCTGCCCTCTTTGACCTTTTTGGTCACATCTTCAAAAAAACTCAATCGGATATGTGAGACATGACCTCCCACGTACAAAACCTTGCTGAGTCTCCCTAATCAGCCCTTGCCCAAACAGATGCTTGTATGTCCTATCCCTCAGGATACTCGCTCGTAACTTTCCAACTACAGATGTTAAGCTCACCGGCCAAAAGTAATATGTGTTGGTTGCTCAGAGATTTCTCTATGATAACAAGTTCAACAACCAACAACTACTCTTTTCCAGCTTTCTCCCCCCCTACAATCAGTAGAAGAGTCCTGACTCCAAATGTCCTCCAGATATGCTGCTTGGCTCGTTGAGTTAATCCAGCACATTGTGTTCTATGCAAGATTCCAGCATCCACAGTTCCTTGTGTGGACAACTGCTCTTTTAGTTTAGTTTTGTTTAGAGGTACAGCGCAGAAACAGGCCCTTTGGCCCACTGTGACAGCACCGACTAGCGATCCCCAGCATATTAACACTACCCTACACTAGGGACAATTTTACATTAACACCAAGCCAATTAACCTATAAACCTGTACGTCTTTGGAGTGCGGAAGGAAACCAAAAGTCTCGGAGAAAACCCACGCAGTTCACGGGAGATCGTACAAACTCGGTACAGACAAGAAACCAGTAGTCAGGATCAAACCTGTGTCTTTGGCGCTGTAAGACAGTAGCTCTACCACTACGTCACCGTGCCGCCCTCATGAGCTGGAGAAGCACTATTGAGGCAAACAAAGACTCTAATCTCTACCTGCCGAAGGTTGGGTGAACAAATCAATACGTGCTATCAATAAACAGAAATCCACAGAGGGGATGAGAGTGACAGCCCTTGATACAGAAACATAGAAAACTGGTGCAGGAGGAGGCCGTTTGGCCCTTCGAGCCAGCATCGCCATTCAATATGATCATGGCTGATCACCCAAAATCAGTCCCCCGTTCCTGCTTTCTCCCCATATCCCTTGATTCTGTTAGTCCTAAGAGCTATATCTAACTTTGAAACAGTATTTCACTAAGTGTCAGATCAAAGAGCTAGGCTAAAACTGAAGTCAATGGACATTACAGGAAAATATAGGAAGATGCAAAAGAGACCCGAAGGGCAACTTTTTCACAGAGCATGGTGAGGATCTGCCAGTGGAGCAGCAGAGGGGGATGCAATTACAATGTTTCCCAGACCTTGGACAGATACATGGATATAAATGATTTAGAAGGATTTGGCCAAACACCGGTAATTGGAAGTCAGATAGACCTTTTAGTTGGTGAAGCCATTGGTTTCAGTGATCGACTGAACTGTGTCCACATCGCAGCTCACTTTCTTGCGGTGCTCGGCTAGGCGGTTTCTAAAGTAGTTAGTCTTCTAAGGAAATAGAGGAATTGCTTTCTTTCTTGGCCATAGTGTAAATGGGGCATGTTGGTCACCGTGAGCAAGTTGTTTCCACGCTGTATACTCCATGACTAACTCAGCATGTCAGGCAGCATCCATGGAGAAGATGGATAGTTAACTTTTTGGGTTGGGACCCTTCTTCAGACTGATTGAAGGGGTGGGAGGCAAGAAAACTAGAAGAATGGAGAGGGGGCAGGCAGGTCAAAGGTGAACACAGGCGAGGGGGGTTTTGATAGGCAGATGGCTGGACAAGGGGCAGAAATGAAAAACGCACCAGATGTGGGACTAAAGGATCAGAGAATTGTGAATTGCGTAGCTCGAGGATGATGAGGTTCGAATTGTTTAGGAATGTAGGCGGAGAGTGAGGGGAGGGAAGAGATAGGTGCAGGTCTGCCAGGGCTCATGGGAGGGGAGGAGGGGGTGGGGGGAAGGGGGTGCGGGAAGATGGTGGGGTGGGGTGGGTGAGGTGGCGAGTTGTAGTTAACTAAAATTGGAGAAATCAATATTCACACTTGGGTTATAAGCTACTCAAGTGGAATATGGGATCCTTTGTCATCTTATAAGTGCGATGTAGTATTTTGCGGGCTACAATTAGAAGTCCACGGGCTTTTACTGATTCAGGGCTTCATGATAGTGAATATGACTTGGAGTCCTGGTATTTTTTTTTACATATAAACCATGTGACACATTTTCAATTAACTGAATGCATTTGAACCAGTACAACCAGTCTTTTCTTTCTGTCCTGTCTTGCAAGATAAAAAGAGATATCAGAAGAGGGAAGGAAAGTGTAAAATTAAAACTTACTTAGCATGTTTGATGATGATATGCAAGTAATCACGAAAAAAATACTTAATGAATTTGCTAACATTTTAAATTTTAGAGTGCTGATTTGTGTATTAAAATAATTTGAATGTTGGATGTAAGAAAGGAATGCCAAAGTAGCACTCTGAACTGCTGACAGGAAATAGGCAGATGTGATTGTTGTTCAGCTAACTATGCTGGCAAAGTGTATATACCTTGTGGCAGCGAGATATGTTACTGCTTTTAACTTTCAATGGACTGGATGGGAGAAAGTCTGACCCTTTGCAAGAAGGAAATATGCAATTATGACTGCAAATTGATGGTAAAATGCTGTCTACTTGTTCTACTGGACATCAAACGGTTAATTTGAAGTGGCCCAAACTGAGAAGCTGTCCGCAGTGATAATACCCCTCCCCCTTTCCACTCTGGTGTTTTACTCGAGCTGGTAGTAAAACTTTTTTTTTTAATCCCAACGAGGCTTTTTAGGCTTCCAATGTGAAGAACGGTGTAAATTATCATTTTTCTGCACTAGAATTCTGCTGCCTTCTTATTGACACACATGAAGTTGTAGTAAGTTTCTTCAGAAATGAGTATAACTAGGAATTTTCTATTTAAAAAAAGCGAATGTCCCCCTGGTTGCTGACAATTACGAGTCTGAGCTGCTAAAATGAAGGACAAGGCCCTGCTGAGTAAGGAGGCAAAAGCTTTTGGAAGGACTGAACAATTGGCAGAATGTACATTTGTTTCTAAAATGGCTGCTTGCTTAAGGGTGTGGTTAAAAACAGAAAAGCGGCTGGTGTTTTGTGAACGGCATTCCCTGCAATGTGGCATGTCGGACCCAATAAAATCATAATGAGTCTTCCTGGCTAAAAGTAGTGAAGGCGTTTGATTTACTGATTTAAAAGTGAACACTTGTTTTGGCAGTTATTCGGGAGAAATAAACAATTTGTGGCACCTTTTAAATTTCTTTGCCTGTTCGAATCTAGACTGCACTATCAGTGAATATTTTTTTTTTTAATGTGCAGAAAGCATTAAGTTAGCCGTTGCCCCTGTGATTTTTATTTCCGTGAGGACTTCAAGCAGCCATTTCATACTGTAATGTCACAAATCTTTATTGCAATTGGCTTTCCCAGAGATCACAGCAACTTGCGAGGAGAAAAAAAAAACTGGCTTTTTTTAGACACGATTCAGAAGGTGCAGCCTTTTTGAAAGAAGAGTTTAAAGAGCTGTTTTTGGGTGAAAAACCCTGAAATAATGTGGCACAAGCGAAGGGAAAGACTGGCCAGTATGTGCTGCAGTACAGGTTTCCATAGCTGTACGTGGGGTGGCTGGAACCGGCTGGAACTGGTTTGAAGCTGATCAGCTCATGAACAATGCAGCCACTGAGCTACATTGCTTCCTCCTTCATGGCAGCAATACAAGAAGCTTGCAGAAAGGTACCATCCAAAACAGCATGATTGCACCCTAGACACACTATTGTGGTATGTGGATAGTATGCTAAATACTTTATAAATGGGTATGCTTGTTAATATCTTTAACAAAATAATTGTTTCACTGTCTCGAGGAAAGAGATTCAAGTCTGAAGGAAGGTTTGTGTGCTCCCTTTACAAAAAAAATGGTGGATTCATTGGGGTAATCTGTTACTTACTGCGAGCTGCAGTGTGTATCTGGATTAGAAAGTGTATATTTAAATCTGGAACCATCTTCTTTGTTGCTGTGCTAATTAGGGTACTGCAAAGTGGGCTTTTAGTACATTACATGGGGCAGAAAAGACACGCTTTGCTGGTTTGCTAGCAGAGAAGATGGAGGGGTATTTTGGTGCTGCTTCTTCAGTTAAAGAGCATGTACTTCCTAACAGAAATGGTGAGAAATATCTTTATATTTGGGTCAAAAAATGCCACAGTTTTGTACTATAACACAGTAGACTACAAGAACGGTATCCTACATTATGCAAGTCACCATGCCAGGAGAATTATGGTCATAAATTTAACTAGTTGAATTTGACAATATACTGCATAAAATAATTTTAAAAACAAAACTGGGATTGTCTTTAAACAAATTGCTGTCTACTATTTTTTAAAAGGATGTAAAAGTGTATCTGTTTCAGTAACTTAAATATCAGCACAAAGCCTTCTGGGGCTACTGATTGACACCTCCCTTTTAAAAGCCTTCCAGACGCTGGTCTCTCTAAAGCTTTAGGAGGGAGGAAATGTTCTTTGTTTTCTCATAATTCTCCAGAGAGATTTCTCGACCATGGCCACCAGCTTTCTCGAAACGGCAATCTGAGTTTAAAATATTATATGGAACACACAAATATATTATTGGTGGTGGTTAAATTTGAGCATTTTGTGCTAACAAACTTGAGAGGCTGGAGCTTCTTGCCCAGTGTGTTAATATTCTATTCCTTAGTCGGTTACTATATTTAAGTTGCTCTTTTGCTGCCAGTAATTGTGAGCGCAAAAACATTTTGGTATTCTCTTTAAAATTGGAAAACTATAGCTGCCACGATTTTGGATGGACTTTTCATCTCCTTTTGATGGATACTAGAGCACAGAAAATGCCGACAGTTCTTGGTTACAGCTCAGTGGCAGCAGAGGCCTAGTTCAGGGTAAGTAACTGATGGTTTAACAGACTTATTTTATTACCTTGCATATTCTCTCTGGTCTCACGGCCTCCTTTTTTTCCTTTATTTTATGAGCTTGGAAGCATGTCAGATTGTAGGATCTTTGGCCTGCTGCTCTCAACACACATATCAAAAGTCCAATGGGCAAGGTCCAGTGGCCCAATTCTCACTACTGACATTTTAATGATTGTGAACCTGTTTGGTTAGTACTCAGATCGAAAATGATAATATATTATTATATTGGAAAAATATGTTGGCCATGATTTAATATGTCAGTGCTGCATAGTTCCTTACAGGATGAACTCTACTTTCTGCTTGCTTCACAGACAAAGGAAATATTGTCATCCAAGACGCCCACTCCTGGGCCTACTCTTGGGTTACAGCATGACATTGACAAGGATTGGATGCTGCCTGACCTATTTTGCATAAAGGAAATACAGTTGCTACATGGTGCATTGAACTGTGGAATTAAGATTTCTTAAGATTGATACCCGGCTTCTGCAAAGTCTGACAATTTTAGCTGGTATGCTGCTGGGATGGTGATACTGACTGGGGATAGAAAACAACTGAGCAGCAGCACTGTATTCATCCATACTATTGTTTTCTTTGCACTCGGATATTCAAATACTCTTGGGAGTGGCCTCCAAAGCTCAACCCTTCATCCAGAATGCTGCTGTCTATTTATCGAACTGCACCAATTCATGACATCTTCATTGCTTGCAATCGCATTGACTCCCAACCCCAATGTGTTTGTCTTTCAACTTTCACCTTCATGTTCAGAGTCCTCTGTGGGTTTGACACCCTGTTCTGTGTTGTGTGTCATTGGGCCTACTCGAGAAGGAATAGAGGGCAGGGTTATAATTTGAAAGCTGGTAGGTTTGACATTGCAACACTTTGTGTCTGCTTAGATTTTTGTATTGAATCTTTGGAGTGGAATGCGAACACACCCTTTATGCCTCTGGGAGCAGAGTGATTCCACCGACTGTCACCTACCCATGTCCAGAGATGATGCCTGACCTGCTGAGTTACTCCAGCACTTTAACTGTCAGAATCTTTGGCCTCTCCTAATACAATCAGCTTTATCATTTTATTTTTAGTTGCATGAAACTCTGAATGCCGGCCGATATGCTATTTTACCAGGTTGTGTCAGATTTGCTTTTATTCTGACTTTTATGCTTTTTTTCACATCCTTATGTGATTTCTCCTCTGCAAAGCCTTGCAACCATTTGAATCGTGCGACAATAAATGACAGAAGTGGAGTTAGTGGGTACAGGAGAGAGTGAATAAGTTGCAGCAGTCCAATTAAATTAGTGAGTGATGGGTTGGATAGCTAGGATCTCTAGAGCTAAAAAATATTTTTTCAGTCAAAGTCAGATAGCACGGAAACAGGCACTTCAGCCCAGTTTGTCCCTACTGCCCAAGATGCCACCCTAGTCCCATTTGGTTGCATTTGACCTTCTTCTTCTGTCGTATGTCTTTTAGACCTGCAGCTCCGTTGAGGCGAGCCAGGCCAACGTTGAGCTGCAGTAGCGCTAAACCACGACAGTTGGCGGCATTTGGCGGTGCCGCCTGGCCTGGGGAGGCATGGCGTTTTGCGGTCTGCAGACGTGGCAAAGACATTAGTTTCGCTTTAAGGGCTTATGAGCCTATAAGCTACTCGTGGGGGAGGCTGCGTAGAGGCTGTCTTTGTCTTCCCCACATTTGACCCATATACCTTTAAACCTTCTTATCCATGTACCTATCCAAATGTGTTTTAATTATCTTTTTCACACAGAGGGTGGTACGTATATGGAATGAGCTGCCAGAGGAAATGGTTGAGGCAGGTACAAAAAAGTTGTCCCTCAGGTTCCTATTAAATCTTTCCCCTTGCACCTTGTACGTGTTTCTTAATTCCCAACATCGTGAAAAAGACTGATCATTGAGAAGGGTCCCGACACAAAAGGTCACATATCCATGTTCTCAAGAGATGTTGCCTGACCCGTTGAGGTACTCCAGCACTTTGTGTCTTATTTAGGATTGATAATCTTTGCCTACCCAATCTCTTCCTCTAACTCTGTCCCTCGAGTTCAGGCAGCATCCTTGCAAATCGTTTCTGAACTCTTTCCAGCTTAATGGCATCCTTCCTATTGCAGGGTTGAAGGGTCTCGACCCGAAACGTCACCCATTCCTTCTCCGGAGATGCTGTCTGTCCCGCTGAGTTGCTCCAGCAATTTTTACAGTATTACAGCAATATTTACAGTACTACAAATGTGGCCTCAAACAACGTTTTGTACAACTGTAACATAACATTGCAACTTCTATTCACAATGACCTGAGTGATGAATGACAAAATGCTAAAAGCCTTAATCACCACCATGTCTACATCTGATCACTCTCAGGGAATTTTGTGCTTGTCCTCCTCGGTTGTACATCCTGCCAAAATGGCACCCAACTCAGGTGACTATTTTTCTGCTAGCCACAGAAGTAAATCTACAAACTCGTATTACAATCACTCCATGCTCTTAAATCTCTATTCCTACAGATCTATACACTGTAAATGGCTCGATTGTAATCATGTATTTTCTTTCTGCTGACTTTAAAGCACGCAACAAAAGCTTTTCACTGTAGCTTGGTACAAGTGACAATAAACTAAACTGTACTGAACTGAAAGGTCCCTCTGTTCCATGACACTCCTCTTCACTGTGAAGGCCCTGCCCTCGTTTGACTTACCAAAGTGCAAATCTTGCACTTATCTGCATTGAATTCATTTTCCATTCCTTGGTCCAATTACTAGCTGAACAACATCCTGCTGTAATTTTTGATTACCTTCTTCACCATCTTTGATACCACCAATTTTAATATCATCTGCAAGCTTACTAACCTTGGCTTGCACCTTCATTAATATCGATGACAAATAATAAGTAAGGTTTTAAAAAGTGACAGGCCATGACGTTCTGCATTAAGAAAAAGTCTGGATACATGTCTCAACCCAAAAGGTCGACTATCACTTTGCCTGCACAAATGCTGCTTGACCTGCTGAATTCTTCCCGGTTTTTGCAAGGGAAAGTCGTACTATCTAGCCTTGATAAAGCTCACAAAATTCTGACTAGGCCAGATTGGTTGTGGGACATTCGCCTGGCTTTGGTGTCTAGTATAGACAATAGACAATAGGTGCAGGAGTAGGCCATTCAGCCCTTCGAGCCAGCACCGCCATTCAATGCGATCATGGCTGATCACTCTCAATCAGTACCCCGTTCCTGCCTTCTCCCCATACCCCCTCACTCCGCTATCCTTAAGAGCTCTATCCAGCTCTCTCTTGAAAGCATCCAACGAACTGGCCTCCACTGCCTTCTGAGGCAGAGAATTCCACACCTTCACCACTCTCTGACTGAAAAAGTTCTTCCTCATCTCCGTTCTAAATGGCCTACCCCTTATTCTTAAACTGTGGCCCCTTGTTCTGGACTCCCCCAACATTGGGAACATGTTTCCTGCCTCTAATGTGTCCAATCCCCTAATTATCTTATATGTTTCAATAAGATCCCCCCTCATCCTTCTAAATTCCAGTGTATACAAGCCTAATTGCTCCAGCCTTTCAACATACGACAGTCCCGCCATTCCGGGAATTAACCTATGTGGGCATGTTTTCAGGTTACAGGGCAGGAGGTTTAGGATTGAAGTGAGTTGAAATGTCTTCACTCAGAGGTGGTGAGCTTGTGCAATTATCCACCACAGAGGGCGGCAGAAGTCAAGATGCTGAATATATTTCAGAGGGATAGATATATTTCTCGTTGCATAAAGGCATTGAGAGGTGTGGGGGCAAGAAGAATAATTTGTTATTGAATTTTTAAAAAGACTAGATTGAATGCAAATATGGTTTGAAGGGTTGTATGACCTACACATGCTCCTATTTTCTGTGTTTCTGCATACTCCACAGATTTCTTTGTTCCACCATTGTGAGCTGTACATTCAGTTTCTAGATCCAAGATCTAGAAATTCAACAATTCCTTGTCTATCCATTCTTCCCTCTTCTTTTAATAAAACATCCTAAAAAAATATATATCACTGGTCCTGACCTAATATTGCTGCTTGTCACTTAGTGTCATTTTTTCTTGCTTGTGGTTTTGTGAAGTACTTCAGTACTTTCCAGTGTATTAAAATTATTTTTCTCCAGCTTTAATGGCTAACTATGGCCCTGGAATGTCTGACCAGCAAGGGCATTTCAGATTTTATTGCTGTGGCTCTAGGTTTGCTTTGAGGCCTATTTAGTTAAGGACCAGAGGTTTCGTAGAACCTAGAATATAGAACAGTATAGCATCAGAACAGGCCTTTCAACCCACAATGTCTGTGCCGAACATGATGCCAAGACCAATGCATATCTGCCTGCACATAATCCATACTCCTCCGTTTCCAACATACCCATGTGCCTACCCAATATCCTATCAGCCTCCACCACCATTCTGGCAGTGCATTCCAGGCATTCGCCACCCATCTCCTTTAAACTTTGCCATTCTCACCTTAAAGCTATGCCCTCTAGTATTTGATATTACCTTCTCAGGGGATTTTAAAAAAAGCACCCTGGTGGGATTTTAACTGGACTCTGCTAAATTTCATTGTCACTATTATTGAGACTAACATTTTATTTCCAGGTTTATTTTAATACTTGATTTCAACTGTCCTGGTCATACTTGACTGTGTCTCCAGTTGAACAGTCCAGCCCTCAGGATGCTGGTTATATAATTTAAACCATTATGCTACCTTACTTAGAACCAAAGAGCTGCCATTTGACTATGGCCAAGCATTATTTTCCGCACCATTTGATTTCTTCAGCAAACAATGTAGTGCTGAGTGTTTAGGAACTTTTGTTTTATCTGTGCATTTATGGAGGAGGAAGTATGCTAAATACTGAATGGGACGGGGTTTGAGGCCATGTAGGAGAATTATATAAATAAGGTTTGAGTTGGCCATTAACTAATTAGATGTAAATGTCTTTACCTTCTGTGTTAACTTCTGCACGCCAAGGCAAACACAGTAACTTGATTAGGCCAATTCAATGGATGTTTTCAAGAGAGTTAGCTTTAGCCCTAGGGCTAAGGGAATCAAGGAATATGGGGAAAAAGCCGGAACCGGGTACTGATTGTGGGTGATCAGCCATGATCTTTTTGAATGGCGGTGCTGGCTCGAAGGGCCGTATGGCCTACTCCTGCACCTATTTTCTACGTTTCTATGATTGAATTTGTCATTTTGTAATCATGCTGAACTGTGTTCTTATGCGAGACCAAACGCAGACTGGGCGATCGTTTCGTGGATCACCTTCGCTCAGCCCGCCTGAACCTACCTGATCTCCCGGTTGCTGGACACTTTAATTCTCCTTCCCATTCCTACACAGACCTTTCTTTCCTAGGTCTCCTCCATTGTCAGAGCGAGGCTAAATGCAAATTGGAGGAACAGCATCTCATATTTTGCTTAGGCAGCTTACAGCCCAGTGGTACGACTTTTGATTTCTCTCACTTAAGGTAGCCCCGGCATTCCCCAACTCTCTATCCCTCCACCACCCAAGTCACACTGGCTTCTCATTTTCACCCTACAAACAGCTAACAATGGCCTGTTTCCTTTATCATCGTTACTTTTTTGCATATCTTTCATTCATTGTTCTTTATCTTTCCACATCACCTTCTATATCTCTCGTTTCCCGTATCCCTAACCAGTCTGAAGAAGGGTCTCGACCTGAAATGTCACCCATTCCTTCTCTCCAGAGATGCTGCCTGTCCCGCTAAGTTACTCCAGCTTTTTGTGTCTATCTTTGGTTTAAACCAGCATCTGCGGTTCCTTTTTACACACGTGATCTCTGTTTTCCCTTTTGTGGTTTCTTGTTTTGATGCCATCATTTGGGTAATTAAATATATTATGGTACAAATGGGAATGGCAAAAAGGAAAAGAAATGCTGTAAAAGTGTGAGCCCGTGGATGTCGATTTTTAAAATAATCTTACTAAATAGAAACATAGAAAATAGGTGCAGGAGGAGGCCATTCGGCCCTTTGAGCCAGAACCGCCACTCATTGTGATCATGGCTGATCGTTCACCATCAATAACCCGTGCCTGCCTTCTCCCCATATCCCTTGATTCCACTAGCCCCTACTCTAACTCTCTCTTAAATCCATCCAGTGATTTGGCTTCCACTGCCCTCTGTGGCAGAGAATTGCACAAATTCACAACTCTCTGGGTGAAAAAAATTCTTTTCACCTCTGTTTTAAATGGCCTCCCCTTTATTCTAAGACAGTGGCCCCTGGTTCTGGACTCGCCCAATATTGGGAACATTTTTCCTGCATCTAGCTTCTTCAGTCCTTTTATAATTTTATATGTTTCTATAAGACCCCCTCTCATCCTTCTAAACTCCAGTGAATACAAACCTAGTCTTTTCAATCTTTCCTCATATGGCAGTCCCGCCATCCCAATCTACGATATTCTTGAAGGTGACAAAAATGTGCATTTTTAAGATGTCATAAACTGTCCTAAAGGATTTAATAATGTAAGTAGACCAAATTGAGCAAAGGAGGACATCTGAACGTTTAGTGAAGATGATGGAATTTCAGGAGTTTGTTGAAGAAGGAGGTGACAGAATGGTGACTAAGGAAGGAATTCCAGAATTAAGAGTCTTGACTGTCGAAAGTACAGTTACTAATAGTTTAGTTTTCCTATTATTGTCCTGTTACCGAGTTACAGTGAAAACCTTTTGTTATGCACTATCCAGTCAAAGAAAAGACTGTATGGTTACAATCAAACCGTCCAGTGCACAGATAAAGGATAATGGGTTCATTTAGTGCAACATAAAGTCCGATTAAAGATAGTTCAAAGGTCTCCAATGAGGTCGATGGGATGTCCGGACTGCTCTCTAACTGGCGGTAGGATGATTCAGTTGTCTGGTAACAGCTGGGAAGAAAGTGTCCCTGAATCAGGAGGCATGTGTTTTCAAACTTCTACATTCGGCCCATTCGCCCATTCGGCTCATCTTGTCTACTCCATTCAATCATGGCTGATCTATCTCTCCATCTCAACCCCATTCTCCTGCTTCCTCCCCATAACCCCTGACAATAGACAATAGACAATAGACAATAGGTGCAGGAGTAGGCCATTCAGCCCTTCGAGCCAGCACCGCCATTCAATGCGATCATGGCTGATCACTCTCAATCAGTACCCCGTTCCTGCCTTCTCCCCATACCCCCTCACTCCGCTATCCTTAAGAGCTCTATCCAGCTCTCTCTTGAAAGCATCCAACGAACTGGCCTCCACTACCTTCTGAGGCAGAGAATTCCACACCTTCACCACTCTCTGACTGAAAAAGTTCTTCCTCATCTCCGTTCTAAATGGCCTACCCCTTATTCTTAAACTGTGGCCCCTTGTTCTGGACTCCCCCAACATTGGGAACATGTTTCCTGCCTCTAATGTGTCCAATCCCCTAATTATCTTATATGTTTCAATAAGATCCCCCCTCATCCTTCTAAATTCCAGTGTATACAAGCCTAATTGCTCCAGCCTTTCAACATACGACAGTCCCGCCATTCCGGGAATTAACCTAGTGAACCTACGCTGCACGCCCTCAATAACACTCGTACTAATCATGAATCTATATATCTGTGTCTTAAAAATATCCATTGACTTGGCCTCCACTGCCTTCTGTATTGCATAATTGTCCGGACATGTCCATAAATCTGCAATTTCTTGCGGTCTTATAGACAATAGACAATAGGTGCAGGAGTAGGCCATTCGGCCCTTCGAGCCAGCACCACCATTTAATGGGATCATGGTGATCATTCTCAATCAGTACCCCGTTCCTGCCTTCTCCCCATACCCCCTGACTCTGCTATCCTTAAGAGCTCTATCTAGTTCTCTCTTGAATACATTCAGAGACTTGGCCTCCACTGTCTTCTGAAGCAGTGAATTCCACAGATGGGCGGAGCTGTTCTTGGGTGGAGCTGTTCCCAAACATTGGCGTCGGGTATAAGAAAAGTTTGGCGATCTGCTACGACTTTGACAGTCGCTGGCAGTCGCCCAAAAGATCGCCGAAGTGGGACAGGCCCTTTAGTGTGCTTTTTTGGCCATAGCTTTGGTCCAGGACAAATTGCTGATTATATTTATTCCAAAGAACTTTATGTTTTTGACCATCTCTACTTCAGTGCCATCAGTTGAGAAAGACTGAAAGCTGAAAGGTTAATTCTATACAGTCCCAAGATAGTATAGTGTGGATTTGGGAATGAATGGAATGAGAAATGGAGGGTGGAGAGGGGCAGTATTTTGCAAAGATTGAGTGTCGTAAAGGTGTTCAGAGCAGAAATCTGCCCTTTGGTCCACTGTGGCCATACAAACATTTTGTCCTTCTCTGTGTATTGCACTTGCCCGCATTGGCCCCAGAGAAGGGAAATGCTGTCAGAAACCTATCTTGATGGGCGGTGGACGTGGGCAAGATAAAAGACAAGCAGCGGAACAGTTTTAGTAACTTTCCATGAAAGTTGTTTCACTTCATTGGAGGGCGGCAGAACAACTTAGTATAAGGAAGTGGTAATGGAGAAAATAAGTCAAGGGTTATACTTTAGTTTTAGAGGGATATGAGCCAAACCCATCCAAGATGCCCTCTTCCTTTAGTACACATGGTTCCCCCCCCCTCCCCCCTTCTGTTGTGAATGGATTCCTAACCTCCATCTCCTCTGTCCCATAATTCTGCTCTTGCTCCCCTCCCTTCAGATGGAACCAGGATAGAGTTCCCCTGGTCATTAGCTTTCACCTCACCAGCCTCCACATCCATTCGCCGATATTTCTGTCACCTCCACCATGATCCCACCACTCGTCGCATCTTCCCGTCCCCACCCTTTTCCACTTTCCGTAAAACCCACACCCTCCGCAACTCCTTGGTTTGCTCATCACTTCCCCTTCAGACTGCACCCTCCTCAGGTACTTTCACCGTGCAACCACAGGAGATGTAATATCCGTCACGAAGATAGACGCAATAAGCTGGGGTAAATCAGCAGGACAGGCAGCATCTCTGGAGAGAAGGAATGGGTGACGTTTCGGGTCGAGACCTTTCTTCAGACTGAAAGTCACGGGGAAAGGAAAATAGAGATATAGATGATGATGTAGAGAGATATAGGACATTGAATGAAAGATATGCAAAAAAGTAAAAATCATAAAAGAAATAGGCCATTGTTAGCTGTTGGGTGAAAACTAGAAGCTGGTGCGACTTGGGTGGGGGAGGGATGGAGAGAGAGGGGATGTCAGGGTTACTTGTAGTTAGAGAAATCAATATTCATACTACTGAGCTGTAAGCTGCCCAAGCGAAATATGAGATGCTGTTTCTCCAATTTGTGTTTAGCCTCACTCTGACAATGGAGGAGAACTAGGACAAAAAGGTCAGTGTGGGAATGGGAAGGAGAATTGAAGTGTTTAGCCACCGGGAGATCAGGCAAGTCCAGGCGGACTAAGCGAAGGTGTTCAGCAAAACAAACATCTGTCCCTATACCTCTTCCCTCATGATCCTCAAGGGAGCCCAGCAGCCTTTCTAGTTGAGATAAGATCACATGCACCTCCTCTAACTGCATCTACTGCATTTGGTGTTCCCGATATAGCCTCCTCACATTGGTGAGACCAAGCATAGAATAGGTGACCTTTTCATTGAACATTTGCGCTCAGTCTGCCAAGGCCTAGATCACCCAATTGCCTACCATTTCAATTCCCCTCCCATTCTCATACTGACCAGTCTGCAATAGGCCTCCACAATTATCAGAGTAATACCACACGCAATGAACGGTATGAACATTGAATTCTCAATGTTTAGGTTACACTTCGCTTTTTTTTCTTTCTCCCATATTTTCCAGGGATGTTGTCTGACCCGCTGAGTTACTCCAGCACTTTGTTTCTGTATTTTTTCCTGTGTTGTACTTATGCAACTTACAACATTGTATGAAGATGCCAGTAGCTATACTGGAACAGAGGTGAGGTTGATCCTGGAGCATTAGTTTCCAGTGGTACAGCTAGGGCAATGTCCTCTCCTATGGATTTTGCTGCATCCAATGCATTCAGCTGTTTTGTGATATCACAAGATGTGAATTGTATTGGTTAAATATTGCTTTTGTGATGATGGAGATCTCATAAAAAGCCAATTCACATCTTCCAATTCACACCCAAAACGTCACCCATTCCTTCTCTCCCAAGATGCTGCCTGACCTGCTGAGTTACTCCGGCATTTTGTGAATAAATCGATTTGTACCAGCATCTGCAGTTATTTTCTTATATCATAAAAAGCCAAAATAGATTATCTACTCAGCAGTTGCTACATTTTTTTTACATTTTCAAAAACTTACTTTGTTCATTATATGTACTGATTGTATTTTCTGCATATGTCTTTCTCAACACTCATTGTACCATCAAATTGATACATTTGCATACGATGTGTCAGGATCACTCGTTTTTCTTGTTCAAACAACACACCCATGAAGTATTTGAGAGCTGGAGCCTCTTGGTTTACAGTGACGATTGGATCTTAGACTGTGGTTCTTCCCCATAAAGCTTTTGTGGTGGCAGTGCCAAGCTTCAGTGCTTTTCTCAGCACGTACGACATCTTGGAATGTACTAGTTGGCAGCATTCACTGAAGGACATCTCCTTACATTGGAAATCCAAGATGTTTTGGCTAGGCCAAAGTAGGTTTTCATCAAGTTAATGATCCTCCAGCAGCTGTTGATGTTTGTCTCATTGTGTCTCGCTGGGAACTGTCTGTAGATTACAAGAGCCTTCTGTTACACAGCTGCTCAGGCAGACTTCAACAAGATCAATGCATTATTTTTCAGACCTCCTTGGCAAACACACAATCCACAAAGAAAAGCTTCAGCTTTGTGTTTAACACAGGTGTTTGCTCAAGTCATTATTTGGGGTGGAGAAGTCTTTGGAGGCTCCACCTTACTATGAAGAGGAGACTTGTAGGAAAATAACTGCAGATGCTGGTTCAAATCGAAGGTAGACACGAAATGCTGGAGTAACTCAGCGGGTCAGGCGGCATCTCAGGAGAGAAGGACTGGGTGACGTTTCGGGTAGAGGACCTTCTTCAGACTGATGTCAGGGGAGGGGGCGGGACAAAGATAGGATGTAGTAGGAGACAGTGGGAGAACTGGGAAGGGGAGGGGAAAGAGAGGGACGGAGGAACTATCTGAAGTTAAATGTGAAGAGGAGACTGTTTACACTGAGACTGAGGCTTCCGTGTTAACATTTTACCCTCTACCAACCTAGGTTGCAGGTCTTGACTTGTAGAGATCAACTTTGAAGCTATAGATCAGTTGAAAGGAAGTATTGCATGGTGGACGTGCTTTATTGAGGTAGGACATTAAAGTATTTTCAAATGAATCTCGGTCGGTAACCCTCAAGCAATGTTATAAAAGGAGTTTTAACTAATACAATACAATACAATATATCTTTATTGTCATTGTACAGGGGTACACGAGATTGGGAATGCGCCTCCCATACAATGCAATAATTTAATTAGTTTAAACAACAACAACCCAACGAAACAAATTGTAACAGTTTTAAGGCAATCCTTATTGTATTGCAAATTAGTGGGTGCATTGTCTATGTTATAGTAAGGTTACTTTCTTAACATGTACTTTCTTTGGCTGTGCACAAATTTGACATGCCGTTGTGTTGTGACATACAAATCTTCGATTCATTAATTAAATCGATTCATTCGAATTAAGTCATTAGATATAAATTCAGACTTTTTTCATTTTATGATTGGCTTCACTTGTCCTGCATCTTTTCAAATTGTACAATTTTATGCATCAAAACTTTGGCTTATTTGACCGGCCATAGAGAATACCCCCCCACTAATTATCTGGTCTGGAATTGGTGTTAGTAACTTTCATTTTTTCAATTTCTCACTCTAGATTATTACCTTTATAATAGTCATTTACAGAAATGTTGATTGTATCACAGCTTCCTTTCATATTGGCCTTGTGCACTATTTATAGAAGAAATGAGGGAAAAGCAAATAGCCTATATTAGCTGCTTTTTAAAAATGTTTTCACTTGATGTATCTTTCCTGTTAACTCAACCAAAGAACAAGTTGAGATTAAAATTACTTGGAAGGAATACGTTGCTTTTTGTTATTCATATAACTCAATACGAAAGAATACTCTTTGTACTGACTCATAAGCTGAAATTTAAAGAGATGGATTTTTTGTTTCGGTCGGATAGGAGATAATTCGGAGAGGATATAATGTTCCATTGCAAATAATGTGTTCCTGCTAAGTGGCAAGTAGACATAGGCAGACTGGGATTATACGTTTGCAAATAGTTTTGTTTTCTCCAACACTAAGAGAATCAGTTCCGAGAACCGAGAATAAGGGGTAGGCCATTTAGAACGGAGATGAGGAAAAACTTTTTCAGTCAGAGAGTTGTAAATCTGTGGAATTCTCTGCCTCATAAGGCAGTGGAGGCCAATTCTCTGAATGCATTCAACAGAGAGCTAGATAGAGCTCTGAAGGATAGCGGAGTCAGGGGGTATGTGGAGAAGGCAGGAACTGGGTACTGATTGAGAATGATCAGCCATGATCACATTGAATGGTGGTGCTGGCTCGAAGGGCCGAATGGCCTACTCCTGCACGTATTGTCTATTGAGACACTTCTTCCCACCCTGTCCCCTGCAAAAAGTCTATCCCCTACTCCCAATTCCTCAGTCTACGCCGCACCTGCGCCCACGATGAGGTGTTTCACACTAGGGCATCAGAGATGTCCTCATTCTTCAGGAAATGGGGCTTCCCCTCTTCCATTATAGATGAGGCGCTCACTAGGGCCTCCTCTATATCCCGCAGCTCCGCTCTTGCTCCCCCTCCCCCCACTCGTAGCAAGGACAGAATTCCCTTTGTCCTCACCTTCCACCCCATCAGCCAGCGTATCCAACAAATCTTTTTTTGTTGTTTTGTGTTGGTTTGTGATTGTGTGTGTTATTGCTTATTTTTATTGCTCTTATTGTTGGACTGTGAGTAATGGAATTTCGTCCAAAAGACTTGTTTTTTTGGATGACAATAAAGGTTATTCTGATTCTTCTCCAACATTTCCGTCACCTCCAACAGGATCCCACTACTGGCCATGTCTTCCCATCTCCTCCCCTTTCTGCGTTCCGCAGAGACCTTTCCCTCCGTAACTCCCTTGTACTTTCCCCTGCAAATGCAGGAGATGCAACACCTGTCCCTTTACCTCCCCCCTCGACTCCATCCAAGGACCCAAACAGTATTTCCAGGTGAGACAGAGGTTCACCTGCACCTCCTCCAACCTCATTTATTGTATCCGCTGTTCCAGATGTCAACTTCTCTACATCGGTGAGACCAAATGCAGGCTCGGCGATCATTTCGCTCAACACCTTCGCTCAGTCTGCCTTAACCATCCTGATATCCCAGTGGCTGAGCACTTCAACTCCCCCTCCCACTCCCACTCTGACCTTTCTGTCATGGGCATCCTCCAGTGCCATAGTGAGGCCCACCGGAAATTGGAGGAATAGCACCTCATATTTCGCGTGGGCAGCTAACAGCCCAGCGGTATGAACATTGTCCTCTAACTTTAGATAGTTCCTCCGTCCCTCTCTTCCCCTCCCCCTTCCCAGATCTCCCACTGTCTTCCTGTCTCCACCTATATCCTTTCTTTGTCCCGCCCTCCTGACATCAGTCTGAAGAAGGGTGTCGACCCGAAACGTCACCCATTCCTTCTCTCCTAGATGCTGCCTAACCTGCTGAGTTACTCCAGCATTTTGTTATACAAGAGAATTAGTTCAATCACCACTGAGGAAACATGCAAAATCTATCCTCTGCAAAAGTACCAGATTTGTAACCCTTTAATTTTCTTGAGTTGGTAACTGTTATCTGACCTCTGCTTCATCAAGCAAATGCCACACAGGAATACAATTGAGGTTGCAATGTAAGCTCGGTGCTCCTTGCTGCAGCTGGCAGCTTCACTGCTCTTCCAGGTCTTTATCTGGCCAAAAAAATTAGAAAGCTTGTCCCTTCCTTCCAAGTAGGATTAAGATATAAAATCAAAAATTTGCTGGATTAGATTGTTTGGTTTACTCAATTATTTTGCCATAATTATCAGAGAAGAATGATGGAATCATGAGCTCCCTGGAAGGCATGACCAGTGGAGTTCCACAGGGATCTGTTCTGGGACCTCTGCTGTTTGTAGGGTTGCCAAATTCCTCACTCCCAAATATGGGACAATACTGTAGTAGGCCCGGCGGATGCTGTAGGCCCGGCGGACGCTGTAGGCCCGGCGGACGCTGTAGGCCCGGCGGACGCTGTAGGCCCGGCGGACGCTGTAGGCCCGGCGGACGCTGTAGGCCCGGCTAACGCTGTAGGCCCGTCGGACCCTGTAGGCCCGTCGGACCCTGTAGGCCCGGCGGATGCTGTAGGTCGTGACAGTTTAGGTCCCAACACTCTAGGTTTCCGACATTTTAGCTTCGGACAGTCTAGGTCCAGAGGCCCGGGTGCCACCTAACGGAGGTTGCGTAGCAACCCGCCTCCCGGCCCGGGCGGCCGCCGTTGGTGGAGCGGGAGCACGTGGCCGCTGGCTGGGTGAGGTCATGTGGGGCGCGGGACGATGACGGCACTCTTTAACCCGTATTTGGGAGTGAGGAAGTTGACAACCCTACTAATACGGGACAAGGGTGAATACAACAAATGCTACAAGTAGAGACAGTGACCCCAGTTATAAGATTGAAGGCTAATGCTCCAGAGCCAGCAGCATCTCCAGTTAAGCGTGTCGGGCAGCATCTCTAGAGAAAAGACATAGGTGATGTTTCGGGTCAGAACCCTTCTTCAGACTGACAGATAGAGGTAGGGTGGGGGAACACTGGAGGTGAGGAAAAGCCAGAACAAATCAGAGTCGACAACAGATGACCTCAGGAAAAGAGGAGTCCATAATGACCCACTGATGTCTGGGGAAGGTGTGCTAACGTGATGATTACAAGGATGCGAACAGTGGAACTGGTAGGATGCTAGGGGAGGGGCCATGATGGACTCCACCCTTCCCGAGGTCACTTGTTGCTGACACTGATCTGTTCTGGTCCTTTCTCGCCTCCATTTCTACCACCCCCCCCCCCCCCCCCCCCCCCGGTATAAACCAGCATCTGCTGTTACTTCTAGCACCTCCAGCTAAGCTGTTAAGGTTGTGTTACCATGCGGGTATTAATGTGATAATGTGGAAATTCCAAAGGAAATGCAGGATAATTCCAATTAAGATGCTGCACAGTCAATCTATTCCCATTTTTCAGGCCACAGGAAACCACAGGCCATTTACTTTAAGTTCAGTCAGAAAGAAAATGTTGTCATCTATTATTAAAGGACATGAGAACAAGACATGCAGAAAATAAATCAATGTATTTAGGCAAAGCTAACATCATTTTGTGAAAGGGAAATTGAAGGGAGTTATCATCAATAACCTGTATCTGTGGCCAGTTTGGGCTTCAACAAGGCCACTTTGCTCCAGTTTCTATTGTAGCTTTTATCCAAAAGTGGGCACAAGAGGTGAATTCGAGAGGTGAGCTGAGAGTGACTGCCTTTAATGCCAGTGTATCATTTGAAAGAGTATGGTAGTGTTTTGAGACACTGGTGATGGTGCACGTTAATCCAGCCTCCCAGACAGCCTAGATCCATTACAGTTTACCTACCAGTTGCAACAGGTCCATGCTAGATGAGGTTGAAAATCGCACTGCAGGCTAATGATGTCTTTTGCAGTGGTGCTAACATAAGTTTAACTGCAGAAAAAAATGCCTGAGGGAATTATGATCTAGTTACTAAAACTCAAATTCCCAGATCAGTGTAAAGACCTCCAGTAATTATACACAAAATAGTGTAATTGCACAGCAATTGCATTGAAATAGCATTTGCTCAGTGCATTCAGAAGAGTTTCAAAGAACAATTGGATTTCTAAGTAAATAAAATGCATTTTAACTATTGCACCTGGCAAGAGATCATTTTATATAAAAACAATAGGATCAGTAAATTTATGTTTTGGGGGGGGGGGGGGGTAGTTTACTCCATAATGCATATCGTTGCACATTTTCTATTGTTTACAATGCTGTCATTGCCTCCACTGATAACTTGCAGCAAGGAATTGAATTGACGTGCTGTATTGTGCATCCACCATTTCCAGTTGAGTCTCTAATTTTTACATCCTGTCAAATGGGAGGATTTCATACCTTACCTTGATAGGAACCACGTGCATATGTGTGATTGATACAGCTCAATTTCCATTTCACATTAAATATTACTCTCCCACAACTCATCTTCATTGGGAAATTTCATCTGACAGAGAAAAAGAAACGTGTTTATTGTCAGGCACCTTTTTTAAAAGTGCCAGTGTTGAAAGGTGCCAAAATACACCAAACTGCATGCTTAATTTATCATTTAATTAATATTGAAGTGCTTTTTAAACAGATCAGTAAATTCCTATCATCTACGCATTCACAAGGTTCATAATACAATCCCGTTTGAAAAGGTTTTTTTTCAAGTTGTTTTTAAAAAACCCCACATATTTGTTAAAAGAACCAGAGTTCTGTTTGTGATATCAAAGAGCAAAGTTCACTGCATTACAAAATTGGTTTTTACGGATGTTGGCTTCTATTTCTTGAAATGTCAATGCTTCTCTGTGCTGAGACCAAGGCACAGAAGTCCTTCAGTTGTTTTATGTTGTTGCATTGTCGCTAGGGGTTATAACCCGAGTCACAACAACCGCGGTGTGATCCGGTCTGTGTCGTGAGTGAAGAAGGGCTTGTTGGTGCACTTTGTGAGTCGGGCGTGGGGTCAGAAGTTGGGGCTCTAAACGACAAGGGAGACGGTGCGAGCCGGGGATGGGTTGGCAGGTCCATCTGGTTAGTTCCGACCTGTTATAAGGGAGTCATTAACATGAGGGTTTACTGTATTCCACAAAGCTGCCTACACGTGCAATATAGCAGTTCATTAACTCCTTTTTTTTAATTGAAGAACATTTTTTAAATGTAAGTAAAATTATCCCATATTGATCCCCAACAGGTAATGCCAAATCCACATTCTTTTTTAGTTTTAAATTCCTTCATGAAAGGTTGCCACTTACTAACCAAAATCCTTTCAGAAATTCATCTGAAAATTCTGAGCTTGATGAAGGGTCCTGACCCGAATCATCACCCATCCTTTTTTTCCCCTCAGTTTCCTCAAATTCTAGTCTTTTGAATATTCGATTTTAAACATTCTGCAGTTTTTGTGACTTCAGTTTCCAATGTTACAAAGTCTGGAATTCTCTTCCTAATTTCTGTAGTTTGCTCTTTATCTTTTAGACACTCTTTAAAACCTATGTCTCTGACCAAGCTTTAATAGATGCCTTAAAATAACCTTGTGTAGGAAGGAACTGCAGATAGTGGTTTAAAACGAAGATAGACACTGCCTGACCCGCTGAGTTACTCTAACTTTTTGTGTTTAATGTAACATTGATGGGCTCTGTCAGATTTTGTTTTGATGATGATAGTGTGGATTGTTTTTGCTTAACTAAAGGTACAGATCCTGGGGGGACAGGGCTTTCTCCATCGCTGCTCCCACCCTCTGGAACTCACTACCCCAAACCGTCAGAGACTCCTCCTCACTCACCACATTCAAAACATCACTGAAGTCTCACCTGTTCAGCACTGCCTTCAACCACTGACCGTCACCTCACCTTCTGTCTCCTTTTTCTGTTCGTTTACTTATTTATCTATTTATTTTCTAGTAATCCCTGTAAAGCGTCTTTGAGTGTTTGAAAAGCGCTATATAAATGTAATGCATTATTATTATTATTATTACTATATAAATAATGATTATTGATGAGGTTGGCAATGGACATTTAATCTCTGTAGAACAAGGAAAATAGCAATTCAGCTTGTATCCCGTGTACTTTTGTACATAACTTGGATTTGGCTTAATCTGGCTCAGTAGAGTAGTTCATCAGACAGGTGTGTCTTTGCAAAATCTATCTCCAGCTTATTGCTTAGTGATTAAATCTTCTGCTGCAAGCCTGAATAATAGGGAAATTACATCCTTTGATTGCTATGGTAATAAACCATAATATACCGATCACTAAAGCAAGCTGAAAGGAGATTTTTCCAACAATTCTTGTCAACAGGAGACTATTACTGGAGATGTACAATCAATATATGTTGATACATTTTGTTATCAACATTGTAAAGTGCTCATCAGAGTTTTGTGTGCTGGACATCAAAATTCCTCATATTTGAATTTCAAAGAATAGCAATTTACAGACTATTCTTTATTCTGCAGTGCACAGTTGTTCCAGCATACAATGGTAATAGGTGAAGCTGGAGTAATTTTCCTGGTATGAACTTCATATTTGTTGCAGACTTTAGATAAAGCAAAATATTGAAAATATGGCAACTTTGATACAAAAAACGAACTGCACAAATGAGTGAATGATTTGAGAAAAGTACTCATTCCCCCCTCAAAAATGGAAAATAATCAAAGATCAGTCTTAAAACCGGAATCAATAAAAGGAGGAGCGAATGGAAATGAACATGAAATGAACATCCCTAATTCTTGATAGGGATCATGAGTAGGCCGGAGAATGTGTGGCAGCTTCAAGGGAATAGAGTTAAGCTAATGGAGCAGGCTAGAACATGGTAAGTGTGAAGTTGTCCAATTTGGTAATCAAAACTGACAAATTATTTTTAACTGATGAGAGAATAAGTAATGTTCAAACGAAAATGATTGTACACAATTCATTGAAATCCAACATGCAGGTAAGCAAGTGATTAGGAAGGCAAATAATATATTGGCTTTTTATTTCAAAGGGAATGGAGTAAAGTAATAAAGGTGATCGGAGCAGAATTATGCTATTTGGCCCATTAAGTCTTCTCCGCCATTCAATCATGGGTGATCTACCTCTCCCTCCTAACCCCATTCTCCTGCCTTCTTCCTATAACCCCTTACACCCCATACTAATCAAGAATCTATCTATCTCTGTCTTAACAATATCCATTCACTTGGCCTCCACAGTCTTCTGTGGCAAATAATTCCAAAGATTCAACACCCTCGGACTAAAGAAATTCTTCCTCATCTCTTTCCTAAAGGAATGTCCTTTAATTCTGAGACTATGACCTCTAGTCCTAGATCCTCTCACCCGTGGAAACATCCTCTCCACATCCACTCTATCCAAGCCTTTCACTTTCACTATTTTGTCTATTTCAATGAGGTCACCCCTCATTCTTCTAAACTCCAGTGGGTACAGGTCCAGTGCCGTCAAAGGCTCATCACATGTTAACCCACTCATTCCTGAGATCATTCTTGTAAACCTCCTCTGGACCCTCTCCAGTGCCAGCACATCCTTCCTCAGATATGGTGCCCAAAATTGCTCACAATATTCCAAATGCAGCTTGACCAGCACCTTATAGAGCCTCAGCATTACATCCCCGTTTTTGTATTCTAGCCCTCGTGTGTTCATCATGCACATGATCTTGAGAAGACAGGGTTTGAGCTATTATGTACCGTTTTGGTTTGCTTACCCAGGAAGGAATGTACTTTCCATTCCTGCAATCAGTTGTGAATCTTCACTTTGCTCCCGTTGTGGCATTTTTGCTTTGAGGGGAGATTGAGTAAACTGCCTGTGTTCTCCAGAATCTAGAAGAATGAAAGAAGATACAATTTGAAACAAAATAAAATACTCTATTTAGACACAAAAAGCTGGAGTAACTCAGTGGGACAGGCAGCATCTCTGGAGAGAAGGAATGGGTGACATTATGCATTTTTGCATATCTTTCATTCATTGTTTATCTCTCCACATCACCGTCTATATCTCTCGTTTTCCTTATCCCTAACCAGTCTGAAGAAGGGTCTCGACCCGAAACGTCACCCATTCCTTCTCTCCAGAGATGCTGCCTGTCCCGCTGAGTTACTCCAGCCCTTTGTGTCTATCTTTGGTTCAAACCAGCATCTGCAGTTCCTCTTACACAAAATAATCTATTTGACAGACTGAATTCAGGAAGGATGCTTCCCCAGGCTAAGAGGTCTGAACCAGAGTTTATTGTATCAAGTGTATCAAATTTATTGTTTCAGTTGTGACTGAACTGCAAAGAAATTTTCTTCGTGCAGAAACAGTTCTGTCTGTCTATCCTAACTATGCCTCTCATACTTTTATATACTTCTGTCTGGTCTTCCAAGAATCTCCGATGCACCAGAGAAAACAATCCATCCGTCCAACCACTCCCTGTAGCTAATACCCCTCCAATCCAGGCATCATTCAGGCAAACCTCCTCCGCACCCTTTCCAAAACCTCCACATTTTCCCCATAATGGGGTGTGCAGAACTGCACGTAATACTGCAAATGTGGCCTTACCAAAATCCTAGCTTGTGGGGAATTGAAGGTCCAGATCTCACTATCCTTATGCGTGAGGGGGGAAAATAATTTATCATTTCACCCCTAATTTTAAAACTGAGATCTTAATTTTGCTATTAGATTTTTTTCACTTGTAAATCTGACAACAACTTCTAGCATCTGCAGATAGTCAGTTAAACATACCAAATCAGAAAGTGCTCTTCAGATAATCAGCTTCTCCATTTGGGATGCATGCAGTCCTTATCAATAGATTAGTGTCATACAACATGGAAGCAGGCATTTGGCCCAACTCATCCATGCTGCTCAAGATGTCCCAACTAAGTTAGTCTCATTTGCCCCAATTAAGCTAATCTCATTTGTATGGCCCAAATCCCTCTTGAACCTTTTCTATCTATGTACCTTTCCAAAGGTCATAAATGCTGTGTCAACTACCTCCTTATTTCATATACCAACCACCTTCTGAATGAAAAGGTTCCCTCCCAGGTACGTATTAAATCTTGCCCCTCTCATTTTAAACTTACTTGGTTTTTTGATTCCCCCACCCTGGGTGAAATATTCTATGCTCTATCTTTTCCCCTCATGATTTTATACACTTCTATAAGATCACCCCTTAGCCTCCTGCGCTCCAAAGAATAAAGTTCTTGCCTGCCCAGCCTCTCCCTATATTCTGCTCCTCGAGTCCTGGCAATGTCCTCATAATGTGGCATCGTCGTCTTGCACAGCTTTTGTTGCATGCTACCCAGACAGCGGAAAGACAATACATGATTACAATAGAGTCATTTACAGTGACTCTATCTACATTTAGATAGATAATAAGGAAATAAACTTAAGAAACTTAGTGCTTATGTATTCATGATTGGGAGAGTTTTAATGTATGGTGTTGTAATTAATGGTGTTGATTACAGGTCATGATAAAAATGTTTATCAGCATAGGATAAGGGTTAGGCCATTTAGGACTGAGATGAGGAAAAACTTCACCCAGAGAGTTGTGAATCTGTGGAATTCTCTGCCGCAGAGGGCAATGGAGGCCAATTCACTGGATGTTTTCAAGAGAGAGTTAGATTTAGCTCTTGGGACTAAAGGAATCAAGGGATATAGTATAGGAGCAAAGAGGTCCTTCTGCAGTTGTACAGGGCCCTAGTGAGACCGCACCTGGAGTACTGTGTGCAGTTTTGGTCTCCAAATTTGAGGAAGGATATTCTTGCTATTGAGGGCGTGCAGCGTAGGTTTACTAGGTTAATTCACGGAATGGCGGGACTATCATATGTTGAAAGACTGGAGCGACTAGGCTTGTATACACTGAAATTTACAAGGATGAGAGGAGATCTTATCGAATCGTATAAGATTATTAAGGGGTTGGACACGTTAGAGGCAGGAAACATGTTCCCAATGTTGGTGGGAGTCCAGAACCAGGGGCCACAGTTTAAGAATAAGGGGTAGGCCATTTAGAACTGAGATGAGGAAAAACTTTTTCAGTCAGAGAGTTGTGAACCTGTGGAATTCTCTGCCTCAGAAGGCAGTGGAGGCCAATTCTCTGAATGCATTCAAGAGAGAGCTGGATAGAGCTCTTAAGGATAGCAGAGTCAGGGGGTATGGGGACAAGGCAGGAACGGGGTACTGATTGAGAATGATCAGCCATGATCACATTGAATGGCGGTGCTTGCTCGAAGGGCCGAATGGCCTACTCCTGCACCTATTTATATGTGTTTCTGTTTCTATGAGTCCTATCCCTCAGAAAATTAATGTAACTAGTTGTTTTTATATTTGTATTTCACTTTCAATGCAGTAATTTAAATGTGCAGTGCATCTCCTATTTTTTTCCACTTCCTGGGTTGTGGTATTTATTATCAGGCACAATTATTTGATCGGGTTGGGTTGGTTGATGATTCTCATTTTTGCTGGCTGTCTTTACTAAAGCTACGGAGGCTTTGGCAACCGGCTCTACGGATGATGCAAAATCTCAAACGACGTGCCTATTTAAATAAAATAATAATTCTGGGCAGTTACAGGATGCGGTGTTGTTGTGATTAAATTAATTCAAACAAGCAGAGGCTTATTGAAATAATGTAGAGATTAGAATTCAAATCGCACCATGCTTGCTGTAGAATTTAAAAATCTAGAATAGAAAAAATCTAGTGTAATTAATGATGTCAATGATACAATTGGGATTATTAGAATAGCACAGGAACAGGCCCTTCAGCTCACTATGTTTGTGCTGAACATGATACCAAGACCATCCTGTATCTACCTACATGTAACCAGAACAAGGGGCCACAGTTTAAGAATAAGGGGTAGGCCATTTAGAACTGAGATGAGGAAAAACTTTTTCAGTCAGGGAGTTGTGAATCTGTGGAATTCTCTGCCTCAGAGAAGTGGAGGCCAATTCTCTGAATGCATTCAAGAGAGAGCTGGATAGAGCTCTTAAGGATAGCGGAGTCAGGGGGTATGGGGAGAAGGCAGGAACGGGGTACTGATTGAGAATGATCAGCCATGATCACATTGAATGGCGGTGCTGGCTCGAAGGGCCGAATGGCCTCCTCCTGCACCTATTGTCTATTGTCTATAACCCATATCCCTCCATTGCCATGATTATCCAAAAGCCTTTTCAATATCACTAACATCTGCTTTAGCCACCACTCACCGCAGCACAATCCAAGCACACCACTGTCTATGTGAAAAATAATAATGCCCTGCACATCTCCTTTAAATTTTGCCCCTCTCGCTTTAAAGCTTTGCTCTCCAGTATTTGATTTTTCCATCCGGAGAAAAAGATTCGGACTATCTACCCTATTTATGCCTCCTATAATTTTATATATTTCTATTAGGTCTCCCCGCAACTTCTGGCATTCCAGAAAAAAACAATCCAAGTCTGTTCAACCTCTCCCTGTAACTAATACTCTCTAATCCAGGAATGATTTTGGTAAGCCTCCTCTGTGCCCTTTCCAAAGCCACATCCTCCTGTAACAACTCGAGCTGTGAATTAGTAAGGCCAAAGGGGGCGTGGAATGCCAATGGTAAGTAGGATTAAAGACAATCCCAAAGATTTTTTACACATGTACTAAAGACAAGAAGGTGTCTAGGGAGAAGGTAGGACCACTCAAGGATAAAGAAGGCAATTCCTGCTTGGAGTCAGGATGGAGGCGAGGTACTAAACTAGGAAATGGAGGATATTCTCCACCACAGTCTATGGCAACAGATTCACTACCCTCTGGCTAACGAAATTCCTCCTCCTCTCCTTTCTGAAGGTATTTTCTTTTATTCTGAGCCTGTGCCCTCTGTTCATAGACTCTCCCACTAGTGAAAACATCCTCTCCACTCCCATTCTATCTAACCCTTTCATTATTCATTAATTTCCAATTGGTCTTATTTCAGTCAACTTGAGTTAAATGAATGGGAGGTCTCGTTTTGAAACGGTTAACTTCTCAGTGCAAGTTTCACTGTACAATTGCACAAATCAAACAAGGCAACTTTGAATGATCCAATATAAAATGTCATTTTGAGTAATCCGACAATTTACGAAATACATTGTTGGGCACTTTTTGTATTTATCTAATTGCTGAAATTAGTTTATTTTATCTGGAATGGAAGTGAGCTGTCTTCACAGATGAAAAGGAGAGAATTTGAAATTAGGGAGAAATGTGAAGACTAAAGATGAGCATAGGGTGGAGATCTGTAGGCTTTGGTATAACCAAGCAATCTCTCACCACTTCCTCACTTGCCTATATTTTGGAATAGAAAAAGTGATACAAAGAAGAAGAGACCCAGGTGGATAGGTTTGAGATGATGGGCAGAAGTAATCGGATTAATGAGGATGATGAATCAAGGTGGCAAGGGGAGGTGTAATGGAAATGATTGGTGAACCTTGGTTGACTTGTGGGAGTGGGAAAGGAACGTGAGGAGAGTGGGTCACTTGAAATTGGAAATTTCTGCACTCATCCCTCGCCCCAGACAAAACAGAGACAAAGATAAAGATCGCCCGTCCTTGCCTTTCAGTCCGCTAGCGACCATGTCCAGCACATCATTGTTTCTCCACTTCTGCCAGGACGAACAGAATTCCAACACCAGTCTTTCCCTCTAACATCTCCCACCTCATTCGGTTTTCCGCAGAGACCACTCTCTCTGATACCCTAGTCCACTCATTCCTTCCCACCCACCCACCCACCCCTGCCTGTCCCCTGGTATCTTCCCACCGCAAACATAAGAGGTGTAACCTGCCTCACCACAATCATTGGACCTAAATAGTCCTACAGGTGAGGCAGAAATTCGTGAGCTCCTCGACCAACCTTGTTTTCGGTGCCCATGACGTGGCCTCCTCTAAACTGGCAAGACCAGGTGTAGACTAAGCGACGGTTTGGCATCTCGAGCTTCTAGTTTCATGTCATTTCAACTCTCCTACCGATTATCACACCAAGCTGTCTGATCTCAGCCGTCTCCACTGCCACAAAGAAGTAAAACACACGCTAAAAGAACAGCACTTCATATTCCTCTTGGGTTACCTGCAGGCAATTATTTTTCTAATTTCAGATATCCCACTTACCCTGTGTTCTTTTCCCACTCCCACCAGTCCACCCAAGTACTCTCTTTTTGTTTACTTTAATTTCTTCCTCCCACCCACACCTTATTACTTAGACTCATTACCCTCCCTCATCTGGTTCCATCTCGCCATCATCCATATACCTATCCACCAAGATTTCTCCTCCGTTGGTTCACGTTTCTCCGATGTGGCTCTGTCCGCCAAAGATGCCTGCATCTATTACATACCAGACTTTATCTCTACTCTTTCCTCATCCCCTTCTCCAGCCGCCTATTTTCTTCTTATGTTTCCACCTATCACCTACAAGCCTGTGTCTTGACACACCCCATTTTGTATATTGGCTACATATACCTCTGCACTCTCAGTCCTTCTGCAGAGTCTGGACCGTAAATATTGACCATCCCTTTGTGTCCATATATGCTGTTCGACGTCCTGTAATTCATTTGTTTGCGTAGAAAATTCACTGAACAAAATGATGGACTGGGGGAAGGATGAAAGTTTGGTTTATTCCCTCAATTAGAAGTACCATGACAATGTTAAATAATGTAACTTTTCCTTTGCTCTTTTTTGCAGCTTTGTAAATTGATGATCATGGGAGATATGAAAACCCCAGACTTCGATGACCTGCTTGCTGCTTTTGACATCCCAGATATGCAGGTTGATCCCAAAGCAGCAATTGAATCTGCGCATGATGAAAGTGAAGGGCAGCTGAAACAAAATATACCCGTGGATGATGATGCTCAGGTTCCCTTGGCCCCTGTAAGTGTTATTGTGAAAAACATCCGAACTCTGGACTCGTGTGAGGCTGCCGCCACAGCGACAGAAACCCCCGCTCTTGATAAAGAAAATCATAATTCTTCAGGAAATGGCTTGCACAACGGCTTCCTGGGCGTCTCAGCTTTGGATGGGTATTCTAAAGATTCAAACACCAAGTCGGTCAGGAGCGAAGGAGCACCGATGGCTGAAGCTAAGGTAGACTTGTCCAGATATGACGGCAATGAGGGCCCTGAACCCAAACTCAAAGACTCGGCCTTCAGCCAGTTCAGTCCTATTTCTAGTGCGGAGGAGTTTGAGGACGACGATAAAATAGAAGTTGATGATCCTCCACTTGTCAAAGAGGAAAGCCAACCAGCGTTTCAAGCAAACGTGCTTCCAAGTCCACCTGCAGAGCGGGAATGTGAGAAGACAAAGAAGCCAGGAGCGGAAAACACAGTCAAACCAGAAGTGTCCACCCTGGATGCTGAACAAAAGAGTAAGGTAATGAAAAGCAACAGAGAGGGTGAAGGCTCCAGTGGTAACCCGGACACTCTTGAGACATTAAAACCCCGAAATGTGGATGAGAAATTGTCTGATGAGGACGCTGAAAAGAGCTTCAAGAATTCCTCTGAGAAGCAGCTTGACAATAGAACCCTTGATGGCAAGAATGTTGAGAAAACTGGAGTGACTGTTGCATGCTCTTCAAATCTTAGGGCCAAGCCCTCGTCCAAGCTTTCATCATGCATTGCAGCAATTGCTGCTTTGAATGCTAAAAAGGCAGCGGCAGACACCGTCAAGGAAACGCAGCCAGTCTCAAGAGACCCTTCTCCGGTTTTAAGAGAATCTAGAGAAAGCCCGATCGTCACTGAAAAATCTCCTCCTGAGTGTCCTCAGAGCCCAATGGAAGTGGTGAAGAAAGTTGTCATCAAGCAGTCTGATAGCCCCCGGAGTGTGTCCAGTGAAAGTAGTATGAAAGGGTCCCCTTCTTCTCCTGCTAGCTCGCCGCCTGCCATCCCCAAGGTCCGCATCAAGACTATCAAAACGTCCTCTGGTGAAATTACCAGAATGGTGACCAGAATCATGCCAGAGATTGAGCAAGAATTTGGTAGAAGAGGACAAGATCAGGCAAACTCCATGGTTGTCGCATCACTTTTGTCATCTCCTCCCGGAGAGTCTTATGTGTCTTCGCCTCCATCAATACCGATCCAGTCGGCGCTCATTACAGCTTCTGGTGTAGTAAATTCTTCTGACATTGCACAAAAACAGGTTACAATGAAACCTGTGGCTACTGCTTTCCTTCCAGTGTCAGCTGTAAAGACTGCAGGATCACAGGTGATCAACCTGAAGTTTGCTAACAACACTACAGTCAAAGCCACTGTAATCTCTGCTGCCTCAGTTCAGAGTGCCAGCAGCGCCATCTTGAAGGCTGCCAGTGCCTTGCAGCAGCAGAATGTGGTGGTGCCAGCCTCCAGCCTTGTAAATGCTAAACTCATGCCAAAGACTGTCCACCTTGCTAACCTGAACCTTCTGCCCCAGTCTGCCCAAACAACATCTGAACTCTGTCAGGTGCTTTCCAAATCTCAACAGTCCATAAAGCAGACACTAATCACCACTTCTTCCACCCAACCTGCTAAAAAAATATCAAGGGTTCATGTGGTGGCCCATTCCCAGAATGCAGTGGTTGAAACGTTCAACAAGGTCCTGAGCAGTGTAAATCCAGTCCCTATCTACATGCCTAACCTTACTCCTCCAACTAATGCTAATATCACTATACCACATCGTGGTTACAAGTGCTTGGAATGCGGGGACTCCTTTGCTTTGGAGAAGAGTTTGGCGCAACATTATGATCGGAGGAGTGTGCGGATTGAAGTAACCTGCAACCACTGTGCAAAGAACTTGGTCTTTTTCAACAAATGCAGCCTTCTATCTCATGCTCGAGGGCACAAGGACAAAGGTGTGGTAATGCAGTGCTCCCATCTGATTATGAAACCCATTCCTGCAGATCAGATGATTGTTCCTATCTCCAGTTCTAGCGTCTCTTCTACGACTACTATATCTGCACCCCTCTTGACAATGGCAGGCAGTGCTTTGAGTGCTGCTGCAAAATATGTTGCAGGCATAGCCAGTGCTGTAATCTCTGCTCCTGCCAGTTCTCCCATTCTCCCAGCTATGCCTCTTGATGAAGATCCGTCAAAACTTTCCCGACATGGCATGAAGTGCTCGGAGTGCAGTGAGACATTCCTGGATGAGATTTTGCTTGCCACGCACTTCCAGAATGCTGCAGAAGCAGGAGGGCAGGTAAATCACGTTGTGTCAAAGAGCACTGCTTTCGAGTAGCATGCAGTCAAATACTTTCATTAACGTTAGCATCCCTGACTGGTTTTCTTTGAGGTGAATGAATCGTGTCCTTGAAAAATTCTATTAATTATGCCTGCAACAATAAGTAGTCGCAGCTAAATACAAAAAGAAATTGCATTTCTATAAACCTTCATATCTATAAAAATGGCTCTGCATACTCCAATGAAGTCAAATCAGACAAAAACTGACACTGGGCCAAAGGGTTTGGTCAACCCTTTTATAGAAGAGAAATATGGAGAATTAGTTTTAGGGAGGGATTACCAAGGTTTTTGGCCAGGTGTTCTTGTGTTCTGGTTTCCTCCCACAGTCCAAAAATGTTCAGATTTGCAAGTGTCTGGTCACTGTAATTTGTCCTCAGTGTGCAGATGAATGATAGAATATGGATTGATATAAAATATGGACTTGATGATTGGTGTGGACGATGGGCCGAGGGTCCTGTTTGCATACTCTGAAATAAGTGGATACATGGCCACCAATAATGAGGTTAGAAAAGGAAGAGATGTTGAAGTCACCAGAGTTGGAGGATCTCTTGAGTTCTCGGTCGATTACAAGGTTGTAGAGGGACGGGGACTGTTGAGACCAATTGGAAAACGATTTGAAAATTTTAAAAAAAGATGTGGTCGACCAGAAAATAATAGACTTCAGATTTCAAATTGGTGATGGATGAGTGGGACAAAGTTCAACTTAGACTATCACCAGCCGCAGAGTTTATGAATAGTGGAGCAGTTTACAGTTTAGTTTATTGTCACATGTACTGAGGTACAATGAAAAGCTTTTTGTTGCATGCTTTCCAGTCAGTGGGAAGACAATACATGATTACAATCGAGCCATTTACAGTGTAGAGATAAGGGAATAACGTTTAGTGCAAGGCAAAGCCGGCAAAGTCCAATCAAAGATAGTCCGAGGGTCACAAATGAGAGGGCTGACGAGGAAAGCATTGGATTATTTGAGACAAGGAATAATAAATTTAACATTCTTGAGCAAAGTAACCTTAATCAATGATCAAAAAATCTGATAAATGAATTATAAATAGAAATGACAGGAACATAACAACTTTTAACTGTTATATGCACTTGACATAAATCTTTACTGAGTTAGGTATTATTTGATTTAGTATGGTCTGAAAGTGTCGGTGGAGGCAGCCGTCTGGAGGCGGGATAGTTTGATTTAGTATGATTGGTCACATTCAATTTTGATTGCAGCAGAATATCCCACATTTGCAGGGATACAAGATGTGTTCTATAAAGAAGGGCCTTTAGCCACACATGGCTGATCTTTCAGGAATGTTATTTGTACTGTTTCCCTTTCATCAGGACCTTGCAAATTTCGATCTGCTGTCCAAGTCACCTGGCATTCTGGTCTGCTAAACCTAAGCAACTGTTGAATTTGGTGAGCTTGGAATTTTACAAAGTGATGTTCCTAGAGCTGTTGATTCACAAAATGCTGGAGTAACTCAGCAGGTCACGCAGCATCTCAGGAGATGATGTTTGGAATGGGTGATGTTTCGGGTCGAGACCCTTCTTCAGACTGAAGCTGTTGATTCACTGGATTCCTAGATTCACTTGATTCCTAGAGCTGTTGATTCACTGGTGTTTGAATTCCAGTTAAAACACCAAACGAGAGATATAGGGCTTTTTTTTTTGTTCGGGGGCTTTGATTTATTATTGCTTAGTAAAATAGTTTCAATTTAATTAGTTTAATAAAAATGTTCACTTGAGATATATAAACTTTAAATCTCTTTTAAACTGCACAGGATTCAATTGATAATATAACAATTCTGGTCTAGTTCTAACTTTGCCTTTGTTAACTTTGGTTACAATCTTGATTTTCTTTCATGAATCAGTTTCTTGGCCCATGTTCCTCCCCATTCCTTTCTTGTTCTGACCTTTCCCAACTTTGTCACATCTGACCAATGGACCCCATAAACAAAAGTGATTCATCAGTACTTGTGGAGATTTCAAAAGCAAAGTGCAGGATTCTTGAAGCAAAATGAATGAAAACATATATTTTTGCATTGACAATATTTATTGACACAAACTTTTATTGGTGGAAAATTTGGAAAATTAGTTTAAATGAGTTAAAAGAATGAATGAGAAGTACCTCCAGAATGCTTTTTTTTTTCATGTCTTCATTGGTTAATCCAGAAAATGCCAAGATTTGGACAGTGGAACTTATGGGTTGTTATTGACTTTTTGCTAAGAATGTAAAGTGAGTGGATATGAGTTGGCAAACTGTTTAACATCTTCCCATATTTTTATTTCCATTGATCGAATTGCTCAATTCAGTTTTAGTAGTTGGAGTCACGGAGTCATACAGTGTGGAAACACGCCCCTCGGCCCAACTTGCCCACACCGACCAGCATACCCCATCTACACTAGTCCCACCCGCCCATGCTTGGCCCATACCCTTCTGAACCTATCCTATCCATGTAGCTGTCCAAATGTCTGTTAAACATTATGATGGTAGCTGCCTCAACTACCTCCTCTGGCAGCTCATTCCATATACCCATCATGCTTTGTGTAAAAAAAATATATATATTTATATTATGATTTAAGACCTAACTTTCCTTTAGTGAAGTTTTTTTAAAGTGGTAAGATATTGAGATTGAATGAGATTGGAAGTACTGATGAATTGACTTACACTTTCACAGAAAGTGGGCAAGTGGGTTTATGGGGTTATATTCGCAATCATTTGTGATGACATTTTTTATAGAACCTTCAACAAGAATATTTCAAAATATTACACAGGCAATTGTGTAATTGCGCCAAGGATAAAGAAATTAGGAACATTGTTTGGAAGCTTGATCCTGTTTTAATATCACAGAAGAACATTATTTAAATAATAATAATAATAATAGTACTTTATTAGCCAAGTATGTTTTGCAACATACGAGGAATTTGATTTGCCATGCAGTCATACCAATAAAGAGCAACAAGACACCCAAATAAATTTTTAACATGAACATCCACCACAGCGACTCCCCCACATTCCTCACTGTGATGGAAGGCAAAAAAAGGTTCAACCTTCTTCCCTTATTTGCTCTCCCATGGACGGGAGCCTCGAACCTTCCGTTGTCTTGGCTCCCGCAGCCGGTGGTCGAGTCCTCCGCGTCGGGGTGATCAAGCTCCCGCATTGGAGGGGGATCGCAGCTCCCCTGCGCTGGGCGATCGGACCCCGGGTTGGGGCTGGTTGAACCTCCTGCAACTTTGGAGCTTCCCGACATCAGTCTTTACCCGAGACTGCAAGCTCCTCGATGTTGAAATCCGCAGGCTCTGATGGTAAATCCATGGCCCCTCGGTGGGGCTCTAAGTCAGTCTCAAGCAAGGTCACCAACTCCATGATGTTAGGCCGCAGAGTGACCGGAAAACAATTGCATCTCTGGCAAGGTAAGAGATTGAAAAAATTGTCCCCCAACCCCCACCCCCCACATAAAACAAGCCAGAG
Source organism: Rhinoraja longicauda (assembly GCF_053455715.1). Classification (NCBI taxonomy): domain Eukaryota; kingdom Metazoa; phylum Chordata; class Chondrichthyes; order Rajiformes; family Arhynchobatidae; genus Rhinoraja; species Rhinoraja longicauda. The sequence goes on from NC_135953.1 coordinate 29,620,723, forward strand.
AATCGGGACTGGGAACTGAATATTCAAGGTTATACATCCTATAGAAAGGACAGGCAGGTGGGCAGAGGAGATGGGGTAGCTCTATTGGTGAGAGATGACAAGGAGCTGGAACTACTCGTGGAAAAACAAGCCTGCTCCCCCCCTATTGCCCTTCTGATGACTCTCATACTCAGTGCCTCGACCAATGACGAGCATACTGTATCATAAGCTATTACCACCATTATGGTATTACTACCATCGAATTTTGACCTGTTAGGTTATCAGAACCTAATTTTTAACTGCATGTGGGAGAACAAAGAAAAGAAAGCACATCTCCCAAATCTGCTGTAGACAAAAAGGAACCAATTTAAATCACAACCATCTCTCTCCATTTAGCAACTGTCACCCAGAGCAAGCTGTTGTTGACTATACAAGCCAGATATGTAATTTATCTCCCCTTACATGTGATGACATTTAAACATGGTATTTAAGCAAAATCATTTTTTAACGTATTATCGGGCTTGATGAAGTATGTCGACTTTTATCTACGAGCTATTGTTTGTTCACAACTGTAACAACATTTAATTGAACTCGCCTTGTGTAATTTTCATCAAACTATTATTTGGGAAAAGGTATTTGATACACTCCGTAACATTAATACTTAGTGAACTGTACAATGGAAATAATTAGGAAAGATTTCTGCATGATTCTATATTGAAATGGTGTCTGACTTCTAAAGGAAGATCTTTTAGGAATAGGAATAGGAATACTTTATTGTCACTTGTGGCTAGGCACAGTGAGATTCTTTGCTTGCATACACAATGTATAAAAATAGCAGCTACCTATGGCGCTGACAAAGTTACAAAGCACGCCGACTCCCCCTTTTGTACCCCCCCCCACAGCGATTCCCCCATCCCGGGTCACCATTATTCTTTGTTCCCCCCTCCCCCCCACTATCCATTGTTCTACCCCCACTTCCCTCACGGCGATCCCCCCATGCCGGGTCCGTTGTTCTTCCCCTCCCCCCTCACGACAGTCCCTCCATGCCGGGTCCTCCATTGTTCTTCCCCTCCCCCCTCACGGTGGTCCTCCACGCTCTCGTCGACCGCGGGTCGACCCGCGAGGCATCGCCACCGCCACAGTTTACACAAACTGAATTTAAAAATAATTTTGACTCAATTTATATAATTCTATTGAAATGTAAATTCAAATTAAATAAAATTAGAGGCATTATTACCTTGATGAGGGTTTGAATGAAAGGACACAAAATTCTGGTTTATGGATTATAAAGTCTGCATAGTAGACGTGACTGTTTTGAAACACATTCAATAGTGATTAAATACAAGCATACTTTTATACTTGTATACACTGGAATTTAGAAGGATGAGGGGGGATCTTATTGAAACATATAAGATAATTAGGGGATTGGACACATTAGAGGCAGGAAACATGTTCCCAATGTTGGGGGAGTCCAGAACAAGGGGCCACAGTTTAAGAATAAGGGGTAGGCCATTTAGAACGGAGATGAGGAAGAACTTTTTCAGTCAGAGAGTGGTGAAGGTGTGGAATTCTCTGCCTCAGAAGGCAGTGGAGGCCAGTTCCTTGGATGCTTTCAAGAGAGAGCTGGATAGAGCTCTTAAGGATAGCGGAGTGAGGGGGTATGGGGAGAAGGCAGGAACGGGGTACTGATTGAGAGTGATCAGCCATGATCGCATTGAATGGCGGTGCTGGCTCGAAGGGCTGAATGGCCTACTCCTGCACCTATTGTCTATTGTCTATTTTATTGTGCACAGTGACCATGGAACAAGGAGTTAAGGGGATCTCTTTGCTGCTCCCTGAAACATGAAAAATTGAAATGTTTTGGGCAGAGCCATTAGGTTTCTCTGGTTTACTCTTTTGTTAATAAATTTATTGTCAACTAGATTCAAGACAAATTCTGTGTATTCCTCTGGAACAGGAATCACTTCACATCTTGTTCCTACATCCTCATCTATTATTTTACTTAGTACAGTGCTTTATTGATTTGAATGCTCTCTTTCTATGAAAATAAGTTGCAATTATTTCCTTTTAGTTTGACAAGGGTATCACACGCAGAGCCAACATTTATTAGCTATCCCTAATTACTTTCAACAAAGTGGTATTGAACCACATTCGTTAAGCACTCCAGTCTTTCTGGTGAAGGTACTCTCACAATTTTCCGATGGTGTTTCATTGATTCGATGCAGTGATGTTGAAGGATTGGGGATATATTTCAAAGTCCCATTCAATCCCATTCAACCCTATTGTTCTGCCATGAATAACTTTGTATCCTTAAAAGTGTACCATCTTTTGGAATCAATCACAGGTGGTACGTTCTGATGTGACTCTACAACAGGTGTAACTCGACACCAATGACTGGGGTGAATCGCTAAGCAAGAAGTCTTCTGGTAGCGTAAGATTTTAGGACGGAGTGCAGAATACTTTTTTTTTAACACTGCTTTGAGAGTCAAGAGTTAAGTCAGGAGTGTTTAATTGTCAGATATACCACCAACGGAACGTTGAAATTCTTACTTGCAGCAGCATAACAGGGCATGTAAACAACAATGCACAGATAATAAATAATAAACAACAATTCAATAAGTTAACAATGTCAATATGAGTACAAAAACAAAAGTAAGTCCTTAGTGCTTTCAAAGATAGCATATTTGAACATAATTTGAGATTAAAATTGTTATGTTGAAGAAACTGATGGCTGTTGAGAAGAAGCTATTCCTGAATCTGGTTAGAAACATAGAAAATAGGTGCAGAAATAGGCCATTCGGCCCTTCGAGCCAGCACCACCATTCAATAGGATCATGGCTGATCATCCAAAATCAGTGCCCCACTTTTTCCCCATAGCCCTTGATTCCATTAGCCCTAAGAGCTAAATCTGACTCTCTCTTGAAAACATCCAGTGAATTGGCCTCCGCTGCCTTCTGTGGCAGAGAATTCCACAGATTCACAACTCTCTGGGTGAAAAGGTTTTTCCTCATCTCAGTCCTAAATGGCCTACACCTTATTCTTAAACTGACCCCTGGTTCTGGGCTCCCCCAACATCGGGAACATTTTTCCTGCATCTAGCCTGTCCAATCACTTAAGAATTTTATCTGTTTCTATAAGATCCCCTCTCATCCATCTAAATTCCAGTGAATACGAGCCCAGTCGACCCATTCTTTCATCATATATCAGTCCTGCCATCCCGGGAATTAACTGGAAGAACCTACACTGCACTCTCTCAATAGCAATAATGTCTTTCCTCAAATTAGGAGACCAAAACTGCACACAATACTCCAAGTGTGGTCTCACCATGGCCCTGTACAATTGCAGTAGGACCTCCTTGCTCCTCTACTCAAATCCTCTCGCTATGAAGACCAACATGCCATTTGCTTTCTTCATTGCCTGCTGTACCTGCATGCTTACTTTCAGTCGCTGATGTACAAGGACACCCAGGTCTCCTTGCATCTCCCCTTTTCCTAATCTGACACCATTCAGATAATAATCTGCCTTGTTCTTGCCACCAAAGTGGATAACGTCACATTTATCCACATTATACTGCATCTGCTATGCATCTGCCCACTCACCCAACTTATCCAAGTCACCCTGCAGCTTCATATCATCCTCCTCACAGCTCACACTGCCACCCAGCTTTGTGTCATCCGCAAACTTTGAGATGTTACAATTAATTCCTTCGTCTAAATCATTAATATATATTGTAAATAACTGGGGTCCCAGCACCGAGCCTTGCGACACCCCACTAGTCACTGCCTGCCATTCTGAAAAGGACCTGTTAATTCCTACTCTTTGCTTCCTGTCTGCCAACCAGTTCCCTATCCAATACCCTAACCCCAATACCATGTGCTCTAATTTTGCACACTGGTTGTCACGGTTTTCGGATTCCTATACTTTCTTCGCGATGGCATGAGTGGAATGAGAATATGGTGGTCTTTGATGAAGCAGTCTGCCTTTTTCAAGCGTCGCCTCCTATAGATCCCTTTGATGGAGTGGAGGTCAGTACCTGCAATGGACCGGCCAGCGTCCACCAGTCTGAAGAAGGGTCCCGACCCGAAACATCATCTATCAATGTTCTCCAGAGGTGTTGCCTGACCCGCTGAGTTAGTCCAGAATTTTGTGCACTTTTATATAAACCAGCATTTGCAGTTCTGTGTTTCCACCACACTTCGTATTCTCCTGCATTCCCAGACTTTTAAGTTACTGAACCAGGCTGTGATGCAACCAGTCAATATGATCTTTACCGTACACCTATAGAAGTTCAAGAGAGTATTCCTCAACATACTGAATCTCCTCATTCTTCAAGAACAATAGGAAGTACAGGTGTTGGATACGTTTCTTTTTGATTGCATCAATTTGCTGGGTCAAGTTTGAGCTTTGGAGATATGCACATCTAAGAACTTAATTGTTGACTGTCTCTATCACCAACCCCTTGATGAAGACAGTATTTGTGTATCCATGGTTTTCCTCTTCTAAGGTCAATAATCAGCTCCTTGGTCTTGCTGATGTTGAGAGCAAGATTATTGTTCTGGCACCATTCAAATGGATTGCCAATAACCCTCTTATACTCTAACTCATTATTGTCCATTATTTGTTCAACAATGATGTTATCGTCGTCAAATTTAAAGATGGTGTTTGAACTGTGTCTGGCTACACAGTTACGGTGCAGACTGTGTAGAGCAGGGGAATGAGCACAAACCCCGAGGTGCTCCTGTGCTGATGGTTATTGAGACAAAAGTGTTGCTGTCAATTTGTACTGATTGGGGCTTGCCAATCAGGAAGTCGGGGATCCAGTAGCAAAGGGATGAGCAGAGACCATCTTCCCTGTTTGATAACGTTTGGAGGAGATGATGGTGTTGAGGCTGTAGTAAATGTACAACAATCTGACATATGTGTTCTTATTGTCTAAGTGGTCCAGTGCAGAATGGAGAGCCAGTGCGACTGCACCCCCTGTTGATCTGTTGTGGTGGTAAGCAAATTGTAGTGAACCCAGGTTTTCGTTCAGGTAGAAGCTAATATGCGTCATAACTGACCTAATAAAGCACTGCATCACCACGGGCATGCATTTGGAAAAGCAAAGATTGGTTAAGGATAGTCAGCATAGTAATTTATCCAGCATGGCAGAATTGATTAAATTCTATCTGATGCAGTCACAATCCAGAGCCCGAGAAATACGCTGAATGGTTTTTCAGCTGCTGGCTATCTGTAATCAGTGGTTATGTCCTTTCCGTCAAGCAGTTATATTTTGATTAAACAAATCCAATTAACATTGAGAGAATTAGTGTTTCACTTAATCTGTGCATGTTTATTTCTTTATTGTTATTTTTAAGTCTAGCTACTGCAACTCTTATTAGTAACTTGCACCTCAACAGCCATTTTGCTTTCTTTTATCCACCAGCTAGTGTGCATTATGAAAGCTGATTTCCAAAATGGCTGTTTTGTTTTCTGTTATGCTCATCTGTTGCCAAATCAAATTTGCTAATGACAAATAATTGGGTAACAGAACCAAAAATGACATTGCTTCAAATGGACCCTGAGGCATCCTTGATATTGATGACCTCAGGGGGGAAATAGTATATTGACAATATTTTATTTGAGTCCTGAAGGTGTTGAAATGGAGCCAAATACTGTGTGCATGATTTAAGCAGAATTATTTTGTTACAGTTGAACCCTGCAAGAGGTGTGGCAGAGGAGGATTTATGGAGCCTAAACCTAGAATTAGGGCATTTCACTTGGCTTTAACTTCAAGAATATTGTACCCTAGAAACCACTGTTAATAATTTGTCAGTGAAATGTTCCTATAGTTTTCTGTGCAATGGAAAACTACTTACACTGGAGATACAAGTAAATGTACTTCATGTCATTTGAGAGTGGCACTCAAATACCTCCCCTCATTCAGTAGCAAGAAATTTAAACGCTCATTTTATTTATTTTATTTTGCCAATAAGTGTATAGAAAGATTAAAGAATATCTGCAAATTTGTACTTCAGACAGAGGTCTGTGTTTTCTTCCACCAAAAATATATGTAATTAGCCATACCTGGATTGCCAAAAATAGGGACCACTAAAGCATTGGATAGGTCACTGACAAAATAGGATTATCCTGGAGCAGGATGAAATAATTTGTTCAGCCCTTGACAGCGGAGTGAACTAAATAAAGGAAATATCCTTATTTCACTTCTATTTTCTTAAATGATGGTCTTCAGTATGCTTTTGTCTGTATTTTGCTGTTTGTGCACTTTTAATGTGTAACTTTTAACTGACTGTCACATGTCTAACGGGATGTCTAGCTTGAGAAAAAGAAAAGAGAAATAACTAATTTATAACATTTTATTTCCATCTTTTGCTTAATTGGTACTGTTCAAATCAATAACAGCTTAAATATTATTAATCCCCATGCCAAAGAGGGACATTTTGGTTTATTCCAAATATACCACATTTTGGTTTATTCCAAATATACCAAATATACCAATAGATGCACTAATGGTGAAGAATGCTTAAAGGAAAATGGAAACAGACACATAGTTACAGGAAGAAGAAGAAGAAAAAAGGACACAAAGTGCTGGAGTAACTCAGCGGGTTGGGCAGCATCTCTGGAGAACATGGAAAGTGGAAGATAAAAGCATGGTAATCTCTGGTATCTTCCCACTGCAATCTGTCCCTCCACCTCCTCCCTCAACTCTGTCCATAGACCCCAACAATCCTTTCAAGTGAGACAGAAGTTCACTTGCACCTCCTCCAACCTCACCAACTGTATCCACTGTTCCAGGTGTGGACCACATAACGGCAAGACCAAGCGCAGACTCGGCGATTGTTTCGCTGAACACCTTCGCTCAGTCTGCCTCAGCCTTAGTGATCTCCCGGTTGCCAAACACTATAATTGAAGCAGGGTTTGGACCCGAAACGTCACCCATTCCTTCTTTCCAGAGATGCTGCATGTCCTGCTGAGTTACTCCAGCTTTTTGTGTCTATCTTCAGTTTAAACCAGCTTCTGCAGTTCCTTCTTACACACTATAACTCCCATTCTCATTCTGTCCTGGGCCGTCTCCGATTGTCAGAGTGAGGCCAAATGTGATGTGGAGAAACAGCATCTCATATTTCGCTTGGGCAACTTCCAACCCAGTGGTATGAATATTGATTTGTTTAACTTCAAGTAACCCTTGCATCCCCTCCCTCTCCGTGCCTACCCCACTCTAAAATTGTCGTACTAGTTTTCTTTTGTCCTGTTGAGTCATTGTCCTCTGTTTACTTGTTGTCACCTATCCCACACCCAACAATGGCCTATTGTGTGCCCCACATTTCCTTGATTATTTTTGCTTTTTGCATATTTTACATTCATTTTTCCGAAAGTACCACCTTTATCTCTTGTTCCCCTTTCCACAGACTTTCAGAATGAAAAAGGGTCTTGACCCAAAACGTCACCGCTGAGTTACTCCAGCTTTTTGTGTCTGTCATGGTAATTAATAGGTGGATACAGGCGAGAGGGGTTAGGGGTGTGCCGTGTGATACAAGAACCTGGTGGTTAATGCAAGAAGCTTTTTTTGAATCTGGAGGTGGCAGCTTCAGACTTCCGTTTCTTCTTTCTGATGATAATTAGGATGAAAGAGTTGTCAGGCTAGTGTGGGCTTTAATGATATTAGCTGCCTTCTTGAGATGTTGCTTTCTGTAGATCCCTTTGATGGCAGAGAGGTCAATATTTAGAATGAACTGAACAATGTCCATCATTTTCTGCAGCCTCTTTTGTTCTTGTGCGTTTGAATGATCAAACCAGACCATGATGCAAATAGTCAATATGCTATCCACCTTACAGATCAGAGATGATCTGTTAACTATCTGTTAACTTGAAGCTGTTAACTACCCCTCTCACCGAGAGTTTAGATGCATTGGTACCTGACTCTGACTTTAGCATTCCCATCTCTGACTCTAACATTTGGTGTGCAGGATCAGAAGTCACAGCTGAGCTGGCTTGCACTCTGCAGTTAGTGCGCAATTCTCCACCAAACTGTCGGTCAAAGATCAACATGTTCTAATATTTATGAAAAAGAAATCAGAAATAACAATAAAAAGGCATCTACAAGATTTATATTACCATTAACAAATTGAATTCAACCAACACAATAAAAATTGTATAATTCAGCATCGGACCATTCTAATCAGCCCCATTCCTAATCATGACTCAGCAACAGTCTTTCTCTAAAAAGAGCAGAATGATATCTCATTGTTTGCATTGTAAAGGTCCAGGAAAAAAAAAGACGAGGCTGGGTTGAAAGAAATAAATAAGATCACAACAAGGAATTGTTAATTTTTACAGGCCATTTCATCAGACAATTGACTACATCTCTAAAATATCAATTGAAAAAGTTATTCCTTGCCTGTGCCTTTTTATTCTTTACATGTATACTTTCCTCTTCTGTTGTTTTATGATAGCAATAATTCTCACCACCAAACAATTCCTTTGACTAATCCGAACTTAAGTTAAAACCTATTTGGTCATCCTCCGAATAATATGCATTGACTCAGGGTTTGTATTTTTCTCAAATTGTATCGGTGAGGCTTTTGCAAATGTGTTTCTACCATATCAGCCTCACTATGTAAATGCTAGATGTTAGAATTGTAGTTTCCAACGATGTTAAGTCATGTAGCATGTCGGTCATGTTATTAATGGCACATTTTTGTGTGTTATCCACAATACAGACATGTCAGATCTGCCAGATGTTACTTCCCAACAAGTGCAGCTTTTCATCGCACCTAAGAATACATCAGCACAAATCTCCATACACATGCCCAGAATGTGGAGCGATATGCAGATCCTCACACTTTCAGACTCACGTCACCAGGAACTGCCTGCACTACACTCGTAAAGTGGGATACCGGTTAGTTGCCTGTTTGTGTTAATCGGAATGGGTACGATACAATACGATACCACTTTATTTATCCCAGAGGGAAATTGGTCTGCCACCAGTCAAAAGATACTTACATGGCATGTATAATGCACTTGAAAGTGTCAAGTGCATTATAATAATTTTGACATTTAAGTGACCAATTTTTGCACAAACATGAAATTAAATTAATGAATGGAAATGTCCAGGATGAGGGATGTGTGAAGATGGGGGGGGGGGGGGGGAGGTGGAAGAGGGTCCCACGACAGATGTGGGAGGAGTTGCACAGTTTGATAGCCGCAGAGAAAAAGAAAAATCTCCTGTGGCGTTCTGTGCTGCACCTTGCCGGGACCAGTCTGTTGCTGAAGGTGCTCCTTGGGTTGACCAGTGTGTCATGGAGGGGGTGAGATGTATTGTCCAAGATGCTTCGCAGTTTGAGGAGCATCCTCTTTTCCGAGACCACCTTCAAAAAATCCAACTCCACTCCCAGGACGGAGCCAGACTTCCTAATTACTTATTACCATATTTATAAATTGTTGATGTAATCTGAGGGTAGGGGGTGTGAAATTAATCATGCCGTGGCCCCACCCCAACTTCACAGTTTACCAACACTCATTGGTTACTCACCACTCAACGCTCTTGTTTGGTTGCTTAAAAGTTAGGCTTTTAACCTGCAAAATTTGCACACGAAGCCCATTCACATTTGGAAAAGCAGAATAATGATATGGAAGTAAATATTTCATAATTTTTAACTTGGCACAAAATTACATTGGGGGTGGGATGAATTTGAAATAGTGGTTCTACCAAAAGAGGTGATGCACAAAACAAAGAGAAATCAATTTGCTGTATGTGAGACCGCACAAGTTATACTTAAGATATTAATTTTCATCTTGTTGCAAGAATAATCTTTGTATTTTAATTCTGACTGGCACTGATTTTTCTCCCTGCAGCTGTATACACTGTGGTGTTGTCTATGCTGACCTAAATGCACTCAAGTCTCACATCCAGGGTGCCCACTGTGAAATCTTCTATAAGTGCCCAATCTGCCCTATGGCTTTCAAGTCGGCACCGAGTACTCATTCACATGCCTACACACAGCACCCAGGCATCAAAATAGGAGAAGCCAAGTAAGTATTGTTACCATGCTTGCTAATAGATTGTCCACAAAGATTTTTGTATTGTTGTGATAATGCAGTTCTATTACCTAGAATATTATTGTTAGATATGAAGGCCCAAGTCAGAAGAGTTTGGGCGACTTCAATCGAGTTTCTCCTGGAAAAGACCTGCAAGATGAAAGTCAACCTGAATATAAAAAGTTAATAATTGCACTTTGAAAGACAAATCCTGGCAGTGTATTTGTTGTTGCTAACTGCACTGACCTCGTGTGATGGTGGAGGAGATAGGAAAGTGAATGGGTTCAAAGAGAAATTAACATACGGTTACTTGCACCTGCCACTGAGAATGTAACAGACAACCTTACCCTAAAGAAGGTGACATTGTTTCCAGAGGGAATATTATTCTACAGTTCTTCATACAACACTGAGCTGGGTGCTGCTGATGCTGAGCAGCATCTGTGGGGGGAAAGGAATTGTCGATGTTTTGGATCAAAAACCAGCATTGGGGCTAATTCCCTCCCCACAGATGCTGCTCCCCTCTCCCATCAGGCAAAAGGTATAGGAGTGTGAAAACGCACTCCACCAGGTTCAGGGACAGTTTCTTCCCAGCTGTTATCAGGTAACTGAATCATCCTACCACAACCAGGGAACAGTGCTGAACTACTATCTACCTCTTTGGTGACAATTGGACTATTCTTGATTGGACTTTGCTGGCTTTACCTTGCACTAAAACTTTTTCAGTCAGAGAGTTGTGAATCTGTGGAATTCTCTGCCTCAGAAGGCAGTGGAGGCCAATTCTCTTAATGCATTCAAGAGAGAGCTAGATAGAGCTCTTAAGGATAGTGGAGTCAGGGGGTATGGGGAGAAGGCAGGAACGGGGTACTGATTGAGAATGATCAGCCATGATCACATTGAATGGTGGTGCTGGCTCGAAGGGCCGAATGGCCTTCTCCTGCACCTATTGTCTATTGTCTATTCCCTTGTCGTGTACCTATATACTGTAAATGGCACGATTGTAATCATGTATTGTCTTTCTGTTGACTGGATAGCATGCAACAAAAGCTTTCCATTGTACCTCGGTACACCTGACAATAAACTAAGCTAACTAAACCCACTGAGTTCCCTCGGCAGATGGTATTCCTCATCTTGTTGAAATCCATAATATCAAATTTTCTTGAAATTCAAATGTTTTCCTCCCACCAGATAATATGCTTTTTTTCTCTGCAAGCTAGATTGTTCGTTGTGTCTTGAATGCCACATTCCCTCAGTGAGATAAGAGGGTATATATGTAAGATAGTATGGATGCAATGATTTGTACCCTCTCTTCCTCAGTAAACTGTCTCATCATCTCCTTTGTCTTTAATCTTGAAGTCACATTGATAGTTAATTAAAATGTGTATATTTTTTTAATAACATTGCACCTGGAACATTAGCCTGGAAATGTGAAAATAAATCAAATGAAGTGGATTTTGACTTTATATATTAATGTGATAAGGCAATAACAAATCTACTGGGGAAATAATAACTGGGAGTGCTATAAAAAGGGCAGCTGTTTTGTTATTACCTATTTTATATTACCTGGATTTGATGGGGAAAATACAGTTGCTTGTAGAATCACCAGCATTTCCCTTATGAATTCCACAGTGTTTAGGATACTCTTGTACGTATGTGCAAATGTGAAAGTCTGCACTGATTGGCACTCTTTACCTCATTTTCCCAACTGAGCACTGACATTGGATATCCCACAGACCAATGATTTAATGGTATTTCATTGTCACGTGTAACTAAGTACACTGTTGGAGGGTGAACTTGCAACAGTTTCCAGGATGTAGACTGGGGTATCCATTCAAAATACCACCAGGTTAGGCTTTGAGAGAGCAAGGTGATAGACATTTTTTGTTTTCAATATTGTTCAATTCTGTTAAATCTTTTATGATGTCTTTTTGTTTGGAAATATTTCAGTTTTCTATTGTTAACATTTTTATTATTTGAATTTTTTCATGTTTTTTGATGTTTGATAATCAGAAACAATTATTATTTTGTTAAGATTGACCACTTCCCAAATCAGAGATGTGGCCTAGCCTGCAGTCAAAATTGTTCTTTAGGCTCAACTTGCCCACACCGGCCAACAATGTCACAGCTACACTAGTCTCACTTGCCTGCGCTTGGTCCATTTCCCTCCAAACCTGTCTTATCCATGTACCTGTCTGACTGTCTCTTAAACAATGGGATAGTCTCAGCCTCAACTACCTCCTCTGGCAGCTTGTTCCATACATCCACCACTCGTTACCCCTCGGATTCCTATTAAATCTTTTCCCCTTCACCTTGAACCTATGTTTTCTGGTCCTCGATTCCTGTACCCTGGGCAAGAGACTCTGTACATCTACCCGATCTATTCCTCTCATGATTTTGTACACCTTTATAAGATCTCTCCTCATCCTCCTGCATGGAATAGAGACTCAGCCTACTCAAGCTCTTCCTATAGCTCACACCCTCTCGCCCTGGCACTTCCCTGAGTTCAGCACCTAAATGCCCAAGGACCTGCCAGAGAGCAGAGTTTTCCAAAAGCAATCAGAGCATTCATGCTTTTGCCTGGATCAGCATGGATGGCATGACGTTTGCAGAAAATTCTAAGCTGCTTTCACAAACAAAATCAACATCTGCTGCAAGTGTATCCAATTGGACTTTGGCTTATGTCTGTATGCCACGATTGTGTTTTTTGAGCATCAGAAACCATACTTCTGAAATACGTCGATGGTGTACTTTTAGGTGTAAAGTATCTTTGCAGAAAAAATGGCCATCGTGAGTTTTGTCCTCCACTGATCTTCATTGATCCCGTGCAGTCTTAAAATGTTAATCCAGCGTGACAAACTTAGCATCTGTTTAGAAGAGAATTCCTGGAACTATTTATCCAGTGACACACCGAGATATGAAATAACCAGGTGCCCAGAAGAAAATAATTAGAGCCATTGTACCTGTGACATTTTGAAGTAGTTGCTCATTCATAATTTTGTTTGATGTGCTTGCTTGTGTGAAAGTGTTAACATGACTTTTCAGGCTTTGTTTCATTTGGGCTCAGTGGAGCATGATATTGCATATTGTTTGCTACTAGAAGATCAACAGCTGCAGAATCAACGCTATACAACTTGAGACCTGTGTTTTGTTTTTCCGCTCAATTCATTTCTTTTGCAATATTATACTACTAAAAGATAAAATTATCTTAAAGTTGAGAGTGCTGAACTGTTCAATGTTAAACAGTTTTGTTAATTTCCACATAAATGGAAATATGGAACTTGGATTTGTTAAATTATGCCATAATCAGTAGCCAGTTCGTCCTTTTAATAAAGTATTCCATTTTACATTCTGTGGATTCTTGCTGAATTGTATTATAAGATGCCCTTGACCAGCATACACTATGGTTGTCTTCTAACTTGTCAACAGATTCTGATCCCTGATACCATGTGCCAGTAAGCTGAAATAAATTTAAGTGTGAAATGGTTGACCCCCTCATAGAAACATAGAAAATACCCCCCCCCGAGTTTTCAAAATTTGCAGCTCTCCAATCCTGTCTCACACCTTCTGTCTTTATCTCTGGCATTTGTTCCAGCCAACTGCCCCTCGCCTGTGTTCACCTATTACTTGCCACACTTTATTTTGCCTCCCCTTCTAGCTTTCTTTCCACCCCCCATCCCCCACAATTAATCTGAAGAAGGGTCCTGACCCGAAAATTCACCTATCCATGTTCTCCAGAGATACTGCTTGATCTGCTGAGTTATTCCAGCACATTGTGTAATTTTATGAAGTTTGCTTTCAAAATTTTTCTTCACATCATCTAATTTAATTTTACCAAAGTCTTTGACTTTACTTTTGGTACTGCTATGCCAGCATGGAGCACAGGAAGTTACTGAAACAGACGAAACTATATGAAAACAACATTAAAAATTGGTCTGTTTATTTCAAATATTTAATAATTCATTCCTTCACAAAAATAGGCGCAACAGTTATATGTAATTATCCTAAGTTATGAATACATTAAAAAAAATGTTTTTTCTCTTGTTTTAGAATAATCTACAAATGTTCCATGTGTGACACTGTGTTTACGCAGCAAACCTTGTTATGCAGCCATTTTGATCAGCACGTCGCTAAGCAGAAAGTTTCTGTCTTCAACTGCCCAGATTGTGCATTGCTATATGTGCAGAAACAGCTCATGGTGGAACACATTAAGGTACAAGCTAAATACGTTGTATCGCAACCTTTTGAAAATGGATAAATTAATTGGATCAATTTATCTTAAGTGAAAGGTTTGCAATGATGCTTGCCAGTTCTGAGCCATTGATTCAATATTTGAATTCTGCCGAAGATAGACACAAAAAGCTGGAGTAACTCAGCCAGACAGGCTACATCTTTGGAGAGAAGGAATGGGTGACGCTTGAGACACTTCTTCAGACTGAGGCAGCTGGATTCAAATCATATATCTGGAGTTAAATGTAAAACTTGATCTCAGTAGCAATGACTGGGCTCTAATTAAAAATTCATCTGGTCCACCACCAGCATTTAGCAATGTCATTCTTGCATGCCCTGATCAATATTGACCCCAGGCCTCTTCAGTCGGGAACAATTGGAGATAAACAATATAGACTGGTATTCCAATAAATTCCACATCCTGTGAACTATTTAAGAACAAATGACCCAGAGCCTTTCAGTGTACTTTGGAAATCTTTGGAACTATTGACAACCATGGATACCAAATGAATGTTTCCTGTAATAGTTCAGATGTTTCTTAATTTTTTCAACTCATTAATACTCTTAACAAGTTTCTGGTTAAAATTAAGTGGTTCCAAAGGAAATAAGTTGCACGTATTTGTTTTTGACTTTTTATTTGTTGTCGTTGCACCAAGATGTTCCAAAGTCAAAAAGCAACTATAGGGGAAACAAAGTCTCAGCTGGGAAGTGACACCGGTGATAAAACAGAACTTCCTTATGTCTGAAGTAGAGTCTTGGCCCGAAACATCAACCATTCCTCCTCTCCAGAGATGTGTCTGTCCCGCTGAGTCACTCCAGCATTTTGTGTCTATCTTAGATCTGCACTGTTGTGGTTGGTCTGATCTTTACATTCAGCCAATAAAGAGCAGTTTGTACCCCAGCTTATTCCTCAGTTAAGAATGTTACCACTAAACTAAGGCTGACTCTTACTGCCTTTATAAATATCAACTCCATTTACTGGCTTTTGTCTTTGAATTAAATTTTTTGGTGTTAACGAATTACTATTAACCCTAGCAAATTATTTTTAAAAATTGGATCAATGTTTGAATGTAATTATTGTTACAAATCAGTTTTGCTTAAAAATATTGTCGTAACCATTTCCCTATGGCAGAGGTATCCAAGTCTAGAGGACAGAGGTTTAATATGAGGAAAATAAGGTTTTAGAACAGAGGGAGAATTCTTTCATCCCGAGATGATTGAAGTCTAAGACGAACTGCCTGAGAAGGTGGTGGAGGCACAGTCATAGATAGAGTCATAGAGTGATACAGTGTGGAAACAGGCCCTTCGGCCCAACTCGCCCACACCAGCCAACAATGTCCCAGCTACCCTAGTCCCACTTGCCTGCGCTTGGTTCATAACCCTCCAAACCTGTCCTATCCATTTACCTGTCCAACTATTTCTTAAACGATGGGATAGTCCCAACCTCAACTACATCCTCTGGCAGCTTGTTCCATACATCAACCACCCTCTGTGTGAAAAAGTTATCCTTCGGATTCCTATAAAATCTTTTCCCATTCACCTTGAGCCTTTGTCCTCTGGTCCTCGATAACCCTACTCTGGGTAAAAGAGTGCATCGACCTGATCCATTCCTCTCATGATTTTGTATACCTCTATAAGATCTCCTCTCATCCTCCTAAGCTCCATGGAATAGAGACCCAGCCTACTCAACCTTTCCCTATAGCTCACACCCTCTAGTCCTGGCTACACCCTCGTAAATCTTTTCTGAACCCTTTCAAGTTTGACAATATCTTTCCTATAACATGGTGCCCAGAACTGAACACAATATTCTAAATGCGGTCTCACTGACGTCTTATACAACTGCAACATGACCTCCCAACTTCTATACTCAATATTCTGACTGATGAGGGCCAAAGTGCTGAAAGCCTTTTTGACCACCTTATCTGCCTGCGACTCGACCTTCAAGGAACCATGCATTTGTACTCCTAGATCCCTCTGCTCTACAACACCACCCAGAGGCCTACCAGTCCCTCACCGAATTTAAGAAACGTCTGGATGAGTACTTGAATGGTAACAGATTGATAGATTAAGAATCAAGCGCTCGTGAATGGGAATAATATAGATAGTCACTCAATAGTCGATATGGACATTGGGCTAAAGGACTTGTATCTATGCTGTATGACTTTTTGACTCTGTAATCAGTTGAATATAATAGTGCTGATTGAATCTCAATTCTTTCATTTTGTAGTCCATGCATGGAACATTGAAGAGTATTGAAGGCCCTCCAAACCTGGGGCCTCAGCAGCCATTGGTCACAAAGCCATTAAGTACATCGGCTGGGCAGAAGAAAGCTGATGGGAATGCAGTTAATGGCACTGGGAAGAAAGCAGCAGTAGTCGCAAAGAAAACTGGGAGTCGGTCAAAAGCAAATAACCTTGGATGGATGTGTCAAGACTGTGAGGAATGGTTTCCTAAACGAGAGGACTACATTTCTCATATGAAGAAAGAACATGGAAAGGTAACGGCCAAGTATCCTAGGAGAGAGTCAAAGACTGACTCCCCTGCACATTAACACTATCTACACATACTAGGGACAATTTACATTTACATGTGGGAGGAAACCGAAGATCTCGGGGAAAACCCTTGCAGGTCACGGAGAGAACGTATAAACTCCATACAGGCAGCACCTGTAGTCAGGATCGAACCCAGGACCTGGAGCTCTGGCGCTGTAAGGCAGCAACTAACGCTGCGCTACCGTGCCACCCATTTTAACTTAAAGCGTTTGGCTCTGGAAGGATCATGAAAATATTGATACCGTATTTAGGGTTGCCATTCCTTGAGGTGCCATCATGAGTTTTCCTTCTTTATTGGCTTTCACCAGTTGAACAGCTTCTATTTCTCTTTGCTCTGAATTTTTTCTACATAGCAAGGTGTTGAAAGCAAATGAGAAAGGTATGCAATATTTTAAGGGTTCAATTCAATGCATTGTTTTCTAAATCTTAAATACTGGAAATAAACCTATACTGGAATACACGATCTGAGAAAGTGGTGGAGGTAGGTAACATACAACACATAAAATATCTGGATGAGCACTTGAATTGCCATGGCAGAATCTTAAAGGAGAAGGGAGAATTAGTTATCTGTTAGAGTCACAGCGCCATGCAGCACAGAAACAAGGCCTTTGGCCCAACTCCTTAACACTGGGTAAAAAACTATGTGCATTCACTCTATCTATTCCCCTCTGTGCTACACTAAATTTCAATATGGGGTTCTTCATCTTGGAAGTAAACAGTATGCATCATCCTTTGCACAAGATCCTTCAAAGTCTTAAATAGTTACAGAACGAGGGTAGATAGCTGGAGTTTGGATACTCTTTCTGTGGTCTGGCTGTTGGTTGACTGAAAAACTATAGGACAACTCTCTGAATGTTGGCAGGTCACCCTGTTTGTGGTGAGGGCTCTTAACATTGTACCACCTCAGCAACGGACTGTCCCAGCTGCTACGGTCAGGCAAACGCCTCCGCTGTCACGCTGTGAAAACAGGATGAGACGGAGTTTCTTCCCACAGGACATCAGGACTGTTAACTCATATCACCAGCGACTAATATAATTTACTGTATTAATTTATTTTTTGTGTTAAAATGGTTTTCTATTCTGTTTTGTAGTTTAGCACAATCCGCAAGCGTTGCCACTTTCATTTCACTGCACATCTTCTATATGTATGTGACAAATAAACTTGACTTGACTTGACTTGACCACCTTGTTCTGCTCTGATGGTCCATCCAGTTTTTATTCTTTTTTTTGTTCGTAGTTCACAATCAATAGTCCTATATTGGCCAAGCCGGGTAAAGTTGGCGAATTTCCTTCCCCAAAAGACAATGGCGAACCAGATGAATTGTCATATTAAATGGACTGGTAATAGATTTCATTTCCACTGAAGTTGCAGCAGAGATTGATTACTATGCTGATTAGTTTCCTATGACCTCCACATCTCACCATGTAGGTGGATCCATTCATCTGTCAATTTAAGCTTCTGCATTTGGAGCACAATATTACACTGATTAATTAATGAACATTCTGTTATGATAATTACAGGCCAGCACCAATTGGTCTTCAGTGACTGCATGTACAGAATTAATCCCTTTAGTTACATCATATTTATCCCAAATCAGCACAATGTTCATCTGTCTGTACTTGGGTGGCTGTTTTTGTTGTAATTAAATATTCATCATGGTCCAGTGTTCAAAACAGGATGATTGAGACTGTATTTGCGAGCCTAACAAAAATCTTGAGAGAGTTTGCCTTTTTCGACAAATATTAAGCACTATTATTTTCTGAATCACTTTTTGACTCTTGTGTCCTTTATGTTACAATATCCCCAGTAAAGGGGTCACCTGCTCCCAGTGAATCTTTTGTGAATCTAGCAGTCTTGATCCAAGTACCAGGCAGGCCCAGTCATGCATTGAACTGGGCTGGGGCTGGGGATGTGTTGAGTCGAGCTAGGCCCAGAGATGTGTTATGTGGGGCTAGGCCCAGGGCAGTGTTGAGTGGGTTGGGCCCGAGGACGTGTTGAGTGGAACTGGGCCTTGTGGCGCGTGGAGTTGGAGTTGTGTTCAGAGATGTGTTGAGTGAATACATGCTCGGGGACTTGTGGAGTGGAGTCATGTCCAGACAGGTGTTGAGTGGGACTGGGCCCGAGGATGTGTTGCATGGGGCTGGGTCCGGGGACGTGTTGAGTGAGGATGAGTCTGGGGACAGGTCTGGAGACGTGTTGAGTGGGGATGGATCTGGGGACGTGTTACATAGGGCTAGGCCGAGGGACATGTTGAGTGGGGATGGGTCCATGGTCGTGTTGAGTGGGAGTCGTTTCCAGAGACGTGTTGAGTCGGGCGTGGCCGGGGGGATGTGTCTGGAAAATAATAACACTTGCATATTATTCCTTGGCAGATTTTTAGAAAGTAATTTTTAGAAGGCTGCTACGTAGGATCATGGAAAAATATAATTGGTTGGATTTCCTGATACCCCATGAGATAGATATATAGCAGACAGACACGTGTTGGGACTTCCCTATGGCTTGAGCTGTCTGAGTATATTATGAAGTTTGCAGTTCTCATTTCAGTTCTATTTTAAAAGTAAAGTGATAAGTGAACTCTTTGTTTTCGTATTTTGGATAAGCAGAAATTAACAAATGAGTGTACATCATAACCAGGTCCTGAACTCTGTATGAATTAGCTTTTGCCCTTCCTTTTGCTGTAAACCCTCTACAGATGTTGATTTGCTTCTTCTCGACACCCACTCCACTCACACCACCACAATGTTTTTTGCTGTTGTCAGCTACTATTATTGTAAACGTATACTTGTTGCATTGAATGCCCTTTGAGAACGGGTGCATTAAGCAAAAGATTTGTTTCGTCCTTACTATCAAATAAAGTCCTTGCAGATGTCCTAATGGTGTGATATTTTGCTAACAGCAAATGAAGAAGCATCCATGTCGTCAATGTGAGAAATCGTTTAGCTCCTCACACAGTCTGTGTCGACATAATCGCATCAAGCACAAAGGTATCCGGAAAGTCTACACATGCTGGTGAGTGCAGAGATAAAGTGCCATGTTGTTTGTTAAAATGTATGTGTTTGTTGGTTAATTGATTACTTCAGAAACCAAATTTTGTTTGAGAGAAGATTATCCCTTAACAATAGAAAAGCAACTAAAATAGAGTAAAATGGGAAGGAGAGCAAGAAGCAAAGCTACTGACCAGAATTTCTGTCGGGGAAGTCAAGAACTCATGAATTACTGCCTCTTTTTCACAGGGGCAGAGGAGTTCCTTAAGTGAAAAGCCAATGGAGGTTTGAGTGAGTTTTATCCACTCCTCCACTTCCCTCCCCCCCACTGGATAGGTCAATAACAATTTCAGTTGAGCTTGACACTCAGCCAGATATAGCACTGGATGGTCAAAGACAGTTTTGTGCTTTATGACTTCGATTAGGGATGAAGGAGCAGAGCATTGATGGAGCTTTTTCCGAGGAAGTGAATGAAGGAAAGACATTGAAGAAATTGTGGTGGTGGAGTTCAGGTGGGTGTTGAGAAGAAGCAAATCAACAGCTGTAGAGAAATTGCAGTGGAAGGAAGGGCTAGAGCTAATTAATGTAGCCTGTGGTTATTATGAATTTTACATAGAAACATAGAAAATAGGTGCAGGAGGAGGCCATTTGGCCGACCGAGCCAGCACCACCATTCATTGTGATCATTGCTGATCATTCACAATCAGTAACCTGTGCCTGCCTTCTCCCCATATCCCTTGATTCCACTAGCCCCTAGAGCTCTATCTAACTTAAATTTATCCAGTGAATTGGGCTCCACTGCCTGCTGTGGCAGAGAATTCCACAAATTCACAACTCTCTGGGTGAAAAAGTTTCTTCTCACCTCAGTTTTAAATGGCCTCCCCTTTATTCTTAGACTGTGACCCCCGGTTCTGAACTCCCCCAACATTGGGAACACTTTTCCTGCATCTAGCTTGTCCAGTCCTTTTATAATTTTATACATCTCTATAAGATCCCCTCTCATCCTTCTAAACTCCAGTGAATACAAGCCCAGACTTTCCAATCTTTCCTCATATGACAGTCCCTCCAACCCGAGGATTAACCTCATGAACCTACGCTGCACTGCCTCAATGGCAAGGATGTCCTTCCTCAAATTAGGAGACCAAAACTGCACACACTACTCCAGATGTGGTCTCACCAGGGCCCAATACAACTGCTGAAGGATCTCCTTGCTCCTACACTCAAATCCTCTTGTTATGAAGACCAACATGCCATTAGCTTTCATCACTGTCTGCTGTACCATGTACGCTTACTTTCATTGACTGGTGTACAAGGGCACCAAAGTCTCGTTGCACTTCCCCTTCACCTAATCTGACACCATTGAGATAATAATCTGCCTCCGTGTTTTTGCCGTCAAAGTGGATAACCTCGCATTTGTCTACATTATATTGCATCTGCCATGCATCTGCCCACTCACTCAACCTGTCCAAGTCACCCTGCAATCTCCTAACATCCTCTTTGCATTTCACACTGCCAACCAGCTTTGTGTCAATTTTAGAGTTCTTTACACATGGTTCTCGCTGTTCTATGCATTCACTGGAAAATACCCAAAGCAGCTGCAAGGGCGGATGAATTATATGAAATATTAGAGAGAATTCTATTGGTAATTGCTATCTTGGGAATGGAGAGGGGTGGAATGATTGATTTTAAATCAGTGCATTGGAAATGTAGGCATTAGATGGGAATAGTGACCTCGGAAATCCATTGACCGGGTAGATGAAATTTTGATCCCTTCATTAGTTGAGATGTAATCCCAGTTGATGTGGCAGGCTTAAGCATAGTGAATCCTGAGAGGGTTTTGGTTGATGGTAATTTGGTGAACATAGTATTGCATCCTTTAAATCGGGGTTAGTTAACTGCTCAAAGATAAACCATATTTCCCCCCCTCAAAACCCAGGTGAACGAAGAACTGTATGTGAAAATTGCTCAATTTTGGGTTGAAGGTGGTAGTTGTTGGAGCTCTGATGAGTTCTTGGCAATTAAAAAAAATGGAAACTAGATGACTGATTTCTGATCTGCAAGTGTGCACCACTAAATTGACATTTAGTTGAGATTTGCGGTTCCTGGCAACAGTGCTAACTGATGGAAACTAACTTGCCCGAAGCTGGAGATGAACATTGGTTCAGTGCTGTCTACTCATTCTTCTAAAAGTTCCCATATGTATTTTTCACTAAATGCACATTACACTGATAGTTGTGCTTCATAGAAAATCTGGAGCAGGCTGGTATTAAGGAGGAGGAAGCATTAGACGTGATAGGACAGAATACAAAAGGCATTTGCATTGAAGTTTTTACAAACTCATTTGGATCTGTTGTACTATTGAGCTTTTTAAGCACCATTTTTTCATCCAAATATCTTGTTTCCTTTTGAAACTGTTCCAATGCTATTTAAAATTCCTTGAATGAGATAGTATTGGAGTACTAATGCAATCCCAGTTAATACTGAAAAGTTAATATCACCATTACTATAATGTCATTGCTCGTGCATCATTTTTTTTTCCCAGATAGCCAATGGATGCAAATTTTAGAAATGGAGGACAATGTGCAGCCACTGCTAAATATTCACATTTATTTAGTTGGTGATAAATTTCTTGCCCCCTCAAAATGCCACTTGCAGTGGAGTATGTCAAAGGTTGGAGCTTTATTGAACCCAATAAGATCAGTTCAGGTTTAGTTCGGGTTCAGTTCAGATGCAGGTTTTAGGTAGTATCAATACGTTTTACAAAATATCAAATCTAGTATAAAATATGAGTACCTACCAAGTTTGAAGTGTTTGAAGTTGATTGGCAGTATTTTATTTACAGACTGCAAGACATCACAAGATCACATTAGCAAAGCTCTATTTAGTTCATGTTCTGCAAATAACTCCTGTCCTTGGGCTAACAGAAGTTGTAGTGACTGCATATACTGTTAGGGTGATTTATCAATAAATAGAAAGAGGCATGGTCGATATTTATCATCTTTAAATATTATTTTATACTTATCATGCAGTTTCTTTGTAGTTGAATCCCAACAACAATTGAATTTAAAAGAGAGTTAGATAGAGCTCTAGGGGCTGGTGGAATCAAGGGATATGGGGAGAAGGCAGGCACAGGTTACAGATTGTGGATGATCAGCCATGATCACAATGAATGGCGGTGCTGGCTCGAAAGGCCAAATGGCCTCCTCCTGCACCTATTTTTCTGTTTCTAACACCATAAAGATATTCAGGAAATACAAGTAACTGCAGGTACTAGTTTACACCAAAAAGAGACAAAGTGCTGGAGTTACTCAGCGGATCACACAGCATTTCTGAAGAACATGGATAGGTGACGTTTCGAGTTGGGACCCTTCTTCAGACTGATTGTGGTGGGGAGGGAAAAGGCTGAAAAAGGGTAGGACTAAGCCTGGTGAATGTTAGGTGGATACAGGTGAGAGGAGGTTTTGATTGGCAGATGGTTGGACAAAGGCCGAGATGAAAAGGCAAAAAATGCAAGATAAGGTCAGAAGAGGTGCGAATTGTGAAACCGGAGGAAGGAATATGGGTGGACTTAGTCCTGCCCCCACCTCTCTGCCTGCTTTTTTGCCAGCCCCCCCCCCCCCCACCACAATCAGTCTGAAGAAGGGTCCCGACCCAAAACGTCTTTTATCCATATTCTCCATAAAGTTATTTCCTTTATTTTGCATTAGGAATCTTTGTTGAATTTCCAGGACATATCTTTTGCATTGTGTTGTTAATTTATAGGAAATTATCCCGCGATAATACTATCCCATTTAAGCCATTTATAATGGTTGTACATTTCAATGTATAGTTGTCCGAATATACAAAGTGCCTTTTATTTTGGACAGAGTTCAAATTCTACCAAGAAGGTGTGCGTTTTTAATAATTTACTGAGGGATTCTTCAATTGCACAGGTATCAGGAAGTGGTGGCGCAGCGCAAGCAGCAGTGGCTCACCTGCAGTCCGTTTGTCTTTTGTGTTTGTTGTTTTTTTGTCTTAATTGTAGTGTTTAGATGTGATGTGTTTTTTGTGGTTGTGTACTATGTGTGTGGGGGGGAAACTGTAAACTTGTCTCTTACGAACGGAGACGCGACCTTTGTTTCTGGGTCGTGTCTCCGTTCCCGCTACGGCCTACCATCGGCCAAACACCTGGAGCTGGCGGCCTCCTGCTGGGATCACCTGGGGCTCTGGTCGCAGAGCCCGCGGACCGGACTTGCCATCTGCGGAGCTGGCTGCCTTCGGAAGCTGTGGTGGCGCTGCGAGTGCAGCTGCGACTCGCCTCCGGAGGCTTCGGCCGTAGGCCGCGTGGATATCGGAAGCTCGCAGGCCCCTTGGTGGGGGCCGACATCGGGAGCTCCGGCAGCTTCTTCGCCCGCCCCGAATCGCGGGGCTTGGGTCGGCCCGCTGTGGACCTTTCACCGTCCGGCGCGGCCTGGAACCGGCCACGGGATTTTCTCTCTGCCGGGCGGGGGCTTCAATGTCGGGAGTCCCGACCGCCGCAACATGGCAACTTCAACAGCCTGACCACGGGAGAAGACGGCAGGGGAGTGAAAAGACATTCTGGCCTTCCATCATAGTGAGGAGGTGACTGGAGGAGACTCACTGTGATGGATGTTTCTTTTTTTTTTTTTTGTGTTGGTTTGTGATTGTGTGTGTTATTGCTTATTTGTATTGCTCTTATTGTTGGACTGTGGGTAATGGAATTTCATCCAAAAGACTTGTTTTTTTTGGATGGCAATAAAGGCTATTCGGATTCTGATTCTGATTCTGATCATTATAAACTCACATTTTGTGTTGTGGCCTTTTGGTTTTCTCTGTTACTTCCTGTTTATTAATTAATACTTTCATAGTAGCCTGCTGTAGATCATGATGGGCTACTTAAATGCAACTGCTCTATCCATTTTTAAATCGCTACCATCATCTTTATTTACCAAATATCAAACCTACGTCAAATAGTAATAAATCCTCTTAAATGTTTAATTGCGTTTACCCATTATTGGCAAACAGCCGCTCAAATAATTACAAAACAGTCCTAATGAAATTCTAGTTGTAAGCTAATATTGCCTGTGAATAAAAATCCAAAATAAACAGTGGGGGGATGGCAAACACATAGATTAAAAGCAAGAAAGAAGTGAAGAATAACAACAGTAAGTAAGCCAGATGAACAGGTTTGAGGTAGGTTTAAGTGTGTAAAGTGTTGTGAACACATTTTGTGGACAAAGAGCACTGAGATAATATTGACAACGGGAATCATGTAATAGGATTAACAGAGATGTGCTTTAGTCTGGGCAGTTCTGTGAAGAACTGAATGGGAGTAAAGGTAAGATTGCTATAGCACTAGAACGATAATTTTGGAAAATCATGATTAATCACCAATAATGATTTGATGCTTGAGCCACCTGAACATAACTTTGGTATTATTTTTGTTGCTTTCATTAGTGGCCCTGAATGAAGCATTAGAACATCTATATTTCCTCTCTTCATTCCCAGTCAATACTGCTGATTCAGATTTGAAATGAAGATATCTACGTCAATAAACTCCAGCTCCCTCGAAGGAGTCCTGATACTTACTGACAATTATGGCAAGAAATGCTAGCAGCTCTCTTTGGAACTGCTGGTGTTCACCAGAATGTTATGAGCCCATGTAATTAAAGGAATGACTTGGAGGCAGAAGGTAATTAGGTTTGAAATAAAATTCCAAAAGGAGACAGATCTCTACTCATAAGTTGAGCAATTATAATTTTAATTTCCACTGACAGCACGTTCACAACACAAACGTTACACATGTTTTCAACATAAATTAATAATTTCACTCATTTACTTTTAAATTTGCAGCCAAAGACATCTGTAGGTTTCATAGCAATGTTACATTATGGCCTTATTCTATTAAAGTATCTGTACAGTCTGCTGGTACAGTAATCCATTATTTAAATCTTTCACCTGTGTAATATGGTAGCTGTTTATTGACACTTTCTGTCATAGAAACATAGAAACAGAAAAATAGGTGCAGGAGTAGGTTAGCACTGCTATTCAATAGTATCATGGCTGATCATTTAAAATCAGTACCCCATTCCTGCTTTTCCCCATATCCCTTGATTACTTTAGCCCTAAGAGCTAAATCTAACTCTCTCTTGAAAACATCTAGTGAATTGGCCTCCACTGCCTTCTGTGGCAGAGAATTCCACAGATTCACAACTCTCTGGGTGGAAAAAGCTTTTCCTCCTCTCAATCCCAAATGGCCTACCCCTTATTCTTAAACTGTGATCCCTGGTTCTGGACTCGCCCAACATCGGGAACATTTTTCCTGTACCTAGCTTGTCCAATCCTTTAAGAATTTTATGTTTCGAAAAGATCCCCTCTCATCCTTCTGAATTCCAGTGAATACAAGCCCAGTCAAACCATTCTTTCATCATGTCAGTCCTGCCATTCCGGGAGTTAACCTGGTTAACCTACGCTGCACTCCCTCAAGAGCAATAATGTCCTTCCTCAAATTAGGAGACCAAAACTGCACACAAAAGTCCAGGTGTGATCTCACCAGGGCCCTCTCCAACTGTAGTAGGACCTCCTTGCTCCTAAATTCAAATCCTCTCGCAACGGAGGCCAACATGCCATTAGCTTTCTTCATTGGCTGCTGTACCTGAATGCTTACTTACAGTGACATGTACCAGTTCTGGGTTTGGGATGGAGGCTATTTCATGGATCCTTCGCTCAAAGAGAAGGCCTTAATCTTTACGTTTTATAGGGAATGAATAGAAATGGGATTTGTGCAGAATAGCACTGAGGTAAAAGGTTAGTCATTGAATGGACCAGTCAGGAGAGGCTGAATGGCCTATCCTTCCCGATGTTCCTTAACTACTTCTGTTTAGACTACATCCCTGTGTCCTACACTCCCCTTCGAGTGGAAATGTTTTCTTATAGTTCTGCCTGCTACGTTAGTTCTCTGGGGGGAATAAAATCTATTCACCTGGCCCCTTTTCATAGAGTCATAGAGTGATTCAGTGTGGAAACAGGCCCTACGACTTCAACATGTCCCAGCTACACTAGTCCCACCTGCGTGCACTAGGTCCATATCCCAAACAGATTACTTTCCCATTCTTCAAGTCAATTTATGGGCCTGTCCCACTTCGGTGATTTTTAAGGCGACTGCCGGCAACTGTCAAAGTCGTAACAGGAGTTTGTACGTTCTCCCCGTGACCTGCGTGGGTTTACTCCGAGATCTTCGGTTTCCTCCCACACTCCAAAGACGTACAGGTATGTAGGTTAATTGGCTGGGTAAATGTAAAAATTGTCCCTAGTGGGTGTAGGATAGTGTTAATGTACGGGGATCACTGGGCGGCACGGACTTGGAGGGCCGAAAAGGCCTGTTTCCGGCTGTATGTATATGATATGATATGATATGAGATCGGCGACTTTTTTCCCCCTACGACAATGTCTACAACAATGTCTCGGTTAAGCTACGACAACCTACCACCTAGTCGATGGCAAGCTACCGACAACCGGCGACCCAGTCGTCGCGACCTAGGACGTCCACCTACGACAGCGACTACGACAAGGTATGACAACCAAAGTCGACCTACCTCCACCCTCGACAAGCTACGACCCTGTCAGGTCACAACTGATGACAACGGTAGCCATTTCACATAATTTGGGCGCAAAAATGGGTTTGGGTAGGGTCTCCGATCATTCTGCATCATGACTGCCAGGAAGCAACATATGATGGCATTGCTCTTACATCAAATGCAAGCCCTGCTGCTTGCAGCGGCCCTCATGCTTAAAATTCTGCAAGACGGAAGGACAAGAAGAATGGGGAAGAAGTAGCCCAAGAAGAGGTCTGTGTGGTTGAAGTCCTTGCCTCAGAAGGAACCCAATGAAGTGCAATGTCAAAATAAATGAAAAGAGTTCGCTTTTCAATGCAGTGCAATGCTTGTGTTTGTGTTTTTATTATTGGTCAAAATAAATGAAATTAAAATATTTGAAAGAGATGCCATGAGAAACTACTCTGAAATACAATAACTTCAAACATCAATCCCGATGTCAAAATGTCCAAAATTTACTTTATTCAAACAAACAAAATTCTTATAAAAGGTGGATCAGCACCGGCGACAACCAAGGTCACCTGGCGACAACCTATGACAGCGCCCACGACAGGAGACGACAAGCTACGATCATTGGCGTCAAGCCAGCAGTCGCCAAAAAAATTTGAGCACGGTGAAAATTCTGCAGCGACCAGAAAAAAGCTATGAATTTTTGGCGACTACTCCCGACCATGCCCGCGACACACCGGCAACCATGCGGCGACAGCCTAGTCGCCTTAAAAATCGCCGAATTGGGACAGGCCCTTAAGGATAGTGAACGAGTTCTGGCTTTGCCAGTGATACCACATCTCATGACCAATTAAAAATCTAAGAAAATTAATTGTGACATGAGACCAGTGGATAACTGATCTCCACATCGGTAGTGGGGAAAATGCTAGTCAGTTATTAAAGATGTGATAGCATCACATTTGGAAAGTGGTGAAATAATCGGACAGCATGGATTTATGAAAGGCATTCATGTCTGACGAATCTTATAGAATTTTTTGAGGATGTAACTAGTAGAGTGGATAAGGGAGAACCAGTCGATGTGTTATATCTGGACTTTCAGAAGGCCTTTGACAAGGTCCCACATAGGAGATTGGTGTACAAACTTAAAGCACACGGTATTGAGGTGTTCAGTGTTGAGGTGGATAGAGAATTGGTTCACGGACAGGAAGCAAAGAGTAGGAATAAACGGGTCCTTTTCGGAATGGCAGGCAGTGACTAGTGGGGTACCGCAAGGCTCAGTGCTGGGACCCCAGTTATTTACAATATATATTAATGATTTGGACGAGGGAATTGAATGCAACATCTCTAAGTTTGCAGATGACACGAAGCTGGGTGGCAGTGTTAGCTGCGAGGAGGATGCTAGGAGGCTGCTAGGAGGCTGCAGAGTGACTTCGATAGATTAGGCGAGTGGGCAAATGCATGGCAGATGCAATATAATGTGGATAAATGTGAGGTTATCCACTTTGGCGGCAAGAACAGGAAAGCAGAGTATTACCTGAATGGTGGCCAATTAGGAAAAGGGGAGATGCAACGTGACCTGGGTGTCATGGTGCACCAGTCATTGAAAGCAAGTGTGCAGGTGCAGCAGGCAGTGAAGAAAGCGAATGGTATGTTAGTATTCATAGCAAGAGGATTTGAGTATAGGAGCAGGGAGGTTCTGCTGCAGTTGTACAGGGCCTTGGTGAGACCGCACCTGGAGTATTGTGTACAGTTTTGGTCTCCTGTCGTATGTTGAAAGGC
Source organism: Rhinoraja longicauda (assembly GCF_053455715.1). NCBI lineage: Eukaryota > Metazoa > Chordata > Chondrichthyes > Rajiformes > Arhynchobatidae > Rhinoraja > Rhinoraja longicauda. Next base: position 29,649,842 of record NC_135953.1, read on the forward strand.
TGGAGCGATTGAGCTTGTATACACTGGAGTTTAGAAGGATGAGGGGGGATCTTATTGAAACATATAAGATAATTAGGGGATTGGACACATTAGAGGCAGATAACATGTTCCCAATGTTGGGGGAGTCCAGAACAAGGGGCCACAGTTTAAGAATAAGGGGTAGGCCATTTAGAACGGAGATGAGGAAGAACTTTTTCAGTCAGAGGGTGGTGAAGGTGTGGAATTCTCTGCCTCAGAAGGCAGTGGAGGCCAGTTCGTTGGATGCTTTCAAGAGAGAGCTGGATAGAGCTCTTAAGGATAGCGGAGTGAGGGGTTATGGGGAGAAGGCAGGAACGGGGTACTGATTGAGAGTGATCAGCCATGATCGCATTGAATGGCGGTGCTGGCTCGAAGGGCTGAATGGCCTACTCCTGCACCTATTGTCTATTGTCTATTGTCTAATCTGAGGAAAGACATTCTAGCCGTAGAGGGAGTACAGAGAAGGTTCACCAGATTGATCCCTGGGATGGCAGGACTTTCATATGAAGAAAGACTGGATAGACTAGGCTTATACTCGCTGGAATTTAAAAGACTGAGGGGGTATCTTATAGAAACATATAAAATTCTTAAGGGGTTGGAGAGGCTAGATGCGGGAAGATTGTTCCCGATGTTGGGGAAGTCCAGAACCAGGGGTCACAGCTTAAGGATAAGGGGGAAGTCTTTTAGGACCGAGATGAGAAAACATTTCTTCACACAGAGAGTGGTGAGTCTGTGGAATTCTCTGCCACAGAAGGTAGTTGAGGCCAGTTCATTGGCTATATTTAAGAGGGAGTTAGATGTGGCCCTTGTGGCTAAAGGGATCAGGGGGAATGGAGAGAAGGCAGGTACAGGTTACTGAGTTGGATGATCAGCCATGATCATATTGAATGGCGGTGCAGGTTCGACGGGCCGAATGGCCTACTCCTGCACCTATTTTCTATATTTCTATGTTTCTATAATGGCCATGTCCACAGTCAAAACGTACTGTTGTATTTTAAATTGATTTACTATATTATGGATCTGACATAGGGAGGAGATGGAGGCACATATTACCCATAGTCATGAATTCCCACCAATTCTAAAGCCCAATGGTAACAGAACTGAATGAGAACAGAAGTTCGAGAGTCATCGAGTGATACAGTGTGGAAACAGGCTCTTCGGCCAACGTCCCAGCTACACTAGTCCCACCTGCCTGCGCTTGGTCCATATCCCTCCAAACCTGTCCTATCCATGTACCTGTCTCACTGTTTCTTAAACGTTGGGATAGCCCCGGCCTCAACTACCTCCTCTGGCAGCCTGTTCCACACACCCACCACCCTTTGTGTGAAAAAGTTACCCCTCAGATTCCTATTAAAATCTTTTCCCCTTCACCTTGAACCTGTGTCCACTGGTCCTCAATTCCCCTACTCTGGGCAAGAAACTCTGTGCATCTACCCAATCTATTCCTCTCGTGATTTTGTACTTGATTTGTACATGAATTTTGTACATGAATTCGTTCTTGAATTTTATATTTATAAGGATTCATTTCTTTTCGAAAGGTTTAATACCAGTTTTTTTTAATGCTGCAATAGACATTGTGTACAAAGAAAAATAAAATGACCTCTTTCCCTGATTGTTTGGCTGCATTCTTAAATTTATACAAGAAATAAAAGTCTATTTATTTTTCTCATAGACCAGGGGCCTCCAAACTTTTCAGCATGAGGGCCACATTATATATTTGGCACATTTTTGCGGGCCGTAGGAAAAAATAAAGGTGTGAGTTTTATAAATTTAATGAACTCAAAAAAGTTTAGTCTAGGTTACGTTAGATTAGATTAGGAAAGGTTAAAATGGTTAGGTTAGATTAGGTTAGTTTACATTAGGTTTATATGGCAACAAATAAATAATATTCCATTTTTTTTTAAAGCTTGAAATATTGGAATATAAACATAGCACAAAAAGTAAGGAAATTTGTGTTTGGTAGATTATTTCTTTGTTGTAACAATGCTTCTTGGCAATAAATCTTATACCGTTGGAAAGCCTGTTTATTTCCCTTTTAAATGGTGCCACATTTGTAAGGAACATGCATTTGTGGGATGAGCAGCAGAGCTGAGTATATGGGTTGCGCCCATGAAAAATTTGCCAAATCTTCTCTGCCAATGCCAAACAGCTTATTCTGTTGTTGCTATTGACTCTTATTTCGAGCTTCTGGTACCCCCAGGTGCTGACAACCAGGTGCCTGATTGGCACCTGATTGGCAGCATCTGTGAGTATGGGCCCTGCTACAGTGGTCAGTAGGTGTCTGCACCAAGAATCGGCATGCCACGTTTGACTGATCTGGATAGGGCCCGTGCGATAGGGCAACTTCAAGCTGGTGTTCCGCAAAACCAAGTTGCAGCATTATTTGGAGTGAGCCCTAGTACCATCTCCAAAGTGAAGGCCAAGTTCCATATAACGGGGGATGTCAGAGACAGGCCGCGAAGTGGGCGTCCCAAGAAGACGACACCCGAAGAAGACCGTTTCCTCACCCTGTCAGCACTTAGGAACCGTAGGCTGTCTTCTACAGATTTGCAGTCAAGGTTTGCAGGACGATATGGCCGACGGCTCTCTGCCCAGACAATTCGGAATAGACTGCTCGCAGCCGATCTCCGGTCTCATTGGGCTGCCAGGAGGCCTGCCATGACTGCCCTTCACCGTCAGGCCCGTTTGCGCTGGTGTCGGCAACACGTGCACTGGAACCTGAACATGTGGAGGAACGTTATGTTCAGCGATGAGTCCAGATTCTGCCTACGGCAGTTGGATCATAGGGTCAAAGTGTGGAGAAGACGCGGAGAACGCTATGCTGATTGCTGCACCGATAGAGTAACATCTTTTGGTGGAGGCAGTGTGATGGTGTGGGGCGGCATCTCCCTCACTGGAAAAACGAGGCTTGTCATCATTGGAGGCAATCTCAATGCAGAGAGATATCGAGATGAGATTCTGCAACCAGTGGGAATCCCATATCTCCACAGTCTGGGACCGAACTCTATCCTCCAAGATGACAATGCTCGCCCCCACAGAGCAGGGTTTCTCAGAGACTACCTCCAGAATTTGGGAGTGGAGAGGATGGAATGGCCTGCCAGCAGTCCTGACCTCAACCCCATTGAACACTTGTGGGATCAGCTTGGGCGTGCTGTTCGTGCCAGAGTGACCAACACAACCACGTTGGCTGACTTGCGACAAATGCTGGTTGAAGAATGGGATGCCACCCCACAACAGTGTGTGACCAGGCTGGTGACCAGCATGAGGAGGAGGTGCCAGGCTGTTGTGGCTGTGTATGGTTCTTCCACACGCTACTGAGGCTCCTGTTTATTAAATGAATAAATTGTTAAATTGCCAATATGTCTTGTTTCTTCAGACTTCAATCATCCAATCCACCAAACAACACCGAACAAGAGTCAATGGCAGAATAAGCTGTTTGGCATTGGCAGAGAAGATTTGGCAGATTTTTCATGGGCGCAACCCACATACTCAGCTCTGCTGCTCATCCCACAAATGCATTTTACTTACAAATGTGGCACCATTTAAAAGGGAAATAAACAGGCTTTCCAACGGTATAAGATTTATTGCCAAGAAGCATTGTTACAACAAAGAAATAATCTACCAAACACAAATTTCCTTACTTTTTGTGCTATGTTTATATATATACCTTGGATATACAATTATTTATAAAAACAGAAAAAATACAGAGAGAGAGAGAGAGAGAGAGAGAGAGAGATAGAGAGAGAGAGAGAGAGGGAGAGGGAGAGGGAGAGGGAGAGGGAGAGGGAGAGGGAGAGAGGGAGAGGGAGAGAGAGAGAGAGAGAGAGAGAGTGTCTCCGGTGAAGGACCCCTCTCTCTCCCCCCCTCTCTATCTCCCCTCTTTCTCTCCCCCCTCCCCTCTCTCTCTCCCCTCCCTCTCTCCCAGCGCCGGCGAGATCTGCGCCGCTCCTCCACTCTCTTCCCCGGCCCCGTCTCCCTCTAACGCAGCAAAATAAGAACAAACACAAGTGTTGTTCAGAAGCCCCGCATCCCCGGGGTGAGAATGGAGCAGCGGCGCAGATCTTGCTGGCTCTGGGAGAGAGAGAGAGACAGGGAGAGAGAGAGGGAGGGAGCAGCCCCCGCAAGTGACGGCACTCCTTCACCGGACCCTCTGACACCTTCCCCCCCCGCGCTCCTGCTCTCACCTGCTGCTCCCCCCCTCCCTCTCTCCCCCCCCCCCCCCTCTCTCCCCAGGGTGAGTGGCGGGTGCAGCGGCGAGGAGGGAAGTTTCCTTGAGTTTGTTGTTTGCGAGGGGACGCTGTGATCTCTCGCCTTGTCCCAACTCTGCGTCGGTGGCGATCCGCTCTCCTGCGAACCTTCGCCGGCAGCTTCTGCCTAAGAGCTTGCTGCGGGCCCGGTAAAATCTCATGGCGGGCCGGATGTGGCCTGTGGGCCATAGTTTGGAGATCCCTGTCATAGACCATTGATAACCTTATTTCTCTACTGTCCATAAAGTTTTGTATCCCGCTGCTTGATTTTTTGTTAATCATTGTTCTTTTTTTTTAAAGCATTAATTTCTCATACCTAGCCGTATCAGATCTTTTCAATATTGTAACTTCTACATGGTTTTAGCATCCGTTCAAATTGGTACTCTGGACATAAAGGGGGCTTTTTCTGGTTGGCTGCCAGTGACTAGCGGAGTTCCGCAGGGGTCAGTGCAGGGGCCGCTACTCTTCACGTTGCATGTTAATGATTTGGGATGAAGGGATTGAAGGCTTTGTGGCCAAGTTTACAGATGATACGAAAATAGGTGGAGGGGCAGGTGGTACAGAGAAAGCAGGGACTTTGCAGAAGGACTTGGACAGGTTGGGAGAGCGGGCAGAGAAGTGGCAGATGGAATATAGTGTAACTAAGTGTGGAGCCATGCATTTTGGTTGTAGGAATAAAGCCGTAGATTATTTTCTAAATGGGGAGAGAATCCAGAAATCAGGGACTTGGATGTGCTGGTGCTTCCCAAAAAGTTAATTTGCAAGTTGAATTGGAAGAAAAGAAGGCAAACGCAATGCTAGCATTTATTTCCAAGGGGGCTAGAATACAAAAACAAGGATGTAATGCTAAGTGCTCTTTAAGGCACTGGTCAGGCCGCATTTGGAGTATTTTTGAGCAATTTTGGGCACCATATCTGAGGAGGGTCCAGAGGCGGTTTACAGGAATGATCTCAGGAATGAGTGGGTTAACATATGATGAGCCTTTGATGGAACTTGGCCTGTACTCGCTGGAGTTTAGAAGAATGAGGGGGAACCTCATTGAAACATACCAAATAGTGAAAGGCTTGGATAGGGTGGATGTGGAGAGGGTGTTTCCACTAGTGGGAGAGTCTAAGACTAGAGATCAATGCCTCAGAATTAAATGACGTTCCGTTAGGAAGGAGATGAGAAGGAATTTCTTTAGTCAAAGGGTGGTGAATCTGTGGAATTCTTTGGCACAGGCTGTGGAGGCCAAGTCAATGGATATTTTTAAAGCAGAGATAGATAGATTCTTATGTGTAGGAAAGAACTGCAGATGCTGGCTTAAATCAAAGGTAGACACAAAATGCTGGAGTAACTCAGCGGGACAGGCAGTATAAAGAAGGATCTCGACCCGAAACGTCACCCATTCCTTTGCTTCATAGATAGATTCTTGATTAGTACAGGTGTCAGGGGATATTGGAAAAAGGCAGGAGAATGGGGTTAGGAGAGATAGATCAGCTATGATCAAAAGGTGGAGCAATCTTGATGGGCCGAATGGCCTAATTCTGCTCCTATCACATGACTTGACAAGGTCACATGACCGTATGACCTTAAAACAGAATAGCACAGGTTCAGGTCACGATATCTAGGCTGATCATGATGCTAAATTTAACTAACCACATCTGCTGCACATAATCAATTTCCCTGCATTCCCTGCATGTTCATGTGCCTGCTTAAATGCCTCTCGGGTTTGACTATCATGTCTGCCTCCACCAACCCCCCAGCAGTGCATTACAGGCCCCTCCACTCTCTAAACAAAAAAATGCCCTGCACACCTCCTTTAAACTATACCCTTCTCACCTTATAGCTTCGGCTTCTAGTGTATGTCTGCATTAATTCTATCCTTTCTGCTCCAATGCACCAGTATTTCAAATTATTCTTTTAATCTTAATCTTTCAAATAATTTCAAGGACAGTTTGATAGCAGTGCACGGTGCACAATTTAAAGTAAGCATCCTGTGTGGTTGGACCTGCATAAATGCAGAATATTAATTGAGCTCCCTTCTAAATCAGGTTTTCATGACATGCTGGTAATTTAGTTTGTGCCACTCATGATCTGCTTCCCTTTAGATCGGTGTGAGATAGAAGTCTACACATATTCATATTTGACTGTCTCAATGAAGCAAAGTCTTATCAATACTTGGGAAACAAAATAATGCATGTTCCTGTTTATCAAGTGCTCAATATTCATTTTGTGGTTCTCAGTTACAATGCTTTTGAAGATTCCTTTCTAATATTTCATCCTTTTCAAATTCTAAATATGTTATGATTATGATATACATTTTAATATAAAATATCAATAAAGAAATGACTAATAAGAGCCCACCCACCTCAAGACTAACTGTTTCAATAAGCACTATCATTATTTTAAAATATTCAACACATACTTGGTTTTGCTATTTTTTAACATAGAGTCTTTCTTTGCTCTTTGGAACAGCCTTTCCTTATTAATGTAATACATGTTGCCAAGTTCCTGAATATGTTATTTTTCCATTTTGTGGGACTGGTTAAAGATAGCTACATCTAAGGGAAAGCAAAAATCCAGTCAGTGCTGTTTCATTTTTTTCTTGGGACCATGTACTGCAGAACAGGTGCAATGGAAGTCAATGCCATGGATGTGTATAAAGCTATCTGTCAGAAATTTAGCCATGTTGAATTCCCTGGAATTTGTTCATTTCTGCTTCTGTAACACTTAATAAGCTCTGAAATATTGACAGATTTAATAAAAACCTTCAGATGGCATATTACACTTACATTTAGGAAACGTATAATCTCTTCCAAACTCAACATACTTTTGAGAGTGGAACAGAAGCATTGCTGTCCTCTAACCTCTTAGATGTTTGTTGATAAAGACAGCAATCTCTCTAATTAGATTTGATGTCACCATCATCAGAATGAATGCTTTTCACCCCTGGGTGAAGAAAAATGGAAATGGTATTGACAAGGACAGAAGACCTACTAATTAGATGTGATGACATTTTTAGCAGAGTAAAAGTTATATATGTTGCATGCTAATAAGGATTGGAACAGAAGTATAGGTCAGATGAATGCTTGGCTAAAGAGTTGGTCCAGGGGCCAGGGATTCAGATTTTTGGACCAGTCCTCTGCAGCAGAAGTGACTAGCACAAGAGAGATAGGTTGTTGCACCTGAATTGGGGAGGGACCAATATGTTTCCATTAGTGGGAGAGTCTAGAACTAGAGGTCATAGCCTCAGAATTAAAGGATGTTCTTTTAGGAAGGAGATGAGAATATATTTCTTTAGTCAGAGGGTGGTATATCTGTGGAATTCTTTGCCACAGCAGGCTGTAGAGGCCAAGTCAGTGGATATTTTTAAGGCGGAGATAGATGGATTCCTGATTAGTACAGGTGTCAGAGGTTATGGGGAGAAGGCAGGAGAATGGGGTTTGGAAGGAGAGATGGATCAGCCATGATTGAATGGTGGAGTAGACTTAATGGGCTGAATGGCCTAATTCTACTCCTATTCCTTGTGACCTTATATGCTAATTGCAGATTGGCTGGTGCCGTGAGGATTTAAACTAGATGGAAGGAGGTTGGTATCAAAAGCAGTAGTGCTTCATGGGGCAGATGGAAGCTGGAAGTTGACACAGATGTCAGTGACAGCAAGTTCAATAGACAAGATAGGCAGGAGCATTGCTGGGATCGAAGAAAGTCTGCTTGATTAAAACCCATTTACTTCAATGCCAGTGGACTGGCAGGTAAGGCGGATGAACTCGACAAGGTTAGGTACACGGAATAGGCTATTATAGCCATTACAGAAGCATGGCTAAATAAGAGACCGGATTGGTAGCTCAGTGTTCCAGGATATTTGTACTACAGGTAGGATAGAGATGGAGGAAAGGGAAGATTATTTGTATTTTTGATTAAGGAAAACATCGCAGGAGTAGACCACGATGAAATTAATAAGGGATCATACTGTGTGTATTGGCGGAGCTGAGAAATAACATGGGGATGATCACCTTGTTGGGAATGTATTACAGGCTGCCAAATAGTTGATGGGAATTGGATGAACAAATATGCAAGGAGATTGGAGAGTTGCAAGAGTAATAGAAAAGCAGAAGAAATTGGACTTTCTTAATATAGACTAGGATTGCCATAGTACTAAGGGCTTAGATGGGGTGGAATTTGTCAAGTGTATTCCGGCATGTGTCCTCAGCCAACGTATAGTGGGCCCCACTAGGGAGAGACAAAGCTTGACCTCCTCTTTGGAAATAGCGCAAGGCAAGTAACTCAGGGGTTAGTGAGAGACACTTTGGGACCAGTGACCATTGTTCAATTAATTCCAAAATAGGTGTGGAAATTGACAGAACTGGTTCACAAGTCAGGTTCTATATTGGTCAAGGTGAACTTTATAAAACAGTTAGATAGCAGCTTGCAGATGTTGATTGGAGCAGATTGTTTGTGGGCAAAGGGACATCGGCAAGAGGTAGGCTTTTAAAAGAGCGATGGAGAGAGTTCAAGATCTACATGTTCCTGTCAGAATGAAGGGCAAGGGTGGCAAGAGTCAGGAATCCGGAGAGTGATGTCATAAGTAGAAAAGATGGTGGAGAGGTTTTTGGCATGCTGGGCATCATCAGTCATGCACTGAGTATAGATGTTGGGATGTTACGTGACAGCTCTATAAAACATTGATAAGGCCACACCGGGTATAGCGTTTAATTTTGATCACCATGCGAAAGATAAGATGCTATTAAGCCAGAAAGAGAGCAGAAAAGACTGGACGGACTGTGGACTTTGAATAATGCCGCTAATAATGGCGGCACCTGCATGTTCAATAGATGCAAAAATTTCACGATGCAGTTGCATATGTGACAAATAAAGCATTATTGATTATTGAAGAATTACGGGCATGTTACCAGAACTCGGGGGACTGAGTAATAGGGAGAGGTTGTGTGTGACTTTGTTCCTTGGGAGTGCAGGAGACTGAGTGGTGACCTTATATTGGCATATAAGGGGCATAGAAAGGGCAAGTGCACTTTTGGGTATGGGAATCGAGAACTAGAGGGCATAGGTTTAGGGTAGGAGTGGAAAGATTCAATAGGAACCTGCAGGGAAACCTTTTCACACCGAGGGTGGCATGTGGATGGAGCAAATTGCCAGGAAGTAGTTGAGGCAATAGACAATAGACAATAGGTGCAGGAGTAGGCCATTTGGCCCTTCGAGCCAGCACCACCATACAATGTGATCATGGCTGATCATTCTCAATCAGTACCCCGTTCCTGCCTTCTCCCCATACCCCCTGACTCTGCTATCCTTAAGAGCTCTATCCAGCTCTCTCTTGAATGCATTCAGAGAATTGGCCTCCACTGCCTTCTGAGGCAGTGAATTCCACAGATTTACAACTCTCTGACTGAAAATGTTTTTCCTCATCTCCGTTCTGAATGGCCTACCCCTTATTCTTAAACTGTGGCCCCTTGTTCTGGACTCCCCCAACATTGGGAACATGTTTCCTGCCTCTAACGTGTCCAACCCCTTAATAATCTTATATGTTTCGATAAGATCCGCTCTCATCCTTCTAAATTCCAGTGTATACAAGCCTAGCCGCTCCAGTCTTTCAACATATGACAGTACAATAACAAACATAGAAGACATTGGGATAGGAAAAGTTAGAGGGACATGGGTCAACATAGACAAATAGGGCTAGCTTAGATGGGCATCTTAGTCGGCACGGACATGTTGGGCCGAAGAGCCTGTTTTCGTGGTGTGTGACTCTATGACCAGGTAAGGATAATTTCATTCTGGCCACTTTAAAGCTTTCTTTAGTTTTCTCTCAGGAACCATTATGGTGGGTGGTTAGCATAAGTTATGTCAGATATGAATTTGCTAACACTATAATGTGATGTTTATTTTTCATAATATGATAACTAGAGTCGTCCACTACTTAATGTTCCATGGCAGATGTGCCGCAGGAATTCAGTCTCACTAATGCTTAACCATGAAACTACTCAATTGTGATGAGTTCCCCATTTGGTTTACTAATGTCCTTTGGGGAATAAAATCTGCCATTCTAATTAGAAAAAAGAAGATAAAATCAGATTTGTGCATGTAAGCCAGTTAATGTCTGCAAAATATTAAATGGAATATGGATGAGTTATGTGATCCTGAGGATGTTCCAGAAATTGATCCAGTGGAGATTTTGACAGAAGTGACCAAAGATTGTACTGCAATTTAATTAAGACAGCAACAACTTCCTCAGAGGAAGTGGATAAAATCGTAAAGAGACATATTGCTTAATGAAAACCAAAGCAACTCAGAATTGTGGGGAATGATTAAATCTGTAAATTAATAAATAAATACTTATGGATCGTTTAAAAAATAGAAAATCAGTATGGTATAATAAATACGTGACATTTGTATGATGCATGCACACATGCAAAGTGCAGATATCGGATAGATAAAGTCACTTGCATTTATTCTAGAAACTCTACATGGCCTTTGCTTGGGTTTGAAGTAAAGAATATGTGCGCACATGGCAATGCCTTTTGTGAACTGTTCCGTTGTAGTCCTCGACCTTTATGTGACTCATGAACAGCGTTTGAATCATCCACAGAGCTTCTTTGCCAACTTTGCAATAAATGAACAATGTTGCTGGATTAAAATGTAGCCAGCAACATGTATAATCTTTTACAATAAATACTAAAGGAAAATTAGGTGAATGGAAACTTTTTATTGGGATTTTTCATAACTCCTAGAACACAAAGAACGGACAGGTGTCCATGCTAATGCTGCTGCCAATACAATACCGCACTTATATATTTACTGAATCTTTGATGTTCCTTTGCTGTAGTTAACAATCGTCTATTCTACATTTTACTTGAACTTCATCTCTTTTGATCTCTTACACTTATCTCTGTAACTCCCTCTCCCCTGACGCTCAGTCTGAAGAAGGGTCTCAACCCGAAACGTCACCCATTCCTTCTATCCAGAGATGCTGCCTGACCCACTGAGTTACTCCAGCATTTTGTGTCTATCTTCGGTATAAACCAGCATCTGCAGTTCCTTCCAAAACACATTTCATCTTAATTCCTATCAGATATCCAATAGAAATTATAGGTTTATGCTGGAAGAGACAAGAATTTGGGGGGGGGGGGACCTGTTGCAGTTGATAACACAAGAAATAAGGAACCACCTATAATTTGCATCTCGGCACAATGCGCATAAAAGAATGTGTCTCTGCTCAACAAGGGTGCTGCAACATACCCAATGGTACCCAAGGTCAAAAGAAAAAAAGATGATGGGAAGCATAGAGATGTAGGAAGATAAAATTGTTTTTAACATGTGAACTGGAAGGCTGGAGGACCACTGCTAAACATTTTTGCTTGATGCTTGGGTGGAGGGTACAAGGTGAGAAAGGGAAGATAAACGGTGAAGTAAGATACAAATTAATCTGATAATGAGGAGATGCATAAGGATTCAATCTGTTGAAGCAAAAAGAACCAATTCTGGTACATATTGGTTGTAATATGTAGAGGGCATTGTTGTGGATGAGCTTGTGTTGGGAGAAATTAGAGATGGAGTAAGCGAAGACACCAGGAAGAGCATGACAAAAACTATATTCTAGGTGAAGAAGGGATGGGGGCAGTTATTTGTTGCAGCAGCAGAATTGTGTGAAAACTGGTACTGTTAATTCGCTTCGAAATTCTCAATCAAAGCTTTTCTATGGGTTTGGATGGATAAACAAGTGGATCAGTAAAATGTGATTCCAGGTTATGCTGAGGGTGATGGAAATTAATTGGCATGATCCTAATTTTGTAGAGAATTGGGTGATTTATTTTCCATCCTTCAAATGAACACGATGAAACCAGATCTTTCAATTCTGACCCTACCCCAAATCTGTGCCTTTCTCTCAATGAACAATAAGACTTTCTCAGAAGTCCCACTCTGAAGCATTTCTCATTAAACACTGTGAAACCAAGGCTTCAAACCCAATATACTTTTCTTTCGTAGGGTATTGTACTTTCACAGCCACAACTGCTCCAACCTTCCTCTGAAACACATCACTTTTGGGCTTTAATGCCATGGGTTCTCTGAGTCCTTGGAGTGCCCGGCACGTCTCTGGTACTTCTTTCCATCCTGCAGAGATGAGCCCCTTTCCTGACCCAGCCTGAGCTGACATTTCTAGCTATAATTAATGATATTTTTGTGTATTAACCCTCTGACCTCCTTCTGTGAATCATACTGAAAAGAGGAACAAATAGTCTTTTTTCAGACCAAGTGAAAAGCATCTAGTTATTTTTTTGAAGAATAGTCAAAATATTATAACCCAGGCAAATATTGCATAATTTTTTAGAATTTACTTTGCATGGTGCAAGAAATGATCAGTTCAACTGGCTAAGGGCCAAGTGTTGGTCAAGAAAGAAGGAGAAAGCGTTTGTCATATTCAAATAACACAGCAGGACTATTTAAATCCACCAAAAGTGATGGTAAATGATTGTCTGGCATTTCTTTTGTAAGGAAGAGCCCCAACAATGCAATACTTCAATCTTATATTGAAGTATCAGTATAGTTCACATATTCAAGTTCTAAGAGACACAAGAGACTGCATATGCTGGAATCTTGAACAACAAAACAAAGTGCTGGAGGAACTCATTGGGTCAGGCAGCATCTGTGGAGGGAAATGAACAGTTGACTTTTTCGGTCTGGACTCATCTTTTTATTTGAGTCCCAGTGTCTTCTGAGTGCTGCCATTGAACCAAGTTGGCACTTAGAAGGCATACCAGGGACTGAAAGAAATAATGAAAAGGCCTAACAGACACTGGGAAAGGAAAATGCAACATCTTCTAGTAAAGGGCAAGTTACAAGGGTTTTGTACAAGGCAATGTGAATGGCAGAAGAGCGGAAACATGATGTTAGACGTGTCAAGACTGCCAGATAGAAAAAAATGATCACAAGCACATGCCTCAAATTTCCTCCTCCTTGCTTTAGGAAAACATCTCTACTGTTTCTTTAGCAAAAAAAATGTTGTGTAGATGGAGGAACTCAGCAGGTCAGGCAGCATCTGTGGAGGGAATAGACAGATTGATTTCAATTGTGACTGTCATTTTCTGTCCAACGAGACTGTCAATGAGGCTGTCATTTTCCTTCACAGATACTGTCTGAATTGTCATCTCTTCTCTTCCCTTCAGATATATTCTACAGTTCTTTGGGTAGGAAAATGTTGTGCCCAGTTTTCCAGTTGTGTTTTGTCCCAATCATTGATATTCTTTACCGTAAAGAACAATTATCTTGGATAAATTCTGTAAAACCTTTAATCCACAGGCTATTCTTAGCACCTCATCGTGTTGCCAGAAGGGAATTAACATTTTTGTAATCAAAGTATTGAATTTGTATGGTTGCATCAGCACTCATAGTTAATGAGAGTATGTTCATTTGTTTGCAGGGAAGTTGAAGATGCTTGTGATGATGTAATGATTGGTTAAATCCTTTCACTGTACATCTTGCTTATATGTCCATATCTTTTTTATTTCCAGGAATTGCCCTGATTCTAAACGTACATTCACCAAACGGTTTATGCTAGAAAAACACATTCGACTCATGCATGGCATAAAAAATCCTGATGTGTCACAGATGACAGAGTCAACAACCATAGCAGAATCTCCAAAGAAAGAAGATAGTCAGGTTAGTTTTAATCAAACATGGCCCACAGCTTGCAACAACTATCTTGTTGAGCTGGATTCCAGAGTTATGGTCCATGACAATGCAGAATACTTTTCCTACTTTGATTTTGATCTCATTGGTGAAAATTGTTCTAGGAATACATGTAATTTTAGGTCTAAGGCAGAAGGTTTAAAAATGTAGGTTTGAGTCTCCAAGGACAGTTTTCCCCAGATTTTGAATGGATATATAGATCCCTTTTCCTCTGTCAATTCGAAGATATTCCATTTAAGGAGGTCACGCATAAGGTCATAAGTAATAGGAGTAGAATTAGGCCATTTGGCCCATCAAGACTACTCTGCTATTCAATCATGGCTGATCTATCTCTCCTAACCCCATTCCCCTGCCTTCTCTCCATAACCTCTCACACCTGTACTAATCAAGAATCTATCTATCTCTGCCTTAAAAATACTCACTGACTTGTCCTCCACAGCCTTCTACGGCAAAAAAAAACATAATTTCACCACCCTCTGACTAAATAAAAATTTTCTCATCTCCTTCCTAAAAGAATGTCCTTTAATTCTGAGCCTATGACCTCTAGTCCTAGACTCTCCCACTAGTGGAAACAGCCTCTCCACATCCAAGCCTTTCACTATTCTGCATCATTTATGGAAAAATAAACTGCTAATATTTCATGACAAAGAATATTTGTCAGAACTGGGAAAGAGAGGGAACAATTCAGTTCCTTTGCCAGATTTGAAAAAGGGTATTTGATCTGAAACTTTAAATCCCATCCACTTTCCACAAGGATTTCCAGACCTGCTGAATGGAGTTCCAGATTTCCGGCACTTCCATTTAAAAAAAAATCAATTTAAGGATGTGTGGATCTTTAGACTCTTGGGTCCAAGAACATACTTTAGCAGTTAAAATGGTATACCAGCGAAAAGGCTGTTTTACTACAAAGTTAATATTAAACATTTTTCATAACTTTGCATTATTATTCCTCAGTGAATTTGCAGTAAAGGAATTGTTATTTACATTGTGCGTGCCTGTCAGAAGGCAAGTAGTAAGGTTTGTTCTAATCTAATTACAATTTAATGAGTCAATATTGGTGTTTCATAATTTCAACTCATGCCATGGTTAGAGTATATTTGAGCCAGGGACACCATCTGGGTTGACATATTCAAAAGATAATTTGGCAAAAGATGCAACATATATTGATGTTCTAAAACTATTTTTTGGGATGCATGCCTCTTAAGGCTTGCAACGATTCCTTTGAGGAAGGGTTGACGGGATGCTCTGAGCTCCAGCAGTTCATGCGTTGAAGACCCTCCCACAATCATAGGTAGGGATTTTCATGATATAAGTTCACTAACCATTAAACCAGAGTGATGTGTAATATGCAGGCTACATGCAGGAGATGGAAGTTTGTGCACTTCCAGTCTTTTCTTGGTTTTTCGCAGTAAAGGGTTTGTTAGATGTTGAGAAAGAAGTAGTGGCTTCCCCAGAAGGTGTTTGCAATAATCTTGGTACTCTAGTGACGGAGGAAAGGAATATTTTGAGCTAGCAGGTGATATACCAAATGACCGGGTTGCTCTTACCTTGACTTTGGGATTACTGAATGCCATAACAGAGAGGGGGTCAACAGTTCTGCACAGTCCTGTACCTGAAATGAAAAACGATATGATAAAACTTTATTCATCCCCGGAGGGAAATTGGTCACCCGACAGTCACAACACACAACACGAAAACTTGAAATTAAAAGTGAAAACAAAAGGAAAAGGCAATGACTGTTGGCTGGCTGCCATGTGCACAGCGTCTTCACCGGAATGGATGAACAAACAAACACAGACTTATCCCCTGGGCAGAGGATACTAAACTAGAGTGCCTCCCCCCCCCCCAACACCGGGTCCCCCTTTGTTCTCCCACCGTCCCTCACTGCGATCCCTCCACGCCCCGTCCCCATTGTTCCTCAAAGGCGGGCCCCCACACCGGATCCCCATTGTCTTCCCCTCCCCCCTCACGCTCATCAACCACTGATCGTGGTTCGACCGTGAGGCCCCACTGCCACCGAGGCTCCCATTGCCGCTGAGGCTCCAGCCGCCGCCGAGGCCCCACGACCGCCGAGGCCCCACCACCGCAGAGGCTCCCGTTACTGCCGAGGCACCCGCTGCCACCGCCGAGGCACCCACTGCTGCCGCCGACTTTCCATGCTATATCTTAGTTTAGACATATAGCATGGAAACAAGCCGTTTAGACTACTGAACATCCCGAACATCGATCACCCATTCATACTTGTTCTAAGAATCAGCTCTTTCTCATCCACATTAGGGGCAATTTTACAAAGGCAATTGAGTCATGCACAACATGCAGGGAGTTCAGCAGGTCAGTTTGGAGCAAACCCTGTTCTTCCAAAGCTTACCATGGGATAGCCACAAAAGAAGGTAATCCTTGCTCACCTATCTTATCCTTGATTTGGGAATACTTAAAATTGGTGTTGGATGCACAAGCATTCCACTTCCCACCAGCTGGCAATCCCAGACAGTGGAGACACTCCCAGTGGAAACAAAAATAATGCACCAAACAATATGAATCTTACTGGCAGCAGAAATCACACAAAAATGGCACCATTTTCATTTGCTCATTAATTTAGTTAATAGCAGAGGTTGTTTTCAAGATTGTTATTCAAGCTTAGAATCAGTCGGATATTAAAAACCACTGGACCTTTACTGTCATTATTTGATGTTGTTCCAGTACCTCGGTTAAGTGAAATAATTGTTATCAGTGGCGGCAGCTAATTTAGATTAGATTTTTTGTATCATTGTGGTCACTAATCGGCAAGACAGTGAAAGTGATTCAAACACTCTAAATGCAGTTTCAAATGTCTTCAGTGGTAAGCAATGTATTGTCGCTGGAGTTTCTCTGAGATTGACCAAGAGTGTATTACTTCGAGCTTTTGTTGTTTCCCACAGATTAAGATGCCGCCGAAGAGGAAGACAGAAGATGAAGTGGCAGAGATCCGGCCTCCTCCCAGGGGAGCCATCACACAGCCATTGAAGAAACTGAAAATTAATGTCATCAAACTCAATAAATGTGCCGTGTGCGGCTTCACCACAGAGAACGTGACTCAGTTCCAAGAACATCTCCCCCAGCACAAAACTGATGGCACAACCTTTCAGTGCAGGGAGTGTGGCCTCTGTTATACCTCTCTCCAGTCCCTAACCAGACACTTGTTCATTGTTCACAAGATGAAGAATGCACAGCAAGTTGCCAGGCAAAACGGTGCCCGGGAGGAGAACACAGCGGACTGCAAAATGAGCCTGGAAGAGAGTCAGGCTGAAATGATGATGACGGACAAAAAGTGCAAAGTTTGCTCCAAAACGTTTGAAACTGAAGCTGCCTTGAACACACACATGCGAACACATGGCATGGCCTTCATTAAGTCCAAGCGCTTGTGTACATCAGAGAAATGAGGAGCATTCTCACACAATATAATATCAGACAGTCGAAGTAACTCCACGCAGAACAGACTGCTTCAGCGGAGGCAAACGCTGCCTTGTTGCAGCTTTAACTTGTGTCATTGGAATGTCACGTGAATCCCTCAAACACCTCACCCATATAGACTGTTGCTTTCATGGCCAGCATCACTTTTCAGCCGTAGTTTGATTAAAAGTAAAACTTAAGATTTGAAAGTGTATGTTTTTTTGTACAATTGCTATACATATTTCCTTTTTTTAATACAAAATAATATGAAAATTTTCCTATCACCACAAATCCAATTAATTTTTGTTAACATGTAGTGAGTGGTTTATGATCAGCCATGATCAGCTCGAAGGGCCAAATGGCCTCCTGCACCAATTTTCTATGTTTCTTCCACACCGAGAAGCTAAAAATATTCACGGAAGTCATTTTAAATATATAAGGAAAAAGTAGAATCTTAATTAACAGGTTATTGCTGAAATGTTATTTAGTCACCCATTAGTTGGTTTACCTGAGCACTGCCTTTTAAAGATACAAAGTTGTCTTCTGTTGGGCCAAATTAAACAGGGTTTATTTGCAACACCGCTGTCCTTTGGTTAAGTTGATTGGTTGTTCAAATGTGTGATGCACTCAAGAAAAATAATTTGTGGAAATATTTCCCAGGAAGTATGTGTTTGGTGATGAATGATCTAAAACCACAAGGATTCAAGGATGTGTTGATAACTTGTTCTAATAGTGTGTGTGTGTGTGTGTGTGTGTGTGTGTGTGTGTGTGATTGTTCTTACTTGCACCAATGTATGAGTATCCATGAGGTGATTTTAATTTCTGAAGCAAATGAGTACTTAACTGCATGGATAAAATAGAATTTTTAAAGGAGTCTTACATTTCTTTTTAAAATATTTTGCTTCATATGTTCATTCATAAGACTGTCGGGGTGAGTGGTGGACCAGTGTTATATCCAGAACTGTTTTAGTTTTAACTTCTTTCACTTCAATCTCCCAAAAAAAAAGTTGGAACCTCAAATTTAATATAATGTGCATGAACTATAATATATGATGAAGAAGGTTTTATAAAGAATGTTGTCCTGTTAGGAGGTAGCTAAACCAAAGCAATCGTTCATTTATAAAAATAGAAGGTTGTAAAATGCACTTGCGGACTTTTGGCCAACAAAATAGCATAAAATAATTAATGGGAGCTATATTTATTATGTGTGCCTGGAAGCCTGGAAGACTCTTTGTGATGCACCCAAGTATCCCACTTGCACATAATGAGGACCCTTCTCCTCTGCGGCAGAACCTCGTTCTCTTATGGTATTATGCTGACTCCTGGTGGTTAAAGTGCAGAAGTACATCTATTGTTTTTTTTCCTTTGAATAACCAGGGATATGGGAAAAGGAATAACCCCAGATTTTTAAAAGGTATTGGAAATGATTAAAAAGAAAATGGACTGGTGATACTGGGTTACGACTAACATTTTTCAGATAACATTTTTCAGTATGTGATTGAATCCTGCAGGATTGACCTTCAATTTTGTGGAAATATTCCTGGCAACCTTTCTAACCACTGATTTGTAAATATTTGGCCAGGCCTGGTAAACTTTAGTCTTTTCCTTCAAAAAGTTTTACTTTAAATGCAAAATTAACTGCAATGTATTAATGGCCACTCTAAGCCTATTTAAATTGTAAAGGCAAAATTAATGATAGTAAGTATACAGCACATAAATGTTTGAATTATCAATAAGCAATTGCTTATGTTAATTAGCTCAATATTTAATTGTTAGTGATTAAGAATCACTTTTTTCTGGTAAGTGCTCTTTTAATCAGAATTGGTTCTTCTGATTCTAATTTAATCTAATCAGATCTTTCAGAATGTGGAGAGACAGTCGTTCGGTATATTTAAAGGTTTTAGATATTAAGGGAATTGAGGAATATTGGGTTAACGATGGAATGTAATACTGAAGTAAAAGATCAGCCATCGGAACAGGAATGAGGGATAAAGTGGTCTACTCCAACTTCTATTTCTTCTCAATTATAATTTTTTGACTTGTGTGATTTCTGCAGGAGATAGAATGCTATAATTATTAATACCTGCGAACTTATGAATCTCTAATGTTTCCTCTAGTCCCTGCATTTATATGGCTCTGACCCATGTTCTGTGAAGCATTTTCTTTTGTCCAATCTGTTTTAGGCTTCCATGAACACAGTGAATCCTTATTGTGAGTGGTGGGATGGGTTGAGGAATTTGATTTGAGACAGACTCTTGCAATCATACAGTTCCCTACAAATGCAAAGTTTAACATTTCAAGGGCCCTGTCACTAACTAGACTTAAAAGATGCTTATTTTAAAAGTGTATAAATGGAAGAGAATGCATTGCCACGTAATCTGATGCATAGGTTTACCATTTTGCTAAGAAATTGGAAAAGGTCAGGTGCAATGATGTGGAAGCATGCCTGCTTTTCTCTAGGTTGTGGGTTTAACTGTTGCCTAAACTGATGGGATACAAGCTTATTTAATTTGTATAAGTCTTGTGTGAGGTATGGTCTTTAATGTGGCATTATTAGCGGTTTCGTGGAGAAATAAAATTGGCTATTTTTTTCTGCTGTCTAGGTGATACAATAGGAGGTATATTAAATAAGGATAAAAAGAACCAGAAGAATTCTTTCAATGCTTATAGCTCATTCGATTGCAAGTCAGGACTGCTGTCCTGTGAAGAATAAAAGCAAAATTTCTAACAAAATTTGGGGGAATACTAGAGTAATAACAAGCAGGATGAAGCAAATTATTGCACTTGTAGAAACATGTGAATGTGGTTAATTCCATTTTGTTTTGTTTAATAAGTAATTTTAAATGTAAAGTTCCTGACTTCTGACATCAAACTCATTAGTTCACTGGAATTTTAAAACCAAGGTGGTCAGGAATTTGAACCAGCTTGAAAACAAAGGGATGATAGCAGTCTGCTCCGAACTATATATATATTTTAAAAAACACGCATTTTGTGTTGCCATTTGTTCTGATATTACCTGAATGTTCTTATATTTATTTTTATATATAAATAAAAGTTGCAACTTCCAGATTCCCTCGTTGTTGGTCTGGGCAAAACTATGGCTTCAGAATGTTACTTCCAGTCAGAGATTCTAGCTGCTCTGTACCAAGCCTTAATTCATATTGATGTTAAAACAGGATTCCATGAAATGGGAACATTTGGTGCATATTGTATTTTTTTATGCTTTTAATCAAAATGTAAGCAGCTAGCCAAGCTTTGAATGTATTCCCCCATTTTCTTTTCAAGTAGCTAATGCGACCATTTGATATGTACCAGGACACTTATGAAAGGCAAATTATATTATTCTGCCGTTCCCTGTTCAGCATATCTAAGTCTGCGGCCGCATTATTACTGGACCTGTGTGATTTATTTTTTTCCCAGATCCTTTTTATTTTATTTTTGCAGATTACTATACTGTGTTATATCAGAAACTCTTCTTAACCAATGAACCAAAGCCCCAGTTATAAGATTGGCTTCCATTTCCAGTTTCAATATTTATAAGCAAATTTAAAGAGTAGGCAATTCAGTCAATTGCTGTATTTTCATATACTGTGACTGAACATGATTGAAAAAGTGAGGTTTATTTTCATGTGAAGCAGGACTGAGCGATAATTAAATATTTAATGCCGTGACATATCAGCAATATTAACAGATGTATTTTGGGTAGTAGAGCCCTTAACTGATTCACCAGGTAACATATAGACATTTTTAACAAAGCTGCAATGAGCAGAAAGCATTATACAGGCAAAACTGCTCTTAATTTATTGTTGTAAATGACTCCTCTTGCAAGTCTGAGCTTCTCATTATCTTTTGTTTTGAGGGTTTTATATCTTGTGTGTTTAGTTCAATTAAAATTTTGTACTTTAAAAAAAATTATTTTTGGTGTAGATTTTGACGGCATGAAAGATGTGGCCATTGTCTTGTTGCGTCTCTAGGGAGTGTCATGCTGCTGTCCTTGATGGTAAAATTGTCAGCTGTAATCTCATTAAATTTAAACATTTAATAAATGTTTAAAGTATTTAAAGAACTGACGTGTGCACCAGATTTTTGTTCACTTGCAGTGGTAACCATTTTTTGAATAAAAGTTAAACATTTTTAAAAGGAGTGACAGATGTTGATTTAGGTGAGGGAATAGTTTGATTTTAAAAGAAAACAAAAAAATAAGACCAAGAACCAAGAAGCATTGGGGATTGCCAAGTAGAATATGTCAGGGCTGAGTGTAGCAATAATAGTGCAATAGTGATCAAAGTTAAATCATTAAAAATTGTTAAAATGTCAACAAAAAAAATAATTGCACCTGGATACACGAAGCATTTGTTAACCAGTTAAATGACACAGTGACATAAATACATAAATGGTTTTAATTGGTTTTACAAAGACCAACCCTCAGGAATAAAGTATTCCTGAAACTAACTCAGAAACAATTTAATTAAAGTCAATCTCATGGTAAAGTATCCTGTGGACAAGTGGTCAAAGTATAATTGTTATATATTATATATAATTGTTATATAATTGTATATAGATGAGCACGGTTCAGTTAAAAACACAAACTTAAATAAATCCATTCAGCAGTTCGATCATGTGCTAAAATGTTACTATTGACTCTTAGTGAAACTATGAGAGGTGAACAGACTAAGATAAATTGAGAAGCCAGATGAAAAGATTTGGCAGCCGATACACAAGGCAAATAGTTAAAACAATATTTCATAATTAATGGACAAAGAATTATTATTTTTAATTCCATGGGAATAGTGATCCATCTGTGGCCATCTAATGAGGTTTAAATGCAATATCAGACCAAAATAAGGTGGAGGTTGTGCAGTGTAATACTCTTGATTGATTTTTTGAGATAAAGAAGATGTACTGTGAAGGGAAATTGAATAAGATTGACACGTACACACCAGAGTTTAAAAGAAATACTGATGCTCGTTGAAATCTAAGATGCTGATTCTCTTTGTTCGAGCTGGAGAAACTGAAGCATAAAGGAATAGGTTCACTGAAATAGGACACACATTTATTTACCCAAAGATTTGTAAGCATTTATTTTGGTTTCAACCCAGTGATGTCCTTGCTCAGTCTTTGTAGTATGTTCTAGACCGGGACATATTTACTTTTGGATAATCCAGAGAATAGAGATTGCATGGCAAAGTAGACGAGGATCTGAGGACCAGCCACAATCTTATTTAATGGTGGAATGGATGCAAGAAGCTGTATAATTGGCCTTGCTTTCTTTTGCTCTTAAATATAGATCGATCTTTACATCATAACGAAGGTGATGGCATCAATTCTGCATGCGGTTAATAATATACCAATTCATTCACAGTCAAAGAGAATAGCTGTTTTTTTGGAACTGCTTTCACTGTTGTCAAATTACTCTCTTTATATTGTGCAGCAGAACATGACATAAAAATTGTGACCCTTTGAGTCTGTGATTGCAATGTTAACATCTAGCTAAATGCTGTGCATGTATAGTTGATGCAAAATCTCATCTTGAGTTTTATTAGATTAATGAGGATGCACATCAATCATCTGCAAAATTCTTTTTGTCATAATGTCATAAGGAATAGGAGTAGAATTAGGCCATTCGGCCCATCAAGTCTACTCTGCCATTCAATCATGGCTGATCTACCTCCTAACCCCATTCTCATTCCTTCTCCCCCTAACCTCTGACACCTGTACTAATCAAGAATCTGCCGTAAAATATCCACTGACTTGGCCTCCACAGCCTGCTGTGGCAAAGAATTCCACAGATACACCACCCTCTGACTAAACAAATTTCTCCTAAAAGAATGTCCTTTAATTTTGAGGCTAGGACCTCTAGTCCTAGACGCTCCCACTGGTGGAAGCAACTCTATCCAAGCCTTTATCCACATCAACTCTATCCAAGCCTTTCACTATTCTGTATGTTTCAATGAGGTCCCCCCCTCATTCTAAACTCCAGCGAGTACAGGCCCAGTGCCGACAAACGCTCATCATCGGTCAATTTACTCATTCATGGGATCATTCGTGTAAACGTTCTCTGGACCCTCTCCAGAGCCAGCCCATCCTTCCTCAGATATGGTGCTCAAATTTGTCATATGTTAAACAAATCTAAAAATCAGCATTACAACTTAGATGAAATTTGTTCAATAGTAAGATGCCAGAAAAGACATTGAGGTGAATAGTTTCAATAACGTTAAGGAGTCAATGACATATATTTCTGGAAAGAGGATGCATTCAGGGATATGGGGAGGAGGTGGAATGCCAGGAACCAGGTCTGGTCCACAAAGCAAAGGTTGTGGGGGATAGCATAGAAAAGTGACCGGTCATGCAATTTGGTCAGCATTTCCCCTTCATAAATCCATGTTGACTTGGACCAATCGTTTTACTGCTATCCAAATGGCGCCGAAGTAAAAGGATTGGTCCAAGTCAGCATGGATTTATGAAAGGGAAATCCTGCTTGACTAGTCTTCTGGAATTTTTTGAGGATGTGACAAGTAAAATGGATGAAGGAGAGCCAGTGGATGTAGTGTATCTGGACTTTCAGAAAGCCTTTCATAAGGTCCCACACAGCAGATTGGTGGGCAAAATTAGAGCTCATGGTATTGGGGGTAGGGTATTGACATGGATAGAGAATTGGTTGGGGGAAACAAAGAGTGGGAATAAACGGGTCCCTGTCAGAATGGCAGGCAGTGGCAAGTGGAGTGCCGCAAGGCTCGGTGCTGGGGCCGCAACTATTTACAATATATATCAATGATTTAGATGATGGGATTAAAAGTAACACTCGCAAATTTGCAGATGACACAAAGGTGGGTGGCTGTGTGAACTGCGAAGAGGATGCTAGGAGGTTGCAGGGTGACTTTGACAGGTTGAGTGAGTGGGCAGATACATGGCAGATGAGATATAATATAGATAAGGTTATTCACTTTGGTGGCAAGAACAAGGAGGCAGATTATTATCTCAATGGTATCAGATTAGGAAAAAGGGAAGTGCAACAAGACCTGGGTGGCCTTGTTCACCAGTCACTGAAAGTAAACATGCAGGTACAGCAGGCAGTGAAGAAAGCTAATGGCATGTTGGCCTTGATAATGAGAGGATGTGAGTATAGGAGTAAAGAGGTCCTACTGCAGTTGTACAGGGCCTTGGTGAGACCACAATCGGAATATTGCGTGCAGTTTTGGTCTCCTAATTTGAGGAAGGCCATCCTTGCTATTGAGGCAGTGCAGCGTAGGTTCATGAGGTTAATCTCCAGGATGACGGGACTGACATATGAGGAAAGATTGAAAAGACTAGGCTTGTATTCACTGGAATTTAGAAGGATGAGAGAGGATCTTATAGAAATGTAGAAAATTATAAAAGGACTGGACAAGCTAGATCCAGGAAAAATGTTCCCAATGTTCGGGTAGTCCAGAACCAGGGGCCACAGTCTAAGAATAAAGGGGAACCATTTAAAACTGAGATGAGAAAGAACTTTTTCACCCAGCGAGTTGTGAATTTGTGGAATTCTCTGCCACAGAAGGCAGTGGAGGCCAATTCACTGGATGAATTTAAAAGAGAGTTAGATAGAGCTCTAGGGGCTAGTGGAATCAAGGGATATGGGGAGAAGGCAGGTACAGGTTACTGATTGTGGATGATCAGCCATGTTCTCAATGAATGGCGGTGCTGGCTCGAAGGGCCAAATGGCTTCCTCCTGCACCTATTTTCTATGTTTCTATGAATTTCTTTAGCCTGAGGAGAAAGGTGGATCTGTGGAATTCATTGCTACAGAGGGCTGTGGAGGCTGTCTTTGGGTAATTTTAAAGCAAAGATTGATAGGTTATTGATTATAAGGATGTAAAAAGTTGCAGGGAGAAGGCAGCTGATAGATCAGTCATGATTGAAGGGCGGAGCAGACTAAATGGGCCAAATGACCTAATTCTGCTCCCATGACGTATGAACAAGAGTATAGCTGAGACCTGGATCAGGATCTGAGGGAGTAATGAAGGTTTGTGTTTGTAGATTGGTTCCTGGTATTTGGAGGTTTGGTGGTTCAGCCAAAGGCCATTAGCATTAAAGAACTATCCTGGATCAAGTTCCCATTGGTGGATGGCAGATTCCCTTTAAGTGGCACAGCTATTTAAACCAGGGTAGATGTCATTAGTCTGATGCAGAAAATACAGCATTGCTACAAGAATGTTCAGAACCAGAAATGCTCAAATGAATTTTCAGAGTGGCTGAATTCAATCAAGAAATGACTAAAGTACCATTTCCCCCCAGAAAATATTGATTCATCATTGGTGCCGTTCAAACAACAGTGAAGAAGGGTCTCGACCCGAAATGTCACCCATTCCTTCTATTCAGAGATGCTGCCTGTCCCGCTGAGTTATTCCAGCATTTTGTGTCCATCTTCAGAGTCACACATCTGAATTTCTAAGCTACTGCAGATACAACAAATGAGGCAAGTGTCTTCCCCCCCACCCCCCTTTCCATCTGATTTGATAGGGTTGTACATGGCTGTAAGTTCAGTGTGTTGCTTTAGATATTCTTTCTGGATAGATGTTTAAACATTTTGTTTTGTCTGCCAAATGCAGTGTTCAATATCTAACCCTAA
This sequence comes from Rhinoraja longicauda, assembly GCF_053455715.1. Taxonomy (NCBI): domain Eukaryota; kingdom Metazoa; phylum Chordata; class Chondrichthyes; order Rajiformes; family Arhynchobatidae; genus Rhinoraja; species Rhinoraja longicauda. The sequence continues at coordinate 29,675,831 of NC_135953.1, forward strand.
GGTAATGCTGGGCTGGAGTTGAGAGTCAAGAGTGTTTGATTGTCATGCACTGGGGATGGAACATGAATTTCTTATTTGCAGCAACTTGACAGGCACTTTAACACTATACCACGACAAATAAATATCCAATAAACAATAATTTACATTTTCAGTTATTCGAGGCAACCAGACCAAACTGAAGTGTGTATTTAGTTTTTTAGTTTAGTTTAGAGATACAGCGCGGAAACAGGCCTTTCAGTCCACTGAGTCTGCACTGATCCCTGTAGACTAACACTATCCTACACACACTAGGGACAATTTACACTTATACCAAGCCAATTAATCTACAAGCCTGGATAAACACAAAATGCCGGAGGAGCTCAGCATCTCTGGAGAGAAGGAATGGGTGACGTTTCGGGTCGAGACCCTTTAGGCTGTCCCGCTGAGTTACCAGCATTTTGTGTGTATCTTCAATTTAATCCAACATCTGCAGTTCTATCCTACACAACCTACAAACCTGTATGTCTTGGAGTGTGGGAGGAAATCAAGGATCTCGGCGAAAACCCACAGAGGCCACAGGGAGAACGTACAAACTTTGTACAGACTTTGTACAAATTTTGTCGTGGCGATCGAACCTGGGCCTCCAGCACTGTAAGCGCTGTAAGGCAGCAACTCTACTGTTACCGCCATCGTGCCTCATTATTCTAACATGTAAAAAGTTCATAGCAGGTTTCTGCTGAGGTAGGGTTGTGCAGGATGGTTTAAGAGCCTGATCGTTGGTAGGAAGAAACTTGAACCTGGAGAACCAAAGACGTACAGGTATGTAGGTTAATTGGCTGGGTAAATGTAAAAAATTGTCCCTGGTGGGTGTGGGATGGTGTTAATGTACGGGGATCACTGGGCGGCGCGGACTTGGAGGGCCGAAAAGGCCTGTTTCCGGCTGTATATATATGATATGATATGATATGATGATAATGGTTCTCACATTCCTGTACCTTCTTCCTGATATTAGCAACAAGATGAGAGTGTGGTTAAGGTGGACAGAGTCATAGAGCACGGAAATAGGCTCTTCCACCCAACGTGCACATGCTGATCAAGATGACCTTTCTAAGCTGGTCGCATTAGCCTGGGTCTGGCTCACATTTCTCTAAACGTTTCCTATTCATGTGCATGCCCAAATGCTTTTTTCAAAGTTGTTATTGTATGTGCCTCAATTAGTGTTGAATGGGTAGTATCCGCCTTTGATGATATCAGCTGCCTTTTTGAGACAGTGGCTCCCGTACATCCCTTCATTGGTGGAGAGGTCAAAGGTCTTGATGGACTTGGCCATGTCCACCATTTTCTGCAGTTTCCTTTGTTCCTGGGCATTTTGAGTTATCAGACCAAGCCGTGATGCAATCAGTCAATAGGCTCTCTACCGCACACTTGTAGAATTCCGATAGTGTTAGTTGAGATACCAAATCTCTTTGGTCTTCATCGGGAGGCATTGATGGGCTTTCATTCAAGATTCAAGGGGTTTATTGTTACGCCAGTTACATACATGGTACAATCCTGTGTGAAAATCTCGTGCTGGAGGATTCCGTACAGTAAATTTAACATTAAATTATAAAATGCATGCATTAAATTATAAAGTGAACATTAAATTATAGACTGAGTCCAGTTCAGGTGAGTTTCAGGGCTGGTTGGTTCAGCAGCCTGATTGCCTGGGGGGAAAAGCTGTTCAAGTGTCTGGTGGTGCAGGAGCTGATGCTCCGGTACCTTCTGCCTGAGGGCAGCAGGCAGAATGGACAGTGGTCCGGGTGGCTGGGGTCTTTGATGATCCTCGGGGCAGTATAATGTGGATAAATGTGAGGTTATCCACTTTGATGGCAAGAACAAGAAGGCAGATTATTATCTGAATGATGTCAAATTAGGAAAGGCGGAGGTGCAACGAGACCTGGGTGTGCTTGTACATCAGTCACTGAAAGTAAGCATGCAGGTTCAGCAGGCAGTGAAGTAAGCAAATGGCATGTTGGCCTTCATAGCGAGAGGATTTGAGTATTGGAGCAAGGAGGTCCTACTGCAGCTGTTCAGGGCCCTGGTGAGACCACACCCGGAATGTGTGCAGTTTTGGTCTCCTAGTTTGAGGAAGGACATTCTTGTTATTGAGGGAGTGCAGTGTAGGTTCACCAGATTAATTCCAGGCATGGCAGGACTGACATATGATGAAAGAATGGATCGGCTGGGCTTATATTAACTGGAATTTAGAAGGATGAGAGGAGATCTTATAGAAACATAACAAATTATTAAGGGATTGGTCAGGCTAGATGCAAGAAAAATGCTCCTGATGTTGGGGGAGTCCAGAACCAGGGGTCACAGGTTAAGTCCATTAGGACTGAGATGAGGAAAAACTTTTTCACCCAGAGAGTTGTGAATTTGTGGAATTCTCTGCCACAGAAGGCAGTGGAGGCCAATTCACTGGATGTATTCAAGAGAGAGTTGGATATAGCTCTTAGGGCTAATGGAATCAAGGGACATGGGGGGAAAGCAGGAACACGGCACTGATTCTGGATGATCAACCATAACCATATTGAATGGCGGTGCTGGCTCAATGGGCTGAATGGCCTACTCCTGCACCTATTTTCTATGTTTCTGTGTTTCTATGTTTCGGTGCGGCTCGGCCGCGGGACCTTCCATCTCCTTGCGGGTCGGTCGCCTCGGTAGGGGTTGAGATGTCTGTCCGTGGGAGGGGCATGGGGGAAGAGAGAGGGTTTTGTTGCCTTCCATCACAGTGGGGGTGTTTGGAGTCACTGTGATGGATGTTTGTGTTGGGGTTGTGTGTCTTGTGTTCTTTTTTTTTGCTCTGTGACTGCTGGAAAATGAATTTCGTTCGGTATCGAATGACAATAAAGGTATTCTGTATTCTGTTCTCTAAGTGAATTGGAGTAGGTCCAACTCCATACTAAAGCAGTTCATAAAGAACCTCTCAAAGAATCTCCTCACAGTGGACGTGAGTGGTACTGGGATGTTGTCGTGAAGACATGTTGCTTTGCTCTTCTTGGGCACCAGTATTATGGATGTCCCTTTAAAGCAGGTGGGAAGCGTGAAATATAATAGTAAGAGATTAAAGATATCTATGGAAACTACAGCCAGTTGATCTGCGCAGGTTTAAAAAAACATTGTGTCCTTATGGTTTGAATTAGACATTGATGCTCCCTCACATCCAAACCTCCAATGTTTTTGGAGATTAACTGAGAAAACTTAAGTGGCATAGTGGTGCAGTTGGTAGAGCTTCTGCCTCACAACGCCAGAGTCCTAGGTTTAATCTTGACCTTGAATGCTGTCTGTGTGGAATTTCCACGTTCAAAAGTTCATAAGTGAGAGGAGCAGAATTAGGTCATCAAATTTACTCCACCATTCAATCATGGCTGATCTATCTTTCCCTCCTAACCCCATTCTCCTGCCTTCTCCCCAAAACCCTTGACACCCATACTAATCGAGAATCTATCTATCTCTGACTTAAAAACACCCATTGATGGCCTCCACGGCCTTCTGTGGCAATGAATTGCACAGATTCACCGCTCTCTGTCACGTTCTCCCCGTGACCGCATGGGATGCCTCCGGGTACGCCGGTTTCCTCCGACGTCTCAAAGAATTGTGAGTTTGTGCTTTAATTGGCCTCTGTCAAATTGCCCACAATGTGTAGGGAGTGGATGAGGAAGTGGTATAAGGTGTGAACAGGTGGTCGGTGTGGACTTGATAAGCCAAAGGGCGTGTTTCCATGCTGTATCTCCAAACTAAAACTTATTCGTAAGATAAGGACAAAAGCAAATGGTTAGTTTGCTATTCGTACCTGTGAATATGCAGAAAAATCTATAATTGGTGTAATTTATAACAATCTGTACAACTTGTCTTTTTAATAAAGGAGGTGGCTTAAACTAGCTTCAAATTGCTCTTCATTATTTTTCTATAAAACTTGCACATTTTCATTATTATTTAATGATACTGTGCTTACACACAGAAGGAAGTGCCCCTGTCACAACACATTCTGTGCACCTCACTAAACCATTAGGGGAGGTATCACAAAATGCTGGAGTAACTCAGTGGGTCAGGCATCATCTCCGGAGAGAAGGAATGGGTGACGTTTCAGATTGAGACCCTTCTTCAGACCAGTCCTTATCTGCAGAGATGCTGCCTGACCCGCTGAGTTACTCCAGCATTTTGTGATACCATCGATTTGTATCAGCATCTGCAGTTATTTTGCTACAAACCATTAGGGGATGTTACCTCGAATGGAGCCCCAATTAATATCCTTGTACTAACACCTTTGTCTGGCGGAACTTGTCTTCACCCTCAACAATTTCTCTTTTTACTCCAGTTACTTTCTTCAAGTTAAAGGAGTGGCCATGGACACTTGCATGAAACCCAGCTATGCCTGCCTTTTCATTACAGCTCTTGTTCCAAGCATACACAGGCATCATCCCCCAACCCTTCCTCTGCTATATCAAAGACTGCATCGAGGCTGCCTCCTGCACCCATGAAGAACTTGTTGATTTCATTAACTTTACCACCAACTTCCCCCTTGTCTTCCACTCCAATAGTGAAAGGCTTGGATAGAGTGGAGAATAGTGAAAGGCTTGGATCGAGTGGATGTGGAGAGAATGTTTCCACTAGTGGGAGAGTCTAGGACTAGAGGTCATAGCCTCAGAATTAAAGGACGTTCTCCAGGAAAGAGATGTGGAGGATTTTTTTTTGTCAGAGGGTGGTGAATCTGTGGAATTCTTTGCCAAAGTCAGTGGATGTATTTAAGGCAGAGATAGATAGATTCTTGATTAGTACAGGTGTCAGAGGTTATGGTGAGAAGGCCATAGAATGGGGTTAGGAGGGAGAGATAGATTAGCCATGATTGAATGGCGGAGTAGACTTGATGGGTTGAATGACCTAATTCTACTCCTATCTCTTATGATCTTATGAATTCACTTAGATTATCTGGAACACCTCTCTCCCCTTTCATGATCTTTATTTCTCCATCACAGCGGACAGACTATCGATTGATGTCTACTAAACCCACTGACTCGCAAAGTTATCTGGACTACACCTCCTCTCACCGTGCTTCTCGCAAAGAGCAAAGATGCCATTTATCTCCTTCGCTCAATTTATCTGTCTCTGCCCCATCACCAAGATAAGACCTTTCATCCTAGGACATCCGAGATGTCCTCTTTCTTTAGTAAACGTGATTCCCCTCCTGCTCCACCCGTAGATCGATTCATCACCCACGACTCCACTGTGACCCGTGGTTCTGCTCTCTCTCCCCCTCCCTCCAGACTGACCAAGGACAGAGTTCTCCTGGTCCTTGCCTTTCATCCTACAGCTACCACATCCAACACATCATCCTCTGACATTTCCACCCCTTCAATGTGATCCCACCACTAGTCACATCTTTCCATCCCCCCCCCACTTTCTGTCTTGTGCTCCCTCCGCAACTCCTTGGTTCACTCATCTCTTACCCCCGCTCCAGGTACTTTCCCCTGCAATCTATCCAAGAACCCCAGCAGTCCTTCCAGGTGAAACCGAGGATCAAGTGCATCCCCTCTAACCTCATCTACTGCATTCAGTGTTCCCAATGTGCCCTCCTTTGCAGTAGCAAGAGCAAGGGTAGACTCGACGACCATTTTGCCAAACACTTGCGTTCAATCCGCCAAGTCCCGCTGGATCTCACGGTTGCTAATCCTTTAAACTCCCCTTCCCATTCCCATACTGACCTTTCTGTCCTGGACCTCCTCCATTGACAGAGAAAGGTAGGAACAGCACCTCATATAACCTAGACAGATTACAACTTAATGCTACGAACATTGAATTTTCCAATTGTAGATAACTAACCTACAACCAAACCCTCCCTCTGCCCTGTGCCTCACCTGGACTCGCATCCATTTCGCCCCATCCCCTTCCACCTATATTTCTTTCTCTGGCTTCACAATTAGCACATCTTCTCTTCCCATCTCACACCATTTCTCGTTTCATCTCTAGACTTTGTCGAACCATCTGCCTTTCAAACCCTCACCTCACCTGTATCCACATATCACTGACCAGGCTTTGTCTCTGCCCCCTCCTCTCTTCCAGCTTTCTTTCCCCTCCTCACCACCACAGTCAGTCTGAAGAAGAGTCCCAAAATGAGATCTGTCCATGTTCTCCAGAGGTGCTGCCTGACCAGCTGAGTCACACTGGCATCTTTGTGTCTATATATGGGGATGTCTATTGATTGTGTTTTTATATATTGTTTGAGGTTTCAGTTTAAAGGCATTGCCCATTAGCACTTTATCAATCTTTTGCTTGTGTGAAGGCTTGTGAAAAGGCATGTGTGAATGCAATATTATTAAAACCTGTACAAAAAATTCTAACATGTACCAGACAACTGTGACCTTCACTTTGCACAAAATAGCAATGTCAAAATGCCTAACAAATGAGGAATTTTCAAGTAGCAAGTTGATAGAAAGCAGACACTACAATAGATATTTTGATTGTTCGCCATGAATCGATTTACATTTTCTTTCAAGATATGACCAGATGTGGGAAATCTTAGTAAAAGGCAGCAGTTGAATAAATATTACACTCTTAAAGAAGAATGGAAGTACAAATGGCACAGATAATGAAAGGTCACGATCTGATAAATAGTGACACGCTGTTCCATTGATTCACAAATCGGCAACAAGAGGACTCGGATTTAAGATGAAACATATTAGAAGGTAAACTGGAGTGAAAAGGGCAATATCACTGTGGAATGCACATAATCCAAGGTGCAGGGAGGTTTTTCATTGTTCCTGTACCTCACTGTTTATTGAGTTTCGTTTATTGTCAAGTGTACCGAGGTATAGTGAAAAGCTTTTGTTGCGTACAATTGAGCCATCCACATTATACAGATACATGATAAAGGGAATAATGTGAATTAGGTTTAGTGCAAGATAAAGCCAGTAGAGTCCGATTAAAGATCGTTCGAGCATTTCTAATTAGTTTGATAGTAGTTCAGGACTGCTCTCTAGTTGTTGGTAGGATGGTTCAGTTGAGGTGAGATGGTTCAGTTCAGATGGTTCACCTTTTGCCCGATGGGAGAGGGGAGAAGAAGGGAGTGGCCAGAGTGTGACTCGTCCTTGATTTTGCTGCTGGCCTTGCCAAGGTAATGTGAGGTGTAAATGGAGTCAATGGAAGGAAGGTTGGTTTGTGTGATAGTCTGTGTCCACAATTCTCTGCAGTTTCTTGGGGTCTTGGTTGGAGCTGTTCCCAAACCAAGCTGTGATGCATCCTGATAATAGAACCTTGTGCCTGGAAATGCAATTTACAACTCTATGCGGTGCATCTGTAGAAGTTGGTGAGAGTTGTAGTCTTGTACAACTCTGTACTTGTTACACTGTACTTGTCTTATCAGCATAGAAACATATAAAATAGGTGCAGGAGTAGGTCATTTGGCCCTTTGAGCCAGCACCGCCATTCATTATGATCATGGCTGATCATCCAAAATCAGTACCCCGTTCCTGCTTTTTCCCCCCTATCCCTTGATTCCGTTAGCCCTAAGAACTAAATCTAACTATCTCTAGAAAACCTTATGAAAATAAACTCGACTCAACTCGACTTGACTAGAGACAATACCCTGAGAAACCTTCCATTGCCCCACAAGGCTCCACAACATGTGTTGTGTGAAGAATAATGTCATCTCATGCATGATTGATGTGGAAAATGTGCCGTGAGAGTGGAGGGTGACTCATGCCACGAAGTACCCGGTTGAATTTCCAGAATGACGTGAAAAAAGTCAAAAATGGTCATCATGTTTCATACCTGAAAAAAAACATTTTCAATTGCATGCTCCCGAAAATACAGAGTTGTAAATTGCATTTCCAGGCATGAGGTTCTATGAAGTGATCTACGTGCCTACCAAGGTTGTCTGGATTGCAAAGCTCATACAAAAACCAGTTGCTTCCCAATGTGGGTGCATGTTTAGGTTTTCCAGTGTGTTTGGGAATCGGGTGAATGCCATCTGGAATTAGCAGGTGGGAGAGGGTGTGAAGGTATCCCAGCAGAGGATCTTATCAGCCAAGATGCTCGAACAGAGCCTCTAACCCGGCTGCAGCCACAGGAGTGGGTGGGGATTAAAGTGGGGAATGGAAGTTGCAGCGATATCAAAGAACTTGGAGTCGCCTAGTAGATACAATAAGTAAAGACATACACAAAAGGCTGGAGTAACCCAGCATTTCTGGAGAAAATAGGCAACGTTTCGGGTCAAGACCCTTCTTCAGTCTTCAGTTATAACCAGTATCTGTAGTTCCTCCCTACACAGGTACAATAAGTAGATAGGATGGGAAATCAGATTTAGGCACTTAATGCAAATAGGATTGAAAGCAAGGTCTTAAAAACTGTTCAGGGTTTCAGTGAGATCACACTTAGACGGTTATGTTCATTTTTTTCAAACTTCAAGTGTCGAGAGTGTTTGATCGTTGTATGGACCAAAACAGAACAATGAAATTCTTACTTTGTCTCTTCACTTAAGAGACCCTCTTGCTTTGGAGTTAGTGCAGAGAAGGTTCACGCAATTGATTCCTGGGATTAAGGGATTGCTTTTTAAGAAAAGATTGAGCAGATCAAGAACGTACACTTAGGCATTAGAAATGATTTATTGAAACAATGAAAATTCTTAGAGGTTTGACAAGGTCTTTGCAATGACATTGTTATTTTTTGTAGATGATATTGTTAATTTGGTAAGATGGTCAAAGCAATGGGGAATGGAATTTATGTGGTAATTCGACTTTAGACTTTATATTTTAGAGATACTGTGCGGAAATATCCCCATCAGCCCACCAAGTCTGCACCGACCAGGAATCACCCTGTACACCAGCGTTATTCCATACACTGGGGACAATTTACAATTTTACAAATGGCAATTAACCTACAAACCTGTACGTCTTTGGTCTCCCCATTATTCTTAGACTGTGGCCCCTGGTTCTGGACTACCCCAACATTGGGATCATTTCCCCTGCATCTAGCTTGTCCAGTCCTTTTTATAATTTGATACGTTTCTATAATATCCCCTCTCATCATTCTAAATTCCAGTGAAAACAAGCCCATTCTTTCCAATCTTTCACAACTGCAGAAAGACCTCTTTGCTGTTATACTCAAATCCTCTCATTATGGCCAACATGCCATTAGCTTTCTTCACTGCCTGCTGTACCTGCATGTTTACTATCAGTGACTGGTGTACAAGCACACCCAGGTCTCGTTGCACTTCCCCTTTACCTAATCTGACACCAAAGTGGATAACCTCACATTTATCTACATTATACTGCATCTGCCATGCATCTGCCCACTCACTCAACCTGTCCAATTCACCCTGCAACCACCTTGAATCCTCTTCGCAGTTCACACAGCCACCCAGCTTTGTATCAACTGCAAATTTGCCAGTGTTACTTTTAATTCCATCCACTAAATCATTAATATATATTGTAAATACTTGCGGCCCCAGCATTTTGCGGCACTTCACTCGCCACTGCCTGCCATTTTGACAGGGACCCGTTTATTCCTTCTCTTTGTTTCCTGTCTGCCAACAAATTCTCTATCCATGTCAATACCCTACCCCCGATAACATGTGCTCTAATTTTGCCCACTATTCCCCTGTGCGGGACCTTATCAAAGGCATTCTGAATGTCCAGATACACTACATCCACTGACTCCCCTTCGTCCATTTTACTTGTCACATCCTCAAAAAATTCCAGAAGATTAGTCAAGCAGGATTTCCATTTCATAAATCCATGCTGACTTGGACCAATCCTGTTACTGCTATCCAAATGCGCCGTTATTACTTCTTTAATAATTGACTCCAGCATCTTCCCCACCACCGTTGTCAGCCTAACTGGACTATAATTTCCCATTTTCTCTCTCTCCTTTCTTGAAAAATGGGATAACATTAGCTACCCTCCAATCCACAGGAACTGATCTTGAATCTATAGAACATAGGAAAATGATCACCAATGCGTCCACGATTTCTAGAGCACCCTCCTTGAGTACCCTGGGATGCAGACCATCAGGCCCTGGGGATTTATCAGCCTTCAGTCCCATCAGTCTACCCAATAACAATATCTCGCCTAATACAAATTTCTTTCAGTTCCTCTGTCTCCCTAGATCCTCAGTCCTCGAGTACATCTGGGAGATTGTGTCTTCCTTAGTGAAGATAGAACCAAAGTACCTGTTCAATGTACCTCTTCTGCCATTTCCTTGTTCCACATAATAATATCACCTGTTTCTGCCTTCAAGGGACCCACATTTATCTTTACTAATCTTTTTCTCTTAACATACCTAAAGAAGCTTTTACTGTCCTTCTTGGCCAGCTTCCCCTCGTACTTCATCTTTTCACCCCATATTGCCCTTTTTGTTACCTTCTGTTGTCCTTTGAAAGTTTCTCAATCCTCTGGCTTCCTGCTACTCTTTGCTATGTTATACACCTTTTCTTTTAGTTTTATTCTATCCCTAACTTCCCTTATCAGGCACGGTTGCCTCTTACTCCCCTTGGAATCTTTCTTCCTCTTTGGAATGAAATGATCCTGCATCTTCTGGATTATGACCAGAAATTCCTGCCATTGCTGTTCCACCATCATTCCTGCTAGGATCCTTTTCCAGTCATACTTGGCCAGCTCCTCTCTCATGCCTTCATAGTCCCCTTTGTTCAACTGCAACACTGACACTTCCGATTTAACCTTCTCCCTCTCAAATTGCAGATTAAAACTAATCATATTATGGTCACTACCTCCAAGCATTTCCTTTACCTTGAGTTCCCTTATTAAATCTGGTTCATTGGACAGCACTAAATCCAGAATTGCCTTCTCCCTGGTAGGCTTTAATACTATAAAAACATTTACTATTAACATATAAAAGTCATTTAAAATACATTTGGACAGGTTCATGGGTAGGAAAGGTTTAGAGGGATAGGGGCCAAACATGGCCAGGTATGACCAGTGTAGATGGGGCACCTTGGTCAGCATGGGCAAGTTGTGCCGAAGGGCCTTTTTATCGTGCTGCCTGACTCTATGACTATTATATCACTGAGGGGCTGCATCATGAATAACTTCTTCTCAAATGCTTTACAAATCAATTGTTTAAGGAGGGCACATGGGCATTGGTGCATTATAAAGGAAAGTTCATAATTCATAAAACGTAGGAGCAGAATCAGATCATTCGGCCCATTGAGTCTGCTCTGCCATTCAATTGTGGCTGATCTATCTTTTCCTCTCAACTTCATTCCCCTGTCTTCGCTGCATATCCTTTGACAAGCTTACTAAAAATATATTGAATTTGTGCAGTAGTAAATGTGAAGAAAGAAATATCCTATTTCTATTTGTAAATGTATTTTAAATATCATTAGGATATTTATTAAATAAAGTATATTTTTGAGGGGCAAAAAACTGGAGGGTGGCTTAATGTGCCACTATTTAAGAAGGGCTACAAACAATAATCTGAGAACTATAGAACGGCACGGTGGTGCAGCAGTAGAGTTGCTACCTTACAATGCTTACAGTGTCAGAGACCTGGGTTCGATCCCAACGACAGGTGCTGTCTGTATGGAGTTTGTACATTCTCCCCGTGACAGTGTTGGTTTTCTCCGAGATCTTCAGTTTCCTCCCACACTCCAAAGATGTACAGGTTTATAGGTTAATTAGTTTGCCAAAAATGTAAATTGTCCTTGGGGTATGTAGAATAGTGCAAGGATCGCTGGTGTGCGAGGATCACTGGTCGGCGTGGACTCGGTGAGCCGACGGGCCTGTTTCCGCGCTGTATCTCTAAACTGAAAAATTAAAAACACGAAAGAGCAGTAATCCTAACTTCTGTGGAAGGAAAGTTGTGGAAAGAAATTTGAGGGATAAGATATAATGTATATTGAAACATATAACATATAAGATTATTAAGGGGTTGGACACGTTAGAGGCAGGAAACATATTCCCAATGTTGGGGGAGTCCAGAACCAGGGGCCACAGTTTAAGAATAAGGGGTAGGCCATTTAGAACAGAGATGAGGAAAAACTTTTTCAGTCAGAGAGTTGTAAATCTGTGGAATTCACTGCCTCAGAAGGCAGTGGAGGCCAATTCTCTGAATGCATTCAAGAGAGAGCTAGATAGAGCTCTTAAGGATAGCAGAGTCAGGGGGTATGGGGAGAAGGCAGGAACGGGGTACTGATTGAGAATGATCAGCCATGATCACATTGAATGGTGGTGCTGGCTCGAAGGGCCAAATGGCCTACTCCTGCACCTATTGTCTATTGTCTATTGTATATGGATAGACAGTGGTTGATTAGGGATAGTCAGCAGGACATTGTGCATGGGAAATCTTGTTTCACAAATTTGATCTTTTCAAAGAAGTACCCAAGAAGATTGATGTGGGCAGGGCTGTGGACGTGGTCTATATGGACTTCAGTAAGGCTGTGATCAGATTCCGTATGGTAGACTGCTCTGGAAGGTTAGGTTGCATGGGATGCAGGGAGAGCTAGCTAATTTGGTACATAGTTGAGTTCATGCTAGTGAGCAGAGGGTGGTGGTGAAAAGTTGGCTTTTGGACGGGAGGTCTGTGACTGGTGTGTAGGAAGGCCTGAATCTCTCATGGTCATGACGCGGTGCACATTCTCTTAGTTTAAAAAAAAATTATTTCATATTACTGTCTGAATGGGAAAATCTTTCACATCATATAGTGACAGCTGCTTTGCTTTTAAATAGGCCTCAGGTTCAGTTCAGTTCAGTTTTTTCAGTTACAGTTTAGTTTATTGTCTCGTCTACCGAGGTACAGTGAAAAGCTTTTGTTGCGTACTGTCCAGTCAGCAGAAAGACAATACACAATTACAATCAAGCCATTTACAGTGTACAATTACATGAAAAGGGCATAACGTTTAGTGCAAGTTAAAGCCAGCAAAGTCCAATTAAGGGAACTCTGAGGGTTACCAAAGAGGTAGATAGAAGTTCAGCACTGCTCTCTAATTGTGGTAGGATGACTTGGTTGCCTGATAACAGCTGGGAAGAAACTGTCCCTGAATCTGGAGGTGTGCGTTTTCATTCAGTTTAGCCATGTTTGGGCTATTTGCTATACATTCCTTTGCCCCTTTTTAATTGTTTGCCCACCCTTCCCTGGAGAAAGAACATGTCTTAAATATAGTTTCATCTGATTTCTTTGCAAAAGTTGACGCACGTCCAGTTTTATTATTATGTAATGACATTCTTTTATTTAAAAGATTATCAAGTAATGTCCTATTCACTTTTACAAAATACCTATTTATTTATATTATTAAGGAACACTGTCACCAAGAAAGATGTTTAAGTATGTAAATACTTCGAGTTTATCTTATTTAATTGCTTATTGGTACTGAATGTACTTTTGCTGCGGTACCTAATAGCCTGTTATGATTATTATTTTGTCGCAGAGTTTGGGGTCCCGTGAGCCAAAAAGCTTTTAGCTGTAGAGAGAGGAATAAATCACAGCCTAAAGTTATATAATCTCTAATTGGTTTAAATGGAGCAACTCGTCCAAAGCGAGGAGCTGCTAAATTATCACCAGTATAGTGGTATTTTATTTCTCAGAAATACTGTAAATACAAAGCAAGCAAACATACAAACAGAGGCGATACAGATGTTTTGCCCAGACTGTTTAAGATGGTATAGGAGAAACTAGAGATGTCACTTAAAGGGAGTTCTGCCATACCGTGGATTTCCATACTGCACATTGGATATTATATCATTGATGAATTAGGGAACATTAGATGTATTCAAGAGAGTTAGATATAGCTCTTGGGGCTAACGGAATCAAGAGATATGGGGAGAAAGCAGGAACAGGATACTGATTCTGGATGATCTGCCATGACCACATAGAATGGTGGTGCTGGCTCGAAGGGCCAAATTGCCTATTCCTGCACCTATTTTCTATGTTTCTATTATTTGTATTATGTGTGCCAAATTGGTTAAAACGTAATTTTGATTGGAAACCAGAAAGTCACTGTGTGAAAGATACATGTTCTGGATGCACTGGGACGCATCCTCAGTGATGTGACCTGGGGTCATCGGGTGTTTTGGGTCTCACAACATCAGACACCCTCGCCCAGGCGACCCAGCCGGGGTTGATCAGGCCCTCGACGTGTCCCAGCAGCAACCGCCCACGGATCAGCCCTCTAGAGTTACTCTGGAAAATGACAAAGGAAAAGCTGTCGTGGCAAAAAGAAAGACATGGGGGGAAAAAAACAATTGTTTTCGTGTAACCTCCACACACTTTGATCTCTCAAGGACTCAGTTTGTCAGTTTCACCGCTGGTGGTCAATGAAATTGACAAGTAATTACTTCTAATGACACTTGTGCAATGATCCTCTATTAAACAATATAAAATATAGTCTTTGGTATTTTTAATTTGAAGTAACAAAAATAACTTTACTGATAGAGACATATTTACTTGTATTGGGCTTGTATACACTGGAATTTAGAAGGATGAGGGGGGATCTTATTGAAACATATAAGATAATTAGGGGATTGGACACATTAGAGGCAGGAAACATGTTCCCAATGTTGGGGGAGTCCAGAACAAGGGGCCACAGTTTAAGAATAAGGGGTAGGCCATTTAGAACGGAGATGAGGAAGAACTTTTTCAGTCAGAGAGTGGTGAAGGTGTGGAATTCTCTGCCTCAGAAGGCAGTGGAGGCCAGTTTGTTGGATGCTTTCAAGAGAGAGCTGGATAGAGCTCTTAAGTATAGCGGAGTGAGGGGGTATGGGGAGAAGGCAGGAACGGGGTACTGATTGAGAGTGATCAGCCATGATCGCATTGAATGGCGGTGCTGGCTCGAAGGGCTGAATGGCCTACTCCTGCACCTATTGTCTATTGTCTATATGGTATGGAAACAGACCATTCAGCCCAACATACCAAGCCGACCAAAATGCCCCATCTACACTAGTCCCACCTGTCTGTGTTTGGCTCATATCCCTATAAACCATTCCTGTCCACGTAGCTGTCCAAATGGCTTTTAAATGTTGTTATAGTACCTGCCTCAACCACTGTCCTCTGGCATCCCATTCCATATGCCCATAATCCTCTGTGTGAAAAAGTTGCACCTCAGGTTTCTGTTACATTTTCTTCTCACCCTAAACCGATATCCTCTGGTTCTTCATTCACCCACTCTGAGAAAAAACTCTGTGCAATCACCCTAACATCACTAATGAAACAAGCCTCATCAAAGATAATTCCAAATATGTCAAAAGTTAGGAATTCTATCTTATCCATTGAAAACTCTTTCAGCTATTTCTGGAAAGTTGAAAAAACGTGTCAATGCAGGAAAATGAAGGCCTTGAGGCAATGATCACCTATGAAACTAGTGACAATTGTTATTTCTGTTGTTTCAGTACAGGCCCTTTTCTGCTGTAGCTCAGTCGCCTGTGATTTAAACTCTATTTTTCTCTCTCCAGTTGTGCAGCCTGGCCCGCAGGTCATATCCCAAAACACTGCTGTTAATGAGACATAATCCTGACAAAGAAGCATACTCACCCACTAATTGCACCGTTATTTTTTTAACCTACTCTCACTCTGTTGCAGTTACACACTTTGACTTTGAAACGCAAAAGACTGCAGATGCTGGAAACTGGACGTACAAACAAACTGCTGGAGATCGATTATCCATCCTCTGTGGAAAATAATGGTAGATGTTTTGGGTTGAAACCATGCCTCAGATTTGTTGCAGTTTCCTTTGCATTGACTATCTCTCCCACCACTCTCTCTGCAACCTATAATTAACTTTCATTTACGTCTCCCTGTTCTCTCAAAGGATCTGTGACCTGAAATGTTAACTCTTGTTTCTTTTTCCATTGATGCTGCCTAATCTGCTGAGTATTTACAGCATTTCCTTTTACTTTGCAGTTTTTTTGGGCTTTTACGTGACATTTTGTTTTGTCAAACTCACGACAAGTTTTATGTTGTTGTAATCTGAATGATTTGATTAGTGACAGACGTGAAGAAAACTTGTCAAAAGCTAAAATTAGACAGAATATTTTTACGTTTGTCACTCAGTGATGCAATTCTTCACAGCCACTCAATAATTAACATGTGTTCTCCAAGTTGCTGTGCAGTAAATGTTTACACATTAATGACTGGTAGAAGCGGGTCAAATTTTCTGTTATTTGATAATTGTATGAAATGACCCTCATTCAGCTTGGGTGTGAATGATTGCTGTTTCAAAGTATTATTGCAGATTGACCGCGCCGGTTTTATAGAGTAATGTGATTCGCATAGAGTGTATTGGAGCAGTGAATCCTGTGGCTAGAATAAACTTGACCACATAACTTCACATCATCTGCTAAAATATTATAACTGGACATATTCAAACCCACAAACTCCAGCGGAGGGGGGAAAAAGCCCAGTACAAAATATTCACTGAACTCTGTGTATTTAAATCTGGTCCAATTGCCCAACAGTAATGAGGAACGGAGGCCTGTGGCAATGAAACACGGATCTCAGCAGTTCTGCCGCAGGCCTCAGCAGCTGCTTCTTCCAAAAGAAGAGGATGAAATGTAGCATTTGCTGGAGCCTGGAGCAGATTGGAAAACAGCTTTCTTGCACATTCTCCAGAGAGAAAAATAGAGTGATTCATACCCTTGTTTCCCACCTTGCAAAGTAACACATTGCTTCAAAGCACCATCTAATTCTATGTAGTTATATTCCAATTCGTATTTATTAAACATTACACTTTCTTGTTGTAATGTAGAGTCATCAGGTGAAAGCTTATCTGAATTCAGTGACTCACGGATATAAACATTTCTATTTTTGTTTGCAAAGCCACAAGGCAACATCTTGGACTTGAACTTTCTCCACATTTAAATAGAGAGAAAGAATGACTTATGTGTCATTTCATTCAAATGCAGTGCATATTGTTTCAGAGGAGATACAGAGTTCAGTGAATATTTTGTACTGGGCTTTTCCCACTCCGCTTCTTGCTTAGTTTGTGGGTTTGAATCTGTCCAGTTACAATATTTTAGCAGATTATGTGAAGTTATGTGGTTAAGTTTATCTTGTGGAAAGTAGATGGCAGATTAAAGAACAGGATGGGAGAGATAATTTTTCATTAGAAAGTGACAATGGGGAAGTTTCAGACTGAAAATGAAACATTAAAATTTAGGGTTGAGCAAAAAATCCATTAGCATTACGTTGGATCTTAGTGCTGAAAAGCCTCTGAGGAATCTAATGCTTCCTTATTCCATTCCATGCAAGCATCCCCAGCATTATAGAAGTTGTTTACCCTATTTCAGTTTTATATTATCCTTGACTTCCCTTGTCAGCCACGGTCGCCTCTTACTCCCCTTAGAATCTTTCTTCCTCTTTAGAATGAAATGATCCTGCATCTTCTGGATTATTCCCATAAATTCCTGCCATTGCTGTTCCACCGTCATCCCTGCTAGGGTCCCTTTCCAGTCGACTTTGGCCAGCTCCTCCCTCATGCCTCCATAGTCCCCTTTGTTCAACTGCAATACTGACACTTCTGACTTTACCTTCTCCCTCTCAAATTGCAGATTAAAACTTATCATATATGGTCCCCGACCATATACCAGCTGGGTTAGGTTTAGTTTAGTTTAGAGATACAACGTGGAAACAGGCCCTTTGGCTCTTTGAGTCCATGCCAATTAGCAACAGAATGTACACTGCTTCTCTCCTACACACTAGAAGCCAATGATCCCTACAAATCTGCATGTCTTTGGAATGTGGGAGGCAACCGGAGCAACTGGAGAAAACCCATGCGGTCAGATGGAGAGCATACAATCTCCGTACAGACCAGCACCCATAGCCAGGATCAAACTCGGGTCTCTGATGCCGTAAGGCAGAAGCTCTGCTGTTGTGCCGCTGGGCTGCTCCTGTGTGTGGATGGAACTGGGAACCAGTGTCATATTGCATGGAAATAGGCCCTTTCAATAACTGTGGGGGCGAGCTGTTCCTCCTTGTGCTTTCAAACTTTTGTATTTTCTGCCCAATGAGATAGGGGGAGAAGAGGAGATGACCAAGATGAATATAGTCCTTGATTATGTTGGCTGCTTTCCCGAGGCAGCGTGAAGTGCAGGTGAAGTTGATGGTGAGGAGACTGGTCTGTGTGATGGACTGGGTGACATCCACAGCTCTCTGCAATTTCTTGTGGTGTTAGGCAGAACTGTTACCAAATAAAGCCATATGCATCCCAATAGAACGTCATCCAAGGGATCAACAGACCAAAGGTTGTGAGCTATTCATCAGCCTGTAGTTAAATATGGAATTTTATATTTAATAAACTCTTAATCTTTTATATAATCAACCAGTTGCTACTCCTCTAATCTTGTCCAAGAACCATCCTGGTCTTGTATGTGGATACAAAATTATTTATGTTACTCTTGAAGCTACATTCTCCTTGTCTCTTGACCAACATCTCTCAACCAAGAATGCATAACCAGATTATCTGGATAATCATCTAAATGGTATTTGAGAAGTAATTTTGCTATTATGTTTCTTTACATTACTGCAGTAACAGTAGTTCAAAGGTTATCCATTAGCTAGGAATCACTGTGTGCCTTGGTAATGTGAATGGCACTTTAAAAATGCTAGTACTTTTGTACTTTCAGTTTTCTTGCCTGATGGCACCTAAGGGTATACTGACGAGGCGGAGGGGGGGGGGGGGGGGGGGGGGGGTACTGTCATAGCTCTGCTGATGAATCCATTTTCATGAAACCAGAGAAATAAAAATTCAAGTTTGTCCTAGAACCAATAGTCTTCAATTCAGACAGCAACCTGGTGAACCTCTTCTGCATCTCGTCTAAAGTCTCCACAATATATTCTGCAATGCAATGACCAGAACTGCAATACTTTAAAAGTGGCCCCAACCAAAATTTTATACATGTACAACACAACGCCATACAGTTTTGACTCCTCAAAGTATGAAGACAAATATAGCATATGTCTTCTTTACCACCCTATCAACCTGTGTTGCCATTTTCAGGGTGTTATGGAATTGTGCTCCAACATCTCTGTGTATATCAGTCCTGTCATTTACTGCATACTCTCCTCTTACATTTGACCTCCTAAATTGCAACACCTCACAGTTGTCCCCATTAAACTTCAACTGGAGGCACATGAGGCGGCAGATGCTCATTTGACCTCCAGACATTTTCCACCCACACGCCAATCAAACCTCTCTTGCCTGCATTCGACCTATTACATGCAAGGCTTTCTCATACTCCCAGCCTCCCACCACCTCCCCCCCCCCCCCCCGCTCTCCCCTCCCCCACTCAGCCCCCCACTACCTACACTCTGAAGAAGGATCCCGACCTGAATCGTCGCCTACCCATGTCCTCCACAGATGCTGCCTGAGGCACTGAGTTACTTCAAAACATTGTGTTTCTTTGGTAAACCAGCATCTGCAGTTCCTCGAGTCCATATATCTGTGTGTTGTTGCACACTGTAGCTGCTGTATGGACATGTATTCATCTTTTCAGGAATGCTAAAGCTTATTTATTAATCTTATTAATAAGTTGTCAATTATAAGAGGTACTTGGCAAGTATCAAAAATATAATTCAATCTCACTTACTATACAGATGCCTATGTATTTAATTCCTGGGTAAACACCACAGCAGGCCACGTATTTACTATTGAATACATGGACACAAAAATTCTCATTGAGCAGTCAAGTTTGCCTGTGTAATAATAATTATTCTATTTTGAAAAGACCAATTAGGTGTGAAGAATTTTGACTTATTAAAATACTTTTTTTTTCTTAAACTTGGTGCAACTGCATCCAACGTGTTTTATTTTTATTATTTGCAAATATTATTTCCTTGCAAAATCATGTTTCCAAACTATATTTA
This sequence comes from Rhinoraja longicauda, assembly GCF_053455715.1. Taxonomy (NCBI): domain Eukaryota; kingdom Metazoa; phylum Chordata; class Chondrichthyes; order Rajiformes; family Arhynchobatidae; genus Rhinoraja; species Rhinoraja longicauda. Next base: position 29,695,655 of record NC_135953.1, read on the forward strand.
ATTGCGCGTCGACTCTTTGTCCTCTGGATATTGCTTAATAGGGATTGTCGTCAGTGGAAACCAGTTTGTTACGAGCTCTGAACCAGCGTGAATAAATCTGCTTTCACCAGTAATGACCATGACAAAGATGAAGGAAATCAGTATTGTACCTGAAAAGATGTTATGATTATTGTACTCTCAGAGAGGAAATAAATCTGATGGACATACGTATCGCTCAGTGGAAAAGATGTTCGGCGTGGGTTTCAATTTATGTCATGTTCTCCGTTGAATCTAACCAATTACATGCTTTAAATTTTCCATGGTGTAAGTATGGTTCTTTTGACGTACCATTTTGATAGCATCATTAGGACTTGATCTGAAGTGACATCACAAACGTTCATGTGCATATGTATATATCCAAAGGGCAGCATTGGAAGATTCACCATGCAGCAGAAATGCTAGCACTTTGGATTTACTTTATGCTGTCACTGGCACAATGTAGAACGTTACATCAAAATCTCTCTTCGAAGTGCCTGGAAGACAGCATTGAATTTCTTGAGGAGCTCCAGTCTGAAACTCCAGAAGAGTATGCCTTATTGAGTGAGTACTGTAAATGGTTCCTTTAACCCAAAAATATTGTGCGATGTTGGAGTTAATATTTCAAATGCACAAGAGCATGGATTTACAGGCTAAGCAATCATATGAAATGTAATGACAAAATCATGGGGATGGTCTGGAAATGAAATGAGGAAAAGTGGATTTTCTATTGTATGTTGGGTGCAATTAAAGTTGGCATCTCAAATAGATGGAAATAAGAAGGAAGGAACAGAATGGAATGAGAAGAAACAGAAGTCGCAGGATTAAGTTACTGCAAATAGACTGTTGTCGCATGTTGTCTGTCACCATCACCGGTGTATAGTCTGTAATGACTCAAAGATGAAACACACCCAGCATATGTTTAAAATATTTCCTCCTGAGCAAAGCCTCACCATGGTCACCTCTCGTGCATTGGAATTTAAGGACTCCATTCTGACTTTGATCGTCACTGCTTTCCAAATGCGCTGCTATAACATCTTTAATAATCGACTCCAGCATTTTTCCCGCTACCTGGTTAACTGGTCTTTAATTCCCCATTTTCTCTGCTCCCTCCTTTCTTAAAAGGTGGAGTTACATTGCCAACCCTCCAGTCCACATTAAAAGGTGGAGTTACATTGGCTACCCTCGACTGATCCAGAGTTGAGAGAAGATTGGAAAATGATCACCAATGTATCCACGATTTCTAGGGCCACCTCCTTGAGTACTCTGGGATGCAGACCATCAGGCCCTGGAGATTTATCTGCCTTCAGTCCCAACAGTTTACCTAAACACCATTTTCTGACTAATGTGGATTCCCTTCAGTTCCTCTCTCCCACTAGATCCTCGGTCCCCTAGTATTTCCGGGAGATTGTTTGTCTTCCTTAGTGAAGACAGAACCAAGGTACTTGTTGAACTGTTCTGCCATTTCCTTGTTTCCTATTATAAATTCATCTGTCTCCGACTATAAGGGATCTACATTCATCTTCACTAATCTTTTCCTTTCTACATATCTAAAGAAACATTTACAGTCTGTTTTTATATTCCCCACTAGCTTTCTTTCATGCCCTGCCACCCCCCCCCCCTCTTAATTAACTCCTTTGTCCTCCTCTGTTGAGTTCAAAATTTCTCCCAGTCTTCTGTTTTGCTGCTTCCTCTGGCCAATTTATATGCCTCTTCCTTGGCTTTAACACTATCCTTGACTTCCCTCGTCAGCCACGGTTGAGCCGCCTTCCCAGTTTTATTTTTTCGCCAGACAGGGATGAACAATTTCTGGAGTTCATCCATGCAGTCTTTAAATCTTCGCCATTGCATCTCCACCGTTAACCCTTTAAGTATAATTTCTCTCTCTCCCCCTTTAAGTATAATAAGTATCCTAGTCAATTCCCGTCTCATACCTTCAAAGTCTCCTTTATTCAAGTTCAGGACCCTAGTCTCTGAATTAACCATGTCACTCTCCATCCCAATGCAGAATTCCACCATATGATTGTCACTGCTGCCCAAGGGGCCTTGCAAAACAAGATCACTAACTAATCCTTCCTCATTACACAATACCCAGTCTAGGATGGCCTGCCCTCTAGTCGGTTCCTCTACATATTGTTTTAAAAACCCATCCTCTACACATTCCAGGAAATCCTCCTCCTCAGCACCGTTACCAATTTGGTTGGCGCAATCTAAATGGGGTTTAAAGTCACCCATGATAACCGCTGTACCTTTGCTACACGCATCCCTAATTTCCTGCTTGATGCTATCCCCAACCTCCCTACTGCTGTTTGGTGGTCTGTATACAACTCCATCAAGCGTTTTCTGCCCTTGGCTATTTCGCAGTTTTACCCATAGTGATTCTACAGCATCCCTGCCCCCCCAGAGATCTTGGAGAACACCCACGCGGTCAGGGGGAGAATGTACAAACTCCGTACAGACAGCACCCGTAGTTGGAAGTGAAACCGGGTCTCCGGCAATGCAATCGCTGTAAGGCAGCAACTCTACCGCTGCGCCACCGTGCCGCCCACCGTACCGTGTTCTATGTATTAAGACGATAGAGGGCAGTAGTGGGTCAGGGACTGATAGGTGGTCTGGAGTGGGTTATGGATGAGCGGCGGAAGGGCCCAGGTAGGGAAGGGGTGGAAGGAGAAAAAAAAGGACATTAAAAGGAGTCTTGCGACTGACAACGATATAACCACAAATGAATAAATTTGAACCTTTTGGAAAAATTCTTCTATGTTTGAAGACAATACTGAGGTTTATGGCAATCATAAATATAATATCCCTCAATTTTCTGGGAGGATATTTTAATATTCCTTGTCTAGAAATCAGTAGGTTTCAGTGAAGTTATCGTGAGAGTTGGGGGCTCAATACTGGGAATATTATCAGCATTGGTAGGATTTAATAACTTATTATTATTATTATTATTATTATTATTATTATTATTATTATTATTATTATTATTATTATTATTATTATTATTATTATTATTATTATTATTATTATTATTATTATTATTATTATTATTATTATTATTATTATTATTATTATTATTATTATTATTGTTTTGAATCTCCCTTTCTCCAGGGTAACCAGTCCCAGCTTCCTGATATAATTTAGCTAAAATGTCTCGATACTAAATTGTTTTTTTTCCCTCATTGCGACCTTTGCTGTATAACAAGAAAAAAATGTAGACAACATGACAAAACTCATAGTACCCTGTCCATGATTGTTTTAAATGTCTTTACACTGATTGTTAATTTCTGAATGAACTCGTGTCAAGCAATGTCTTCCTCAGCAAATAATAAAGACTTTTTTTTTCTCTTGGGAAATTCAGTGTATGATTCCCTTGGAAAGGAAGGCAGCAATATTTTACATGGAAACGTTGATCAATTGGGATCATATAGTGAATGTACATCAGCTCGAGCTTCTTCTGGGAATTTTAATGGCCAGTATTGTAAATTTACAATTCTACAGGTATAGCATGAACTCTGAATAAAAAGAAAAACATTTGCCATTTGTATCGTCGGAACTGATTTAGCAATAACACTTCTCTTTTGTTTTGAATAGGGCAAGATTGAATATACTGTTGCTATTTGTGTGCCCAGTTCTTGTAAGAAAGATGATATATTGATGCTTGAATGGCTTGGTAAGATTGTAAAAGTGTTATAACACAGTATACGTATGTAACGTTCCATGTCATCTGCTATCATTGTGCTCCGTTGTTTCTTAGTTTGATCCCTGGTTAAAGTACATTGACGGTGTTGTAGTGGCCTGGCGGAGGCCAGAGAAAAGGCTGGACACCAGGTAGGTTAAGAAAGCTCTTTATTTGGCTGTGAGCTTCGACTCACAGCGAAGTCCACCTAGGGATAAACCACTCCCCCCAACGGGCTGAGTCTTAACCCCTTAAGCCTGTCCGTCAAGCGCCGAGGGGGCTGACCCAAGGAGTGGCCTGATACCCAGGGACCGCCACAGTGTGCTGCTTTGTGGGTGAGAAGGAGTCAGAAAAGCTTCTATTTCATTCACATTCATTTCTTAACCTGCTGGATGGAAAGCTGCATAGAAGCATAGGTTGTTATGATAATGCAATCAATCGAGTTCTGACTAAACTCATTTTTTTTAGATTTTTTAGATTTTTTTAAAGATTTAGAGATACAGCGCGGAAACAGGCCCTTCGGCCCACCGGGTCTGCGCCGCCCAGCGATCTCTGCACACTAACACTATCCTACACGCACTAGGGACAATTATTACATTTGCCCAGCCAATTAACCTACATACCTGTACGTCTTTGGAGTGTGGGAGGAAACCGAAGATCTCGGAGAAAACCCACGCAGGTCACGGGGAGAACGTACAAACTCCGTACAGACGACGCCCGTAGTCAGGATCGAACCTGAGTCTCCGGCGCTGCATTCGCTGTAAGGCAGCAACTCTACCGCTGCGCCACCGTGCCGCCCTATTGATATTTGATATTGAGTAAATAAAGGAACTAGATCAGTGATAATTGGCCCCTTGTGGGCTATTTATAAACATATAGTTTTTAAAAAATCTTCTGGGGTTTTTTTCCCCACCTCCAAAGTTGTTTATTCGCATAGGAGTTTGGCTCCCCTTCTTCTGGTCACACATGGTGGCTTATACAAAGCTTTTGCATATAAGCCTTGGTAGTAGCTAGGTCCTTTTATAGTCAGGCTAAAGTGAGTGCCCTTTGGTTCTGCCGACCTTGAATGAAATGTGAAAATGCACATTTTTTAAATTTCAGTCGGAAATACTGAAAATTATCACTGTATTTAAGAAACTCCAAAGCAAGTAGCTGAAATATTTCCAGCAGGCAAGTTTCTGCCAACTTGGTGGAGAGTACAAGAAAATAACTGCAGATGCTGGTACAAATCGATTTATTCACAAAATGCTGGAGTAAGTGGAGTAACTCTTCTTCACTGAAGAATGTTTCTGATCCGAAAGGTTGCCTATCCATGTCCTGCAAAGATGCTGGCTGGTCTGCTGAGTTACTCCAGCACTTTGTGTTCTATGCAAGATTCCAGCATCTGCAGTTCCTTATGTCTCCAATCTGCTCATTTAAGCCTGTAACAGTTTTGAGGCATGTTGGTAGACCAAGGGTTTAGGTACAACCAAGTACAAACAACAATAGGTCAACTGAAGGTAATCATGCACATTTTTACTGCTTATCGGACTGTATCAGTGAAGTGGCAGCGTTGAGTAGAAAATAAAGTCTTCAATAACGTGTTTGTCTATCTAGATCACATTAATAAATTGCAACATATCGAATCTCCCTAGCCCACATTTTGGATTGCTTAAAACAGGGAAGGAATCACTTAGGAAGACCTTTTTAGAAGAAGGGCAGTCATTAGTTGATATTTAGACAATTGGGTGTTGCAAGGTAGGCAAATTATTTGTAGAATTATTTGGAGGGGATTTGATTTAATAAAATGACTCATGAGAAGTGCATATTTCACAATATAAGTTCTTAGTCAAAGACACACAGCACGGAAACAGGCCCTTTGACCCAACTTGTCCATGCCGACCAAAGTGCCCCATCTACACTGGTTCCACCTGCCTGCATTTGGCTCATATCTTTCTGACCCATTCCTATTCATGTCCCTGTCGAAGTGTCTTTTAAATCTTATTATAGTACCTGTCAACTACTCCCTCTAGCAGCTTGTTCCACGTACCCACCACCCTCCGAGTAAAAACATTGCCTCTCAGTTTCCTATCAAATCTTTCCCCTCTCACCTTAAACTCTGGTTCTTAAATTCAACCACTCTGGGTAAAAGACTCTCTGCATTCACCCTACCCGTTCCCGTTATGATCTTATACATCTCTATAAGATCATAAGAGATAGAAGTAGAATTAGGCCATTTGGCTCATCAAGTCTACTCCGCCATTCAATCATGGCTGATCTATCTCTCCCTCCTAACCCCATTCTCCTGCCTTCTCCCCGTAACCTCTGACGCCCGTATAAGATCACTCCTCATCCTCCTGCGCTCCAAGGAATAAAGTCCTAGGCTGCCCAACCTCTCCTTATAGCTCAGACCCTCAAGTCATGGAAACATCCTTGTAAAACTTCCCTGCACTCTTTCCAGATTTATACATAAGTTTGTACGTTCTCCCTGTGACTGTGTGGGTTTTCTCTGGGTGCTCCGGTTTCCTCCCACATTCCAAAGACATGCAGGTTTGTAGCTTAATTGGGTTCTGTAAATTGCCCCGAGTGTGTAGGATAACATAGAACTAGTGTACATGTGATCGATAATCGGCTGAGATGTCTGTTACATGCTATATCTCTAAACTAAACTAAACTAAACATATTTCCTATTGCTGGGTGAGCAAAACTGAACACGATACTTCAAATGTGTCCTCACCAACTGGAAAATAATTGTAAACTATGCCCCTCTTAGAAACATAGAAACATAGAAAAATGGGTGCAGGAGTAGGCCATTCGGCCCTTCGAGCCAGCACTGCCATTCAATATGATCATGGCTGATCATCGAAAATCAGTAACCCGTTCCTGCTTTTTCCCCATATCCCTTGATTCCTTTAGCCCGAAGAGCTAAATCTAACTCTCTCTTGAAATCCCTTATTACATCCCTTCCTCACCCAGGAACAGTGAGTTTAATCAGAGCACAGGCATGGGATCAAACCTGTAATCTTTTTGGTCTCTGTAGTTTCACGTGTCCCCTACAACTTTCACATTTTCAAATGGGACACTGAAAGCATGCTAGTAATTCCACCTGAACCTATCTGATCTCCCGGTTGCTAAAGACTTTAATTATTCTTCCCATTCCCACAGTGACCTTTCTGTCCTAGGCCTCCTCCATTGGCAGAGTGAGGTTAAACACAAATGAGAGGAACAGCTCTCACTTTGGGTAGCCCCAGCATTCCCTCTCTCTCTATCCCTCCCCCACCCAAGTCGCACTAGGTTCTCGTTTTCACGCAACTAACAGCTAACAATGGCCTGTTTCCTTTATCATCGTTACTTTTTTGCATATCTTTCATTCATTGTTTTTTATCTCTCTACATCACTCAACGTCAAGATCTCTCATTTCCCCTTCCCTAACCAGTCTGAAGAAGGGTCTCGACCCGAAACATCACCTATTCCTTCTCTCTATATAAAATTATAAAAGGACTGGACAAGCTAGATGCAGGAAAAATGTTCCCAATGTTGGGGGAGTCCAGAACCAGGGGCCACAGTCTTAGAATAAAGGGGAGGCCACTTAAAACTGAGGTGAGAAGGAACTTTTTCACCCAGAGAGTTGTGAATTTGTGGAATTCTCTGCCACGGAGGGCAGTGGAGGCCAAGTCACTGGAAGAATTTAAGAGAGAGTTAGATAGAGCTCTGGGGGCTAGTGGAATCAGGGGGTATGGGGAGAAGTTGGGCACAGGTTACTGATTGTGGATGATCAGCCATGCTCACAATGCATGGCGGTGCTGGCTTGAAGGGCCAAATGGCCCCCTGCACCTATTTTCCATGTTTCTATGTTTCCAGAGATGCTGCCTGTCCCATTGAGTTACTCCATCTTTATGTGTCTACCTTCGGTTTAAACCAGCATCTGCAGTTCCTTCTTACACATAGTAAGTTTATGCAGCAGGCAGGCACACTATGCGGGTTATTGTTGTCTAGTTTCCTACCAAATAAAGCCAGTTCTAGTTTATGATTTTTTTAAATAGTCAGAATCAAACAGTAGTTTTTAATACTAACTTTTGTTTTATTTTCAGAAATATTCATGTACAAGAACAAGCCTTTCATAGCTCCTTCACCAATTCTATCGTTCATTGAGGCCAATGCTACATACAGGGTGAAAAGTGTTCACTGCCAAAATAATATTCCTTACATTGATGTTTTTGTTGGCATTTGTATGTATGTAATAGACATATTCAATATATTATCAATTAATATCACATTTTTGTGTTCATATGCAGGCTGTTTCTTATAATCTCTTTTTTCCTAAACAGATTTGTTGTTGCTCTTTTCATTACCATGATGATAGCTGGATCCATATATGTAACAATAAAAGAATGGAAGAACCCTGGTAAAATAATGGAAGATGATTTAAGCCCCGCTCACAAGAATTATAAGACAGTTTCATTTCACGAAATAAATGGCCAACAGTTGCAAGAAAGTATTGCAATATCCATGCATGAATCATCAGGCCATGGTGTAACGGAGGGAAAGAACAATAAAGTAGGTAAGTATGCACATTATTTTACAATGCGAAAATGCACACAGAACTCCTGCATTAGGGATATGACAACACGCTGAAGTGACTGAGTTCCGTTTCAGTTTAGTTTATGGTCACGTGTACCGAGGCACAGTGAAAAGCTTTTTTTGCGTGCAAACCTTTCAGTAGAAAGGCAATACATAATTACAATCGATCAATTTAAAGTGTATAGATACATGATAAGGGAATAACGTTTAGTGCAAGGTAAAGCCAGCAAAGTCCAATCAAGGATATTCCGAGGGTCACCAAAGAGGTAGATAGGAGTCAAGCACTGCTCTCTGGTTGTGAGTAGGATGATTCAGTATAAGAAAATAACTGCAGATGCTGGTACAAATCGATTTATTCACAAAATGCTGGAGTAACTCAGCAGGTCAGGCAGCATCTCGGGAAAGAAGGAATGGGTGACGTTTCGAGTCAGTCTGAAGAAGGGTCTCGACCCGAAACGTCACCCATTCCTTCTCTCCCGAGATGCTGCCTGACCTGCTGAGTTACTCCAGCATTTTGTGGATGATTCAGTTGCCTGATAACAGCTGGGAAGAAATTGTCCCTGAATCTGGTGGTGTGCATTTTCACACTTCTAAATCTTTTGCCTGATGGGAGAGGGGAGAAGAGGGAGTGGCCAGGGTGCAACTCATCCTTGATTATGCTGCTGGGTTTACTGAGGCAGCGTGAGGTATAAATAGGGTCAATAGAAGGGAGGTTAGTTTGTGTGATGGTCTGGGCTGCGTCCACAATTTGCTGCAATTTCTTGCGGTCTCGGATGGAGCTGTTCCCAAACCAAGTTCTGATGCATCCTGATAAAATGCTTTCTATGGTGCATCTGTAGAAATTGGTGAGAGTTGTAGGGGTCATGCCAATTTTTCCTAAGCCTTCCAAGGAAGTAGAGGTGTTGGTGTGCTTTCTTGGTCGTTGCTTCAATAAGGGTGGTCCAGGAGAAGTTGTTGGTGAATTGGCGGTGACTGGATTGATCACCGCATCAAAGGTCTCCATTTTTATACTGGAGATTAATTAAAGCTTAATTCTTCTTGAACTTTAACTTAAACTGAGGACAAAACAAGTGCACTGGAAATTTAAATTAGAATGGTTACAGGATTGCCCCTTGAAAAACAATAATGTGGTTCAACATGACGTATTTTTATCAGATTTTCAACATTTAAAGCATTTGGCTTGGAAGTATTTTTAACCTGGCTGTACATTTTGTTTCATTTTTTTAGAACGGGAGTTTTACTGGCAGGGTCAGTATTTATTTGACATGGCCTCTTGAACTGTGTGCCAAGTCAGTTCAGAGGGCGGCGTAAGTGTATTTGAGGGTCTGGAGTCAGATTCAGTGGACAATGGCAGAATTCCCTCATTCAGGGACATTAGTGGGGCACCTGATATGTTAGTAAACTTTCCTCAATGCCTTCGCTCGACTCATTGAATGCAAAGTACAACCCTTTTTGGAAACCCAGCAACGAAAGCAACACATATTTGACAGGAAATCTATTTTTAAACAAAGGATATGTAAAAGCCATAGTGGCAATCTCCTGCTTGTCATACAAGTTGCTTCTTATATGGATAGTTTGTGGTCATTGGCTTGCCACTGACATTGAAGGTACCCATTCTCAAAGGTCCAACATAGACTGAGGCACAAACTTCTTCCTTTGGTGATAATATCTCCTCTTGGATCTCAGTTCATAAAGATCGTTGGTGCCTCATAATGCCAGATTCCCCGGGTTGATCATGATTTCGGTGCTGTCTGTATAGAGTTTCCAAGTTCTCCGTGACCACAAAGGTTTCCTCTGGATGCTCCGGTTTTCTCTCACATCCCAAAGATGTGCAAGTTTGTAGATTAATTGGCTTCTGTAAATTGCCCCTCATTTGTAGGGAGTGGTGAAAGCGAAATAACATAAAACTGGTGTGAATTGGTGATCGGTGGTTGGCACGGACACATTGGGCTGAAGGGCTTGGCTCCATGTTGTATTGTTCAACCAAGCTGGTCCAGATGTTAACAAGTTGGCTGAGCAGCCAAACATAGACTGATAGAGTCATAGTGTCATACAGCATGGAAACAGGCCCTTTGGCCCAATTTGCCCATGCTGACCAACATGTCCCATCCACGCTGGTCCCACCTGCCCACGTTTGGCCCATATCCGTCTAAACCTATCCTATCCATGTAACTGTCTAAATGTTTCTTAAATGTTGCGATAGCATCGGCCTCAACTACCTCGTCTTGCAACTCATTCCATACACCCACTATCCTTTCAGTAAAAAAAATATCCTTCAGGTTCCTATTAAATCTTTCCCCCTTCTCCTTAAACTTTGATTCCCCTACTCTGGGAAAAATTGTGCATTTACTTGATCTATTCCACTCATGATTTTGTACACCTCTATAAGATCACCCCCATCCTCCTGCACTCCAAGGAATAGTCCTAGCCTGCTCAACCTCCCCCTATAGCTCAGGTCATAGATAACGTTTTCTTGGGAGAAAATCCCTTGGATTTTATAAAATGATTGATAGTTAATGGTATTTATTTCACAAAATGCTGGAGTAACTCAGCAGGTGAGGCAGCATCTCAGGAGAGAAGGAATGGGTGGCGTTTCGGGTCGAGACCCTTCTTCAGACTGAGTCTTTAATGTGATAATTTTGATTAAATGAGACTTTAAAGGCTGCTTCTCAGAATCACTACTGCACGGCAGGAGGATTTTGATACATATTCCTCATGTCAGGTTTGCAAATAAAAAGTATCATTTGTCTCAATTTGACCATATTAGATCAATTTGCCTCAATTTGCTGTCCTTTAGAATCACAATGATACAGGGAACCTAGAAATCCCCTCAGTTACATTCCCATTTTTCCTTGCAGTACTGAAAACTATTTTTCCTGCCAGTGCCCATACATTTCCCTGCTCAAGACCATGGCTGATTTCCTTTACATGCATTGAGTTCACGAGCATAACTACTCTCTACATTAGAAAGTTTATCTTTATATGCCTCATGCAAAATTTGACCACCAATCTCGTCAACGTGTCTCCTGGTTCTTGGACCACATAATGGGAATCATTCCTCTTCACTGCCCCTCACTAAAGCCTTCTTGATCTTTCTGCAAAAAAAAATGTCCCCAGTATTTTTCATATTCTCTTGAAACTATACTTCAAGCCAACTCAAGTTGAGTTGATTGTCATATGCTATGCATAGGTACGGTGAGGTACAGGTACAGTGAAATACTTGCTTGCAGCAGTACCCTAGGCACACAGATTCAGAGAACACACTAAAACAAATTATAATAAATTATACACAAATAACTTCCACACACCAGTGAGAAGGAAAGACTGCAAAAAATACAAGACGAGTGCAAAACTACACAATGGGATACAATGTCCATGATAGTGCAAGAGATAGTCCCTTGAGTTCCATTGTAGAGGTAGGAATAAAGTTGCGTGGGTCAGGACAAGAACCTGATCGTTATAAGAAACGATCTGTTCCTGGACCTGGTGATGAGGCCTCAGATGTTGTACCCACTGCCTGACTGCAACAGCAAAAAGAGGGCATGGTCTGGATAGTCTCAATTCGATACTTTCCATGGTAGGGAGGGTTGTACCCATAATGTTTCTACGTATAGAGAATTTGTGCTCTAACAATCCTCTGCTGCAAAAAATATACGTACATTGTTTGTGTAGGAAGGAACTGCAGATGCAGGTTTAAACCAAAGATAGACACATAAAGCTGGAGTAGCTCAGCGGAACAGGCAGCATCTCTGGAGAGGAGGAATGGGTGACGTTTTGGTTCGAGACCCTTCTTCAGACATTGTTTACTTGAAGTTCCCTCTCTACTATGTAGCGAAATAGGGTCAATGATGAATCCAGCAGTGGAGTGAAAGATCAGTTATCTGGCATCTGACCTCCAACTCAGCTTGGGCTTCTTGGTTTGGTTGAGCGTGGAAATCTAAAACACTTAGACAACCACCTTGGTAGCTCACAACAGTTCCTTGTAGAATGATTGCTTGTCAGTTAGCTTAACCTGGCCCATTATTTTGACAACAAACTGACGGAAGAAAATTACATGCAATCAGTACATTTTCAAGGAAAAAAATTAATCATTAATGCCAACATCAAATGGACGAGAGACTACCAGTCTTTGATTGCACTCCTGACATTTAATAGCGTTGATTTTATTATAGCCTAATGTTGGGAGGTGACTACAAGTGCTCGAGGGTATTCTTGCACCTACTGATTTAGTACCAGTCATCAAGGATGAATTTCTATCCATTCAAATTTAACTAAGTCAGGAATAAATGAAAATTCAATGCAATGTGTCTGCAGGTTTTTTTAAATTTCAATATTATATTAGTATTTTGTGTTTTTAATTCAAATTTTGCAGAATTGTTCTTTTTCTGATTTGATTTTTACGTACTTCCCAAAAGCACAATATTTCTCAAAACATTACCTTTCTCCAGGAGTTCCATATGATTTTATTTAATACATCCCGAATAACAATGAAACTATAGTCATACAGTATGAAAACAGACCATTCAGCCCAACTCAACCCTGCTGACCAGTGGGCCCCTTTCTGAATTAATCCTATCTCCCAGTACTTGGCCCATAGCCTTCTATGCCTGAGTGATTAAGTGCTTGTCCAAACACTTCTTCAATACAGCCAGCTTCTAGACTTCAACCATTCTCTCAGGCAGTGCATTTCAGTTACTTACTAGTCAACCTCTGCTTGTTCAGGATCCTAGAGGCCCTAACCTTTTGAACCAGTTTCCCATGTGGAACCTAGTCAAAAGGGCAAACTCAAGTTTCTAAACTCTTTCTGAATTCAATCAAAAAGATAAGACAGAATCTGCCCTTGATGAAGCCATGCTGGCTGTCTTGAATTAGCCTTTATCTTTCAAAGAGCTCATTCCTCTCTTTCAGAATTTTATTCTCAAATCTTCCCTACCACTGGCATTATGCTTACAGTCACCAGACATTTGCCTGCTACCTTTCATGAAAAGGGGGGCTATGTTTGTGCACTTCAGCCATCTGATATTTCAATTATTGCCTGGGGGGGTTTAGAAACCTCAGTCAGAGCCCCAGCAACCCTTACACTTGCTTCAAAGAGTAGACTACGATAAATGCATCCAGTCCTATAAACCTATTGATTTATGGACCTGCTCTTAACTCATGGAGAACTGCACAAATTTTTTACCTATCTCTTCACTGAATGTATAACAGCAAAACTTGTTTCTTTTGTGAATACCATTGAAAAGTACTCACTCAGGACGTCTCCGATACCTTTTGCCTCCACATATAGATTGTCCATGTTGTCGCAAAGGGGCCCTACTTTTTCTCCAGTTATTTTATCCTTAATGTACTTATAGAAGTAGAACATCATAGAAATTAAAATTTGAAAAACAATTGATCTGCATGGATTAATAGCGTGATCAACTAGACTGTTACAATCATTTTCCAATATCCATATTAGACAGTTTTGTTTTTTAACATTTTTTCTTGTTGTTTGGTCTTTGCAGGATTCCTCGAGTGGATGTTAACCAGCTTTGCCATACAAAAAAGTGTACCTGCTGTGTTGTCCACACAAATCACTGCAGGAAGCTATTCCGCGATACATGGGATTCGAGCCCTAAGTTTATTGTGGATAATTTCAGGACATGTCTGCCACTTTTCCTTACTGAATAACCTAGGTACCCTGACTAATATTAGGCATTAATTCTGTACTCCTACTTCCTTTTCACAATCTATTTTTATTTATTTTGAAAGATTAGATGAATGGGAAAGGTCCTAAAAATGTTAAGAAATCTCTTCAATAAGCTCCTATTATCAAGATGGAGCCCGAGTTCATTGTCATTTGTGATATGGCACGTATCATTGTTGGCAGAGCAATGCCGTCAACGTTAACAAGTCCCAACTCAGAAGGAAATATTTTTGTTCGTCAGCCTCTATGGATATGGATCGCATGCAGGCAGATGGAAAGATAGAAACGCAGAAAATAGGTGCAGGAGTAGGTCATTCAGCCCTTCGAGCCAGCACCGCCATTCAATATGATCATAGCTGATCATCCAAAATCAGTACCCTGTTCCTGCTTTCTCCCCATATCCCTTGATTCCGTTAGCCCTAAGAGCTAAATCTAAGTCTCTCGTGAATACATCCTGTGAATAGGCCTCGACTGCCTCCTGAGAATTCCACAGATTCACAACTCTCTGGGTGAAAAAGTTGTTCCTCATCTCAGTCCTAAATGGCCTACCCCTTATTCATAAACTGTGACCCCTGGTTCTGGACTCCCCCAACATTTGGATCATTTTTCCTGCATCTAGCCTGTCCAATCCCTTAGGAATTATATGTTTCTATGATCCCTTCTCATCCTTCTAAATTCCAGTGAATATAAGCACAGTCGATCCATACTTTCATCATATGTCAGTCCCGCCATCCCGGGAATTAACCTGCACTCCCTCAATAGCAAGAATAGAAACAAAGAAACATAGAAAATAGGTACAGGAGGAGGACATTTGGCCCTTCGAGCCAGCACCGCCATTCATTGTGATCATGGTTGATCATCTACAATCAGTAACCTGTGCCTGCCTTCTCCCTATATCCCTTGATTCCACTAGTCCCGAGAGCTCTAACTCTCTTTTAAATTCATCCAGTGAATTGGCCTCCACTGCCTTCTGTGACAGAGAATTCCACAAATTCACAGGTCTCTGGGTGAAAAAGTTCCTTCTCACCTTAGTTTTAAACGGCCTCCCCTTTATTCTTAGACTGTGGCCCCTGGTTCTGGACTCCCCCAAACTTGGGAACATTTTTCCTGCATCTATTTTGTCCAGTCCTTTTATAATTATATATGTTTCTATAAGATCCCTTCTCAGCCTTCTAAACTCCAGTGAATATAAGCCTATTGGAGTAGGAGGCAACCGTGACTGACAAGGGAAGTTAGGAATGGAATAAAACTAAAAGTAAAGGTGTATAACACAGCAAAGAGTAGCGGGAAGCCAGAGGATTGGGAAACTTTCAAAGGACAACAGAAGGTAACAAAAAAGGCAATACGGGCTGAAAAGATGAAGTACGAGGGGAAGCTGGCCAAGAATATAAAGAAGGATAGTAAATGCTTCTTTAGGTATGTTAAGAGAAAAAGATTAGTAAAGACAAATGTGGGTCCCTTGAAGGCAGAAACGGGTGAAATTATTATGGGTCGACACTGAGCTGCGTTTTCAACGTCACAAAGAGAGAAGGTCCGCACGTGCGCAGATGGGGCCCGTTGATCTAATACAGATTCGTCTCGACTTAATATTTCAACTTTATCATGGTGCAAACAGCGGGGGGAGGAGGGGGGATGGAGTGGGTGAGGGGAGGAGGGCGGGGATAAGGGGAGTTGAAGGGGGATGGGGGGAATGGAGTGGGTGAGTGGGGGGGTTTGCACAGAGGGTTGCCGGGCCCACAGGAGAGATTTGGACCCAGCAGGTCCATGCCCGGTCTAGTTTCAAGTTAAATTTATGACTCTTATGTTGTTCTCATTTCTTATAGATAATCCAATACAATGGTTGTTGTCTGTCCCAAACAATGTCCTTTATATTTTTTCTCTTGGTGGCCCTTTTTATTTGGCAGTGGATACCTTTTTCCTACTTAGGTGAGTAAAAAGTGTTACTCTGTCTGAAAAAGTGTCTCCTGACCCGAAATATCACCTCTCCATGTTCTCCAGAGATGCTGCCTGACGTGTTGAGTTGCTCCAACACTTTGTGTCTTTTTTTGTAAACCAGCATCCACGATTCTTTGTATCTCCTGTGATGAAACATTAATTATTTTCATAACCAATGGCTTGTGGTAATTATCACAGGCAAACTGAAATACTGTTGATGAACTGAATGGACGTGTAAATGCTGTGCTCTCAATGGATTACAAATTCAACAGATTTTCACACTGATCTTTGCACCTGTTCTGGTGTGTTTCTTATGCTCTTACAATTCATAGGATGTCACAAGATCATGTTCTTAATTCTAAAGAAAGGCACAGAATGCTGGTATAACTCAGTGGAGCAGGCAGCATCTTTGGAGGACATGTTACAGTTCAGGGCCCTTCTTCAGACTTAAGTCTCGAGTCTGAAGAATGGTTCCACCCTGAAATGTCACCTATTCATGTTCTCCAGAGATGCTGCTGAGCTACTCCTGTACTTTGTGTCTTTCTTTGGTATAAACCAGCATCCGCAGTTCCGTGCTGTTACGTATTCTTTAATGTGTTTCTTGCTTCCTACGCCTCTGTTCATATCTATTTTTCCTGTAATGAATGACTTAGAATCTACGACAATATTTAGGTTGAGACTCATTACTCTCTCATTTTCACATAATTTTTCTGAGTTTGCCTATGTCAGAGTATTCATTTATTTCCAGTAGGTGTGGTGGGCTTTGACTGAAATTTTACCCGACAGTCTTTTATTCAATGTGTAATGTAAATTTAGTTTAGTTTAGAGGTACAGCGCGGAAACAGGCCCTTCGGCTTACTGAGTCCATGCCGACCAGCGATAGATAACACTATTCTACACAATAGGGACAATTTACAATTTTTACCGAAGCCAATTAATCTACCAACCTGTACATCTTTGGACTGTGCGAGGAAACCGGAGCACCCGGAGAAAACCAATGAGGTCACGGGGAGAGCATACAAACTCCATATAGATGGCACCCGTAGTCAGGATTGAACCCGGGTCTCTGGCGCTGTAATGCAGCAACTCTGCCACTGTGTCACTATGCCACCAAGCACATATGTATTTTTTATTTAAGGCATTGTGCCAATATGTTAAATTAATGACTAAATCAATGGGAACATATACTTTACTTTTAATAACTGATTGTATCTCTAAATGGTTTAATTAATAAACTAAATGCAATTTATGTTGTGTTTGTTTTCAGTGGTTTACTGAGTGCAAGGACACTGTTAAACATGCACTATCAACCTGATCAAGGATTGACTATAAAGTGTATTGACTATAAAACTGTAAAGGATTATGTGATCAATAGATTACAAAGGTAAGGTTTGGAGACAGTTTTCATAAATATTCACAGTGGTGTTAATATTTATGTTAAATCAAACAACATCTTCTATCATCTAAAGAAGGGTCTCGACCCGAAACGTCACCTATCCTTTTTCTCCAGAGATGCTGCCTGACCCGCTGAGTTACTCCAACCCTTTGTGTCTATCTTTGGTATGAACCAGCATCTGCAGTTGTTTGTTTCAACATCTTCCAGCATCCATACCCATACATCAAATTGTGTATCTCGACAATTGCTGTCAGAGATGTCCCATTTCAGAACAGATGTTTTTGGTGCAGTCCTTACCATCAGAGCTGGCCTTGAAATGGCTGTGATGGCATACATTTGAGTTTCATTTCTTTAGATGAAAATGAATGTGAAAGATTTTAAATAACAGAGTATCTCTTGTGTCTCTCTCTTTTATCTCCTTCCTTTGCTGGAATGAGCTGCATGGGTCAAAAAAAATCTTTTGTTGTGCAGGTGCAATGATTCAGTGATTCCATGAATCTCCTTTGGCTTTTATCATTATTTTAATTTGCATTTGCCTTTAAAATGAATGTATATTTCTAGCTATATACGTCTAGTTCATGATCTGCGCTGTAAAAATTAATCTCGGGCAGTAGTGCAAAATGTGCCCAATGTAAACAGCAACCTCTGCTCAGTCTGCCTAAACCTACCTGATCTCCTGGTTGATCAACACTTAAACTCCCCCTCCCATTCCCAAACTGACCTTTCTGTCCTGGGCCTCCTCCATTGTCAGAGTGAATCCCAGCGCAAATTGGAGGAACAGCACCTCGTATTTCTCTTGGGTAGCTTACACCCCAGCGATATGAACATTGACTTCTCTAACTTCAAGTAACCCTTGCTTTCCCTCTCTCTCCATCCCCTCCCCCTTCCCAGTTCTCCTACCAGTCTTACTGTCTCCGACTACATTGTATCTCTGTATCGCCCACTCCCCGGACATCGGTCTGAAGAAGGGTCTCGACCCGAAACGTCACCTATTCCTTCTCTCCAGAGATGCTGCTTGTCCCACTGAGTTAATCCAGCATTTTGAGTCTATCTTTGATTTACTTCCATAACTTTAATGTTCCTGAATATTGGACAGAGTGTCAGATTCAGCTGGCCATCAGTGCATTTTACCCCATTTCATGAAGTGAATATCTAACTCTATGTGTCTCAGTGTGGAACCTCATGAAAACTTTACCGGCTCATACATAGCTTGTGAAGGCCATCATGGGAATGGGTTATATTATATGGAATATACACCAGAGAATAGCACAGCACTGGAACAGGTCCTTTGGTCCATTGTGTCTCAGCCGAACACAATGTCAAATTAAGCTAATCCCTTCTGCCTGCAATTGATCCATATCCCTCCACTCCATGTTTATTTCACCATCTAAAAGCCTCTGAAACACCACTGTTGCCTCTGCTTCCACCACCAAGCCTGGGAGCACATTCCCAATACCTAATATTCTGTAAAAAAAGACTTGCCCCAAACATGTCCCTTAGACTTTCACTCTCTCATTATCCAATATTATTGAATTTCATTTTGGTATCATTGATGGAAATAACAAATATTGATTGAAATCTGTTCAGTGAAGTGGATTCTGAACATTTTGCAGATGGCTCAGCTTATTGATTCATGTGTGTTGCTAGGCAACATGTTGTGTTCAAGGGTATGAACACATATTATAGGCTAACAGTTCAAACCAGCATTAATGACTGTTCAAACAGATATCCCTTTCATGTGACACAAATCAGGCTTGGATACATTATTAAAAGACGCCCATGGCATTATTTACCAAAGATTAGGATAATTTTACTGATGTCTTGGAAAATATCTGTACCTCAAACTACATTACCTAGAACATTTACCTGGCCATCTACCTTACTGAAAGCGAGCATGATAGTAGCATTTAAGAGGGTTCCAGATAGGCCCATGGGATTGCAGCGTGTGGATGGATGTGGATCACATGCAGGCAGAGTAGTTTAATTAGGTGTCATGTTCATCACAGACATTGTGCTATATTTTGTCCTGTTCCATATTCTATGATCCTTGTGAAACATTGCTGCCTGTAAATTAACTGGATTGTTCATCCATTAAGTAAATGTTCTTAGACGAAAAATAATTTTCTTTCAGCCCTTTTGGACTTGATGATAAGATTAAAAAATGCTACTTTTTTTTTTTGCTGTGCGTAATTAATTAATAGATGATCTTGAGCATCATTATGAGATATTTCAGAACTACAGAAGTTATGAGTAATTACTTTTCATTCAACTATGGCGGGTCAAATTACAGCACATGGTAATGCCAACCCTAGCAAATTTTCAGATAAAGGTACATGTGCATGTACTGTAGAATATTTTTTGGGCATGTACATTCTCACCTGGTGAGAATCTGTATCTCACCTTCTGAAGTTTTACCACGGATATAAAGAGATTTAGGAATTATCACATGGAAACCTATTGCAAAAATAGAAGTTGCAAAAATAGTAGCATCAGAAACAGTAAATAACAGAATTGAAAATTACACTGTTTTCAAAGCAATTTCTATAACAGGTGTCAGAGGTTATGGGGAGAAAGCGGGAGAATGGGGTTATGAGGGAGAGATAGATCAGCCATGATTGAATGGCAGAGTGGACTTTGATGGGTCGAATGGCCTATTTCTGCTTCTATCACTTATGATCTTATGATACCTTGAATGGCCAGCCTTATGCGTAAGAGGATAACATCACATTGCAAGGGTGATAGCATGGAACAAGATCAAAGTATTTGCATAACTTTTATTCTATTGTATGGTCACTGATCAATGCCGTCTGCAATTTCAATATGAATCAGATTTGAGAAATAATTACAACAAAGATGTTCCTCATGCGGTTGAATACAGAACGTCACTATTTGTTCAAAGAGAAAATGAAGCAAATCTGGAAATTCATGCCCCAGGAAGAGCAGCCATGGTTCACCTTGTACCTTTACAGAATCGTCCTAATTATTTTACTTCCTTGAATGGACATAATGAAAATCATCAACATTTTAGCTGCAAACTACTCGCTGAGGACCCCACCCCTGCCAGTGTGCACACATATCTCCCACTGCCCCATCACTCTATTCCTGTCCCCTCCTCCTTATGTTTATCCCCACCTTCCCATCTCACAGTCCCTCATTCTCCTTTCATCCCCCTGCCCCTTGATCCCATTTCCCTCCCTCCCTCCATATTTTAAATTTCCACTCTTTACATTTCATTCCTCTTTTTTCCTTATCTGGCACTCTTTGGTCTTCTTTTCATCTCAGGCCCGGTACCCATCTGCCAATCACCCCCCTCCCACCTCACCTTTAGCAATATCACAGAGTCAAAGAGTGATACAAGGTGGAAGCAAGCCCTCCAGCCCAATTTGCCCACACTGGCCAACATGTCCCATCTACATTAGTCCCACCTACCTGTGTTTGGCCCATATCCCTCTAAACCTATCCTATCCATGTACCTGTCTAAATGTTACGATAGTACCTGCCTTAACTACCATCTAAGGCAGCTTGTTCCATACACCCACCACCTTTTGTGTGAAAAGGATACCCCTCAGATTCTTATTAAATCTTTTCCCCCGCCATAAACCTATGTCCTCTGGTTTACAATTCCCCTACTCTCAACAAGAGACTATGTGCGTCTACCTGATCTATTCCTCTCATGATTTTATACACCTTTATAAAATCACCCCTCATCCTCCTGTGCTCCAAGGAATAGAGCCCTAGCTTGCTCAACCTCTCCCCATTGCTCAGGCTCTCGAATCCTGGCAACATCCTCGTAAATCTTCTCTGCACCCTTTCCAGCTTGACAAGATATCTTCAAGTTGACAACTTGTCAAGCTATGCCCCCAGCCTAATCTTTCTTTTCCAGTTTTCTACCCCTTACTCCATCAGTCTGAAGAAAAGTTCTGAGCCGAAATACATCTGTCCATTGCTTCCACAGATGCTACCTGACCCACTGAGTTCCTCCAGCAGTTTGTTTTTCACTCAGTAAAAGTTTTGGATGACAGGGAGGAATCTCTCATTGCTTTGTTGATCTTTATCTGAACTAATCCATGGATTTTATTTCTTCATTTTAGGCCCTTTGTCCTACAAGTTTATCTAATTTCCTGCATTAGCCATGCCTTTTACTTCGTTGCAGGCTCTCTTGTTTTTAATGCCTTTAAATAGCCTAATTTACATTTTCCTGGGTTACTATTCAGTGATATGGAATATACTCAGCTCTTTTGCCTTTCTTTCTGCAATTGGAGTATTTATTGATTCTCTAAGCCCCTTTCTTATCCTTTAGTTTAGTTTACAGATACAGCACGAAAACAGGCCCATCGAGTCCGCACCAACCAACGATCCCTGCTCATTAACACTATCCTACACACAATGGGGACAATTTTACATTTACCAGCCAATTAACCTACAAACCTGTACATTTTTGGAGTGTGGGAGGAATCCAAAGATCTCGGAGAAAACCGACGTAGGTCACGGGGAGAACGTACGAACTCTGTACAGACAGCACCCGTAGTCAGGATCGAACCCAGGTCTCCTGCTGCATCACTGTGCCGCCCTCTAATGATGAACTTAATGATTGACTAGTCTGTTTGCTTGAGAAATGCAGATTGATCTGTTGTGTATTTCAATATTCATGTTTAAACTTCAGATTTCCTAAATATCTATATAATTTTGTTTTTTTAAACTACCCAATTCCTGTAGATAGCATTGTGAACAAGAAGGGAACAGGGAATAAAATGCTTTTGTTTAAATGTATCATCAAAGGTAGGACACTGGAATTTTAGACTCTGACTCCAGAAGCTTCCCTTTGTCTTACAGACATCATCACTATCATTACCGTGACTTGTCCTTCTTAATTTAAGTGATTAGCTGTCATAATATGTTTAAACTATTAGATGACACATGCATGCTCAGATTAAATCCTGTTGCAAAGGGGAAAGTTACATCCGAGTGTTTGTCTCAGCTGGAGACTTGCTGGCTGGGAGAATATCCTGGAACTCTATTTGTTTTGGAAAGTTCTATGTCAATTAGAATGACCTGTCTAAGTTAATTTGTTCTTACTGTCCTTCATAACCTAAACAGTGTCAATATCTTACTGTCCTCACAAATAAAGATGATAATAATTTTATTCAGATTAATGTCAGAATATACTAAACATGTACCTGCTTGGAAGCAAAGTATGTTAATAATTTCCCTCATGATTTCAATATCTATTGGCAATAGAGTTCCTGCAGAGTGTTAGAGAAACTTATGCTCCATCGTATTGTTTAGATTATGAAGTAATGCCAAAAGGTTTTCCTGTGCTTCATGTTTACAACAGTGATATAGATAGAAGTACTCGCTTTGTTATGTGTTAGAGAATTTCTAAACTGTAATTTTGCTAATCCAAAGGCAATATTACTACATAAGGAGATAGTCACAAGGATTTCAGGACATTACAGATGGGCATTCAACCTGAAATATAGATCCCTGAACAAGCTAACTGGCGCAACTACCAACTTCATTACTAAAAGCAAGAAAAAATTATTGGCTTATCAATAAATTTGGTAAAGCTAAATAAAATCACTTGCAATGTAGAATTATAAATCCCCATGTGATCATCCTTTTCTTTATGATCATTTAACTTTGTAAAGGTCTTCCTAATCGGTCCCACGCCCTGCATATTTTTTTCAACAATCATTCATTCAATTTCAAAGAAAGCTGTTGCAAATTTTGTTTCCACTACCCTGTCAGACAATGTATTCCAGATTATAACAATGCTGTACTTTTTAAAAAAACCCTCTCCTTACCTTTGTCTGCTTCCTTTACCACTAATATTTAACTGTGCCTTCTGGTTATTGATTTTTGCTATAGTGGAAACAGCTTCCGGTTATTTACTCTAAAGTTTTTCATGATCTGCTAGCCCCTTTTTTCTTTCAGGAGAACAGTCCCAATAGTTCTGTTGCTCCACATAACAAATACCTCTCTCCTGGCACTATTTTGATTAATCTACTGTATTTGCAACTCTCTAAAGCCTCATCATTTGTAATGTCTGATGCCCAGAAGCATTCCAATTGATTTAATACAACTTCCTTGCTTTTTAACTCTGTGTCTCAGTTTGTAAAAAACTGGGGATCTTGTATGTTTTTTTAAATTTCAGTCATTTCATATCTTGTCCCTTCCAAAGGCTTGTATATACTGTAGATGATCTCAGAACCATCCTCTCCTGCACCATTTAGTTAATATTGACTCTCTTCATTCTTGCTACAAACATTTACTTTGCACTTCTCTGCACAAAATGTCATCACAATTTCATAATGTTGTCCATGTTTGTCTGAAAACTCTTTTACCATCCTTCTGACATTTTATGATGTGAACAAGGTTTGTGTCATCTTCCTTTGTAATTATGTCCTGCAAGCTAATGTCTCGGATAGTAATGTGATATTGGGCTGTGCCACTGGATATTTCTCTCCACTGAGAAGAGCAGTTCAACACTATTTATCCATGTTACTGCTGCCTCTTATTTCCATTACTTAATGTCCATTATATGGTTGTTTATCAAATGCTTTTGAAAATCGAAATGCACAAAAACACCACAAGAGCTTCAATAACCCTTTCTTTTGTCTCATTATGCAAGTTTACCATATATGATTTGTCCAAATGGAATCATTATCATTAAACTGCTATCATTAAACATATCTTTCCAAGTGGCAATAAGATTTAAAATTTAATAAGTTTTAGAAACATAGAAAATAGGTGCTGGAGTAGGCCATATGGCCCTTCGAGCCAGTACCGCCATTCAATATGATCATCCAAAATCAGTACCCCGTTCCTGCTTTCTCCCCATATCCCTTAATTCCATTAGCCTAAGAGTTCTATCTAACTCTCTATTGAATACATCCAGTGACTTGGCCTCCACTGCCTTCTGTGGCAGAGAATTCCACAGATTCACAACTCTCTGGGTGAAAAAGTTTTTCCTCATTTCAGTCTTAAATGGCCTACCCCTTATTCTTTATTTTGGGGTTAGCTCTCTCTCTCCCCTTTTTTTGAACAGGTTAAAAGGAACCATTTCTCAATTCTTAACAACTTCAACATATAAAATATTTTATTTTTAATTTTGGTCTTCTCAATTTTGAGAGTGAGCAACACTGCAGACCTTGAAAAGTAAAACAAATATTGGTTAATTCTGTTTCTGGATTTCCAAAAAATATATTTATATTAGTTTTAGCAAAAATAACTAAACTTTACATTTCCCTTTATAATCAGGCAAAATGAATATAAAACCAAATATCACTATTTTCTATTCATGTTTACTCTTTTACAAAACTTGCTGAAAGGCAGAAAATGTCCCCCCTGGGTGATGTAGATCACGAAATGTAATGCAACCTAAAATTAGTTCTGCTAATTAAAACAATTATAATAATCATATATTACAACAGCAAGTTATGACAGGAGTCGGTATAACTGTCGGGATTAATCAGGATGCTTTATATATCTGTTGCATTGGTAATGTCTTCTTTAAGGTTTCATAACCGGAGTAAACATGATGTCAGGTCTGAGGTATAAACTCTTGCCTCAGGAAAGGGATTTCACTGAACAGCCATGAAATTTGGAATTGGCTCTTGTAACATATATTCCTGCTGTGCTATGTTGCGCAAGCAGGAGGGAAGTGGTGCTTAATCCACAACACCATATAAGAATAATCTGCTATTTTCATTTTACCTTTACTCTGGGAGTTGTATTCCGTGGAAGTTTAGGCATCAGTGTACGCAAATACAGAATGGAAATTTACGCACAGTAATATAGTCCACATATTTTCAAGAGATCGATTGTTTTACCTGTTCTGTGTCCTTTGTGGCTCTGTTATAATAAGTGAACAATTCTGGGCTTTTAAAACGAAATGACTAACTATTCTTTTGTTATTTTTAGAATTCTTCCACTCTACATTTACACCATGTGCTTATATATTGGGATGTATTCACTTATTCCATGGAAGTCCTTGGGAGAATATCCCAAGTCCCACTTGGATAAATGCAGAAGGTCCTGGTGGACAAACCTGCTGTTTATTAACAACTTCATTTTGATTGACCAGCAAGTAGGTATTTTCTTTAAAAAAGAATGAATGGAATGGAATGGAATACTTTATTGTCACATGTGACAAGGCACAGTGCAATTCTTTGCTGCATACCCAAGGTATACAAATAGTGGCCACCTAAGGCGCTGACAAAGGTACAAAGTACGTACGCCGGCTCCTCCTTTGTTCTCCATACCCCCGCCACCACAGCGGTTTCCCCACGCCAGGTCCTCCATTGTTCTCCCCCCTCACCCCCCATTGTCCATTGTTCTTCCCCCTCCCTCACGGCAGTCCCTCCCCCTCACTCACAGCGGTCCGCTCACGCTCTCATCAGCCGCGGGTCGACCTGCGAGGCTTTGCAGCCGCCGTGAGGCTTCACCACCACCGAGGCCCCATCACCACAAGGCTTGGGAAGAATATTATTATTATTTATTAATCATTTGTAGTAAGTTGGTAACCTGTAAGGAAATGAAAAGACTGCAGGTGCTGAAAATCTAAAATAAAAAGAGAAAAGAATGGAAGCACTCAACTAGTCAGGCAGCACCTGCTGAAAGAGGAGTAGTGTTAGCATTTCAGGTCTAAGACCCTTCTGATGATGCCACCTACCTTTGGTATCCAGCAGTTTCTGCTTTTGGTATTGGTAATGGTAAAATTAAACTGACCTGAGATTTAAAATTATTGACAATGAAGACAAATGTAAGTCCCTTACAGTCAGAAACAAGTGAATTTATAATGGGAAACAAGGAAATGGCAGACCAATTAAACAAGTACTTTGGTTCGGTCTTCACTAAGGAAGACACAAACAATCTCCCAGAAATACGAGGGGACCGAGGATCAAGAGGGAGGAACTGAAGAAAATCCACATTAGTTAGGAAATGGTGGTGGGTAAACTGTTGTGACTGAAGACAGATAAATCCCAAGAGCCTGATGGTCTGCATCCCAGAGTACTCAAAGAAGTGGCCCTAGAAATCATGGATGCATTGGTGATCATTTTCCAAAGTACTATAGACTCTGGATCAGTTCCTGTGGACTGGAGGGGAGCTTATGTATCCCCACTTTTTAAGAAAGGAGGGAGAGAGAAAACGGAATTATAGACCAGTTAGCCTGACATCGGTGGTGCGGAAGATGCTTAAGTCGATTATTACAAATGTAATAGCAGCACATTTGGAAAGCAGTGATAGGATTGGTCAAAGTCAGCATGGATTTATGAAGCGGAAATCATGCTTGACTAATCTTCTGGACTTTTTTGACGATGTAACAAGTAGAATGGATAAGGGAGAGCCAGTGAATGTGGTGTATCTGGACTTTCAAAAAGCCTTTGACAAAGTCCCACACAAGAAATTAGTGTACAAAATTAGGGCACATGATATTGGGGGTAGGGTATTGACATGGATAGAGAATTGGTTGGCAGACAGGAAGCAAAGAGTAGACATTAACGGGTCCTTTTCTGAATGGCAGGCAGTGACTAGTGGGGAGCCACAAGGCTCGGTGCTGGGACCCCAGTTATTTACAATATATATTAATGATTTAGACGAGGGAATTAAATGTAACATCTCCAAGTTTGCGGATGACACAAAGCCCAGAAACCACAAGAATTGCTGATTTTTTTCCCACTTTCTAATCCTACTTTACCTTTTCCCCTCCACGTGGTATAAATACCAGGGGCAATAATGGAATGTACAATAAATACATTGTTAATCTTTTTTTAGGAGATAGTTTCAAACCTGAATTTAGGTAGTGATACCGGATATTGGCTTTTAATCCCATCTACGAAAGGTTGTGTGAACTATTTCAAGGTGCTTTTCACAACAGGTGCTCCTACTAGCTTTCAGCCTTCTTTATGCACCAGATGAAATGAATTATACTCCTGACTGGAACCATGTGCAGTCTGGTTGGCACATGTTCCTGCTATTCACTGACAAAGATCTAAATGTATTGGGATTACAATTGACAATTGGGTGGGAACACCAGGGAAAGTGTCTCAAATACCTCAGAAAGAACTACAGATGCTGGTATAAATCGAAGATATACACAAAATGCTGGAGCAACTCAGCAGGACAGGCAACATCTCTGGAGAGAAGGAATGGGTGACGTTTCGGGTCGAGTCTGAAGAAGGGTCTCGACCCTAAATGTCACCCATTCCTTCTCTCCAGAGATACTGCCTGTCCCGTTGAGTTACTCCAGCATGTTGTGTCTATTGTCTGAAATACCATGCAGTTTGTGGAGATGGACAGAACATTTGCCTGTCCTCTTCTATGTCAGAGTCTGCATGCCATGATAAGTTGCAAACCTGGAGTATTTGGACTGCATTCCAAATTTACTGTTATTTCTGCATTTACTGTACAGTAAACCCTCGATATTGCAGACCTCTTTATAATGGATTTTAGTTATACCATCCTTCACCACCAGGCGGGGCTGCCAAAGTCACCCCCCCCGGCCTGTACTGCCTCTCCGGCTGCTTCCAGGCTGGGCTGCCGATGCCGGGTTGCTCTGCTTCCCCAGCTACTTCCAGGCCAGACCCGCTGCCGCCACGGCTGGCCCACACAACTTCCTCGGCCACTTCAAGGCCGTGCCTGCTGCTGCCCCCCCCCCCCCCCCCCCCCTGACCTGCGCTCCGGACGTCTACGACCAATGACTCCGTCGATCCTCGCCTCTCCCCCGGATACCAGCAGGGAGGAGCCGTCAACTCACCAAATTCCAGGCCCAGTTCCAGACTGAGAGTCTGAAGAAAGGTCACGAACCGAAACATCACCTATCCTTGTTCTCCAGAGATGCTGCCTAACCTGTTGAGTTACACCAACACTTTGTGTCCTTTTGGGTATTAACCAGCACCTGAAGTTCTACTACAACCACTTATACAATAATACTCTATTACTAAGGTTATAAGGTTGTAATGAACACCATTCCTCACCAGTCTGTTATAACAAGGGTTTACTGTGCTCATATTCCAGGAAGGGGCCGGACATTTTGTTAGTGATATCCAAAGAAATTGAATTATCTATTTGTGATAAGAAATAACTTATCATAGAATCTGTCATTGCAGTGCATGGGTTGGACCTGGTACCTTGCAAATGACTTCCAGTTTCATATCACAACTCCCCTCTTCATATTTCTGCTGTTCAGGTAAGCACTATTAATTACCTACACCATGATTAGAACAATGGAGGACCCGGCGTGGGGGTACCTCCATGAGGGAGGTGGCTTCTATTTGTATATATTGTATATGCAAGCAAATAATTTCACCGTGCCTAGTCACATGTGACAATAAAGTATTCATATATTTTAATATGAATGTATATTGTTTAGTTTAGCTTAAAAGGTCATAAGTGATAGAAATAGAATTAGGTCATTCAGGTCATCAGGTCTACTCCGCCATTCAATCATGGCTGATCTATCTCTCCCTCCTAACCGCATTCTCCTGCCTTCTCCCCACAACTCCTGACACCTGTATTAATCAAAAACCTATCTCTCTCTGCCTTACCAATATCCACTGACTTGGCCACCACAGCTTTCTGTGGCAAAGAATTCCACAGATTCACCACCCTCTGACTAAAGTTTAGTTTATTGTCTGTGTACAGAGGTATAGTGAAAAGCTTTTGTTGCTTCCTAACCAGTTAGTGGAAAGACTATACATGATTGCAATCGAGCTATCCACAGTGTACAAATACATGATTAAAGGAATGACGTTCGGTGCATTTTAATGTCCAGTAAAGTCTGATTATAGATAGTCCGAGGGTCTCCAGTGAGGTAGATAGCAGCTCAGAACCACTCTCTAGTTGTTGATAGGATGGTTCAGTTGCCTGATAACAGCTGGAAAGAAACTGTCCCTGAATCTGGAGGTGTTTGTTTTCACACTGCTGTTCCTCTTGCCTGATGGGAGAAGAGGGAGAGATTGGGGTGAGACTTGTCCTTGATTAAGCTGGTGGCCTTGCTGAGACAGCTTGAAGTATAGATGGAGTTAATGAAAGGGAGGTTGGTTTGTGTGATGGTCTGGACTACGTCCACAATTCTCTGCAATTTCTTGCAGTCTTAGATGGAACTGTTCTCAACCATGCTGATGCATCCCAATAAAATGATTTCTATACACATCTGTAACAGCATGTTTATACTGTAGTTGAATGGTACGTTTTTGGGGAAATTTGAGAAACATAAGTAGCCAATAAGAATTCCTCAACAGTGCAGGTTAACTGATGAAAACAGTTGCCCAATCATGATGGGCGAAAGCCTTTACAACATGACAACTTTGTACACTTTTAATTGTAAATGCAAATAGAAAACCCTGAAACTCCTGGAACCAAACAGATGAGGAAAAAAATAATTCTTCTAAGTTGCAGAGAATTGGGGACAAACCAACTTCCCTTCAATTAACTCCATCTATACTTCAAGCTGCCTCGTCAAGGCCACCAGCATAAACAAGGATGAGTCTCAACCCGTCACTCCCTCTTCTTCCCTCCCCCATTGGGTAAAAGATATAGAAATGTCAAAATGCACACCTCCAGATTCAGGGGCAGCTTATTCCCAGCTGTTATCAGGCAACTTAACCATCCTACCACAAATAGAGAGCAGTGCTGAACTGCATGCAACAAAGCTTTTCACTATATCTTGGTACATGTGACATAAATAAGTTGTAAACATTAAAGATTTAAGTTTATTATTGTCACGCGTACTGAGGCACAGCAAAAAGCTTTGTTTAGCAAGCTATCCAATCAGATCAAATGTACAATACATAAATGCAATAATGTCATTATTATAGATAGCGCAAAGCAGAAGATATAGAGTGAATAATATAGTTCTCAATGTTGTCGCTCATCTGTTCCATAGACAAAGTTCAATGTCCATAATGGGTTAGAGCTCAATCAGTCAGTGCCCTACCTTATGGAAGGACCATTCAGAAGCCTGATAACAGGGCCTGAAAAGTCTGAAAGCTGTTCCTGTGTCTGATGGTCAGCACTTTCAAGCTTCTATATTTTCAGCCGGATGGAAGGAGGGAGAAGAAGGAATGATTGGGGTGGGACGTCTTTGATTGTGTTGGCTGCTTTTCTGAGGCATCGTGAAGTGTAGATGGAATCAATGGTTAAGTCTGGTCTTAACCAGGGAAGTAGGTTTTAATTTTTGCCAGGGATGTTTGGCTGGGAGAACCTACTTGTACAACAAGTGTGGATGAGACTAAGCTAACTTTTAGCCAAGGGATTACACCAATGTAACCCTTAAATCCCCAAGTAAACGAATGGTATTGTCAGAGTTAATATTGCAGGAGATGATGGCATTATTTCCTGCTTTGTGATGCCCTATTGAGGGACAAAATTGAGAGATGATGCAAAGGTACTGAAGTGTACATTATAAGGCCAGGGATGACCTTTGCCGTCCCTGGCAGCTTCCAGATCCACAGTTCTGTCCACAGCAGATGTTGCAGCAGATGGTCCATATTCCACTGGAGCCTCTGGTGAATTACAACATTTTCAATCAGAACTTCTCTGCCTTTAGGTATTAGTACGATGCAAGGCAAGTTCTGCTTGCACTTTCTAACCACGTAGGCATTGCTGTTGCTTTTTATCTGCTTTTGACTGCACCCCACACCCCACACCCCACACCCTAACACCCCATTCCCAACACCCCACCCTGCTGACACAAAAACAATCAATTCCTAATGAGTCAATATTCGTCCAAGCACATACTAGAGAGCAACTGAATACTCACAAACTAAAGAGAAAAGATGGAAATCAAGCTCAGTATGCAATTTAGTCATTTGGTGGACCTTTTTGAAAGCACCACTAAGCAAAATGAATTTTCATTCAAGCCTTTTGCATTTCTTTAGAATCAGCCAGTAATTAGTCTGTGACATTCTACTGTTGATTGCAAGAAACTGCATGGCATTTTAAGTTTTAGGGCATCAATGGAGAATAAGGCTAATGTCCTTGATAATGTGGCAGAGGGAGAAAGGTTTGATATTGCGTTATCCTCTACTTACCTACATAATCTCAAATTCATTGCCACAGACTGCAGTGGAGGCCAAGTCAATGGATATTTTAAAGGCTGAGATTGACAGCTTCTTGATTAGTAAGGGTGTCAGGGGTTATGGGGAGAAGGCAGAAAAATGACGTTGAAAGGGAAAGATAGATCTGCCATGATTGAATGGCGGAGTAGACTTGATGGGCCGAATAGCCTAACTCTGCTCCTAGAACCTATGAACTTATGAATGAACCTGTCATGGTAATAATTTATTTGTGGTAACAGTAGTAGATGGGAGTGACTATAACTGACATCACTCATGATCAAAGTTGTTGTTTTGTATATATTATGGAGCATGCAACTTTTCTATTCTTATTCAGGAACAGAATGCTAATGTTTGCCCTGGCAGGATTTCTCTTGATGGCCTCTTTTATTGTTACTGCTTTAATCTCATGGTTCTTCAAATTGCCAATAGGACTTCACTTAGATGCCAGGTAACTTCTGAATCTAACTACTATTAAGACCTTAATAGCACTGAAAAGTTTTGAAATTCCCATCAACAATATTAAGAGGTGATTCCCGAGTGTATTCTGATAATGTTCATTGTTTTAAAGAAATGTTATTCTACCTATTTTAACTTGGTTAATGGCCATAATGTTTCTCAGAACAGTTCCAATTCTGTTGTTAAAACCTCACCAGAAATACTGCAGAAATGCTACTTGTGTGAATAAATGTTGAGACAGGTACCATGTCAATATTTAAACGACATTTGGCTAGGTACATGGAAAGGGAAAGTTTAGATGGATTCGTACCAAATGCAGGCAGGTGGAACTAGCGTGGATGGGACACCTTGGGTCAGCATGGGCAAATTGGGCCAAAGTTTCCCTGTTTCCATGCATTATAACTCCATGGAAGCTGAATTGCATAAATGAAGGGTCGTGTAAGTAGTGCTTGAATTAAATTCAGGCGGCTAAATTAAGATGAAATTGAATCAATTGAAGTGGTCTTAGGAGAACCAATGAATAACTTCCCTCCCACTGCAGTGCAAGAATATGAAAGCTAAATTGCAGCCAAAATATCAAGATAAACATGTTTCAGCTGCAAAGTCAGGATTTATCTACAGAGTCCTCCTAACTTCAAGCCATAATTTTAATAGAGCACAGTAATCCACAAACAAAAGACATTACCAGTTGAGCATAGCCTTTTTTTCCAGGGTCCAATGGACCTTGTAACAAAATAGAGGTTCAAAAATATTTTGTCATTTGTGAATCCAGGTCTAGTTGCAAAGATGCAAGAGTCAAACCTTGCAGAATTATGCAACTACTCTTCAGTATCATAAGACTGAGTTACATTACCACGTGGCATGAAAATAGGCTATTTGACCCAACTTGTCCACATCTACTGTTCGGAAACCCTTCTGTATTAATACCATCTCCCAAAACCGAGTCCATAATCCCCTGTGCCCAAGAGATACAAGTGCTCATTTGGATACTTCTTAAATGCCATCAACAACTCAGCTTCATCCATTCTTTCAGGCTCTGATTCCAGCTACATATCACACTCTGGGCAAAGAAAATCCTCTCTATCGTGTACCTTCTAAATCTATCTCCTCTTGGTTTATCTACCCTTGAAACAAGGAAAGGTTCCCTGTAGTCTACCCTATTTATATCCCTCATGATATTATACATCTCAAACACAACCCCTCTTGGCCTTTTCTGCTCCTGGGGGAGGAGGCATAGCTTTTCCATCCTCTCCTTATAACTGGACTGCTCCAGCCCTGTCTGCAAGATACGTCTGATGAGCAAAGATGGTAGATAATAAAGAATATATTCTGGAAAGAGTGAATTTTGGAACCTACTTTAAATTGAATTATAGTGTAATAAGGGTCCAGTTTTAAAGTTCCAGATGTATTACAATTTTGGAGCTTTTGAATAATGTAATGACTTCATGTTGTTTAATTCATTCAATGTCTGTAACTAAAGATCGCATCACATTTGTTTTCAGATTGCTTTCACAAAGCGATTACAGCACACAATATTATACAAAACCTTACTGTCGCTACGGGCCTTTCTTAATTGGCATCATGTTGGGCATTTTATTGCATCACAGGAAAACATCTCTGCTGACCAAGGTACACAATGAATAAAGGAAATAGTTTGTGTCTGATTATTGCTTGGGTTGGCTGCACACAGTACTCCAGGTGTAGTCTTACTAGGGCCCAGTACAACTGAAGAAGGACCTCTTTGCTCCAATACTCAACTCCTCTTGTAATGAAGGCCAACATTCCATTGGCTTTCTTCACTGCCTGCTGTACCTGCATGCTTCCTTTCAGGGACTGATGCACTAGGACACCCAGATCTCGTTGTGCGTCTCCTTTTCCAAACTTGACGCCATTCAGATAATAATCTGCCTTCCTATTCTTACCACCAAAGTGGATAACCTCACTCTTATCCACATTAAACTGCATCTGCCAAGCATCCACCCACTCACACAACCTGTCCAAGTGACCCTGCAACCTCATAGCATCTTCCTCACAGTTGACACTACCACCCAGCTTTGTATCATCTGCAAATTTGCTAATGGTACTTTTAATCCCTTCATCCAAGTCATTAATGTATATTGTAAATAGCTGCGGTCCCAGCACCGAGCCTTGCGGTACCCCACTGGTCACTGACTGCCATTCCGAAAGGGACCCATTTATCCCCACTCTTTGCTTTCTGTCTGTCAACCAATTTTCTATCCATGTCAGTACACTACCCCCAATACCATGTGCTCTAATTTTGCCCACTAATCTCCTATGTGGGACCTTGTCGAAGGCTTTCTGAAAGTCAAGATACACCACGTCCACTGGCTCTCCCCTGTCAAGTTTCCTAGTTACATCCTCACAAAATTCCAGAAGATTAATCAAGCAAGATTTCCCTTTCATAAATCCATGCTGACTCGGAACAATCCTGTTACTGCTATCCAAATGCTCTGCAATTTTGTCTTTTATAATTGACCCCCGCATCTTCCCCACCACTAATGTCAGACTAACTGGCCTATAATTTCATATTTTCTCTCTTCCTCCTTTCTTAAAAAGTGGGATAACATTAGCTACCCTCCAATCCACAGGAACTGATCCTGAATCTATAGAACATTGGAAAATGATCACCAATGCGTCCACAATTTCTAGAGCCACCTTAAGTACCCTGGGATGCAGACCATCAGGCCCTGGGGATTTATCAGCCTTCAGTCCCATTAGTCTACCCAAAACCTTTTCCTGCCTAATGTGGATTTCCTCCAGTTCCTCCGTCACCCTAGGATCTCTGGCCACTAGAACATCTGGGAGATTGTGTGTATCTTCCTTAGTGAAGACAGATCCAAAGTACCGGTTCAACTCGTCTGCCATTTCCTTGTTCCCCATAATAAATTCCCCTGCTTCTGTCTTCAAGGGACCCACTTTTGCCTTGACTATTTTTTTCCTCTTCACATACCTAAAAAAGCTTTTCCTATCCTCCTTTATATTTTTGGCTAGTTTACCCTCGTACCTCATCTTTTCTCCCCCTATTGCCTTTTTAGTTATCTTCTGTTGCTCTTTAAGAGTCCCAATCCTCTGGCTTCCCACTCTTCTTTGCTTTGTTATAATTCTCTTTTATTTTTATGCTGTCCTTGACTTCTCTTGTCAGCCACAGGTGCCTCTTACTACCCTTAGAATCTTTCCTCCTCTTTGGGATACATTGATCCTGCAACTTCTGCATTATACCCAGGAATACCTGCCATTGCTGTTCCACCGTCTTCCCTGCTAGGGCCTCCTTCCAGTTAAATCTGGCCAGCTCCTGCCTCATGCCTCTGTAATCTCCTTTGCTATGCTGTAATATTGACACTTCCGATTTTCCCTTCTCCCTCTCAATTTGTAGAGTAAAACTTATCATATTATGATCACTGCCTCATAATGGCTCTTTTACCTTGAGTCCTCTTATCAGATCAGGTTCATTACACAACAATAAATCCAGAATTGCCTTCTCCCTGGTAGGCTCCAGTACAAGCTGTTCAAAGAATCCATCTCGGAAGCACTCCACA
The DNA here is from genome assembly GCF_053455715.1 of Rhinoraja longicauda. Lineage (NCBI taxonomy): Eukaryota > Metazoa > Chordata > Chondrichthyes > Rajiformes > Arhynchobatidae > Rhinoraja > Rhinoraja longicauda. The sequence continues at coordinate 29,730,999 of NC_135953.1, forward strand.
AACTCTCTTTCCTGGGGTCCAGTACCAATCTGATTTCCCCAGTCTATCTGCATGTTGAAATCTCCCATAACCACCGTAGCATTACATTTGCGACATGCCAATTTTAGCTCTTGATTCAACTTGCACCCTATGTCGAGGCTATTGTTTGGGGGTCTGTAGATAACTCCCATTAGGGTCTTTTTACCCTTACAATTCCTCATTTCTATCCATACTGATTCTACATCTCCTGATTCTATGTCACCCCTTGCAAGGGAGTGAATATCATTCCTTACCAACAGAGTGACCCCACCCCCTCTGCCCACCTGTCTGTCTTTTCTATACGTTGTGTACCCCTGAATATTCAGTTCCCAGCCCTGGTCCTCTTGTAGCCTTGTCTCTGTAATTCCCACAACATCATACTTGCCAATGTCTAAATGATCCTCATGCTCATCCACTTTATTTTTTATACTTCGCGCATTTAAATACAACACTTTAACGTCGGTATTCACCTCCCCTCTCACACCATTTGCCCTGACCTTACTCTCTTATCCCATCTAGAACTTTCCTTCCTATTTATTCGAGTCCTTTGTAATTTCTCCTGTGTTCGCCTCCCCTTTAACTCCATCTTCATATTCCCAATTTGTCAACCCCTCCCCCCCACTACTTAGTTTAAACCCACATGTGTAACACTAGCAAAGACGTACAGGTATGTAGGTTAATTGGCTGGGTAAATGTAAAAATTGTCCCTAGTGGGTGTTAATGTACGGGGATCGCTGGGCGGCACGGACTTGGTGGGCCGAAAAGGCCTGTTTCCGGCTGTATATATATGATATGATATGATATGATAAACCTGCCTGCCAGAATGTTGGTCACCCTTCTGTTAAGGTGTAACCCATCCCTTATTGTACAGGTCACCCCTACCCCAGAAGAGATCCCAGTGGTCTAGAAATCTAAATTCCTGCTCCCTGCACCAGCCCCTCAGCCATACATTCATATCCTCAATCTCTCTGTTCCAGCCCTCACTAGCACAAGGTACAGGTAGCAATCCAGAGATAACCACCCTCGACATTTTACTTCTCAGTCTTCTTCCTAACTCTCTAAACTCACATTGCAGTACCTCCTTCATTTTCCTCCCGACGTTGTTCGTGCCCACGTGCACAACTATTTCCAGTTGATCTCCTTCCCTCGCTAGGATGTTCTGAAGCCACTCCGTGATGTCTTGAACCCTGGCACCAGGGAGGCAACAGACCATCCTCAAGTCCCGCCTGCTGCCACAGAATCTACTGTCCGTACCTCGGACAATGGAGTCACCCACTACTATGGCTCTTCCTGACTTCGGTCTCCCCGGTCGAGTCTCCTTGCCTGGATTAGAGCCACCGACCTGTCCGCCGCTCAGACTGGAAGCGTCTTCTGCCCCGACAGCTCCCAAGAGGGTGTACCTGTTTGCAATAGGCACAGCCACCGGGGTCTCCTGTATTCCACGCTCACTCCCCTTTGAAACGGTCTCCCACCTTCGCTCGACCTGGACCCTTGGCGTGACGGCCTCACAGTAGGTTCAGTCTAGAAAACTCTCGCATTCCTGGATGGCCCTGAGGTCATCCAGCTGCCTTTCCAATTCCACCACACATCCATTCAGGAGCTGTACCTGGACACAGTTCTTACAGGTGTAGCTCCCAGAAACTCCAGCTGAGTCCCCTACCTTCCCACATCCTGCAGGAAACACACTGCATCAACTTGTCCGCCATTACTTTAGTGTCAAAAAACAAATCAGGCTCAAAAACAAGCGTATCCTCCTCATTTCAGTCTTCTCACCAAAGACTCGCAGCCAAAGACTCGCACTTTTCTCACAGGGCACTTAAGACTCGCAGTTAAAGATTCGCACTTTTCTCACAGGGCACTTCCCTCCACAGGGCCGCACCCCTTGTGCAAGTCTTGTTTATATCAGTCACTCAATTGACCAATTTACCAGACTTCTAATTTAATTGATCAGCCAATCCCCGCACTATCCTGCCTTCCTCTGACTAGCTGGGAGCGCTTCACTAAATGACTACTAGCGTCCCTTTGGCGCTCTTTTTAAACAGACTTTTACCTGCAATTCACACTTACTTACTTTCAGCCAACAGTCGTCCTTGCTGCTACTGCTGCTCTCCCGACCTTTACTGAATGACTGTTAGCGTCCCTTTGGCACTCTTTTTTAAACAGACCTTTACCTGCAATTCACACTTACTTACTTTCAGCCAACGGCCGTCCTTGCTGCTACTGCTGCTCTGCCGACCATAAGTAATAAGAACACAGGGAAGCCTTGTGACTCCTTGAGCCCACTCTGCCACTCAGTAAGGTTAGGGTTGGACTGAATGTTGGTCTCAATGCAATAGTCCTGCCTAATCTGCAAAATAATTCCTTTGTAATTATACAAAAGTACACTTATCTTAACTGTGTTATTGGACTATTCTACCTGCCATCACAACTGCACTAAAGCCAAGAAAAAAACCACAAGATCGCACAAGAAACAGCAGGTTGCCACTACTTTTTGTCCCCCTCTGCTCAGCCTCCTTGCCTCACACTCTACACAGTGCTCCGTCCGTCCGTCCGTCCGTCCGTCCGTCCGTCCGTCCGTCCGTCCGTCCGTCCGTCCGTCCGTCCGTCCGTCCGTCCGTCCGCCCCTCCTCTCAATAGGCCACTCCACCACATATTGCCTCCCTTTGATTGGCTGAATGATTAGCCACTCTTAGTCACTCAACCAATCCAATGGCTGCCTTTTGCAGGGTGGCTTGGATAGGTTGTGTGAGTGGGCGGATGCATGGCAGATGCAGTTTAATGTCGATAAGTGTGAGGTTATCCACTTTGATGGTAAGAATAGGAAGGCAGATTATTATGGTGTTAAGTTAGGAAAAGGGGACGTACAACGAGATCTAGATGTCCTAGTGCATCAGTCACTGAAAGTAAGCTTGCAGGTCCAGCAGGCAGTGAAGAAAGCCAATGGAATGTTGGCCTTCATAACAAGAAGAGTTGAGTATAGGAGCAAAGAGGTCCTTCTGCAGTTGTACAGAGCCCTAGTGAGACCGCACCTGGAGTACTGTGTGCAGTTTTGGTCTCCAAATTTGAGGAAGGATATTCTTGCTATTGAGGGCATGCAGCGTAGGTTTACTAGGTTAATTCCCGGAATGGCGGGACTGTCATATGTTGAAAGACTGGAGCGACTAGGCTTGTATACACTGGAATTTAGAAGGATGAGAGGAGATCTTATCGAAACGTATAAGATTATTAAGGGGTTGGACACGTTAGAGGCAGGAAACATGTTCCCAATGTTGGGGGAGTCCAGAACCAGGGGCCACAGTTTAAGAATAAGGAGTAGGCCATTTAGAACTGAGATGAGGAAATACTTTTTCAGTCAGAGAGTTGTGAATCTGTGGAATTCTCTGCCTTAGAAGGCAGTGGAGGCCAATTCTCTGAATGCATTCAAGAGAGAGCTAGATAGAGCTCTTAAGAATAGTGGAGTCAGGGGGTATGGGGAGAAGGCAGGAACGGGGTACTGATTGAGAATGATCGGCCACGATCACATTGAATGGCGGTGCTGGCTCGAAGGGCCGAATGGCCTACTCCTGCACCTATTGTCTATTGTCTTTTAAAATCTCCTGCTGCTGCTCCAGCACCGAAATAGACTCTTCCAATCCAATGGTTAATATTCTCATGTTAATTGCAAATTACTGTCACTGCTTCATGATAACATAAAAATCTTCTTTTATAGACTTCTGTTCTTACTGGATGGCTTTGTTCTCTGATAACAATGGCTGCAGTAATCGCGCTGGGGTATACATTGGATGACTCTGTTGAGTCCTACTCTGCTCCTCCTGTGCTATATCAGGCTTTGCACAGAACTGCATGGGCTGCTGCAGTTGGCTGGATCATACTTGTGTGTGAAGAAGGATATGCAGGTACAATTATGAAGAAAGGTCTCGTCCCAAAATGTCACCCATTCCTTCTCTCCAGAGATGCTGCCTGTCCCATTGTGTTACTCCAGCTTTTTGTGTCTATTTTTGGTTTAAACCAGCATCTGCAGTTCCTTCTTGCACATGGTAACATACAAACTTAGAAGTGTTTTGCTGGTTGAAGCCATAAACCAGATCTTCCAATGTGGAATTCAGTTGAACAGTGAGCTGCAATTCCAAGTCAGGCAATACCCCCAGAGGAGCAGAGAGTCAATCTTTATGGACTGCTACACCCAATACAAATAGACTAGTGGAATCAGGCTGAGTCAGGTTGAGGTGCAGAAAATATTCCAAGCAGCCTACCTCAATTTGTATAAGGCTAGGCTTTGAAGATGTTTATATCAAAAAAGACGATTTTTACTGCAGCCAGATTTTAATGCACACAATTTTCTCCAGCTAGAAGCAGGAAAGATTAACATCTTGCTAGCTCCATACTAGCTGCAGATGCTGGTTTATACCAAAGATAGATGCAAAATGCTGGAGTAACTCAGCAGGTCGGGCATCATCTTTGGAGATAAAGAATAGGTGACGTTTTGGGTTGGGACACTTCTTTAATTCTTCAGTTCTTTAAATCTTGACTATTGGGTGTATAAGGATTATTTTTATAACATGCGGAATAACTGTACTCAATCCAGTGGTTATGAGACACTGCTAGAGGGGCTGAGTTCTTCCAGCATGTCTGGTTTTGTTTCAGATTTCGGCACCTCTAGGTTTATTTGTTGTCATTTATTAAGTAGTAATAAATGGCTGATTCTAACCCTGCAGTTTGACTTTTTAAAATGCCATTGTTTTAATCAAACTGCTGTAACTATTTATTTCACTGAGAATGAAGGCCTTTGAAAGGACACAGCCACTAAGTTATGAAGATAAAAAACTATAAAAATCATTGCCTCGGCTATTTGAGGCATACCATAAGGCCACTCCACGATGTAAATGCAAAAGGAGCAGTGAAAATCAGATGGTAAAAATCTTGGCATTTTCATCGTGCCTGAAATGCTTCAAGATGCCATTTAGACACGTCATCAATCATTTGGTTGTTTACAGTTTAGGAAGAGGGTGCATGAGTTTTCCAGTAAATAATGACAATTGTATAGATTTTTTATTAAGGACATTTTTTAAATTTGGTTTCTTTTCAATTTCCCCTTAGGGTTTGTTAATACTTTATTGTCCAGCAAGTTATGGATCCCAGTGGCCAATCTCAGCTATGCCTGTTTTCTGATACATCCTGCTGTAATAGATATGTATTATGGGCTACAAGAGACACTCCTTCATTACACAGACATCAATATGGTGAGTTACACTGTGGTGAGTTATAACTATAGTTATCTTTACAATTTCCCCTGATTTGATTCCGGGGCTGTAATGATATGTATATTACAATAAAATACAATAAAAATTGGCATTCATATTATAATGTTCCAAGATGCTCTGCAGCTTTATCAAGCAAAATTTGCAATGCATTGGCTAAACAAGAGCAAATATTCAGACCGGTGGTCAAAAGCTTGGTCAGGAAGACAGGTTTTATGCAGATTCTTAAATAAACAGGGCAAGAAAGAAAACTTTTGTAGGTGGGAATTGCAAAATGGATTTCCAGAGCTTAAAACTTTGGAAGGTTTATGGTTATCAATATCGATCGATTGGCATCCGTCTATCTGCGAGAGATGATGGTTCAGCTTGACGTTGTCCTACTTGGATTGGGGATTATTCATCTGTGGTTACATCTCACTGTGCCCAGCAAGAATGAAGTGTCCTCTCCATTTGATTTGGCCGCTGAGCCTGGGCATGTAAATGGGAATACAATATTGCCCAGCATCTGCATTTCCCCTCTCGACCTGATACGCTGATTCCATAGGAACAGCGTGGCTGCTACATCTGGGGCCTCAGTTGCAGGAGTTGCCGGAAGGCGGATGCACGGGGGATCCGCTGACCGTCTTTAGGGCCACCAGTTCCAGTGCCTCTGGCTCTACTGAGCCTTACCCACAAGGCAGCGGGGTGCTATTTAACCCATAGTTGGGACCTGGTTGATGGACGTCAGGACATGTCCACACGCCGGTGGGCCTGCACGTCGCATGTCTGGGGGCCAGAGTTCCTCCGAGATCCCCGCGCAGGTTAGCCTGAGACTGAAGGTGACCCCAGTTACCATGTGTTGCCACGAGGAGGCACTGCGAGAGTCTTGATGATGCAGAGGTTATGTACTGGCCAGCGGCATCTGGATTTATACCAGTGCACTAGACACATGCAACACCCTGTGGCCCGCGCCACCAACACGCGGTTATCAATAACGTACCAATTAAAATGGTAACATTCATAGGTCTCGGAAGCTTGAAAGGTTGGAAGAGATTACAGAGCCAAAATGGATAAGATCACAGAGACTGGAAAATGAGAATAAGAATAAAATCGTGCTGTTTCTGGACTGGAATCCAAACTAGATAGACATGTAGGCTGTAGAGTTTTATTTTTAGAAGTCTGAGGAAAATTAGTAAAGGCTCATGATAAATATGCAACATATTTGCAACTTCATGGCCCGGGTTTGCCTCTTAACATCTAATAGTGATTGATTCATCCTGAGAATGTGATCAGGACTTGTGTCCAGGATAATGAGTGTAAACTATTGTGCAAACACCAGCATGTTGAGCACAATTTATAGTGAAAGTTCTGCAATCTTTTGCAGCAATTACAGCAAAATTAGGTGGGCATTGAGCTGAGAGGAAAACCAATGTTGAGTTACTCTCAGGTATTATCTTTTTGTGATAAATGCTCTCCAAGGTATATTAACTAAACTCTTAAAAATAACAAGGAATACCTTTAAAATAGGTACCTTTCAAGGGTTCCCTGTGTCTTCTGATTTACAGCAGAGTTTGTTCAATATTCTGCAAATGAGTTTGAAGGGGAAATCATGTAAAGAAGTTACTGAACAAAGTCTTCCTTTTCTTATTGCCAATTATACCCAATCTGTAAACCTGAAAATATGAAGAAAACATAATTCTAATGACATTCAATTAAATACAAAATCTCATTCCAAATTGAGATATAATTCTCTACTTAACATTTTCTGCATTTGCATACCATGGATTTTCCAAAGTGCATTTTCTTCATCACAGTTATAATTGATTTTGGAGTCTCCAATGAAGTTACTATGGCAGAGAAGGAGAGGCACTGAGGAAATTCAAACCATGCATCATCAAAGCTTGCTGAGAAAAGCTTTTTTTACATGTAACAAAACATGTATTGTTATTTGAGAATTGGGCAAGTTGGACGGTGTGGGCAAGTTTCCACTGTATCACTCTCTATGACTAATTACAAGCAATACCAATACTCTTTCTTTCTCCTCTTCCTAGTTTTACCTCTTCCTGGGTCACACAGTTTTGACGCATATCATAGGATTTGCATTATGTATACTCATTGAAAATCCTATGCAGACATTAAGAAAGTACTTCCGATGATGTAATTCAAGAGACTTCAAGTAACACCCTGTGTACAGCCTTCCTTGAGGATTCAACAGTTTGCTTTATTCTTCATGCAGATTGAAATGGTAAATTTTTAAGTCAAAACAAACTTGCCTTCTCGTTCAAAGAAGTCAAGTCAAGTCAAGTCAAATTTATTTGTCACATACACATACTCGATGTGCAGTGAAATGAAAGTGGCAATGCCTGCGGGTTGTGCACAAAAATAATTACAGTTACAGCATATAAATAAAGTTAATAAGTTACTAAACATAGCACAAAAAGTGTCGACAAAAATTTAGTCTCTGGGGTTATCAAAGTTGACAGTCCTGATGGCCTGTGGGAAGAAGCTCCGTCTCATCCTCTCCGTTTTCACAGCGTGACAGCGGAGGCGTTTGCCTGACCGTAGCATCTGGAACAGTCCGTTACTGGGGTGGCAGGGGTCCCTCATGATCTCCCCAATTATAATGGTATTAGAAATAATTACAACTATGTACTACTTAATTGTTCCCAAAAATTTGGCACACATAGAATGGATTTTATATCTCAAGATGTATTTGAAATGTTTTAATTGTTCTAGTTGTAACATCCTACCATCGTTCTTCTTAGGAGTATACCACTTATTTATACCTTTCAGATAACGCAATGCAAATATACTTAGGAGTATACCACTCAATGCAAATATACTTAGGAGTATACCACATTGATAACTCAATGCAAATATACTTAGGAGTATACCACTTATTTAAACCTTTCAGATAACTCAATGCAAAACAATATTTTGGATTAACTTTCAATTATATTGACGATATGGTATTTCTCATTAAAGTTTTTTACATATTATCTGATACGCTGTTTAATTTTGTCATTTAGAAAGAACATGAAAGTAAGGACACAATTTTAGATGTGTTAGCATTGACAATCAAATAGCAATTTCTGCCTTTGAGATTTGAAGCAAACGCTATCATTTCAGATCACACAAAATCTACTTAATTGTATGAATATAAAATATAAATGTATTGATTTGAGTGAGTTCATGGAAGAACAGTTGAATAGTAGTAGTATGTAATAAAAGGTGTTGTGATTCGTTTTACCAGTAAAATATCTGCCAGCAGTTCCCTGCACAAAAGTTTCTTTGTGCAAAGTATTTTTTACAAAGTTCTCCTTAATGTCCTTAAAGTATATTATGTGATCATCAAGGGGTAATATTTATATACCTTCCTGGTACTTATTGAACACATTGCAACAGCATTGGAGTTGACATAAGATTTGCTATAAAGTATTAACAAGTTGTTAATGCACAGAGTATAGCTGAGTTGGGCTAATATTTCCTTTGGAAATGTTTCACAAACCAATGAAGACAAGAGGAAACAAAACTGTTGTGTGTGGAGGTTACATTTTTTTGTTTTTTGATTCGTTTAAGAGCATGAATGTTTCCAGAATTATACGTGACAGTGCAGTCGTACATTAAGTATCCATTTACACCAATCCCATTTTTCTTCTCGTGTCACCCATCAACAAACCCTCACTACCCCAATTCTTCTGCCACCTACCTACATAAGGGGAGATTTATAGCATCCTACTAGCCTATCAACCTATCATCTTTGGCATGTGGGAGAAAACCTGAGTACTCAGGTGGAATACCCACATGATTGTAGAGAAAATGTGCAAAGACACCAAACAAAATCAGAAATCCATCCCCGTCCCTGGAGTTGTGAGGCACCAGTGCCATCATGCTGATCAGACCCATTGGCTAAATTCTGTGGTGAAAACAATGAAAGTGGAAGCCTGGAATTATACTAATATTAATTACAAATAATTAAATAATGCTTGAATTTTCTTTCTTTTTTCTGTATGGACTTAATAGCTGACTTCTTTGCATTTCACTGAGAACAGAATTCACGCATGAACTGTCAAAAGCAAAAACTAACCACATTGTTCTACATTGTTTAGCCTTCTCTTGATTTCTTTGATAAGGGAAGAGTCTGAGATAGATGATTATAAGACCTAAAGCATAGGAGCAGAATGAGGCCATTCAGCCCATCGAGTCTACTCTGCCCATCAATTATGTCTGAACAGCATGGGTATTTTTTAGGATAGGTGAGTGACTAATATTCACTCTAAATCAACTGAATCCATAGAGGCATGGACCGCACTTACTCTCATTCTACCTCCTGTAATCAATCACTTCCATTTTCTTGGTCATATCCATTTCGCTTCCAAAATGTCTTCCAACTGAGGACCACATTCCCAACTCCCCAATTTATACCATAGGCAATAGAATACTTAGCAGTGCACAGGCTGCCTACTTTCATCCTTCCTATCACCTCCAGAAACACAAAACTCTCCAACCTACTCCCATATCTCTAATTCTAGTGTGTAGAAAAGAACTGCAGATGCTGGTTTAAACCGAAGATACACACAATAACCTGGAGTAACTCAGCGGGACAGGCAGCCTCTCCGGAGAGAAGGAATGGGTGATGTTTCAGGTCGAGACAGTTCTTCCATGCTGTATTTCTCTTCGGTCCTCCAAGTCTGTGTCGGCTATCACCAATCTATTTTCACTAATCTATCATTAATCCCACTTTGTTTTAGTCTCCCTACAGTCTCAACAACTCTCCAGACCCTACCACCCACCTACATACTAGGAGTAATTTACAGTGGCCTATTAACCTACCTACACATGTGAAGTGGGAGGAAACCAAAGCACCTGGACGAAACTCATGGCAGAAAGTATAGACTCTTCATGGACAGTACTGTGCATCAGAAAGCCCAGCTCCTACTTTTTTTCATTCAAGATATTTAAATTGCTGCCCAAGATTTATTAGTTTAGAGAATTTAGGCATATTTTATTCATTCCCAATTACCACCCAAGTTTGGCTTGCACCATCATCCTCATTTACTTAATCTCTGTTGTCTTCAATCCTATCAGAAACCTTCCCTTTTGTTCTGTCCTCACAACCCCCCATGTTCGCAATTTGAAACTTCGTTCACATTTAATTTCCAACTCTAAGCCGGAAACATTCTGTTTCATTCACTCACCAAAGATTTGCTTGACCTTTTGAGTATCTCCAACGTTTCATTTCAGTTTTTTGGCAAACAAAACATTTTGCATTTGCAATTTAATAGCACTGCTTCAGTTTATGTCACATGTACCGAAGTACAGTGAAAAGCCTTTGTTGCGTGCTAAACAGTTAGCATGATTACAATCGATCCATTTACAGTGTGTAGATACATGATAAGGGAAAAATATTAAGTGCAAGGTAAAGCCAGCAAAGTCTGATCAAGGATAGTTCGAAGGTCACCAAAGAGGTAGATAGTAGTTCTGGACTGCTCTCTGGTTGTGGTAGAATGATTCAATTGCCTGATAACTCAATGTTGAACCTTATTATCTAACCAGTAATCAAGGATAATAAATACACTTTTATGATGCCAAACTGCAACACAGAACATCTTTTAATATGCTACAAAATAATAATATACATATATCTGTGTGTCGGTGACAGGTTTAACATTGCTCAGGGCATCACTGAGGCACAGCTGATAGAACTGTTCCAGCAACTTAGGTTCATGCTGGATGTAAGGAGTTTGCATTTTCTGCTTGTGAACATATGGGTGTCCTCTGGTCGTGCCACTTCCATCTCACATCCCAAAGATGTACTGGTTGACAGGTTAATTGCAAACTTGGCAATGTCTCTCCTGTAGGTGAGTGGTAAAATCTGGGGAGCGCTGATGGGGATGTTGGGTGACAAGATCACAAAGAAAATGAATGTGGGAATGTGATTGTTTAGTGAGCTGGCATAGATTTGGTGGGTTGAATGGCCGCAGAAGAAGCTGTAAGAAAATGTGGGAATATTGGGTACAGTTCTGGTCAGCCCAGCTGAAGAAGGATATCGTTAGGCTGGAAATGGTGCAGGAAGATTCACAAGGATGCTGCCAGGACTGTAGGGCTTGACTTATACTGCGAGGCTGGATCAGTTGGACTCGTTTGCCAAGGTGTAGGAGATTGAGGGGTAACCCTGGAGAGCTATATAAAATCATGAGGGGCATAGGTAAAGTGAATGGTCACAGCCTTTTCTCCAGTGTGCTGTCTAAAACTAGAGGGGATATATTTGCGTGAAGGGAAAGATTTGAAAGGGAACTGAAGGAAATATTTTCCACACAGAGCATGATGAATATATGGAACGGGGTTTCAGAGGAAGCTGGAATGGTGGGTACAATAGGATTGGTTAAAAGTCATTTAGACAGGTATTTGGATAGATTTAAAGAGATGTAGGCTGAACGCAGGCAAGTGGGACTAGCTCAGATAGACATCTTGATCTGCATGGAGGTGTTGGAAGAAAGGGCCTTTTCCCATGCTATATACCTATTTGAGTGAAATTTTGTGTTTGCTTGGGCTGTTTATCTAGTGTCAAACTTGGCCAAAGGACATCACAATTCTCTATCAGCGAGACTTTCAACAACATTGGTCTGAAAAATAAGAGCCAGTGGTCACTCACAAAAGAATCAGCATTTACTAATATTAAAGATTGAGGACAGTTACTTTAGAGGGCTATTTGCAGTAAACTTGCACTCCTTTCCAGACTGCCTCAACATGATGAAGACTGACCCTTCCTCACATCTTCAAACATTGTGCTGCATCCAAAGCTATCTTCCAATTCTTATAGGGCTAGACCAACATTCCTCTTTGTGGATGACATGGTAAAGCCTTCCAAACATCCGCAGATCACCTCACGGAAGGGTTAATGTCACACATCTAGCCTATGTGATCTTCACATGCAGCCAGGGTGTGATCTGGATATTTGGAGCATAATTGTCTATACTGACTATCCTTCCATAACAAAATGCTTGCACACAACTGTGACCTCATAAAACTTCAAAACGCAAATTCACACAGTTGGAGTTGAGTTCACCTTCACTCCCAATTTCCAAGTCTCTGACTCATTTCAGTATGTCGCTGCTGATACATTCAACATACACAGTTTGTTCCTCTGTGTCGCATTAAGGAGGATATCAGCAGTCATTCTGTGTAAGATCAGACTTCATCTACTTCTTTAGCTCACAGAAGCAGGCAGACAATACTGGGCACTTGCTACCATCCCAAACGTTTCCAATATACAACCATTTAGAAACCTTTTATATGAGACATCATTTATATCAGACATCAGTCTGAAGAAGGGTCTCGACCCGAAACGTCACCCATTCTTTCTCTCCCGAGATGCTGCCTGACCTGCTGAGTTACTCCAGCATTTTGTGAATAAATCCTTTTATATGACATTTGGACTGTTGGAGAGGAGGACAATGTAATGGGGATGAGCGGGCAAGTTTTCTTTACACGGAGGATGGTGGGGGCTTGGAACACATTGCCAGGGGTGGTGGAGGAGCAAGATACGATAGTGAAATTAAGAAGCAGTTAAATAGGCAGATGGATTTGCAGGGAATAGAGGGGTATGGATCACTTGCAGATAGATGAGATCAGTTCAGCTAGGCATCATGTTCCGCGCAAACATTGTGGACTGATAAGCCTGTTCCTATGCTGTATGTTCTATGTATATATGGATATAAGGGATTTGGACGGCCATCAGCCAGATGAAAGCAAATGGGACTAGTTGAGTATGCCATTGGTTGGCTGGCATGGACAAGGTGGGGCAAAGGACCTGTTCCATGCTGTATAGCTTTGTGTGTCCTACCCTATGATGGCCATCCAGCCCTGTGGCAGTCGGAATTCCAATTCCAAACAAACAAGTACCCATTAACAGGAAGAGATTGTATTCACTCAACATGAATGTGATGTGAGAGCATTGCAGAGCCAATGTAATGGGAACTGCCTGAGTATGAAGGCAGTTCCCATGACAATTAATTCTTCTCTGGTCATTGTCCACCGTCATCTTCCAGGGGCCATGCTGGGATCCATTTCCTGCTCGCATGACCAATCACAATAGGGTTTTCCAAAATAATATTTCCCTGTGCGTACGACTCTGGTGGTGCTCCACAACATTCAGCAGCTGCACTGTCATCCTCCATCTTGCTCTCTTGTGCACTCAGCCTTCGCCTGCCAAGATCAAGCAAGTGGAGGGCCAATGGAGAAGGCAGCCGGCTCGGCAGAGTGAACACGGGGATGACCAGGAGGAACAGCAACAAGAGGATGAGCTACTCAGTCTGTATCCTCGTCAACAGGACCCACTTACACCTTTCTGTATGTGGTGTGAGGCTGCAGTTGATCCTGAAAAGGGTCTCATAAAACTCTAACAACTATTCATAGAACTCAGAACAGTACAGTGCAAGAAAATGCCCTTCGGCCCACAATGTCGGTGCTGAATATGATGCCAAGACCATCTCTTATCTACCTGCGCATATTCCATATTCCTCCGTTCCCTGCATATCCGTATACCTGCCCAAAGATTTCTTAAATACAATTATAGTATCTGCCTCAACCACCAACCCCGGCAGCACATTCCAAGCACACACCACCCTCAGTGTAAATAGGTTGCCCCATATATCTCCATTAAACTTTGCCGCTCTCACCTTATGGCTATGCCCTCCTGTATTTGATTTTTCCATCCAGCAAAAATGATTCTGACTGTCTACCCTATCTGTGCTTCTCATGATTTTAGTCCTTGCTATTGAGGCAGTGCAGTGTAGGTTCACGAGGTTAATCCCTGGGATGGCGGGACTGTCATATGCGGAAAGATTGGAAAGACTGGGCTTGTATTCACTGGAGTTTAGAAGGATGAGAGGGGATCTTGTAGAGACGTATACAATTATAAAAGGACTGGACAAGCTGGATGCAGGAAAAATGTTCCCAATGTTGGGGAAGTCCAGAACCAGGGGCCACAGTCTAAGAATAAAGGGGAAGCCATTTAAAACTGGGGTGAGAAGAAACCTTTTCACCCAAAGAGTTGTGATTTTGTGGAATTCTCTGCCACAAAAGGCAGTGGAGGCCAATTCACTGGATGAATTTAAAAGAGAGTTGGAAAGAGCTCTAGAGGCTTGTGGAATCAAGGGATATGGGGAGAAGGCAGGCACAGGTTACTGATTGTGGATGATAAGCCATGATCACAATGAATGGCGGTGCTGGCTTGAAGGGCCTAATGGCCTCCTCCTGCACCTATTTTCTATGTTTCTATGCTTCTATATACTTTTACCAGGTCTCCCCATGACCTCTAGTGTTCCAGAGAAAACAATCAAAGTCATTAAAACGGCTCCCTAGAGCTAATACCCCCTAATCCAGACATTCTGGTAAACTTCCTCTGCAGCCTTTCCAAATCCTCTACATTCATCCTGTAATGGGCCAACCAGAACTGCATGCAATACTCCTAATGCTACCTGACCAAAGCCCTATAAAGCTGCATCATGCCTTCCTGACTTTTATACTTCATGCCAAGACCTATGAATGCCAGCATACCACATGCCTTCTTTACCATTCTATCCACGTGTTGCCACTTTCAGGGAGTTGTGGACTTGGACCCCAGGATCTCTCTGTATATCACTGTTGTTCAGGGTCAACTATATTTCTCCCTTGCTTTTGACCTCCCAAAGTGCAACACCTCACTATTGCTCGGATTAAACTCCATCTGGCATTTCTATGGCCATTCCTGTAGTTGATCAACATCCCACTGTATACCCTGACATCCTTCTTCACAGTTCGCAACCCCAACAATTGGGACAGATATTGCACCTCTTATGGTTTTGTGGGGAAGTGCCTTTGGAGAGGAATGGATCGGTGGGTGGGACATGGTTCTGCAGAAAACAGGAAGAGGTGGGGAGGGGTAGATGTGGCTGGTGGTGGAATTGTATTGCAGATGGCAGAGATTATAAAGAATGGTGTGCTGGATGAGAATTCTCTGCCTCAGATGTGGAATTCTCTGCCTCAGAAGGCAGTGGGGGCCAATTCTCTGAACGCATTCAAGAGAGAGCTAGATAGAGCTCTTAAGGATAGCGGAGTCAGGGGGTATGGGGAGAAGGCAAGAACGGGGTACTGATTGAGAATGATCAGCCATGATCACATTGAATGGTGGTGCTGGCTCGATGGGCCGAATGGCCTACTCCTGCACCTATTGTCTATTGTCTATTGTCTATTGACTAGAAGGCTGGTAGGGTAAAAGTTAAGAGCCAAAATAACTATATCTCTATACAATCTGGGGGGGAGACAAGGTGAGAGCAGAAATGCGGGAGATTGGGTGAGGACCAGTAACCACAGCAGAGGAGGTCATAACATCATAAGTGATAGGAGTAGAATTAGGTCATTCAGCCCATCAAATCTATTCAATTATGGCTGATCTATCTCTCCCTCCTAAACCCATTCTCCTGCCTTCTCACCATAACATCTGACACCCATATTAATCAAGGATCTATCTATCTCTGCCTTAAAAAATATCCTCTGACCTGGACTCCACAGTCTTCTGTGGCAAAGAATTCCACAGATTCACCACCCTCTGACTAAACAAATCTCTCCTCATTTCCCTCCTAAAAGAACGTCCTTTAATTCTGAGGCTGTGATCTCTAGTCCTAGCCTTTCCCACTAGTGGAAACATCCTCTCCACATGCACTCTATCCACGCCTTTCACTACTCTGTATGTTTCCTGAGGAAGGAGACATTTCAAATGTCCTGGTGTGGAAAGTCTCATCTTGTGAACAGATGTGGCAGAGACGGAGAAACTGAAAGGTAGATATGGCATCCTACCGAGAGATAGAGTGGGAGAAGGCAAAGCCGAGGTAGCTTTGTGGGAGTCAGATGGTTTGCAATAAATATCAGTCTGAAGAAGGGTCTCGACCCGAAACGTCACCCATTCCTTCTCTCCCGAGATGCTGCCTGACCTGCTGAGTTACTCCAACATTTTGTGAATAAATACCTTCGATTTGTACCAGCATGTGCAGTTATTTTCTTATATATCAGTAGACAGTTTGGTTCCTGAGATGGAGACAGAGAGATCATAAAGAGTAGAGAGGTGTCGGAAATAATCCAAGTGAATTTGAGTGGAGGGATGAAGTTGGTGGCATCCCACCTCTCTTCATTATCGCTACTGTCTGGGCTCAAGTCAGTGGTTAACATTTCAGTCCTACCTTACTGTTGTGTCCCATCATGAAACATACCCTCTGATCTCACTGCTTCCCTGTGGTGATTGTATCAGTACTCTGTGAGTTCGGGCAGATGGGATGTTGTTACAATGCGGTAGCAGGCCCCATTATTTCCTTTTTTCTCCACAGCTTCTGTGGTGCACTCAGCTAAGATTCCTTATCTTAGCTCTTTGAGAAAACTCTGAAGAAAAGCGGAATACATGCTAAATTTAGTCTTGAGGGTTTACTCTTTAGTCAGAGGGTGGTGAATCTGTGGAATTCATTGCCTCAGAAGGCCGTGGAGGCCAAGTCAATAGATATTTGTTGAGGTGGAAATTGATAGTCATAGAGATATACAGTTTGGAAACAGGCTCTTCAGCTCTACTTGTTCACACCGACCAACATGTCCCATCTGCACTAGTCACACTTGCCTATGTTTCTCCCATATCCCGCTAAATCTGTCCTAACCATGTACCTATCTAATTGCGTCTTAAACGTTACTAGAATCTTGATTAGTATGGGTGTCAGGGGTTATGGGGAGAAGGCAGGAGAAAGGGGTTCAGAGGGAAAGATAGATCGGCATGGCCCAGTAGACTTGATGGGCCTAATGGCCTAATTCTACTCCTACAACTTATGAACTTATGAATAAATGAGCACGTAACAATGATGAGCTATGTATGCTATATCTCCTTACCAAATAAGCTTCAGAACTGTAATGAAACACACCTGCAATGCACAGCAGTTCGCATCTTTGTGCAACTGTTGACCTGGTTTGCTTAAAGGTGCCATTTATTAATAGTGTGATAGAGATGAGCTCATGCTGAAATTATGACCCAGGATTGGCTGCCTCCACTGAATATGCTTGTGAGCAACAATGAAGACTGAAATAACTAAGAACATGAGCATTTCCCTGATACAGGGTTTAACAGCAGATCTCTAATGTGCCTATCACAAGAAAACTACACTGTAAGAACTCAGGGAGTGCAGACTTCCACAGAGTATGCCACAACATCCTTAGCTATTGCTCCCTTATGAGATTAAGATCTAGGGGTGTGGATGTGCTGCACTGTGCAGGATGCTGTGAGATGAGGACACTATAATACACAGACCTCTGATTCTTTTGAGGTGTCTATTAGTCCTATTGAATTTCAGTTACACTATATGCATCTGGTTAACGTGCCAATTTATTGTCCTTAATAAATCAATATCAGGATACTTATTTAGTTTATTGTCATATGTACCGAGATACAGTGAAAAGTTTTTTGTTGCGTGCTATCCAGTCTGCAGAAAGACAATACATGATTACAATTGTGCCACTTACAGTGTATAGATATATGGTAAGGGAAAATTGTTTAGTGCAAGGTAAAGCCAGTAAAGTCCGATCAAAGATAGTCTGGGGCTCACCAATGAGGTAGATAATAGTTCAGGATTGTTCTCTAGTTGTGGGAGGACGATTCAGTTGCCTGATAACAGCTGTGAAGAAACTGTCCTTGAATCTGGACCTGTATGTTTTCATATTTCTATACTTTTTGCTCGATGGGAGAGGGGAGGAAGTGGCCAGCGTGCGATTTGCCCTTGATTATGCTGCAGGCCTTGCCGAGGCAGCGTGAGGTACGAATGGAGTAAATGGAAGGGAGGTTGGTTTGTGTGATGGCCTGGGCTGCGTCCACAATTTGCTGCAATTTCTTGCAGTCTTGGAGTCTGTTCCCAAACCAAGTTGTGATCCTGATAAAATATTTTCTATGGTACATCTGTAGAAGTGGTGTGAGTTGAAGGGAAACTTCCTTAGCCTTCCAAGGAAGTAGAGGCGTTGGTGTGCCTTCTTAGTCGTTGCTTCAATATCGGTGGTCTAGGAGAAGTTGTTGGTAATATTGACTCCTAGGAATTTGAGGTTTTCAACCATCTCTACTTTAGCGCTATCAATGCAAACTGGGGTATATGTATCGCCTTGCTTCTTGAAGTTGTTCATTATCTCTTTTGTCTTGCTGACGTTGAGAGAAAGGTTTGTTGTCTCCACACCAGGACACGAGGTTCTCAATCTCCTTCCTGTACTCCGTCTCATCATTATTTGATATCTGGCCCACAATGGTAATGTCGTATGCAAATTTGAAAATTGAATTAGATTTGTACATGGCTGCACAGTCGTGGGCGTACAAGGAGTAAAGAAGGGGGTTGAAAATGCATCCTCGTGGAGCACCAGTGTTGAGGATTATCGTGGAGGATAATTTATCCTCTATTCACACTGATTAGGGTCTGTTGGTCAGGACGTCGAGGATCCAGTTGCATAGATGAGTGCTGACACCAAGTCCCACGAGTTTGGTGATAAGCTTGGATGGTTTAATGGTATTAAAGACAGAACTGTAGTCTATGAATAGGAGTCTGACATAGCTCTCTCTCTTATCCAGGTGTTTCAGGTGTACTTGGGAATGAACCTCCTGGTTTATAGGTTTAAGCTTACCCTGGTGTCTGGAGACTAATGCTCTAGTAACCATCATGTTTCTCTCTGAACCTGAACTTTTGAAATCTGTAGACATAATGAGACATTCATATATGTTTTAAAAAGTTGCCAGTTTTGACAGCTGGAATCCGAAGGAGAAGCGTTCCCTGATGTCAGAGGTCGTCAAATATTTCTGGGGATGGAGATGACGATGAATGCCTTGCCTCCACTGAGCACTTGGGACTCCTCCGGCCATTGGATAGACCGTTCTCATGTTGAGCAAGCCAGTAAGCTGATGGCGATGGATACCCGCTGGCATGTCCCTGTGTCATCAAGATCTGAACCCATGTTTCAGGTCAACGACTTTTCACAAGAGCATCTGATGGAAAATCATTGACCTGAAATGCTTCTCTCTGAAGGTGTTGCCTGATAGACCATGAGTGTTATAGTCATTTGGAGAAGGCACATGGACTCAGCTTTAAATTTAACGTAGAACCTAGGGTTTTTTACATTTGTAAAAAATGTGTAACTAAAATTCAGCTATATTCTAGTTTATTTCAGTTTAGAGATACAGCATGGAAACATTGTCACGGAACACTGAATCCATGCCGACCAGCCGTTCCCGCACACTAACACTATCCTACACACACTAGGGACAATTTACAATTATACCATGCCAATTAACCTACAACTTTGGAGTGTGGGAGGAAACCGGAGATCCCGGAGAAAACCCAAGCAGGTCATGGGGAGAACGTATAAACTCCATTCATAGTTAGAGAAGGGAATATCGCAACGCTTAAGAAGCAATTAGACAGAGACATGGATAGGACAGGTTTAGAGGGATATGGGCCAAACGCAAGCAAGTGAGACTTGTGCAGATGGGACATGTTGGTGGTTGTGTGCACATTGGGCCAAAGGGCCTATTTCTCCACACTGTTTAACTCTATGAGTCTATGAGGAGGAGGATGATGGCAAAGTTAACATCGCTGCTGGACAACGACTCCCACCCCATGCAGGACACTGTCACTGCACTGAGTAGCTCCTTCAGTGACAGACTCCTTCACCCCAAGTGTGTGAAGGAGAGATATCGGAGGTCCTTCCTTCCCGCTGCTGTGAGACTGCACAACCAGCACTGCTCCCAGCAGACGAGTCAACAGTAACAGTTAAGGAATACACAGTAAATTGATGACAATTTATCCTTGTCTTTACTTTTATTTATAATGAATGATCTCTTGCTGTCCACTTTGCTGCTGTAACACTGTAAATTTCCCCGGTGTAGGACAAATAAAGGAATTTATTATTATTATTATTATTATTATTATTATTATTATTATTATTATTATTATTATTATTATTATTATTATTATTATTATTATTATTATTATTATTATTATTATTATTATTATTATTATTATTATTACTCTATGACTATGTATGTCCTATTATCCTTAACTATATAAAACTCTCGTTTGTTTGTCCCTGAACTACAGCCAAAACGGTACACGATAGCGCAACAATTTTAGGCTCATCTTACTCACCATCATTTGATGCTGATGGAAGAAGTTTCATTGAAATTTGAGTTATATTTTTAAAGTTATTCATATTTTAGAGTTTTAATCTATCTAGGGAGGGAGGGAGGGAGGGAGGGGAGGGGGAGGGGAGGGGGGCAGGAGGGAGGGGGGAGAAGGGGTTGAGGGGGATGGAGTGGGGAGAAGGGGTGGAGGGGAAGGGAGGGGAAGAGGGGGGATAAGGGGGTTTGAGGAGGTGTAGTGGGGGGAGGGGAGGGGTGTAGTGGGGGGGGGGAAGGAGGGGAGGGGAGGGGAGGGGAAGGGCTGAGGCATGTGGAGGGAGGGGTTGGAGAGAGGGGAGGGAAGGGGCGAGGGAGGGGGAGGGAGGGGGAGGGAAGGGAGGGAGGAGGATGGGTGGTTGGAGGGAGGGAGGGCTGGGAGATGGGAGTGGGGGGGGGGGGGGGTAGAGGGGAGGGGGAGTAGGGGAGGAGAGGGTGCTGCACCAATGCAGGAGAGGTTTGTGCCCAACTGGTCCACTTGGTCGAGTCTCCTATCATCCTGCAAGCCCGCATTCTAGGAATCTATCGACTGAACCTTTCCCACATCCACTGTATCACGTCTATTCGTCCATTGGTATAGGTAGGCAGGCCAGACTTACACATGGCAGCCCAGGTCTCAGAAGGGCCTTGCATAATTACATTAATGTGACCTTTCTCTGGAACTCAAATGCGTTTGCAATAAAGGTGGAAGCTGTGCGAAGGTCTGCCTGTCAAGGATAGGCCTAGTCAGCCACAGCAGGAAAAGCAACCATAAATGATACATTCCCCTCCCCAAGCAGGACAACATCAAAGTCTCACCATCATCTCGCGCAGTGGGGCGGGTGCCAACTACAGAATACTAAAGGTCATCATACCGTGAATATAATATTCCTCTTGTATTAATCTAATTTCTTGATTTATACTAAATCCTACACTGCCACTATTTAGTTTAGTTTAGTGATACAGTGCAAAAACAGGCCTTTCAGCCCATCAAGTCCGCACCGACCAGCGATCCCCACACATTAACACTATTGTACACACACGAGGGACAATTTACAATTAGACCAAGCCAATTAACCTACAAATCTGTACATCTTTGGAGTGAGGGAGGAAACCGAAGATCTTGGAGAAAACCCATGCAGGTCACAGGCAGAACGTACAAACTCCGTACAGACAACCATCTGTAGTCAGGATTGAACCCGGGTCTGGTGCTGTAAGGCAGTAGCTCTACGGCTAGGGCATTGTGTGGTCCCTATTGTTTGGAGGGCTGAAGCAAACTCTCACAATGCATCCTGCCCCTTTCTATTTCTTAATTTCACCCAAACTGATTCTAATTGCAGATTTTCCATGCAATGAATCTTTTTCGTTGCTACCTTTTTCTCATCCTTTGCTTAACAGCCTATCCCTGCTATCCCTCCTCATTATTTTACCTCCCGATAGGTGGGAACATTTTCTCTACTCCTACACAATTAACTCTTAAGTACTGGATCATATCTCAGCCCACTCCTTCCAAGGCATATATATTACGCAAAATACAATATTTTTGTCCGCATTAATTACTTAAATAAAGGAAGTAAGATTGTACTACTCAGTCATTACAATGTTATTGCTTGACTGTTGACAGAACAGAGCATCCATCATTTAAAAAAATCATTTAAAGTCTTCTTGTCAGTGTAATACATTCTGTTCTATGCCTAAAACATTTTTGAGCTATATTGCATTCTTACTTGTTTATGTCTCTCCATAGTCAGCCTGTCCTTTCGTGACAAAGTAGGTGACAAAAATTATCAGTAGTTTTTTAGTTTTTTTTAGCTTTAGAGATACAGCGTGGAAACAGGCCCTTTCGGCCCACCGGTTCCACGCCAACCAGTGATCCCCACACATTAACACTATTCTATACCCACTAGGGACAATTTTTACATTTACCAAGCCAATTAACCAACAAACCTGCATGTCTTTGGAGTGTGGGAGGAAACCAATCATCTCGGAGAAAACCCATGCAGGTCACGGAGAGAACATGCAAACTCCGTACAGACAGCACCTGTAGTCGGGATCGAACCCGGGTCTCCGGCACAGCATTCACTGTAAGGCAGCAACTCTACCGCTGCGCCACCGTGCCGCCCACAAAGATACAGCGGAAAATAGCTTAACATAGCAGCAACAGTTCCTTAAAGTGATCATTCTTTGCTTCATCCATGGGATGAAGCAGTATGTGTCCCTGACGACCAATGGTCTTCTCACTATTGCCCTTGGGAAAATGGTGGTGAGTCATAATTTACAACTTCTGTAGTCTGGGTGGTCTCAATGCTCAGTCGTATTAGTTAATGAGTTACTAGATTTCAACCCAGGAATCGTCAAGAGATGGCAAGATATTTCCAAGTCATTTGGAATGGAGACAAGGAGGAAGTTCTTTAGCCAGACGGTGGCGAATTTGTGGAATTCATTGCCACAGATGGCTGTAGAGGGCAAGTCGTTTGGGTATTTTTAAAGTAGAGATTAATAGGTTCTTGATTCGAAAGGGCATCGAAAGTTACAGGGAGAAAGCAGGAGAATGGTGTTGAGAGGGAAAAATAGGTCAGCCACGACTAAATGGTGGACCAAACTCGATGGACCAAATGCCTAATTCTGCTGCTATGTCTCATGGTCATATGCTTGTTGTAACTAGATGGGCAGAGGCTCTCCTATATTCTTGCTGTCATAATCCTTCCAGGGGACAGTGACTATGGGAGTGTTGTTGAAGGAACTTCATAATTCAATTCAATTCAATGATACTTTCAATGAAAATATTTTGTGGTTGCATGTACCTAAAACAGTGAAGTTCTGTGTTTTTGCATACAATCCAGTAAAATCCATACAGCAGACTTTACCTAGGCAGTATACAAAGAATGTTTTTAGCACCGATAAAGTTTCAAAAGTTTTTAGTACAGTCTTACCTTCTCATTGCAGCCCCACCACTGGGTCCCACTCTGCTCTCGGTTGCCCCTCCACCAGGTTTTTCTCGACGCCCCTGATGGGCCCCTCTTTGCTCTCGGCAGCCCATCCGCCAGTCACTCAGCGCTTCCCAGGAGCCTTCAGCCACTGCATGGTGCATCCCGGAGCATAGATAGGCCTTTGGCTGATGCTGAGCTAATGACATGGTTTGGGTTTGACTTGGTGTACATAAAAGAGTTGGATAATTTTTTATATTTCCAGGAAAAGGCTATTACAGCAGCTAGACTGTAAGAGCTTGGTTACTTCATCAGCCATACAGCAGGGATGTTGATGTGTTTTGTAGCCTTGACTGTAATCATTGATCTTGGACATTTCTTGCTATCACATGGTGTGGATCACATTAGCTGAAGGTTCGAATCTGTGGCGTGGAGACTTGGCACTAGGTATTTCTAGCTGATGATGGTTGTAGACAATTGGCACTTGTACAAACTTCCTTGTGTGCAGATGACTGGAGGGTGGTTAATGTTGTGTTTCTATGGAAGAATGGCTGCAAGGAAAAGCCTGGGAAGTATACACCCATGAGCCGAACATCTGTCATAGGTAAATTCCTGAAGAGGATTCTGAGGGATAAGATATATAGTCTAACCTCATTATTACGGACCTTGGAGCAACTTTACAAATGCCAATTAATCTACAAACCCGAAAGATGTGGGAGGAAACCAGGGCTCCCGGAGGAAAGTTACAGTCACAGGGAGAATGCATAAACTCCACACAGACAGCACCTGAGGTCGGGATCGAACTCGGGACCCTGGCACCGTGTGGCAGCAGCTCTACCAGCTGCTCCACTGTGCCGCCCTTAAAGAATAGGTGACATTTAGATTCATGAACGATGCACAGTTTGTATTATCACAATGGGCTGCCACTCCTGAACTGTGCAGAAATGTGTTATTGGGACAAATCTGCAAGCTTTGTTTCTTGCAGCTCTATACTCAAGGAGGAAGGAGATAAATTATTTTAACTTTGAACACTTGTTATCTTTGATCACCAGGCTAAAGATTTCTGGGCCTTTCTGCCCTTTTCCAGCACAAGGAGTCTGGATCAGGCTGGAACTCCACCTATTGACTTACCATCCACCTCATTGGAGACCCTTGGACTATCTTTAATCAGACTTTACTGGACTTTATCTTGCACTAAACTTATTCCCTTTATCATGTATCTGTACACTGTGGATGGCTCGATTGTAATCATATTGTCTTTCCGCTGACTGATTAGCAGGCATCAAAAGCTTTTCACTGTACATCGGTACATGGGACAATAAACTAAACTAAACTAAACTAGGTGGCAGGTTTCAATGATCACCTCCATTCAATGTTGACAATGATCACTGTATGTTGTTTCTTTTTTTTTTTCCTAATCAGATGTGCAGCACTTTGGTCAACGTGGGTTGTTTTTAAATGTGCTATACAAATAAAATTGACTTGACTTGACTTGACCTCCATTCAATGGCAAGTGCCAAATTCATTGCAGCTCTGATAAGTGGTGATAGGAGAATCGCCACTTTGTATGAATTTCACTGTATTTAACAATTTGCACATCTGACAATAACCATATAACTATATAACCATATAACAACTACAGCACGGAAACAGGCCCGTTCGGCCCTACCAGTCCACGCCGACCACTCTCTCTGACCTAGTCTCATCTACCTGCTCTCAGACCATAACCCTCCAATCCCCTCTCATCCATATACCTATCCAATTTACTCTTAAATAATAAAATCGAGCCTGCCTCCACCACTTCCACCGGAAGCCCATTCCATACAGCCACCACCCTCTGAGTAAAGAAGTTACCCCTCATGTTACCCCTAAACTTTTGTCCCTCAATTCTGAAGTTATGTCCCCTTGTTGGAATCTTCCCCACTCTCAAAGGGAAAAGCCTACCCACGTCAACTCTGTCCGTCCCTCTTAAAATTTTAAAAACCTCTATCAAGTCCCCCCTCAACCTTCTACGCTCCAAAGAATAAAGACCCAACCTGTTCAACCTCTCTCTGTAGCTTAAGTGCTGAAACCCAGGCAACATTCTAGTAAATCTCCTCTGTACCCTCTCCATTTTGTCGACATCCTTCCTATAATTTGGCAACCAGAACTGCACACCATACTCCAGATTCGGCCTCACCAATGCCCTGTACAATTTTAACATTACATCCCAACTTCTATATTCGATGCTCTGATTTATAAAGGCAAGCATACCAAACGCCTTCTTCACCACCCTATCCACATGAGAATAAAGGCACTTTAGAGCATTGTTCCTTAAAGATTCTCGTGGGATTATGCCCAATATCCAGTTGAAAATTAAGCAGGTATTATAGGAGGGAATATAATAAACTCCTTGGAGGTTATCCAAAATGTCATGCAAATAAGTAGGCAAGAGAAGATTTGTAAGAAATATGTTATTTTATAAGGCAAATAACTACCAAAAGCCATGATCATGCTCTGCTTGATTTTGTATGGCATCGTGATAATAAATCTGTCATAAAATCTTGGATACAGTAGGTAATTACTAGTCAGCACTATCCAAAGGACATCACATTAAACGTAATTATCTTAGATTCAGTACTGTGCTCTGGTCTTGCTTCAAAAATCTCTGGCAAGACAGATTGCATCCATGAGTTGCCACGTATATCTTTGAAGAAGAAAGGCATTTGGAATAACAGGAATAGGGTAATGCATAGGGTTAAGTACAGGATGTGATTATGAGTTTTCATTATCTTGTCGTGATTTCTACACATGATCTAATTCTGCCCTGGGCTGATGTCGTTTGGCTTCAACAAGACTGCAGGAAGGCGTCTCATATTCCCGCAGGTCTCTTTGAATTATCATGGAATATACCACAAAAAACTTTACACTTCCCTGCACTAGCTTGAAAACCATTTTGTGTATTTGACTCAATTCTGCCATCCACCCAAATTTTTAAACAGTAAGAAATGCCATTAATGTATTTCCAATGATGCGATGGGACAAGATGAAGTGAAGAAAGGCAAATTCGTTTTTATTTACTTGAATGGGGAGGGAAAAATTAATTAGAATAATGTTATGCTCCTTGTGAGTGGTGAGAGAAGTCTCAGGTATGATTTAGGTAAATCTTAGGGCAGCATGGTGGCGCAGTGGTAGACCTACTCCCTTACAGTGCCAGAGACCCGGGTTCAATCCTGAGCACCGGTGCTGTCTGTGTGGAGTTTGTACGTTCTCCCCGTGACCTGCGTGGGTTTTCTCCAAAATCTTTGGTTTCCTCCCACACTCCAAAGGCGTACAGGTTTGCAGGTTTGTAGGTTAATTGGCTTGGTTGTAAATGTAAAATTGTCCCTCGTGTGTGTTGGGTAGTGTTAATGTGCGGGTATATCTGGTCGGTGCAGACTCAGTGGGCCGAAGGGCCTGTTTCTGCGCTGTGTCTCTAAAAACTAAATTTTCTCTTGTTTTAATGGAGAGTGTGTATGTGTTGTCAAGGCTTAACTGTGAATAAAGACCAGGTGAATGTGGATCTGCCAGTTATGCTGACATTTTCAAAGAAAGGTTAACACAATTGGTAAAGGAGACATAAGTGAAAGTCTATATAGAAAATTGAAAATTCAATAGCGATAGGACACAAGGAAGAAAATAGCTTAATATAATGTAAAATGTATGTTTTAATAGTGGCCCAGAAATATCTGTCTGCAGTGACCCACCCAAGACTGGTATTCACTACTTACTATGTGCAGGAAGGAACCTCAAATGCTGGTTTAAATCGAAGATGGACACAAAATGCTGGAGTAATGCAGCGGGACAGGCAGCATCTTTGGAGAGAAGGAATGGGTGACATTTCGGGTCGAGACCTTTCTTCAGACTGAAGAACGGTCTCGTCCCAAAACGTTACCCATTCCTTCTCTTCAAAGATGCTGCCTGTCCTGCTGAGTTACTCCAGCATTTTGTGTCTATCTTCACTTCTTACTACTTCCACACTTACATTTAATGGATCCAGTGGAGCTTGACAGGGTAGGTGTGGAATGGATAACCATATTTGTTATTTGGTATAGATTTGTGTTTCCTCTTGTAGGCGAACCTAGCACTAGGGATAACTGTTTAAAAATAAGAAATTACACATCTAAGGTGAAGGTAAGTTCTTTCTACACAGTTTGCTAATTTTGAAGTTCTCTTTCTCAAATGACAATGGAAAAAAAATCGTTCGATATCTGATAGATTCTGGGTAAGCAAGGAATTAAAGAAACTGCTTGCATTTCTCATAAGTTCTGGCCAATTAGGATGAATGGCCTCTTTTGGGTGAGTTTTTATTACGATTTCTGTTGTATAATTCTAAGACCTAGGCTTATACCTCAATCTCCTAAACAATGACTCACCAATCATTTACTGGACTTGTGTAAGAATAGTAAATTTGATAAGCAAGAACAAGTTGTCAACACATCGGTGAAGCTCTCCTTCAACAGTTTTATCTTCATGGAATATTCTTCAGGTAAATGTTATTAACTTAAATGTCTTCTCATCTAGTGCACTCAAGTCTTCCAACTCCACATATAAATCCTGGAAAATGTGATTTTAAAAAAAATATATATAAAATACTATAAAATACTATGAAAGCCAGCGATTTGCTGCTCTTAATTAGTATTTCAGACAGTTAAATGTTCCGCTTTCAAGAATACAGATCTGTAAATCAATGGATCTTACAAGTGAGGCTTTAATAGTTCTCTAGTGACTTAACTGTATGATGTTTGATCAAAATAGAAGCTAGCAAATAAAATTAGTGCCTCTAAGTTGTGCAGCAGTCAGAGGATTGTGGTTTTAAATCCCAAACTTGACTGAGAAATGGTAACCAGACGTGTGATTTACAAAACATGTGTAAGATTTTAAAATATATTCTCCTATCATTTTTACTATTTCTACCATCTCCTCGTTATTCCAGTAAGCAGATCAATGGTCAAGCATATCCAGCAGATCAGTGGTCAAAGCTATTTAAATCAGTTTCATTGGTTCACCTCCTCCTTAATAGTAGTTTTTGGCTATTATATTTGACCTTTGAGCAGTGGAGGATGAGGAGTGATCTTAAACAGATGTATACGATCATGAGGGGAACAGATAGGATAGATGCATAGAGTATTTTAACTCAGTTTATGTGGGGGGTGGTGGGGGGGTGGGGGAAACCTTTTTTCCAATCTCCTCCTCAACGGAGATGCGACCTTTATCGTGTCGTATCTCCGTTCGCGCTCCGGCCTAACACCGTGGAGTCGGTGGCCTCCAGCTGGGATCGACCTTGAAGACTCCGGTCGCAGGGCCTGGACTTACCATCTCGGAGGCTTCGGCCATGGGCCCTGCAGACCGCAACATCTGGAGTTCGCAGGTCCCTGGCTGGCGACCGGCTTTCGGGAGCTCCAGCCGTGGCAGCTTCGACCGCCCCGAAGCGCGAGGTTCAATCGACCCGCTCGCAGGCCCTTCATCGCCCTGCGTGGCCTGGCCGCGGCACTTTCCATCGCCCGGTAGGGGCTCAGGACCTTCATCGGCCTGCTCGGCTCGGCCCTGGGACTTTCCATCGCCCGGTGGGGGCTTCAAAAGTCGGGAGCCTCGATCGCCTCGTGGCACCACGGGAGAAGAATGAGGAGGAGATGACTTTTCTTTGCCTTCCATCACAGTGAGGGTGTGCCTGGAGCAATCACTGTGATGGCTGTTTGTGTTAAAATTGTAATTGTGTGTCTTGTGTTCTTTATTGTCTACTGCCGGACCCTGACGTGAGAGGACGCTGGCGCTATTTGTTCGCCGCTTCTCCGTCAGGACAGATCGTTTGTTTGTTTTTATGTCTTGACTGTTTTGTAAAGCGTCTTTGAGCACTTGGAAAAGCGCTATATAAAATAAATGTTTATTATTATTATTATTATTATTATTATTATTATTATTATTATTATTTTACCCAGAGTTGGGGAAATCAAGAACCAAAGGATGTAGGTTTAGGGTGCGAAGGGAAAGATTTAATAGCAACTCGAGCGGCAGCTTTTCCACACGGAAGGTGGTGGGTATCTGGAAAAAGCTGCCAGAGGAGGTAGTTAAGGCAGGCTTGACAACATTTAAAAGACATTTGGACAGTGACATGGATAGGAAAGTTTTAGAGAGCAAGAGGCCAAACACAAGCAGGTGGGACTAGAGTAGATGGGGCATCTTAGTCGGCAAGGGCAGGTTAGGCAGAAGTGCCTGTTTCCATGCTTTATGACTCTACTTTGATGTCATGTCTTACACTAGAAATATCGTTTGTTTATTATTGGGTTTCCAGATTTTTTCAAATTATTCAGTGGTACCTCAGGGAGTCAGGACTGATCTGCCTTTATTTATGAGTCACATTTGACATTCGTTATGCAAATTGTTCAGAGTACCACAATTTTAACTGAAAGTACAAGTATAATTGTAGCACAGAACAAAATCTATATTTTATTGAAAGTGTAATTTATCTAAGTACCCAAGAAATGCACATACCAATAAAGCAGAATGAGACATTCATAATAAATACCAACAAGGCTCTTTAGCAATGTTTTTTTTACAGATAAAGCTGATATGGTAGTCAAAAAGATCAATGAATGGGAAGCAAATAGAGATGAAATTGAATAAAACACAAATGTTGCAGAAGGATGTATTTTCGTAAACTAATTTTATATAACTGATCCTGTTTGTTTTCAGTGGACAGTTAAACTAATTAGTTGCTTAACTGCAAAAGAAATGTGTACTTTTGACCTCTGGTATTTTCCCTAAAGTGATTGAAGTATCCCAAAAGGAATTAGAAATCAAAGGTAGTCACCCAGGACCCAATATTTGACAAGATGGTATTTGCAAAGAATAGCAGTGTTTTTTTAATATCAAAAAATACTTTATTCCAGTAATAAATATTTACGAAAACATTTTCTTTTCAGAAAATCCATCCGACATTCCCGGAGGTTATACATTCAATGCAGATATTTATTGCCAAATTTACACAGAATCCCTTATTTGGAGGGGCGTCTCCACCACATCCTGCCCCCCATGTCCAGCAGCGGAAGGACCCTAGACTGTGGCCCTCCCCCACAGAGCCTTGCCCCCACAGAACAGATTTTTTTTAATATCAAAAAATACTTTATTCCAGTAATAAATATTTGGTCCACTTTAAAAGGAATGAATCATTGCTGTCATTGAATCATTGAAGATCCTGCACCTCATGTTTGAGGCACACTTACTTAGGAAACATGCAAAAATAATACAATAATCCTGACATTTAACGCAAATGTAGGGATTAGTTGTAATTTCCAACTTTGACTCTTCAATTCTTTTTTGACAATTTCCTCTAGCAATTATTTCAAATCCCACTTCCAGAGCATATAGGGTTGTCGGTTTATATATTTATTAAGCAGCTCCCTGGTGTTCCTGCCACATTCACATCCTCCATAGTAATCTTTCACCCTTCATCACTTAGTGATCCTGCTCACTCTCTAATTTCCCTTCCTTTTATTGCGTTCCTATTTTTCCTTAGCAGAAATAACAGTTGGTTATTTACACAAATGTTATCTGAACTCTTCCTTCCCATGTGCCATTCCAGCACAGTGGTGCAATGGTAGAGTTGCTGCCTTACAGCGCCAGGGACAAGGGTTTGATCCTGACTGCAGGTGCTGTCTGTACGGAGTTTGTACGTTCTCCCTGTGACCGTGTGGGGTTTCTCCGGATGCTCCAATTTCCTCTCACACTCCAAAAAGGTACAGGTTTATAGGTTAATGGGCTTCAGTAAAATTGTAAATGTTCCCGTGTGTGTGTGACAGTGATAGTGTATGGGTGATCGCTGGTCGGCACAGACACGATGGGCTTCAGGGCCTGTTTCCGCGCTGACTTTCAATCAGCTCATAGAAGCTCAGTGGCTTTCCACTCCCTCCCCATTCACTGCTTACAGAGACCTCTGTTCTTCAGTCTGAAGAAGGGTTTCAACCCGAAACGTCACCCGTTCCTTTTCTCCAGAGATGCTGCCTGTCTCGCTGAGTTACTCCAGCATTTTGTGTCTACCTTCTGTTCTTCTCAAGCCTACTTGGCACTCTTTTGGCATTTCAAATGCACCCTTTTCCCAGTTCAAAGTCGAGCCACACCGAATCGTTTAAGCTGGAACAATTTATTTCATTCAAAACAATTCTCATTCGTACTTCTTCCAAGATCACCCTGTTATAGGAAGGATGCAGAAGATTTGGAAAGGATAAAGAAGAGGTTTATCAATATGCTTCCTTGATTAGAAGGTATTAGTTTTAAGGGGAAGGTGGACGAACGTAGATTGTTTTTCTGGAGTGGAGATGGCTGAGCCAATACCTGATTCAAATATTTAAAAATAATGAGGCATAGGTAGAGAGATGTAGACAATCAGAACATTTTACTAGCATGGAAATGTCAAAGACTAGAGCACTGAAGGTGAGAGGGGCAAGGTTTAAAGGAGATGTGTGGGGTGGGTACTTTACATGGAGAGTGGTGGGTGCCTGGTACATGGTGCCAGGAGTGATGGTGGAAGCAGGTATGAGGGTGGCATTTTGGATGGGCACATGGAAATGCAAGGAATTGAAGGATATGGATCATGCGCAGGCAGATTAGATTAACCGGATATCATGTTTGGAGTGCATATTATAGGTCAAATGATCTATTCCTGTGCTGTACTGTTCTATATTACATATTGCATTCAAGGCTAAAGGTGTGCTCTCTTCTATGTTTGAGAAAACTAATACAGACCACATGACAATAAAATATTTTCCTTCTCAACTTAATCTTGTTTTGGACTCCCCTACCTGGGAAAAAGATTACAACCATTTTACATAAAGGCAAGGTCACTCCTTCAGCTTCCTACACTCCAGGGCAAAAATGCCAGTCTATCCAGCCCCTCCTTGTAACTCAAGTGCTCCAGTCCTGGTGCCATCCTTTTCTGCACCCTGCCAACTTAATTCCATCCTTCCCACAGCTAGGCAACCAGAATTGTTCAGAATTAACTGGAACTTTCCCTTTCCTTGTCTCCAAAAATTACCTCATCTTTCTGGCTTCTCTCCTTATGAACTGCAGAAAGAAGTTTTCACAGGAGTTCAAAGTCACAAGAGTCTCATTGATCCTATGTACTGGCTGGAACTACGTCAAGACGAAGCACAAACTTGATAGGACCGAGGTGTCATTCGGAAGATGGACCCATTTTAACATTTGGTGGCAACTGTTGAAAAGCATTTAGTTTCAAAACACCAGCTGAGACACCAATATGTGAGATCCATATGAATGACTGGTGATAGCTTGTAATTATAAAGGACATAGTTGTAAAAAATGTGCAAGGTACACCTTCAAAGTTTTAAGCTTATCTCTATTCCCCATGGAGTCGAAGTGACGTTCACATTTCTATTCACGTAAATCCACAAGTAAATCCAAAGTAATGAGTTCAGCGGTTAACATTCTGAGGATCTAATGACTGACACGTATTAAAATCAAATCAAAGTTAATTTATCATCAATGTGCAGTTTTCACCATGATAAATCGCAGAGATGTGTTTCTTATTTCACTGAGCTGTGATGTGGAACTGGTTTCATATATTTAATCCTTCCAAACACAATTGTACAAATTCAGCTCAATCAGATGAAAATTAGTTGCCTGTGGAGGAACATTGAGTTCGTCATTAATAGTTCTGTAACATTTAAATTTATGTAATTATCTCAATTTATTGTCCTATAATTGGTATATTTAAACCTGATAATTACCATGATAACTCGCAAAATATTTCAGATTATAAATCACATTGCCAACAAAAAAGGAAGCTGGAGATGTGGAAGGTTTTTTGGTAAGGATAATGAACTTCAATTTTTTACACAGTGGCAGCTGATTGTTCATGTGGTCGTTTGACAGTTTAAACTGCAATAACAATCCATCCTTCAGAAAATTATTTGCGCTAGTGTCTTACAAAGTGTAATTGCCTCGGACTGATTAAACACAGAAAGGAGGAGAGACTTTTTTTTCTGCAGTATTTATGTTCTGGTGCAGTTTTTATGTGATCAGTGAAGTGACCAGTTGAAACTTAAACATTTTAATGGAGCCGAGAGATATCGTTAGCTGTATTCACTTAACGATAATAATCAAATCTCCTGAAATCAATTTTCTAAACATGCCTCACAGATTCATATGTAGGGCACCTTCACCAAGTTTGATTTAAGGTGTAACAATTGACCATGATACCCTACAGATACAAATCAAAGTTGAAGTGACTTAGCTGATGAATCACAAGAGTCACGGTGTCAAACACGCGATTCTTTATAAAAACACAAAACAAATCCAGGATTCCACGGGAAGATGCATGTGTTTCCATAGACTCCGATGACAAGGCAGAATAGTTGGTAAAAATCAGCTGAAGACAAATCCAGTGTGTGAGCCTGGAATGTGGCTAATGATGAAACCAAGCATTCCATAAGGGATATTGTTTCATAGTGTGGATATATCAGCGTGGATATATATATTTTTAAATTCTTATAAGAACAAAGAATGAAAAGGGACTTTACAAAGGGAAGAAAATTATAGTCTATTCTTAAATGGCAATATCTCACATGGAGCTTCCATTGTTGGTACATTACTCTGACAGCAAATCCATGACTTCATTGGAATTCAGTGGAATTCATTGCCATAGAAGGCTGTGGAGGCCAAGTCAGCGGATATTTTTAAGGCAGAGAAAGATAGATTCTTGATTAGTTCCAGTGTCAGGGGTTATGGGGAGAAGGCA
Organism: Rhinoraja longicauda; assembly: GCF_053455715.1. Taxonomy (NCBI): domain Eukaryota; kingdom Metazoa; phylum Chordata; class Chondrichthyes; order Rajiformes; family Arhynchobatidae; genus Rhinoraja; species Rhinoraja longicauda. The sequence goes on from NC_135953.1 coordinate 29,765,148, forward strand.
GGAGAAAGGGGTTAAGAGAGAAAGATATTTATTCACAAAATGCTGGAGTAACTCAGCAGGTCAGGCAGCATCTCAGGAGAGAAGGAATGGGTGACGTTTCAGGTCGAGACCCTTCTTCAGTCCTGACCTGCTGAGTTACTCCAGGATTTTGTGAATAAATACCTTCGATTTGTACCAGCATCTGCAGTTATTTTCTTACACAAGAGAGATAGATCAGCCATGATTAAATGGCTGAGGACACTTGATAGGCCGAATGGCCTAATTCGGCTCCTATCACTTAAGAACTTATGAACCTCTCCCATCGCAAAGGATGAGGTTAACTGGGTGCTTGGAAACATAACCATGTGCATGTTCCCCATCCACACTGCACATTATCCTGACTTTGAAAGATGTCATTATTATTGAGTTTTTAAATCCTAGTACTCTCTACCCAACAGCATTGCGGGAGTATCTTCACCTGAGGGCAGTCGGGAATTGTCAGTAAATGTCACCCCTTGTAGCAAAGAAAAATAAAATAAATGGTCATAAGGTCATGTCAGAAGGGATAGGAGTAGAATTAGATTTAGCTCTTAGGGCCAAAGGAATTAAGGGATATGGGGAAAAAGCAGGAATGGGGTGCTGATTTTAGATGATTGGCCATGATCATATTGAATGACTGTGCTAGCTCGAAGGGCCTAATGGCCTACTCCTGCACCTATTTTTCTATCTATCTCTATCTTAAAAATATCCACTGACTTGGCCTCCACAGGTTTCTGTGGCAAAGAATTCCACAGGTTCACTACCCTCTGACTAAATACATTTCTCCTCATCTCCTTCCTAAAAGAACATCCCTTAATTCTGAGGCTATGTCCTCTAGTCCTAGACTCTCCCACTCGTGTAAACATCCTCTCCACATCCACTCTATCCAAGCTTTTCACTATTCTGTATATTTACAATAAGGTCCCCCCTCATTCTTCTAAACACCAGCGAGTACAGGCCCAGTGCTGACAAATGCTCATCATAGGTTAACCTACTCATTCCTGGGATCAAAGAATCAAGTTTAAGTCAGGAGTCTGTTATAATCTTATTGCACATTCTTTTGCTTTCATGAAGTTACAACATTGAATATACAATAGGACCCTGGTGTACAAAATATAATCAGCCTAAAAATTGTGGCCAGACGAAGATTTCAATCCCATTTGCGTAGTAAGCAGATAATTACAAAATAAAATTTGCAGTTAATTGCTTTGACATCCAATTTTAGGCATATCGAAGTTGTAGCTATTTGCAGACAATAATCTTGAGTATATGAAAAGCGCTATATAAATGTAATGTATTATTATTATTATTATTAAGAGTAGTAAAAAAACTTATTTTTGATGATGGACACAGACTGCTGGAGTAACTCAGAAGGTCAGGCAGCATCTCAGGAGAACATGGATAGGAGACGTTTTGGATAGGGACCCTTCCTGACCTGAAATGTCGCCGATCCATGTTCTCCCGAGATGCTGCCTAACTGTTAATTTACTCCTGCACACTGTCTTCTATTGTAAACCATCATCTGCAGTTCGTTGTTTCTCAATTCTTCTTTATGATGGCGATGCCTGACAGAATAACTTTACTTCGATCTCTAGTTTTCCCTACTTTGAATAGTTATATGAGAATTTTAGTATTCATTTAAACCACTTCATAAAGGATTTGGTTTGATTTGGTTGGCCTTGATTTATTTTTTATGTTCCACAAAACAGTGTTCGAGATGCAAAGACTTTGGTTTTAGATTTATTAGAAATGAGTTAATCGTTAATCAACCAGTGTGGAAATAACTTATGTCACAATTTTTGAGATCAAGGACAAAATTGATTCCATACACTCCAGAAATGTTTAAACAGTTGTTCCAATCAATTGAGTTACTGTAGTATCTGACATAATCACCAAAGAAAAGATTCAGTGTAGCAATCCTGTCGATAGTAATTGAATACTAACACTGCTTAGAACTATGTAAAGGTATTCGATCCAGATCACCTGCTTTATATCTATCTTTGGCTATAGAAAATAGAACAATGTACACTTAAATTGAAATCACAGCTATGATGCAAGGAAGGTAACAAGAAATGACTTCCCTTTTTGATTATTAACTCTTTCACATCTCCTCTGTGCTTATAATCTCCATTACATTAAATAGAAATATAAAGCCAGCAAAAAGAACAGTTATCAGATTACATATTACATTCCATATTACATTGGCAATAAGAGATTATTTTCTATAAACACATTCATCACTGTGTAAAATGCAATTATTATGATGGTGGATGGTATTTTTGCTGAAATATTTTTTTTTCTATATTCCTTTATAAGTACATTACTTTAACAGTTATGAGGTTGTATTGCGTTTCACTCTAAAATCACAAGTGTAAGACTATTTATCTGGCATCAAAGCCTGATGAGAACTTAATTTAATTACTTTTATGACATTTCATGTATATTGTGCATGTAAAATATAAGAAAACATGTCATCACTTGTGCTTTGTTTTATTACAACCATTTATTTGTTTAGCTTTCATTCTCTCTCTCTCTCTACTGAATCATGGTAAAAAGATTACCATTACTGTGGACTGTTGCCATCACATCAGATTTGCAGCTTGCCTTGAAGACATCAAAATAACTAACGTCGACAGATATAGTCCATCATATCTTATATCTGCTCTTTAAATGTCAATAATGAATGAGCTGGCCGGGTTTAATTCATTGCCTCTAATTTGGTTCCTAAAATTAAATAGTTTTTGTTGAGAGGTAATAGTAATAAAGAGGTAATAGTAATAAAGCATAGTTTATATTACTTTAATCTCATACTCCTTTCTTGTGGTTCTCAAGCATTCCTCCTCCCTGCTACCCCTCCACATAATAGACTCCCTTTGTTAAACTGGGTCCGTTTTAGCCAATATATAACAATACCATCAACATTAAAAAACTATAACCATCACTCTTTTCTCTGTGGATCCTCTCTGGGCCATTTGCCTCTATCGTAACTTTAGTCCAGATGCATTTGTTCTATAAATGTGCCAGATACTAACCCTCTCCAATGTCATATAATCTTCCCTTGACATTCAATGGCAATACCATCTCTTAGTTTTCCATAATCAATACCTGGGTGTTTACAAGACCAGATTAGAGACTTGGTATTGTGTCAAGTAATTCACTTACTGTCACCACTCAGTCTTTTTACCATTTACATTGACAATTCAACAACATGAGGGGACAAGTCCATGTCTTACAGCCCTCAAGAAACTTGACACTATCCCGGACAAAACTCATACATCATCCTAAACATTCAATCACTCAACCAGCGATACACCATGTTAACAGTATGTGCCATCCACAAAATGTACAATATTTACTTTCAGACACAATTCTACCAGTACTCCCAAATCCCAAAGATCAAGGGCAAATAGATGCATGGAAACATCATTATCTGCAGCTTCCTCCTCAAGTTGTCCACTACTTTGAATTAGAAATATATGAACAGTTCCTCTGAAGAAGAGTCCCAGAGATGCTGCCTGATCCACTGAGTTACTCCAGCACTTAGTGTCTTTAACTGTTTCTCTTCGCCAAGACAAAAGGGTGACAAAAAGGGACTAAAGGAGATATAAAAAGAGACAAAAAGACAAAAGAGTGTCAGATAAGGATTCTGTGTGCCTGTAATGCTGCTGCAAGCAAGTTTTTTTTAATTGTACCTGTACTTCACCATACTTGTACATATAACAATAAACACAACCTGACTTGACGAGGTGGAGCCTTGATTTATCATCTCCTATAGTGCAGAATGCCTGCAGAAACACACTGGGGTATTAGTCTCGAGTTTTCATAATTTCTCAATCCTTCCTATTATATTTTAGCAACTGTATCGCATCTATCAACAAGGTTCTCCACCATCCAGGCCATGCCTTCTTCACACTGCTACCATTGGGCAAGAGGTACAGAAGCCTGTTGTCCCACACCACCAACTGTTCCTTTCCTATAACTGTCAGGTTGTTGAAACAACCTGTGCAATTCTAACCGTACCCTGGCAACTGACTTTCACCTGAGATGTATAAGTTAATAACACATACCTAGCACACATTTCTTGAAGGTAAATGGAAGTTGACATTTGTGATTTAGTTCTTGTTTTTGAAGAAATTTATTTTGTATTTTTTCTCAATCTCTTGGTGCCAATTTCAAATTGACGATCTATTTCTGTTTGATTTACCAAACTGGGGAAATCATCTTTCCCGAGACACACCTATTTCATTTAAAAAAATCTTTATTACATTTCCTCTTGGTCTTCCTAGGGACATAGTCATACTGTCTGAATTCTCTCTACAGACCACTAGTTTCTCAATCCTGGCAACACCTTGCACAGTCTATGATTTTAATTTCCTTTCTGCAATGTGGCATCCAAGACTTCAGGCATCTTTCCAACTTCAGCCTGATCAAAGTTTCTCATAAACTCAAGACGTATGGATTGTTTTTGTTTATAACACTCAAAAATGTTGTTGGTCATTAATTTGGGTTTAACTATGTACACTCATGTTATATGTGAATTATCTTATTTCTGTTCATTCACATGTTTATGTGTCTTTCTATTACAAAAACATAAAAATCGCAAAGATTTATAGCTCAGAATCAGGACATTTGGCCTGCCAAATCCGTATCAACTCTCTGAAAGAGCAATCCGACTTCTCCCCATAGCTCTGCAAATTCTATTAAATGTACACACAATACTCGTTGATTCACTTTGAGGTAGGTGATTGCAGTAATGTGATCCTGAGCTCCTTCTTCATGTTCACACACGAGACTGCTGTTGCTGGGATCTTGAGCAAAAAACAAAAGAACAAGGGCGGCACAGTGGCGTAGCGGTAGAGTTGCTGCCTTACAGAGCGAGAGACCTGGATTCGATCCTTACTCAGGGTGCTTGTCTGTATGGAGTTTGTCTATCTATCGAAGAGTCTGATATCAGTGGGGGTGAAGCAGCTGTTTGTGAATCCTATGGTATGCACTTTCAAACTTTTGTATCTTCTGCCCAATTAGAGACACGAGATGAAAGGATAACTGGGGTGCGTGGTCCAAGAGTACCTTCGCAAGCTCCGAGGCAGCTTGTAATATTGATTTAGTCAATGGGGGGAAGGTTGATAGGTGATGGACTAGATAGCGTCGAGAAGAGCACGTAGCCCTTTGGGGATCATCATCACTCCTGATGATTTTGACGGTGTGGAGGACTGTGCTCTTGATGGACTAGGCTGAGTCCACCATTCCCTGAAGCCTCTTACACTCCTTGGAACTTCTTTGGAATTGCTGTACCAACTCGTGATGCAACCAGTCATGATACTTTCTAGAGAGCATCTGTAGAAGTTTGTCAAGAGTATCCGGTGACATGCCAAAACATTAAACCTCTGTGAACTGAGAGGGGGAAAAAAACAAATTGCTGGAGAAACTCAGTGGATCAAGCAGCATCATTGGGGGGGATGGACAGATAACATTTTAGACCAGCTCCTATCTTCAGTCTCGACCTAAATCATTGTATAGGTAGGACAGACAGCATCTCCGGAGAGAAGGAATGGGTTATGTTTCGGATTGAGACCCTTCTTCAGACTGGAGATGCTGCCTGTCCCACTGAGTTACTCCAGCATTTTGTGTCTATCTTTGACCCAAATCATTGTTTGTCCTTTCCTTCTGCAGATGCTGACTGACCCACAGATTTCCTCCAGTATTTTGTTTTTTTACTCGGTTCCAGCTTCTGCAGTCTCTAAGATGCAACATAAGAAAGTAGAGGCGCTGGTGAGCTTCTTTATGGTTTGAAAATTGCTCACAGGAAGAAAAGAACTACAGAAGCTGTAAATGTGAGATGAAATGCTGATTATTTGACAATGTCGAGTTCTGAAGACTATTATGCTTGGCTGGATATGAGGTGGTGTTCCTGTTTTTGCTAATTTAGTTTAGAGATACAGCGCGGAAACACTCCGTTCGGCCCACGGAGTCTGTGCTGACTAACGATCACCTGTAGAAAAATAACTGCAGATGCTGGTACAAATCGAAGGTATCACAAAATGCTGGAGTAACTCAACGGGTCAGGCAGCATCTAGGAGAGAGGGAATGGGTGACGTTTCGGGTCGAGACCCTTCTTCAGACTCATCACCTGTATACTAGTTCTATCCTGCACACTAGGAACAATTTACAGAGGCCAATTAACCTACAAACCTGCACATCTTTGGAATGAACAAATATTCTTATTTGGTTTATGTGAGTTTGAAAAGTTTGTATTGACACTGAGAAAGACTGAGCCAGCTGCAGAACCAGAGCCAGGAAAATGGATTAAAATTAATAATACACTTCCATAATGCATTGAGACAAAATTGTAGCAAAAATATACATTTATAGCTGAAATTTATGAGCGATAGCTGAGTTCTATCCGAACAATAATTATTTCTATCCATCTGAATATGTTGATCATTTTGGTGGATTAATTTTGGTGTAGTTGATTAATGTTTTGCTAAGTTTGGACTGTGTAGTGGGCAAGATTGAATGACACAGTGGGTTGGGTTATACTGACAGCCAGCTTTCCTCTCCCACCTCTATTGGACCTTAGACGGCATATCTGAAGCTGTGAATCCAACTCCCGGAACACACTGACAGCCTTTGATAGCTGCCAAACGCACTATAAACTCAATAAAATATCTCAGATATTCAGACATTTAAAAGCTATTCAAAATGGATTCAACTTTTTGTTTTAAAATCTTAGTATTAAAAATAACCTTTGAAATTGCGAGCATCTAATTACCGATTTACATAGGTGTTAAGCCATTTAATTTTAAAAGCCATTATGCAATTCAATACTTGTTAGACACTTGGAAGTTACAAGATCACTTAGAATGACCACAAGGGACACTTTAGCTGAAAATATAGCTGTAGCAAACGTAGAACAAATTGTTCATAGATGTATTTTAATGGTATTGAAATAAAAGTATCAAGCTCATGTTGCATTTCAGTGCCAGATCAGCCCTTTGTATTTAAAGCCAAGATGCCCTCTATCGAAACGCTGAAGAATTGCAGTTTATATGAAAATTATATTTCAAGGAGACACTGTGCAGCTTCCATTGGAGTGCCACAAATTGTGTGTTTATACATTTTTTGTATGTATTCTCCCCAGCATTTGTTTTTTTAATCCCCTTTGAGACACTGTTAATGGTCTAAGATCATGTTTGGCAACAATTGTCTAACAGCTGATCATGCTATCCTAGCCAGTGACAACCAGCAAACATTTCAACATCTATTTATTAATTTCCTTTTATCCAGTGCGCACATCATACATCTTAAAAAATGATAACTAGATGCAATTAAGAGCAGGATTCATGATTTGTTTTCAGCTCAATGGCGTTGGTCTTGGTATCCTAATTTGAAAATTGTGAACTTGTGAACTTTTTTTTCAGTTTTTCAAAGTTTTATGGAGTTGCTATATCATTTCATTTTCTCACTTGGGTGAAGATTATTTTTTAATGAATTGAATATGGGAGTCAATTAATGCTATCTGTAAATGTTCCTCGAACGTCTGAAGAAGGGTCTCGACCCGAAACATCACCCATTCCTTCTCTCCCGAGATGCTGCCTGTCCCGTTGACTTACTCCAGCTATTTGTGTTTATCTAATGTTCCTTGATCTAACTGAATGGACAGCTATTCCAGAAGGCAGTTAAGGATTAATTACATTGACGTTAGTCTGGAGACACGTACAGGCCAGACAGGGCAAGACAGCAGATTGAGTCCATTATGAACTAAAAGGACTCGTATTACAAATTGATAGTTTTATGTTCACATTTAATGATAGTAGAAGTTTTGATACCAAGTGCCTGAATTTAAGTTTCCTAGCTGCTTTGATGGGATTTTAGGTAATGTTTTCTGACTATTCATCCAGGTCTTTGGATTACAAGAATGGTAAGACAACAATGCCAGCACATCATCGAGGTTCACTGTTAACAACATCGTACAAGAATTTAACTTAGCAGATGGTTATAGGTTACTTTTCTCATGATGAATACAGAAATCTCAATGTGATTCAATAGACTTCCCTGGGCACGAAGGATAAGGAGAACAGAGCAGAAGGTTGAATGTTCTTGAGTAGGGATTGATGTATGAGTTGCTTTGACAAAAAATATTCTGCCCATAATAAGTGTATAGTTCATGATCTAGTGAAGAAATAGCAATGGTTATTCAAAGCATAATCTTATTCAATAGAAAGGTAATTGATTGGCAAGTGAGAGACAGATGATTGGGATAATTGATCGCAAAATGTCATAAATTGTGGAAACTGATATTCTCCATATTTTTATGCTGGGTGGGGATACTGCATTTCTGGTGGAGGCCTTTGCTTTAAAGCAAGGTGCTTGTGGAATGTTGTTGTGTCAAGCATGAGTCTTTCTGACCCTTAATGCTGTTATCTCTGTAACCTGTACCATCCGTGATGAGAACTGTTACTTGTAAAGCAACATCAAAATATCACATTTACCTGTAAAATGACCTGGATTTTGGAACAAAGTCAAGTAATCCATTTTTAAATAATTCTGTTTCATCTGTCATAATCCATAAAGGCATCATCTTCGCAATCCATCTAGTAACAAGCTCTATTACTGAACCTATAACAATTATGGGATAAAGGATAGGAGAGGGTGAGATTGCACCAGCCAGCCAAATGCCAAGAAATGCTGAAATAGAAAACAGCAACTACTGGAAACCCTCATCAGAACCATCAGCACCTGTGGAAGGGAAAACCGTCAATGTTTGCGACACTTCATCAAAACAAGGGAAAAACGCAGTGCTGGAGGAGGTCAATGAGTCAGGCAGCATCTTGGGAGGGAATGAACAAGTGACATTTTGTGACAGCACATTTTTTCAGACTGATGAAGCATCCCGACCGAAAACGCCACTTGAGAAAAAGGTTCTCATCGTGAGAGATATGTGAGTAACTATTAAGTCAGACGTATGAACAGTGATTGAACGCCCATGCAAAATGTAGGTGGGAATTTAAAGGAGATGCACTGGTAAGATAGGAAGCAATGAAGAAAATGTGGAATTCTGTGGATTTGAGTGTGGTAATCTGCAAGTTGTTATCAGTAATTCCCTGCTGTTCCTTAGGCTGTGCTGTCTCAGAGTTTTTTCCTGTTTCTCTGTGTATGTTGACAAAGTGAAGTGTTTGAGAACAGTTTTCTCAATGTTGGTGCATGAGGTGCAAACAAGCTTTTACTGTTGTTCAAAACTACAATTACAATTTAACAAATGTAGCCTTAAAAACAGATTTTATATGTTTTCAGTCATTCCTCAAATAACTATTTAGAATTCCGTGGAGCACAGGAGGATGAGGGGTGATCTTACAGAGGTGTATAAAATCATGAGAGACATAGAATCTCTTGCCCAAAGTAGGGGAAATGAAAGCAGAGGACCTTAAGGTAAAGGGGGAAAGATTTAATAGGAATCTGAGGGGTACCTTTTTCACACAAAGGGTGGTGGTGTATGGAATGATCAGCCAGAGGAGTTAGTTGAGGCAGGGAATATTTCAATGATTAAGAAACAATTAGACGGGCACATAAGTAGGACAGGTGTAGAGCGATATGGGCCAAATGCAGGAAGGTGGAACGAGTGTAGATGGGACATGTTGGTCAGTGTATGCAAGTTGGGCCCAAGGCCCTGTTTCCACGCTGTATGACTCTAATATTCTATACAATTCCATAATTTTCTTTAAATAACAAAAGTTAAATGCTATTTCATTTTAAGGTCTCAACTAATGATAGAAAAGTTTCTCTGTTAATGTCATATGAATGCACTGATATTTATTTTACTCTCCATTTAAATATTTTTATAAAGTTAACAAAATAAAAGCTTGTACCTTCCTGCTCTGCAGTCTGTGAGAATTGTACAATTTGATTGATTATTTAGTTTGATGATATTACTGTTGGCAGCTGCTAAGGATGCTTCAGAGTTGGCGCCTGACAACTGTTGTCAGCATAATTGATTGGTGGATCTTTGTGGCACCTTCGCTACTAATTTCAGAAACCACCCATAAATTTTCAATGTACAAAACTCCCACTATATTACATAGAGTGCCAGTCAAACATAATTTTTGAATTATTATTTGCTGCTCTACGTATTGTACTACAAGAACGATACTTTGTCATTGGAGATCATCCAACAATGACTCATGACGACAACATATGAGAAGAAATAGAGAAACATAGAAAAATAGGTGCAGGAGTAGGCCATTTGGCCCTTCGAGCCAGCACTGCCATTCAATTCTTACCATAAAAGATTGGAAAATCATGTGCTGTAATCTGTAAGATTGAGAACCTTAAGGACTACATGGTAACTAAATAAATTCAGCTAAATATATTTAAGAATCACTTGGGAGTGCTGATACAGAATTCCCAAAGGTAGATTTGCAGGTTGAGTCGGTAGTCAGGAAGGCAAACATAGTGTTGGCATTCATTTTGAGAGGACTAGAATATAAAAGCAAGGATGTAATGCTGAGGCTTATTAAGGCATTGGTCAGACCACATATGGAATATTACAGCCGTTTTCAGCCCCATTTGTGGGAAACCTTTCCTTTTTAGGTCTCTTCCTCACGGCGCGGGGCGCGGCGCGGGGCGCGGCTCGGCCGCGGGCCTTCCATCGCCCGCGGGGCCTTCCATCGCCCGGTGCGGCTCGGCCGCGGGACTTTACATCGCTGGTGCGGCTCGGCCGCGGGACCTAACATCGCCCGGTGCGGCTGGGCCGCTGGACTTTACACCGCTGGTGCAGCTCGGCCGCGGGGCCTTCCATCGCACGGTGCGGCTCGGCCGCGGGACTTTACATCGCTGGTGCGGCTCGGCCGCGGGGCCTTCCATCGCCCGGTGCGGCTCGGCCGCGGGACTTTACATCGCTGGTGCGGCTCGGCCGCGGGGCCTTCCATCGCCCGGCGCGGCCGCGGGATGGTTCAGCGCCAGGTGCGGCTCGGTCGCGGGACTTTACATCGCTGGTGCGGCTCAGCCGCGGGACTTAGCAGCGCACGGCGCGGCTAGGCCGCTGGACTTTACACCGCGGGTGCGGCTCGGCCGCGGGGCCTTCCATCGCCCGGTGCAGCTCGGCCGTGGGACTTTACATCGCTGGTGCGGCTCGGCCGCGGGACCTACCATCGCCCGGCGCGGCCGCGGGACGGTTCAGCGCCAGGCGCGGCTCGGCCGCGGGACTTTACATCGCTGGTGCGGCTCGGCTGCAGCGCACGGTACCGCCGCGGGGCCTTCCATCGCCCGGCTCGGTCACGGGACGTTTCAGCACCCGGTACGGCTCGGCCGCGGGGCCTTCCATCGCCCGGCTCGGTCATGGGACGTTTCAGCACCCGGTACGGCTCGGCCGCGGGGCCTTCCATCGCCCGGCTCGGCCGCGGGACTTTTCAGCGCCCGGTGCGGCTCGGCCGCGGGGACTTCCATCCCCTTGCGGGGACTGTGCGGGTCGGTCGGGGACGAGCTGTCTGTCAGTGGGCGTGGGGAAGAGAGTGGAAGTTTTGTTGCCTCCATCACAGTGAGGGGGTGTTTGGAGTCACTGTGATGGATGTTTGTGTTGGGGTCATGTGTCTTGTGTTCTTTTTTTTTTGTGTGTGACTGCAATGTAATTTCGTTCGGTACCTCGGTACCGAATGACAAATAAAACTTTGTATTCCTTGTATTCCTGAAAGGATATTCTGGCATTGGAGAGGTTCGAGGGGAGGATTAAGAAAGTGATCCCAGGGCAGATTGAGTTAACGTATGGGGACGGATGAAGGGATTAAAAGTACCATTAGCAAATTTGCAGATGATACAAAGTTGGGTGGTAGTGTGAACTGTGAGGAAGATGCTATGAGGTTGCAGGGTGACTTGGGCAGGTTGTGTGAGTGGGCGGACGCATGGCAGATGCAATTTAATGTGGATAAGTGTGAGGTTATCCACTTTGGTGATAAAAATAGGAAGGCAGATTATTATCTGAATGGTGTCAAGTTAGGAAAAGGGGACGTACAACGAGATCTGGGTGTCCTAGTGCATCAGTCACTGAAAGGAAGCATGCAGGTACAGCAGGCAGTGAAGAAAGCCAATGGAATGTTGGCCTTCATAACAAGAGGAGTTGAGTATAGGAGCAAAGAGGTCCTTCTGCAGTTGTATAGGGCCCTAGTGAGACCGCACCTGGAGTACTGTGTGCAGTTTTGGTCTCCAAATTTGAGGAAGGATATTCTTGCTATTGTCGGCGTGCAGCATAGGTTTACTGGGTTAATTCCCGGAATGGCGGGACAGTTGTATGTTGAAAGATTGGAGCGGCTAGGCTTGTATACACTGGGGGAGTCCAGAACCAGGGGCCACAGTTTAAGAATAAGGGGTAGGCCATTTAGAACGGAGATGGGGAAAAACTTTTTCAGTCAGAGAGTTGGAAACCTGTGGAATTCACTGCCTCAGAAGGCAGTGGAGGCCAAGTCTCTGAATGCATTCAAGAGAGAACTAGATAGAGCTCTTAAGGATAGCGGAGTCATGGGGTATGGGGAGAAGGCAGGAACGGGGTGCTGATTGAAAATGATCAGCCATGATCACATTGAATGGTGGTGCTGGCTCGAAGGGCTGAATGGCCTACTCCTGCACCTATTGTCTATTGTCTATTGATCATTTGATGGTTCTGGGCCTGTACGCACTGGGGTTTAAATTAATGAGGGGGGATCTTATTGAAACCTAATCAACAATGAAAGGCCGAGATAGAGTAGATGCAAAGAGGATGCTCCACTAGTTGGACAGTATAGGACCTGGGGGCACAACCTCAGAATAAATGGAATGGCCTAATGGCCTAATTCTTGTATGGCCTATTTCTGCTCCTATGTCTTATGATATTATGATCTTATGATGATAACATCAGAAGTAGAACTACAAAATGAGAAGCTTGAAGTCTACATATACGATCTTCACAATTGTTAGTTTATTGGCTGATATGTGGAGTAATTAAGTCATAGAGTTGCACACCATAGAAACAGACCCTTATGGCCCTCGTTCATGCCTATCAAGATGACCAACTATCTAATCCCATTTGACCACTTCTGATCGACATCCATCTCAACCTTTCCTATCCATTTACCTGTCCAAATGTCTGGTAGAAAGAGCTGCTTTAATTTTTCAAATATTATTTTGTGGTTATTGAGGTCCACCATGCATATTACTTGTAGGCAAACAACAGAATCCCAGCATAGATCCTTGTGGAACTCCACGAGTTACAAACATCCTGCTTGAATATGTAAGAAAATAACTGCAGATGCTGGTACAAATCGAAGGTATTTATTCACAAAATGCTGGAGTAACTCAGCAGGTCAGGCAGCATCCCAGGAGAGAAGGAATGGGCGACGTTTCGGGTCGAGACCCTTCTTCAGACTGATGTCAGGGGGGCGGGACAAAGGAAGGATATAGGTGGAGACAGGAAGACAGTGGGAGATCTGGGAAGGGGAAGGGGAAGAGAGGGACAGAGGAATTATCTAAAGTTGGAGAAGTCAACGTTGTCCTTATTGTCCTTCCACCACACCTCTCATTCTTCTATTAGTGAACCAGTTCTAAATCCATACGACCAGTCACTGTGAATCCCATACTTTTTAATCTTCGGGATCAGCCTACCATGGGGAGTTTTATCAAGTCCCTTATTAAAATTCATGTAGCAACATCCACCCTCATCGTTCACCTTTGTCACCTCCTCAAAAAACTCGATTCAATTACCTGCTGCGTATAAAGCTATGCTGACTCTCCCTAATTCGCCCATTCTCTTCCAAATGGGAGTAAATCCTATCCCAAAGATTCCTCTCCATTCGCCCCCTACCACTGATGTGTGGCTCACCAGCCTATAATTTCCTGATTCTCTTTGCTTTCCTTCTTAAATAAAGGAACAATATTCGCTATGGACACAGAATGCTGTTGTACCTCAGCATCTGCAGTTCCTTCCTGAACAATATTTGTTACTATCCAATTCTCTGGAATCTTGCCTGTGGCTAGAGTTTGTCAAGGTTCCTGCAATCTCCTCTCTTGCCTCGTAGTCATAGTGTCATACAGCATAGAAACAGGCTCTTTGGCCCAACTTGCCCATACCGACCAAGATGCCCCAAGTACGCTTGTCCCACCTGCTCGCATTAGGACCATGTCCTTCTAAACTTTTCTTATCCATATATCTGTCCAAATGTTTTTTAAAGTTGTGATAGTACTTGCCTCAACTACCTTCTCCGCAGCTCGTTCCATATACCCACCAGCCTTTCTGTGAAAATGTTTCCCCTCAGGTTCCTACTAAATATTTCCCCTTTCACCTTATACCTATATGGTTCATGACTCTGGCTAAAAGACTCTGTGCATTTACCCTGTCTATTCCCTGCATGATTTTATGCACTCTCTTAATAATCCGGTTTAGATCCCATCAGGATTTCTGACCAGGTCAGGAAGGAGGAAGAAGGTAAAAGTTATTTGCCTTCCATCACAGTAGGGAATGTGAGGTTGCCAAAAAACAAGATGGACGTGCTGGACAGCCTATGCTGGTGGGGACTCGGAGGGAGTGCCGTGAGTGCAGTGATCTCGGTGTTTGCAGGGACATCGAGCCATGAGAACATCCTGGAGTCTGGTGCGAGTGTGGACGGCTTTCTGACTGTTCAGGCGGACAGGGACTGCAGGGAGAGTGACAGCGGTCGGTACAACTCTGGTCATATCACGGTGAAGGAGCGTGTGTGTGGCCCAGACATTGAACTGATGGCTGTGGGCATCTGCTTATATTGTGTGCCTTGGGGATTCTCACACGTTGCTGTGGTGGCCGTTATGTTTATTCTTTATGTAGTTTTGTATCTTGTTGCATTTTTGGTATGACTGTATGGTAAATCAAATTTCACTGTACCTCGGTACACATGACAATAAAGGACCATTTAACCATTGAAAAATTGAACCATTGATACACTTAGATCGCTGTAGGTTCAGCAGGGTTGTGCAAACACCATTTCCATACACCAACATGGGATCTGGAAATCTCCATTCCCCGAGGGCCTTCCACCTCATTTATCTTCCTTGCACATCCTCAATTGCTGCTTCTACCCTACTAACAAATGGACTCCAGCACATGCTGTTCTTTGTTTTATGGTCTTGCTGTAGGGGAACTAAATTTATACTCACATGCTTCTTGTGCTATGATTGATTTCCACGTGATGATAGAGTCATAGAGGCAAAGGGTCACACAGCATGAAACCAAGCCATTCGGCCAAACTGCCCTACGCCGATCAACATGCCCCATCTACATTAGTCCCACTTGCTTGCCTGTAGCCCATATCCCTCTAGAATTATCCTCTCCATGTACCTGTCTAGATGCTTCTTAACTGCGGCAATAGTTCCTGCCTCAACTACCTCCTCTGGCAGCTCGTTCCTTACACCTGTAAACCTTTGTGTAAAAAAGTTACCCCTCAGGTTCCTATTAAATCTTTTCCCCTCATCTTAAACCTATGTCCTCTAGTTCTCAATTCCCCAACTCTGGGCAGAAGGCTCTGTGTGTTTACCCAATTTATTGATATAGAATTCTGGATATTGCATTCATTTTGCAAGTTCACTTTCGTCAGTTTTTCACAAATACCCTATTTTACCTTGAATCTTTCTGCACTCTAAGACTGATCCTGGAACATAAATTGAGATTAATTATCTTTTGCTTGTGAAGGATTTGGGGACATGGTGAGAACACCAACTCTTTGTTGGCAAATTAGGTAAATAGGTTCCAGTGGCACATGAAATAGAATGGAAGCCACAGAATAAACGAAGAGCTCCTGTGGTTCCTGTGCCCTGTTTTTTTTTTGTGTGATGCAGTTTACAAAGAAGACTGCACCACAATTCTTCCAGACAATATTTAGTCCACTTGTGGACCCAGTGAATGAAAATCTATGGAAATTCACCCCAATCATTTCTCTGGCTGAAAGAAACAATATAAATGGCATCATGTTTGACACTGACATTGTGGGGCGAAGGGACTGTTCCTGTGCTCCACTATTCTATGTTGTAGACCGAAGAATTGCAAAGCAAGGTGCATTCCCAGGAGCCGACCGGAGGCCAGCCTTTCAGAAAGTGTTTAAACACGGGAAGTTTATGGCATTTATTTGAAGGAATTCTGTTTGTATGCAAAATGAGAGCAGACAGCTGAGGACACGTAACGTTGCTCTACAGCGCAAGGATGCTTTCCAAATTATAGCGCATTCTGAAGTGAAGTGACTTCCCCCTTAAATGGGTTAATGCCAGACAGTTTAGAGTCTACTCTTACAGTGCTGCGCCTTGCGTAAATTGCACATCAGTACAATACAATCTATCAGAAATGTAACCCATAGAGACAGACATCTATCCCAGAGGTGACGGGCAGATTGGCCTCATTTACCTTTGCCCGTTGGTTGCAATGGCAACACCAAGTTCCAAGGCATAAACGTACTGCCTTTCAATCTAGTGCAAACATTGCTCATATCAACGAGCTTCAGTTCAGGATCAAGATGTTTTGTGATAATAAACCATCCGATAGAGTTGTTTCTTAGAGTAATAGAGTTTTACAGCATTGAAATAGGCCCATCCGCCCAACTTGCCCGCACCGGCCAACAGGTTCCATCTCCACTAGTCCCACCTGCCTGCGTTTGGCATATATCCCTCTAAACCTGTCATAGAGTCACAGAGTCATAGAGTGATACAGTGTGGAAACAGGTCCTTCAGCCCAACTCGCCCACACCGGCCAACAATCTCCCAGCTACACTAGTCCCACTTGACTGCGCTTTGTCCATATCCCTCCAAATCTGTCCTATCCATGTACTTGTCTAACTGTTTCTTCAACAATGGGGTATTCCCAGCCTCAACTACCTCCTCTGGCAGCTTGTTCCATACACCCACCACCCTTTGTGAGAAAAAGTTACCCCTTGGATTCCTATTAAATCTTTTCCCCTTCACCTTGAACCTATGTCCTCTGGTCCTCGATTCCCCTACTCTGGGCAAAAGACTCTGTGCCTCTACCCGATCTATTCCTCTCATGATTTTGTACACCTCTATAAGATCTCCCCTCATCCTCCTGCGCTCCATTAAATAGAGACCCAGCCTACTCAACCTCTCCCTGTAGCTCACACCCTCTAGCCCTGGCAACATCCTCGTAAATCATTTCTGAACCCATTCAAGCTTGATAATAACTTTCCAAAAACATGGTGCCCAGATCAGAACACAACATTCCAAATGTGGTCTCACCAACGTCTTATACAACTGCAACGTGACCTCCCAACTTCTATACTCAATACTCTGACTGATGAAGGTCAAAATGCCAAAAGCCTTTTTGACCACCTTATCGACCTGTCCTACCCATTTACCTGTCTAAACGTTTCTTCAACGTCGCGACAGTACCTGCCTCAGCTACCTTGACAGATTAACCTTCAATTTTGAAAGTAGTGCTTGGAGAAGATTTAGTTTAGATCACAGCAGGTTCGGCAGCATCTGTGAAGGGAAAGGACAGACGGGACCCTTCTTCAGATTGATTCATGTAATGTATTGTGCCGATATGAAACCTTATCCCTTTCTCTTTGGGCCGTTGACTTCTTGTGGATTCTCACCTACCCCTTGGTCATGCGGCAAGAAAGCGTTTGAGAGTTCGTGTAAAATAGGATGATTTCAGAGTAAATGTGCAATGTATCACTCAGACAAGCCTGGTCGAGGAACGTCCGGTTCCAATCTTGCTCTAAAGACCGGAGAGCATGTTAAAGCAGTGGGTAAAGTGGAGATCGGGGATAAGCGCAACTTACTAGCTGTACATCCGGCCCAAAGAGATGCACTCAAAAGATTAAAGTATCATTTATAATGATTGATCTGCATGCGAGAATATGTCTTTCAGATACCGAAACTTCCAATTATACAATGACTTGCAAATATCATTAATAAACATAAATAATCATAAAATCATTAATACATATAAATATATATATATTTTTTTAAATTTCCTCCGGAGTTCATCGCTAAGGTGGGCGTTCATTCATTTTTCCTTCAGTGGAAAAAACGTTCACTCATAGTGTGAGCTGGAGTTCAAACATCACCACAATACAACTCAAAGAGCGATGAAAAGTACCGCGGCGAGGACTGGAAAGCAAATACAATGAGGCAGGCGATGGGATGAGTGAAGCGTATGGAATTCATAAAGCCTTACACAAAGAGAGCAGCTAACGCCTTTTATTGTACACAAAATAAAGTGGACGCAGGGAAATTAGAGCATAAGTTAAGGAAAGACGGGGCAACAGCAGAGCAGGTGATGTAAATGGAGGAGAGAAGAGTGATCCGCAGCTGTGTTCCCCTAGCAAGGGACCAACGATGAGATGGAGAGGGTTTTCTGCTTCGCCCGGCTCACACTACAGGTGCAAGGAAGTTATCGAGGAGGTAGGCAGACAAAAGTTAGAATCCCCCACATCTCTTCTGGGTCCGACCTTGCAACCTGAGCTTTCGCCCCAGCTGTCCAAATGAGCATTAACTAGGTACACGTTGATCTTAGCTCAATTTGCTGAAGTCTGAAGAAGGGTCTCGACCCGAAACGTCACCCATTCCTTCTCTCCCGAGATGCTGCCTGACCTGCTGAGTTACTCCAGCATTTTGTGAATAAATACCTTCGATTTGTACCAGCATCTGCAGTTATTTTCTTATACTATATATATATATATATATATATATATATTCAATTTGCCATTCAATCTGTTGGCACCTCAGTCTATCAATGAGGGGGGTGACAGGCGGAGATGTGTGTGTACCGCTGAATTTAACAAAAGCCATTGAAGCAAAAACACACAGAACACGTTTTTATTTATTCCACTGCGTTCTCTCACAAAGTGGAAAATCTCGACAAGTTTGCTCAAATGTAAAAAAAAATAAAACAATTGGATTCCCTGATGAAAACATCAAGCCATAACATCCGGCGTTGGGAGACACGACGCACAACAAATGGTTCAAAAATAGTGCTGGATGATAGCGTGACCCTTGATTTATACCACACCAGCACATCACGCGTGCGGTCGTCAGCCGCTTTGATGTTGTCGGCTCCCCGCTATTTCGTCACAGTTTCTTATAAATTCCGCTCACAGCTGAAGAGAGACGGAGATCATTTATTTGTAAGTGAAGAAAGGAGAACCGCTCCGGGACAGCGCTTTTGCCAGTCTAGTGAGAAAGAGGTGGAAGGGAGGGATATTGGGTGAGCAACGACAGTGAGATGGGGTCTGAGCTTATTTTATGGAGACATCGTCTGCTCTTTGCTCTGATAGTTTTCAGCATTGCAAGTTCCAAAGTCCACTATGGACTCGCTGCTCCTGTTCAAAACCAAGGCAGTTTGTCCAAGATGTTTCCCAGAGGCAGCCACTGGGCGGTGGGTGAGTATTCATGTCTAACACTGCTTGTCAGAATCATGCACCCGATTCGAACACCGACTCGACCTGTGGAGAGGGCAGATTGGGCATGTCAGTGGCTCGCTTGCGCCGTGCGGTTTGCGATTTTGCCAATTGCTTTTCTTTTTGCTTTGAACCTGTAAATGACAGGTAACGAACAGATCGCAGGCTACTATATGATGGCTCTTCAGATGCGGAAATGTTACTGAAAGTCTATTGAATGCATTCTTGCTTTTAATTTAGACCAGCTCTTCGGCGCACTCGTTCCGCCCGTGCTCCTGTGTGTTTGTGCGCTCGCTTGAACCCGGCACCACACAAAAGTGCCGGATGAACGGATGTGCGCTGTGTATGTAGCCGGAGTAACTCAGCGGGTCAGGCAGCATCTGTGCAGGGAAATGAATGGGCAGATGTCGTTTCGGGTCAACCCGAAATGTCGCCTGTTCATTTCCCTCCCACAGATGCTGCCTGACCCGCTGAGTTACTCCAACACCTTGTGTTTTGCTCAAGATAGACAATAGACAATAGGTGCAGGAGGAGGCCATTCGGCCCTTCGTGACAGCACCGCCATTCAATGTGATCATGGCTGATCATTCTCAATCAGTACCCCGTTCCTGCCTTCTCCCCATACCCCCTGACTCCGCTATCCTTAAGAGCTCTATCTAGCTCTCTCTTGAATGCATTCAGAGAATTGGCCTCCACTGCCTTCTGAGGCAGAGAATTCCACAGATTCACAACTCTCTGACTGAAAAAGTTTTTCCTCATCTCAGTTCTAAAATTCCAGCATTCCTTGTATCCGGACGTCTTTATAGACAGGTTCCACGCCCAATCAGTTCGTATTTGCCGACTGACTCGCTCGCCCAGAACTTTTCATCTACTGGGAAGCTACCTGAATACGTTTGAATATTTTATTAATAAACAAACAAACGATGAATGGGAATAATTAAACTCACTCGCGTTGTTAACAGAAGCTTTAATGGGACCTTTAATGGAAGCTTTAATCAATCTGAAAAATCTTCCCTTAGAAAATATTTAACATTTCGACAGTCGACCGACCTGTGTTACATGGAGTTGATGTCAATTAACTTCCTGCAACTTCTTCTCATTTCCTACCAATCTAAATGGGTTGTTCTCCCCTTAAGGTCAAAAAGCACATCAACAATAAAGGATGCTTTTCAGCATAAAATGCGAGGTGTGGCTTCCTTTAGGTAAGCCTCTCCCATTATGTTTATCCCCCCACCACCTCTCTGGAACTCAGCATCTCAGTTGCAATGTCCTCTGAAGCCGTCGTTTCCCTGTCTCCAAGTTATGCCATGCCGTAGTAATTTGGATGTAGATGTACAGCGAGAACAGGAGACAGCTCCATGCCCATCTATTGAGTCGAGCATCTTAACCTCGGGTTAAACGCGCAGACACCGGTAACGCAGTAATCTGGCGTGAGACGTACCCGCGTAGTCTCCCGGCTAATTATCTGTGGAAGTTGATTTAAAACCCGTTATTTCTGCAATTTGCTGCATCCGTACCAAGTTCTGTGGGCAGAATAGTTAGGATCACTTTATTGAACACGCGACTTAATAGAGTTATGCTCCATTGGCACATGGTGTGTTTGTAAATAACGGACCGAGTTTTTGCACCACAGTCACAGGTTGGAGGTTCGGTCAAAGCCACTGAACGGACTGTAGCCACAATGGGTCTGCGGTCTCCACGTCTGAGGAGCGCAGTTCACCGAACCACGTCCTTTAACTTCCCGCACACAAGCCAGTCTGTGGGTTCTGAGACTGACACTGCAGGTTCCCTCCGGTTTAAGGGGATTTGTGTTGTTGCACATGTACAGTGCAAACTGGATGAAGACAGAGTGAAATTCTTTGCTTAAAATGCCGTTTTCCTGTGCGTTTGCCACAGTTTATTGTCTATTGTCTATTGTTCCTCTTGTTTTATTTGTATCCGCAACTATTATTTTCAAAACTATTCAGTTAATCATTTTTCTTGCTACCACATTCCCCAACATTACAACTATGAATGCATTTCGAGAAATGTTCAATGTCTGCGAAATACTCTTGATGATATATATGAACGCTATTTTATAAAAGCATTTTTTTAAAAACACCTATGGAGAGAGGGGGAGATCCACTTTAAGTTTACACAGTCGCTCGAATCAGATGAGAAAGAGCTGTTAATCTGCAAAGTAATGCCATTGGCATCTCTTCAAAATTTAAGACTTGATTAATTGAAAAAAACATTGCAATTTTCATCTGGACTACCTGCATAGCAAAGTACTATTTTTGAGCGTTTGGCGACAACAAGCGACGTTTTACTCGCTGGAATTCAGAAGGATGAGGGGGGACCTCATTGAAAATTACCGAATAGTGAAAGGCTTGGAAACATTGAAAGTGGGTGCAGGAGTAGGCCGTTCGGCCCTTCGAGCCAGCACCGCCATTCAGCATGACCATGGCTGATCAACCAGAATCAGTACCTTGTTCCTGCTTTTCCCCCACATCCCTTGATTCCATTAGCCCTAAGATCTTGGGCCGAGTGGATGTAGAGAGGATATTTTCACTAGTGGGAGTCTAGGACCAGAGGTCATAGAATGGAAGGACGTTCCTTTTGGAAGGAAATTAATTTCTTTAGTCAGAGGGTGGTGAATCTGTGGGATTCATTGCAGAAGGCTGTAGAGGCCAAGTCAATGGATATTTTTAAGGCAGAGATAGATAGATTCTTGATTGGTACGGGTGTCTGGGGTTATGAGAGAGTGGCGTAGAGAGGGAAGGATAGATCAGCCATAATTGAATGGCAGAGTAGACTTGATGGGCCAAAAGGTCTAATTCTGCTCCGATCACTGATGAACATATACAAGATATACAAGATATCTGAAGAAGGGTCCAAAGACGTACAGGTATGTAGGTTAATTGGCTGGGTAAATGTAAAAATTGTCCCTAGTGGGTGTAGGATAGTGTTAATGTACGGGGATCGCTGGGCGGCACGGACTTGGAGGGCCGAAAAGGCCTGTTTCCGGCTGTATAGATATGATGATGATGATGACCCGAAACGTCACCCATTCCTTCTCTCCCGAGATGCTGCCTGACCTGCTGAGTTACTCCAGCATTTTGTGAATAAATCGATTTGTACCAGCATCTGCAGTTATTTTCTTAACATATACAAGATCGTGAGTCTGAAGAAGGGTCCCTAACAGAAATGTCGCCTGTGTATTATCTCTTCAGATGCTGCCAGCCTGCTGAGTTCCTCACGCACCGTCTTTTGTACAAGATTGTGCATGTGAAAGATAGCAATGAAACTTTGAAATTACAGTGGAATTCCAATTTACTTTAATATCAATACCATAATATATAATCACAGCTCACCGCAGTTCCGTCCTACATATTTTGTCCAGCATGTTGTGTCGATCTTCATTGCATAGGTCTGTTTGCCAAATAATCTGGTATTGATACTGCTTTATTATTGTCATGGGTGTCATAGAGTCGTAGAGTGATACAGTGTGGAAAAAGGCCCTTCGGCCCAACTTGCCCACACTGGCCAACAATGTCCCAGCTACTCTAGTCCCACCTACCTGCGTTACCCTCCAAACCTCACCTAACCATGTACCCGTCTAACTGCTTCTTAAACATTGGGATAGCTCCCCCTAAATATCCCTTTAGGGGAGGTCAGTACCTGCACTACACTGGATCTAACTTCAACTACCTCCTCTGGCAGCTTGTTTCATACATCCACCCCCCTTTGTGTGCAAACATTATCCCTCAGATTCCTATTAAATCTTTTCCCCTTCACCTTAAACCTATGTCCTCTGTTTCTTGATTCATCTACTCTGGGCAAAAGACTCTGTGCATCTACCCGACCTACTCCTCTCATGATTTTATACACCTCTATAAGATCATCCCGCTATGCTCCAGGGAATAGAGTCCCAGCCTACTCAACCTCTCCCAATAGCTCAGACCCTCCAGTCCTGGGAACATCCTGGTAAATCTCTGTACCCTTTCCTGCTTGACAACATCTATCCTATAACATGGTGCCCAGAACTGAACACAATACTGAGATATATTGAAAATGTGCTGAGATATATCGCAAATCTTCATTTTGCGTGCTATCCAGGTAAACCATACCCTACATGAATACAACAAGTAATGCAAAAGAGAAAGTAAACAAAGTGTACAATATAGCTCTGCAGCTACAGTGAGTTTGCAACCAAAAGAAAGTTCAAGGACCACAATGCGGTAGTTTTATTTCAGAAATAGACACAAAATGCCAGAGTAACTCAGCGGGACAGGCAGCATCTCTGGAGAGAAGGAATGGGTGACATTTCGGGTTGAGACCCTTCTTCAGACTCTTATACATAGTTTTAATTCAGTTTAGTTTATTGTCACAGGTGCAGTGATTTTTTTTTCCTGTTGCTTGCTATCCAGTCAGTGGAAAGATTGTACATTATTGCAATCTAGCCGTCTACAGAGTACAGATACAGGATAAATTACAGGATAACATTTAGTGCAAGGTAAAGTCCAGTAAAATCTGATTAAAGATAGTTCGAGGGTCTCCAATGAGGTAAATGGCAGGTCAGAATCGCTCTCAAGTTGGCAATAGGCTGGTTCAGTTGACTGATAACAGTTTGGAAGAAACGGTCTCTGAATCTGGAGGTATATGTTTTCACACTTCTGTATCTCTTGCCTGATGGGAGAGAGGAGAAGAGGGTGTGCCCGGAGTGAGATGTTCTTCATTATGCTGGTGGCCTTGCTCAGGCAGCGTGATTTGTAGATGGAGGCGATGTTAGGGAGGCTGGTTTGCGTGATGGTCTGGGCTGTGTCCACAACTCTCTGTAATTTCTTGCGGTCTTGGATGGAGCTGTTCCCAAACCATGCTGTGATGTATCCCAATAAAATACTTTCTATGCCTGCATCTGTAGAAGTTGATGAGATTGTTGGGTATATGCCGAACTGCCTAAACCTTCCAAGGAAATAGAGGTGTTGATGTTCTTTCTTGGCCATTGCTTCGATATGGCTTGTCCAGGACAAGTTGCTGGTGATATTTACTCCTAGGAACTTGAAACTTGCTGACATTGAGGGAAAGGTTGTTGTCTTGGTGCCTGGTTACATGGTCCTCAATCTCCATCTTGTACTCCTTCTCATTATTATTTGACTTCTGGCGCCCACTAGTGGTGTCGTCTGCAAATTTTGTAAATTGAGTTGGATTTGTATTCGGCTGCACAGTTGCGGGTGTATAAGGAGTAAAGCAGCGGAGCTGAGAATGCACCCTTGAAGGGCACCGGTGTTGAAGATTATTGTAGAGGATGATTTTGTCACCTATCCTCACTGATTGTGGTCTGTTGGTTAGGAAGTTGAGGATTCAGTTGCAGAGGTGAGCGCTGACTCCAAATTCCACGGGTTTGGGGATGAATTTGGATGGGATAATGGTATTGAAAGTAAAGCTACATATAGTCTATGAATGGAAGCCTGACATAGGTGTCTCTCTTATCCAGGTGTTCCAGTGAAGAGTGTAGGGTCAGGGAGATGGCATCAGCAATGGACCTGTTGTGATAGTAGTTTTAGTTTAGTTTAGTTTAAAGATACAGTGCAGAAACAGGTCCTTCAGCCCCCCCGAGTCTGCGCCGACCAGTTAGCACCCCTACACTTGTTCTATCCGACACATGAGGGACAATTTACAATTTTTACTGAAGCAAATTAACCTACAAACTTGCACATCTTTGGAGTGTGGAGGAAACCGGAGCACTCGGGAAAAACCCGCAGTCATGGGGAGAATGTGCCTTACAGCCAGCATCCATAGTCTGAATCAAACCCACATTGCTGGCACTATAAGGAAACAACTCTACAGCTGCGCCACCATGCTGCCCGAATGTCATTGAAATCATTGTAACATTTGTATAATCATGCCTTTCATGCTTGTAGACTACATTTTCTTTTTTTTTTAAAGGGCATTTGATGGGGAAAAAGAGTGTGGACGATACGCTTTATGGCTACGCCAACAGTGAGAACGTGATATATCCAATTCTGTCAGGAATTGATGAGCAGCCAGAAGACAGCGTGCAGTGGGCTAAGGTAGCCAAGAATTTCCTAAATTTGTGGGAGGAAACCTCGTCTACAAATGTTCGGAAATCAAGGGAAGACATTCCCGTACTTAACAAGCAACCTTTGCAAACAAATGACTACAACCTCAAAGAGGCAAGTGATTTTAAATTTAAAAAAGTAAACTTCCAGCTCTTCCAATGTATTTATCAGTAAAGGGACTGCATGAATTAAATAAAGATTTGAATGTCTCACTTTCAAGTATACAAAGCAGAAAGTTGTGTGAGGAATTGTAGAGTGCATTTCTGAATTAGGGTTCGCAAAATCATTGTTATACTATAACCTGTTAATAAAATAGTCATTTCTTTATTTTTTAAAAGGTACGCCAACTATGTTTTTTAGTTATCCAATCTAAATCTCCTTGCATGGAGTGTAACTAGATGTTGATTTTGTTTCATGGTACTCCTGTGAATTGATTGGAATCATTTGTTATATTAAAGTTCTATTTCAACGGAGAAACCAATGAACCATTGCTTCTTGAGGACTTGGATGTAGTTGTTTTTGGCAGTGACAATTGTTTCTTATTAAATCCCCTAAAACATAGACAAATATCACCAATCCTCTTTGACACCTATTGCCAATGTATAGGTAGCCTAATGTGCCCTCCAGAACTGTTAAAATATGCCTTGCTTCCATTCTCTTTCTTCTTTCCATGACAGCTCTATTATTTGTATAGGCACCTTTTGCCTTCCCTAAATATAATAAATTGTCTTTGTAATTTAGATTAGGGCTGTGGGTTTAAAGGATAGAAATTCATCTTTGTCACCAGTGCTATACAATGCTCAAGTATTGGTGTATTGTTACTCAACTTCCAATATTTTGGTGCTATTGAACCATCAGGCCAGACTTATTGTAAGCTGTGTTGCATAATGTGACATTCAACCCATGAATATACGGAACATGGAAAAGTGAGATAAAAGATTGATTAGTAGGACGAGATGTTACAATCCCTAAGGTTTGCACTACAATTGAGTGGTGTTGTTCTTGGGTGTGACCACTAGGTGATGTTGCTACCATTCAGACACATCTTCAGTTGTGTACCTCAACGTCACTGGGTGTTTCGGCCTTTTATCACAAGACACCCTCAGTCGAGGCAGGCCCACCACAGGGTGATCAGTCCTGGGTGTGTGTCTTATGGTTAGTCTCTAGATGGTCACCTGGTAGCCCAGGCAATATCTTTTCTTTTCAGTCACAGCCAGTGACTGCTCGGTTCGGCGGCATTTGCAATGTTCTTTGATTGCCCTCCTTTGGGCCTGCCCTCTGACTCCAACTTCCCTCAGGAGCCTTGCAGTGGAACTGGCTACAAAGCCCCTGCACCCCACCTCCACTGGACACACTCTTACACTCCAACCTCGCTCCTCTGCCTCTACTGCAAGGTTGGAATATCTCAGCCTTTTCCTTTCAAATTTATGTTCAACGGTGAAAAATATCTTGGTGGCGTCTATCACAAGATCCGATCTACAGCTCAGTTATCCATAATTACAGACATCCCAAGATTGCCAGAAGCTGGTTAAATCTATCAGACAATTTCAGAATAATGAGCTAATCATCCATACATTCACGTTTGATTGGAATCAATGACCTTGCCTATACTGATGTATCTGAAATCTAACTTCCTATATTACAAATGCATGAAATAATTTTTTTAATGTGTTTATTTTGTTTTTTGAAGAACCAATGCAATGCAATGTCCTCTTTAGTGACTCTGATCCTTGATAAATTGAATGGCTTACTCGATCACTGTAGTAAGGAATTCAGAGTCAACTGAGTTGCTATGGTACAGGAGTCACATTTTGATTATAGCAGCTAAGATCACCATCCGATTATCAGAACATTTTAACTTCTCTATGATGCCTCTTGAACTTGTTGCTATACTAAATTATTGGATTATATCAAGCAACATATTTTTTTTTAAAGAAGCAGGAACAGGCCAATCATCCACCATTCAATAAAATCATGGTTAACTCAGCCAAGGCAACATCATTTTATGTTTTAAGTATTCAAGAGTGAGTTAGATATGGCTCTGATGGCTAACGGAATCAAGGGATATGGGGAGAAAGCAGGAACAGGTAACTGATTTTGGACGATCAGCCATGATCATATTGAATGGTGGTACTGGCTTGAAGGGCTACTCCTGCACCTATTTTCTATGTTTCAAAGTCTCTCTCCCCATACATTTTGACTCCTTTGTCGGTCAATGGAGCCTCTGCATTGAACATGTTCAATGAGTCATCGAGTCACAGCATAGAAGCAATTCCTTCAGCCCAATATCCCCATGCTGATCATAATGTTCCATCTCCACTAATCTCACCTGCCCGTGTTAGGCCCATATCCCTCTAAACCATTCCTATCCATGCTTCTGTCCAACTGATTTTAAATGTTACGAGACCAAGTGGACCCGTTGGGCCCAAACCTCTCCTGCATTGGTGCAGCACCCTCTCCTTCCCCCCTCTCCCTCCCCTTCCCCCTCCCTCCCCTCCCTACTCCCTCCCCTCCCCCACCCCCTCCCCCCTTCCTCCCCCTCCTCTCCCCCTCCCCTTCCACTCCCCCCTTTCCCCTCCCCCCACTCCTTCATCCTCAACCCCCCTTATCCTCCCTCCTCCCCCCTCCCTCTCTCCCCCCTCTCTCCACCCTCCTCCTTCCCTCCCCCTCCCTCCCTAGGAGACAGATTTAAACTTTAAAATATGAATAACTTTAAAAATATAACACCGATTTCAATGAAACTTCTTCCATTAGCACCAAAGGGATGACGGTGAGTAAGGTGGACCTAAAATTGTCGTGCTATCGAGTACTGTTTTAGCTGTAGTTCAGGAACGAACAAACAAACAAACAAGAGTCTTAGTATATAGAAGGATGAGGGGGGAACTTATTGAAACATATAAGATAATTAGGGGATTGGACACATTAGAGGCAGGAAACATGTTCCCAATGTTGGGGGAGTCCAAAACAAGGGGCCACAGTTTAAGAATAAGGGGTAGGCCATTTAGAACGGAGATGAGGAAGAACTTTTTCAGTCAGAGAGTGGTGAAGGTGTGGAATTCTCTGCCTCAGAAGGCAGTGGAGGCCAGTTCGTTGGATGCTTTCAAGAGAGAGCTGGATAGAGCTCTTAAGGATAGCGGAGTGAGGGGGTATGGGGAGAAGGCAGGAACGGGGTACTGATTGAGAGTGATCAGCCATGATCGCATTGAATGGCGGTGCTGGCTCGAAGGGCTGAATGGCCTACTCCTGCACCTATTGTCTATTGTCTATTGTCTATTGTCTATATAGATTATAATACCTGCCTCAACTACCTCCTCTGTAGCTCATTCCATATACCCACCCATATGTGTGAAAATGTTGCCTCTAAGGTTCTTAAATCTTTCTCCTCTCAATTTAAAACCATGTTCACACAGTTCATGATTCCCCTATTCTGGTTAAAAGATTGTGCATTCACCCTATCTATTCCACTCATGATCTTATACCCAATAAGATCACCCCTCATCCTCCTGGGGTCCAAGACATTAAAGTCCTAGCCTGCCCAATCTAAGACCTATAATTCAGACTCTTGACGAAGGGGCTGATTGCTGACTTCAGAAGAGTACGGCTGAGGATCCACAAATCTGTCTTTATCAATGGGCCAGTGGTGGAGAGGGTCAACAACTTCAGGTTCCTGGGAGGACTTACCTCTGAAGATCTGTCCTGGACCCAGCACATCGATGGAATCATAAAGAAAGCCTCTACTTCCTTAGAAGATAGAGGAGATTCAGTAAGTCCACGAATATCTTATCGAAACGTATAAGATTATTAAGGGGTTGGACACGTTAGAGGCAGGAAACATGTTCCCAATGTTGGGGGAGTCCAGAACAAGGGGCCACAGTTTAAGAATAAGGGGTAGGCCATTTAGAACTGAGATGAGGAAAAACTTTTTCAGTCAGAGAGTTGTGAATCTGTGGAATTCTCTGCCTCAGAAGGCAGTGGAGGCCAATTCTCTGAATACATTCAAGAGAGAGCTAGATAGAGCTCTTAAGGATAGCGGAGTCAGGGGGTATGGGGAGAAGGCAGGAACGGGGTACTGATTAAGAATGATCAGCCATGATCACATTGAATGGCGGTGCTGGCTCAAAGGGCCGAATGGCCTCCTCCTGCACCTATTGTCTATTGTCTATTGTCTATTGAATACTCCCTCGAATTTCACTGTACACGTGACAATAAAATACCTTTGAACCTTTGATCCTTCGAACATTTGAACATCTACAGGAGGTGTACGGCAAAGAGCATATTGATTAGTTGCACAACGGCCTGGTTCGGCAACTTAAACACCCAGGAGCAAAGGAAATTACAAAAATTGTTCTGTCGTAGGTACTGACCTCCCCACCATCGAATGGATTTATAGGGGGTGCTTTCTCAAAATGGCAGCCAGCATCATCGAGGACCCTGACCACATTCCTATTCCACTCCTGCCTTCGGAAAGAAGATATAGGAGTCTGAAAACTGTAATGTCCAGGTTCAGGAACAGCTTCTTCCCAACAACTAGCAGGCTATTGAACATTAAGATCTCCAAATAAACTACAAACTACAAACTACCTTGTTTTCACTAGGGACTTTGTGCTTTGTTTAGTTTTTGCACTATATAGTGTTTTGGTATTTACTTTATCTACCTCTCTTATAAATTTTATATACTTCAGCCTCCCGTGCTCCAGAGAAAACAATACAAGTTTGTCCAAACTCTGATTAGAGCTAATACCCTAATTCATGCAGCATATACCACTGGGTCGTGCTTCGATGGCAGCCTCGCCTACAGTCTGTCTGTCCTTTTCGTCTATTTATTGTTATTTTTGGTATGTTTAAAAAGTATGTGTTAATGTTCTCTGGTTTGTTTTATGTGGGGGTTACAAACACAAAGCTGCCACCGCATGAGAAGGTTCTATTTCATGTTTTAATAAATGGTTTAGCTTTTAGTTTAGTTTTAGTCTAGTTTAGTTTTATCATATCATATCATATCATATCATATATATACAGCGCGGAAACAGGCCTTTTCGGCCCACCAAGTCCGCACCGCCCAGCGATCCCCGCACTTTAACACTATCCTACACACACTAGGGACAATTTTTTTACATTTACCCAGTCAAATTAACCTACATACCCTGTATTTTAGTTTAACCTGTATTTTAGTTTAAAGATACAGCATTTAAACAGAACCTATGGCCCACTGAGTCCACACCGAACATTAATCACCCATTCACACTAGTTCTATGTTATTGCACTTTCGCATCCACTCCCTACGCACTAGAAGCGATTTACAGAGGCCAATTAATCTACAAACCGAACATCTTTGGGATGTGGGAGGAAACAGGAGCACCTGGAGGAAACTCATGCGGTCACAGTGAGAACGTGCAAGCTCCACAGAGGCGACAAATGAGATCAGGATCGAACCTGGGTTTCTGATGCTGTGAGGCAACTGTGCCAGGGTAATGCCCAAAATGTCTATTCTGAGACAACGGCATTTCAGTTTTAGACAAAAAAATACTGTGAATGCTAGAATTACGAATGAAAAACAAAAGGTGCTGGAAATATTGAGAGGATACAAAAGAACCTGAGCAAAGAGAAACAGAAATAATATTCCAAGCTGATGACCTTTCACCAGAACTGAAAAAAAATGTGATAAATTGGATTGAAGGATACAGAGGAAGAAGGATGATGAGGCAATGCTGTAACTGGAAGGCTCTAATGAGACCAGTCTCCAGTCTGATCAGAGACGTCTGTACGAGGATGTTGCCGGGACTAGAGGGTATGAGCTATAGGGAGAGGTTGAGTAGGCTGGGACTCTATTCCTTGGAGCGCAGGAGGATGAGGGGTTAGGTCAGATTTGGGCCAAACACAAGCAGGTGGGATTAGTGTAGCTACGACATATTGGCCACTGTTTCAATCTATGACTCTATGACTGTTTGGAATTTAATACAGTGAAATGTGAGGTGTTGCATTTTGGGATGTCTAACATGGGCAGGACCAACACAGTGAATGGTAAGGCTTTAGGGAGTGTTGTAGAGCAGAGGGATCTAGGAGTTCAGGTGTATGGTTCCTCGAAGGTGTTGTTGCAAGTAGATAGGGTGCTCAAAAAGGCTTTTGGCACATTGACCTTCATCAGTCAGAGTATTGCGTATAGAAATTGGGAAGTCATGTTGCAGTTGTATGTGGTATCAGTGAAGCCACGTTGTGTTTAGTTCTGGACACAATGTTATAGGAAAGATGTTGTCAAGCTGGAGAGGGTACAGAGAAGATTTACACGGATATTGCTAGGACAAGGGGATTCGGAGCTATAGGGAGAGGTTGAGCAGGCTGGGACTCTATTCCCTGGAGCGCAGAAGGATGAGGGGTGATCTTATAGAGCTGTATAAAACCATGTGAGGCATAGATCAGGTAGATCTTGCCCAGAGTAAGTGAACCGAGGACCAGAGGACATTGGTTTATGTCCTCTTTGAGTTTATAGGTGAAGGGGAAAAGATTTTACAGGAATCTGAGGGGTAGGTAACTTTTTCACACCAGTGGTGGTGGGTGTATGGAACGATCTGCCAGATGAGGTAGTTGAGACAGTGGCTATCCCAATGTTTAGGAAACAGTTAGACAGGTACATGAATTGGACAGGTTTGGAGGGATATGGGCCAAACTTAGGCAGGTAGGACTGGTGTAGCTGGGACATGTTGGCCGGTGCGGACGTTGGGCATGACACATCTTTGTCCCATTGCCATTCTTTTTTGCTTTGTACTTTAATCCTGTTTGTTCCTGCTTTCCAACCTATTTGCTATTTCTTCCGCTTCCTTTCTTTGCATTTTAAACCTTGATTTATCTTTAAAGTTGCTTCCCATTTCTGATATATGTGCGTAGAAGTAAAAAGGTAAGTCGGTTTTCCCTCTGAAATTGCTTCTTGACCTTCTGAGTACTTCAAGCATTCTTCGTATGTTATTTTATTTGCTACTTTTTCTTCTATATAATTTAATGAGTCCCCATCTGCAGGGGTGTACGTAGAAAGACTACAATGGTGTTAAACTTGGTTAGTAGAATCACACAGCAATGACATTTAATTGTCAGGAACCAATATCAATGATCAATAGCTTAGCAACAAAAAAGGTCAGGGTTTAGAGTCATTGCCTTTGTTAAAAGCTTTTTTGGATGTAATACATTATTAAGCCACATTATTTATTATATATTACATGAAAAAGAATGGAAAGAAAACAAACAGTTGAGCTTGCACATTCTCCAAGGTACAAGTAGACCTTCTCCAGTGCTCCAGTCTACTCCCAGTTTCCCAAGATATGCAGGTTGGTTGGTTATTTGGCCAATATAAATTCCCCCCCAGTGTGTAGGTGAGTGGGAAAAACTGTGCAGAGTTAATGGAAATATGGGGTGAATAAAATAGAATTATTATAGCTATAATAAAATAGATATATATTATAGCCATAAGCTAGGGTACTGTCCAATTCACTTCTACCCCAATGTGAACATTGGACTTTGTCTATGGAACTGGTGGTCTACAATGCTAAGAACTATATTCTGTATTCCATATCTTCCCCTTTGCTCTATCTATTGTATTTAAGTTTGACCTGATTGTATCTTTATATAGTATTATCTGATTTGAACTTTGAGATTTTCACTGTGTCTGGGTGTACTTGACAATAATAAACCTAAACCTAAACCTAATATTAATGAAAGTGGATACTTGATAGTCGGTACAAATTTGTAAGGCCGAAGGATTAGTTTCTATGCTGCAGGACTCTGCCTTTATTGAGCCTGCCCCATCTTATCATGGTATAATTTATGTACCATTATCCTCATCTTGAATTATCCCCCTTCATTCCCCTCCTTCATGCCATAACTACGAGAGATGAAATATCAAAGATGAAAATTAAACTTGGCTCAGTAAGAAGGGTCTCCTGTGTAATAGATAGATAGAGCTCTTAAGGATAGCAGAGTCAGGGGGTATGGGGAGAAGGCAGGAACGGGGTACTGATTGAGAATGATCAGCCATGATCACATTGAATGGTGGTGCTGGCTCGAAGGGCCGAATGGCCTCCTCCTGCACCTATTGTCTATTGTCTATTGTAATCATCTGTTACATTTGTGAATTAAGATTGCAAATCAACATGAGTAAGATACATTTGTTGTGGAAGCAAAACTGTCTACAGCCAAAGACTCTTGATGATCTTGTGGAATGAACATTGTCTGTTCCTTTACAATTTGGCAAGATGTTTCTCTACTTTTCAGGTGAATTAATTTTGATTTTCACTATTTTAACCATTCTTTCTCCTTCCTATCCCAAATTGAATCTCCTGCCTAAGCCAAACATGCATGTAATATGTGATTACTGTTGCCTGCTTTTTATTCCACTCCTCCATTGTCCCTTGAGTCTAATTCGATGGATTCTAAACTGCCTAACTGAAGCCGAACGAGTTTGGTCTGACAGATTTTATCACATGTGGGGCAGGAGCTGGAGGGTATGGGTAGGTAGATTGTGAGGTAGGTGCCACATCTGCTGTTATGCTCATCTCCTGTCACTCCTGATGCATGAACCTTAATCTGGAAAGAGTGAAGAGAAGATATACGAGGATGTTGCCACGACTTGGGGGCCTGAGCTTTTGTGAGACGTCGAGCAGGCTAGGACTTTATTCCTTGGAGTGCAGAAGGATGAGGGGTGAACTTATATAGGTTTACAAGATTATGAGGGATAGATTGGGTAAATGCACAGTCTTTTACCTAGAGTAGGGGAATCGAGAACCAGAGGGCGTAGGTTTGTGAAGGGGATGATTTAATATGAACCTAAGGAGCAACTTTTTTACACAGAGGGTGGTAGGTATATGGACGAGCTGCCAGAGGAGATAGTTGAGGCAAGTACCATTGCAACATTTAAGAAACATTGAGACAGGTACATGGATAGTATAGGTTATATAGGGATGTGGGCCAAACGCAGGTTGGTGAGCCAAGTGTAGATGGGGCATGTTGGTCGGTGTGGGCAAGCTTCCACGCTGTATGACTCTACGACCTGCGGTACTTAGTGCTATTCTTGATCTTGCTTCCCTATTTATGTGGTCATGAGCCAGTGATTTCCTAGAATCAATTGGGATGTTGCATTTTTCAAGGAGATGTTGAGATTATTTGACGATCTCTTCGTATCTCCGGCTGATCATGGCTTCCTAATATAGAGCTTGGAATAGATTATTTTGAGGGGTATGGACTGGACATGTGAACATAATGGCATATGCAGCATTAGCTAATGCTGTAATTAAGACTGCAATAGAAACATAGAAAATAGGTGCAGGAGTAGGCCATTCGGCCCTTCGAGCCTGCACCACCATTCAATATGATCATGGCTGATCATCCAACTCAGTATCCCGTACCTGCCTTCTCTCCATACCCCCTGATCCCTTTAGCCACAAGGGCCACATCTAACTCCCTCTTAAATATAGCCAATGAACTGGCCTCAACTACCTTCTGTGGCAGAGAATTCCACAGATTCACCACTCTCTGTGTGAAAAAAAACGTTCTCATCTCGGTCCTAAAAGACTTCCCCCTTATCCTTAAACTGTGACCCCTTGTTCTGCAATGCTGGGGATTTTTGACTTGGGAGAGGTTACTTCATTGTTTAGTTTATACTGCCGGGGCATTTACAGAATTAATGGAGATAGTTACTGGATATTTCTCCAGTACCTTGAGGTTCTTACAATAAATTATCGAAGTCTCAAATGAATAGGAGGACAGGGATCACTGCTGCCATTAGTTTTATGCTGGGTTTGGGGTTCGATCACGATGTGTCCTTTCGCCCAGATACATCTTGCGGTAAACAACACGTTCTATTGCAATTCTTTTCTAATTACATTGTTAGTCATTGAACTGGTTCTATCTTCGATCTTGCTCATCATAGCCCCCTCAAACTCTCCCGAGCTTTGGCACTGATGTAATGGTGTGAAAGCTCTCTGTTTACTGAAAAGTAGCTAAAAAGCTACCTTCTTAAACAAACCAAAATACTGCTGGAAATGTTTTAATTAAATTGTTTTATTTATGCAGGCTTGGCATCCATTTGTTGCTTTGTTCTGCAGTGGTTATGGGAGATGTATCATATCATATCATATCATATATATACAGCCGGAAACAGGCCTTTTCGGCCCTCCAAGTCCGTGCCGCCCAGCGATCCCCGTACATTAACACTATCCTACACCCACTAGGGACAATTTTTACATTTACCCAGCCAATTAACCTATATACCTGTACGTCTTTGGAGTGTGGGAGGAAACCGAAGATCTCGGAGAAAACCCACGCAGGTCACGGGGAGAACGTACAAACTCCTTACAGTGCAGTACCCGTAGTCAGGATCGAACCTGAGTCTCCGGCGCTGCATTCGCTGTAAAGCAGCAACTCTACCGCTGCGCTACCGTGTATTTCCCCATTCATTTTCTTGACATCAAAGACATTTACTTTGGCCCTCTGGATACTCATAATTTTAAATTGAGATTAATTTTGGAACTTTTTCATTTATTGGTATTTTCCCCATTAACCTCATGTCATTGCAATCTGACGTTAAAACGCAAATCAAAAAAATTGCAGAGGCTGGAAATCCCCCAAAAAACAGAGAAATGTGGAAACACTCAGGCATCATAGAGTCATTTAGCAAAGAAACAGGACCTTTGACCCATCAACACCCACATTTGCACCAATACTATAATACACCCACCCTTAGAATGGGTGCTGAAGAGATTTCCAGGATGGTACCTGGGTTGCGGGCTTGGGTTGAAGGGAAAGGTTGAGTAGCAGAAACGATTTTCTTCGGAATATAGAAGGCCAAGGGGTGACCATATTGAAGTATACAAAATCATGAGGGGCACAGATAACGTGAATGCTCATGGTCTATTACTCCAAGTGGAGGGTTCGCAAACTAGAGGTTATGGGATTAAGGTAAGAGGGGATAAATTTAAAAGAGTCCGCAGGGACAACATTTTCACTCAAAAGGTAGTCCATATCTATGGCTATGGGCCAAAAGCAGATAAATGGGACCAGCCCAGTATACCAACTTAGTTGGTGGGCCAAAAGGGCCTGTTTCGGTACTGTACAGCTCAATGGCTCTATGACTCAATTTCCCCACAATCCTATCAATTCTTCCAGGATCGTATTACTCATCGAATCAATTTAAAGTGGTCAATTAACTTAACAACGTGCATATCTTTGGAATGTGGCAGAAAAACAGATCACCCAGTGGAAACCCAGGAAGAATGTGCAAACTCACTCAACGCAGACAGCACCAGAGGTCAGGTTTGAAACTGGGTTTGCTGGAGCTGTTAAGTAGTAGCTCCATTAGCTGTACCACTGTGCCACTTAACTGGATCTGTAGGAAGAGAAACAGAGTTACCATTTCACGGTGAAGGCCTGAGTATAGAAACAGAGTTTAGACACAGAGATTTAATTGCAAGAAAGATTTTCTGCAGTGTCTAGTTAACTTTGTAAATTTTCAGTTCAGCCAAAAGGTGGAGTGCTTCACTGTGCTTGGAACAAATCTGAGATCCATCTTGTCTGCATCTTTCCAGAGAACTGCAAGGAAGCATTATTACGTTGAGAGTCAAAGACATTTTTTATTTATCTCCATTATGCGAAATGAGAAACGCATAGGAAAAGATAACTAATAAGGTGTCAGGAAACAAAATAACGAAATACTATTTTTGTTAGCATTCTTAATTGAATAAAATGACTACTCTTTTGCTAATGATAAATGTTTCTTCTTTGACAGATGGTGGATTATCTTCTGCAGTTTATGAACATGAAGGATGAAACCCCAAGTTGAATACGCAATAAGAATTCAGTCACAAATTAATCTAAAGAGACTATGATGTTTTGATTTTCTCCAAGTGTTTAGCTTCACCAAATACCAGACTAAATTGTTCTTGTTTTAAAATAAATTAATGTTCTTGTACCTCTGAACATTAACTAAATGATTTTCACACAGCAGATTATGTTTTGATGTTTTTAATGTAAATAAGCATACTAGGCAGGTCTTCCAATATAAAGATCATACTGTTACCTATTTTGGTGTTTTATAATCATTCAGCTTTTGGTTTGCAGCTACATTATGAATTAAAGAAATAAAATCTTGATTCATATCATTTTAATTTGTAAAGTCACGGTAATTAAAGCCCATTTAAAACTGGATGATGTAACATTATCTGTTACTATCAGTTGTACACAATCTGAATATGTATTGTATCCAACTTTCTGACAATAACCCAAACAAATCCATTGTAAATGGGACATTTCACGTTGCTCAGAAAGTGGAATTACGTACAATTATTTCAATAGAATTTATTTATTTAATGTCAAGAGGCAATACACATGGAAAATGGCAGGTTGAACGCAGAGCTGCGAACATTATTTATATCACAGTGAGTGGCACGTTGGCACAGGGTAGATTTGCTGCCTTATAGAGCCAGAGGCCCGGGTTCGATCCTGACTACGGGTGTTGTCTGTATGGTGTCCAGTTTCCTCCCACACTGCAAATACGTACAGGTTTGTAGGCTAATTGGCTTGGCGTAATTGTAAATTATCCCTATTGAGTAGGATAGTGTTAAGGCCTTGTCCTAGTTAGGCGTTTTTTAAGGCGACTGCCGGCGACTGTCATGGTCGTAGCAGGTCGCTGAAAAAACGGTGACTGGATCCCCCCCTATGACAATGTCTACGAAAAGCTACAACAACGTACCACCCAGTCGATGTCAAGCTACGGCAAGCTACCGAAAACCGGCGACCCAATCGTCGCAAGTAGAACGCCCACCTATGACCGCACCTACGACAACGTACCACCACAGAGGCGACAACCTACGACAACCGAAGTCCATCCACGACAAGCTCTGACCCTGAAGACGAAGACAACTGAGGACAATTCACTTTTCACCAACTTTCCTTATAAAAGGGGGTTTATGGTAGGGTTTCCAATCATTCTGCATCATGACTATTTGAAAGTGATACCATGAGACATTAATTTTCCATCAAAATGTCAAGAATTTCATTTATTGATATACAAACTAAAAAAAATTTAAAGGTTGATAAGGAACATACAACAGTGCATACAAAAATATTGTGATAAACTTCAATAAATTTCAATAAACTTCAAACTTTAAAATTCAAACTTTAAACGGAATACAAGTGCAAAAACATACAAAACCTAACATCATTTATGGACACATTACACTGATGGATGATCAGATCAAGTCCACACTTGGAATTCGCCGAAGTCAGCACCGGCGACAAGCTACGTCACCTGGCGACAACCTGGCGACAACCTACGACAGCGCCCACGTCAGGAGACGTCAAGCAACGCTCATTGGCGTCAAAACAACAGTCGACGAAAAATTTAAAGCCTTCACAAAATCCAGCGACTACCAGAAAAATGCTACAACTCTTTGGAGACCACTCACGACCATGCCCGCGACACCCCGGCCGGCGACCGTGCGGCGACAGACTAGTTGCCTGTAGTCGCCTAAAAAATCGCCGAACTGGGACAGGGCCTTAAGTGTGTTAGTGTGCAGGGATCACAGATCAGCGCGGACTCATTGGGCCAAAGGGGTTGTTTAAGCACTATTTCGCTAAACTATACTAAACTCTCACAAGTCATGCACAGTTCATTGACTTCCACCAATGAGGATAATTGTGGTTATGGTAATCATATGGCATCACTGATTTGAAACAAACCCTTCGGTCTACCTTGTCTACATCAACCATTGAACACCTCATCACTAATCCCATTTTATTCTCCTCGTATTGCCATCAATCCTATCCAGATATAATAACACACCTACAGACCAGAGGCATTTCACAGTGACCAATTAACAACCTATCCACACACACATCTTTGGGACGTGGAACAAGAGCATCTTGGAAACCCATGTGGTCAAAGAAAGGAGGAACAAACTCCACAGTCAGCACTGGAGATCAAGATAAAAGACAAAATAGCCATTCAACTCATTTTTGTTTGTGGATAATTGGATTATAAAATGGCCAAAATAACCATGACCAGACCTTATTGCTTCTGAAATGCTTCAGTATGTTTCTGAGAACATAAATTTCTGGAAGGAAAAAAATTGCAGATGCTGGTTAAAATCGAAGGTAGACACACAATGCTGGAGCAACTCAGCGGGTCATGCAGCATCTCCAGAGGGCAGGAATGGGTGACGTTTCGGGTCGATACCCTCTTCAGACAGATGTCGGAGGAGGGGGCAGGACAAAGATAGGATTTAGTCGGAAACAGGAAGGCTAGTGGTTGAACTGGGAAGCGGAGGTGTACAGCGAAATGATCGCTGAACCTGCGCTTGGTCTCGCCAATGTAGAGACGTTGACACCTGGAACAGCGGATAACCCCAGAAGTATGAACATTGACTTTTCTAACTTTAGATAGTCCCTGCTTTCCCTCTCTATCCCCTTCCCCCTTCCCAGTTCTCCCACCAATCTTCCTGTCTCCAACTACATCCTATCTTTGTCCTACCCTCTCCCCTGACATCAGTCTGAAGAAAGGTCTCGACCCGAAACATCACCCATTCCTTCTCTCCGGAGATGCTGCATGACCCGCTGAGTTGCTTCAGCATTGTGTGTCTACCATAAATTTCTGGAAGGTTTTTTTGAGAGCAAGCAAAAGGACACAATGGAAATGTGATCCCATACAAAGCTAAGAAAATTCCATTAAATGTTTTACATCAGTGTTGCAGCCCTCAGACAGACTGGGGCCTACCAGGCCTTTTAACCAATGTGATCTATTGATTTAACTATCTGTTTATGGTTAAGCAGAGCAACTGCTATGTAAAGCATAAGTAATGTGCAGAGAATATTAGGAAGTGAAAGATCTCTACTCTAAGAAAACAACACATGTGGCTGAAGTCTGTGCCAACAAACTGAGGGAGAAGGAGGCAAGGAAAACAATGATAGAAAGGGTGAGCCAGATCTCTAGGGACTGGCCTTCTCCATCCCATCGTCCAGAATTGCACTCTACATTCAACTTGTGCAGTATTTATGTGGCCCAGTGTGGAGATCACACTGCCCAGAAGTACTAGAGCCCAGTACCAGAGTGGTGATGGGCTTCTGATAGCACAGTGTGGATGTCCCATCTCGAACGTCCCCCTTCCACCTTTAGCAGAGAGCAAAGATGGTCCCTTGAGCTGCTGGCTTTAATAGTTGTAAGTGATTTTTCATACTTCTCTGACATTAGGTGGGACAGCAAGTGAAGCTGCTGCCTCGCAGTTCCAGCATTCAATCCTGACCTCAGATGCAGTTTGTGTAGAATTTACACTCTCTCCCCGAGGTTGCATGCTTTTCTCAGGGTGTTCTGGTCTCCTCCCACATCTCAAAGTCTTGTTGATTGATCGGTTAATTGGGAACAGTAAATTGCCCTAAGGTTGGTAGGGCAGTTGTTGTGAATATGGGAAAAATAGATTACAGGGATAATTAGTGAGGAAATTAGGTTAAGATGTCAAGGACGAGTGGATTGAATAGTCTCTTTCTATGTTGTAAAGAAATAAAGAAATTTCTTATAAAAATGTGAAATTTAAATACTTCAAAACAATTTACAAAAAATGTTATATCAATCTAAAATGATGAAAAATATACAAATAAGGGCAACCTTTGCCTCCAAATAGAAGTGCCACAATTCCCATCTAAATCATTGGTGGCCTCAAATTTTGCAATAGGTCTAACATTGTGCAGAAGCTGAGAGGTGATGCTAGGAATCTTTGTAAAACTGGGCTGTACAACCAAACTCTACAAGGAGACTGACCCGACAGATTCCGCCTTACAGTTCCATGAGTCCTTAAAGTCCCATACTTCTGTAGATGATTTCCGTAAGAGTCAGAGAGATGTAGAAAAAGGTCCATGCATGAATCTGTGTCATTTTGAAAGCCGTGGTAACAAGAATGTGCATGAGAAAGCAGCAGAGATAAGATGGAATTTCAAAGAGTCTAACTGGTGAAACATTCTGCACTTTACATCAGCTGTCAAATACAAGCTGTCAAATAATTCACTCATTCATATTTCAGCAGAACTTTGTGTGCAATGCTTGTGATAGGCAACTGACCTGATCACCTCATCCAAGGAGCAAGTCTTGGGAGAGAAGTGGGACAAAGTAAATCAGTGTTTGCATAGCTCCACCACTGGTGCAAAATAATTTCTATGAACTTGAGTCATCCATCTTCATATGTTGAAAGACTGGAGCGGCTAGGCTTGTATACACTGGAATTTAGAAGGATGAGAGAGGATCTTATTGAAACATATAAGATTATTATGGGGTTGGACACATTAGAGGCAGGAAACATGTTCCCAATGTTGGGGAAGTCCAGAACCAGGGGCCACAGTTTAAGAATAAGGGGTAGGCCATTTAGAATGGAGATGAGGAAAAACGTTTTCAGTCAGAGAGTTGTGAATCTGTAGAATTCTCTGCCTCAGAAGGCAGTGGAGGCCAATTCTCTGAATGCATTCAATAGAGAGCTAGATAGAGCTCTTCAGGATAGCGGAGTCAGGGGGTATGGGGAGAAGGTAGGAACGGGGTACTGATTGAGAATGATCAGCCATGATCACATTGAATGGTGGTGCTGGCTCGAAGGGCCGAATGGCCTCCTCCTGCACCTATTGTCTATTGTCATACCTTTAATCCCAAAGTGGGAATGCCCCTGCTTCCAACCATATTCTCCACTCTCCTAGAGATCTGTTGTAGTAATTGAGGGATGAGGACTGAAGATGAGTAAATTCCACATTTGAGGATTAAAGTGATAAAGAATATGTGGAGAAAGAATTTAGGTCTTTTGTTGAACATCAATTTATAGATTAATATTCTGATGAATTATGAGATTATTTGCTCTGTCCCTCTGCCACAACCTGCTTCATATCAACCCATAAAATATCTGTTTTTATGCTTCATCTAAATCATTGGTGGCCTCAAATTTTGCAATAGGTAAGTAGGTGCTGGTAAAAAGACAGTTTAAAAAGAGCGCCAAAGGGACGCTAGCAGTCAGTCAGTAAAGGTCAGAGAGCAGGAGCAAGGACGACCGTTGGCTGGAAGCAAGTAAGTGATAATTTGCAGGTAAAAAGTCAGTTTAAAAAGAGCGTCAAATGGACGCTAGCAGTCAGTTAGTGAAGTGCATACCTTCAAGCTCGTCAGGAAGGCAGGATAGAAGTGAGTACGTGGATTGGCTGAACAATTAAATTAGAAATTTGGTAAATTGGCCAATTATGTAATTTAGTAGCTGATATAAACAAGGCTTGCACAAGGGGTGCAGCCCTGTTGAGGGAAGTGCCCTGTGAGAAAAGTGCGAGTCTTTGGCTGTGAGTCTTCGGCGAGGAGGCTGAGGTACGGAGGTTGCACTTGTTTTTGAGCCTGATTTGTTTTTTGACACTAATGGCAGACTAGTTGGTGCAGTGTGTTTCCTGCAGGATGTGGGAAGGTAGGGACACTGTTGGATCTTCTGGGAGCTACACCTGCAAGAACTGTGTCCATGTGCAGGTCCTGAATGAACGTGTGGTGGTGTTGGAGGGCCATCCGGGAATACGAGAATTTCCTGGACAGGACCTACTGTGAGGCCGTCACGCCAAGGGTCCAGGTCGAGCGAAGGTGGGAGACCGTTTCAAAGGGGAGTGAGCGTGGACTACAGGAGACCCCGGTGGCTGTGCCTATTGCAAACAGGTGCACCCTCTTGGGAGCTGTCGGGGCAGAAGACGCTTCCAGTCCGAGCGGCGGACAGGTTGATGGCTCTAATCCAGGCAAGGAGACTCGACCGGGGAGACCAAAGTCGGGAAGAGCCATAGTAGTGGGTGATTCCATTGTCCGAGGTACGGACAGTAGATTCTGTGGCAGCAGGCGGGACTTGAGGATGATCTGTTGCCTCCCTGGTGCCAGGGTTCAACACATCACGGACTGACATCCTAGCGAGGGAAGGCAATCAACCGGAGGTAGTTGTGCACGTGGGCACGAACGACATTGGGAGGAAGAGGAAGGAGATACTGCAACACGAGTTTAGAGAGTTAGGAAGAAGACTGAGAAGTCGGACGTCGAAGGTGGTTATCTCTGGACTGTTACCTGTACCGCGTGCTAGTGAGGGCAGGAACAGAGAGATCGGGGATATGAATGTATGGCTGAGGGGTTGGTGCAGGGAGCAGAGATTTAGATTTCTAGACAACTGGGATCTCTTCAGGGGTAGGGGTGACCTGTACAAAAGGGACGGGTTGCACCTTAATGGCAGGGGGACCAACATTCTGGCAGGCAGGTTTGCTGGAGCTACATGTGTGGCTTTAAACTAAGTAGTGGGGGGGAGGGGTTGAAAAATTGGCAATATGAAGATGGAGTTAAAGGGGAAGTGAATACAGGAGAAATTGCAAAGGACTCTCGAATAAATGGCAAGGGAAGTTCTAGAAGGGATAAGAGAGTAAGGTCAGGGCCAAATGTGACCGGTGTGAGAGGGGAGGTGAATACTGAAGTTAAAGTGTTGTATTTAAATGCGCGAAGTATTACAAATAAAGTGGATGAGCTGGAGGCTCAGTTAGACATTGGCAAGTATGATGTGGGAATTACAGAGACATGGCAACAAGAGGACCAGGGCTGGGAACTGAATATTCAGGGGTACACAACGTATAGACAAGGCAGACAGATGGGCAGAGGGGGTGGGGCTGCTCTGTTGGTGACGAATGATATTCATTCCCTTACAAGGAGTGACATAGAATCAGGAGATGTAGAATCAGTATGGATAGAGATGAAGAATTGTAAGGATAAAAAGACCCTAATGGGAGTTATCTACAGGCCCCCAAACAGTAGCCTCGATATAGGGTGCAAGTTGAATCAAGAACTAAAATTGGCATGTCACAAATGTAATACTACGGTGGTTATGGGAGATTTCAACATGCAGGTACACTGGGAAAA
Source organism: Rhinoraja longicauda (assembly GCF_053455715.1). Classification (NCBI taxonomy): domain Eukaryota; kingdom Metazoa; phylum Chordata; class Chondrichthyes; order Rajiformes; family Arhynchobatidae; genus Rhinoraja; species Rhinoraja longicauda. Next base: position 29,809,541 of record NC_135953.1, read on the forward strand.
TCAGGTTGGTAATGGAACCCAGGAAAGAGAGTTTGTGGAGTGCCTCTGAGATGGATTCTTAGAACAGCTTGTACTGGAGCCTACCAGGGAGAAGGCAATTCTGGACTTAGTGTTGTGTAATGAACTTGATCTGATGAGGGGACTTGAGGTAAAAGAGCCATTAGGAGGCAGTGATCACAATATGATAAAATTTCGCTCTACAAATTGAGAGGGAGAAGGGAAAATCGGAAGTGTCAGTATTACAGTATAGCAAAGGGGATTACAGAGGCATGAGACAGGAGCTGGCCAGAATTGACTGGAAGGAGGCCCTAGCAGGGAAGATGGTGGAACAACAAGGGCAGGTATTCCTGGGAATAATGCAGAAGTTGCAGGATCAATTTATCCCAAAGAGAAGGAAAGATTCCAAGGGGAGTAAGAGGCACCCGTGGCTGACAAGGGAAGTCAAGGACAGCATAAAAATAAAAGAGAAGAAGTTCAACATAGCAAAGAAGAGTGGGAAGCCAGAGGATTGGGACTCTTTTAAAGAGCAACAGAAGATAACTAAAAAGGCAATACGAGGAGAAAAGATGAGGTATGAGGGTAAGCTAACCAATAATATAAAAGAGGATAGTAAAAGCTTTTTTAGGTATGTGAAGAGGAAAAAAATAGTCAAGGCAAAAGTGGGTCCCTTGAAGACAGAAGCAGGGGAATTTATTATGGGGAACAAGGAAATGGCAGACGAGTTGAACCGGTACTTTGGATCTGTCTTCACTAAGGAAGATACAAACAGTCTCCCAGATGTTCTAGTGGCCAGAGATCCTAGGGTGACGGAGGAACTGGAGGAAATCCACATTAGGCAGGAAAAGGTTTGGGGTAGACTGATGGGACTGAAGGCTGATAAATCCCCAGGGCCTGATGGTCTGCATCCCAGGGTACTTAAGGAGGTGGCTCTAGAAATTGTGGATGCATTGGTGATCATTTTCCAATGTCGTATTGATTCAGGATCAGTTCCTGTGGATTGGAGGTAGCTAATGTTATCCCACTTTTTAAGAAAGGAGGGAGAGAGAAAACGTGAAATTATAGACCAGTTAGCCTGACATCAGTGGTGGGGAAGATGCTGGAGTCAATTATAAAAGACGAAATTGCGGAGCATTTGGATAGCAGTAACAGGATTGTTCCGAGTCAGCATGGATTTAGGATGGGGAATCATGCTTGACTAATCTCCTGGAATTTTTTGAGGATGTAACTAGGAAAATTAACAGGGGAGAGCCGGTAGGTGTGGTGTACCTCGACTTTCAGAAAGCCTTCGACAAGGTCCCACATAGGAGGTTAGTGAGCAAAATTAGAGCACATGGTATTGGGGGTAGGGATAGAATTGGATAGAAAATTGGTTGACAGACAGAAAGCAAAGAGTGGGGATAAATGGGTTCCTTTCAGAATGGCAGGCAGTGACTAGTGGGGTACCGCAAGGCTCGGTGCTGGGACCGCAGCTATTTATAATATACATTAATGACTTGGATGAAGGGATTAAAAGTACCATTAGCAAATTTGCAATGATACAAAGCTGGGTGGTAGTGTGAGATGTGAGGACGATACTATGAGGTTGCAGTATGACTTGGACAGGTTGTGTGAGTGGGCGGATGCATGGCAGATACAGTTTAATGTGGATAAGTGTGAGGTTATCCACTTCGGTGGTAAGAATAGGAAGGCAGATTATTATCTGAATGGTGTCAAATTAGGAAAAGGGGACGTACAACGAGATCTGGGTGTCCTAGTGCATCAATCACAGAAAGGAAGCATGCAGGTACAGCAGGCAGTGAAGAAAGCCAATGGAATGTTGGCCTTCATAACAAGAGGAGTTGAGTATAGGAGCAAAGAGGTCCTTCTGCAGTTGTATAGGGCCCTAGTGAGACCGCACCTGGAGTACTGTGTGCAGCTTTGGTCTCCAAATTTGAGGAAGGATATTCTTGCTAGTGAGGGATTGCAGCGTAGGTTTACTAGGTTAATTCCCGGAAAGGCGGGACTGTCGTATGTTGAAAGACTGGAGCGACTAGGCTTGTATAGAATAGAATAGTTCCTTTATTGTCATTGTAACATGAGCCATGTACAACGAAATTGTAAAATGTCAGCCAGTCAGTGCACCATTCAAACATTTCTAAAAGCTAACGATACATACAAGGTAAAATATTTTAAAAAAGATAAACAACTAAAATAAATATCATGAAAATAGCACGCATAAACACCCAACCCTACATCCTTCTGTCGATTTCACAGTCTCTTATTATGTATCGCCCCTGCGTTCCTTGGCGGCTACATTTAGTGCCTTTATAGCAGTGGGGTAAAAACTATTTTTAAGTCTGTTTGTCCTTGTCCTTGTAGATCTGTACCGTCTGCCTGACGGTAACAGTTCAAACAGGGAGTGTCCGGGGTGGGAAATGTCCTTTATAATACTCTGGGATTTTTTGATGCAGCGGGAACTGTGTAAGTCCTCCAAGGTAAGTAGAGGGCAGCCGACAATCCTCTGGGCGTTGTCAATGGCCCTCTGGAGCGCTTTCCTCTGAGCCGCTGTGCAGCTGGTGTACCATACGCATACACAGTATGTTAGGATGCTCTCAATGTAGCACCGATAAAAGGACAACAGCAGTCTCTGAGTGATGTTATTCTTCCTGAGCACCCTCAGGAAGTGCAGTCTCTGCTGGACCTTTTTCAGCAGCGCAGAGGTGTTCACGCTCCACGTCAGGTCCTCCTCAATATGGATTCCCAGGAAGCGGAAATCCGCCACCCTCTCCACACAGTCCCCTCTGATAGTTAATGGTACCATGTCCGTTTTATTCTTTCTGAAGTCTATTATTATTTCCTTTGTCTTTAAGGTGTTGAGGAGCAGGTTATTTTCTCCACACCACACTGTCAGCTGCTCCACCTCATCCCGGTAGGCGTACTCGTCCCCCCCGGTGATGAGTCCCACCACCGTAGTGTCATCCGCAAATTTGACAATGGTGTTGCTGTGGTGGGCGGGGGTGCAGTCATGTGTATAGATGGTGTAGAGCAGGGGGCTCAGCACGCAGCCCTGTGGAGAGCCGGTACTGAGGCTGAGGGCCGTGGATGTGTGATGGCCCACTCTGACTCTCTGGCTGCGAGCTGACAGGAAGCTATTTATCCACATGCAGGTGGAGTGTGGAAGTCCCAAGTCCCCCAGTTTGTCCACCAGTTTATGGGGAAGGATGGTATTAAAGGCAGAGCTGTAGTCCACAAAGAGCATCCGCACGTAGCTCCCCGGCTGCTCCAGGTGGAACAGTGCAGCATGGAGGGCTGTGGCTATAGCGTCCTCTGTGGATCTATTCGCTCTGTACGCAAACTGGTGGGGGTCAAAGCTTCGGGGCAGGAGTGATGTGATATGACCCCGGACCAGTTTTTCAAAACACTTCATCACCACTGGTGTGAGTGCGACTGGCCGGTAGTCGTTGAGGCTGGAAATGTGGGGTTTTTTGGGCAAGGGGACTATGATTGCGGACTTCAGACAGGATGGAACAGTGGACTGGGCCAGAGACTGGTTGAAAATCCTCGTACAGACTCCAGCCAGCTGGTCAGCGCAGTCCTTCAGCACGCGTCCAGAGACGCCGTCGGGTCCAGTAGCCTTCCTTGGATTGATGGCCCGCAGCGTGCGCCTCACCTCATGCTCCTCTATCTTGAGGGTTAGGCTGCTGTGGACCATGTGGTGTGATATGGCTGTCTCGGGTGGCTCCACTTCAAAGCGAGCAAAGAAGAGGTTCAGCTCCTCTGCCAACGAGGCGTCACCTTCAGCAGCTCCAAGGTTGGTCTTATAGTTGGTTAGATACTGGATCCCCTGCCACACCTGCCTGCTGTTGTTACTGTCCAGGTGGTCCTCTATCTTCCTCCTGTAGTCTAATTTGGCCTCTCTGATGCCTCTCTTCAGGTTAGCTCGGGCCATGCTGTATAAAGCCCTATCGCCAGACCTAAAAGCAGTGTTCCTCTCTTTTAACAGCCGCTGGACCTCCCGGGTCATCCAGGGCTTCTGGTTGGGGTAGACCCGGATGCGTTTGTCCACTGTGACAGTGTCCATGCAGTTTTTAATGTAACATAGTACACTGTCTGTGAACACCTCCAGGTCCCGGTGTTCAAACACATCCCAGTTGGTCCTGTCGAAGCAGTCCTGCAGCTGCTGAGATGCACCATCAGGCCAAGTTGTGATGGTCTTTGTGATGGTAGGAGCGGTTTTCCTGAGGGGGGCATATGCAGGAATTAAAAACAGGGACATATGGTCCGACTGACCCAGGTGTGGTAGTTGTCTAGCCCTGTAGCCCAGCTTGATGTTGGAGTAGACCTTGTCCAGTGTGTTAGCTCCTCTTGTAGCACATTTAACATGCTGATAGAATTTGGGGAGCATTTTCTTCAAGTCCGCGTGGTTAAAGTCCCCTGCTATGATGTGAACACCGTCAGGATATATGCTCTGTTGACTGCTAGTGCTACCATACAAATATCCGATAGCCGAGTTAGCATTAGCATCCGGTGGTATGTACACAGCAGTTATCATGACAACAGTAAACTCTCTAGGGAGATAAATGGGCCTGCATTTAACAGTCACATACTCCAGGTCCGGGGAGCAGTGACTGTCTACAGTCACTGTGTTTGTACACCAGGTGTTGTTCACGTACACACAGAGCCCTCCACCTCTGCTCTTACCAGAGTCTCTTGTCCTGTCATGACGCTGTGCTGTGTAGCCTGCTAGCTCGATAGCAGAGTCCGGAATGAAAGAATGAAGCCAGGTCTCCGTGATCAACAGGATACAGCTGTCCTTCACGGCGTTGTTAGCTGCAGTCTGCAGCCTAAGTTCATCCATCTTGTTAGCGAGGGATCTGGCGTTCGTTAGAAACAGGCTGGGAAGCGGTGGTTTCAGTGGCTGCCTCCGTAGCCTGACCAGAGCGCCGGCCCTGCCGCCTCGCTTTTGCCTTCTCTCTCTGCGCCGCCTTCGCCTCCTCCCCGCGGGGATGGTGATCCACGGAGAGTCGGGGCTCCTCGCTATGTCCGCCGGGATCTTGTATGAGCGGACAAACTCGGCGGTAACCCCCCATTCGCGACCGGCTCCAATCCTAAGAAGATCCTGCCGGCCGTAGACGTTGTTCGCCCGACAGTAAGTACACAGGGCACAAAACAACACGCACACATACACATACACATACACAAAAAAACACGAGCACTGACCGGGAGGACATCGAGCCGCTGCAACTGTGTGCGCCGCCATACACTAGAATTTAGAAGAATGAGAGGGGATCTTATCGAAACATATAAGATTATTAAGGGGTTGGACACGTTAGAGGCAGGAAACATGTTCCCAATGTTTGGGGAGTCCAGAACCAGGGGCCACCGCTTACGAATAAGGGGTAGGCCATTTAGAACGGAGATGAGGAAAACTTTTTCAGTCAGAGAGTTGTGAATCTGTGGAATTCTCTGCCTCAGAAGGCAGTGGAGGCCAATTCTCTGAATGCATTCAAGAGAGAGCTAGATAGGGGAGTCAGGGGGTATGGGGAGAAGGCAGGAACGGGGTACTGATTGAGAAGGATCAGCCATGATCACATTGAATGGTGGTGCTGGCTCGAAGGGCCAAATGGCCTACTCCTGCACCTATTGTCTATTATCTATTGTCACATGTAATAATTTCATAAACTTTCTGCAAAAGAAACTTCAATGGAGTAAAAGAAATGAGGCATTGGATAAAGTTGCAATCCATGAAAGAGTTCTAGGAATGAAGCATGCATTAAGGATGTGCTAACTTCTATGGAGAAGTCAGGGGAAGGCTGCCCATTGGCCTTTAGAGCTGAGGTTCTAGAGTTTGCAAGTGCAAACCAGGAAAGCAAATTGTTGGCAAAAATCAGCATAATCAAAGATTTGTTCCAGCCTGGTCAATCCTTCTTCCCGGCAGTTAGAAGATACAGAAGCGTGAAAGAGTGCCCCACCATACTCAGGAACATCTTTATCACTGTGATCAGACATCTGAATGGTCCTACATAACCTAGGGTACTGTCCAATTCATCTCTAATGCATTGTGGACATTGATCTTTGTCTTTGGAACTACAATGCTGAGAACTCCATCCTGCACTCTGTGTCCTCTTCTTTACTCCACCTGTTGTACTTGAGTTTGACTTAATTGTATTTCTGTATAGTATTATCTGATCTGATTGGATTGCATGCAAAACAAAGCTTTTCACTGTACCTCGGTTCACCTGACAGTAATAAACTGAAACCTAAATCTAAAGGCTCAGCCTTTCGAGACCAGGATGCAACAAACCCTTTCACAATTTCACATTTCCTATCATAGACTATTGCTGTGTCCCATCTCTTACCTGACGTCGGGACAGGGAGCCAGGATAGCATCTAAGCAACAAGATAGTCTACAATAAATTGGTAATGAGGACTCATTACAACATGCTTTGGAACTCCCAACATCAGAAAGCCCATGACAAATAGACATGGATTTTTACAAGGTTACTATGGGTGTAGGGAGAATATGTGATACAAGCCTTGGCGATGGTCAGAATCAAGCATTGACTGGAGACCAAAACTAAGACTCCTTAGACTGCACAATGCAGCACTAGAGAGCTCCAGTAAAATGTTTCATTATGCACTTAACTATCCAGGATTTCTTTAGAATTTCAGGCTCTTTGTTCCCTGTCACATTGATTGACAGGTACGCTACCCCACATTTCATTTTGGAAACAGTCATATCGAGGACAAAAACGTTTTTTTCACAATAAGAATGTAATATAAATGAGAGTGAATTAAAAGATAAAATAACTACAGGTACAATGGTTTCACTAGACTGTCTGAATGCTTCAATAGCTGCTGTGGTGATTTCCCCATTTAAAGCCGAGGACACTTACAGCAAAGGGAATTCAAAGCAGAGAGCACTGAATGTTATTTTTCTGAACAGGCTGCCTCATTTGCAACAACTAATATTTTATGAAATCAAACATTAATCATTGACACAATCAATTAATCTACTCAGCCCCTCTGCTTCAAGCATTCTTGCAATTAAATTCATTTCTACTTCATTAATGAAGTAATTAACTGCCCAATTATTGAATCACTGTGTTGATCCTAATGAATTACGTTGGATTACCTTTGGCATATACAAGCTAATATATCACAAAAGGGCTGAGGAACCAGTTGATAAATGATATCAGTACCTTCATTCTGAATCAAGACTACGGTATTTTTAATTTGCAGATGTTTTCCTTCCTTTCCCTGTTTTTGCTGGAATATTGTTTCATAGTTGTTTTCTTGTAGTGGAATGCATAAAAATGAATAACCCTCAACTAACACCCACACTTTCCAGCAAAGGTAAGGAAACATGGCTGCAATTTCTTCGTGTTCTAGTTTGAAGGATTCGGAAATGTAGCTTCTGTTACAAAGTGCAATGTTTCTATGCGTTAAAGAACTTCCTAGTTTTAGTAGTAATGTTTTTCAGGATGTCTGGGGTTATGAAAGGTACCATATAAATGAAAACCTTTCTCTCCTATTTAGTCTTAAACTTGCCATTTTCTATCTTGTAGCTAATTGATTTTTTATCAAAAATCCATGGATTGCTTTGAAAGGGGGCTGCAGATGGACTCCCTTTTTTGTATCTTTTATCACTCTTTCAGATTCCCTGCATTCATTTATTTTCAAGGCTGTAGACACTAAGTGGTTCAATGTTCACAATCTCCGCAGTCAAAAAGGCCCAACAGAGGATGTACTTCCACGGCAACTGAGGAAACACAATCTGCCACAGGCAATGATGGTCCAATTCTATACTGTTATCATTGAGTCCGTCCTCACCTTCTCCATCATGGTCTGGTTTGGCTCAGCCACCAAGCACGACATCCGGAGGTTGCAACGGATCGTTCGCACAGCTGAGAAGGTTGTTGGCTGCAACCTTCCCCCCATTGACGAACTGTACACTGCAAGGGCCAGGAAGTGAGCGGGCAAGATCATCTCTGATCCTTCTCACCCTGGCCACAAAATCTTTGAAGCACTTCCCTCTGGAAGGCGACTCCGGACTGTCAAAGCAGCCACAGCCAGACATAAACTCCATTGAAGTTTCTTTTGCAGTCTTATCTTGAACAAAGGCCCATTGCCCTGGCAGCACTGATCCTTTACTTTGTCCTTTGCCATCTTGAAAATGTCCCCTTGTCCAGCCTCCATGGTTGGAAGATGAAGGTAGGCTCAACAACGGCCCTCTGCCCAACTCCTTCACTGGATGAATGAGCCAGGCTTCCTGGGTGGGTTCCCGGTTTGCGGCGTGGGTCTTCAGTCTGCGGCCAGGCCTCCTGGGTGGATCTTCAGTCTACGGCGGGATAGCTGGGCCTTCTGAGTGGCTCTTCAGAAACCTGAGGGACAACTTTTTTCACACAAGGTGGTGGGTGTATGAAACAAGCTGCAAGAGAAGGTAGACATAAAATGCTGGAGTAACTCAGCGGGACAGGCAGCATCTTTGGATAGAAGGAATGGGTGATGTTTCGGGTCAAGACCCTTCTTCAGTCTATCCTCGGTTTAAACCAGCATCTGCAGTTCCTTCCTGCAAGAGAAGGTACTTGAGGCAGTTGCGCTGACAACATTCAAAAGACACGGACAGGCACATGGATAGGAATGATTTAGAGGACTATGGGCCAAATGTGGACAACTAGGACTAGCGAACATAGGTTATTTTGGTCAAGTTGGGCAGAAGGACCCGTTTCCATGCGGTATGACTGATTCTAACCTTTCATATATTGCCTTGAATTGAGTTCCCATATTGCAAACAATGTCCACACACAAGTTTGTACACGAATCATGTATGTACATGAGTCAGGTGTTCATAACCTGGGGAGGACCTGTTAGCAAACATATATTATATCATAGTAATATTGTGTCATCTATTCATGACAATGATTTTAGCATTCAGCTCGCACTAACTATACATGGTCTTAGAGATGTACAGCACAGTAAAGGGCTGTGTGACCCAACTAGTCCATGTTGGCCAAGGTGCCTAAATGAGATTGTCCCACTTGGTCTATATCCCTGGATTTGTATCTGAACTCATCTGAATACCGATAACAAAATATATACATTGTAATTTGGAGGTTCATTGTTGCTCACTTTAGAACAGTTAAATCTGTTTTCGTCTATTTACCCTTAATGTTCAATATGGGTTAAATATTAAAAAAATGAATTTGAATTTAAAGTAGATGTAAAAGAATTTCTAAATTCTGCCCACTCAATAAGTTTTGTAAATAGAATGTAAATAGAATCTACTAGACTCCCTCCCCTCCCCTCCCCTCCCCTCCCCTCCCCTCCCCTCCCCTCCCCTCCCCTCCCCTCCCCTCCCCTCCCCTCCCCTCCCCTCCCCTCCCCTCCCCTCCCCTCCCCTCCCCTCCCCTCCCCTCCCCTCCCCTCCCCTCCCCTCCCCTCCCCTCCCCTCCCCTCCCCTCCCCTCCCCTCCCCTCCCCTCCCCTCCCCTCCCCTCCCCTCCCCTCCCCTCCCCTCCCCTCCCCTCCCCTCCCCTCCCCTCCCCTCCCCTCCCCTCCCCTCCCCTCCCCTCCCCTCCCCTCCCCCGGATCTGGGGAGCTCGCCTGGAGTGGGTCAGAGTCTCCCGCTCGATCTTGAAGACCAGGAACTGGGAGGAGAACACACACTCGGGACAATTTACACATATACCTGGTATACAAACCCAAGCCAATTAACTTACAAACCTGTACGTCTTTTGGAGGAAACCTAAGATCTCGGTGAAAACCCAAGTGGTCATGGGGAGAACATACAAACTCTGTACAGACACCACCGGTAGTCGGGATCGAACCCGGGTCTCTGGCGCTGCGCCACCGTGCTGCCTATTGGACAAAGGTCCGGTAGGAGAACTGGGGGGGGTGTCTAAGGTCACCTGCAGGTGGCGCCCCCTGGGGCACGAAGGCTGAAAGTCTGGAAAGGAGAAGGATGGCTTGTTGGTGATCTAAATACGCTAATGGCTGCAATGGGCCTTTATGGCCAGCTGCAGCTTCGACCGTGTGAAATGGTGCCAAAATCTGTAAAGTATTTCATATGGACTCAGTGGGCTGTTTCCATGCACGGGGTACTTAATTGGGGATTGTCTTTATGTATGGCAATAATGTTACTCATCTATCTGCAAAAAAATGTATTTCACTATACATTGGCACATGTGACAATATAAAAACCATAGAATACTATTGAAGGAAGGACACATATGTGATAGAGTGAGTGCAGGACAGGTTTATTGTATTGATTATTGGAATGGGTGGATAATCTCATGAGGAGAAATTAAACAAAGTAGATCTAGTGAAAACTCTGGTTTTCAGAATGAGAAATAATCTCATTAGAAAATACAAGATATAAAGATAAAGCATGCTTACAAGACTTGACAGGGTCGATACAGGAATGAGATTTACCCTGCCCGGGGTGTCTTGAGAATTTACACTCAAATTAGGGATTGGCCATTCATTACAGGGATGAAGCAATTTCTTCTCCCAGAGGGCAGTGAATACTTGGAATTCACTTTCAGGAGGACTGTGCTGTAGAAGTTATGGCCATGTTACAGATGTACAAGACATTGGTGGGGCCACGTTTAAAGTGTTGTCTTCAGTTTTGGTCACCCTGTTATAGGAAAGATGTTGTTAAGATGGGAAGGGGGAGCCATGAGTATTTGCAATGATGTTGCTGGGACTTGAGGTTTAAGAGGATGTTCTGAGCTACGGGGAGAGGTTGAGCAGGCTCGGACTTTATTCCTTGGAGCACAGGAGGATGGAGGATGATCTTATAGAGGGGTATAAGATCATGAGAGTAATAGAAAGGTTAATGCAGCAAGTCTTTTACTCGTAGGGGAATTAAGAACTAGAGGAAATAGGTTGAGTGTGAGGAGGTGAAAGATTTACTAGGAACCTGAAGGGAAACGCAGAGGGTGAGGAGTATATGGAATGAGCTGCTGGAGGAGGTAGTTTAGGCAGGTACTATCAAAATGTTTAAGAAACGTATAGACAGGTACGTGGATAGGATAGGTTTAGAGAGATATGGGCCAAAAGCAGGCAAGTGGGACATGGGCCATGTTGGTCGATGTGGGCAAATTGGGCCGACATGCAGTTTCAATGCTGTATGACTCTATTTCATTCAGCCAAACTAGATTGTGTACTTAACTACACATTGGGAGCTATTTACAGTACCCAATTAACCCATCAAATCTGCATGTTATTAGGGCAGGGGAGGAAAATAGAGCACCCAGGGGAACTTGTGTGATCACAGGAGAAAACTTCATGTGAACAGTATCGATGGTCAGGATTGAATCGAGGGACCTACTAAGGCAGCAGCTCTTGGTGAGGCCACATTTAGAATATTGTGTTCTGGGAATATTGCGTTCTGGGAATATTGTGTTCTGTAGAATATCTGGTCACCATGTTATAGGAAAGATATCGTCAAGCTTGAAAAGGTTCAGAAAAGATTTACAAGGATGTTGCCTGGACTAGAATGGTGTGAGCTATAGGGAGAGTTTGAGTAGGCTGGGTCTCTATTCCATGGAGCGCAGGTGGATGATGGGAGATCTTATAGAGGTATACAAAATCATGAGAGGAATAGATTGGGTAGATGCACAGAGTCATTTGCCCAGAGTAGGGAAATCGAGAACATAGGTTCAAGGTGAAGGGGAAAAGATTTAATAAGAATCCGAGGGGTCATTTTTTCACACAAAGGGTGGTGGGTGTATGGAACAAGCTGCTAGAGGAGGTAGTTGAGGCTGGGACTATCCCATCATTTAAGAAACAGTTAGACCAGTAAATGGATAGGACAGGTTTGGAGCGATATGGACCAAGCGTAGGCAAGTGGGACTAGTGTAGCTGGGACATATTTGGCGAGTGTGGGCAAGTTGGGCCGAAGGGCTTGTTTCCACATTGTATCACTCTATGACTCTATGACGCTTGTAGATATGGGAAGTCGGCTTCTGTGCAGGACATAGCAGCAGAGAATTTGAAAAGAATTCTACAATTAAGCAGTCAACATAGTTCTATGAGAGGGAAATTACATTTTATGACTTTAGTAGTTATTTGGACATCTAGCAAGTAGAGCAGATAAAGGGGATGCAAAAGATATAATCTATTTGGATATTGAGAAAACATTTAGTAAGGTAAAACTGCAAAGATGATTGTTGGTTAGTTAATCATCTACTCAAATTGACACTGGCACAGAGTCAATGGCACCAGTGTCAATTGGGTAGATTAGCTAACCAAGAGAAAACAAACCATTAGACTAAATCAATCATTTTTAGTTTGAGTGGAAATTGAGGCAAATTGAGTGAAAACAAAATGGGAGACAAGTGCCCAGTTCTTTATAATCCTTGCTAATAATTTAGATGAAGGAAATAGTATACCGGATCTGAACTCAATTATACAAAAATATAGCCGAATACTACTTGTGAGAATACAGAGTCATTGAAATGAAAAATCGGCTAAGCAAATAGACAAATAAAAAATGGCAGATGGATATAACATGAGGAAATATAACATTAAATGCAAAGTGCTTGAGTAACTCAGCAGGTCGGGCAGCATCTCTGGAGAATATGGAAAGGTTATGTTTTGGGTCAGGACCCTTCTTCAGACTGATTGGAGGGGGAGGGTAAGGGAAGAAAACTGGAAGAGGGGAGGGGCAGGACAAAGCTTGGTAAGTAATAAATTGACATGGGTGAGGAGATTTTTGATAAGCATTTGGTGGACAAAAGCCAGAGATGAAAAGACAAAAAGCATGAGACAAAAGGATTGATTAGCTGCAAATTGTGATGCTAAGGTTGTCTACTTTGGTAGGAACAGCAAGGTAGAATATTATTTATGTGAAGATTATAGAATGCTGCTCTACAGAGGGATCTAGATGTCCCCTTATATAAATTTTACAAAGTTATAATGTGGGGAAATACAGAAGGCAAGTGGAATATTGGCTTTGTTACAAAAGAGGCAAGTATAAATGGAGAGTAGTCTTGTTGCAGGGCCCTGAAGAGACCTTATTTGAAGTACTACAGGTAGACACAAAATGCTGGATTCGGGACAGGCAGCATCTCTGGAGAGAAGGAATGGATGATTTAAAAAAATTTTTTTTTTTTAGATTTAGAGATACAGCGCGGAAACAGGCCCTTCCGCCCACCGAGTCCGCGCCGCCCAGCGATCCCCGCACACTAACACTATCCTACACACACTAGGGACAATTTTTACATTTACCCAGTCAATTAACCTACATACCTGTGCGTCTTTGGAGCTTGGGAGGAAACCGAAAATCTCGGAGAAAACCCACGCAGGTCACGGGGAGAACGTACAAACTCCATACAGACGGAGCCTGTAGTCAGGATCGAACCTGAGTCTCTGGCGCTGCATTCGCTGTAAGGTAGCAACTCTACCGCTGCGCCACCGTGCCGCACAGTTTCTAGTCGAGACCCTTTTTCAGACTGACATACAAAGTATATCCTTTACTCCCTCTACACTCACGACTGCGCCCCCACCCATCCCACCAACACCATCATCAAGTTCGCGGATGACACGACTGTGGTTGGACTTATCTCAGAAGGAGATGAGACAGCCTATAGGGATGAAATCCAAAGGCTGGCAGCATGGTGTTCAGTGAACAATCTGGTCCTGAACTCCTCCAAAACAAAGGAACTTATAATTGACTTTAGAAAAACCAGTGGAGATTACGACCCACTCTACATCAATGGGGTCTGCGTGGAAAGGGTACCAGCTTTCAGGTTCCTGGGTACGCACATCGCAGAGGATCTCACCTGGTCTACCAACACCATCACCACAGTAAAGAAGGCACAGCAGAGACTCCACTTCCTGAGGATCCTCAGGAAAACCAACCTGCAGGAGAAGCTCATGTTGTCCTTCTATCGCTGCTCCATCGAGAGTGTGCTGGCATACTGTATAACCACATGGTATGCCAGCTGCTCAGAAAAGGACAGGAAGGCCCTTCAGAGGGTCATCACGACGGCCCAGAAAATCATCGGCTGCTCACTGCCCTCCCTGGAGCACCTGTTCAGCCTGCGCTGCCTCAGTAGAGCAGGCAAAATAATAAAAGATCCATCCCACCCCGGCCACCGTCTGTTTGTTCATCTGCCCTCTGGTCGACGTTTCAGGTCAATCAAATCCCGAACAAACAGACTTAAGAACAGTTTTTACCCCAGGGCCATACGAGAACTGAACACTACCTGTGCACTAGGCAACACCGTTAAAAAATCTTGTACTTAATTTAATTGTATTTATGTATTTATTTGTTTTTGCATTTATTGCATATATGTTTGTACGCACCGTCAGGATTGGCTGTTTTTTAATTTCGTTGTACTCGTTGCAATGACAATAAATGAATATTATTATTATTATTATTATTATTATTATTATTATTATTATGTCTACTTTGAAGTACTACAGTTGCATCTGGTCTCCAGGAGGGGTATCCTTGCTTCACTGGGATGATTCCTGATTTGAAGTAATCTACTGAGGGTGAAATGTTGAGCCTATACTAAGGGAGAAGAGGTAATCTTATTGAAACCAGTAGGATTCTAAGGGGCCTCATTAAGGAGATTGAGCGATGTTTCCTCTTATGGATGAATCAAGAAGTAGGGCATAGTTTCAAAATAAGTGATTATTCATTCATACTGTGGACAAGAAGAATTTCCTCTCTGAAACATGTGAATATTTAGAATTGTCTACCCTACAAACCTATAAAGACCGAATCACTGAAAATGCTCTAGGTCAAAATGTCTCCCTTGTAAACCAAAAATCTATCTTGTCCTTTAACATATTCAATGATTTGGTCCCCACAGGGTCAAGATAAAATTTTGGACTATAGTGGAGTTAAAGTTGATGGGCACAGCCAAGAAATTGGAGTTAAAGCCAAAATCAGTTCAGCTATGATCTTGTTGAACAGTTGAACAGCAGAGAGGGCTTGAGAGATACTCCTATTCGTGTTTTACACATACTTCTTTTCCATAAATGCTACTAAACCACATCTTTCCCTTCTGTGTCTGATCTGTTTATCAGTATGACTTAGGATGGTACATATCATAGTACTACAACATCAGTGCTGGCACTCCTGGTTGTAAGGCAGCTTGCACAGTGATCCATGCTGGAAAATACATGTGTTGGTGACACGAATAGTTAAAAACATTGACACAAGATAGACGCAAAAGTATTGGAATTACCTATTGAACACTTGCTCTCAGTTTCATTTCTGTGGATTCAAAGTTAAGCAGTACTTTCAAGAGAGGAAAGAAGATAGAAGCCAAGATAAAGCAATGTTGCAAAAGCCAATACACACAGGGATGTAATGCTGAGGCTCTATAAGGCACTGGTAAGGCTGCATTTGGAATATTGTGAGCAATTTTGGGCACCATATCTGAGGAAGGATTTGCTGGCTCTGGAGAGGGTCCAGAGGAGGTTTACAAGAATGATCCCAGGAATGAGTGGGTTAACATATGATGAGTGTTTGTCCGGCACAGGGCCTGTACTCACAGAAGTTTAGAAGAATGAGAGGGGACCTCATTGAAATATACAGAATAGTGAAAGGCTTGGATAGAGTGGATGTGGAGAGGATGTTTCCACTAGTGGGAGAGTCTAGGACTAGAGGACATAGCCTCAAATTAAAGGACGTTATTTTAGGAAGGAGATGAGGAGAAATTTCTTTAGTCAGAGGGTGGTGAATCTATGGAATTCTTTGCAACAGAAGGCTATGTTGGCCAGGTCAGTGGATATTTTTTAGGGCAAAGATAGATCGATTCTTGATTAGTACAGGTGTAAGAAGTTATGGGGAGAAAGCAGGAGAATGCGGTTAGGAGGGAGTGATAGATCAGTGTTAATTGAATGGTGTAGTAGACTTGATGGGCTGAATGGCCTAATTCTACTCCTATTCCTTATGACCTTAAAAGTTTGAAATGTCTCAATGGAGACCTTTTTGCTTAGAACAGAGATGCTTGAATAAATAGTGTCATGGGTTCATCAGGTCACTGTGAGAGCAAGGCGATCCTTTTAGGCAATAGACAATAGACAATAGGTGCAGGAGTAGGCCATTCAGCCCTTCGAGCCAGCACCGCCATTCAATGCGATCATGGCTGATCACTCTCAATCAGTAACCCGTTCCTGCCTTCTCCCCATACCCCCTCACTCCGCTATCATTAAGAGCTCTATCCAGCTCTCTCTTGAAAGCATCCAACGAACTGGCCTCCACTGCCTTCTGAGGCAGAGAATTCCACACCTTCACCACTCTCTGACTGAAAAAGTTCTTCCTCATCTCCGTTCTAAATGGCCTACCCCTTATTCTTAAACTGTGGCCCCTTGTTCTGGACTCCCCCAACATTGGGAACATGTTTCCTGCCTCTAATGTGTCCAATCCCCTAATTATCTTATATGTTTCAATAAGATCCCCCCTCATCCTTCTAAATTCCAGTGTATACAAGCCTAATTGCTCCAGCCTTTCAACATACGACAGTCCCGCCATTCCGGGAATCAACCTAGTGAACCTACGCTGCACGCCCTCAATAGCAAGAATATCCTTCCTCAAATTTGGAGACCAAAACTGCACACAGTACTCCAGGTGCGGTCTCACCAGGGCCCGGTACAACTGTAGAAGGACCTCTTTGCTCCTATACTCAACTCCTCTTGTTACGATGGCCAACATTCCATTGGCTTTCTTCACTGCCTGCTGTACCTGCATGCTTCCTTTCAGTGACTGATGCACTAGGACACCCAGATCTCGTTGAAAATCCCCTCTTCCTAACTTGACACCATTCAGATAATAATCTGCCTTTCTATTCTTACTTCCAAAGTGAATAACCTCACACTTATCTACATTAAACTGCATCTGCCATGTATCCGCCCACTCACACAACCTGTCCAAGTCACCCTGCAGCCTTATTGCATCTTCCTCACAATTCACACTACCCCCAGCTTAGTATCATCTGCAAATTTGCTAATGGTACTTTTAATCCCTTCATCTAAGTCATTAATGTATATCGTAAATAGCTGGGGTCCCAGCACCGAACCTTGCAGTACCCCACTGGTCACTGCCTGCCATTCCGAAAGGGACCCATTTATCCCCACTCTTTGCTTTCTGTCTGTCAACCAATTTTCTATCCATGTCAGTACCCTACCCCCGATACCATGTGCTCTAATTTTGCCCACTAATCTCCTATGTGGGACCTTGTCGAAGGCTTTCTGAAAGTCGAGGTACACCACATCCACTGACTCTCCCCTGTCAATTTTCCTAGTTACATCCTCAAAAACTTCCAGTAGATTTGTCAAGCATGATTTCCCCTTCGTAAATCCATGCTGACTCGTAATGATCCTGTTACTGCTACCCAAATGCTCAGCAATTTCGTCTTTTATAATTGACTCCAGCATCTTCCCCACCACTGATGTCAGACTAACTGGTCTATAATTACCCATTTTCTCTCTCCCTCCTTTCTTAAAAAGTGGGATAACATTTGCTATCCTCCAATAGTCTGCTTTCTCAGATAGTCTGCCAACTTTTTCTCCAGTAAAGTCAGGAAGTCACAAATGTAACAAAACTGAAGGGATAAAGTAAGTGCATCTATATTTTCCCAAAATTTAAATCTTTATTGTGCTATTTTTAATAAAACATTCCATTCACTGGCAACAAACTAATTTTGCTAAAATGTTTGGTGTTATTTGTAAATCTTTCTACAGTCAAATGCACATTTTACAGGGCATTAATATAAAATATACAAAATAGTTGAATCCATTAATCTGGAATTTATCTCGCATTCACTTGTAAACTACAGACCATATTCAACAAAATTATTGCATCAACAACAAAAACACAACAACAAATATACAAAAATAAAAACTACGTTTTTAGGAATGATACAATGATTCTGGTTCTTGACATTTAATAAGACCTTTTTTACATCCCAATGTTAAACTTCTATTCAGCATTTTTTAATCAATTAAAAATTATTGTTAAAAGACATCTCTGTTTGTGATCTCTGCCACCTTTCTCAGATAGTCTGCCAACTTTTTCCAATGAATTGAATGTGTTCTTTGGCTTTCATTCTTAGCGAAGCTATACTGGAGTTTCTCTGTTCTGCATCTTCCAGAGGAAACTTATCCACGTAAGCAGTCCCACATTGAAAGGTTGTGGGAGTGATGCCACCCATAGGTTGCAAGGTGTGGGTTAAAGCTGGGGAGTTTAAGAAAGGTGGAGGAGTATAGCTGCTCTGCAAGCCCTGAGATGTGGTAGTCATGAAACCTGGGAGGTTCTGCAATGCCGTTGGGCTGGATATCGGTGAAGTGAGCCAAGGATCCATTGACAAGTTACTGTTCAGTGTGCCCATGGCCGAAGGCTGTGAAGGTATGTTAAAGGAAAGCATAGGTGAATCCTGCAACTTCATTGCACTAGTTTCCAACTTTTCTTGTCGCCTCCACTTGGCTCTTCGATTTTGAAACCAGACCTGAAATAAAGAGCATGATGGTTTCACATTTATTGAAAATTTGTATTCATAGTTCTATCTTTAATTTTGCCATGGAACAGTATGCTTCTTCACTGATAACTCCAGACTTCATTGTTTGCTTTGGACTGTCATCTCTGATCATTAATTCGGCATAGACTTGTGTTAAAATTGAATTGCCTGAAAATAACTTGCATGACCTCCAGAGATAAAGGTATACAGCTAGGTATTTTGAAACAAACCATTCTGCAAGTTGCAGTTGAAGTCAGATACATAACGACAAGAACACAACCTGCAGATTATTGTATTGGAATGTATGACAGATCAATAATGAATTGTCTGTAAAAATGGAACACTGAGCATGTACTTGTTGTGGGGTTTAAGCCTTTTATTAAAAAGTATCAATTATATTGATGCACGGTGAAGAAAATTTCTATGCAGATGGACAACTGAGAAGATTCCAGCCCAGTTGTTTACTTGGTAATATTGCCTGGTTCCCATTAAAATTATTTCAATGATTGGAGAACTGTGACTGAACCTGTTCAAATTGAGTTTCAGAAAGCTTTTGAGATTATTGGTGGCACAGTTAACATTCTTAGTGGTTTAAGTAAACGCTGGGTGCATTTTGTAATTTTGCAGGAGCTTTAAAGGATCCCCTGAAGTGTGAGACAGCTTTGACATTGCAGTTGTAAACCAGAATATTGTGTGACTGTGGTCTCTCTCTGGGCCCTCTTGTTGTTTCAGACCAGGGTCTGACATGTCTGAATGTATATTAAGTGAAGGAACACCCTGGAAAGGAATTTAAATATGCATAAACAAAATATAGCAGCATATGTTCATGGGTGATAGGAGCAGAATTAGGCCATTCGGCCCATCAAGTCTACTCTGCCATTCATTCATGGCTGTTCTAGCTTTCCCTCTCAACCCCATTCTCCTGCCTTCTCAACATAACCCATGACACCTGTACTAATCAAGAATCTATCAATCTCTGCCTTAAAAATATTCCTTGAGTTGGCCTCCACAGCCTTCTGTGGTATGTATATGAAACTCTAATCATTTTTTGTAACCTCAACTTGGAACAGTACAAATTAGTTTAATATCAACAACAAGCTGACTGGTGTTAGGACGATGCAGCAGTTTGAAAGTGAATGTCTATATAATGAAACATATAAAATTCTTAAGGGGTTGGAGAGGCTAGATGCGGGAAGATTGTTCCCGATGTTGGGGAAGTCCAGAACCAGGGGTCACAGCTTAAGGATAAGGGGGAAGTCTTTTAGGACCGAGATGAGAAAACATTTCTTCACACAGAGTGGTGAGTCTGTTGAATTCTCTGCCACAAAAGGTAGTTGAGGCCAGTTCATTGGCTATATTTAAGAGGGAGTTAGATGTGGCCCTTGTGGCTAAAGGGATCAGGGGGTATGGTGAGAAGGCAGGTACAGGTTACTGAGCTGGATGATCAGCCATGATCATATTGAATGGCGGTGCAGGCACGAAGGGCCGAATGGCCTACTCCTGCACCTATTTTCTATGTTTCTATGTCTAGCATGAGGAACCTTGCTTACATTTTGAGGAGAGAATCTCATGCATAGGGATATTCAAATTGAACAAATCAGCCCAAGCAACAGCTGACAGGTAATCCATAAAGACAACTTTGCTCAAATTGTAACTCAATATGAACAAACATTGGTTACTAAATTTGAAAGAAGAAAAACAATGGTACCATAATGTTTTTTTTGTGAATGTGTAGAAATAGATAAAGGCAAGTCTTGGATTTTAATAATTCTGTTTATGAAACATGGCGGTCACTAACAAGGGCGGCATTTACCACCTCTTCCTCAATTGGAAGGCAGTTAAGTCAACCACACTGGTGGTTCTGGAGTCACATATATGCTGGTCAAGGTAAGTAGAGTCAATTCCCTTTCCTGAAGAATGTAGCAAGCCAGATGGACTTTTACACAATTGTATATGTTTAATATTTCCCATTACTGATAATTAATGAAATTTAAGTTTGCATTTAATTTCTTCATCTGCTGTGACCGGATTAAAACATTCCCTTGGATCTATAGCTGAGGCCACTGCCTGCTAGCCCAGTGACCTAGCGATTGTGCGATCATACCCATTAGCTCATTGCTAGTAAATGTCTGGAAGGAAAATTTTAAATAACAGTTATAAGTGGGTTTTTCCTCAAATCTTCTTAATGCAAGAGTATCAGTGAACCTGACATTCTAATCCTGGCAGCCTTCTAGTAAATCTCTTCTGCACCCTCTCTAAAGCCTCTACATCCTTCCTATAATGGTGCGACCAGAAGCCCAGAAAAAATCCCAGCAAAAGGAGCACGACTGACAAACTACCTGCTGACACCATTGAGCACCAATCTGCAGGAAAGTCTCTGAAACTCGCATTACACCCCCCTCCATCCACCTCTGCAGACCCCACAGAAGTCAACCCCAAAGGACTGCTCAAGAAACGCCTTAGTGAATTCCTTCCTTGAATTATTCAACTTGTCAGCGTATACAAAAAGGTTTGATTGTTGGGTGTGAAGTTGAAAATGAATGTGTGCATTTAGATTATAATGTGTGCATCATTTGGGATTAGGAAATAAGGACCATTGGCCAAAAAAGATTCAATCTGTTCAAAAATGACAGCTTTCTTGAATGGTGATCGGTGTACAGAAAATAAGTTATGGTCTTTCAAACAAGTTTCTCACATTTTTCAATAAAGCATAAAATTGTCACCATAAAAACTATTGGTCCAGAACTTTATTGGGATGGAACTCTGCATGAAATCACCAATTTGTAACTTTTGTCTCGCTTATTAAATCAAGAAAAAATGTTTAGAAGTTTACTGTTAACCAATGAATAGCAAAGCCTTCAGCTATCTCTTTAACCAATGTGATTTACAAAGAAATTGTGAAACGACAAGCGTGAACGTAGAGCAAATGACGGCCAGATCAGATGCACAGAAACAAATAAAGAGCCCCAGAGAAAGAATGGATTATGAGAGCAGAAAAAGGGTCAGAAAGGTCAAGCAAAAAATGTACTTGCCTCTAAAATTTGAATTTTCTGCAGCAAATTCAATTCACTATAACAGCAGCGATGCTGCAATTATACAAAGCTTACAGGGAGGATGACACTAAGATATCACGTTATGAAACAGATCAAATTGCCCAGCATTTTTTTTAGATTTAGAGATACAGCGCAGAAACAGGCCCTTCGGCCCAGCGGGTCCGTGCCGCCCAGCGATCCCCGCACATTAACACCCACTAGGGACAATTTTTACATTTGCCCAGCCAATTAACCTACAAACCTGTAGGTCTTTGGAGTGTGGGAGGAAACCGAAAATTTCGGAGAAAACCCACGCAGGTCTCGGGGAGAACGTACAAACTCCGTACAGTACAGCACCCGTAGTCAGGATCGAACCTGAGTTCTCCGGCGCTGCATTCGCTGTAAGGCAGCAACTCTTCCGCTGCGCCACCGCAATACAAAACTCTGGCTTCCCTCTTTGCTGGATTATTTGCACATTAATTATGTCATATCTTATACTTGCCTTTATTCAACTAATTTATCATTTTATTTCAACTCATCTTATTTCCATTGACATTGTGTTTAAATAATAAAAATTGTACCAATGAAAAAAAAAATCATCATCCTGGAATTTTAACTGAAGTCCTTTAAATTTTTATTTCAAGAAAAGCGTCTTCTCCAACTCACATCCCGCCTCTCCATCCTCAACCATTGCACATTCATATGGCTGGCTTGGGCGCATTCCGATAAATGAATCACACCAGGTTTCATTAAAAAAGTAAGGGCAGATTGCTGGAAAGTTGCTATATTTGAAACCATTCCATTTAACATTTTATTTAAAGTACAGAGAACGCATCCATAAAAATTGTTAATGCTATTCCTCGATCTGAATTTGTACAATCTGTCTTTAATGCGTTTGTTCTGTCTGGTGAGGTTAATGAGCAACATCTTGGACATGAAGAAAAACGAGGGGTATGGGATTAATGCAGCAACGTGGAAAAGGATCGGTCATGATCTCAGTGAATGGCAGAGCGGAAAGGAGAGGCCAATTGACACACTTCTGTTTTTAATTTATTTTTGTTCTTGGGCTGCGCCCTAAACTTGCTGAACGACAATGCATTTATTTTTGTTAAATATGAAAAAATACGGCAGGAAGCGGCAAAGACAAAATACTTTTGTCTTTTGATCCCAACAAACAAATCGACAATTGAAATCGTATTTGTTTTGTGTGACTAAAATGAACATAACAGAATGATAAATTTAAAAAAAATGAGATATTGGAGCTATAACGGCACAGATTTAACGATTGGAGGACTTCTTGTGTGTTCATTATTTAGTTTGGCTGGCAGATGAAATTGTTCCCTTGCTTTTTAGTTGAAATTCTCATTTCTTATTCCCGCCAAAGTCTCCTTTGTAAACTCACCCTAGAACCATATTTTATGTCTTAAAATATATATTAAGTTGTTGAAGTGCGTTCTCTCCAATGAAATTCGCATGTGGTACAATTCAAGGTCTTTGGTTTGGGAGGAAAGGGCACTCGAAAAGATTGCCGATTGAATCTCATCACGCTGCAAATATCAGCTGTTTCAGTTTGTCATGAAAGGCGAATTTAAAAACCAAGCACCGTAGGAAATAAAACGACTTTATAAATTATGCGTTTTAAGTGAAAAAAGGAACAAACTCTTGAATATAATCTGCTTCCTCGAAGATTGTTAACTTTTATCCCCCCAATCCAAAATTAATTCCTGGGTTTAGAGGAGTATAATTGTACTCAGTTATTTAATTTAAAAAACCTCAAATCTATGGGTTAAGCGCCTCTAATGACAACCACTTTAAAACATTCCTCTATTCAATCGTTGAATTAAAACTTGAACCAAATGAATTTATTAAATGGTTCACGGAAATGTCAGATTAATTGTGTGGAACACTTTGCTACTTACTGAACTCGCAGTGTGGAAATGAAACCGTTGAATATTTGTCGCGTTACGGTTTGTCAGCAGCGGATTCACAATTAGCAAACATTCCACCACTTGCATATCAGTACCATTGACTTTAAATTCTAAAACTGATTTATAAATATGAACAAATGTTTCAACTACACCTGATCATAAATTAGCCAAATTGTACACCTATTTCCGTTTGCAAACTCAACATATTAATCGGGATTTTTTTTGTTGGCGAACGTTTAAAGGATCACGACGCTTAAAATGAGGTGTTATTAATAATATCATTTCTATACTGTAAAACAAAATATGAAAACAAAACTATAGAATTTGAGTCTTGAATGGTTCCGACCCAATATCTGTCCGTTCCCTCCACATATGCTGCCTGAACTTCTGAGTTCCTCCAGCATTTCGTGTTTTGCTCCATATTCTGGCATCTGCAAACTCTTGTGTCTATAGAATGTGACACTCATTGATGTCAATTTTACTGGCATACTTAGGTTCTAATGTTAGCGTACACTTGGCGTATGATTTGGATATGCGTCATAAAGCACACGAGGAATAGTTGGTCAAGTTTCTGCAAAGTGGAAACTGATTATTTTACAAAAATAAAGAGGTATTCGGCGGCTTCGAGAAATCGTGTTTCCCTTCAATTTAGTGTCACCTTCCTAACCAACTGATGTTGCCCTTTGGTTCCGGAATGCAATCTGCTGGTAATCCGCGGGCTCAGTAGCAAAATTGGCTTGCTCCTCTATGCTGGTGAAATTTCCGAGAAATTTCGAAGAAGGGCCTCGACCCGCAACGTCACCCATTCCTTCTCTCCAGAGATGCTGCCTATCCCGCTGAGTTACTCCAGCTTTTTTTTTTGTGTCTATCTTAAGCTAAATACTTCCCTTGAATGCATACATAATTTGTTTGGAGATATTATAATCAGAAATTTGTTGACAAACTGGGAAGACGATTGGGCGTTCGAACGAAAATGAATATTAAAAAGTTGCGATAATCTAATTAAAGAAGTCTTTACAGTGAAAATAGCAAAACTTGTCCCTGTATTTTAAAAATCATTTTGAATGCTTAGCTCACCAACATTAAAATAGTTATAACACCAAGTTTTAAATAAAAAGAAACATTGAAATCGGAAGTTATGGGTCATGACATTGCTACAAGTGGTAGGCAAGTTACTGGAGAGTATTCTGTGGGATAAAATATAGGTACATTTGTATAGATAGGGGGTGATTCAGCATAGACACAAAATGCTGGAGTAGCGCAGCGGGTCAGGCAGCGTCTCTGGAGAAAAGGAATAGGTGACTTTTCTAGATAGTCTGATATCTGATACGGATAGCCGGTGTGGTTTTCTAGGTGAGAGATCCTATCTTACAAATCTGGTTTTTAAAATAAATAACCAAAAGTCTGATAAGTGTAAAGCCGTAGATATTGTCTATATGGACTTTGGAAATGTATTTGATAAGATCCCGCTCTCTAGTTTGCCCTGGAAGGTCAGATTGCACGGGATCCAGGGAGCGTTAGCGGATTGGACAGAGATTTGGCTTCATGGAAAGAAGCAGAAGGTGATGGTGGAAAGTTGTTTTTCCGACTGGAGGCCTGTGACTAGTGGTGTGCCTCGGGAATCGGTGCTGGGCCCATTGCCGTTTCTGGTTTATATCAATGAGATATATGAGAATATAGAAAGCATGATTAATATGTTTGCAGATGACACTAAAGTGGGTGGCATTGTGAACAGCTAAAACGATTATTAAAAATTACAGCACAATTCTGATCAGTGGGGGAAGTGGGCTGAGGAATAGTTAATGGAGTTCAATGTAGATAAGTGTGAGGTGTTGTATTTTGGGGAGTCAAACCAGGTCAGGACCTACACAAATAATGGCAGGCCTCTGGGGTGTTCTAGGGCAGAGGGGTCTGGAAGTGCAGGTACACAGTAACTTCCAAGTGTACAAGGTGCGTTTAGAGTAGGATGAGGAGTGATCTTATAGAGGTGTATAAATCATGATGAAAGAAATTTGCAGTAGGCGAGAAATAGTATTGGGTAGACTGATGGGACTGAAGGCTGATAAATCCCCAGGGGCTGATGGTCTGCAACGCAGGGTACTCAAGGATGTGGCTTTAGAAATTGTGGACACATTGGTGATCATTTTCCAATGTTCTATAGATTCAGGATCAGTTCATGTAGATTGGAGGGTAGCTAATGTGATCCCACTTATCAAGAAAAGAGCGAGAGAGAGAGAAAACGGGGAATTATAGACCAGTTAGCCTGACATCGGTGGTGGGGATGATGCTGGAGTCAATTATTAAAGAAGTAATAACGGCGCATTTGGATAGCGGTAACAGGATTGGTCCAAGTCAGCATGGATTTATGAAGGGGAAATCCTGCTTGACTAATCTTCTGGAATTTTTTTGAGGATGTGACAAGTAAAATGGATGAAGGAGAGCCAGTGGATGTAGTGTATCTAGACTTTCAGAAAGCCTTTGATAAGGTCCCACACAGGAGATTGGTGAGCAACATTAGAGCACATGGTATTGGGGGTAGGGTATTGACATGGATAGAGAATTGGTTGGCAGACAGGAAGCAAAGAGTAGGAATAAACGATTCATTTTCAGAATGGCAGGCAGTGGCGAGTGGAGTGCCGCAAGGCTCGGTGCTGGGGCCACAACTATTTACAATATATATTAATGATTTGGGTGATGGAATTAGAAGTAACACTAGCAAGTTTGCAGATGACACAAAGCTGGGTGGCAGTGTGAACAGCAAAGAGGATGTTAGGAGGTTGCAGGGTGACTTGGACAGGTTGAGTGAGTGGGATGCAGTATAATGTAGATAAATGTGAGGTTATCCGCTTTGGCGGCAAAAACAAGGAGGCAGATTATTATTTCAATGGTGTCAGATTAGGTAAAGGGGAAGTGCAACGAGTCATGGGTGTCCTTGTACACCAGTCACTGAAAGTAAGCGTGCAGGTACAGCAGGCAGTGAAGAAAGCTAATGGCACGTTGGCCTTCATAACAAGAGGATTTGAGTATAGGAACAAAGAGGTCCTTCTGCAGTTTTATAAGGCCCTGGTGAGACACATCTGGAGTATTGTGTGCAGTTTTGGTCTCCTAATTTGCGGAAGGATATCCTTGCTATTGAGGCAGTGCAGCATAGGTTCATGAGGTTAATCCCTGGGATGGCGGGACTGTCATATGAGGAAAGATTGGAAAGACTGGGCTTGTATTCACTGGAGTTTCGAAGGATAAGAGGGGATCTTATAGAGACGTATACAATTCTAGGGGCTAGTGGAATCAAGGGATATGTGGAGAAGGCAGGCACAGGTTACTGATTGTGGATGATCAACCATGATCACAATGAATGGCGGTGCTGGCTCGACGGGCCAAATGCCCTCCTGCATCTATTTGATATGTTTCTATGATAGGAATGGACAGAGTGAATACAAATAGTATTTTGCCCAGAGCAGAGAGGTCAAGAACCAGAGAACATAGGTTTTAGGTGAGGGGGTGAGAAAAATAATAGGAACCTGAGGGGCAACTTTTCACGCAGAACGTGGTGGGTTTATTGAACAAGCTGCCAGAGGATGTGGTTGAGGCAGGCACTATAACATTTAAAAGACATTCAGACAGGTACACAGATAGGAAAGGTTTAGAAGGATATGGGTCAAACGCCGGCATGTGAGACTAGTGCAGATGAGGCATCTTGGTCAGTATGGGCAAATTGGGCCAAGGCGTCTGTTTCAATGCTGTATGCTACTCTATGACAGAGTATAATCTATTGAAAAAGTGAAACCCCCAAAACAAAAATGAAAGAGAGTTAGATTTTGCTCTTCGGGCTAATGGAATCAAGGGATATGGAGAAAAAAGGAACGGGGTACTGATTTTGGTTGATCAGCCACGATCATAATGAATGGCGGCGCTGCCTCGAAGGGCCGAATGGCCAACTCCTGCACCTATTTTCTATGTTTCCATGTCTAAAATCAACACACGGAGGAAACAAAAGCAGGAAAGCCTCACCTGCACCCTGACCTCGGGCAAGTTGACTTTCATGGCGAGCTCCTCTCTGCTGTACACATCTGGGTAATGAGATTTCTCAAAGGCTCTCTCCAGCTCGTGAAGTTGGTAGGTGGTGAATGTGGTTCGGTTTCTCCTGTGTTTCTTCTTGGGCTGGTCCTCGTCCAGCAAGTTATTATTGTCATGTTGTTTGGATTTCGCTATGTCTGGCCGGAGATCTTCTCCATTGCTATTCGTACAAAAGTGATCTGATCCGAACAGAGAGAGAAAATAAGAAAAAATCTCAAGTCTGTTTATTTACTCACAACACAACCCACCCTGCAGCGTTCTAATGGTGTGTTTGACAATTACTCCAGAGGTGAAAAATAAAGGAACCGTTAACCGCCCTTTGGTTCATGGTACTAATTTCAAACAGTTTTGTTAAAAAAAAATTTGCTCCTGAATAAAACTTTAATTTCACCGCCACAGCGTAATTATACAATTTGACCCAGTTTAACTAAATACCAATGTAGTTGTTATATATATACTAATATAAAGTGTTGCCACCGATGCCCTTGGCGATTTGGGCCGAGTTTGCTTTGAATAGTAAAGGTACGAGGGAAACAAAACACTTGTTACCGTCAAAACGTTCCGAGTTTGCTTGTTCATGTTTTAAGTTTGACGCTCTGTTGCAACAATCCCGGCCATTGCCCGTTCCCGCTTCTTCCACATTCCTGGTGTTTCTACTGGAAGGGAAGGTTGGATGGGGTATTGGGTCTTCTTTAGTAAATCCCAAGATCGCGTCTATACTGTGGACCCTGGTAGACGCGGTCCCCGCACTCCTACCCAAGCTCCCAAATGGTAACAAACCTTCGTCCATCACGTTGCAGCCGGAGCAGAGCAGACGCATGGATTATTGCTCGAGATAGTAACTAGCAGTCCTTCAGGAAATAAAATCTGGTCTTTTTTTTTTTATCTTCAAAATAAAAACTGACTGTTTAATGTTGTCACCTTTCAGGTTCTTCCGCTGGGGGTAACTATCGCCACCTTTTAGTTGACTTCTTTAGCCGCGAGTCTTCTAATTGGGTTATTTATTTGCCGGTGGTATAATATATGGCGAGAATGTAGGAACCGTGTTACTGGGAGACACGTTTGGAGGACGAGCCCTTCGACTCTATCGTAGCTCCAGCGCACATACCCTTAAGAGTTTAAATAATCACTGGTTCACCAGTTCGCTCTTCAAGGACCCAATAACTTCCTGCGAGCTGTTCACAGATTTCCAATCAGCGGAGGCCGTCTTATTAAAGACTTCAAGCTCCTTGGCTGTTGGAAGCGGTGTGTTCGAATTTCTTTCTTGCACTTCTGGGAAGCCTCTGGCGAAACTTCCTTATAAATCTTGGACCAATCTTTGTGTATCCCAGCTGGCGCTGGATGAAAGGATGAGGGGTGGAGCGGGTGGGGATTAGAATAGAGTTTGTTCAAAAGAACAAGATCGAACAATTGTACATCCTTAATAACTACACAGATTACCGATGTATGGTGTATTTAAAACAAACTATAAGTCAATCCCTTAATAAACTTTGATTTTTCATTGTACAATGAAATATGCTTACGTTATTTCAATCATGCAATACAACTGTAAATAAATGTTAATCTGGACTTTTTAAGGTACCCGCACTGAGCCATCTGAACATTATTAATATTAAAGCAAAAGTAGTTTTATAATTATCAGCTGAAATTATTAAGGAATTGTGAAGGGTAAAATCATATATCCTTCTGACTCGTCCTCGTCGGTCCTGTACATTAAAGGAGAAAATAGACTTAGTGAATTTTGTATCCGTTCTAAAATAGGGTAGAAAATACGAATGTAATATAATGTTTAACCGTGCCATTATTTAAATCCAGTATAGGAATGGCCTCATAATTGTTAATTATCCAATAAGAGTTATTTGGCTCATATTCGTTCCGTTTTTTGGCTTCTGTATGCGTGCGTGTTCTTCTTTTTGTCTCTTCAATCTCAACATTGAAAACTTCTGTCAGACTCGGTACAGTGGAGAGAATGGTGCCTTCTAGTAATTACTCCAAATACGCCTGAGCGCCTGTTGCTTGTTGAAACGGAGAATTCTGTTAAGGGACATTTGGGGAACGCTTTGTAAAATGAAGAGATCCCTTGTACAACAATTACTGGGAACTGTGTTTCAAGGAGACGTTGCCAGTAATCTACTTCAAGTGTGACATGTGTGCCAACGAGGGCTTTTTAGGTCGTTTATTTGGGTCTA
Organism: Rhinoraja longicauda; assembly: GCF_053455715.1. Lineage (NCBI taxonomy): Eukaryota > Metazoa > Chordata > Chondrichthyes > Rajiformes > Arhynchobatidae > Rhinoraja > Rhinoraja longicauda. The sequence goes on from NC_135953.1 coordinate 29,839,227, forward strand.
TTGAAATGTCGGTTATATTAATTAATGATTTAATGGGATTTATCTTTAATTAGTTTATCCATAAGAAGAAAATCTGGCATCAAGTTGCTTTTTCCAATTAGTTTGCGCGTCCATGCCATTCACTACAGCTCTTTCCTCAAGTTTTATTGCTGAAAATGTTTTCTACTTTAGAGACGCATTAAACGATGGATTTCTTGATATCAGTTATATATTTAAAATCAACGACGGGTTCCTTCACACTAAACGGTGTCAGTTTATTTTCAGAATGCAAATAATTATTTATTAATTCCTATAGGGATCTCATAGAAAAAAATCCTTTGCGCCGAGCCTTGAATTTCTTGTGAAATTAATGTTTCTGGCGTGAGTTTCAGTGGCCACTTTTCATGATGTGATTTTCTTTCAACTAATTTAGACGAACATCACATAAGTGATGTTTTATTTCACGTGAACCAAATATAAAGGAACCGTCGCTGTTTAATTGTTAACTACTTGCACGTCTCCGCGTTTATGACAACACTGAAATTGTCTTAATATTTAAGTTACGGCATACACTAGTATCCGTCCCACTTTGTAAATAAAGCAAACAAAGGTTAAAGTGATCACTGCAATTAGAACTAAACAGAGTGGCTGCGCCTTAAGTCCAATGCCCACACGCTGCTAAGAGGATTAAGGTATTTTCCAATTTAAGACAGTTTAGAACGGCTGAGCGTTTCTAATGACGAGGCGGTTATCTTTTATTTACAATTATTCCAGAACTCGGCTTTCTCTGCATACAATTTACTGACAGCCAATGACATGTTGTCACGGTAACAGGGTGAAGTCAGGCATAAAAGGTCCAGAGATGGCTGTTGTGAGCAATTAAAAAGTAAGTCAATAGTGTGGGGTGAGTTGACGGTGCGCCCTCCCAGCACTCTGCGATGTTGTATTGTCCAACCTCAATCACCACGTACATTTCGCTTGCTACCAGTTAGCGCTGCTTAATGGTCTTGCCGGCGTCCTGATACTTCCCATCTAAATCTGTTTGCAACTTGAGTTGAACTAAAAAAAACTTGAGGTCAACATTTGCTTGCCTTTACCTATTCCCAAGCCTGATAATGAACCTTTTTAAAGTAATCATTATGAGTAGGGAGAAGGAAGCTTTATTATTTAGCAATCAGGAATCATGGGCCCATGTCCCAATGAGTTCAAGGTAAGGGATCTCTCTCATCTTGACAGCCAGAAGGGGGCTATGTGAGGATGCTGTTCATTGATTTTAGTTCAGCTTTCAATACAATTATCCCCACCAGACTTGCTGAGAAGCTGCTGAAACTGGGGCTTAACACTCCCCTGTGTGCCTGGGTCCTGGACTTTCTCACCACCAGGCCCCAAGTGGCCAAGATGGGGAGACATACATCTAACCCCCTCACCCTGAACACAGGATCCCCCCAGGGTTGTGTCCTTAGCCCCCTACTGTACTCCCTGTACACACATGACTGTGCGTCCAGGTTCAGCTCCAATTCCATCATCAAGTTTGCTGACGACACTGTGGTGGTGGGCCTTATCTCCGATAACGATGAGAAGGCCTACCGGGAGGAGGTGGCTGATCTGACATTCTGGTGTCAGGACAGCAGCCTCCTCTTGAATGTCACAAAAACTAAGGAGCTGATTGTGGACTTTAGAAGGGCTCAACATCCGAGGACGTACACGCCACTGGAGATAAATGGGATTACTGTGGATAGGGTGAGCAGCTTTAAATACCTGGGAGTCCACATCACAGAGGATCTGACATGGACAACACACATTGCTGCACTGGTGAGTAAGACAATGCATTGCCTTTACCACCTCAGACAGCTGAGGAAATTCAGAGTCTCACCACTTTGTTTCAAACTTGATACGTGCTTGTCAGTCGGTTGCCATTCAAGTTCAGAGGGCAAAATAAAAAGTTAATATCTTCCTATTTCTGCTGTCTATTGAAATATTTGTACGTAACCCACAGAAGAGTGGACTTTGTTGTTGTGTGATTCTCTTCCATGAACACAGTGCCAATTAACGCTAATTGCGTGTCAGCTTCTCTGTTTCTTTAGCTGAATGAATGGTTGGGATAAATCCGAATCAGTTCGTTCACAATCAGTGTGGTCAAATGGATTTTATTGGATTGTCTTTAGTTTAGGATCCGGAGGCAGAAAAGAAAGGTCAAAAGGCAATTTTATTTAGTAGCTCGAGTTCTCTTAATTTGTATTGAACCGATGGGATATTGAGATTCAGTTGCGACACTTGTTTAACTAAAATAAAATTAATAACTTTTTTGTATATTTATTACCATTCAAGGATAATTATTTTCATTATTAAATACGAGCTTGGCGTGACGATTAATAATTGGTAACATTTCAAATATATAATATTGTCCCTGTATATTTTCCAATTAGTAATAACGTTGAATTCCCCATTTAAATGATGAGCTGTTGTCGCTTTTCTTTCGATCTGGGATTTGGACCCAGGACCAATAAAATGTAAACCACTTTGTGCTCCAGCAGGGCGGCCGACGTTTTGGGAAAAAGGAGCAACTTTTTAAAACGCTGGGGTTAATATACATTGCTGTGGTGGAGCGTAGTGAAAGGGCATCAAAAGGGGAGAGTAAAAATATATCAGCCACGTGAAATGGTGAAGTATATTCAATGTCACCCAGAGAGCCCCCGCAATGGTGCCGCAGCACTCATACCAGCAAGCTAGACGCCACCCTCAATGACACCATGTGGATCATCACCGGCTGCCTACGCCATACTCCGATGGATCTCCTGCCGGTGCTGGCAGGTATCGCACCCGCCAAGCTTCGCAGAGAGTTCTTCATTCATAGGCTGGTGTGCAAGGCCCCATCGGACGCCAAACATCCTTTGCACCACCTCGCCCAGGATTCACAGCAACTAGGACCTCACGCCTGTCATCTCGTCACCCTTTCTCCCGTCATGCAGCGACCCTCTGTGGCTCCGGTTTGAACATACTAGGAGCATGGAGAACCAGCTGGGAACAAACATCGCGACCTCCTCAATGCACTGTCGCACCGAACACCACAGCCCCACCCGGCTCGGACATGCCCCGCAAAGAGTGGGTTGCCCTGAACCAGCTCCGTACAGGGGTCGGCCGATTCAATGCCAACATGCATCGTTGGGGGTTGCGTCTATCAGCAGCCTGCGTGTGTGGAGCAGACCAGCAAACAGAGCAGCACGTCATTTTCGACTGCACTGTCCTCCACTGTGGAGGGGTAGACCTCACAACCTCATGTTTTAAAATAATGTAAGCTTTGGTTTCATTTTGTGTAGAATAGAATAAAATGATTGGATAACATTTGGACTAAACGTTCTCATCTTGTAAAATAATATAATGTTATCTTTTTGCTGCTATACTATTTGATCCATTTCATATATAAGGTTATATGTCAGATGTTTGGCTTATTTAATTCGTCTAGTCCAATTTAAAACTTGTATCTAGTAAACAATCACATGCCAAAAGGTGTACAAATTTGGATCCCTATATTTTTTAAATCCTAAATGTCAAACATTCTATCCTGGACAGAGTTTTGGATGTTGCTGCAAGGGTAAACAATGAGTTGATATCTACTCAATCAAAGAACATTGCCATGAATAATCTTGCCATTTGTTTTTTTAGATAGGAAAGCAAGAATTGGTGCACTCTGCGTGGTGATGTGAATCTCACAGGAGTATTAAAAACAATCAGTGAAGATTAAATTATGATATTTCTAAGTTGAAAAGTTGGTGATATGGAAGGGAACCCATTATTGTTTGGATTCCCATGAATAATGATTCATCTGGATGGGTGGTTCCATAATACATTCAAGAATCTCACACTAGAATTGATATACAATGTTTGGAAAATGTCAAAGAAGCTTTGTTGGCCATCAGTACCACAAGTATACTGCATTAATGCAAATTCATCTTTCCTTCTTCACATTGAAACTAACAGGAGATTTGGCTTGTCAAAAGCAGAGGTGAACCGAGGTAGGGCTGGAGATGGGTTATCTCACAGAGAAGAGAATTTGTGGTCTTTGTAATAGAGGACATGAGGCTGTAATTTCAGCTTGGCGTTGCATGGGATGTTATGGTCATAAACATTTCTAGTCGATCAAATATGGTAGCTGGATAGAATCACTTGCCAAAGTCTGGATTTATGTATTGCTGTCTGTCATGCTTTATGCCCATTTCCTATGCTTAATCCTTTACAAATTTTCAATAGGTTGAAATATAATTCAGAAGAATTGTAAAAATTGGATGGTTTCTATTTGTTTTCATTCTGGTTATTCCTTCTCCACGCTCCCGTTGAGCAGAAGATATAGATGCATTCTAGCATGCACCATCAGATTCAGGAACAGCTTCTTCCCCTCTGTTATCAGGCTTCTGCATGGCCCTTCCATATTCAATGGTACAGTCCAATTCTACTCTACCTCATTATGAATATTGGACTTTGTCTTTGGAACTGTTGCACTATAATGCTGAAAACTATATTCTGCACAATGTATCTTTCCCTTCGCTCCTCCAATTGTACGAGTTTAGCTTGATTGGACTTGTGTATAGTAAGATCTGATTTGATTGGATACAAAATCATTGGTTAGCATACAAAACAAAGCTTTTCACTCTACCTCGGTACATAAGATAATAATCCTAAATCAAAGATGCCCTTATGCATCCCGATTAAGGAACATGATGCAATATCAGAATATAACTAAATGGAACTGAAGTAGATCATGCAAGCCCTTGATCCTGCTCCACCGTTCAATTGGATAAATGATATCCAACTATATGCCTGTCGCAACTTTAAATATATTTAATGATTCCACCTCCTTTGCTCTCTGGTGTGGAAAATTCAATTATTCGCAACCTGAGCAGCCAAAGAATGTAGGTGCAATAAAAACCTTTAAAAGACAGTTGGACAGGTACGGATAGGAATGGCTTAGGGAGATATTGGCCAAAAGTGGGTATGTGGAACATCTTGGTCAGAATGAACAAGTTGGGCTGAAGGGCCTATCTTTGAGCTGTATGACTATGACGATTTACCTGATTGGTTGTTTCACTACCACATTTAAGTATCTTGCACTAGAATCGATGTACAATGTTTGGAAATTGTCAAAGAAAGATGATGGACATCAGTGTCACAAGTATGCTTTATCAACACAAACTTATCTTTCCTTTTTCATATTGAAATTGTGAGGACAGGTTTGAAGCTTGGTTTGTCGAAAGCAAAGGTGAACTGAGGCAAGATTGGAGATGGGTTAACTTGTTGACATGGGTATATGTAGTCTTTATAACACAGAGGCCATGGGGCAAACTCTTGAGTTTGGGGCAATTTTAAGCCCTGGTGAGTTTTAGATAATCGTGGCAAACATACTTGTTATTGCAGATGAAACTCGGTATGATTTAATCTCTGATATAGCCTGCATTGCACCTATCAGCTGCCCAGAAAGATCAGAAACCGAGATATCCGGTGGCCAAAGACCACCCTGGCTGACAGAAAAGGTCTTCTTGCTTTTTTGCGAGTCTCCTGTAAGAGGGAAGCGAGGAATCTTGAATAGAAATTGGTAAGACTTCAATAATATGAACTTTTTGTAACTTTGTCGACGCCAGGGTACTGCCTAGGTGAGGTCTGCTGTATGATTTTTCGGGTTGTATGCAAAACAAAGCATTTCACTGTACCTAGATACACGTGACAATAAAGTATCATTATGACTCGACTGTTCCACAGCTCCCCAGGCCATCCTTCAACCTTGTCCTTTAAATATTAGTTTGCCATAACCTGCAGTTTATATTTTCAATTTTGTTTCCAAACCATTCCATTGGCTCACTTGCTTTTAATCACCTCAACATCGTGACACTCTCGTCTTTCTGCCATCTGTATTTGGTCTCCCACACATAGTTTCCTTTGCTCCATCCTTGGTATCTATCCTATCAGTTGCATTGATTGAAAGCTTGGGTAGCGTACATCCCAGCGGTATGAACATTGACTTCTCTAACTTCAAATAGCCCTTGCTTTCTCTCTCTCTCTCTCTCTCTCTCTCTCTCTCTCTCTCTCTCTCTCTCTCTCTCTCTCTCTCTCTCCATCCCCTCCCCTTCCAAGTTCTCCCACCAGTCATACTGTCTCCGGCTACATTCTATCTCTGTCCCGCCCACTCCCATGATATCAGTCTGAAGAAGGATCTCGACCCGAAACGTCACCCATTCCTTCTCTCCAGAGATGCTGCCTATTCTGCTTAGTTACTGTACTGCAGTATTTTGTGTCTACCTTCATTGTTTGATGTTGTATGTGCTTGGTACCATCTTCTGGTTTACTGAGATGTGATAATGTACTTGAAAACTTAATAAAGTGCTTGAAATTAGGTTTCAAAGCAAAGGCCCATTATTAAACTAAATGTTCATTAAAGGCCCATTATTAAAAGTGGATGCAATGAGCTAACCATGAAAACCATTTACTGCCATAGATTGCTGCCTGGGATCAATCCTCTATTTACTATCAATCCAGAAGATCCCTGTTGCCTAACATTGTAATGTCATTGAGTTGAGAGCATAGCCATCCACATTAAAGGGTTCTCAGAGGCAACAAACCAGTTAAAAAAAATGCTGGTTTAGTTTAGAGATACAGCATAGAAACAGGCCTTTTGGCCCACCGAGTCTGCACCGACCAGCGATCCTCACGCATTGACACTATCCTACACATACTAGGAACAATTTACACTTATACCAAGTATGCAAATCCAAGTTAATTAACCTACAAACCAGTACATCTCTGGAGTGAGGGAGGAAACTGAAGATCTCGGAGAAAACCCATGCAGGCCAAGTAGAGAGCGACATACTGCATACAGACAGCACCCGTAGTCGGGATCGAACCCACGTTTCTGGTGCTGTAAGGCAGCAACTCTACTGCGCCACAGTGCTACACCTAAACAAAAAGCTTTTTTAACTAATATTTTAATTATTTTATTGTGTAATCTAAATCTGCAGACATACATGCCGATAAGATTGAGATAAATGCAGCAATTTCATAACTTTACCAAAAAGTGAACAGAATTATTGAAATCAATTATTTTCAAATGTTATTAAAATCTGCATGCATAAAATTATTTGCATTACTGTCAAAGCATTTGCTAAGTGCTGTTTATAGCTTAAAATTCAGCAATAAATCAACTAAATATAACATGCTCAGTGAGATTTACAGCACAGGTAGCTTGTAAATATCAGATATACTTGCAATTCTGATTCTGGAATTTAAAAAAAATCTACAAATAACATACACTGTGGAATAAATGCTGAATAATAGAGAACACTTTCTGAATTTGCACATTTCACTGTTCAACCTCCAGCACGTTTCAGTTTGAGCATTGTGGCTACAAATTTCAGGCCTTGAGGCAACAAAATTTAGAATTTTCCAGATTCAGAATTTTTATTTATCCGTGGTTAACCAGTGTTGTGGACTATGGCACAGGATATCATGCACCAGTACTAATCTGATGAGAATGCTAAGTTTAGATTCACACCTTCTTGCAGGCAATCTGAAAATAAATAGTTAAAAGTTTAAAGCACAAAATCATTCATCTATTTGGGTAGCTCCAACCATCAATTCTAGTATTCTGCAGGCTGTTTTATCTTATTACGGTTCGCATAACCAACTTTGGCTCAAGATAGATGGCCTTAGACTGCAACTAACTGTAGAAGGTTCTACACTGAGTATTTTACTTGGTGGAGTTGTGCTGTCTGATAATCCATGCGCACAAGTTATTCCTTATTTAATATGCCAAGTGCATTGCCTTTTTATTCCTTTTTTTTAACCCGTTGATCATTCTGTACAGATTTTGGACAAGTTGAATGCTATAATATATGGAACAAATAAGTGTGTCATATTTAACTAACTTGCTCGTCAAAGTCATACAGACTGAAACAGGCCCTTCAGCAAATGCCAATGATCAAACATCCACTTATGCTGACTCCATTTTATTCTTGAGCAACAAACAGAAAGTGCTGTAGTAACTCAACGAGTCAGTCAGTATTTCTGGAAAACATGGATAGGGAATATTATGAGTCGGAACCCTTCTTCAGCCTGTCGGTTCCAACCCGTAACGTTGCCTATCCATGTTCTCCAAAGATGCTGCCTGACCAGTTGATTTACTCTAGCACTTTGTGGGGGTTTTTTTCTCTTCCAGCATCTGCAGTTCCTTGTCTCTTCTACTTTATTCTTCCCACCCCAGATTCTACTACTCAATTATCAATGTTTTATTAGATTTATCTAAATACTTGAATATAAGCACCTCAGGGCATGGTGGGATTCAAACCCACATATCTGGATTGTTGGCCCCGCGATTGCTAAACTACTGTAGGAACGAAACAATCATGCTATCAGAACATATAAACAAGGAATCAATAACGATGTCTCAATAAGCATGATTTGTCCTAAACATGACTAATTTTATGAAAAACTTCCAAATGCCACTTTTATGGCATTCCTTTCTCGGATCGGATATTACATTAGTTGCAGTGCGGATATTTTTCTCTCTTACGACAGGTACCAAGATAAAAAATGAAATGATGCAAGATAATTATCCCCAAATCACTGATGCAAAAGCAAAATAATGCAAGTACTGGGAATCTGAAATAAAATGGAGGGAAAATGAGCATCTGTGGAGAGAGAGAGGCAGATTTAACATTTCAAAGATCCTGTGAATTCTGACAAATATTCAAAGTTTCTTCGATTGGAAACTTTAATTCTGTTCCCCTTTTCACAGATGCCTCCTGACTTACTGAACATTTCCAGTATTTTCTGTTTTATTTCAGATTTTCAGTACCTTCGATTCTTTCAGATTTTTAATATTTAAGTAAATGATTGGTTGTAAAAGGAAGTTTAATGAGAAATTTCAATGATATAACCATTGGAGGTAGACCAATCACTTCCTTGAACAACAACCCAATGGAATATATTGACCCAATATTATACAACATTTAACCCCACTATTTAAAATCCATACAGGTATTTTATCAGAGGATGAAATGTGCTATTATGTTTGTAGTGTCAGTGGGTAAGTCATGTCACTCTTTATAAAACCGCTCATAGTCATAACAATACAGTGTGGAAACAGGCCCTTCGGCCCAACTCGCCCTCACCGGCCAACAATGTCCCAGCTACACTAGTCCCACTTGCCTGCGCTTGGTCCATATCCCTCCAAACCTGTCCTATCCATGTACCTGTCTAACTGTTTCTTAAACAACGGGATTGTCCAAGCCTCAACTACCTCCTCTGGCAGCTTGTTCCATACACCCACCACTCTTTGAGTGAAAAAGTTACCCCTCGGATTCCTATTAAATCTTTTCCCCTTCATTTTGAACATATGTCCTCTGGTCCTCGATTCCCCTACTCTGGGCAAGAGACTCTGTGCATCTACCCGATCTATTCCTCTCATGATTTGCACACAAGTCTGCTGCATGCAGTGTGAATTGTATATTTGCAAAGGTTTATCAGTGTTATTGCCAGCAGGTAGAGCTGCTGTCTTGCAGCGCCAGAGACCCTGACCTTGGGTGCTGTCTGTGTGGAGTTTGCACGTTGTCCCTGTGACTGCATGGGTTTCCTGAGGGTGATCCAGTCTCCCCCCATGTCTGCAAGATGTACTAGTTTATAGGTTAATTGGCTTCGGTAAGTGGATGGGAAACTGGGATACCAGAAACTAGTGTGAACGGCATGGTTGGCGCGGATGGTGCATCGAAGGGTCTGTTTCCATTATCTTTCAATCGATCAAAACTGGAAAAAAATAATGGCTCACATTAAGGAGCACTTCTGTTCAGCAGCCTGCTTAATTTCACTAATTGTTGCCTGAGCCTTTTCTTTTATTTGATCTACATCCATATTCTGAAGGTTTTGAATCTGTCCAATAAAAGACTCTTTGACTTCCTCTTCCTCCTGATCTTCAGTTACCATCTTCTTCAGCTCTTCGGGCAGCTCAATGTCATCTCCAGCCATCAGTATCTGATTTTCATCCTGTTCACTCTGCACAAGCACAAATGTGTCAGTATAATTAAATCAAATCGAAAGTAAAACCATATAATTTCTATTTTTTAAATGTGCAATGAGCTTCTGATTTTTACTTATTTTTGTTCAAAAATCATAATGACTCCTCGTATCTTGAGTATTTTCAAAATCTTCACATGATTAACACTAATATGCAAAAAAAAACAAAGAATGTTGAAACGTGAAACACAAGAAAGAGGCAGAAGTAAAAGTATCTTTTTGAAGACAGCATTGCAAAATCAGATGCCTATGCAAAAGGGGCAGCAGTACAGAGGGGGATAAAGTATAGCAGAGCTGCATTTTTATTTGCTTGCAAGGTAAAAGTCACATACAGTTTCAATTAGATATTTAGACAGCCTTTGTGTTCAATTAATGCTGCGGAATTGAAGTTTACTTAACTTTTTGAAAAAACAGCTTACGGATTGAAGACTACGACTCACAATAGATGAGATGTGCCTGCTTCATTAGTTCATAAGTTCTAGGAGCAGAATTAGGCCATTCAGTCCATCAAGTCTACTCCACCATTCAATCAGGGCTGATCTATCTTTCCCACTCAAGCCCATTTTTCTGCCTTCGTCCTATAACCCCTGACACCCTTACTAATGCTTAATGAAAATCCATTCAGCACTTTTTGTGGAGAAAAATAAACTGAATATGCCTAACAATATCTAGAAGAGATGGGCTGAAGTATTTAATGAAATCTATTACTTGGTATGCAACTGTGGATCCATTTAATACTATTTTCCATGGTGGCTGCCCCCTTTAATAGTGATGTTACAGGAATAGAGGAAATTCAGTCAACTGTTCCACATGCTTCAAAAGAAAATGTTTTGCCAATTCTTTTGGTACAAATAAAGCAAGATGTCATCTCCGTAGTGCAATTAGTTGTAAATTTTTTTACTTCTAATTCAAATTCCTATTTTCATTCAGTTATTTACCAACATTAATTTGGAACCTGGTTTTCATCTAAAGCTCTTCAGGTTTCATACATGAATTCATCATTACCAATGTGCTAATGTGTTCAGGAAACCATTGCCAATAATCAGTTGACAGATTCCTTTCCTCTTTAATCTTTGCAACTAATGTGACCACATCAATTTTTTTCCCAGTCAGACTTTTAAATTGGCTCATGCCTAAAATTGGTTAGTATTATAAACAGGGTGAATAATTAATGGTAAGTGTTTTTTTTTTTTTTTCTTGCAATAAAGGTGAACATTTTAGATTTCAGAAATAATACTGAAGAATTAATGTTTTTTTTACAAAAAGCATCAATAGAGTAAAATGGAGACACTGGGAGCAGAATTAACGTGATCTCTCTAGTTAAAGTTGTGTTTAGGGATGCAAAACACAATTTTGGTTGCACAACTTTAAGAAGCTGTCACAGTAATTATGGTAATCATTTTGATGGAATAGTTTGACGTAATGTAACACAGAAGGAGTATGTTTAGCCCACTGAATCAATGCCAACTTCCAGCAGAGCAGCCGCATTGCTCCCATTTCCTCTCTCCTTACTTCCTCTCTCCTTGTGAGGATATTTTCTCTCACATGCCCTTTGATTCTTTTGCTACTTACTTGCACAAAAGTCAAATAACCTATCATCAGGTCTTTGTAGGGGAAAACCAGGTAGAAACCCATGGACGGACTTGAAAACTTCACAGACAACACACGAGGGCAAGATTGAACCTGAGTCCGTAACGGCAGCAGCACTAACTGCTACAACACTAAGCACCACAGCTCCACTATGCTCCCCTACTAGGTTTCCTTATGGTGCATTATTGTAAGAGGAATCAACGGTTTCTCTTAAACAACAAGCAGACTAATGGCTTAGTTCTTGGAGCAAACTTCAAGTATCAATGTAAAGTCCTCTTCCTTTATTGGAACTGGTCCAATGTTCACATTTAAAATGTAAAAACTTAAGAAATAGGAGCAGAAGTATTTGTCTCTTGCACATGTTACACAACTTATAAGATAGTGGTCGATCGCCTATCTCAAAGGCATTTCCCTGCTATAACTCTAGCTCATAGAACATAGAACAGTACAGCACAGGAACAAGCCTTTGGGCCCACAATGTCTGTGCTGAACATCATGCCCGCCTGCATAAAATCCATACCCTCCATTCCCTGCATATCCATATGCCTATCTAAAAGCCTCTTAAATGCCACATGTCTGCTTTCAGCACGTTCCAGGCACTCACCACCCTCTGCGCAAAAATAATTTGCCTTCTCCATCTCCTTTAAACTTTGCCCCTTTAACCTTAAAGCTATGCCTTCTAGTATTTGATTCTTCCATCCTGGGAAAAAGGTTCTGACTGTCTACCCTATCTGTGCCTCTCCTAATTTTATATACTTCTATCAGGTCTCTTCACAACCTTCAGCATTCCAATGAAAACAATTCAAGTCTGTCCAATCTCTCTGTAGCTAATACCGTCTAATCCCGGCATCTCTCTGGTAATCCTCCTCTGCACCCTTTCCAAAGCCTCCTCATTTGGGGCGGCACGGTAGCGCAGCGGTAGAGTTGCTGCTTTACAGCGAATGCAGCGCCGGAGACTCAGGTTCGATCCTGACTATGGGTGCTGCACTGTAAGGAGTTTGTACGTTCTCCCCGTGACCTGCGTGGGTTTTCTCCGAGATCTTCGGTTTCCTCCCACACTCCAAAGACGTACAGGTATGTAGGTTAATTGGCTGGGTAAATGTAAAAATTGTCCCTAGTGGGTGTAGGATAGTGTTAATGTACGGGGATCACTGGGCGGCACGGACTTGGTGGGCCAAAAAGGCCTGTTTCCGGCTATATATATATGATGATGATATGATCATCTCTGTAATGGGGCAACCAGAACTGCACGTCCTATTAGTGCAAAGTCCTATAAAGCTGCGTGATGACTTCCTGACTCATATACTCAATCCCCTGTCCAATGAAGGTAAGCATACAATATTGACTTCTTCACCGCACTATCAGGTAGTTATGGACTTAATATCCCTCTGTACATCAGCACTGTTAAGGGTCTGGCATTAATTGTATATATTCCTCTTGCATTAGATCTCCCCCACTGTGCAACACTTCACACTTGGTCAGATTAAACTCCATCTTCCATTTCTCTGCCCATTTTTCTCTGGAACATCAGATGTTGAGAGGGGACTTGCTAGACATTTATAAAATGATGAGAGACAAAGGTAGAATACACAGTCAGAATATTTTAGATAGGCACATGAAAGTGCAGAGAATAGAAAGATATGGATCATGCATGCAGATGTGATCAGTTTAAATTGGCATCATGTTCGACACAAACATTGTGACACTATTCCTGTGCTGTACTATTCTATGTTCCATATTCTATTTCTATAGCTGATCCATATCCTACTATCTACTTTGACTGCCTTCCTCATTGCACTGTCCGTAAACCCAGTAATCTTGGTATCATCTGCAAACTTACTAATCAACCTGTCTACGTTTATCTCCAAGTCATTTATATATATCATAAACAGCAGATGCCTATGAACTCCACTGGTCAGAGATCTGCAGTCTGAATATTGTCCCTCCATCACAACCCTATGAGCCAGTTGTGAATTCATAAGGCCAAATTATAATTAATACTGTGCATCTTAATCTTCCGGATCAGTCGACAATGGGGAGACTTTGTCAAATGCCTTACTAAAATCCATGTAGACAACATCCACCACCCGATCCTCATCGATCACCTTAGTGCCTCCTCTAAAATGTCAAAAAATATTAATCTCTGTGTATATTCAATAACTGGGCCACCACATCTTTCACAGAGCAGAAAATACCAAAGGTTCAGCAGCCATTCAATCATTGCTCCCCCTCCCCCTCCCCCTGGTCGTAACAGAGACAGAGTCCCCCTAGTCCTTACCTTTCACCCCATCAGCCGTCGTGTACAACATATAATCCTCCAAAATCTTCGCCACCTCCAACGGGATCCCAACACTAGTCACAACTTCCCATCCCCACCCTTTCTGCCTTCCGCAGAGACCGTTCCCTTCGCAACTCCTTGGTCAACTCATCCATTCCCACCCAAACCACCCCCTCCCCAGGTCCCTTCCCCTGCAACCGTAGAAGATGCAACACCTGTCCCAATGGTGGAGTTGGTTCGATAGGCCAAATAGCCTGATTCTGCTCCTATATCTTATGAAATTATGAACACTGGTGAACTGAGTGGACTTTCATGATCACATTGCTGATCTGATGTTTTATTTCAGATTTATTTTCATGAACTGAATTTAAAGCGCTCTGGTGGAAATCAAATGCTTCTCTTTGGATCACAACACTGATCCGGTAACTTAATCATTGTGTCACTGGAGCCTACAGTCAACAACAGTGACTTGTGCAGAAAATTGGCAGAAACTCCAGATAGGCTCATTAATGAGAGTATGTTACTCCCAACTTTATTTCCCCATACGTCGCCAAGAAGCGGAGATCCAACTGAACTCCTGCTGATGGTGATTCCATGCAAGATCTCACACATAAGTTGAGGGTGTTGGTAGAAAACTTGATACAATGTAACACATTGCTAAATGGTCAAAGTAGTGCAAAAATAATTCTCTAAATTAAGTGCAATACCATTCTATCATGATCATTTAGCTTTACACATCATGTGTCAATATAATGTCTGTGTTACCTTTGGAAGCCTGTACTTTTCTCTTAAGTGGACCCTGAGAGATGCTCTTTCTGCTTTCTTCTGCGCAAAAATACCATCTCGTTCCATTCTGAAATCAAGAAGCAACATTTATTTTAACAGTTAAGACTGTCCTAAAATATACTTTGATTGTTGAGTTGACTTTGAAGACCAGTTTTTTTCTCCTCTTGGATTTGGTTGTAGAATCTTCTAGCAGTGGAATCATTTTCAAAAAACAAAGCTAAAAGGTGAATAAAAAAGATGCAAAGAGCTGGAGTAACTCAGTGGGTCAGGCAGCATCTCTGGAGAACATGGATAGGAGATGTTTGTGGTTGGGACCCTTCTTCAGACTCAAAATGAATGTTATACTGCCTTCAGCTTTTACCACACATTTTTCCTCACCATGTCACTGTACAACCCATTGCCAAATTTGAACTTTTTGGTTGAATGGTTGGCAAGTTCGATCGTATTATTGTTAATTGCCGCTGCGAGTCTATGCATTGGTGATTCAAGTGACAATGATAAACCAATACCAATATTTTTCCCTCCTACTCATTCCATCTGCTCCATTGTGAAATCTCCCTAAGGTATGTCTACTTTGAAGAAGCTCTCCTCCTCTTGCCGACGAAAGTTCTGCAACATCATTGTCTATATCTCTCGTTTCCATAATCAATAACCAGTCTGAAGAAGGGTCTCGAGCCAAAACGTCACCCATTCCTTCTCTCCAGGGATGCTGCCTGTCCCGCTGAGTTACTCCAGCTTTTTGAGTCTCTCTCCAATATTAGAAATGCTTTATACATTATACTATAACATTGCTACTCTGATATTCTATGCCTCGATTTAGGTTTAGATTTATTATTATCACACGCGAATGACACTGAGGTACAGTAAAACCTTTTGTTTTACATGCTATCCAAACAAATCAGATATACTATACATAGATACAATCAAGAGCAAAGAGGAAGATATAGAGTGCAGAATATAGTACTCAGCATCATACTGTATTGTGGCACATCAATTCCTTAGGCAAAGCTCAATGCCCTCAATGAATTATAAATATTAGCCTTTGAATAGATGCAGCAGGTAAGCTTTTAAGAAGCAAGTGCTAAAGCAATTCAAATAGTGTTGCAGGCAAAATTATTATGGAGTGAGTGTGGTACAAGGAAGAATGATTGTGGGCCAAATTACCTCAGAGTAAAGCTTATGTAAATGCAATGAAATCACAATTAGACAAAAAGTGCTAACTGTAGAGATAAGAGGTTTTTATTTTGGCCTGTGTGGCTCTTTGAACACAATTGGTTTGCAGTTAAAAGATGAAATTGGCACATAGAAGATTTGGTGGATCTGTTTGAGTGAAAAAGCCGGGGAAGCTTTCAACTCAATGATAAATGGCAGGTTAATAAATAGTCCTTGGCATGCATATAAAACACACTGAAACAAAAATAATTTCAGGTCTGTCTGACCAGAAGGACTCTGTACAGACTTACAAAATATTACATTCAAAACTAAGCTTACAGCATAAGCTGTTGGTTGTGCCCAATGGCTGCTTTGCAGCTACATAATGAGGTCACATTATCGGCATATGGGATTAATTGAACACCGCATGCTCATAATTTCCATTATGTGCTTTCTAACCAACACATTTGTCTCTTTTCCAATTTCATGTCTAAATAGATCATAATGTTTTAAACACCTTTTGATAATTGATTTATCACTGACTCACTTGACTGTTGCATCTTGTCATTCATTTTGAGCCTTATGATTTTCACCCTCTCAGTTTTCAAAAATCTATTGACCTGTGAATTAATTTAATTCGCCTTGGGACATAGGCATTGCAGGCAAAGCCAGTATCTGTTGTTCCAATTTAGTTTAGTTTACTTTAGAGATACAGTGTGGTAACAGGCTTTTTGGCCCACCGGGTCTGCGCCGACCAGCGATCCCCGCACACCAACACTATCCTACACACACGAGGGACAATTTCACATTTATACCAAGCCAATTAACTCATCAGACTTTCAGTTTAGTTGAGTCTAGTTTAGTTTAGTTTAATTTAGAGATACAGCATGGAACAGGCCCTTTGGCCCACCAAGTCTGCACCGACCAGCGATCCCCACACACCTACACTATCCTACACACACTAGGGACAATTTCACATTTATACCAAGCCAATTAACCTACAAACCTGTACGTCTTTGGAGTGTGGGAGGAAACCAAACATCTCGGGAAAACCCACGCAGGCCACGGGGAGATCGTATAAACTCCGTACAGACAAGCACCTGTAGTCAGGATTGAAACTAGGTCTCTGACACCGTAAGGCAGTATTTCTACTACTATGTCATTGTGCCGCTCTGCCTTAGAACCAATTGATTTTATTCAAGTGGGTCAAAATTCTGCAGTTACATGTTATCCAGAACTTACATAAGGGGGAGTTATGCAGTATACTGTATATTTCAATGATTTGGGATGGCACAGTGGCACAGCGGTAGGGTTGCTGCCTTACAGCGCCAGAGATCCGGCTTCAATCCTGACTAAAGATGCTAGCTGTACGGAGATTGTACATTCTCCCTGTGACCACATGGATTTTCTCCAGGTGCTCCGGTTTCCTCCCACACTCCAAAGGCGTACACATTTGTAGGTTAATTGGCTTCTGTAAATTGTCCCCAGTGTGTAGGATACAACTAATACGTGGGGTGTTTGCTGGTCAGCCTAGACTTGGTGGGCCGAAGGGCCTGTTTCTACACTGTATCTCCAAAGACTAAAGATTTAGATGGGGAACCAAATATAATATTTCTACCTTTGTCAGCAATACAAAATTGAATGGGATTGTGAGTTGGCAGATGTAGCATATCGTGAATAAATGTAAACTTATCCACAATGGTAGGTCAAACACAAAGCAGAGTTTTCTTCAAATGGTCATAGATTGGGAAAGCCTATAGTAAAATGTTACAAAGCTGATTATCCTTGCACAGCAGTCACTGAACGAAATCATGCTGGTGTAAAAGCCATTGAGATAGAGCAGCTTTATAAAACCTTGGTAAAGGTGCAGTTGGAAGTATTGTGTGAAGTTCTGGTCACCCCATGATGGGATGTGGGGGCTTTGGGGAGGGTGTAGAAGAGGTTTCCCAGGATGTTGCCTGGATTATGAGGTATTAGCCAGAAGAAGAAGTTGGACAAACTTGAATTGATTTGTCTGAGACATTGTAGTTACTTCTCCGTGGATTGTCACCTTGTCGTGGTGGAGATGCTTGTGTGGTCCTGAGATCCTGAGAGCGATGCCGTCTGGAGCTATGCTCCTGGTAGGGTCACCCATGGCAGTAAGGTCGAGGGGGAGGTCCCTGATAAAGAGCAATCCAACCAAGACCTCAATGGTGGAACAGGCTGACTTTAGTGGAGCGTCACAACGGGTTGGAAGGAGGATGAAGCTGCAGCAGAAAAGGGTCCCTGGTCGTCATGGATTCCATGCCACTGGATCCTGACCCAGATCTTTCAAGGACTGTGTGGTGGCTGTCTGTGCACCAGTCTCCCCATGTTAAACAAAGTCACACACAGGCTTCCTTGTTAAAGGGAATCCACCCTAACACTCCGGATTACCCTATGGGGAGGACAGTCATAGTCGCTTCGAGTGACCACCGATGATGATGATGATTGTAGTTAGAAACATAGAAAATAGGTACAGGAGTAGGCCATTCAGCCCTTCGAGCCAGCATCACCATTCAGTATGATCATGGCTGATCATCTAAACTCAGTACCCCGTTCCTGCTTTTCCCCCATATCCCTTGATTGCATTAGCCCTAAGGGCTAAATCTAACTCTCTCTTTAAAGCATCCAGTGAATTGGCCACCACTGCCTTCTGTGGCAGAGAATTCCACAAATTCTCAACTCTCTGGGTGAAATTGTTTTTCCTCATCTCAGTCCTATATGGCCTAACCGTTATTCTTAAACTGTGACCCCTGGTTCTGGACTCCCCCAACAGCAGGAACATTCTTCCTGCATCTAGCCTGTTCAATCCCTTTTGAATTTTATTTCTATTCTATTCTATTCTATTCTATTCTATATACTAACACTCTCGTTTGTTATCTTGTTTGTGACTGAACTTCAGCCAAAACGGTACACGATAGCGCAACAATTTTAGGCCCACCTTACTCACCATTGTCACTTTAGCGATAATGCAAGTAGTTTTATTGAAATCGGTGTTATATTTTTTAAGTTATTCACATTTTAAAGTTTAAAAGGAGGGAGGGGGGAAGAGAGAAGCGGGGGAGAAGGGAAAGGGGAGGGGGGGTTGAGGAGAGAGGGGGGAGGACAGGGTGCTGCACCAATGCAGGAGAGGTTTGGGCCCAACGGGTCCACTTAGTCTAGTATATTACTAAAACTCTCATCTTGTTTGTTCCATATGTTTGTGCCTTTGTTTCTTTGTGCGGTTTTCATCCACAAAAAAAACGGTACACGATTGCGTGACAATTTTAGCACCACCTTACTCATCTTCGTCCTGGGAGCACATTCATCCAAGTCTCATTCAAATTGGTCTTATATATTTAAAGTTAGAAAGATTTTAAAGTTTAAAAATTACCTTATTAAACTGTTGTCTGCCATGTTCAGTGTATGACTTCACAATGGGATACGCCCGTGACAGTCAAAAAGGGGGGTGGGGCCACGATGACCGCAGGGGCCAGGACCCGCCAGAGTGACGGGAGTGGCGGCCAATGAGGGGGGGTGGGGCCTGTGGGCCGACGAGCTGCTGCTAACTCACCCACTCCATCCCCCCTGAACCTCCCTCCTCCCCTCCCTCCTCCCCTCCCCCCACCCACTCACCCACTCCATCCCCCCTCAACCCATCAGTTATCCCTCACCCTCCTCCCTCACCCACTCACGCGCTCCCCCCCAACCCCACACTGGGAGGACGAGCTGCGTTTTCGACGTCACTTCGCGCCTGCGATGTTGTAAACGGCAGCGACCTGTAGCAAGCAGCAGCTCACCTCCGGCCACGTGAGGGAGATGAGGGGGGATGGAGTTGGGAGAGTGGGTGAGGGAGGAGGGGTGAGGAGAGGGGGAGTGAGGAGAGGGTGGGATGAGGGGGGGTTGAGGGGAGGATGGAGTTCGTGAGGGGGAGGGGAGGAGGGGGGTTGAGGGGGTATGGAGTTGGTGAGTGGGGGGGAGGGGAGGAGGGGGTTCAGAAGGGATGGTGATTGGGGGAGGGGAGGAGTGGGGGATAAGGGGGGTGGAGTGGGGGATAATGGGGGTTGAGGGGGATGGAGTGGGTGAGTGGGGGAGGGGAGGGGAGGAGTGGGGGAGAAGGGGGGTTGAGGGGGGATGGAGTAAGGGGGAGGGGAGAAATGGGGATTAAGTGGGTGAGTGGGGGATAAGGGGGAGGATTGGGAGATAAGGGGTGTTGAGGAGGGATTGAGTGGGTGGGGGAGGAGGGGAAGGGGGGAATGGGGAGGAGAGGGTGCTAGCCCAATGCAGGAGAGGTTTGGGGGGTTGAGGGGGGGATGGTGTGGGTGATGGAGGGGAGGTAAGGGGAGGGGGGATAAGGAGGGTTGATGGGGGATGGGATGGAGTGGGTGAGGGGGTGAAAGGGGGGTTGAGGGGAGATGGATTGGGTGAGAGAGGTGGGAGAGGGAGGGGGCGCGTGAGGGAGGGGGAGGGGGGAGTGGGGGAGGAGAGGGTGCCGGACCAATGCAGGAGAGATTTGGGGCCAATGAGGGGGAGGGGACTACTGAGCCCACGAGCTGCTGCAGACTTTAATAGATGCGCTCCCCCCGCCCAGCCGGGAGGACCGGTGCCTGTCCTGGCATGCCCCGCGCCTGACCTTCTTCCCATGGTGCAGCGCGGTGGCAGAGAGTCCAACAAGATGGCCGTCATCGCTGTTCGCCAATGATCGCCGCCGTGCTGCAGGAGAGGCTTTGGGTCCACAGCTCGCTCTGGCTGCAGCGTTGGCGGCACGGGGCCGAAGTGGGTGGCTCCCTCTCCCCTTCCCTGTCGCCCCTCGCCCGCCCACGGCCCTGGGGGACGCTCACCGCCCGGCAACGGGCTTCGCCAGTTGGAGAGGGTTGTCAGGTCTGCAGGATCGTCAGTTGGGGGAGGATTGCCCTAGGAGAGGCCTGCAGGAGAGATTTGGACCCAACGGGTCCACCTCGGTCTAGTGTTTCTATAAGTTCCCCTCTCATCCCTCTAAATTCCAGTGAATACAAGCCCAATTGACCCATTCTCTCATTATATGTCAGTCCCGCCATCCCGGGAATTAACCTGGTGAACCTATGCTGCACTCCCTCAATAGCAAGAATGTCCTTCCTCAAATTAGGAGACCAAAACGGCACACAATACTCCATGCATAGTCTTCCAGGGGCCTGTACTTCTGCATTTGGACCTCTTCGCTCCTATAGTCAAATCCTTTTGCTAGGAAGGTCAACGTGCCATTAGCTTTCTTCACTGCCTGCTGCACCTGCATGCCTACTTTCAGTGACTGATGTACAAGGACTCCTGGCACCTCCCCTTTTCCTAATCTGACACCATTCAGATAATAATCTGCTTTACAAGTCACCCTGCAGCATCATAGCATCCTCCTCGCAGCTCACACTGCCACCCAGCTTTGTGCCATCCGCAAACTTGGAGATGTTACATTTAATTCCCTCGTCTAAATGTTTGAGAGGAGACCCGATGGAATCTCATTAAATTATGAGAGGAGGATGCTATGATAGAGCAAACAGTTAGAACATTTTTCTTAGGGTTGAAATGGCAAATACTAGGGGGCATAGCTTTAAGGTGAGAGGGAGAAAAATTAAAGGAGATGGTTAGGACAATCATTTTTACACTGAGAGTGGTAGGTGGCTACAATGTGCTGCCAGAGGAGGTGATGTTGGAAGCAGATACGAGAGTGACATTTAATGGTCTTTTAGATGAGCACATGAATATGGGGAAAATGGGGGGATATTAATAACATATAGGCAGAGGAAATTAGTTTAATTTGGCATAATGTTTGGCAAAGACATTATGGGCCGAAAGGTATGTTTCTGTGCTGGACTATGCAATGTTCACAAAATCATATGTTGACTTTCATTGCAAGAGGTTTTGATTGTATGACCAAGGATGGCTGATTACAATTAGACTGAGTTGGACACGTTAGAGGCAGGAAACATGTTCCCAATGTTGGGGGAGTCCAGAACAAGGGGCCACAGTTTAAGAATAAGGGGTAGGCCATTTAGAACTGAGATGAGGAAAAACTTTTTCAGTCAGAGAGTTGTGAATCTGTGGAATTCTCTGCCTCAGAGGGCAGTGGAGGCCAATTCTCTGAATGCATTCAAGAGAGAGCTAGATAGAGCTCTTAAGGATAGCGGAGTCAGGGGGTATGGGGAGAAGGCAGGAACGGGGTACTGATTGAGAATGATCAGCCATGATCACATTGAATGGCGGTGCTGGCTCGAAGTGCTGAATGGCCTCCTCCTGCACCTATTGTCTATTGTCTATTGTCTATTGAGTCACGATGAAACCATTTTTAGAGTAATATAGAGACACGTAAAAATCTAGATTCTGGCATGTTGAGCGAAAACAATGTGTTGGAAGAACTTAGCTGGTCAAACAGCATCTGTGGAGGGAAGAGACAGACGACATTTCGGATCTCCAGTCTGAAGATGGGTCCTGATGTAAAACATGCCTGATCATTCCCTTCACAGATGTTACCTAACCCACTGAGTTCCTCCAGCACTAATTGTTTTTACCCTGGTGTTTCAATTTTGAACCTGTCATAAAGGAAGTGCAACAAAGATTTTTGGAGCTGATTCCTAGGACTTTGGGACTCTAACAGGAGAGGATATTAGGCTGACTTGTGTGGTATTTACTGGATGTTAAATGGTTGATAGGAGATCACATTTAAATGTACATAATTCCGACAGGGCTTGACAGGCTGAATGCAGGGGCAATGTTTTGCCTGGACCAGAATTGCAGTTTCAGGATATGAGGTTAGATGATCAAAATTGAGATGAAAATAAATTTCTTCACTCAGAGGGTGGTGAACTTGTGGAATTCATTATCACAGAAAACTGTGGGTGCCATGTCAACAAGAAGGAGATAGATAGATTACTTGACACAAAAGTCATCAGGGGTTATGGGGAAGAATTATATATGATATTGAGATAGAGGAACGGCTGTGATGTTATTAAATGGTGGAGGAGGTTTGATGAAGCAGATGAATTATCATATCTATACAGCCGGAAACAGGCCTATTCGGCCCTCCAAGTCCGTGCCGCCCAGTGATCCCCGTACATTAACACTATCCTACACCCACTAGGGCCAATTTTTACATTTACCCAGCCAATTAACCTACATACCTGTACGTCTTTGGAGTGTGGGAGGAAACCGAAGATCTCGGAGAAAACCCACGCAGGTCACGGGGAGAACGTACAAACTCCTTACAGTGCAGCACCCGTAGTCAGGATCGAACCTGAGTCTCCGGCGCTGCATTCGCTGTAAAGCAGCAACTCTACCGCTACGCTACCGTGCCGCCCACCGTGGAGTCATAGAGAGATACATCAGGGAAACAGGCCCTTAGTTCTGCTGTATCGATGCCAACGATCAACTAACTATTTACACTAATTCTACATTAATACCATTTTTGTTTGTTTTGCCGTACAGTGTCATCAATTCCCCACCCCGCAAACTATTAACCTAATAAATACATATCTTTGGGTTGTGAGAGGAAACCAACGGAAAGGAGTGAACTGTCAGGATTAAACCCAGGTTCAAAAATTCATGTGATAGGAGCAGAACTAGGTCATTCAGCCCATCTAGTCTACTCTGCCATTCAATCATGGCTGATCTCTCTCTCCCTCCTAACCCCATTCTCCTGCCTTCTCCCCATAACCCCTGACATCCGTACTAATCAATAATCTATCTATCTCTGCTTTAAAAATATCCATTGATATTGAACGTGTCTTTGGACGTGTGAAGCAGAGACTCTGCTAGCTGTCCTGATGTGCCACTCACTCATTCCTATTTTTCATAGCTTTTATTATCATCTTATGGACTTGTATGTGGAAGGCTTTTTCGGGACTTACAGTAACTGAATTGAATTGGCATGGGATTATGTACCAGCATAAATACCCAACACTGGAACTGGATAAAATGGAGAGACCTGCATGGTTCTCAAAGTAATCTGTGGAATTCACTGCCACAGAAGGCAGTGGAGGTCAAGTCTCTGAATGCATTCAAGAGAGAACTAGATAGAGCTCTTAAGAATAGCGGAGTCAGGGGGGTATGGGGAGAAGGCAGGAACGGGGTACTGATTGAGAATGATCAGCCATGATCACATTAAATGGTGGTGCTGGCTCGAAGGGCCGAATGGCCTACTCCTGCACCTATTGTCTATAATGCCCATTAAAGCAGCCACACTGTGAAAAGGCAGTCTATAAAAGGCAACAAACTGAAAAAATAGAATATATGAAATGTAATCTATCCTTTGAAAGCTGTTGAAGGCAATCATTCAATTGATAGAAATGAGCATCTGCAATACACCATTAATGCGAAAAGCTTCAAGATTCAAGGCTATATTTCATGAAGGACTCGATTTGAATCCAGCAACAAAGAGAAGTGCCACTTGAATGAGTTTAAATTATAAAAGACCAAGCTGTTATGAGGTCGGTTCAAAATTGTCAGATGATGAATATGAATTTATACCGGTACAATGTCTGAAGGACTGAAACCAGAGAAATGAAAAACACTGCAAAGTGCATTGATTCAGAATTAATCTCGCAGCTTTCAAAATGACTCTCATCTACTTTTTGAATTTGCGGATACCTCCAAATCCTGCTGCCCTGTGAATTAACACACAATTGCCAGGTTGATCAGGGAATGGTACTGCAATTTAAATGTAGAGTCATTGATAAGCAGTGGTGCCATCTGACCATCAGAATGAAATAGCATAACAAGAGGAGTTGAGTATAGGAGCAAAGAGGTCCTTCTGCAGTTGTACAGGGCCCTAGTGAGACCGCACCTGGAGTACTGTGTGTAGTTTTGGTCTCCAAATTTGAGGAAGGATATTCTTGCTATTGAGGGCGTGCAGCATAGGTTTACTAGGTTAATTCCCGGAATGGCGGGACTGTCATATGTTGAAAGACTGGAGCGACTAGATTTGTATACACTGGAATTTAGAAGGATGAGAGGGGATCTTATCGAAACGTATAAGATTATTAAGGGGTTGGACACGTTAGAGGCAGGAAACATGTTCCCAATGTTGGGGGAGTCCAGAACCAGGGGCCACAGTTTAAGAACAAGGGGTAGGCCATTTAGAACAGAGATGAGGAAAAACTTTTTTAGTCAGAGAGTTGTGAATCTGTGGAATTCTCTGCCTCAGAGGGCAGTGGAGGCCAATTCTCTGAATACATTCAAGAGAGAGCTAGATAGAGCTCTTAAGGATAGCGGAGTCAGGGGGTATGGGGAGAAAGCAGGAACGGGGTACTGATTGAGAATGATCAGCCATGATCACATTGAATGGCGGTGCTGGCTCGAAGGGCCGAATGGCCTACTCCTGCACCTGTTGTCTATTGTCTAGTATGGTGAGTATCTGAACTGTCAAACCTTCAAGAAAAAATTTGTGATTCAATATTTATATTTTAGAGATGTTGAATGATTTTCTCAAGATGGTGGTTGTACCCAAAGGAATATGTTGTACTAATGAAGGATTGTGATGATAGTTCGAGTCATAGAGTCATACAACACGGAAACAGACCCTTCGGCCCAAACATGCCAATGCCGACCAAGCTGCCCCATCTACACTAGTCACACCTGCCCGTGTTTGGCCCACATCCTTCTAAACCTTTCCTGTCCATGTATCTGTCCAAATGTCTTTTAAACCCATGTCCTCTGGTTCTTGATTCCCCTACTCTGGCGTAAAGGCGATGTGCGTCTATTCTATTTGCTCCCCTCATGATCTAAATAATCATCAATAAGATCACCTCTCATCCTCCTGCACTCTAAGGAATAATGTTCTAGCCTGCCCAACGTCTCCTTATAGCTTTGGCCCTCAAGTCCTGGCAACAATCTTGTAAAGCTGGTAAAAGACTGGATAGCAAGACCACAGTAATCATAAAATGGGATTTTAAGAAGCATTTCTTAACAACAGGGTGGCTAAAAGGTGTAACTCTCTTCATACACTATTGTTGAGGCAAAGTTTACGCTTTCGTGAAAAGAAATTGATTATTTGTTTGAAAAGAGAAATATTAAAGGAATTAGAGCACATGGTATTGGGGGTAGGAACTGACATGGATACAAAATTGGTTGGCAGATAGAAAGCAAAGAGTGGGGATAAATGGGTCCCTTTCAGAATGGCAGGCAGTGACTAGTGGGGTACCGCAAGGCTCAGTGCTGGGACCGCAGCTATTTACAATATACATTAATGACTTGGATGAAGGGATTAAAAGTACCATTAGCAAATTTGCAGATGATACAAAGCTGGGTGGTAGTGTGAACTGTGAGGAAGATGCTATGAGGTTGCAGGGTGACTTGGACAGGTTGTGTGAGTGGGCGGATGCATGGCAGATGCAGTTTAATGTGGATAAGTGTGAGGTTATCCACTTTGGTGGTAAGAATAGGAAGGCAGATTATTATCTGAATGGTGTCAAGTTAGGAAAAGGGGACGTACAACGAGATCTGGATGTCCTAGTGCATCAATCACTGAAAGGAAGCATGCAGGTACAGCAGGCAGTGAAGATAGCCAATGTAATGTTGGCCTTCATAACAAGAGGAGTTGAGTATAGACAATAGACAATAGACAATAGACAATAGGTGCAGGAGTAGGCCATTCAGCCCTTCGAGCCAGCACCGCCATTCAATGCGATCATGGCTGATCACTCTCCATCAGTACCCCGTTCCTGCATTCTCCCCATACCCCCTCACTCCGCTATCCTTAAGAGCTCTATCCAGCTCTCTCTTGAAAGCATCCAACGAACTGGCCTCCACTGCCTTCTGAGGCAGAGAATTCTACACCTTCACCACTCTCTGACTGAAAAAGTTCTTCCTCATCTCCGTTCTAAATGGCCTACCCCTTATTCTTAAACTGTGGCCCCTTGTTCTGGACTCCCCCAACATTGGGAACATGTTTCCTGCCTCTAATGTGTCCAATCCCCTAATTATCTTATGTTTCAATAAGATCCCCCCTCATCCTTCTAAATTCCAGTGTATACAAGCCTAATTGCTCCAGCCTATAGGAGCAAAGAAGTCCTTCTGCAGTTGTACAGGGCCCTAGTGAGACCGCACCTGGAGTACTGTGTGTAGTTTTAGTCTCCAAATTTGAGGAAGGATACTCTTGCTATTGAGGGCGTGCAGCGTAGGTTTACTAGGTTAATTCCCGGAATGGCAGGACTGTCATATGTTGAAAGACTGGAGCGGCTAGGCTTGTATACACTGGAATTTAGAAGGATGAGAGAGGACCTTATCGAAACATATAAGATTACTAAGGGGTTGGACACGGTAGAGGCAGGAAACATGTTCCCAATGTTGGAGGAGTCCAGAACCAGGGGCCACAGTTTAAGAATAAGGGGTAGGCCATTTAGAATGGAGATGAGGAAAAACGTTTTCAGTCAGAGAGTTGTAAATCTGTGGAATTCTCTGCCTCAGAAGGTAGTGGAGGCCAATTTTCTAAATGCATTCAAGAAAGAGCTAGATAGAGCTCTTAAGGATAGCGGAGTCAGGGGGTATGGGGAGAAGGCAGGAACGGGGTACTGATTGAGAATGATCAGCCATGATCATGCTCGAAGGGCCGAATGGCCTACTCCTGCACCTATTGTCTATTGTCTATTGTCTATTGTCTATTGTATTATGGCAAAAAAACAAGAGTTTGGCCTCATAGCTCATCTGATGAATTACCAGAACAGACCCATCAGTCTGAAGAAGGGTCTCGACCCGAAACGTCACCCATTCCTTCTCTCCTGAGATGTTGCCTGACCCGTTGTGTTACATTCAATTTAAACCAGCATCTGCAGTTTTTCTGCTCAAGGGATGCCTACTGTAAAGAAGTTATCCTCCTCTCTCCGATGGTCAGAGGAAGGATCTCGACCCAAAACATCACCTGTGCCATTTTCTATATTGTCAGTTTAGCAGCAGAGTTATAACCATACTGGAGAAGCCTGGGTAGATGTGTAGCTGGTTTAGAAGCACAGGTGGGTGATTCATTAGAGCGGAGGTGAATGCTGGGCCACATAGATCCAGGAACTCAGGTTCAGTCCTGACCTCTGGTGCTGACTATGTGGAGTTTGCATGTTCTCTCCATGAATGAATGGGTTTCATTCAAGTGCGCCAGTTTCCTCACATTTCAAATTGCGCTGTAGGATATTTGAACTACTGTACATTGTCTATTGGTGTAGATTAATGGCAAAAACAAATCAAAGGGGAGGTGACTGACATGTGTAGGGACAATAAGTAGCAATGATGCTGGGAAAGAAGGAGAGAAAAGTGTTACTCCTCTGAAAGCCAGTGTGGACACAATGGACCAGATGGCCTTCTTCTGTGTCATTATAAATATAAAATAACATTAGTCTATAGGATCGGAGGGCCACTGCGATAGAAGCTGAGGCCTTAGCCTCGTGGGCTGAAGCCTCACAGGCCGGAGCCTCGCGGAGCAGAGATGGAGCCTCGTGAGTCGACGAAGCCCGCAGCCAACGGCCCCTGGCTCTGCGGAGCCTGTGGCTAGGGCCTAGATCTGCGAAGCCTGCGGCTAGGGCCTGGGTCTGTGGAGCCCGTGGCTGGGGCCTGGGTCTGTGGAGCCCATGGCTGGGGCCTGGGTCTGCGGAGCCCGCGACTGGGGCCTGGGTCGATGGAGCCCGCGACTGGGGCCTGGGTCTGCGGAGCCCGCGGCTAGGGCCTGGGTCGGTGCCATGGAGGCATCTGGAGGGGAGCCGGCAGCACCGGATAGAACCCAGTATAACTTAATTTCTGCAAATCTCCCTGACACAAAGTGTCGCTAATGTTGTGACTCTATTGAAGAGGGGCTTCAAAGTGGGAACTGTACACCAGTAAGCCTAACATCTGTGGTAGACAAGTTACCGAAGAGGGATCTAAGATATACATGCATTTGGGAAGACAACAGTTGATTAAGGAGAGTCAGCATGTTCTGTTTTTTTAGCATGGTAGATTATGTCTCATTAATTTAATTGATTTTTTTGAAGATGTAACCTGGAAGGTTGATGAGGCCAGAGACATGGATTTCAGCAAGGCCTTTGATAAGGTTCCACATAGCTGCTGTGGAATGTTATATTATATGGGATCTATGAAGATTTCACTAACTAGATACAGAAGATAGACACAAAATGCTGGAGTAACTCATTGACACAAAATGCTGGCAGGATCTCTGGAGAGAAGGAATGGGTGACGTTTCGCGTCGAGACCCTTTTTTAGACTCGAGTCAGGGGAAAGGGAAACGGGAGATATAGACAGTGATGTCGAGAGATATCCAATAAACGAATGAAAGATATGCAAAAAAATAATGATGATAAAGGAAACAGGCCATTGTCAGCTGTTTGCCAGGTGAGAACGAGAAGCTGGTACTATTTGGATGGGGGAGGGTTGGAGAGGGAGGGAATGCAGGGATTACTTGAAGTTAGAGAAATCAATATTCATACCACTGGGCTGTAAGCTACCCAAGTGAAATATGAGATGCAGTTCCTCCAATTTGTATTTAGACTCACTCTGACAATGGGGGAGGCCTCGGTCAGAAAGGTCAGTGTGGAAACAGGAAGGGGAATTAAAGTGTGTGGCAACTGGGAGATCAGGTAGGTCCAGGCAGACTGAGCGAAGGTGTTCAGCGAAATGATCGCTCAGTCTATGTTTGGGCTCACCGATGGATAAGAGTCCACATCTTGAACAATGCATACAGTAGATGAGGTTAGAGGAGGTGCAAGTGAACTTGAAAGGACTGTCGGGGTCCCGACAGATACCGAACAGATACAGATACAGACACAGAATTGGCTTATTGGTAGGAAGCAGAGGGTGGTGGTAAAAGGTTATTTTCTAGACTGAAGGCCTTTGACTAGTTATATGCATCAGGGATCGGTGCTGGGCTAGGCCCATTGCTGTTAGTCATCTATATCAATGATTTTGTTGAGAGAGTATAAGGCATGATTAGTAGGTGTGCATATGACACTAAATAATTGAAATTGTAGACAGTGAAGATGGTTATCAATAATTGCAGCGGGATCTTGACCCGCTGGGCAAGTGGGCCAAGGAATGGCTAATTGAGTTTAATTCAGATAAGTACAAGATGTTGCATTTTGGGAAGTCAAACCAGGGCAGGACGTTGAGAATGAACAGCAGGTCGCTGAGGAGTGTTGCAGATGAAGGGATCTAGGAGTAGATCCCTGTTAAATCTTTCCACTCGCACCTTAAACACACACCATCTACTTATTGATTCCCATAACCTGGCAAAAAGACTCTGTGCATTCGCCTTATTTATTCCCCTCATAATTTTATGCACCTCTATAAGATCAGCACTCAGCCTCCTGCACTCAGCCTCCTGCACTCCAAGAAACAAGATGTTTGTGCGGCTGACCATGGTGTACTGTGTTTGGTTTTGGTCTCTTGGCTATGAAACATGCCATGAAGCTGGAAAGAGTGCAGAGAAGATTTACGAGGATGTTGCCAGCACTCAAGGATCTGAACTATAGAGAGAGAGGTTGGGCAGGCTAGGCATTTATTCCTTAGAGTGCAGGAGGCTGAGTGCTGATCTTATAGAGGTGCATAAAATTATGAGGGGAATAAATAAGGTGAATGCACAGTCTTTTTGCCAGGTTATGGGAATCAATAATTAGATGGTATGTGTTTAAGGTGCGAGTGGAAAGATTTAACAGGAATCTGAGGGGCAACTTTTTCACAATGAGGGTGGTTGGTATATGGAGCCAGATGCCAGATGAAGTAGTTGAGGCAGGTGCAACATTTAATAAACCATTTGGTCTAGTGTGTGGATATAAAAGATTTGGAGGAATCTGGATCAAACACAGCAAATGAGATTAGCTTAGTTAGGGCATAGATTAAGAATAAGGGATAGGCCATTTAGGACCGAGATGAGGACATTTTTTTCACCCAGAGTGTTGTGAATCTGTGGAATTGTCTGCCACAGGAGGCAGTGGAGGCCAGTTCACTGGATGTTTAGCTCTTGGGGCTAAAGGAATCAAGTAATATGGGGAAAAAGCAGGAATGGGTTACTGATTTTAGATGATCAGCCATGATTATATTGAATGGTGGTGCTGGCTCGAAGGGGCAAATGGCCATCTATTTTTCTATGTTTCTATGCATCCCGGCATAGATAAGGGGCCAAAGAGACTGTTTCCATGCTCTATGATTTTATGACTATTATAGGGATTTCATTCTTTAGGATTGTAATGATTGTTAGAGCCTTGCAAAATAGTTATATTCTAAAACTCTCGTTTGTTTATTTGTTTGTTCCTGAACTACAGCCAAAAGCGTACACGATAGCACGACAATTTTAGGTCCACCTTACTCACCGTCGTCCCTTTGGTGCTAATGGAAGAGGTTTCATTGAAATCGGTGTTATATTTTAAAAGTTATTCACATTTTAAAGTTTAAATCTATCTCCTAGGGAGAGAGGGGGAGGGGGGAGGGGGGAGGAGGGCAGGGGAAGGAGGGGGGTAGAGGGAGGGGAGTGGGTGGAGGGAGGGGAGGGGGTGGAGGGAGGGGAGGGGGTGGAGGGAGAGGGGGGGTGGAGGGAGAGGTGGAGGGAGGGGGGGTGGAGGGAGTGAGGAGGGAGTGGGGGGGAGGAGGAGGGGGGAGGGAATGGGGGAGAGAGGGGGGAGTTGGGGAGAGGGAGGGGGAGGGTAGGAGGGAGGGGGGGAGTGTGGGGAGGGAGTGTGGGGAGGGATTGGGGGGAGGGAGTGGGGGGAGGGAGTGGGGAAGGGAGTGGGGGGAGGGGGTGGGGGGGGAGGGGGGAGGGGGGGGGAGAAGAGGGTGCTGCACCAATGCAGGAGAGGTTTGTGCCCAATGGGTCCACTTGGTCTAGTGTTGTTTAAATGTGTTCTGTCTCTTGATCCTGTCTCTTATATTTCCTGATTCAAATTTCACGGCTATGTTTAATGACTCTGTTACATTCCCTCTTCTCCCAGATTGTCCTGTAGAGGGTGCCATGGTTGATGGGAACTTTTAGTGCAAGAGCTCATGATAGTTAAGGGACAGTACATGTTTACTAAACAGTCGCTGCCACTCTCTAGCCCCACAAAGTATGGCCCAAATATCACAAATAGAACCATGCACACAAATCCAATACTTTATTCTTGGATATACGTTTCTTTGTCTTCATTAACACTTTTTCTTCAGTAAATCAAAGCTACCTTTGATTATTTCCAGCAGAATCAAGTAATCTGATCAAACAATATCTGTTGAATTTCTGTACAGATTTTTCTGCTTTTAGACAATAGACAATTTGCATTTTATGCAATGGTCGATGGAAATGTATCTGCACAGTATCTAAGGATGTGGAATATGAACACTAATTTGCATTCTAAGCCTAATTAAAATATTAAGAAATTAGTAGATTTGATTTTTGCGGCCTTGGTCAAAGAGATTGGCCTTTTCACTTTTATTTACCCTACTTTACAGAGTTGTGAGATCAAATATAGTTTATAAATCCCATTTTCATTTTCTTTAATGGATCCCTAATCCTTCCCGTAAACTGCTTAAAGTTATTTTGTTTCTACTTAGCCTGGTCTGTGCCGGTCTTTGATTCCTTAAAATATTAACTGGAATCTAAATTTACACTGTAATGAATCCTGTTGGCCATTAATTTTAATGTTAAATCCCGTTAGTAAATTAATAATTAATCAATTTTCTGCGCTGGTAGTTGTAATCCCTCCAGTATCATTAACCTCTGACATGAAATATCTTATCTTTGTTACATTTCTTAAATAAATCTCAGTTCACAGATTTTACCACTAGTTAGTCAGCTTCCTTAGCATTTACCTTTCCCATTATAATTGGTCCATTCTTAATCCATTGCTTCTGAGTAAATTATGATTCTGTTAGTTTCAAATCACCTTCTTATCCTTGTTATGCCATATGCCATAACATTATTAAAGCTCATTGTGTCCATACTTCCAAAAACCTATTCACTGCCAAATTTACTGACCTTTTTATCTTATGGCTTTATTGATAAAACGAAAGAATAACACAGTGGTGCACAGTGACGCACCTAATAGAGATACTGCCTCACAACTCCATTGAACTGGGTTCATTCTTGAGCTCTGGTACAGTCTGTGTGGAGTTTGCCCTCTCTCGTTGTAGCCATGTGTGTATCCTCCTGTTGCTTTAGTTTCCTCCCTCATACCAAAGACTTGTGGGTAGAGTGAGCTAATTGGCCTGTTTAAATGCCCTTAATCAGTATGTGAATGTTGGAATCTTTGGGAGAGAGGTATTAATGGCAATGTCGAGAGATAAAAGTTACAGGGAATAAAATAATGGAATGAAATTGCTTCTTGAGACCAATTGGCCAAAATGGCTTCCTTCTATGCTGTAAGAAATATGGAAAAACAACAATGTAATTTTAATCACATGACCATATTTAGGACTACACAAGGAACTGCAGATGCTGGTTTATTAAAATGCCAGCATAGATTTTTCTTTTAAAATCTCCTAGTAGAGACTAAACCTCCGTTATGAAACTGGAATCTTACCAATTTCAGCATAATCCTTTCTCATTTTGATACACAAATATTCAAGATGATTTTTCAAGTGATGTTATTAATCATGTAGGTGTGTCAATAATCCACTAAACTAGTGCAGATTGTAATGACAAAGGATGGAGCTTATTTTTCAAACTAAATATCTATATTGGCCTTCATCAGTCAGAGTATTGAGAATAGAAGTTGGGGGATCATGTTGCAGTTATATAAGACATTGATGAGGTCACATTTAGAGTATTGTGTTCAGTTCTGGGCCATGTTATAGGATAGACGTTGTCAAGCTGGAAAGTGTGCAGAGAAGATTTAGGAGGATATTGCCAGGACTCAACGGCCTGAACTGTAGGGAGAGGCTGAGCAGGTTACGACTTTATTCCTTGGAGCGCAGGAGGATGAGGGGTGATCATATAAGGATGTACAAAAGCATGACAGGAATGGATTGGGTAAATGCACAGATTCAGGATATGGGGAGATGGCAGGAATGGGGTACTGATTGTGGATGATCAGCCATGATCACAGTGAATAGTGGTGCTGGCTCGAAGGGCCAAATGGCCAACTCTGGCTCCTATTGTCTATTGTCTTTTGCCCAGAGTAAGTGGAATCGAGAACCACGGGACAAAGGTTTAATAGGAAAATCACTGCAGATTCTGGTACAAATCGAAGGACAAAGGTTTAAGGTGTGGAAGCAAAATTTAATATGAACCTGACAGTGGTGGTTGTACGAAACGAGCTGCCAAGGCAGAGCTATAGTCAATAAATAGGAAAGTGGTGCAGGTATCCTTGTTGTCCAGGTGCTCTAGGTGATGAGTGTAGGGATTGGAAGATGATCGTTGTCTTTAGACTTTAGACTTTAGTGATATAGTACCGAAACAGGCCTTCAGCCCACCAGGTTCGTGCCGACTAGCAATTACCTTGTACACTAGGACGATCCTACACACTAGGGATAATTTACAATTTTACTGAAGCCAGTTTTACTACTACAAGCCTGTGCATTTTGGAGTGTGGGAGAAAACTGGAGCACCTGGAGATAACCCACGTGGTCATAGGGAGAATGTACAAACTCCGTATAGACAGCACACGTAGTCAGGATCGAACCCGGGTTTCTGGTGCTGTAAGGTAGCAACTCTACCGCTGCCCCACTGTGCCACCCCTCATGTCCTGTCGTGGACCTGTTGTAATGATAGGCGAATTGCAGTGGATCAAGGCTGTGTGGAAGGCTGCAGTTGATGTACGCCTTGACCAGCCTCTCAAAGCACATCAGTAAGATGGATGTCAGAGCCACTGGGGGAAGGGGATGTCGGCACAGTCGACATCGGGAAGAAGAGGAAGGAGGTTCTGCAATGTGAGTTTGGACAGTAAGGAAGAAGGCTGAAAAGCAGGACTTCTAGGGTGGTTATCTCCGGTTTGCTTCCAGTACCTCGTGCTGGTGAGGGCAGGGACAGGGAGGTAGGGGATCTGAATGTGTGGCTGAGGAACTGGTGCAGGGGGCAGGGATTTAGATTTATAGACCACTGGGACCTCTTCTGGGGCAGGGGTGACCTGTACAATAGGGACGTATTGCACCTTAACTGGAGGAGGACCGACATTCTGGCAGGCAGGTTTGCCAGTGCGACACCACGGTTGGGTTTAAATTAAATAGCGGGGGGGAGGGGTCGACAAATTGGAAGTATAAGGATGGAGCTAAAGGGAAAGAGAGTACAGGAAAAGTTACGAAAGACACCCGGATTAATGGGAAGGAAAGTTCAAGAAGGGATAAGAGAGTAAAGTCAGGTGAAATAGGAACCGGTGTGAGAGGGGAGGTGAATACCGAATTAAAAGTGTTATATATGAATGCGCGAAGTATAAGAAATAAAGTGGATGAGCTTGATCTCAGTCAGAGATTGGGAATTACAGTGATGTTGTGGGAATTACAGAGACATGGCTGCAAAAGGATCGGAGCTGGGAACTGAATATTCAGGGTTATACGTCCTATTGGAAAGACAGACAGGTGGGCAGAGGGGGTGGAGTAGCTCTGTTGGTAAGGAATGAAATTCAGTCCTTCTCGAGGGGTGACATAGAATCAGAAGATGTAGAGTCATTGTGGATAGAACTGAGAAATTGTAAGGGTAAAAAGACCCTAATTGGAGTTATCTACAAGCCCCCAAACAGTAGCCTGGAGATAGGGTGCAAGTTGCATCAGGAGTTAAAGTTAGCATGTAATAAAGGTGATGCTAAGGTGGTTATGGGAGATTTCAACATGCAGGTAGACTGAGAAAATCGGGTTGGTACTGGACCCCAAGAAAGGGAGTTTGTCGAATGCCTCCGAGCTGGATTCTTAGAGCAGCTTGCACTGGAGCCTACCAGGGAGAAGGCAATTCTGGATTTAGTTTGTGTAATGAACCGGATTTGATAAGGGATCAAGGTAAAGGAACCATTGGGAGGTAGTGACCATAATATGACAAGTTTTAATCTGCAATTTGAGAGAGAGAAGGTAAAATCAGAAGTGTCAGTATTGCAGTTGAACAAAGGGGACTGTGGAGGCATGAGGGGGGAGCTGACCAAAGTTGACTGGAAAGGGAACCTAGCAGGGATGACGGTGGAACAACAATGGCAGGAATTTCTGGGAATAATCCAGAAGATGCAGGATCATTTCATTCCAAAGATCAAGAAAGATTCTAAGGGGAGTAAGAGGCGACCGTGGCTGACAAGGGAAGTCAAGGACAGTATAAAACTAATAGAGAAGACGTATAACATAGCAAAGATGAGCGGGAAGCCAGAGGACTGGGCAACCTTTAAAGAGCAACAGAAGGTAACAAAAAAGGCAATACGGGGAGAAAAGATGGAGTACGAAGGTAAGCAAGTCAAGAATATAAAGGAGGATAGTAAAAGCTTCTTTAGGTATATGAAGAGGAAAAGATTAGTTAAGACAAATGTGGGTCCCTTGAAGACAGAAACAGGTGAATTTATTATGGGGAACAAGGAAATGGCAGACGAGTTGAACAGGTACTTTGTTTGTGTCTTCCTTAGTGAAGACAGAACCAATCTCCCAGAAGTGCTAGGGGACAGAGAATCTAGGGTGACGGAGGAACTGAAGGAAATCCACATTAGGCAGGAAATGGTGTTAGGTAGATTGATGGAACTGAAGACTGATAAATCCCCAGGGCCTGATGGTCTGCATCCCAGAGTACTTAAGGTGATGGCTCTAGAAATTGTGGACGCATTGGTGATCATTTTCCAATGTTCTATAGATTTTGGATCAGTTCCTATGGATTGGACGTTAGCTAATATTATCCCACATTTTAAGAAAGGAAGGAGATAGAAAACAGGGAATTATAGACCAGTTCGCCTGACATCGATGGTGGGGAAGATGCTGGAGTCAATTATTTAAGATGTAATAGCGGCGCATTTGGATAGCAGTAACAGGATCAGTCCAAGTCAGCATGGAATTATGAAGGGGAAATCATGCTTGACTAATCTTCTGGAATCTTTTGAGGATGTAACAACTAAAATGGAAAAGGGAGAGCCAATGGATGTAGTGTATCTGCATTTTCGAAAAGCCTTTGATGTCCCATTCAAGAGATTAGTGTGCAAAATTGGAGCACATGGTATTGGGAGTAGGTTATTGACATGGATAGAAAATTGGTTGGCAGACAGGAAACAAAGAGTAGGGATTAACGGGTCCCTTTCAGAATGGCAGGCAGTGACTAGAGGGGTGCCGTGAGGCTCGGTGCTGGGACCATAGGTATTTACAATATATATTAATGACAGATGAAGGAATTAAAAGTAACATTAGCAAATTTGCAGATGACACAATGTTGGGTGGCAGGGTGAACTGTGAAGAGTATACTATGAGGATGCAGGACTTGGATAGTTTGGGTGAGTGGGCAGATGCATGGCAGATGCAGTATAATGTGGATAAATGTGAGGTTAACCATTTTGGTAGCAAGAACAAGAAGGCAGATTATTATCTGAATGGTGTCAGATTAGGAAAGGGAGAAGGGCAATGAGGCCTGGGTGTCCTTGTTCACCAGTCACTGAAAGTAAGCATGCAGGTACAGCAGGCAATGAAGAAAGCTAATGGCATGTTGGCCTTCATAACGAGAGGATTTGAGTATAGGAGCAGAGGTCCTTCTGCAGTTGTACAGGGCCCTGGTGAGCCATACCTGGTGTACTGTGTGCAGTTTTGGTCTCCTAATTTGAGGAAGGACATTTTTGCTATTGAGGGAGTGCAGTGTAGGTTCACGAGGTTAATTCCCAGGTTGGCGGGACTGTCATGTGATGAAAGAACGGACCGACTGGGCTTGTATTCACTGGAATTTAGAAGGATGAGAGGGGATCTTATAGAAACATATAAAATTATTAAGGGATTGGACAAACTAGATGCAGGAAATATGTTCCTGATGTTGGGGGAGTCCAGAACCAGGGCCCACAGTTTAAAAATAAGGGGTGGGCCATTAAGAACTGAGATGAGGAAAAACTTTTTCACCCAGAGAGTTGTGAATTTGTGTAATTCTCTGCCTCAGAAGGCAATGGAAGCATCAGCACATTCACATTGAATGGCAGTGCAGACTCGAAGTGCCGAATGGCCTACTCCTGCACCTATTTTCTATGTTTCTGTGAAAATGAGATCAAAGGGGACGAAGCTCAAGGAAAATGTAGATTTGGAGGGATATGGGGCAAAATGCAGCCAGGTGGGACTAATGTAGATGTATGTTGGATTGGTCAAGTTTTTGTGCTGTATGACTATATAAATTATTATAACGATGTAAGATTAATATTACCCCTGAAAATCTATACTTGTTCTGATGTATTTGCACCATTATTTTGGTGGGTATGGCTTCAATGGTAATAAACTAGATCAAGCAATGGAATTCTCTAAACTAATAAATCTTGGGCAACAATTTAAATATCTTGAATGAAAAAAGTAGGAGCTGGGCCTTCTGATGCACAGTACTGTCTGTGAGGAGTCTGTGCTTTCCGCCAGTTTCCAGGTGCTTTGGTTTCCTCCCACTTCACATGTGTAGGTAGATTAATAGACCACTGTAAATTGCTCCTAGTATGTAGAACTTGGCACCTCGCATCCTGGAGACTCTGCAACAGAGAAGTGGGAGACTCTGCGGGATACCATGAGCCACACAGCCTTGGCTAGCTTTGGGAAGAAGATCTCAAAGACACACGACGGTTTGAGGCCAAGTCGACTGAGATGACTCCCATCATCGAAGCCAAGCGAGCCGCCCTAGCCGAGTACAAGCGGTCAGCCAACGAGAAGAACCTGCAGATCCTCAGGGCTGCCAGGAGCAAGGCTCAGCAGACTGCCAGACGTTGCGCCAATGAGAACTGGACACAACTTAGTGGAGACATCCAGATGGCCGCCATAGCAGGGAACATCAGGGGAATGTACAATGGCATTAAGAAGGCACTAGGACCAGTCCAGAGCAAAACAGCCCCCCTCAAATCCTCCACTGGGGAAGTAATCACAGACAAATGCCAGCAGATGGAGAGATGGGTGGAACACTACTCCGACCTCTAGTCGAGAGAGAACACTGTGTCCTCCTCAGCCCTTGAAGCCATCGAGTGCCTGCCGACCATGGATGAGTTAGATGGAGAGCCGACGGTAGAAGAGCTCAGCAACGCCATTGACAGCCTGGCCTCAGTCAAGGCCCCAGGCAGCGACGGGATTCCCCCTGACCTGATCAAGCACTGCAAGACTACCTTACTGCTTCTTTTGCATGAAGTCCTCTGCCAGTGCTGGCAAGAAGGAGCTGTACCGCAGGACATGAGGGATGCAACGATCATTACCCTCTACAAGAACAAGGGCGAGAGAAGCGACTGCAACAACTACAGAGGCATCTCCCTCCTCAACATCGTCGGCAAGGTCTTTGCTTGGGTCATCTTGATCCGCCTGCAGAAGCTGGCAGAACATGTCTACCCAGAGTCACAGTGCGGTTTCCGAGCTGGAAGGTCAACATTAGACATGGTCTTCTCCCTTCGCCAGCTCCAGGAGAAGTGCAGAGAACAGCGGTTGCCCCTGTATATTGCTTTCATTGACCTCACCAAGGCGTTCGACTTCGTCAGCAGAGATGGCCTATTCAAGGCTCTCCCAAAGATCGGCTGCCCACCAAAACTGCAGAGCATGATAGAATCCTTCCACATCAACACCAAGGGGACAGTGCAGTTCAATGGCAGTTTCTCGGAGCCCTTCGACATCCGCAGTGGCATCAAACAAGGCTGCGTCCTCGCTCCCACACTCTTTGGGATTTTCTTTAAAAAATAGTCAATGATCTTTCTTTCATGAGAGATTAAAAGTTTAAACAAAACTGGGTTTAAAGAGACAGTTTATAACACCAGTCCTTCAAGTAACATTCCTGTAAGTATAGTTTCTGGGTAAATTGATGGGATAGGTATCCATTTAATGTAAAACTATTCAGGCAATTTTGTGCCAACTATAGTTAATCTTCTGAGTAATTTGTTACTTTGCGTAAAGTTTATTGTATGGATTAATATATCAATGTTAATGTCTGCAGCGTTACTGTAATGTGTCATCAATCTATCTTCATAACTTAGAGTAACTAGGGAGCCACAAAGATTTCCTTTTGACAATTTTACTATTTAAAGAAGAAAAAGAACATTTTCATCCTTCACACAAATTCTAATGATTAAAGATGCAGTAGATAACAAATTTAAAGTGGTGATGCCTTTGCATTCACATCTAGGAGATTGAAATGCAATCAAACTAATCACCATTTATTAAACTAATCTAGTTAAATTATGAGAAAATCGTGGACTATATCATTGAGATAACGTAATATACTCAATATAAGGAATATATATCTGTGCAGGACATAGATGAGGAGAAATTTCTTCATACATATGGAATTCTCTACCCTGGTAATGCCGGCTCATTCAAAACAGGGATCAATAGATTTCTGAATATTAAGGGAATCAAAAGAAATGGGGATATTGCACATAAATGGTGTAGAGTTTGAAGAACGTCTATGGTCTTGATAAACAACAGTGGCCACAAAGGGCCAAAAGGCTCACTTCTGCCTCTACTTCATATATATTTATGCTCTTGGATGTAGATTTTCTTGACAAGGAATTTTTTGAAAGATTCTTGAGAAAAATCAAAGCATGTAGAATTTATGCAGGTAATGGAGTGGGATTAGTGATTGAGACAAAGCAGCGAACAGGAACTTTCTCTTTTAACTGGGAGCATCTGTGATTTGGTGTTTAAGAAGTGTGCTAGTAATATGGAAATTCAGGAGGATATAAAAAAGGCCTATAGAATGGGTGAATTTATTGCAAGCTAAGTTTGTAAAGTGCGAGGTGAATTAGTTTAGGAGAAGATAAATGCTTTAAATTTATTCTTGGAAAAATAATAAATTAAACGGGGCAGTTGGCCTGCATATTTTGCAGATTTTATTCCTTCTGTGGAATTTAATGTAGATACCAAATCTAAAGTAATGTTTCCATAATAAACTTGCACACACATTATTAGATCTCTTAAAAAAAGTAATGCTTAATAACTTTTTGTTTACTTTGTTTAACTTGACATTTTAACCAAACAGCTGAAAACAAAGGGTAGCAGATCTTTAATGTTTGGTAAAAGCAGACATTTTAGAGCTGTCATTAAAATACGGGGGGTCTTTAAAATAAAGAAACTCCTTTGCTCTTTTGCTGTTACTGAATATGAATATGACCGAATATCAATATATGTCATTGCCTTCAACAACTTTAAACATGTGCTGCTTGACACATGAAAATAATCATATCAAACAGAGAATATATTTGGGGATGATGCAATTTTGACAACAAACTCAAAGCTTTTTCATTTAGTTACAAGAGTGTTTCTGAGATTTTACAGATTTGTCTTATTTTGGTTGTTTGACGAATTTATCTGAGATTACTCAAGAAATAATTGAATCCATAATAACTGTTCACATTGAGCTATCGCAATGGATGGGAAGAGTTTATTGATTCTTTTACATTAGATCCACACACTGATAGCAAAAAGGCTCCCTAAATAAATAATTGAACATTTGGTTTGCCATTTTCCAGTGTAAAAAAATATTAAATCATCGTCAAAAATGGACTATTAACAATATTTCATACTGTAATTTCTGTGCAATTATTTTGTATGGATTGAAAATGGGAATGTATAAATTTAAAGTCATTCAAGTCATTGTTACGAGTCTTTTGTCAAACTTACTTTTCTTCCACCACCTGCTTCTGGTATTCTTCATATTCTTCTCTTGTCATGCCTGCTGCAGCTGCAGGATCCGAGGAACCTCCCTCTTCTTTACTTTCTTCACTTCCACCTCCAAGCCCCAAATTCTTTACCTGGCTACTCACCATCGATTTCAACAAGAAAGACATTTTATTATGAAAATAATTCGATTTTAAGTCACAAATTTAAAACAAAGTATCTGTGAGGAAAATGAAGAGCGAACCAGTCAGTCTGCCGGGTTTTTACATTGAAGTGCCTTTGAGAAAATGGTTTGCTTTCAGTAATCTGGATTAAACCACTGAACTCTTGAATCTTCCAAAGGCAGATGGTTCAGATCACGCTGTGCATTCATCATTGCTCACCATCTATTTTTATTGATATTTACGTAATGCGTGAGCAACTGTTTTTTTTTTCTCTGTATAGAATCTAGTTTACATGTTGATTAAAAAGAAATGAAATGAAAACACTAAATTGCATCAGAATTTTAAAGTATATCTTTTTAATCAGATTCACCATGCAGCTGCTGTCGAAAAACAATGCAGGTCAAAAGAGAGGTTTGTATAAAAATACATCGACTGATATGAGCTGTATTCAGATGGCCACCAAAGACGAATAAAGGATAGTAAATTCCACAGCACAATATGTTAGGATATTATGGCATTTTTGTCATTCTCTGAAAGGTTAATGACTCAAACTAATCAGTGGCATTCACTAATCCCATTTACATGATGAATGGAGCATACATTTGGTATGTTGAATGTTATATGTTACATAAAAAACAGTAGAGCAAAATAAAATAAATATAGCTGATCACGTGTTTTCCATAACTTCAAATCCATTTCAGTTTTTGTACGTTTACAGAGTCAAAACGTCATATTGAGATTGAATTTATTTTATTTTCAGTACAAAACCAGTTTAATTTTCAAAGCCATGGATTTCAAATCACTGATAAGTGCAGCAGATTACATTTTCATTATGGAAGAGTTATGTTCTCAATGTGGTATTATTTGATGAAATGCTATTGCATAGGATTTAAAACCACAAGGTTTTTATTCACAAGGATATTAAGAATTCTGGGAAAGGACAAATAGTTTCAACATTGCTACTTAAAGTCATTGATAAGTGTGAAAATCTCGATACAATATGCAATTCCTAACTATTAATGTTACATTTTGTCTGATAGTGCAGGTAATCACAAAAAAAAGTCCATAATTCCTGATTAGTTTTGTTCATATGAAAGACCGGTTATGTAACTATTTGAGGAACATGAAGCAGATTTGACTTACTCCAATATACACTGTATAATGTAATTCAGGCATAAAACCTTTCATGTCAAAAATAGATAAATAATGAGATTATTTTGAGAAATGAGTCCAGTCCACTCCACATTTGGAACTACTGCAGCCTTGTATACACTGGAATTTAGAAGGATGAGAGGGGATCTTATTGAAACATATAAGATTATTAAGGGATTGGACACGCTCGAGGCAGGAAACATGTTCCCAATGTTGGGGGAGTCCAGAGCCGGGAGCCACAGTTTAAAAATAAGGGGTAGGCCATTTAGATCAGAGATGAGGAAAACGTTTTTCACTTGGAGAGTTGTGAATCTGTGGAATTCTCTGCCTCAGAAGGCAGTGGAGGCCAATTCTCTGAATGCTTTCAAGAGAGAGTTAGATAGAGCTCTTAAAGATAGCGGAGTCAAGGGATATGGGGAGAAGGCAGGAACGGGGTACTGATTGTGGATGATCAGCCATGATCACAGTGAATGGTGGTGCCGGCTCAAAGGGCCGAATGGCCTACTCCTGCACCTATCGTCTATTGTCTATTGAAGAAAAATGTTTATAATGTTCTGGTGTATTTTAATTGTTTGATGTTGTACACCTTAAACTTTATTTTTAAAGTTCTGTTTCTCATGGCCCTGTTGACTCATTCCCCAAAATTAACTTAATTCAATTCAAGAGTCAGAAAGTAGTATTCTATTTTTGAATTGAAGCAGTATTCGTGTTCATGAAATGAAAAAGAGATAGGCCCATTTAAAATGCAATTAGAATATTTCACTCAAAAGCAGGACTTATTTCTTTCTGGGATACAGGTCACTTCTATGAAAAGGATAGATATAGGAAAGGCATATCGATGGCTGAGGGGGCTGGAAAGCAATTGCTGGATTTTGTACACACAAACATGTATGAGGAAAGTAGAATGGAGATTGATAGTCAACAATAATTATATTAAATGGCAGAGAATGCTGAAAGGCCTGAACAAAGTACACCTCAGAACAAAGGAAGTTGCAGAAAGTGGAGGACTTAGCCCAAACATAATGCATATTGACCTCACCACCAAAGGGGTCTGCAGGAAGTATACCTCAAGGAAACAGCCAAAATCATCAAAACATACATCAAGGTGGCTAGGCTCTCATCTTGCTGCTACCACCTGGAAGAAAGTACAGGAGCCAGAGGACCATTACCTCAGGGTTCAAGAACTGCTTGAAGGTTCAAGAACACCATGGGCGGCACGGTGGCGCAGCGGTAGAGTTGCTGCCTTACAGCGAATGCAGCGCCGGAGATTCAGGTTCGATCCTGACTACGGGTGCCATCTGTCCGATGTTTGTACGTTCTCCCCGTGACCTGCGTGGGTTTTCTCCGAGA
This sequence comes from Rhinoraja longicauda, assembly GCF_053455715.1. Lineage (NCBI taxonomy): Eukaryota > Metazoa > Chordata > Chondrichthyes > Rajiformes > Arhynchobatidae > Rhinoraja > Rhinoraja longicauda. Next base: position 29,883,408 of record NC_135953.1, read on the forward strand.
TCTTTGGTTTCCTCCCAAACTCCAAAAATCTACAGGTATGTAGGTTAATTGGCTGGGCAAATGTAAAAATTGTCCCTAGTGTGTGAAGGATAGTGTTAATGTGCGGGAATCGCTGGGCGGCGCGTACCCGGTGGGCCAAAGGGCCTATTTCCGCGCTCTATCTCTAAATCTAAATCTACTTCCCATCAACTGTCAAGTTCTCACACCGTACTCAGCAACAAGGTAGACACAAAATGCTGGAGTAACTCAGCGGGTCGGGAGAGAAGGAATGGGTGACGTTTCAGGTCGAGACCCTTCTTCAGACTGAACAAGAACCCTACTACTTAGCAACTACTACTATGGACTTTGTATACCGTTGTACTACACTGCAGCTTGCACTATTCTGGTTATCTGGTATATTTGATAATTTATGTTTTTCTTATTTTATATATGTTTAACTGTTGTGTTGCTGCTTAATATGTCTGCAAAGCTGCAGCTAGTAAGAATTTCATTCCCTTGGTGCATATGACAATTAAACATTCTTTACTTCAGCTCATGCAGTATTTTCTATGCCTCCATGTTTCTTCCCCCACTTCCAGCAGTTCTGAATGAGACTAACTTTCTATTTGGATTTTTATCTCTCCAAGTGGGCCACATGTACGCGGTGGATGATGAGTGAGATGGCTAGCAATCTTTTCGAGAGGGATTAAAGTGTAAAGGCAAAGATGTAATGCTGAGGCTTTATCAGATGAGGGCGAGGCCACATTTGCAATATTGCGAGCAGTTTTGGGCCCCATATCTGTGGAAGGATGTGTTGGTTTTGGAGAGGGTCCAAAGCAGGATGCACAAGAATGACCCGGGGATGATTAGGTTAACATATAAGGAACGTTTGAAGTCTCTGGAGCTGTACTCATTGGAATTTGGAAGGATAAGGGGGATCTCATTGAACCTATTGGATAATGAAAGGGCTATATACTGTAGATTGGACGTGAAAAGGATGTTTCCAGTAATGGTAGAATCTAGAACCAAAGGGCACAGCCTCAGAATAAAAGGATGTACCTTCAGAATTGATAATTAAAGATGTTATAGCAGCGCATTTGGAAAGCAGTGACAGGGTCGGTCAAAGTCAGCATGGATTTATAAGGGAAAATCATGCTTGACTAATCTTCTGGAATTTTTTGAGGATGTAACAAGTAGAATGGATAAGGGAGCTAGAATATCTCAGCAGGTCAGGCAGCGTCTCTGGAGAATTTGGCAAAGCAACATTTGTCAGGACTCTTGAAGAGTCCCAACCCAAAATGCCACCTAACCATGGAGTCTGAAGAACAGTACTGACCTGAATGTCACCTATCCATGCTCTTCAGAGATGCTGCCTGACCCGCTGAGTTACTTAAGCACTTTGTGTTCTTGAATAGAAATAGCAGGTACTTTATCATTGAGATCACTGGAATTTAATACAGAAAAATGTGAGGTTTTGCATTTTGGTAAGTTTAACATGGACAGGACGTACAGAGTGAATGGTAGGGCTCCGGGGAATGTTGTAGAGCAGAGGGGGATCTAGGAGTGCAAGTTCCTTGAAGGTGGTGTCGCAGGTAGATAGAGTGGTCAAAAAGGCTTTTGACACATTGGCCTTCACGAGTCAGATTATTGAGTATAGAAGCTGGGAGGTCATCTTGCAGTTGTATAAGATGTTGGTGAGGCCGCATTTAGAGTATTGTGTTCAGTTCTTGGCACCATGTTATAGGAAAATATGTTGTCAAGCTGGAAAGGGTACAGAAAAGATTTAAGGGCCTGTCCCACTTAGGCGATTATTTAGGCAACTGCAGGCGACTGTCAAGTTCGTAGCAGATCGCCGAAATTTTTTTACCCTACGACAATGCCGAGTCACCTCACCGAGATTACACCGTCTTCGGAAACATCGTGAAATTCCCACGCTGTCAATGCTTCTCTGGCGTCCTAATTTTCTCTGAAATCACTGACAAGTCGGTAATTACTTGAGAGTTTTGAAATATAACATCTTGCCTGGGTTACTTGAAAACCAAGCTTCACGGTAACAAGGCATAAACTGGATTGACTTCCAGTTTACTAATAGCAGTATTAAGAAATTTAATTCGAAAAGCGGTTAAAGTTTGTGCGGAGTGTGGGCATTCTTTGAAAATGTATGGGAGATGCCTATCTGGTTTCTGGGCTGCATATCTGGGTTGGGAGCCTACTTTAAATGTAATCGCTGATGGCCATAAACATCGCGAAAATTCCCACGCTTACCAGACTCAAACTGTCGCCTCCAATCTACCTGTCAAATGTCCTGATGGTAAATAAATTGGTTAAACACGTATTTTATGGTATCTTCAAATGACTTTACTTAATTTAATATTATGTGCTTTTAAATGCATCTAAGAGAACCTAGCAAACCTGGGGACAGCATGCGACAGCGCCCGCAATAAGCAACGATACCTGACGACAAACCAGCTGTCGCCGAGAAATTTCATACCGGTGGATTTCTCAGCGACGCGCCGAAATCCACTACGATTCTTTGAAGGCTCCTCACGATCATGCCCGCGACACCCCGACAAACTGTCGGCGACAGCCTAGTCGCCGGCAGTCGCCTTAAAATCACCTAAGTGGGACAGGCCCTTTAAAGGACGTTGCCAGGACTAGAACGTCTGAGCTATAGGGAGAGGTTGTGTCGGCTGGGACTCTAATCCTTGGAACGCAGGAGGATGACGGGTGATCTTATAGACGTGTATAAAATCATAGGAGGAATAGATTGAGTAGATGCACAGAGTCTCTTGCCCAGTGTAGGTGAATCAAAGATCAGAAGACATAGGTTTAAGGTGAAGAGAAAAAGATTCAATAGGAATCTGAGGTGTAACTTTTTCACGCAAAGTGTGATGGGTGTATAAAGCAAACTGCCAGAGGAGGTAGTTGAGGCAGGGACCAACCCAATGTTTAAGAATCAGTTAGACACGTACACAGATAGGACAGGCTTGAAGGGAAATGGGCCAAACGCTGGCAGTTGGGACTAGTGTAGCTGAGACGTGTTGGCCGACGTGGGTAAGTTGGGCCCAAGGGCCTGTTTCCAACGCTGTATGACTCCATGACTGAGAGTTCATAAAAATGAAATGTTAATTCATTCGGAATGATACTTGTTCAGGTTTTTATTTCAGTACAGTAAATCCCCATTATTAGACCGAATATAATAGATTACAGAATATAATTACAGGATATAATAGATTTTGATTATAGCAGACCATCTCTTTTCGAGCACAGGTTGCTAGTCACAATGCAGAGGTCATTGAAATTGATACGCCGTTGAAATGGACAAGCAATTACTTCGATAGACACTTAACTTTATTAAACAATGTAACAAATAGCTTTTAGTATTTTTAGCTGGCAGTAACAATACATTTTTAGCTATTAAAAAGAACTTTGGACACTCAGCAGATTACGCCGGTTAGTTTTTTTGGAATGAAAAACATAGTTAATGTTTAAGGCAGATGTTAGTTCAGCCTGAACTCTGGGCTGGTATTTGGTCGTGGGAATCTTATTTGGAGCGGGACAGGGTTTCCACACACCGCTACCTGAGTCATAGTCATACAGAATGGAAACCGGCCCTTTGGCCTATACCCGTCTTATCCTGTCTGCTTGAACGAAAAAAGATTCCATACCAAAGTTGTGAAGACAGCCAACCCTCGTTATAACTGACCATGAGGGGGGAAGAGTGTTGCCTGTTATTGCCGATTGTCCACTATAGCTGAGTAATGGTTTTCCTCCATTAACATCACTGCCTGGCGTCGGGTCAGAATCCTGGTGCCCCGTCACTGAAAGCCCGCTGAGACCTCCCTCACCACATGGAGTGCAACGTCCCAAGAAGGCCACCTGGCACCAACTTGTCCTGAGCGGTTGGGGAGCAGCAATAACCACTACCCCAGCTGCTGATTCCCACATTCGGAGATCAAAATAGGCGGTCTGAGGCATTGGGGACTATGTACTTGCAGTCCATGGAACAACACTCCCTGGGGCCTAACAGTGAAGATCAAGTCAAGTCAAATTTATTTGTCACATACACATACTCGATGTGCAGTGAAATGAAAGTGGCAATGCCTGCGGGTTGTGCACAAAAAGAATTACAGTTACAGCATATAAATAAAGTTAATAAGTTACTAAACATAGCACAAAAAGTGTCGACAAAAATTTAGTCTCTGGGGTTATAAAAGTTTACAGTCCTGATGGCCTGTGGGAAGAAGCTCCGTCTCATCCTCTCCGTTTTCACAGCATGACAGCGGAGGCGTTTGCCTGATCGTAGCATCTGGAACAGTCCGTTACTGGGGTGGCAGGGGTCCCTCATGATCTTGCTTGCTCTGGATCTGCACCTCCTGATGTATAGGTCCTGCAGGGGGACGAGTGTAGTTCCCATGGTGCGTTCTGCCGAACGCACTACTCTCTGCAGGGCCATCCTGTCCTGGGCAGAGCTGTTCCCAAACCAGACTGTAATCCTACCCTAGTTTGACATCCCAAAGTGCAACACCTCATCAGAGGCCTCGCGGCGCGAGTCGACGAAGCCTGTGGCCAACTAGGTCTGCGGAGCACACGGCTTGAGCCTGGGTCGGCGCCACAGAGGCGTCTGGAGGGGTCCCGACAGCAATAGTGGAGAGGTCAGTACGGCAGTCGATGATGGTGCCGACTGATGGATGAGGACGGACATGTGGAAGTGAGGACGCCGTTGCCGGGGGAAGGAACAAAGGAGGACCTGACGTGGGGGGACTGCCATGAGAACAAAGAGGGGCCTGGCACAGGGGTACTTTGTAAGTGCCCTTTATGGGTGACTATTTGCATACCTTGGGTAAAAGAATTTCACTGTGGCTTGTCACATGTGACAGAAGTATTCATTCATTCACTTATTTGAATTGAACTCCTTTAGCTATTCCTCAGCCCACTTGCCAGGCTGATCAAGATCTTGCTGTAATTTTTGATAACCCCCTTCAGTCGACAATACCCCTTATTTTAGTGTCACCTGCAAACTTATTAATCACACCTTATACATTCTCATCCAAATTGTTGGAGTAAATGACTCAGTAATATCAATAGTCAATAGTCACTTTATTTGTCACATACACATAAATGTGCAGTGAAATGAAAGATTACCCACAGTCCAACAATAAGACCAATAAAAATAAGCAATAACACACACAATCATAAACCAACACCAAACAAAAAGAAACATCCATCACAGTGAGTCTCCTCCAGTCCCTCCTCACTGTGGTGGAAGGCCAGAATGTCTTTTCTCTTCCCCTGCCGTCTTCTCCAACGGTCAGGCTGTTGAAGTTGCCACGTTGGGGCGGTCGGGGCTCCCGACATTGAAGCCCCCGCCGGGCAGAGGAAATCCCGCGGCCGTGCCAGACGGTGAAAGGTCCGCAACGGGCCGACCCAAGCCCCGCGATCCGGGGCGGGCGAAGACGCTGCCGGAGCTCCCGATGTCCGCCCTCACCCAGGGGCCTGCGAGCTTCCGACGTCCACGTTCCCGCAGCATCACAACCTCCGAAGGCAGCCAGCTCCGCAATGGTAAGTCTCTGCGAACCAGAGCCCAGGGGTCCCAGGTGGAGGCCACCAGCTCCAGGTGTTTGGCCGATGGTAGGCCGCAACGAGAACGGAGGCACGACCCAGAAAACAAAGGTCACGTCTCCGTTCGGAAGAGACAATTTTACAGTTTCCCCCCCACTCCCACATAACACACAACCTACATCATATCTAAACACTACAATTAAGACAAAAAACACAAAAGACAAACGGACTGCCGGCAAGCCGCAGCTGCTAGGGCAGCGCAGGCGCAACACTGATCCCCGAGGCACACTAGCAATCACTGGCCTCCAGTCAGAAAAACAACCATTCACCACTGTCGAGAAGCAAATTCTGTATGAGGTAGTATAAGAAAATAACTGCAGATGCTGGTACAAATCGAAGGTATTTATTCACCAAATGCTGGAGTAACTCAGCAGGTCAGGCAGCATCTCAGGAAAGAAGGAATGGGTGACGTTTCGGATCGAGACCCTTCTTCAGACTGATGTCGGGACAAAGGAAGGATATAGGTGGAGACAGGAAGATAGAGGGAGATCTGGGAAGGAGGGGAAGAGAGGGACAGAGGAACTATCTAAAGTTGGAGAAGTCGATGTATGAGGTAGTGATCGATGTAATCTGGCATCCCATGTAATCTAAACTTCCAGTGCAGCATGGTGGCAAAGTGGTAGAGTTGCTGTCTACGGGTACTGTCTGTACAGTTTGTACGTTCTCCCCATGACCTCCGTGGGTTTTCTTCGGGTTCTCTGGTTTCCTCTCACATTCCAAAGACGTAGGCTAATAGGGTTGATAAAATTGCAAATTGTCCCTTGTGTTAGTGTTAGTATGCGGGTATTGCTGGTCAGTACAGGCTTGGTGGGCCGAAGGACCAGTTTCCGGTGAAAAATGGTAAAAACAGGTGAAATATTCATTGTGGCTCCACATATAGATTACCACTTAGTTTTCCGAGTGCCCGATTCTCTTTCAAGTTACTATTTGTCCCCTCTATATACTTTTCCTTGGATTTTCCTTAATCTTATGTCAGAGCTATCCCGTGCCCCCCTTTTGTCTTCCTTATTTCCTCAAGTAGGCTTCTTAATGACCTATACTCTTCCAGGGAGGCATTTGATCCCAGCTGGAGATAACTGACCTATGTCTCCTTTTTCCTGACTAGAACCTAAATATCTCAGTCAATATACATCCTCAATCAATATCTTGACTAAACCAAGATACTGTATTCATTGAAAATACTCAGAAGCTCGGCCATTGTTCATGGAAAAATAAATGTTTTCTGTTTTAAACCTGAAATGTTATTTGGTCACTTTGTTTTGTTGCAACTATTGGAGGTTTGTATGCAGAATGATTGTCGCAGTTCATATTTCTCTAGGAAGTCCTGGTCTTACAAAAGTTTCTGCGTAAATTTGAGCTATTTATCTTTGTAAGTTTTGAACATTAAGTGCGGCCAGCAGTCTTTAACCATCCGCTCTGGGATTTGTGTATCTTTTTAGGAATTCGGTGACTAACGTTCTGAGTCAAGTGGCTCATCCTCTGGGGATTGCAACTGGAGACTATGAAGTGGCTCAACATTTCAATGACATCAAAGAACATCTTCATGTTGTAAAAAGAGACGGTGCATTGGTACAGAGAAATGTAAGTTCTTTAAGTCCGATGAACGAACAAAATGTTTTATTGTTCAATGCTTTTTAAATTCAGGCATCCAAATGTCTAGATGTAACAATTTTGCATAATATAAAAGTTCATACTATAATTATAATAATGTGATGGAGGTGCATGAAATTATGAAACATTTTTATTTGGTTCAATTCTGTTGTTTAGCTGAAGCTGCAACTCTGGTTTGAAATCTTTTAGCATACGGTATACTATAAAACAAAAACAAGGTCTAGTGAGCAGTTAATTTTCAGTGGACCAACTTCCACTCTAACAATTAAATACATTAATGATTTATTGAATGGGATGATTTAACATTCCTCTTTATGTTCCCTCTGTTAGTTTGAATCATTCTCAATCCCTTGACAAGCATGTATCTGAAATTCTAGGCAGCAAGACCGTATTCCCAAATTAGAGGGTTAAATAACCCTCTCTTCATACACCTGTGCAGTTCAGTATGACTTCCATCAAAATCCAAAATACTGTGCAGGGAATTGTAAAAACTAGCAGAGCCGAATACCCTCTGCCAAGAGTGAAAGGCTTAATGGATGCTTCATACTGTACATGCAGGAACAAATTGTTTAGATGCATTTTTAAACGAATAAGTAGAATATTGCAGAGCCATAATGATAAATGATGGGTAGCATATCCGCCGATTCATTTTGAGACATTGAGGATGAAAAGGAAGCTTAGAATCTGAAGTTATTTTCCTCATAGACCTCAAGAGCAGATCATATTTTACAAACGTATTGTTCATCCAACCTTTGTATCCTTGCATTGCAAGTTCACTGGAGAACCTTTAATTGGAGAACAACGACATTGTTGCTGTAGTTTGTTGGTTTTTAAAGGAATGACTCAAGAAACCAAGCAAAAGGAATTAATCATGGAAGCCTTTGTTAAAATTTAGTTTCAAACAAACAGTTTTAATAATGTTCAACCATTTTATCATTTACTATGACAGATCTTTTTAATAAAACATTATTCATAGCTGGGTGTTTAAAGTCTCTCAACATTCAAATATAAATTGTGTTTTCTTTCAGTTGGAAGAGACCAATAAAAACATGATTTTCAGGAAACTTTGCAGATGACTGCTAAGTGCCTATTATTATAAACAATTATCTTCTACCTTTGAAATGAAAGACAACCAACACTCCATACAAGCAACTGATGTATGGATGGCTTACACTGCTTCTCACATGGTAGGTCAAGACACTTAGGAAGCAAAACTTCTCTAGTCCCCTGTAATTCAAAGTATATCCCCAGTTTAGCAAAGCAAGCATGCAATTGTTAAGCTTTGGAAAGAGTCCCATCTGAAGTTCAAATCTCACAATTATTTACATTTGCACACTGGGGCGGAAAGACCTATTCATCAGATAACTTTGTGCATTCAAGCATCCCAATGTATTGCTTTTGAGCCTTCACCTTGACAGACCTCAATACTGATCTGTATATTCAAATGCACACTTGACTATCAGACCACGCCTCTCTTTCATGCATTTAATTAAAATTCATACACTTTAGGCGTTATATAACATTTGCTACTGGAATGAGTCTCCATGCAAATTAAATAAGAATAAAGTTTGAACAATATTGTGGAACCTTACTGTTTGCAAACATTTGAGTTAACATTTTGAAGTAATTGGTTATTCAAGTACTCTGAAATGTCGAGACCTGAGTGGCCATAAGAATGGAATTCAAAATCAATTGCTTTATATCGGACAGACATTGATACTATCTTCTCAAGCTTCAGACCACTGATGTTCATTGTTCTCTCAGAATAACAGATGGCCCAAGTGAAAATCTGATTGTTTAGGGGAGGGAGTTTCAAAAACAAATTACAGAACAACAGACAGGCGATAAGTTCATGTCATAAGTAACAGCTAGAAAGAGTTGAAAACAAATGACATTATATTAATCTGGACTTTAAAACATGAGGACACAGGGCAGGGGAAGACTGTGGATTTGAAAAGTAAATAAAAGTTTAAAAACAAAATGAAGCACATCAATTAAAAACAGGCAAGATGCATAGATGAGGGAGACAACGGACAAGGAGACTTTATTTCTTTCCATTATATATAAACATATAAAATTCTAATGTCGTTTGGGCAGTTTTTTCCTGCATCCCATTAAGAAGGGAGAGAAAATGTGCCAGAAGTTCTTTCCAGATACAAGAGCAATAATAATTTCCAGAATACTTGGGGCTTTACTGAGAACTGAATTTGAGGGAAAAAAAGGAAAAAAGCAAGTTTCTTAGGGGGCCACTCACAATATTAAAAATATCAGATTACTCTTACAGATGAAAGCTAGATATGGCAAAAAGGTCACTCGGTTTATGTTATAAATGTAAGAATGAAGCCAATTTAATTTGAATTTACAATTGCCTCAGAGTTCGGTGTTGGACCCGTTACAGTTTGTCATCTGCATCAACCTTTTGGATGAGAACATGCAGGGCGAGATTAGCAAGTTTGCTGATGACACAAAAGTTAGTGGTTTTGCAGATAGTGAAGATGGTTGTGAAAGATTGCAGTAGGATCTGGATCGATTGGCTAGGTGGGCGGAGGAATGGTTGATGGAATTTAATACAGAAAAGTGCGAGGTGTTGCATTTAGGGACGTCGAACAAGGGCAGGACCTACACAGTAAATGGTAGGCCTCTGGGTAGTGTTGTAGAGCAGAGGGATCTCGGAGTACAGGTTCCTTGAAGGTCGAGTCGCAAGTAGATAAGGTGGTCAAAAAGGCTTTTGGCACTTTGGCCTTCACCAGTCAGTGTATTGAGTATAGAAGTTGGGAGGTTATGTTGCAGTTGTATAAGACGTTGGTGAGACCGCATTTAGATAATTGTGTTCAGTTCTGGGCACTATGTTATAGGATATTGTCAAGCTTGAAAGGGTTCAGAAAAGATTTACGAGGATGTTGCCAGGATTAGAGGGTGCAAGCTATAGGGAGAGGTTGAGTAGGCTGGGTCTCCATTCCATGGAGCACAGGTGGATGAGGGGAAATCGTAGGGGAAAACAAAATCATGAGAGGAATAGATCGGATAGATGCACACTGAGTGGGGGAATCAAGGACCAGAGGACCTAGGTTCAAGGTGAAGGGGAAAAGATTTAATAAGAATCCAAGGGGTAACTTTTTAACACAAAGGATGGTGGGTGTATGGAACAAGCTGCCAGAGGAGGTAGTTGAGGCTGGGACTATCCCATCGTTTAAGAAACAATTAGACAGGTACATGGATAGGACAGGTTTGGAGGGACATGGACCAAGCGCAGGCAAGTGGGACTTGTGTAGCTGGGACATTATTGGCCGGTGTGGGCGAGTTGGGCCGAAGGGCATGTTTCCATACTGCATCACTCTATGACGATGACTAAAAAGGATCACAATGAACAAAACAGACTTACATGGAATAAAGCTGAGATGAACGTCAGAAAAGAATGTAATTTGATTGAAGCTTTTGAAAAAGGCACAAACAAGGGACACAACATGCATGTAAAAAAAAAGAAACAATGGTTATGAGCACCCAAGTATTTTTATGTAGTCCTCATTAACTCACAGCTCCAAAACATAAATTGGCATTCTTAGTTATTGCTTTACTTATCATGTAAACATCCATTTCATTCTTCTGTAACATTGTGACTCCATAATGCAGAATTCAAAAAAATTAACTACCCACAGCTTCGTCTTTAGCTGTAGAAAAATAATTTGTGTGCACAAAATAACTTGTGCAATTCAAGGAAATAACATACCACAATAACTTAGTTTGTCGAAAAATATTTTTTTTAAAATCATTTACAGTTTTCCTTTGTTTCATTCCAGGAGACTAACAAAGTAAAAACTAAGAACAGTAGCATCAAAAGAACTTCTTTGCGGCTGCTTCTTGCTGGCTCCTGCGGGGGGAAAGGAATAATCATTAATACATGAAACAAATGTATGATTGTACAGCCTACAGAACTGATCGATGCAGGAAAAAAAGGCACACCTGCAACGTTTAGAAAGGGGAATGCTTACTTGCTCAGAAGAAATGTTCTAGCCTTGACTGTGACCTAAATTAGTTAAATTTTATTGATATTTTCAGATGCCAATGCAAATGTAGTTTAATTTATTTTAGAGATACAGCGTGGAGACAGGCCCTTTAGCGCACTGAGCCCAGCAGGCCAATGATTACCCATTCAATAGTTCTATCCTACAGAATAATTTACAGACAATTTACAGAAGCCAATTTACCTACAAACCTACAAGGCTTTGAAATGTGGAAGGGAACCAGAGCACCTGGAGAAAACATATGCGGTCACAGGGACAACGTACTAAACTCCATACAGAGACAGCAAGCATAGCCAGGATCGAACTCAGGTCTTTTGGTGCTGTAAGGCAATAAGTTTACTACTGCGCCAAAATCAAAAAATGCAAATATAAAAAACAAAACACTGGGGGAAAAAAACCCCAGGTCAGACAGCATCTATGGAACAAGAAACCGGTACCATTGTGCCTGGGATTCTTCATCAGCATGGGGAAAGAGAGTACCAAGTTAGTTTAGTACCAGAGAAGGCAGGAAGACGGTGAATGAAAAATAAAGGGAATTTATCCAATAGGGTGAGGCAATGGGGCAGTGATGATTAAGCTTCTCTGTCCAAGTATGTGTTGCCTATAGGTTGGAAATGCTAGTGAAGTTCTGCTTCACCCGGGAACAGTTGTTGGGACTCCGGATGGGGGAAATGGAAGATGAAAGGACAGGTGTTCTATATCCAGCGACTGCATGAGAAAGTGCCACCTGATGGGAAGTGGTAGGCAGAATGGAAGACAATAGACAATAGGTGCAGGAGTAGGCCATTCAGCCCTTCGAGCCAGCACCGCCATTCAATGCGATCATGGCTGATCACTCTCAATCAGTACCCCGTTCCTGCCTTCTCCCCATACCCCCTCACTCCGCTATCCTTAAGAGCTCTATCCAGCTCTCTCTTGAAAGCATCCAACGAACTGGCCTCCACTGCCTTCTGAGGCAGAGAATTCCACACCTTCACCACTCTCTGACTGAAAAAGTTCTTCCTCATCTCCGTTCTAAATGGCCTACCCCTTATTCTTAAACTGTGGCCCCTTGTTCTGGACTCCCCCAACATTGGGAACATGTTTCCTGCCTCTAATGTGTCCAATCCCCTAATTATCTTATATGTTTCAATAAGATCCCCCCTCATCCTTCTAAATTCCAGTGTATACAAGCCCAATCGCTCCAGCTTTTCAACATACGATAGTCCCGCCATTCCGGGAATTAACCTAGTGAACCTACGCTGCACGCCCTCCATAGCAAGAATATCCTTCCTCAAATTTGGAGACCAAAACTGCACACAGTACTCCAGGTGCGGTCTCACCAGGGCCCGGTACAACTGTAGAAGGACCTCTTTGCTCCTATACTCAACTCCTCTTGTTACGAAGGCCAACATTCCATTGGCTTTCTTCACTGCCTGCTGTACCTGCATGCTTCCTTTCATTGACTGATGCACTAGGACACCCAGATCTCGTTGAACTCCCCCTCCTCCTAACTTGACACCATTCAGATAATAATCTGCCTTTCTATTCTTACTTCCAAAGTGAATAACCTCACACTTATCTACATTAAACTGCATCTGCCATGTATCCACCCACTCACACAACCTGTCCAAGTCACCCTGCAGCCTTATTGCATCTTCCTCACAATTCACACTACCCCCCAGCTTAGTATCATCTGCAAATTTGCTAATGGTACTTTTAATCCCTTCGTCTAAGTCATTAATGTATATTGTAAATAGCTGGGATCCCAGCACCGAACCTTGCGGTACCCCACTGGTCACTGCTTGCCATTCCGAAAGGGCCCCATTTATCCCCACTCTTTGCTTTCTGTCAACCAATTTTCTATCCATGTCAGTACCCTACCCCCAATACCATGTGCCCTAATTTTGCCCACTAATCTCCTATGTGGGACCTTGTCGAAGGCTTTCTGAAAGTCGAGGTACACCACATCCACTGACTCTCCCCTGTCAATTTTCCTAGTTACATCCTCAAAAAATTCCAGTAGATTTGTCAAGCATGATTTCCTCTTCGTAAATCCATGCTGACTCGGAATGATCCCGTTACTGCTATCCAAATGCTCAGCAATTTCGTCTTTTATAATTGACTCCAGCATCTTCCCCACCACTGATGTCAGACTGATGGAAGAGCATACCAAGGAGTTGCAGAGGGAGTGAGTGATCCCTTTGAAAAAAACTAAAAGGGGAGGGGAACATGTACCTTGTGGGGAATCTTGTTGGAACTGGCAGAAATTTAAATAGCAGTTTGTAGAATGTACAGACTGGTCTGGTGGAAAGGATAAGGCCTGGGGAACTCTGATTTCACTCATTACCCACACAGAGTGGGTAATAGAGGCGGTCAAGGACTACGATAGCGGGAAAGTCACGGCTAAGGAATGAAGACATTTGAGAGGTACATGTGTGGAATATTTCACCAGAGCAATTGCAATGGAAATGGAAGAATTGAAAGAATGGAATGACTCCGATGTGGAGATATTCCACACGGTTGCTTCCGAAATGTCTTCCTTCATTAACCGTGGCTTCTCCTCTACCACTCAGAGCCTCTGAGTGCATCTGACAGGTCCAAACCTGAAAGATTAATTGTTTTTATTCCACGGATGATGTCCAACCGGGTACATTTTTCCAGTATTTTCTGTAAATAATATTAGTAATTTCTCAGGATGAGAAACTGGGTCAGTATATGGTAGTACCATTGTAAAAGGTACCAATTTAAAAAAATTCACCAATATTCTAATTAATATTCCTATTTAAACTTTTATTGAACGACTAGTTGGCATTTTTTACAAAAATCCTTTATCAACAGCATAGATTCTTCACATGCAAATTTAACTCAAATAGCTTAAAAAGATAGTGAAACAAAAAAAAACTTGACATTTATATTGAAGGCAAATAAAGAGATAGCTAAAGAATGCATTAATGGAAAAATGATAAAATCAGAGTGCAGCAAAGGGATATAAACAACAACTTTATTCACAGCGGAAAGAAGATCAAAGAACAAGATAAATAGTAACATTACTACAGATAACATAGGATATTATATATGGCAAATTCGTTTTTTTTCACCAACCAATTCCAGTCATAGCAGAATACCCACAACATAGAAAAACAGGTTAGTGAATAAAAAGGATAAATATTCCAAGACATCAAGACTATTTGGGATATTTCACACAACTGTCAAGCAGTACGAAATTAGTGATGTTTGGTTCATGTGTTTAGAGCTTTATAAACACAAAATTACCAGAAATATTGATACCATATTATTTATCGCAGGAGAGAGTCCGAGAGCATGGAAACAGGCGCCCAACCCGCCCACGCCAACAATGTTCAATTTAAGCTAGATCCATATCCCTCTAAACCTATCCTGTCCAAGAGTCTTTAATGTTATTGTACCTGCCTCAACCACCTCCTCTGGCATATATGCACCATATACGCACCATTGTCAGAGAGAGCATGATATTATTCCCAGGGTAGTCAGAAAAGTTTAGGAGTAGCAAGTCATACTGTGCAAATCAAAACAAATGCTCCTTCAAAAATTAGGGATAAAATACTGGAGATCAGCTGGAATGACTCAGCAGGACAGGCAGCATCTCTGGAGAGAAGCAATGGGTGACATTTCGGGTCGAGACCCTTCTTCAGACTGATGTCAGGGGAGTGGGTGGGACAGAGATAGAATGTAGTCGGAGACAGTAAGACTGGTGGGAGAACTGGGAAGGGGGAGAGGATGGAGAGAGAGAGAGGGAAAGCACGGGCTATTTGAAGTTAGTGAAGTCAATGTTCACACTGCTGGGTTGTAAGCTACCTAAGCGAAATATGAGGTGCTGTTCCTCCAATTTGTGCTGGGTCTTACTCTGACAACGGAGGAGGCCCAGGACAGAAATGTCAGATTGGGAATGGGAGGGGGGGGGGTTAAAGTGCTGAGTAACTGGGACATAAGATAGGTTAAGGCGGACTGAGCAGAGGTATTCAGCGAAACAATCGCAGAGCTTGCGCTTGGTCTTGCCGATGTACAGAAGTTGACACCTGGGACAGTGGATAAAGTAGATGAGGTTGGATGAGGTGCAAGTGACCCTCTGCCTCACCTGAAAACACTGTCTGGGTCCTTGGATGGAGTCGAGGGGGGGAGGTAAAGGGACAGGTGTTGCATCTCCTGCAGTTGCAGGGGAAAGTACCTGGGGAGGGGGTGGTTTGGGTGGGAAGGAACGAGTTGATCAAGGGGTTGTAGAGGGAACGGTCTCTGCGGAAAGCAGAAAGGGGTGGAGGTGGGAAGATGTGGCCAGTAGTGGGATCCCGTTGGAGGTGGCGAAAGTGTTGGAGGATTATATACTGTATGCGATGGCTGATGGGGTGGAAGGTGCGGACAAGGGGGAGTCTGTCCTTGTTGCGAAAGGTGGAGACCTTACTGAGAGCCTCATCTATAATGGAGGAGGACAACCCCCATTTCCTAAAGAATGAGGACATCTCCGATGCCCTGGTATGGAACACCTCATCCTGGGCGCAGATGCGGCGTAGACGGAGGAATTGGGAGTAGAGGGTAGAGTCTTTACAGGAAACATGGTGGGAAGAAGTGTAGTCAAGATAGCTATGGGAGTCAGTAGGTTTGTACTAGATGTCAGTCAATAGTCTGTCTCCTATGATGGAGACGGTGAGATCCAGAAACGGTAGGGAGATGTCAGAGATGGTCCAAGTAAATTTGAATGCAGGATGGAAATCAGCCGTGAAGCTGATGGAGTCAGTGAGTTCTGCATGGGCTCAGGAGGTATACAGAGAATAATGCATGAGATATAGTTCTTCAATTTTTGGGATTCTTTGACAAATTACTTGTCACAAAATACAGTTTTAAAATATAGTTGATGACCCGTGGACCTGTTGGGTTCCCATTGTGACGCCAGTCATATGAAGACGGAAGTATTAGATCAAAATTAGATCTCATCGTGTATGTGCGTGTATTAAATGTGTGAGTTCCCGAAATACAGCCAAAACAGTACACGATAGCGCAACAATTTGAACAAAACTTGATACCGCACACCGCAAATGAATTGTAAGGTGCCCCTAAAATTGTTGCACTATCGTGTACCGTTTTGGCTGTATTTTGGGAATATAAATATAATATATTCCCATATACATACACGATGAGACTTTTAGAGATATATATAGATATATATAAAATATACTAGAACAGGGTGGACCCGTTGGGCCCAAAGCTCTCCTGCATTGGTCTAACACCCTCCCCTCTCCTCCCCCACTCCTTCCCCGGTGATGGTCCAGGGCGCTGGAGCTGGGCACAAAGGGGGACTACACCTCCCGGCGGGCAGCGCGAGGCACGCACAAGATGATGATGGAAATGGAGGAGATGAAGATGGAGGAGGAGGAGGGTGTGCGTGCGTGGGGGGTTGTAATCCAGGAGCGGGGGGGGGGGGGACTACACCTCCCGGCGGGCAGCGCAGCACACACACACACAAACCTTTCCTGCAGACGTGGCAACCGCCGTTGGTGGCAAGCCTCTCCTGAGGGCCCAGCAACCCTCCCCCAACTGACGATCCATGGACCCTCTCTGCCGCCGCGCTGCACCGCGGGAGCAAGGTCAGGGCCGCGGCATACCGAGCTGGGACTCGAGGCGGGCGGCGGCCCAGGGACTACTGGAGGCGGACATCGCGGTAACTGCGACTAGGCAGAGGTGGGACTACTCCAGACGGACATCGCAGCGACTGTGACCTGGCAGAGGTGGGAGGCGGGCAGCGCTGCCCGCTCCGCCGAACTGGGACTACTGGGAGCGGACAACGCAGCGGCGGGAGGCGCGCAAAAGATGGCAGAGCACGAGGAGGAGGAGGAGAGCAGCTGCCATCTTTCTGCAGTCGCGACGGGGCCGTCGGTGGCAGTGGCCGCTGAAGGAGGAGGAGAAGCTGCCCCCTGCGGCTGGTGTGCGGTAATGATGCGGCGCGCTGGGCCCGGGCGATGGCGAGGACGCCGTGGGTTGAAGGGACAGAAGGGAAAGATGAGTGGACCATAAGTCCGACCATCTCCTGCTCGGAGTGTCCCCCAGTTGTGGGAGAGAGGGGAAGAGTGTAGGGAGAGAGGGGAGAGAGGAGAGGAGAGGACACCCCTGCAGTTTCCCTCCCCAGTCCCACTCTCCCTCCCACCCCCACTCTCTCCTCTTGCCACCCACCCCGTCCCCCCCACTCTTACTCTCCTGGAGCGGCGGACTGGTGGAGAAGGGCCTTCGGGCCTTCGCGCCAGCACCGCCATTCAAAATGATCATGGCTGATCATCTAAATTCAGTACCTCGTTCCTGCTTTTTCCCCCCATATCCCTTGATTCATTTAGTCCCAAGAGCTAAATCTAACTCTCTCTCTTGAAAACATCCCGTGAATTGGCCTCTCCAGCCTTCTGTGGCAGAGAATTGCACAGATTCACAACTCTGGGCAAAAAAGTTTTTCCTCATCTCAGTCCTAACTGGCCTGCCCTTTATTTTTAAACTGTGACCCCTGGTTCTGGACTCCACCAACATGGGGAACATTTTTCCTGCATCTAGCTAGTCCAACCCTTTAAGAATTTTATGTTTCTGTATTCCCCTCTCATCCATCTAAATTCCAGTGAATACAAGCCCAGTCGATCCATTCTTTCATCAAATGTCAGTCCCGCCATATCGGGAATGAACCTGGTGAACCCACGCTGCACTCCCTCAATAGCAATAATGTCCTTCCTCAAATTAGGAGACCAAAATTGTACACAATACTCAAGGTGTAGTCTCACCAGTGGCCTGTACAACTGCAGTAGGACATCCTTGCTCCTAAACTCAATTCCTCTCGCAATTTCTTCACTTCCTGCTGTACCTGTATGCTTACTTTCACTGAATGATGTACAAGCACACCCAGGTCTCGTTGCACCTTCCTTTTTCCAAATGTAACACCATTTGGATAATAATCTACCTTCCTGTTCTTGCCACCAAAGAGGATAACCTCACATTTATCCTGCATCTGACCACTCACCCAACCTATCCAAGTCACCCTGCAGCCTCATAGTATCCTCCTTGCAGCTCACACTGCCATCCAGCTTTGTGTCATCCGCAAACTTGGAGATGTTACATTTAATTCCCTCATCTAAATCGTTAATGTATATTGTAAAAAACTGGGGTTCCAGCACTGAGCCTTGCAGCACCCCACTAGTCACTGCCTGCCATTCTGAAAAGGACCAGTTAATTTTTACTCTTTGCCCCCTGTCTGCCAACCAGTTCTTCATCCATGTCAATACCCTACCTCCAATGCTATGTACTCTAATTTTGAAAGTCCAGATACACCACGTCCACTGGCTCTCCCTTATCCATTCTACTTGTTACATCCTCAAAAAAGTCCAGATTAGTCAAGCATGATTTTCCCTTCATAAATCCATGCTGACTTTGACCGATCCTGTCACTGCTTTCCAAATGCGCTGCTATTGCAGCGTTCAAGATATTTCCTATTAACTGCCGACTTTCTCTCGCCCCACCTCTGCCCCAGCTTTCTCCCCTTTATTACAAACTGCCTGAAAAAGGGACCCGATCACAAAATGTCGTCTGCCCATGTCCCCCAGAGACGTTGATTAAGATTTGTTCATTTAAGAATGTAGTCGACCTCTAGAATGAATAGAGTAACTCCACTGACAAGGGAAAAAGATGCTATTTAAATGTCTTTCCACATCCATTTCCACTGTTTCCTATTTTTATAGCATGTTTGTGGAGTTTTGCATAGGTCTTAAATTGTTAAGGTGGGTTCCCAAGCATGTGGAATGCAGTTTCAATAACAATTCCTCCTTAAACAGATTCATTAGAAATTAACCAAAACAGTGGACAATGTGATCAGACACTATGAAGGCAGGCTCAAGCAATTAAACATTTTCATTTAGGAGAAAGTATTATACAACACTAAACCAAAAAGATAGAAAATGCGTATGAAAATAGCTGGCTTTCATTGAGATTCATTACTCGTCAGCTGTAAATTCCAGTTAAAGATTAGTTCTCCAAAAAATCACAGCCTTAATTCTCAGGGAAATATTTAATTTGGGGCGAGTTTGAATTTTAAAATTAAAGAAAAATGGATAGTTGAGAGGGAACTTCAGGAGGGAAGGAGACAGATGATGATCAGCAGCTTTAGGATATAAATAATTGCACTGAAGGAACAAACCAGTGGTAGAGATAATGTCTAAAACAGGATCTTAAAGGTTATTGGGGAAAATGCAAACTTGACCATTTCATGTTCTGGACATTATATAACCAATGTTCACACAAACATTTAATTTCTCAACCAGCTCATTCAAAGTACCACGTTATGTGGTTTGCAAATGCTATTCAACATGATCATGAAACATTAGTTACTTAACAAAAAATTTCCTAACTTTCTGCCATTAGGAAAAATACAAAATGCATACAAGATTTTTCCATTATATTCAACTTAAAAAACAGCAATAATGCCGACCTAGAACAATGAAACCGATCTTGTCAGCATTTAGCCACAACAAAATTAGTGCTAGTGAATGTTGTGTACTTCTCATTAATCTCTTCAATTTAATTAAAATTTGCCATTTATATTCTTAGAAGCATTACAAGCTAATAATACAACCTACTTCATCAATATAACTTATACTTACCTATACATTATATAACCAATAAACAATACCGTTTGAAAGGCCACAAACATGAAGAAATGAGTTGAAGATAAACATGATGGGAATGGGGGTAATTCTGGGCATTTTGGCTTCTCAATATTTACCTGTGGAAAAAAGACAATAGTCATGAATTAAGACATTTGCCAATATACAGTAAAATCATTCTCTGGTGGCACAGTTTTATGAAATGTTAATGGATGATCTGGTCAACCGCATTTGTCAATACCGAACAGCTCTAGAGACCCGAGTTTGATTGACCGACTTTTGCCCTCTGTGGAGAGTTTGTATGTTCCCCTGTGATTACATGGGCTTCCCTCCAGGTGCTCTGCTTATCTCAAACACAACTAAGTTATGCTGGTTGGAAGGTTAAATGGGTTTTTCTTTTAAAAATGGGCATGTATGAGACAAGGTTGAAGTGAAATAAGTGGGAGATCACAATATCTGCAGGAGCAGCCAGACACAATGAGCCAAATGGCTGCCCCCTTTGTTGGAAGGAAAAATAGACCCGTCAACATTGTAAGATGCTGAGTTAGTCACAATCCCTGTATCCTGTTTTTCCACAGAATCTGTATTGAAAATCTTTCAAAAGAATTTAATCTAAAAACTAGATGATTGTGCTCATTTGTTCAAGATATGTCAAAGGACAAAAGCAAGTGTGACCTTCATACATAACCAGATGGTGAGATACAGTATTTCTGCAAGAGACTAGACGATTGGGCAGTGGAAGGCAGTGGAGACTAGACGATTTTGCAGACAAAGACGATTTGTCCTTGAGAGCAAATTTCATACAGGACTGCTACATGTCTCCCATTCATGGCTTAACACATCTTTAACTTCTGCGTTCCAGCACTACTGTGCAGAAACATGGAGTTAGGATTTTGTTGCACTTGCTCTATATCTTGCTCTATCACCTGATTTAGCATAAAATCTAGGGCACAGCTCAGTCACACTTTAGCTCATTTTCAAATGTTTTTAAATATCTGATCATCTGAGACATTCAGAAACCTTTAAAAAGAGCCTGATGGAAACGGTCCTCAGGAAGCGCTTACTATTTCTGTACGAGGTGCTTCTGCACTGTTCTTTGTGGGACAGCTGTGGCAGCACAACTCGATTTTGACTGCAGCATGGGTGACACACAAGGTTATGTGCAGCTGCAATGATCAAGCAAGGTACAGGCTGGGTGAAGTAACATAGAAACATAGCAAATAAGTGCAGGAGGAGGCCATTAGGCCCTTCGAGCCAGCACCGCCATTCATTGTGATCGTGGCTGATCATCCACAATCAATAACCTGTGCCTGCTTTCTCCCCATATCCTTTGATTCCACTAGCCCCTAGAGCTCTATCTAACTCTCTCTACGCTGCACTGCCTCAATTACAAGGATGTCCTTCCGCAAATTAGGAGACCAAAACTGTACACAATACTCCAGATGTGGTCTTACCAGGGCCCTATACAACTGCAGAAGAACCTCTTTGCTCATATACTGAAATTCTCTTGTTATGAAGGCCAACATTCCATTAGCTTTCTTCACTGCCTGCTGTACCTGCACACCAACTTTCAGTGACTGTTGTACAAGGACACCCAGGTCTCGCTGCACCTCCCCCTTACCTAACCTAACTCCATTGAGATAATAATCTGCCTCCTTGTTTCTGCCGCCAAAGTGGATAACGTCACATTTATCTATCTATGCCTTCCATAATGTTTGGGACAAAGACCCATTGTTTATTTATTTGCCTCTGTACTCCACAATTTGAGATTTGTAATAGAAAAAAATCACGTGGTTTAGTTTAGTGATACAGCACGGAAACAGCCCTTTCGGCCCACAAGGTCCGTGCCGACCAGCGACCCCTGCACATTAACACTATCTCATACCCACTAAGGTCATTTTTTAAACATTTACCAAGCCAATTAACCTACATTTGGAGTGTGGGAGGAAACCGAAGAACTTGGCGAAAACCCATGCAGGTCACGGGGAGAACGTACAAACTCCGTACAGGCGGAGTAGATTAGTGGTTAAAGTGCACATTGTCAGATTTTATTAAAGGGTATTTTTATATATTTTGGTTTCACCATGCAGAAATCACAGCTGTGTTTATACATAGTCCCCCCCATTTCAGGGCACCATAATGTTTGGGACACATGGCTTCACAGGCATTTGTAATTGCTCAGGTGTGTTTAATTGCCTCCTTAATGCAGGTATAAGAGAGCTCTCAGCACCTAGTCTTTCCTCCAGACTTTCCATCAGCTTTGGAAACTTTTATTGCTGTTTATCAACATTAGGACCAAAGTTGTGCCAATGAAAGTCAAAGAAGCCATTATGAGACTGAGAAACAAGAATAACTTTTAACGACATCAGCCAAACCTTAGGCTTACCAAAATCAACTGTTTGAAATATCATTAAGAAGAAAGAGAGCACTGGTGAGCTTACTAATCGCAATGGGGCTGACAGGCCAAGAAAGACCTCCACAGCTGATGACAGAAAAATTCTCTCTATAATAAAGAAAAATCCCCAAACCCCTGTCCAACAGATCAGAAACATTCTTCAGGAATCAGGTGTGGATTTGTCAATGACCACTGTCCACGGAAGACTTCCATGAACAAAAATACAGAGGCTACACTGCAAGATGCAAACCACTGGTTAGCCGCAAAAATAGGATGGCGAGGACAGTTTTCCAAGAAGTACTGAAAAGAGCAACCACAGTTTAGGTCTCGTGGACAGATGAGACAAAGATGAACTTATATCAGTGATGGCAAGCGCACTGTATGGAGGAGAGAAGGAACTGCCCAAGATCCAAAGCATACCATCTCATCTGTGAAACACGGTGGTGGGGGTGTAATGGCCTGGGCATGTATGGCTGCTGAAGGTACTGGCTCTCTTATCTTCATTGATGATACAACTGCTGATGGTAGTAGCATAATGAATTCTGAAGTATGTAAACACATCCTATCTGCTCAAGTTCAAACAAATGCCTCAAAACTCATTGGCCAGCAGTTCATTCTACAGCAAGACAATGGTCCTAAACATACTGCAAAAGCAACAAAGGAGTTTTTCAAAGCTAAAAAATGGTCAATTCTTGAGTGGCCAAGTCAATCACCCGATCTGAACCCAAATGAGCATGCCTTTTATATGCTAAAGAGAAAAATCAAGGGGAGTAGCCCCCAAAACAACCAAAAGCTAAAGATGGCTGCAATACAGGCCCAGCAGAGCATCACCAGAGAAGACACCCAGCAACTGGTGATGTCCATGAATCGCAGACTTCAAGCAGTCATTGCATGCAAAGGATATGCAACAAAATACTAAACATGACTAGTTTCATTGACATGACATTGCTGTGTCCCAAACGTTATGGTGGCCTGAAATGGGGGGGATTATATATAAACACTGCTGTAATTTCTACATGGTGAAACCAAAATGTATAAAAATGGCCTTTATTAAAAATGATTTTTTTCCTATTACAAATCTCAAATTGTGGAGTACAGAGGCAAATAAATAAATGATGGGTCTTTGTCTCAAACATGATGGATGGCACTGTATGAAGCATCCATTAAGCCTTTCAATCTTGGCAGATGGTATTTGGTTCTACTAGTTTTTACAACAATTCCTAGCGCAGTATTTTGGATTTTGATGGAAGTCGTACTAAAATGCACAGGTGTATGAAGAGAGGGTTACTTAACCCTCTCATTGGGGAATACGGTCTTGCTGCCTAGAATTTCAGATACATGCTTGTCAAGAGATTGAGAAGGATTCAAACTAACAGAGGGATTAAAGGGGAATGTTAAATCATCCCATTCAATAAATCATTCATGTATTCAATTATTAGAGAGGAAGTTGTTCCACAAAATTAACTGCTCACTAGACATTGTTTTTGTTTTATAATATACAACATGCTAAAAGATTTCAAACCAGATTTCCAGATTCAGCTGAACTCCAGAAGTGAACAAGTAAAACAATGCTTCATAATTTCCTGCACTTCCGTCACATTATTATAATTATAGTATGAACTTTTATATTATGCAAAATTGTCACATCTAGACATTTGGATGCCTGAATTTAAAAGGCATTGAACAATAAAACGGTTAGTTCATCAGACTTAAAGAACTTACATTTCTCTGTACCAATGCACCAATGTCTCTTTTTACAACATGAAGATGTTCTTTGATGTCATTGAAATGTTGAGCCACTTCATAGCCTCCAGTTGCAATCCCTGGAGGATGAGCCACTTGACTCAGAACGTTACTCACCGAATTCCTAAAAAGATACACAAATCCCAGAGCGGATTGTTAAAGACAGCTGGCCACATTTAAAATGTTCAAAATTTACAAAGATAAATAGCTCAAATTTACACAGCAACTTTCGTAAGACCAGGACTTTCCAGAGAAATATGAACTATATGAACTGCGACAATCAATATCATATCATATCATATACAGCCGGAAACAGGCCTTTTCGGCCCTCCAAGTCCGTGCCGCCCAGTGATCCCCGTACATTAACACTATCCTACACCCACTAGGGACAATTTTTACATTTACCCAGCCAATTAACCTACATACCTGTACGTCTTTGGAGTGTGGGAGGAAACCGAAGATCTCGGAGTAAACCCACGCAGGTCACGGGGAGAACGTACAAACTCCTTACAGTGCAGCACCCGTAGTCAGGATCGAACCTGAGTCTCCGGCGCTGCATTCGCTGTAAAGCAGCAACTCTACCGCTGCGCTACCGTGCCGCCCAATCCGCATACAAATCTCCAATTGTTGCAACAAAACAAAGTGACCAAATAACATTTCAGGTTTAAAACAGAAAACATTTATTTTTCTATGAACAATGGCCAAGCTTCTGAATATTTTCAACAACTACAGTATCTTGGTATTGTGCACGTATCAAGATATTGATTAAGGATGATATTGAACTTGGATGCATACTGACTATGCAACTACCTTGCAGCTCTTTAAACTATATCATCCATTCAAAGTCTCTGGATCATTTAATGTAAAAGATGAGATCACAGGCACTGTGGCATCCTTGCACACCGAATATCTTCTTACATGTTGAACTCAAACTTCTGGAATGGGACTTGAACCTGGAATTGTAGGACTCTGGGGATAGAAACATAGAAAATAGGTGCAGGAGGAGGTCATTCGGCCCTTCGAGCCAGCACCGCCATTCATTGTGATCATGGCTAATCGTCCACAATCAATAACCCGTGCCTGCCTTCTTCCCATATCACTTGATTCCACTAGCCCCTAGAGCTCTATCTAACTCTCTCTTAAATCCATCCAGTGATTTGGTTTCCACTGCCCTCTGTGGCAGAGAATTCCACAAATTCACAACTCTCTGGGTGAAAAAGTTCCTTCTCACATAGAAACATAGAAAATAGGTGCAGGAATAGGCCATTCAGCCCTTCGAGCCTGCACCGCCATTCAATATGATCATGGCTGATCATCCAACTCAGTATCCCGTACCTGCCTTCTCTCCATACCCCCTGATCCCTTTAGCCACAAGGGCCACATCTAACTCCCTTAAATATAGCCAATGAACTGGCCCTTCTGTGGCAGGGAATTCCACAGATTCACCACTCTGTGTGAAAAAAAACGTTCTCATCTCGGTCCTAAAAGACTTCCCCCTTATCCTTAAACTGTGACCCCTTGTTCTGGACTTCCCCAACATCGGGAACAATCTTCCTGCATCTAGCCTGTCCAGCCCCTTAAGAATTTTGTAAGTTCCTATAGGATCCCCCCTCAATCTTCTAAATTCCAGCGAGTACAAGCCGAGTCTATCCAGTCTTTCTTCATATGAAAGTCCTGCCATCCCAGGAATCAATCTAGTGAACCTTCTCTGTACTCCCTCTATGGCAAGAATGTTTCCTCAGATTAGGAGACCAGAACTGTACGCAATACTCCAGGTGTGGTCTCACCAATGGCCTGTACAACTGCAGCAGAACCTCCCTGCTCCTATACTCAAATCCCCTCGCTATGAATGCTAACATACCATTTGCTTTCTTCACTGCCTGCTGCACCTGCATGCCTACTTTCAATGACTGGTGTACCACGACACCCAGGTCTCGTTGCATCTCCCCTTCTCCTAATCGGCCACCATTCAGGTAATAGTCTGCTTTCCTGTTCTTGCCACCAAAGTGGATAACCTCACATTTATCCACATTATACTGCATCTGCCATGCATTTTCCCACTCACCTAACCTATCCAAGTCACGTTGCAGCCTCCTAGCATCCTCCTCACAGCTAACACTGCCCCCCAGCTTCGTGTCATCCGCAAACCTGGAGATGTTGCATTCAATTCCCTCGTCCAAATCATTAATATATATTGTAAATAGCTGGGGTCCCAGCACTGAGCCTTGCGGTACCCCACTAATCACTGCCTGCCATTCTGAAAAGGACCCGTTTATTCCTATTCTTTGCTTCCTGTCTGCCAGCCAGTTCTCTATCCACATCAATACTGAACCCACAATACCGTGGGTATTTCTTCACTGCCTGCTGTACCTGCACGCCAACTTTCAGTGACTGGTGTACAAGGACACCCAGGTCTCGCTGCACCTCCCCCTTACCTAACCTAACACCATTGAAATAATAGTCTGCCTCCTTGTTTTTGCCGCCAAAGTGGATAACCTCACATTTATCTATATTATACTGCATCTGCCACGCATCTGCCCACTCACTCAACCTGTCCAGGTCACCCTGCAACCTCCTAACATCCTCTTCACAGTTCACAATGCCACCCTGATTTGTGTCATCCACAAACTTGTTAGTGTTGCTTCCAATTCCCTCTTCCAAATCATTAATATATATGGTAAACAGTTGAGGCCCCAACACCGAGCCATGCGGCACTCCACTCGCCACTGCCTACCATTCTGAAAAGGACCTGTTTACTCCTACTCTTTGCTTCCTGTCTGCCAACCAATCTTCTATCCATGTCAACACCCTACCCCCAATACCATGTGCTCTGATTTTACTCACCAATCTCCTGGGTGGGACCTTATCAAAGCCTTTCTGAAAGTCTAGATACACCACATCCACTGGCTCCCCTTCATCCATTTTACTTGTCACATCCTCAAAAAATTCCAGAAGATTAGTCAAGCATGATTTCCCTCTCATAAATCCATGCTGACTTGGACTTATCCTTTTACTGCTATCCAACAGGATAATAGGGCTGAGCACATTCAGACCCACAACCAAAATGCAAGCAGGCCAACTCCACTTATTTTTGTAATTTAGGACACTTCCATTACTAAAACTACCATATTTCTTCATCAGATTACCCGATGAAATCTATAGCAACTTGTTTTAATGTCATTTCTGTGCCTTTGTAGCTGGTGAAGCAATTGTTCAGTCGGAGTGCAAATTATAGTCAAATCTTCCAATCTAAAACCCCACCATAAACCCTCAAAGACTGCGTCTCTATTCACGTTATTAAAAAAAACTTAATTAAATGGATGCCTTAAATTAGATGTAATAAAATTTACAATTTATAGTAGTTACTCAACATTCCTAGTTATGATGGATTTTGCCTTCAAAGTTGAATGGGTTAAGAAATGTATCTGTTCTAATTGAAGCTTTGTGCAAGGATTAGATTTTGTTAAAGCAAATTAGACTAATTTCTCAAGTTGTATTGCAATGTTGATTCACTTGAAGTATTTGGGCGATTTTGTTTCAAAATTACCTTAAACGGATTCTGCAAATGAAGAGCAGTGCCCAATTATTTAAAAATGATCCTTCAATTATTACCCAATTATCAACAGAGAGAATTACAAAATGTTTATTTTATAGCATTCAACAGCTCAAACCCATTAAACTTTTTTTTTCTTATGCAAAGATGTGCAATTTTAACAAATACCAGCATTGTGAGGTTGTGCAATGGTCTGTGGCTTTCTAAAGTAGATTAAAGTGAGTGCGAGAGGCAATTTTATTGGGTCTTTTAATCCCTGTCTGTTAACGTAATGCATAATCATGAATTTGATCTTTGAACTATTCCACAGTTAATCTGTCTGAAACCATACATTTCATTCAAATTGGTTTCTCGTAAATCTCTACACACTTTGTCAAACAGCAGTGTTCAAGCAAATGAGGAGAAATGAATCTCCAATGGCAATAAATAACAATTGTCTTGGCAATGGCATATAACAAGTGAAGTTTTAAAATAGTCGGCTGTTATTTGAAAAATAGTGCAATTGCTAAACAGAGGTAAGAAAATTGAATTTAAAATCAAAAGCAGCATTCTGTCATAGACGACTATAACCTAGTATTGTTTGACATCAATAAACCAGTCTTAAAGCTTGCCACAAATCTGTAAGCAGTTAAATGAACATGCCTTTCTTATTCTATTCTAGATAGGTTCATTAAAAACAACGTCTAAACAGTATTGCTGATCGTCGCTTGCTGTTTTAAAAAAATATCACTTTCTTCATTACACTTTTCAAATTCAACGTAAACCAGGGATTAGAAATCAAATCTTTAAAGATTTTGCCATTAAAACCATAAACATCTGTCCGGATTTTGTTTACCAATGTCAGTAGTTCCAAATTGAACTGCTAATAATTACCCACTAAAATGAAACCAAGTCTGTATAACTAATCAAAATGTCGAATTCCACATGTAAAATTTGGTAGATACTGAAATAATGACAACGGCTTTCTTGAAAACCAGATTGGGACTTTTCACTTCATAGCACTGCAACAGAACTGGCAATAAGGGCAACTTAAAAATGTCCAGCAAAGTACGCAGGATGTTCAAAAGGTCTCCCATGCTGATCATAACATTTTTCAGCTTTTGTACAACTATCCAGATCATAAAAAGTCAATATAAAAAGTGCTAAAAATCCTGTAAACACATTCCATGTAAAGGGATGGTGGGTTCCAAGTCCACAGGCCCAAAAAAGTGGGAACAGATAGAGTGGTAAAGGAGGCATATGTTATGCCTACTTTCAGTGGTTAGGACATTGAGTATACAAGTCAGGAAGTTATGATGCAGCTTTATAGGACTTTGAATATGCCAAATTAGGATACTGCACGCAGTTCTGTTACAGGAAGGATGTGGAGGCTTGGGAGGGTGCAGAAGCAGTTTATCAAAATGCTGCATGGATTAGAGGGTATTAGCTATAAGCAGAGGAAAGATTGGACAATGTATTAATTTCATTGGAACACCAGAGGTGAGATCAGCTAGAACGTAACATTACAAAAAGCATAGATATGGTAATTATTCAGAACATTTCCCCCCCCCCCCGGGGTGGAAATATCAAAGACTAGAGGGCATAGCATGAAGGTTTAAAGAGTTGTGCAGGAAAATTATTTTTTATAACCAGAGTGTGCCGAGTTCCAGGGTGTTGGTGGAGGCAGATATGATAGTGTCAGTTAAGATATAATAATAATATTCATTTATTGTCATTGCAACGAGTACAACGAAATTAAAAAATAGCCAATCCTGACGGTGCGTACAAACATATGTGCAATAAATGCAAAAACAAATAAATACATAAATACAATTAAATACAATTATATTAAGTACAAGATTTTTTAACGGTGTTGCCTAGTGCAAAGGTAGTGTTCAGTTCTCGTATGGCCCTGGGGTAAAAACTGTTCTTAAGTCTGTTTGTTCGGGATTTGATCGACCTGAAACGTCGACCAGAGGGCAGATGAACAAACAGACGGTGGCCGGGGTGGGATGGATCTTTTATTATTTTGCCTGCTCTACTGAGGCAGCGTAGGCTGAACAGGTGCTCCAGGGAGGGCAGTGAGCAGCCGATGATCTTCTGGGCCGTCGTGATGACCCTCTGAAGGGCCTTCCTGTCCTTTTCTGAGCAGCTGGCATACCATGTGGTTATACAGTACGCCAGCACACTCTCGATGGAGCAGCGATAGAAGGACAACATGAGCTTCTCCTGCAGGTTGGTTTTCCTGAGGATCCTCAGGAAGTGGAGTCTCTGCTGTGCCTTCTTTACTGTGGTGATGGTGTTGGTAGACCAGGTAAGATCCTCTGCGATGTGCGTACCCAGGAACCTGAAAGCTGGTACCCTTTCCACACAGACCCCATTGATGTAGAGTGGGTCGTAATCTCCACTGGTTTTTCTAAAGTCAATTATAAGTTCCTTTGTTTTGGAGGAGTTCAGGACCAGATTGTTCACTGAACACCATACTGCCAGCCTTTGGATTTCATCCCTATAGGCTGTCTCATCTCCTTCTGAGATGAGTCCAACCACAGTCGTGTCATCCGCGAACTTGATGATGGTGTTGGTGGGATGGGTGGGGGCGCAGTCGTGAGTGTAGAGGGAGTAAAGGATGGGGCTCAACACACAGCCCTGTGGTGAGCCGGTGCTCAGTGTAATGGTGGAGGAGAGGTGAGGGCCTATTTTGACGGTCTGGGTGCGGTTGGTCAGGAAGTCCTTGATCCATTGGCAGATGGTTTGGTAAAATCCAAGGTCGGAAAGTTTGGTGACCAGTCCGTGTTAAAGGCAGAGCTGAAGTCGAGGAAGAGCATCCTCACATAGCTCCCCTGGTGTTCAAGGTGGGTCAGTGCAGTGTGAAGAGCAGTGTCGATGGCATCCCCTGTAGACCTATTTGCTCTGTAGGCAAACTGGTGTGGGTCGAAGGTGGGTGGGAGGCTGGCTTTGATGTGCTGCAGGACCAGTCTCTCGAAGCACTTTGGATAGGCAATCAGATATGTGGGAAATGGAGAGCTATGAATCATGTGCAGGCAGTCAAGATTAATTTAACTGGGCATCATGTTCAGTACTGACATTGTCGGCCAAAGTGCTTGCTCCTGTGCTGTCCACTGTCCTATGACATTGATAAGGAAATTAATCAATAGAATACAAAGTTTCCCTGCATTGTCCTCAGAGTCCACAATGCCTCATACCGCAAATCCAACCAAATTATGCTTGATCCCCACATACATGTCGTGAATAGAACGTGAATAGCGGTGGGAATAGCTGCAACCTCAAAATTCCAGCAGTTTTGTCAGCATTTTTTCTTTACCTAAATCCATTTCAACTCTGTTGAGTGTTAATATGTTGTCACTTTGGAAAACTTCAATAGATTCAAACATCTTATCTATCATTGCTTAGGTTCCATTTTCTAGCCCCACACACCCCTCACTGCCATGTTTCTGCAAATGGTGATGATATATTTGTTATCTTCTGGCCCATTGGAACAGTTTTTGAATCTAAGGAAGGCCCAAGATGCAGGTCATCAGTAACTGGGGATTTATTGCCTTCCTAATCTCAAACTGTCCTTGCATATTGGACTTGCACAATGATATCACTATCCATGTCCTGCTCCATGGCGAAAAAAGATGTAAAATACTCGTTTGGTACCACTTCTGCATCCTGACTCCAGCTGAGCTGGAGTTCCAGAGCCCCGGCCGCAGGTTGCAAATTCAACCCACCGATCCGCCAATGAGGTTGAGATTGGCTGCCTTGCCCAGCCTAGGCGCCACATTTTTGGGGAGGCTTCCAGGGGGCGGGGGATTTCTCACGGAACCCCTAGCGACCTCTAGCGGAACCCTAGTGTTGATTACAAGTCCATACTTCGTTATGTTCTCTTTTTTTCCGAACATATATCTCCGTTGGTAAACGCGATTTTTGCAAAGTGAAAAACGCGGAAATCATGCAAAAAAGCGTGGAAAATGGATTTTAAAAATGCGGAAATCCACGGAAAAAGTGGAAAATTCACATGCCTGTCACCAGCAGCCAACATCCCAACAACAAGGATTCTTTTAACATGATCAGATATGATGAAACAAGCTACTTTGACAGGAATGTTATTAAATGAAAAAAGTCTCCTAGTTACTTGTAACTGGTTCGAAGGGCTGAATGGCCTCCTCCTGCACCTATTTTCTATTTTCTATGTTTAATACTCAACTGCCATGTCTCTACCCATTGCCTTGATTCAGAGGCTTTAAGTGGCCAAAAGAAATAAAAGGAAAATATCTTAATTTCAAAAGATTTTAAAAAGTACGAGATACATCTTTAGACTGGTTTAGGAAAATCACTTTTCAATTTATGACTAAACTCTATCTCTCTACTAAATCAGTGAAATTGTAATCACATAACCGGTCAACCATGAACAGAAATTGTTCTGACAGGATGTTAGTTCTGGAAAGTATGATTATACATTATGTTTTTCTAAGAGGATATTGAGATTAATAAATGGCATCTACATGTACACAGCATCTTACCAAAAAAGCCAATAGGAATGATTCAGAGAAATTAAATCGTTAGATTGAATGTACAAAGTCAGAAGAGGACGTTTAAGAAATTAAGCTGCAAACCTATGGACAATGGAGTTATAATTTAGGAGCATTACCGATAACAATTTTCCTAATCCTACTGATAAAGATCTTTGCTTAATAAAAAGATGTTAACTTTAAAATTACAACTTGTTCCAGATATTTTTGCTCTTCTGATTAAACTGATTAATAATTCTGAGACATTCAACAGGCAATCCATTTCAAACAAAAAAGCTGCTCTCTTAAGATTTAACATTATTAAACATGTTATATTTTTATCAGGCATTGCTTTAATCCAGTAAGTTTTTTGATCAGACAAGCCATCTCTGCAATGCACTCCACAGTACAAGATGATGAAATGAGACCAGACAGTAATAGCAAGGAAATCTAATCTGTTTTCTTCAAATGAAGTCAAGATTATTAAAATCCAAATCTAATGAATGATGTAATAAGGTTGCCGATTTGTTTAATCTATAATTTTGCAAAAGATGTTCATTTTTGCAGCGTTGTTACGGTAATTTAATACGTTGTTAAAACCATTGAATTATGTGACATGACAAATAAGCCACCAATTGGCTGTAAGTGCCATTCGATTGTTCATAACTTGAAATAAAATACCAGAACTTTGGAAAAAATATTTTACATGTCTTATTTTGAAAAGTAGCATTTTATAATTGAGAAACAGAAATTCCCCGACAATGAATTACACAAATGTGATCTTGGGTGTATGGAGATCGCAACAGCAATTTTGTGCATTTTCACCAAGTTCTTCAATTTCCTCTTATATCTCAGAGGTTAGGTTAACTGTGTTCTTTAAATTACTTCTTGATGTAAATAAGAGGCAAGCAAATTAAAAAAGGGGAGTGATCAAGTATGTGCGCAAGAGCAAGTTACAAAACTTGCGACAAATAAGGGGAATGCAATCAACAGGATTGGTTTGCTGAGCGTTCACAGTAATAACATTTAAAATACACACACAGAACTGCAGATACTGGTCTACAAAAAATACCCTAAATGCTGATTAAAAAAAGACCCCAAGTGCTGGATAAACTCGCATTAGGCAACATCTCTGAAGGACATAAATAGATGATCTTTTGGGACAAGACCCTTTTTCAGAAGTTCAGAGTTACTCCTATGCTTTCTTCAGAGAAAGTTTGGCATGTCCCCAACAACTCACCGATTTCTACAGATGTGCTGTAGAAAGCATTTTATGATGACGCATCACTACATGGTTTGGGAACAGCTCCGTCTATGATCGCAAGAAATTGCAGAGAGTTGTGAACATAACCCAGCCAATCTTGCAAAGAAACCTCCCTTCCATTGACTCCATCTGTACTTCATATGGCCTTGGCAAGGCCACCAGCATAATCAAGGACCAGTCTCACCTTGGTCATTCCCTTTTCTCCCCTCTCCCATCAGGCAAGAGTTACAGACATTTGATAATAGATACCTACAGCCCAGGGACAATTTATTCCCAGCTATTATCAGACAACTGAATCGTCCTCTCATTAGCTAGTGTGGCCCTGACTTCCCATCCATCTCATTGGAGACATTTGATCTTTTTTTAAATCTGACTTTACCTTACACTAAATGTTGATCCCTTTATCTGTGGCTTGATTGCAATCATGTTGTCTTTACTTTGATTAGATAGGATGCAAACAAAAGTTTTTTACTGTACCTCAGTACCCATATAATAATAAAAAACTAAGTTATTCCAGCATTTTTTGTCTTCTTTGAACATTGAAAAGACATTGGGACAGGCATGTAGCTATGAAAAGTTTATAGGTATACAAGCCAAACGCGGGCAAATTGGACTAGTTTAGAAGGGGCATTTTGGTCAGCATGGACATGATGGGCCAAATGGCGTGTTTCCCTCCTGTATGACTCTACAAAAACTAATGTAGCACTTGCCCTTAAGAAAAATTGTGATATATATATTTTACAGCATTAATTTATCCAGATAATCTAGTCTACCTGAGGATTTTACTGTGCAATTGACCAACATTATTTTTCATAGAGTCTGTTCATAAAGTATATCCACATCTGATTATGTGAAAGCTTAAACAATGTTGTACCTTAGATTTTTATCTAATTTAGCCACCGAAGTTGCCTAATTTTGGATAGAATATAGGTTTAATGGAAAGTCATGTTAACCCACCAGTTTACTTTTTGTTTTAAAAAGAGAGTAGAATAGATTCCCTGAATACCTGCCATGAAAATATTCACCGCTGCCTCCCAGGGTGTTGCTTAGACTGAATCAGCAGAAATCATGACGTGGACAAGAAAAGCTCACACTTTCCTATCATTTCAAAACAAAGTAAAACTGAACTAAAAAGTTACTTTAATATAATAAAGTGTCCCAAAGTACTTTACAAAAGTATTAAACAACATTTATGTCCAAAGCAGCTACAATCAAATTAGCATCAAGATCTTGGGACTGGAGGATACAGAATTGTAGAAATCTGAAAATGTACATCATGCTAAAATTGATCATTGAACAACTAAGAACCAATGCAGGCCAATGTCCATGGACATGATGGGTGAACATTTCAGGATGACCTCAGTTCCATGATGGATGCAAGGTGAAAAAAAAAGATTGGTGGTTTTAGCAAATGAAGAGGTAGAGATGAACACAGGAATCATCAGAAAAGTGCAGGTAGAGCGCCCTGAATACTGACACGGTGTATGTTTTGAAGCTCAATGCAAAGTTGGACAAAACACAAAAATAAATTCCTTGGGAAAATTTACGCGTACTGTTTTTCCAATAAAAGGACAAAAATGCACATAAAATTTCACTGGGAATTGATTAACAAGGTGTGAGAATGCTCTGCTGCAGCAAGGGGGACTTCACATTCAACCAAGTGAATGCCTCAGTATTTTGGGGGGAAATCTTTTGGGCGGCATGGTGGTGCAGCAGTAGAGTTGCTGCCTTACAGCGCCAGAGACCCAGGTTCGATCCCGACTACGGGTACTGTCTGTACGGAGTTTGTACGTTCTCCCCGCATGGGTTTTCACCGAGATCTTCGTTTTCCTCCAACTCTCCAAAGATGTACAGGTTTGTAGGTTAATTGGCTTGGTATAATTCTAAATTGTCCCTAGTATGTGTAGGATAATGTTAATGTGCGGAGATCGCTGGTCGGTGCGGGCTCTGTGCTGTATCTCTAAACTAAACTGAACATCAGTTTCTGCTATTTCATTTATTCATTTCTATAACCTTAAGCTGCTGTTATATGAGGAATTCAGAATTTGATCCATTTATTTACTGGTTTCCCCAATTTCCGACCTTGGTAGAATAACTTCCTGCTGCAAGGGGACAAATTTAAAACCAAGTCAAGCAGATTACCTTTTTCTGAAAATATCTTGATTTTTGGGGTAGAGTGACTGGAGAATAGGAAGACTTTAACTGCACACCAATTTTTTTTAAAGCTTTTCTCAAAGATTTTAAAAGTCACAACTTTTCTGAACTGTATCTTCCAACTCCTACATTCAAAAGGTTGGAATAATTAGCAACTCACTTCAATTCGCCAACATGCGTCAGCACCTCTTGCTGGTATCTCATTATATTGTCCAGTTCTGCTTGAGGTAGCTAAACAGAAATTCGGTTTACAGTAAAATTAGGACAGAAATGTAACAATCAACTTAAAAACTGTTTCTAATATTCATCAATTAATAAACCCAAATAAAAATTATATGCATGGATAAAATGCTTTGATATTGGTTTCAATTATTTTTTTGTACATGAACACACTGTTATCAATTCTGCAATAAATATTTACGATAGCATTTCTACAATAAACCATTTCTTAAAAAAATTAATTAAATTACACCAAGCAAAAACTCAAACATATAATGCTCATACTAGTGTAGACATCACCGGAAAGAAACTGCATAATAATTAAGTTGATAGGCTTTGTAATAAAATTAAATGAAAATGGATAATAGAATAAAAAGTCCACCTAGAATTCGTCATTTCCAAATTCAAGGCTCTGCACTCTGATCCCAATTTTCCAGGCATGTCCATCACCCCCATTTATGACGGGGAAGCTCACCACTGAATCAGAAGTTCAATCTTAGCTGCTATATTACTTTTAGTTGCATTTCACATTTGCTGCAAATCAAAACTTGAGATGATTGCAACATCCCTCCAAATGAGGATTGATTCACACTATCAAAATAAGTGCCTCAAATATTGCAAACCGTAGAAACCTGAACTGCGATTGTAAGAATATCTTGCCTCACTCGTGTAACAAACCTGTTCAAATAGGAGGTCAAGTCAGGTTGATGAGCTTGAACAAGGGAATCGAATGGTACCTAGAACTTGCAGGATTCAGCCTTATTCTAATCTTGAGAGAACGAATCAAATGCAATATTTAACACTCAAAAATAAAAGGCAGATTTAGATCAGGGCATTTTTTCTTTCTTTTCTAAAATATTAAAATCAGTATTCCTGAAAATTAAAATGAAGTTCTGTAAATTGCACTGCCTAATTTTCTTGAACACCAAAATAATTTCCAACCACAATTTGCCTTTGCAATTTTAAGTTCAAATTGAGTGACTCCATTCAACAGGACGTGATATTTAGTGTCTAGCCTAGACTACAGAGTAGACAAAGATGTAGAGTGAGGATTCTTGTACTTTTGCAACAGAATTAATCCTTAATCCTTTAAAAAATAATCCTGTATTATCCATATCCTGGAAATAAGTTAATTAGGAGTTGAAAATGATTAGCAAAACATAAACACAATGAGAGTGTGAACACTAAGTTACTGTTCACATTTATGGTATTAGTCGTCCCATTTTATACCAAGTACAAAAATAGGAAATCGAGGTCCTGATTTTTGTCTGAAAAACTGTCAGCCAGATGTGGTACTCACCTGTCCTGTCTGTGGCACAACGTTTGTTCCCTTCTTTGACAGCTCGTCACTTACTAGAGAGACATATTTCCTCTGCTCATCCAGAATCATGTTGAGTTGCCTGTTCAATTGTTTGATTTCAAGGTGGATCCGATTCTGGCCTTCAAAGATCTGTCTCAATTCTCGCTCGTTCACACTTTCAAATAAGTCATCCGCTGAGGTACAAGCAAACCATTTGGTCTTTATATAATTTTTGATGTTAATATTTGCCAGCTACATAACAATGTATACCCATTATGAAACACAGCATTAAGAAAATCTGAGAAATAAGATTGCATAGATAAAAACGTTGCATATATATAATGCAAAATTATACCTTAAATTAAATAATAAATAATGAGAAAAACACATTTTTAGACTAATGAATACTTTATATTTTGTTCGAAGTTTACCAACACACAGTCTTCCTCCTTACAAGATCAAGGCTCCTCATTAATTAGCATGCCGACATTGACTAACTGTCAGTAGGGGGAGAATGGGATTCCCATTAACTTTCCCTTCATTCGCAGTGAATTCACTTCGGTGAATAATCTAAAAAGAGGAAGCAACGTCGAAGTTGATTCTGTGGGATATGGAGTCTTAACCGATTTTACTCTATATTGTGATAACCAGATTCCATTTTTTGGTCTTCAATATCCATTTTTAGGACCAGGGCATTGCAAGCAAAGCCAACATTTATCTCCTATCCCTGTACCTCAATATACATGACAATAATAAAAAACAAATCCAAACTGCCCATATGAATAAGGTTGCAATTACAGGCCCATATCAAACCTTCCATTTTTAAGTAAAATCATTGAAAAAGCTGTTTTCAACAGCTTAACAACTTCTTCGCACTAAACAACTGTTTTGCTGTCTTCCAGTCAGGTTTTCGACCACACCACAACACTGAGACTGCTCTTATGAAGGTCTTCAATGACATCCACTTAAATACAGACATGGCAAAATTTCAGTTTTAGTATTACTGGATCTCAGGGCTGCATTTGACACAGTCGACCACACCATATTACTAGACCGATTGGAAAACTGGGTTGGACTTTCTGGCACAGTACTAAACTGGTTTGAATACTACTTAAAGAACAGGGACTACTTTGTGTCTATGGGTAACTACACATCAGAGCGGACAAATATATGACATGCGGATTTCTCCAAGGCTCCATTCTGGAGCCTCTTCTGTTTTGTATCTACATGCTTCCACTGGCTCAGATTATGGAAAACAACAAAATAAGTTATCATAATTATGCAGACGACACACAAATTTACATAACCATATCACCAGGGGACTATGGTCCAATACAAACACTGAGTAAGTGCATCGAACAAATCAACGATTCGATGTGCCAAAACTTTCTTCAATTAAACAAAGACAAAACTGAGGTAGTAGTTTTTGAGGAAAAGAGGAACGATTAAAAGCCAACTTTCAGCTTCAATCGGCAATGTTAAAAACCACGGACAAAGCCAGAAATCTTGGTGTAGTCATGGACTCGGACCCGAATTTCAACAGGCACATTAAGACAATTACAAAGTCAGCCTACTATCACCTTAAGAATATATCAAGGGTTAAAGGACTTATGGCTCAGCAGGATTTGGAAAAACATGTCCATGCATTTATCTTCAGTAGACTTGACTACAGTAATGTTGTCTTTACAGGTCTCCCTAAAAAATCGATTAGATAGCTGCAGCCGATTCAGAAAGCTGCTGCTCGAGTCCTCACTAAGACCAAGAAAGTGGATCACATCACTCCAGTTCTGAGGTCTTTACACTGGCTTCCAGTCTGTCAAATAATTGATTTCAAAATACTACTGTTGGTTTATAAAGCACTGAATTGTTTAGGGCCAAAATACATTTCTGATCTTCTGCTACATTATGAACCATCCAGACCCCTCAGGTCATGACTTGGATGAAGGGATTAAAAGTACCATTAGCAAATTTGCCAATGATACAAAGCTAGGTGGCAGTGTGAACTGTGAGGAAGATGCTATGAGGTTGCAGGGTGACTTGGACAGGTTGTGTGAGTGGGCGGATGCATGGCAGATGCAGTTTAATGTAGATAAGTGTGAGATTATCCACTTTGGTGGTAAGAATAGGAAGGCAGATTATTATCTGAATGGTGTCAAGTTAGGAAAAGGGGACGTACAACGTGATCTGGGTGTCTTAGTGCATCAGTCACTGAAAGGAAGCATGCAGGTACAGCAGGCAGTGAAGAAAGCCAATGGAATGTTGGCCTTCATAACAAGAGTTGAGTATAGGCGCAAAGAGGTCCTTCTGCAGTTGTACAGGGCCATAGTGAGACCGCACCTGGAGTACTGTGTGCAGTTTTGGTCTCCAAATTTGAGGAAGGATATTCTTGCTATTGAGGGCGTGCAGCGTAGGTTTACTAGGTTAATTCCCGGAATGGCGGGATTGTCATATGTTGAAAGACTGGAGCGACTAGGTTTGTATACACTGGAATTTAGAAGGATGAGAGGGGATCTTATCGAAACGTATAAAATTATTAAGGGGTTAGACACGTTAGAGGCAGGAAACATGTTCCCAATGTTGGGGGAGTCCAGAACCAGGGGCCACAGTTTAAGAATAAGGGGTAGGCCATTTAGAACAGAGATGAGGAAAAACTTTTTTAGTCAGAGAGTTGTGAATCTGCGGAATTCTCTGCCTCAGAGGGCAGTGGAGGCCAATTCTCTGAATACATTCAAGAGAGAGCTAGATAGAGCTCTTAAGGATAGCGGAGTCAGGGGGTATGGGGAGAAGGCAGGAACAGGGTACTGATTGAGAATGATCAGCCATGATTACATTGAATGGCGGTGCTGGCTCGAAGGGCCGAATGGCCTTCTCCTGCACCTATTTTCTATTGTTCTATTGTCATCTGGGACAGGTCTGCTTTCTGTCACCGGAGTCAGAACTAAACATGGAGAATCAGTGTTTAGTTTTTTTGCTCCACATACATGGTACAAACTCCCAGAAAACTGCAGGTCTGCTGCAAATCTTGGCTTTTTTAAATCGAGGCTGAAGACTTTTCTGTTTGACGCTGCCTATTATTAAATCAAATAATGATTAATTTCTTACACTGCACTGTAACTTTTATGGTGTTTGTTATACCTGCTTATTCTATTTTAGCTTGTTTTTATTTCCCATTCTCTTTAATGACTATTGTTAATTGCTTTTAATTGCTCTTTAATGTTTTATGTAAAGCACTTTGAATTGCCTTGTTGCGGAAATGTGCTATATAAATAAACTTGCCTTGCCATGCAAGTTGTTTTCTTGAACACCGCAGTCTTTCTGATAAAGATAATTTTGCATTGGTGATGGGCATGGAGTTCAAAAGATTTAAAACCCACACTATGGTATATTTCTGAGTCACAATGTGGGTCTGGGAAGTGCTCGAGTAACCATGGCAAAGAACTTCAATGAAACCAACTAGAGCCACTGCAAACTGGTGGTGTCCAGAACGATTGATGGAATGTCAATCAAGTAGGCTGTTTTGCCCTGGCAGAGCTTCTTGAACGTTGTACGTGCTGCACTCATTCTGGCGGGTGTCAGGTCACCACCATAGAGTACCCAGCCTTGGCCCTGCTCCAAAAAGCTTATGCACTTAGGTACTACTACTTATGATCTACTCAAATTTACCAGGAAATTGATGGTGGTGTGGTGGCAATAGCAATGCTGCTCAATATCAAGGATAGGTGATTAGATCATCTCTTGGAGAAGATCGCTGCAAGGATCGGCATGCAGGTATGGGCTGCATCATTTGCCAAGTTGTGAACGGAAATGAATGTTGTACAAAACAGTGAACCTTTGTCTCGATGATCCATTGATGGGTTAACTGAAGGTGCTTGGGTTAAGTACATTAAGTATCTGGGCTGGACTGATTTACCTCTGAATACCACAATCATCTTCCTTTGTGTGAGGAATGCTTCCAGTCATTGCAATGTTTTCCCTTTGTCTTCATCTTTGCTAGGGCATCTTGACCCAATTACAAGTGCGATGACAGAGGGGTATCATAATTGTTCAGTGCTCCTGATCATTATTCCTTTTAAAAGTACTTCATTTTGATCTGAGGGAGGATCAGACGAGTGACTGACACGGCCCCATGGTCAAAATGCTCATCAATGATAACTGTAAGCACACTTTATGAATTTTATTAAATATGCTGTACCATGGGTTTGTTGCAATTTGCCTCAGATTGGACAATATAACTAAACATACAAGTTATAAAGTCTAAATCCCAGATAAGAATGCTAAGTCCCAGATAAGAATGCTAAATCCACACAAACCTAGTTTGAAGACAAATACAAATAAATAATCATTGAATTGAAAATGCAGTGTTTAGAGTTCCTGTACAGAAAGGAGGAAGAACCCTGCTTTATTTCGGGCTTGAAGTTTTCATTTCTAATTCAGTTTAATAGTTTTTTATTTTTGTTGGCAATGTTTTGGTTATTAAAAATACATAAGAGGTATACCAATTTTTAATTTCTATAAATAAAATTGAAGTTGGTATAACCAGAAGTGCACCAGGCCATTATGCTAAAATTTTGCAGCAAACCATAACCATCATATTACTGGCCATAGTAACTGTTGAGCTGTCAACATCCACATCCCCTTTGTCCCGCCCCCCTGACATCAGTCTGAAGAAGGGTCTCGACCTTCTCTCCCGAGATGCTGCCTGACCTGCTGAGTTACTCCAGCACTTTGTGAATAAATACCTTCCACATCTAGAAAGCTCCATATGGTACTGAAAGCAAAATGAAAGAAACTACACATTTTGTATGGCTAAGTTTAGTTGCCTCCATAATTTTGCTGTCAAATTTCTTTTCCCCAAACCAAGCTTTATAACGTAACTAAAATGTAAACCAACATGGTTGTACGGTATTTTTTCACCAACCTTGTTCCCCTTGCATATCAGGATGATCTTTTTGAAATTCCTCTTTCTTTTTATCAAGTGCTTGTTGGAAATTTTCATACTGCTCTCTATATTTTTCCTTTTCTTCTTGAGGAATTGTTGCATCATCAGGCTCCTATATCAAATAAAGCTTGAATTAACGTTTAAGCCAAAATAAAGTTACTGCAATTTAGGATCCACAATTTAAAAGGCCGCAATGTCAAACTTAGTATGACAACATCTAGAAAGCATCACTAGAAGTGCTTTAATAGTTCCATAGTTCTGTAAAACATGTAACATGCAACAAGTTAACACACAAGATGAACGTTGATTTTGTACAAGAAGGGCCTCAAAAACTCCCGTAGATTTGTCAAGCATGACTTTCCGATTGACAGTCCACATTGACTCTGTCGATTGTGGACTTTGTCTAAATGCTTTGAATCTTTTGAATGTTTTAAGATGGATTCTAACATTTTCTCCACCTCTAACATCAGACAAACTGGTCCAGAATTCCCTGTTTTCTCTCTACTGTTTTTAAAATGGTGGTTTTACAATTGTTCCACTCTAATCCATTGGAACGTTTCAGATCTAAAAAGAATATTGAAAAACAATTACCAATACAAGCATCATTCCTGGGGCCATTTCTTTAAGTACTCTGTGATACAGATTTCTCAAGTCATCAAGATTTGGGGCTTTTTAATCATTTAATCATCTTCCATACTACTTCTTTCCGAGACCATGGATTATTTGTACCCTTCCTTGTGAATATGGAACAGTAGTTGAAATACAATAACTGAAGAATTGATGAAAATGTTCTTCTAGCCCATTATTCACTGCAATTAATCTCATATGCATTGCTCGTAAATATTATAGTAACTTTTCCATTGCTTATATCTTGTACAGTACATGTCCAAACGGCAATAGTCAAAAAGGGTTATTAAAATCTACATTATACACCACATGCATAAAGTTATCGGGATAGGTTGTGGTATGGCTCTGCTCAAATTAACACAAAACCTCAGTAAAGAATTTGTGTAACTTCATGGTGAGCTGTGCCACAATAAACTTAACAAAAAAAAAATAGTTAACTACTTTGCCAATTTTAATTATCATCAGAAGCATTCAACCCATTTTACCTACCACATGGCATTTGTAGGAGCCAGCAATCAAACACTTTGCCCATTGGCACAGATTTAAGGCTCGTCAGCCTTGAATGTTTTGAAGGTCAGGTTATTTTGCTGGCTTTGAATTCTCTCTTAATTAAACCTTTTCAAATCACGTGAACTAGAAATGTACGAATATGTACTGCTGCTTAATAAAGATTATTGATAGTCGTTTAGTTACAAGTTTCAACTCTGAAGCTGCTCACACTTTGGTGAGCCCATCAGCCAGATACCAGCTACAATGAAACTATCAGCTTTCAACAGGATTCCATAAAACCAACAGTAACTTCTGCTATGTTGCCAGCTATTTATTGTTTATCCAGTGTTTGCAGCATTTCCTGAATGAACAATGGAAAACTCAAAGTGCCATGAATGAATTCCTCTCAAATTAAACCTGTAGTTGATACGATAAATACTTTGTGTAATATTTGAAGTAACTGGAGCGACTAGGTTTGTATACACTGGAATTTAGAAGGATGAGAGGGGATCTTATCGAAACCTATAAAATTATTAAGGGGTTAGACACCTGGTTCTGGACTCCCCCAACATTGGGAACATGTTTCCTGCCTCTAACGTGTCTAACCCCTTAAATTAAGTAAATTACTTAATTACTTAATAGCCTTAAAAACTAAATTTATGCTCACTATGGTTTTCACATCAAAAATTCAAAATAACAGATTTTAAAATAGATTTCTTATTTTGCACAAGGTTGGTGGGATATCAACCATCGTCACTCTCAAAGGTTTAATTAAAATTTTGTTTTCTTATTGTTGACTTACAAATTCGAAGGAGAAAATGGGTTTGGATTGGACACACCCTCAGAAAACCTGCCACAAACATCACCTGGCAAGCCCTA
The DNA here is from genome assembly GCF_053455715.1 of Rhinoraja longicauda. Classification (NCBI taxonomy): domain Eukaryota; kingdom Metazoa; phylum Chordata; class Chondrichthyes; order Rajiformes; family Arhynchobatidae; genus Rhinoraja; species Rhinoraja longicauda. The sequence continues at coordinate 29,927,333 of NC_135953.1, forward strand.
AAATGGAACCCCGAAGGAAAAAGGAAAAACGGTCGCCCGAGGAACAGCTGGAGAAGAGGTGTCCAGGCAGAAATGTCTGGGAGTGGGCTCAACTGGGGAGATCTCGAAAGAACTGCCAACAACCGAGTGAGGTGGAGGACATTTGTCAAAGGCCTATGCTCCCTAGAGGAGCAAAGGGCTTAAGAAGAAGAAGATTGTTAGTTAACAGAATGAGAATCCAATAATATAATTTGATATTTTAATCGAAGGTGCATTCACATCCACTTCGAATGCAGAATGAGGTTAATGTGCAAGTAGTAAGCAATCATGTGTGGCTAAGCTTATTCAGCACAAGTGATGCACCACATCACAAAAATATTTCCTTGTTCTTCTGCCACCAATCTAAAGAACATGTAGCAGCTCACTGCTAATGTAAGGTGCTGGATCAGTGCTGATTCATGCCACTGGATATCCAACCTAAACAATTCTCACTAGTTTCTACATGTTATACAAGAAGAGATGGTGATTGGCTGTTAAAATGCTTCCTGACATCAATGCTGGCACTGAAGGGGTTTATTTTGCTCCTAGAGTTAAAAAAATATCACAAATTGTCTCTGCATTTTCCTGTGGGCAATTCGTGATATTTCATTTATAAAAGACAACATTTTAGTGAAATCTTCCTTCTTTGGGAACATACACGTTTTTAAAAACAGTAGGGTATTATTGCATGGAAAGAGTATCTGTCGTGAGTATCTAAATTTACATTTTACCAGTGCTTGAAAATGAATTCATTTTAAAAAACAGCATTCTCCTACACACTGCTTTGTTTTGTCATCTAATTTCCCCCATTAACTAGAAAAACTCACCACTGGTTTACCAGGCTCAAAAAGTCTGAAGGTCAGAAAGGATAAAACATCATGGTCATCTGTCAGGAAACAGAAATATTGAATACTTTCATCAACTTGTTCAATTGTTATGACCAACTAAGCATAAGCAATGTGCACCTTCAACATGGCTTTGCTATAAATGCAATACATTTTTATACACATTTGCTACAAACATACCTGCAAGAGCCCCAGTTGCTGCAGAGATTCCAAAGAAACCCTCCAACGGAAGTACCATATTTTCTACTTTGGCACAAAGTTCAAAATCATCACTATTTGGCGTAAAACCATTATGTATCATGACCTACAAAAGGAAAAGTACAAATTTAGGAATCTTACCATGTATCACTGAGAATCTACCCAAATAAAAACAACTTTAAAGCATTTTCCTTCAATAGTACATTACCCGGTGAATTCATTGTCATGAAATAAACATTACTGCTTATTTTGGGGAAAATCAGTTTTTTAAAAAACTTTTAAAAAACGCATATTTTTTATCTGTATAAGATATTTTAAGATTGCGTACCAATGCATAACTGGAGCAAGATTATTTTGCTGCTTAAACTTTTCTGCATGCTCCCACACCCAGCCACAAATGGACATTCGTGGGGATGAATATGAAAACAATTACTTACTTAAAAGCTAGATCATACACTTTTGAAATTCAGTGGACTGAATGGCCTTTTTCCATGTCATAAAAATGACGTTTAATAGGACAATTAGAACAGCTTATGATCTCTAAATGTTAAAAATGAGGAAACTAAAGCAAACATTTACTTCCAGAGATTGGAGAAAAGTAGAGGATATAACATTTGGACAATCAAATTAAGTTCACAGCTTTAAATTAAAGGCAAGAAATATAAAGGAAAAGGATAAATCTTACGAATACAATGGTGGGATGGATAGTTAGAAAATGCTGAAACATGAAAAAATAAATGAGGGCAAACAATGACATGGAGAAAGAACATAGGTGAGAAATTAGGTATTCAGTACAGTAACTCTCAGAATTTCAACTGTAAACAGACAAAAGAGATGAAAATTGTGCAAGACGCATAGGTCTGAAAAGCAGTTTGCAAGGTAATTTCCTCCAACTATGGAAAGATTTTCCAAATGAGGAAAGATTTTTACATAACACATTTAAATTTATTTCTGAATCTTGAGCATATTATTGAAAAATGCATTTAGAAAAATAATCAAATACTTGTTGACAACAGAAGTTAGCTATTCCCAGTTTAACTATGCAGAGCAGGTTTGTTTGATTAAGTGCATAATTTCACAAGGTTACAATATATTTGGAACGTGTCAAAGCACAGGAGACTTACAGTCAACGTTTTTCTGTAGTAGATTATTCTGGCTCTGACAGGATAAGGCTTGTTTCTAAAATCTCTTACACAAGAACCCAACGCTTGTGTTGCACCATCACTGCAAACATAAATTATTTTGGTATCAAGACATAAAACACAATGATCACAAAATCAGATTTAGTTTTATGTTACTTTAATTCTGAATTTAAAATCAAACATTTATGTCTGGTTTTCTTGTGCAAATAAAAACTTCTGGAGGCAGGCCAGGCAGCATCATTGGAGAAAAAAGACACACCAACCAATCTGAAGAAAGATCCGACCTGAAACGTCACCTGCTCTTTGCCTTCCACAGATGCTGCCTGGTTAGCTAAGTTTTTCCAGCACTTTGCCTTTTGCTCAAGATTCCAGCATCTGCAGTCTCTTGCGTCTATATATTTCTTATTTGTTATGTTGCCCAAGTACTGTAATTTTGATTGTACGATCTAAAACTCGTGTGTGCCGCCTTTTTAGGCGCTGAATCAACACCAGTTTCATCAATTCGTATCAATAATCTGTAATGGCATCAAGAGAAATAGGCAAGTTTCACTGAATTAAAATTCGAGTCAGATTCACACAAGTTTTTAAGAGGTGGGAGAAAAAACAAAGGACTCAGAGGAAACCCATGCAGTCATAGGAGGTACAATATGCAAAGCAGAGGTCAGGACTGAACCAGGGTGTCTGGCGCTGTGAGGCAGCAGCAGCTCTCCTAGCCGGCACTGAAGTTAACAAAAATAAATTATACGAGTGTTTACTCTTGTTCTATTTTAAAATTAGTGATCTGTGGTTAACTATTTACAATGTACACTGATAAGTGAAACAGCAGGATTGTGACCTGCAGCCAAATGCACTAATGATACAAAGACAGATGTTGTTAAGACGAAGAAAAAAACTGCAAAGGGATAAAAATCCATTAAGTGAATGGGCAAATTGGTAGATCATGCAAATCATTTAGAGACAGGAAGATTACAAAATGCTGCAATACCCAGGAAACACGAAACAAAGTTATCATGCATATATAACAAATGATTAATAAGCTTTTATTACAAGGGGTGTGGTATATAATAGTAGTTAAGATTTGATGCGACTTCACCGGATACTGGTGAGACTACACCTGAAGTACTGCAGAGTTTTGGTCCTGTGTACAATAAAGATGTGCCTGAGCTTAAGGTTGCTGGGAGTAGGGGTGTGACATATGAAGAAAAGTTGATAAATTAGACCTATGCTCATTGGAATACAAGAAGTGATCACTGAAACCTGCAACATTGAGGGGGGTTTCGACAATATAATTCGTCGAGTGAGGTCACTGAGTGCCAAGTGGCGTTGTTTCAGAATAATCGAGATGAGAAGAAAATATTTTGTTGAGGGTCTTGTATCTTTTAGAATTCCCTATTCCAATGAGCTGCAGAAGCAGTCACTTTATATTTTCAAGGTGACATTTAAACTGCAAGACTGTAAAGGAGAGAAGGGAAAGTGACTTTGAGATTAAGACTGGATTAGCCATGATTTTCTTAATACAGGCTTGAGGTGCTGCCTGGCATAACTTGCTCACATTTTTTTTTATGCACAGTGGAGATTTTTGAATCGTATGATAAATTACATTTTTTGGAATGCTCATGAATGTCACATTTTTAAACATACAAAGAGTTCTGACAGCTGGTTCTGCTTGATGTATAATTTAACTGTCGTTAGAACGACACTCTGTCAGCTGGTGCATCATAGCTTAGAGTAACTTGTAGATCACTGTCAACAGAAATCACTGCACCAGGTCTATGGGCCTATGCAATACAATAATACAACATATTCTGATCATTTTCTCATTAATATTCATTGGCAATTGCTATGAAAGTATCTATTCAATCGCGATATAGAATAGTTAACGTTCATTGAAACCAATGAAACAGATTGAGTGTGGGTTTCATAGTTCACTCAAAATGATAGCACTTGTGACAACAATCAACTATGAGCTCAAAGTCCTGAGGATTTAAGTCTACATCTATTAGATATTTGTCAATTATACTGAATTAGCTCTTGGAATATATACACACACTCAGTGAATTGATACCCTTCAGAAGTTGATTATTTAATATTATTCTCAATGTATTTCAAATTCCTCCCTCTTTGTTATGTTTAAAGGTCTAGTAGACATTAAAAGTCAAGGCAAAGGACAGATTAAAACAAATTTAAATGACTTACTTTTACATAAGAGATATACCCATATTGAAAAATTGAACTCTTGTTACTTGAGTCACTGAAGCCCACCAGCAGAATCACATTATGTGTCTCAGTTCAGATATGATCTACATTACTGATGAAAAGTTTAAAAACTTACTTCTGATGATCATAAAGCTGATGGCCATCATTTCCAATGACAAGTATTACTGGGTTATTTTTCTGCAAGTTGCAAAACAAACTCATTTTATCTTTGCACAATAACTATTCTGCAACAATAAGAGTAGCTTTTGCTTTGAGAATTAATAATGTACAATAAGTTCTCTATCCTCAGCACAAATACCAATTCAATAATAAGCATTTTACATAATTCATGTTCAAAAGAAATATGTAATTAACTCAATTTAAAATCTGGCTTTTGTAAAAACATTGAAAAACCACATGGCAAAGAGGGTAAAGCAGCTATATTAAAAAATCCAAAGGTCTGATCCATGAACCAACGTTACGCAGTAAAATTTGGATGCAAGCACCGGACCGTAAAATGCATTGCATCACATCATAATAATATCTACTGGCATCAAAATTAATGATACACATTAAAGGCATATTATAGTCATTTCTTGCATTGATAGCAGATCAATACTAGGTGGGATTAGCAACATTCCAATGCACCAGCTAGAAGTATTCTTAATTTTTAAAGCAACTTCAGCTAATACTGAGACATTTGATTTCAAAATAATCATCTTAAAAGAATCAGGTGGTTTCCCTGTGTTGGTATTGCGCTATCAAAAAAAGGCTAATTTATGTTTGGCCGCAGGTAATGGACCATTGTGTACTGAAAAGATGTGTTCATGGATTTTGCATAAATCTTTCCATAACCATACATAAATCAAAAGATGTTCTCATTCAGAGTATTCTCAAATGTGGGCAACTTCAAAATCTTGATGGGATGTCAATTCTATATAGCATGTATTGCCATATATCTGAGGAGGGATCAACAATGTAAACTTTTTCTAGATCTAGATCAAAAGTAAATAGAGTGGCAAAGAAAGCAGATGGTATGTTTGGTTTCATAGGTCGGACCATCTACAGGAAGGTCGTGAAGACTTTGGAAAGGGTGCAGAGGTTTATCAGAATGATGCCTGCATTAAGGGGTATTAGCTAAGAGAGCAGTTGGATGGATTGTTTACTCTAGAATGCTGGAAGTAATGGGGAGACCTGATAGTAGTATATAAAATTATGAGACATAGATAGGATAGTGTCAGGACCTTAGGTAGACACAAAATGCTTCTCTCCAGAGAGGCTGCCTGTTGAGTTACTCCAGCATTTTAGACAATAGACAATAGGAGTAGGCCATTTGGCCCTTCGACCCAGCACCACCATTCACTGTGATCATGGCTGATCATCCACAATCGTAACCCGTTCCTGCCTTCTCCCCATATCCCTTAACTCCACTATCTTTAAGAGCTCTATCTAACTCTCTCTTGAAATCATTCAGAGAAATGGCCTCCACTGCCTTCTGAGGCAGAGAATTCCACAGACTCACAACTCTCTGGGTGAAAACCTTTTTTCTCATCTCCGTTCTAAATGGCCTACTCCTTATTCTTAAACTGTGGCCCCTAGTTCTGCACACCCCCAACATTGGGAACACATTTTCTGCCTCTAGAATGTCCAATCCCTTAATAATCTTATATGTTTCAATAAGATCCCCTCTCATCCTTTGTATCTACCTTCGATTTAAACCAGCATCTGCAGTTCTTTCTCACAGTCAGGACCTTTCTCACCAGGATGGAAAAAATAAATACTAGAGGACATAACTTTAAGGAAAGAGAGGCAAATTTTAAAGGAGATGTTCAGGGTGATTTTTTTTCTTACACAGAAGTGCCTGGAACTGGTGGTTGAGGCAGATACACTAGTGACTTTTGGAAAGGCATATGGATATGCAGGAATGGAGGGATATGGATTATGTGCAGGCAGATAAGAATTGGTCTTGGCATCATATTCAGCACAGACATTGTTGCCCAAAGGGCACATACTTGCGCTATACTGTTTTACCTAAAAGAATGTGAAATTGATGAAAATTGCAGAAATTTTGGAAAAGCTGTAAAATTATGCCAATTATGACTGAAAACAAACATTCATTATTGCCCCAAGGGAACGCAAATGATATTTTGGACACCGCAGAAATTGAGGGAAATTAAGGTGGGACAAGACAATGCCATGAAACTGAATGGTAGCGCAGGCATCGACTGTATAACTGAAGCTAATTCAGGGTTCCTTTTATGAAGTCCTGTCGAAATACAATACAATACAATAACTTTATTGTCATTCGGTATAAATACCGAACGAAATTACAGCAGTCACAGAACACAACAAAAAAGAAAAGAACACAGGACACACGACCCCAACACAAACACCCATCACAGTGACTCCAAACACTCCCTCACTGTGATGGAAGGCAACAAAACTTCCACTCTCTTCCCCCCACGCCCACGGACAGGCAGCTCTACCCCTACCGAGGCAACCGACACGCACAGCCCCCGCAAGGGGATGGAAGGCCCCGCGGCCGAGCTGCACCGAGCACTGAAACGTCCCGCGGCCGAGCCGCGCCGGCGATGTTAAGTCCAGCGGCCGAGCCGCGCGATGGAAGGCCCCGCGGCCGAGCCGCACCAGGCGCTGCCAAGTCCCGCGGTCAAGCCACGGTGGGGATGTTAAGTCCAGAGGCTGAGCCGCGCTGGGCGATGGAAGGCCCCGCGGCCGCGCCTGGAGCTGAACCGTTCTGCGGCCGAGCCGCGCCGGGCGATGGAAGGCCCTGCGGACGAGCCGCACCGAGCGCTGAAACGTCCCGCGGCCGTACCGGGCGATGGAAGGCCCCGCTGCCGAGCCAGGCACTGTTAGGTCCCGCGGCCGAGCCGCGCCGGGCACTGTTAGGTCCCGCGGCCGAGCCGGCGATGTTAAGTCCAGCGGCCGAGCCGCGCGATGGAAGGCCCCGCGGCCGAGCTGCGCCCCGGGGAAGGGACCTAATGAAAGAAAGGTTTCCCCCACCACCCCCCGCCCTGTCCCGCCCCCCCCCCCCCCCCCACCCACACATACACAGCCAAAAACAGAAACAAAAACCATCCCAACACCGACACACAAAAAAAAAAAAGGGAAAAAAGACAAGCAGACTGCCAGCGAGCCGCAGCCGTTAGTACATTTCAGGCTAGAAAAATGGCACCGATTGTATTTGCAAGATTTTACTCCAACTGGTCAAAATAACAACTTTCTTGAAATTGTCTATTTATACATACCTTTCCATCATTATCAAAGGAGTCAAAACAAATTCCAAGACCATTCCATGAGTCAGATGCTCCAAACACTGGACCATCCAAGCCTTGATCAACTGTGTACCAGATTGCCTGAAATGAAAGGAAATAAATTAAGTTTGTGAACATCACAGCAATTTTCAAAATATAAAATATTTTAAGATGTCATTACCAGTCCATCAGCTCCAACTCTTCCTCTACCCGTCACACGGAAAGTAACTTCAATTTCCCAATTTTCAAAGGCGAGTTTGCTTTTTGTCCAAACAGATCCCTTTTGGCTTCTCAGTGATGGTGTTATCCTGACTTGGTCTACACTAGGTATTGCATCTAAAATAAAAACAAAAAAACACGCACAGAATGATGAAACTAATTTGTTCCATTGACGTCAATCAAATAACCCCAACTTTGAACCATCCCAGCTCACCAGGTCTGCTGAAGCAGATAACCAAACACATTTAAGACAAAACTCCGAAAATTCACTGAAACATAAAACCCAATTAAAAAGTTTACATGATATGGGTGGCACGGCAGCGCAGTGGTAGAGTTGCTGCCTGACAGAGCTTGCAGCGCCAGACACCCTGGCTCCATCCCGACTATGGGCGCTGCCTGTGCGGAGTTCGTACGTTCTCCCCATGACCATGTGGGGTTTCTCAGAGATCTTCAGTTTCCTCCCAAACGCCAAAGACATACAGGTTTGTAGGTTAATTGGCTTGGTAAAATTGTCAATTGTATCTAGTGTGTGTAGGATAGTGTTAGTGTGTGGGGATCTCTGGTCAGTGCGGACTCAGTGAGCCGAATGGCCTGTTTCCGTGCTGTCTCTCTGAACTAAACGAAATGAACTAAATCCCTGATATTCAACTTTGATCGGATGTTTTCCACCAGCAAAACTATGAACCTGGATGATGGGTATCCAAAAAAATGACCAAGGCAAATATTTCAAAGTACATTAGAATGTAGTCAGCATACATGAGTATTTTACTGTCAAGGGAGGAAAGATTTTCTTTGAAACAAAGGATTGCGGTATATTCCTCAAATCACAAAAATAAATCCTTTTATTTTAACTAAACCACAGATCTCCCACATTCAAGGAATATAAACTGGAATTTATAATCAAATGAATCAAGTTCAATAGAAATTAAGAAAAAATACTGGTAATGGTAATAATGGAAAGAATACTGGTAATGGTAATGATCAATTAGTTTTCTGCATAAAATATGTACAAAATTCTCCAATAAACAAATAAAAAGTTAACTGAAAAAGCAGGTAAAGTGCCTCTCACCTTCCCTTGACCTATCAGTGAAGAAATCAGAAGTTTTTAAAAGCTCAAGCTGAAAATGCAAAATCAGAAATTTTAAAAAACCAGGTTGGTGAGTGTTTATGGAGAGAAAACAGATTTAACATTTCAGGTGGATGATCAGTTGAATTGAAGGAAAAATTTCTATCTGTGGGGTTGCTGTTGCGACAGGTGCCCTCCAGAGGTGCCGCTGAGAAGCTGAGGCAGGAGCCTTGCGGGCCTGAAACTCATGTCAGAGATAGCCTTGCAGAGCCTCGTGGGTCGGAGCCCGGGCCTCGCATGTCTGAACCTTGCGGGTCGACGGTGCCTGCGGCTTTGGCTTGGGCCGGCGGTCAAAGGTGCATCCGAAGAGAACCTGGCAGCGTTAGTGGAGAGGTCGCTGACTGTTGAACGAGGAAGGACACGTGGAAATGAGGACATCGCTGCCGAGGGAAAGAACAAAGGAGGACCCGGCGTGGGGGGATCGCTGTGAGGGAGGGGAAAGAGGAACAGAGGGGGAACCTAGCACAGGGGGGAAATTTGTAACTTTGTAAGCGCCCGTTATGGGCCACTATTTACATAACTTGCGTATGCAAGCAAAGAGTTTTACTGTGACTTGTCACATGTGACAACAAAGTATTCAATTCAATTCAATACTCAATTATGGCATGTCAGAAAAAGATTTTCAGTTGGATTCATTTTAATTAGAATATTGAATTTGATCAATTCAAAATCTATGTAACACTTGAAAATGTATTTGGAACTGCCACCGCAAAAACTGAACACCCTATATTATATATGTACAGATTTGTTAAATCCTACATAATTAGGAACCATAAATAAAAATACAACTCTACTGAATCCAATGTTTCATAAAATATATGGCAGCCAACCAAAGCATAGATTATTTAGAAAATGCTAGTTACTCTTATCTGTTAGAAACAATTGCCAGCATTCAAGTTTTTATAGAAACAAACATTTCTCAAAAAAACATATACCAAGTAGGAAATGGTCCATTCCCAACTTCTATCTGTTTCAAGATGTAATAAGTCACCTTCTGTTCTTGAACATGAACACATGATGTGTGTTAAAACCTCAATCAGAATTTCAGTATGTAATTCAGAAACATTATGTCCTTACAATTCTACCCTGAAGTTTACAAAAACATAAACGTATGGTCACTACCACCAGGAGAATAAACAAATTTAAAAATTTTAAGTATAAGAAAATAACTGCAGATGCTGGTACAAATCGAAGGTATTTATTCACAAAATGCTGGAGTAACTCAGCAGGTCAGGCAGCATCTCAGGAGAGAAGGAATGGGTGACGTTTCAGGTCGAGACCCTTCTTCAGACAGATGTCAGGGGGGCGGGACAAAGGAAGGATATAGATGGAGACAGGAAGATAGAGGGAGATCTGGGAAGGAGGAGGGGAAGAGTGGGACAGAGGAACTATCTAAAGTATCTAAACTATCTCAACTTTAGATAGTTCCTCTGTCCCTCTCTTCCCCTCCTCCTTCCCAGATCTCCCTCTATCTTCCTGTCTCCATCTATATCCTTCCTTTGTCCCGCCCGTCCTGACATCAGTCTGAAGAAGGGTCTCGACCCGAAACGTCACCCATTCCTTCTCTCCTGAGATGCTGCCTGACCTGCTGAGTTACTCCATTCCAGCATTTTGTGAATAAATACCTTCAAATTTTTTTAAGTGATTTTTAACTATAATTGTTCAGGAAAAGATGGCTTTGGGACAATACCTAATAATTCTGTGAATTCTTACTTGCATGGATTCAGAACCAGTTAATAGAAGACAGTGGGTTATGGTAGAAGAGCTAGACACCTGTGACCAGAGGAGTTCCGAACGGATTTGTGCTGGGACCTCTGTTGTTTGTGAGTATACAAGTTTTATAAATGACTTGGACACAAATGTAGACGGGTTGATTCGTAAGTTTGCAGGCGACACCAAGGAGTTGAGGGTCGTGGGGAAGTCTGTTGAACTATACAGTGGGATATAGATAAGCTGGACAACTGAGAAGAGAACTGGCGGATGGGATTTAGTTTGACCAAGTGTGCCGTACTGCACTTTGCGAGGTAAAAATGTACGGGGAGAGTATGCAATTAATGGCAAGACTCTTAATAGTGCTGATGTACAGAGGGAACTTGGGTGTCCATGTCCACAGCTCCCTTAAAGTGGCAACACAAGTAGACAGTGGTAGAAACCCATCTATCGCTTTATAAATCGTTGAATGGCTACATTGAAAACAGTGCATGTCATGCCTAATCAAGTTCATTAAAATGAGAACAATTATTTAAATAAATTAATTCAAAGTACAAGAATTTATCATCTACAGCTGCACAATTACTAAAATGCAAATTATCATTAAACACAAATTTATGATTAAATGGTGTTAAGACAATGCCAAGAGATTAAGGACAAACTACTGGTGCCATAATACCAAGCTGTCACCATTACTCTCCTGCAAAACAAACTCAAAGTTTGATCATTTAAACATTTGAACACTTGATCATTTAAACATTTGAACATTTGATCATTTAAACATTTGTTGGTACTTTATTCAAATAAAATGTTATATTATTCAAACCATTTAATGCAACCCAAGTGTCAGTAGACAAGATCGTTTTTGGATTTAAATATGCAACCAGTAAAAGGGAGCCCAACAAGACGTTCAACCTTAGATTTCAGACCTTCAGAAATATTATCCCATGAATTTTGTATTGCATTTTCCTCTTGTAATTGCACTGACTGGCAAACTTTGCAATGAGCTGTACAAACAGAGCTGTTGAATGATCTTGCCAAGATTTATACAGGTATAAAATTGACCAAAAAAAAAAAAAAGCACAAGATGTAAGCCTCATCAGCAAAAGTAGCATGAGAAGCTGAGATCCAGTCAGTTTAAACAAGCATTTGGTTTCAATAATAGAACTGGAGAATTAAAAAAGTTTTTAAGTAATGAGTAGTGAGTTGAGAAAGTGGGCACTGAAGTTTCTAAAAGGAGATGGATAGTACAAAGCAAGACGACATCATGAATTGTTATCAAAGCCTTGTTCAGCCACAATTGGAGAATAGTGTCCAAATCTGGTACCACACCTTAGGAAAAATGTGAAGATTAAGGACAGTTCAGAAGGCATTTACCAAAATGATTCCAAGCAAGAGGGATTTGGGCTATCCGGATGTACTGGAGAAACTAGAAATGTTCTCCTCAAAATAGAGGCTGTGATTTTTTTTTAAATCATAAAATACCTATTGATGTTAAAATAACATTGATACACATACATAAACCTATCCTATCCATATATCTGTCCAAATGTTGCTTAAAAGTCGTAACTCTAACCTCTTCATGAAGGCACTTATAAAAAGGTTTTTCTTTGGGGAAAAAAGGTAAGATGTGGACCATCTCACCTATGCAAAGGCTAAAATTGTAATCTTGTAATTTTAGACTACCACCTAGGATACATGATTTTCTATCAAATCACATGTCCTTATGCAAGTGCAGAAGGATCACAACAGTTCAATGTTGTTCAACCACAATTTTTCAAAGGAACTGACATAAATGCCAGTACCACTGACCATGCCAGTAATGCCTATGTAGCACCGAAAGACATGAAACCTCAAAAGATTATTAGTGGGCTCCAGTCTTAGACTGCCATGAATTCCATCTCTTAGAATTCTAGCAAGAACTTCTTGTCTTCATATCATACTTCAATCAAGTGCTGTAGAAAAGAACTGCAGATGCTGGTTTAAATTGAAGGTCGACACAAAATGCTGGAGTAATTCAGCGGGTCAGGCACTGAAGGTTTCGACCCGAAACGTTACCCATTCCTTCTCTCCAGAGATGCTGCCTGACCCACTGAACTACTCCAGCATTTTGTGTCTACCTTTAATCAAGTGCTTTCAGGACACTCAAGCAATAGCCAGAAACATCTGTTTTCATTGCTTTAGGCATCTTCAAACTATTTGAAAAGGTTCTTCAAACAAAATCTATCCTTCAAATTATTTTGGTCTTCCTAATCACCTTAAATTTTAATGGCCGAGATTGCAATAAATCAAAAGTATTTCTGACGGACCTCAACGAAAGTGTCTTTCAAAAGTCTAGTGATGACTTTAATATTTCTGACATCAGTTCAGCAGTATCTCTGGTGTCCAGGTTTGATAGTATCAGGCTTGTCTAGTTTCCCAGTAAATGAAAATCAAAATAAATCGCAGATGCTGGAAACCTCAATAAAAACCGAAGATGCTGCAAGAACTCAATAGGTCAGACAGTATCTGAGGAAAGAGTTAATGTTTCAGGATGAAGACCCTTCTTTGGAACTGATGTCCTGACACAATGCAAATGTTTCTTTGCTATTGTACAACTCCAGACTGTTATGTTTCATCACTGTCCTTCATTATACAAGTGACCCCTATTTTATGGTAGTTCAGGTAACAGAAATTCGCTCATCACCATAAAGTCTGAGATACACAAATAAACAATAATAATTTGTATAATTTAAGAAAACCAAATATTCTATTCATCTGTGTTCCAGAAAATCATGTTTCATATACTATTTTCTAGGAACACAAACTCCCCCACCCAGTAACACCTGTGCAATTTACCTCAGACAATTATTAAACGGCTGCGCGATCGTTTCGCTGAACATCTCCGCTCAGTCCGCCTAAACCTCCCTGATCTCCCGGTTGCTCAACAATTTAACTCCCCCTCCCATTCCCACACTGAGCTTTCTGTGCTAGGCCTCCTCCATTGTCAGAATGAGACCCAGCGTAAATTGGAGGAACAGCACCAGCAGCATGAACATTGACTTCTCTAACTTCAAGTAGTCCTTGCTTTCCCCTCTCTCTCTCTCTCTCTCCATAATCAATGTATTTTATTATTATGACTGTATGGCAAATGACATTTCTCGTATGTTGCAAAACACACTTGACTAATAAAGTATAATTGTGATTGCGATTGATAAAGGCTCACTAGAACAAGTGAGAGGGAATTGGAAGATTTGGTAGGACTATTCAATGATCTGAAAATTGAAGAGCAGCACGTAAATTACTCATCTCATAGATCAAAGGATATGTAACTGAAAGATTACGTGGAGGATTGGTATCTTAGGAAATGTGGGGTTTTACAGTAGCCCTGCCACAACTTTTTTTTATAGCAGCACCAATCAAAGCAGATTGAGAGCAGGCTAACAGCATTACACACACGTTATGTAATGCTGTAACTCACCCGTGTTGCTGGAAAAGTGTGCATGATTATGAAAATATCCTATACATTTAAAAACGTATGCGACGGGAGGGATCTGTACCCTAAACATTTATTTATTTACAAGTCCTTGCTCCTGTACTCAAATTGTCTTACAGCAAAAACAAATGACATAAGACTTTCAATAACTAGTATACAAAGACACAATAATCTCATGGTTGTGGAGGGGTGGGTGAAAGCAAAGGACATGCCATCCATCACCATTCAGAAAAAATAATTTGTCTTTCTGGTTATAGTAGATAATTGTACATTCAGCCACATTAAACTGCATCCGCCATGCATTTGCCATTAACCCAACTTGCCTAAATTCCACTCCACAAGTAGCAGGCAATAACAATTGCCAGTGGAGTCTAACCATCTCAAATTAATATCCATTGGGAGCATTACCAATGACAAATATGCTATACTCATCATCTCAAAGATCATTAAAGTACCAACCTTGACTTGCCACATAATCATTGTGGCATTAACAGTAGGTTGAAAGCTGATATTTTGAGGCACATGATTCACTTTCTGACTCCCGCAAGGTCCATAATAAACATTCCTTGAAGGAGTGCAGTCACAATAACAGAGATAATGATACATGGTTCAGAATTATCAACAATGATTTGCAGCGTGCTCTCTACAAGGTTCACTGCCTCGACATGTCAAAGCACTACCTCTGGAATCCATAACCTCTATAACCTGAAAGGACAAAAGTATGGTATTGCTGGTAACTGCAAGACTTCCCAAAAGAATCCTTACCAGGACAAATGTGAAAAAAAATTAAAATTAGTCAGAATACTAGAATCCATCAAACAATAACTTCACCACTAATATTACACGTCAAAAAACATTCTCATTCCTAAATTCAACATCTTGTCTTTAAGGGTCTAGTAAGCTACCTTGTTTGCTTGGCACAAGTCAGCTTGGGCAACGAGAACTCAGCTGCCTAGCCATTAACCTTTTACCCATAATCAATGTTTGTTGAAGAAAAGATCCCATAATTAACATTGATATACATTAATTCCACACTAGGATCAGCACATTCTCTGCATGTGAAGTACATTATAAACATGCCCAGAATATATCAAACAAAAAGAAATAGTACGGCTAATTATCTACAATCTAAATAACAGCCTGTACTCAGTCGCCACGTCTCTCACCTGACATAGTATGCACGGGTTACCTTTACTGCAAACTGTCACTCCATGATCTTTCCACGATGCAAGTAGCAACAAGCTCTCAGCAGAAAGGCCCAAAGCCCTACTACAGTACTACCATGACAGCTATCAAAGACATTTTCAAATGGGGTTGTCACTTGTATGCCAATCTTGAGACAGTCAGTGGGCTCAATGGCTCTTCCCACTGCAGAGCTCATAACAAATTTTCAGCATCTTTCAAAATTTCACACTGTAATGTTCAGACACAGTATTGAAGATTCCCTGAACATCAATAAGCAGAGGTTCAATGGCATAACGCAGCATGTGAACTGTTAAACACACCCATTAGATAATTTCATTTGAGAATTGCACACATTTCTGATGAATGTCAATTTTATACTACCGTGCAGCGGATGACTCAACCTTTAATCTGGGCAAATGTGAAGTGTTGTACTTTGGGAGGTCAAATACTAGGGGAAAGTACACAATTACTGGCAGTCCCCTTAACAACATTGATATGCAAAGGAAGCTTGATGTCCAAGTCCACAGCTCCTTGAAAGTAGTTACGCAAGTAGTTAAGAGTGGTAAAAGTGGCTCTTCATCTGTCATTATACTCAGCATTGCATATGTGTCAATAAATCATGGTGAAGCTTTACAAAACTTTTTTAGGCTGCACGTAGAGTACTGTGTGTAGTTCTAACTACCGCATTCATAAGTTCATAACACATAGGAGCAGAATTATGCCATTCGACCCATCGAGTCTGCTCAACCATTCAATCATGACTGATCTTTCTTCCACTCTTAACCCCATTCTCCTGCCTTCTCCCCATAACCTTTGACGCCCTTACGAATCAAGAACCTATCAAATTTGGTAGGTTTAAAAATAATGTACAGGAAGTACTTTACAGAAAGGATGTGAAGGTTTTCAACCCCCACTCCCAGTCTGACCTTTCTGTCATGGGCCTCCTCCAGTGCCATAGTGAGGCCCACCGGAAATTGGAGGAACAGCACCTCATATTTCGCTTGGGCAACTTGCAGCCCGGCAGTATGAACATTGACTTCTCCAACTTTAGATAGTGCCTCTGTCCCTCTCTTCACCCCCCCCCCCCCCCCTCCTTCCCAGTTCTCCCTCTAACTTCCTGTCTCCACCTATACCCTTCCTTTGTCCCGCCCCCCTGACATCAGTCTGAAGAAGGGTCTCGACCCAAAACATCACCCATTCCTTCTCTCCTGAGATGCTGCCTGTCCTGCTGAGTTACTCCAGCATTTTGTGAATAAATACCTTCGATTTGTACCAGCATCTGCAGTTATTTTCTTACACTAAGGTTTTGAAGATGGTACATTAGAGGTTTAACAGGAGCACTGCCTAGATTAGAGGGTATTAGCTATTAGAAATTGGACAAATTTTATCATTTTCTCTGCAGTGAAGAAGGCAAATGAGAGACGATACAAGTTTACAAAATTATGACAGGTGCAGATAGAGTAGACAGTCAGAACATTTTCTCCCCCGGGAGGGAAATTACAAATATTTTAAGGCTTATCGCACCATTATAGGTTTGAAGGTGAGGGGGGGATACAAGGCTTTTAAATAAGCATGTGAACATGCAGGGAATGGAGGACTTTCAGGAGAAGGAATTATTTTAATTTTGCATCATGTTCAGAGATATCATGGCAGAAACCAGTCTAGTGAATAGAAGATACAAAGAACCGCAGATGCGGGCTGGCAAAAAAAATATTAAAGGCATAGTTTTGAAAGGCAGAGGGAGAAATTTAAAGGATATATATGTGTGGGATAAGTTTTTTTACACAGAGAGTGGTGGTGCCTGGAATGCACTGTCAGAGCTGGTGGTGGAAGCATAGCTGGGGCTCAACTCAACAACTTCTCTTTTGCTCCTCTCACTTTCTTCAAGGTAAAGGTGTAGCCATGATCCTCCAGTTTCATGCTACCAGACTCCATATCCAACACATGACATTCCCACCCCTTCAAAATGATCCTACCACCAGTCACATCCCCATTTCTTTCTGCTGTCATAGAGGCTGCTCCCACTCCAATTCTTGGTTCTCATCCCTTCCCACCCAAACAACCCCATCCCCAAGTATTTTCTCCAGCAAACACAGGAGATATAACACCTGTCCCTATACCTCCTCTCTCACATCCATTCAGGGACCTCAGCAGCCCTTCCAGGTGAGACGAGGTTCATGTGCACCTCCTCTAATATAATCCTCTGCAGTTAATGTTCCCCATGTGGCCTCCTTTATATCGGCGAGACCAAGTGTAGACTTTGCGACCATTTGGCTGAACACTTGAAGGATTTGTAGCAGAGTTTGTGGATGATACGAAAATAGGTGGAGGAGCAGGCAATGTAGAGAAAGCAGGGACTCTGCATAAGGACTTGGACAGGTTGGAAGAGTGGGCAGAGATGTGGCAGGAGGAATACAGCGTTGCAAAGTGTGGAGTCATACATTTAGGTAGTAGGAATAAAGGCATAGACTATTTTTGAAATGGAGTGAGAATCCAGAAATCTGAATTGGAAAGGGACTTGGGAGTGCTGGTGCAGGATTCCCAAAAAGTTAATCTGCAGGTCGAATCAGTAGTAAAGAAACCAAACTTAATGCTAGCATTTATTTCAAGAGGGCTTGTATACAAAAACAGGGATGCAATGCTGAGGCTCTATAAGGCACTGGTAAGGCCGCATTTGGAGTATTGTGAGCAATTTTGGGCACCATATCTGAAGGATGCACTGGCTTTGGAGAAGGTCCAGAGGTGGTTTACAAGAATGATCCCAGGAATGAGTAGGTTAACCTATGATGAGCGTTTTCGGCACTGGGCCTGTACTCGCTGGAGTTTAGAAGAATGATGGGGACCTCATTGAAACATACCGAATAGTGAAAGGCTTGGATAGAGTGGATGCGGAGAGGATGTTTCCATTGGTGGGAAAGTCCAGGACTAGAGGTCACAGCCTCAGAATTAAAGGACGTTCTTTTAGGAAGGAGATGAGGAGAAATTTAATTAGTCGGAGGGTGGTGAATCTGTGGAATTCTTTGCCACAGAAGGCTGTAGAGGCCAAGTCAGTGGATATTTTTAAGGCAGAGATAGATAGATTGATTCGCGCTTAGTGCAGATGTCAGAGGTTATGGGGAGAAAGCAGGAGAATGGGGTTAGTTAGGATGGAGAGATAGATCAGCCATGATTGAGTGGCAGACTAGACACGATGAGCCATATGACCTAATTCTGCTCCTATTCCTCAAGACATGACTTGTGCTTGGTTCTGCTGGATCTCCCAGTTGCTAACCATTATAACTGCCCTTCCCATACTGACTTTTCTATCCTGGGCCTTCTACATTGCCAGTTAGGCCACACGCAAACTAGAGGAACAACACCTCATATTCCATTTGGAATTTACCACCTGACGGTATGAACACCAAATTCTGCAACTTCAGGTAACTAACCCACAAACACCCCCTTTTTCCCTTTCCCTTCCTCTTCCCTGTGCCTCACCATTTCTCCCCTTCCACCTATATTTCTTCCTCTGGCTTCACAATTTACATTCTTCTATCCTTATCTTGTATCTTTTGTCTTTTCATCTCTGACCTTCAACCACTTGCCTACCAAAAACCCGCTCACCAGTATCGACCTATCACTTGCCAGGCTTTGTCCTGCCCCTCTTCACTTCCAACTCCCATTCCCCCAGGTTTTTGGTAGGCATAGTTGGACAAAGGCCAGAGAAGGAAAGACAAAGGAATGGCCCGACCTAAAACATCACCTAACCATGTTCTCTAAAGAAGCTGCCTGACCTGCTTAGTTATTCCAGCACTTTGTGCAACACTTTTGTGTCTTTTTCTAGTGTAGCAAATCTTTGTTTCACTCCTACAATAGCCAGAATATCTCTTTTTAGACTAGGCAACCACAACCATACTCAATACTCCAAGGCCTCATAATTTCAGCAAGACATCTGTACTCCAGTATGCAAATACTTTCATATTAAAGGCCTTCCTCACTGCTTGCTGTACTGGCATGTTGGTTTTCAGTGACTTGTGTACAAAGACAATTCAATCCCATTACCTAATCGTTCACCATTTAAACAAAAATCTCTACGAGTGCACTAGTGAATAACCTATTTTTTTCCACATTACATTCCATCTGGAATGTTCTCGCCCACGTAGCTTGTTCGATAATCCCCAATACCTTTTTACATCCACTTCCCAATGCACCTAGTCATATGAAACCCAAAATATGAAAAATATTTGGTTCCCAGGTATGCAAATAAGAATGGCTCAGAGGGAAATTAACACGAACCCAGGCAAATGGGTTTAGCGTAGATAGGTTTCTTGCTCGGCATGAAAATATTGGGCCAAAGGACCTGTTTCTGTGCCAGAAAGCTTGATGAATCTCTGAGTGTTTTCTCTGGTTGAGTCGTTAATACATATCTTGAATAGCCAGAGGTCAAACACCAAACCTTGCAATGTTCCAATAGACAAAATATTTTAAAAGGTGTTCATTCCAATTTTGACTTTCTGTCCAATAATCACATTTTTGTCCGTATTACCCCCAGATTTTGTATGCTCTAATCCTGTTGAAAGTTTTTTGAAAATCCCAAACCACTACTGGCAAAGTAAATAAACTAAATAAAGGATTGGACAAGGATTTAAAATAGTTAGTCATTCGGCACTGAAACAGGTCCTTTGGCCCAATTCACACATGCAGACCAAGTTGGCTTCCTAAAGTACTGCCATTCACCAGCATCTGGCCCATAATCTCTCCAAACCTTTTCTGTATTAATTTGTATTAACCTTTACCACTTCCTCTGGCAGCTCGTTCCACACACCCACCATATGGAAAATCAACCCTGCAGGTTCCATTGAAAAAAATCCCCCTCTCATTTTAAACATATGCCATCTATTTTAGACACCCCTGCACTGAGAAAAAGACCAACCTTCTAATCTAAGTCCTTCATGATATTTAATAAGCACTTGTAAAGTCATCTCCAACCCTCTGTTTCCTTCACTCAAGAGAAAACAGTCACAGCCTATCTGGTCTTTCCATCTAACTCAAGATTTCCAGTCTTGGTAACATGCTTGCAAAGCTTTTCTGCACCCTCCATAGCTTCATCGCATTCTTCCTATTGTAAGGCAACCAGAACCACTCACAATACTGGAGATGGGAGATCGCCAGCATCCTGTACAGCAGTTATATGACGTCCCAACTCGTGTACTCAATGTCCTGTCTTCACCACCTTGTCTACCTGTGTCACGACCTTCAGGGAAGCATGCACACTTATCTCTCAGTCTCCTTTCTACAACATTGCCAAAGGTTCTGTCATTTACAGCGCAAGTTCTGGCCTGCTTTAACTTCCAAAAATGCATTGGATTCATGGACCCAACTCAGCAATGACCAAGATAGACCATTCAAGTCAGTTCCATTTGTCCATGCTAGGCCTATATCCCTCAAACATTTCATTTCCAGAACCAGGGTCACAGTTTAAGAATAAGGGGTAGGCCATTTAGGACCAAGATACAGAAAAACGGTTTCACCCAGAGAGTTGAGAATCTATTTAATTCTCTGCCACAGAAGGCAGTGGAGGCTAGCTCGAAGGGCCGAATGGCCAACTCCTGAACATTTTTCTATGTTTCTATCCATGTAGCTGCCCAAATGTCTTAATTGTTATTGTACCTGCCTCTACTACTTCACCTGGCAGCTCTTCCCTTATACCCACCACCTCCATAAAAGAGAAAAATAATCTAGCTATCTGCCGAACACTGCACAATATTGACCTCTCTAATAGATGTTCACATTGAGACACTGGAAAATGAGCATACATCACAGAAACCAATTCTCCATGAAGGCAACTATCAATGATAAAATTCATCATCTCGTGTCAATTGACAAAAAGAGTATTTAAAGAAAAAGGCCTCAGATCTGGCACCAAAGTCACTGTCTAGCAAGCAGCAGTAATCACTGCCTCCTGTGTTCTTCTGAGAGATACAATCTACCAAATATGGGCATTTCAAGGCACTGGAACAATACAAACAACGCTTCCTCTGCAAAATCTTCTAAATTCCAACATCAGGATCATTGCACGGTGGCGCAGCGGTAGAGTTGCTGTCTTACAGCGAATGTAGCGCCAGAGATTCAGGTTCGATCCTGACTAAGGACGCCGTCTGTACGGAGTTTGTACGTTCTCCCCGTGACCTGCGTGGGTTTTCTCCGAGATCTTCGGTTTACTCCCACACTCCAAAGACGTACAGGTATGCAGGTTAATTGACTGGGTAATGGTAAAAATTGTCCCTAGTGTGTGTAGGATAGTGTTAATGTGCGGGGATCGCTGGGCAGCACGGATTCGGTGGGCCGAAGGGCCTGTTTCCGCGCTGTATCTCTAAATCTAAAAAATCAGTACCTTTTCCCAGGCCAGCACCCTCAGCACCAAAGCCATGATTACACTCAGTCAGCTCCATTGGGCATGCCAAAAAGTTATCTGCCCAACACCAGAATCATAAACATAAATTAAATTCCAATGCCAAGGGAAAGAGAACACATGCAAAGAGGAAAAGCTCAAAGCATCTGTGAAAAATTGCACCAATTGGCTATGACTATTCAAAGTTAACGAATTTTCTGGATGCCCCAGTAGTACACAGAAACAGAGAGTAAACAGCTAAACGGCAAAACCATCTAACAAACCCAGCAGCCCATTCAAACATCACCTGACCGATTAGTGGAACAGCCAATGTTTCTTGACACATAAACATGATCAGTTACCTCAGAACCTAAATGAAAGGAACTCATCGTTGATCACAAGGAGCTGCCTGCAAAGAATATGAATCTGGTTTACTTATGGCAGAAAGGTAGTAATAGCCCCATAGAAATATCCCCACTAGCTTTTAGTCTTAACCAAAGCTGAATTGCATTATGAACAATAAATGTAACGGGTAAACCGAGGCACACCCTTATAACGGCGTTCGGAACGCCTTTTATAACGAGGACCGCTGGTTTGAGGTCCCAAGAGTCAGGAGTGTAATTTGTACCGACAACCGATGAAGACATTCTTACTTGCAGCAGCTCAACCAGACTGAACACGCAATGCAGTTTAAATGCACAAGCAATTTCATTCAATCATAACCATTACAAATTAGGAAATCTAGCGATTCCTTGTCAACAGCCGGTGTGGGGAAAGATGCCGGGGTGAAGCGGGGCGGTGATGTGGAGCGGGTACTGGGGGAGTGTTGAGCCCAACACCTCCCTGCCTGCGCTCCCCTGGCCTGAGCTCGGCCATCCTCAAGCACCCCGACCGCCCCGCTCCAGCTCAGCCGGCGACCACCACTCACTGACTTACTGCCTGCGTGCGTCCAGAAGGGGATGGTGCCGTCACTGTGCACTAAGTGGGGGCCCTTGAAGCTGTACTTGTACTCGAAGCGGCGGGTCGGTAAGTCGGTGGCCGCTACCCAGCCGACGATGACGAGGAGGAGGAGGACGAGGTGGTGAGGCTGCAGCAGGAGAGTGCGAGTAGTCGGTGCCGCCATCTTCGCCGCGACTGAGGCGCCGGCACGCCCGGGGCATGCCGGGAACGCGGCGACAGCCAACACGGCGCTTCCCCATTGGACGCCGGCGCCCTCACTCCAAAGCACTGGTGCTCACACTAAGTGATAGGAGCAGAGATAGACCACTATTTGAACCCTCTTCTTTTTTAAAAAAAAACATATATATATATATATATACACAACCTGAAAACTCTTCAGAGGGTGGCTTCATGTGTGAGCTCTCCCATAACACCAGACACACAAAAACAAAAAAACACCAACAAGAAACTAGGAGCACTTGGACACCTACCCCACCATTCAACGTAGACACAAAATGCTGGAGTAACTCAGCGACTCAGGCAGCATCTCGGGAGAGAAGGAATGGGTTACTCCAGCATTTTGTGTCTACCTTCGATTTGAACCAGCATCTGCAGTTTTGTTTTCCCACCATTCAATGTGATCATGACTGACTTCCGTAGGTTCACCACCTACCGTGCAAAGAAATTCTACCTCAGTGTTAAGTTCATAAGTCAGAGGAGCAGAATTAGGCCACTCAGCCCACTGTCTACCATTCAATCATGGCTGATCTATCCCTCTCAACCACATTCATACAAAAACATCGAAACATAGAAAATAGGTGCAGGAGTAGGCCATTCGGACCTTCGAGCCAGCACCACCATTCCATCTGATCATGGCTGATCATCCAAAATCAATACCCCGTTCTGGCTTTTTCCCCATATCCCTTGATTCCCTTAGCCCTGAGCTAAATCCAACTCTTGAAAACATCCAGTGAATTGGCCTCCACTGCCTTCTGCGGCAGAGAATTCCACAGATTCACAACTCTCTGAGTGAAGAAGTTTTTCCTCATCTCAGTGTGAAATGGCCTACCCCTTATTCTTAAACTGGGACCCATGGTTCTGGGACCCATGGTTCTGGACCCCCAACATCGGGAATATTTTTCCCGCATCTAACCTGTCCAATCCAGTTCTCCTGCCTTCTCCCCACAACCCCTGGTGACATGTTTAAGGTGAGAGTGAAAAGAGTTCAATGGAACCTGCATGGCTGCTTTTACATATGGTGGTTATGTGGAACGAGCTGCTAGAAGAAGTGGTGGACACCCATCTTAATCAAGAATCTATCTATCTCTGTCTTTAAAATATCAATTTTCTTGGCCTCCACAGCCTTCTCTGGCAATGAATTCCACATAGACCACCCCCGACAAAAGAAATTCTTCCTCATCTCCTTGTGCCATTTGCTTTGTACCACGTTGGATAGTGCATCTCATTTCAGTCAAGATGTAAAGTTGCAATGGTGTTTATGTTCAGCTATAGCTTCACAATAGAGAGTGCAATTCTACAAACACTCAGGCTGCAACTGTCCCCATGCTCAGAGAACATAAAACACAGAAATGATCAGCATGACAGTTTATTTGGAGGGAGAAACCCTGATTTCACATTTCAGTTTGATAGACTGCAAAGAAAAGAGGGCTTTCTTATCTCTAACCTGCATTTCTTATTTTAAGAGTGTGACCCTCGGCTCTAGATACTCTGTTTATCTCCTTCACACTTGATAACAATTTTGTTATTCCTATTTGACCTTTCTAGACCACATTGCAATCTCCTCACTTTTGTTATTTGTGCCCTCAATCTCACTTTCATTTGTTTTCTTTCCTCTGCTTCACACATCCCTGCCAAGAATATTTAATTGTCATATGCACTTGGAAAGAAACAATGGAATTCTTACTTGATGCCACTTTACAGACAGGTTGGTGAAACTGTAATACTAGATGACCTAACTGCTAAACAGTAAGACAGCCCCCAATATTCAGAGATAAGCAAGGTCACAAACCAATAAATCAGATCAAAGCTACACAGATGGGTAACTTTTTCACGCAAAGGGTGGTGGGTGTATGGAACAAGCTGCTGGAGGAGGTAAATGAGGCAGGGACAATCACAATGTTTAAGAAGCAATTAGGCAGGTTGTGTGAATGGGCGGATGCATGTCAGATGCAGTTTAATGTGGATAAGTGTGAGGTTATCCACTTTGGTGGTAAGAATAGGATGGCAGATTATTATCTGAATGGTGTCAAGTTAGGAAAAGGGGACGTACAACGAGATCTGGGTGTCCTAGTGCATCAGCCACTGAAAGGAAGCATGCAGGTACTGCAGGCAGTGAAGAAAGCCAATGGAATGTTGGCCATCATAACAAGAGGAGTTGAGTATAGGAGCAAAGAGGTCCTTCTGCAGTTGTACAGGGCCCTAGTGAGACCGCACACTAGGTTAATTCCCGGAATGGTGCAGCACGGTAGCGCAGCGGTAGAGTTGCTGCCTTACAGCGAATGCAGCGCCAGAGACTCGGGTTCGATCCTGACTACAGGCGCCGTCTGTACGGAGTTTGTACGTTCTCCCCGTGACCTGCATGGGTTTTCTCCGAGATCTTCGGTTTCCTCCCACACTCCAAAGACGTATAGGTATGTAGGTTAATTGGCTGGGCAAATGTAAAAAATGTCCCTGGTGGGTGTTGGATAGTGTCAGTGTGTGGGGATCGCTGGGCGGCGCAGACCCGGTGGGCCGAAGGGCCTGTTTCTGCGCTGTATCTCTAAATCTAAAAAAATCTAAATCTAAATAACGGGGCTGTCGTATGTTGAAAGACTGGAGCGGCTAGGCTTGTATACACTGGAATTTAGAAAGATGAGAGGGAATCTTATTGGAACACATATGATTATTAAGGGGCTGGACACGTTAGAGGCAGGAAACATGTTCCCAATGTTTGGGGAATCCAGAACCAGGGGCCACATTTTTAGAATAAGGGGTAGGCCATTTAAAACGGAGATGAGGAAAAACATTTTCAGTCAGAGAAATCTGTGGAATTCTCTGCCACAGAAGGCAGTGGAAGTCAATTCTCTGAATGCTTTCAAGAGAGAGCTAGATAGAGCTCTTAAGGATAGCGGAGTCAGGGGGTATGGGGAGAAGACAGGAACGGGGTACTGGTTGAGAATGATCAGCCATGATCACATTGAATGGTGGTGCTGGTTCGAACGGCCGAATGGCCTACTCCTGCACCTATTGTCTATTGGTACATGGCGAGGACAGTTTTAGAGGGATATAGGGCAAACAGGTAAGTGGGACAAATGTAGATGGGACATGTTGGTCAGTGTGGGCAAGTTGAGCCGAAGGCCCTAATTCCACACTGTATTACTCTATGACTAATTAATCCATCTCATCTTCCTCCCTTCACATAAACCAGTCTCCAGACACATCTATTCACTCCATCTGATATTAGGATTTAGTTAGTTAAGGTGCCAGACAACAAACCAATTGAGGTTTTGAAGACTTATGTCCCACAACCAGCATTCTCAATCCAAACTTTTACAATGCAATTAAAAGATTGACGTCTACCTGGCAATATGGAAAATTGCCTAAGTCGGTCCTGCTCACAAAATGCAGGGAGAATGTAGTCCAGCTAATTATCATCCAATCAGTTTACACATCCTCATAAGAAAGTTGACATTTATCAAACAGCATTTACTTACAAATAATCTGCACACAAATACCCAGAATTGAGTCTCACCAAGGTGACTTGGCTCCAGTCCTCAGCTTTGATCCAAAAATGGACGAAAGTATTGTCGATGCAAGTTTAGGGTAATTGCCCTTGGCATCAAGGAAGCATTTCACCAAGTCTGGCATCTAGGCTCCTGGGTAAATCTGAACTTAATGGGCATCAAAGGATTTTTTTTCTTCCATGCCTGGATTTATACCTCAATATAGAAGATGGTTGCTCCTGTGTCACAGGCCTAACCATCTTCAACTATCTCACGAATGACCTTCCTTCCATGATAAAGATAGAAGTGGGAATGTTTGCTGGTGATTCACAATATTCAATTCCACTCATAACCTTTCAGTAAAATAAACAGCCCAAGTCTGCATGCAGGAAAATCAATGAAATATTTAAGAATGGGTAATGAATCACAAGTAGCATCACAGACATTGGCCACCTCCACCAACAGAAAGTCTAACCAACCATCCTGACACTCAATGACATTTTCACGGCTAGGTAAACCCCAACATTGACCACAAATTTAGTCATAAATAGCATGACTACCAGACCAAAACAGCTGGGTCAAATTAGCTGTTTTTGGTTTGGCCACTTGAACCGTGTCAGCCTACTCCCAATAAAACCCAAGCTTTCAAGATTCACCCTAAAGGCTTAAAGATAGTCAGGGGGGGAACACGGCTGTAAAGCTGATGTACAAAACACAGTAGGGAAAAAGGCAGGAAGAAAAAGGGAGCATTTTAGTGGTTGTGGTGTTTTCTCTATCATCCCTGTTCATAAATTGTAGGAGCAGAAGTAGTCCATTCAGCCTATCAAGTCTACACTGCTGTTCAATCATGGCTGACCTATCTTTCCATCTCAACCCCATTCCCCCGGTTTCTCCCCAGAATTCTTGACACTCTTACTAATCAAGTACATGTCTATCTCTGCCTTAAAAATATCCAATGACAGCGATCCGCGGCAATCAATTTCACAGATCCACCACCATCTGACTGAAGAAATTCCTCCTCTGGTTCTAGTCTCTCCCACTAGTGGAAACATCCTTTCCAGATCCACTTTATCTAGGTCCTTCATTATTTGATAAGTTTTCATGAGGTCCCCCCTTATCCTTCTAAACTCCAGAAAATAGAGGCCCAGTGTTGTCAAATGCTCACCATATGTTAACCCAGTGATCCCCAGGAGCATTCTTGTAAACCTATTTTAGAACCTTTCCAACATCAGCACATCCTTCCTCGGATATGGTGCCCAAAACTTTTAGCAATGCTCCAAATGCGATCTGCCCAGTACCATTTAAAACCTCAATACATCACAGATTTTATATTCGACTCACCTTGAAATAAATGCTAATGTTGCATTCACCTTCCTTACTACTGATTCAACTCACAAATGAACCTTTTGGGAATCCTGCACAAGCACTAGGTGGCGACAGCAATGGCTGCATCGCCAACAATCTGTCAGCCCCTTTCTTCTTCATTGTTTTTTTAGTATGTGTTAAATGTATGGTTTTAGTGTTGTTTAGCTTGTTTTATGTGGAGGGTGGGGGAGGGGGCTGGGGGAAACGTTTTCTAATCTCTTACCTCGACGGAGATGCGATTTTGTTCCGTATCGTATCTCTGTCCTCACTGCGGCCTAACATCGAGGAGTTGGCAACTTTGCTGGAGTCCACCGCGGGTGCCTGCGGACTTACCATCGTGGAGCCCACGTTCCCTTTGCCAGGGATCGACGTCTGAGCTCTACCATGGGTGCCTGCGGACTTTAACATCATGGAGCTCGTGGTCTCTGGTCAGAGACTGACATCGGGAACTCCAAGCCGCAGGAGTTTCGACCACTCCGACACGGGAGCTCCGACCGCCCCGACGCGGGAGCTTCGATCGCCCCGATGCGGGGACTTCAACCGCCCCGACGCGGGGGCTTCGACGGCCGGCTGCAGGAGCTTCGATCGCCCTGACCGCGGCTGAAAAATGAGGGAAGATGATTAGATTTTATTGCCTTCCATCACAGTGAGGAATGTGGGGAATCCGCTGTGGTGGATGTTTATGTTAACTTCTGTGCAGTTGTGTGTGTTGTTGCTTTTTTAGTATGGCTGTATGGTAATTCGCATATCACTGTACCTTAAGTGGTACACGTGATAATAAAAGACCTTTGAAACCTTTGAAGTCTCTTTGCAGTCTCTTTGAAGTCTCTTTTGGTGAGTACCTCAATCGCTTAATGAATGTCAAACTTTTATTTCAGATGGTCATTATCTGCAACTTGCTGTTTCAGATTTCCAGCATCTGCCTGTTTTCATTTTAATTAATATATACATGACCAAATTAGGTAGTTCTTATTTATTATTGTTTCATGAGCAAAGTTGTGGTTATACTGTTGCAAGTTGATATTAGCCAGGTGATAATTTTAACAATATCAATTGTGAATTACTTGATTTGAACATATTGGGTCTTAGTTATTCTCTCATGTGCTGGCACTGGTGAAAAAGAACCTGTTGAATGGAACATCTGTGGCCTGAGCAAAGGTCCAATTCGAATATATTTAGAGTGGATTAAAGTTTAAGTTGTTGTAATTTCTGTTTTATGACAATGTTAGTATTAACACAATGTAAAAGGTAATTGATTTTCTAATGCTTCAGGCATGGGAAACCTGGGTCCAGACAAAATCTTTAGTCCATTTATCTAATTAGACTAAAATAGCAAATTTTACTTTTAATCCTGTAAGAGGGCTAAATACATCACTGAACAAGAGCTTTAAACCCCTTCAGTTGACTGCAGCTATGTTATACTCTTTTTCTATTATGGAAGTAAGAAATTAGATTACTATAAAAAGTCTGCAGGTTAACGGATTTTAAACCACTAACAGTATATTATGTTATAAATTATAAGATTAGTGAGACAATACTGCTCCAATTTATTAATTATTTGCTTTTAAATATTTTTGTGAATGATTTATTTCAGATACTCAAATATATATTTTTTGCTGTGTAAGAATGGAGAAAATGTTAAGTCAAGTACACACCATTCTCCCTGTGAAACACAAAACTACAAGTTTATGAGAAGTGTCCTGGCTTTTTTTTAAATTGAACAAACAAAGGACTTAGAGTGACAAATAATGAGCCTTTACGGTGGGGGGAAGAAGGGCGTCCTTTCATTACATCCACCCCGAACGTCATCCAGGCATTTTTTTTTGGGGGGGGGGGAGTTACATACACAAAGTAAATAATAAAAACAGAGGCTTAGTATTATCCATGTCATTTTCATTTACATGGCAGCTGTTAATTATTAAAATATTGAAATATATTATGCAGATATATCTATTATCTATTAGAAACAAGCCATTTGGTTAATTGCATGTGTTTCCTTTATCATCGATACATTTTTGCATATCTTCCATTCATTTGTTCTGTCTCTCCATATCACAGTCGAAATATCTCTGATTTCCCTTTCCCCTGACTTTCAGTCTGAAGAAGGGTCTCGGCCCGAAATGTCACCTGAATTACTCCAGCTTTTTGTGCCTTTCTTCGGTTTAAAACAGCATCTGCAGTTCCTTCCGACACAAGTTTAATTCCAGCACCTGGTCCAGGGCTCCAACACTTTGTGCTCATCCATGTACTTTTAAAGAGTTGCTGCCTCCATAATCTTTTCAGGTAGTGTAATTCAGTCCTCCGGGACTACTTTGATGAAGAAAAAATCATTTTTCATCAAGAGTTGTCAGAGTGGGCAACTTTACCTTCCCCAATATTGACTAGGTCTTTCTCAGTGCAAAAAGGCTTCCATGGAGCAGAATGTGTTAGATATATCCAAGAGATTTTTTGGAAACTGTATATGGATAGTCCAAGTCAACAAACTGGTCCTTGTACTGGGATAGGAAACTGACCAGATGACAAGTGTTTAAGTGGAACAGCATTTTGAGAACAATGATCACAACTCCATAAGTTTAAAAATAGTTATAAGTAAGGATAAGTCAGCAAGTCATGTTGCAACTTTATAGGATTTTGATTAGGCCGCTTTTGGAGTTTTGGTCACAGTCGTGGTCACCCCATTACAGTGGAAGGTTTGGAGAGGGTACAATGGAGGTTATATTATTATTATTACAGGTTAGGTTTAAGTCATTGATATATGTCACAAGTAGTAAGGAATCTGTCACTGACTCCTGTAAAATCCTACTTCTTACGGGCAAACTGGCAATTAAATGTCCTATTAACAATTACCCCTTGTTTTCTGATACCAATTCAATTTTGAACCCAACTTGATGCTTTTTAAAATTACTTTTCTGATCAGTCCATGACTAGGTTCTTACTTGGGTTCTACATATACATGGAAGTTAGTCAGGTATTTACCAGCCAGTAACTTGAGTTGTTTATTCCAGTTTTATTTCTTAACTTCTCCATCATATCATATCATATCATATATATACATATATATATATACATATATATACAGCCGGAAACAGGCCTTTTCGGCCCTCCAAGTCCGTGCCGCCCAGTGATCCCCGTACATTAACACTATCCTACACCCACTAGGGACAATTTTTACATTTTACCCAGCCAATTAACCTACATCCATTCTTATAAATGCTTATTTAACAATCTGAGCTACGAATCACTCTACACTCACTATAATGGTTGAATAGAATGGGATAAAGCATGATGGCAGCATTTTAAATTTAATTCATGCATTTAAAATTAATTATAGGCCCCCTAATTAATTAATTAATTAATACATTAACATGATATTTATTTAAATAGTATGCCTTGGGTAATGGTTCAGCTGCTAATTTGAAAATCTTCAGCTTTTTATTAAGTGACAGGTAATTTCTTGGTTCTAGCTCATCATCTACATTGGCTATCTGATATAACTAAATATACACGTGAGTATACAAATTGGCTTGGTGCTATCTATCTGACACAAACATAAATTAGGAACAACCCATGTTAAATAAATTTGTAAAAGTAGAGTGAGAATGGTATAAGTGGATTGGATTTCTATCAGAGGGGTCAGAATATGAAACTCTCTCCCAAAATGGTTATTCATCACGGGTGGTATGTATGTTAGAACAGTACAGCACAGGAACAGGCCCTTCGGTCCATAATGTCTGTGCCGAACACGATGCCAAGATCTCCTCTGCATGCCTCTATTCATTACTTCTTCAAGGGCCTATCAAAAAGCCTCTTCAACTCTATTATCATATCTGCCTCCATCACTAATCCTGCCAGTGTGTTCCAGACAAACACCACCCTCTGTGTAAATAACACTTTGCCCTGCACGTCTCCATTACACTTTACCCGTCCTAACTTAAAGCCCTCTGGTTTTTGAAATTTCCATTCTGGGAAAATGTTTCTGACTGTCCACTGTCACTATACCTCTCATAATTGTAAATACTATCAGGTCTCCCATTAACCATCGACATTCCAGTGCAAACTGTTCAAGTTTGTCCAGCCACTCTTTGTAGTTAATGCCCCCTAATCCAGGCAGCATTCTGGTAAACCTCTTCTGCACCCTTTCCAAAGCCTCCACACCTTTCCTAGTAATGAGGCAACCAGTATTCCAAACGTGACCACTGAAGATAAACATACCTTATGCCTTCTTTACTACTCCATCTACTTGCATTGCTAGTTTAGGAAGCTATGGACCTTGTTAGCTTCTGCCTAATAATGTCGTAATTTGTCTTTCTCCAATTTAGTACCTTCCCACAAGGTACAGACTTTGCCCTATCGATACAATCTTAAAACTTAAGGAGTGGTGATCACTATCCCCAAAATCTTCCATCACTGAAACACCAGTCACCTGGCCAGGTTTATTTCCTAGTACAAGGTCCACTATGATCCCTTCTCAAGTTGGACTATCCACATACTGTAGAAACATAGAAACATTGAAAATAGGTGCAGGAGGAGGCCATTTGACCCTTCGAGTCAGCACCGCCATTCATTGTGATCATGGCTGATCATCCACAATCAGTAACCTGTGCCTGCCTTCTCCCCATATCCTTTGATTCCACTAGCGCAAATAGCTCTATCTACAACTCTTTTAAATTCATCCAGTGAATTGGCCTCCACTGCCTTCTGTGGCAGAGAATTCCACTAATTCACAACACTCTGGGCGAAAAAGTTTTTTCTCACCTCAGTTCTAAATGGCCTCCCCTTTATTCTTAGACTGTGGCCCCTGGTTCTGGACTCCCCCAACATTGGGAACATTTTTCCTGCATCTACCTTGTCCAGTCCTTTCATAATTTTATACGTCTCTATAAGATCCCCTCTCATTCTTCTAAACTCCAGTGAATACAAGCCCATTCTTTCCTCATATGACAGTCCCGCCATTCCGGGGATTAGCCACGTGAACCTACGCTGCACTGCCTCAATAGCAAGGACGTCCTTCGTCAAATTCTGCTCCAACAAATTTCCAGTCATTATTGTGTAAGATAAAGTTACCCACTAGGAAAACCCTGTTTCTTTTGAATGTTTTTGCATTCTGTTCCTCTATCCACTGCTGACTACTTGTAGTGGCTAATAGTACAATCCCATTAGAGTGAGTACACCTTTCTTTTTTTGAGCAATATTTTTTTGTATTAATTATTATTTTCACAGAATGCAGAGATTATCTATCCTCCAAATCAGAATGGAATTCTTTTTTTGTTGTCTAGATAAGTCAGTTCCAGTAGATCTGAAAAAGCTCAATACCATCATGTGGCAAAAGGATACAAAGTGCTGAAGTAATTCTGCGGGTCAGGCAGCATCTCTGGGACCCTTTTGGACCAGATACATCACCTATCCATGTTCTCCAGAGATTTGGCCTGACCCACTTAGTTACTCCAGGACTTTGTGTCCTTTTGTGTAAACCAGCATCTGCAGGTCTTTGTTTCTATCATCATGTGGCACTTTGATTTGCAGTGCATATATCTCCTAAAAGGTTTATTCCCTCCACCACTAGAGTACCTTAGCTGCAGTGTATACCATCTTCAAAATGTCCTACAATTAGTCATCCAAGCTTCTTCAATAGCATCACCCAAATTTGCAACCATAACCACAGGAAGGACAAATGTTTTTGGCTGATGGGAACACTATCACTTGCAGGGTTCCCTCCAAGTCACACACCATCCTGACATGGTAATATATTATAGTTACTTCATCATTTCTTGGTCCAAATCCTGTAAGTTCATTCCCATGAACCAATTGCTTCAAGATTTAATTTGTCACCCATACTGAATCCAAACGTGTCCACACATTGAACAAAAGGTGGTGGGTGTATGGAATGGACTGCCGGATGAGGTAGTTGAGGCAGGGACTATCGCAACATTTATGAAGCAATTAGATAGGTACATGGATATGACAGGTTTAGCGGGATATGGGCCAAATGCAGGCAAGTGGGACTAGTGTAGAGGGTACTGACATGGATAGAAAATTGGTTGACAGACAGAAAGCAAAGAGTGGGGATAAATGGGTCCCTTTCGGAATGGCAGGCAGTGACCAGTGGTACCCCACCGCAAGGTTCGGTGCTGGGACCCCAGCTATTTACGATATACATTAATGACTTAGACGAAGGGATTAAAAGTACCATTAGCATATTTGCAGATGATACTAAGCTGGGGGGGAGTGTGAATTGTGAGGAAGATGCAATAAGGCTGCAGGGTGACTTGGACAGGTTGTGTGAGTGGGCGGATACATGGCAGATGCAGTTTAATGTAGATAAGTGTGAGGTTATTTACTTTGGAAGTAAGAATAGAAAGGCAGATTATTATCTGAATGGTGTCAATTTAGGAGGAGGGGGAGTTTAACGAGATCTGGGTGTCCTAGTGCATCAGTCAATGAAAGGAAGCATGCAGGTACACTAGGCAGTGAAGAAAGCCAATGGAATGTTGGCCTTCATAACAAGAGGAGTTGAGTATAGGAGCAAAGAGGTCCTTCTACAGTTGTACCGGGCCCTGGTGAGACCGCACCTTGAGTACTGTGTGCAGTTTTGGTCTCCAAATTTGAGGAAGGATATTCTTGCTATGGAGGGCGTGCAGCGTAGGTTCACTAGGTTAATTCCCGGAATGGCGGGACTGTCGTATGTTGAAAGGCTGGAGCGATTGGGTTTGTATACACTGGAATTTAGAAGGATGAGGGGGGATCTTATTGAAACATATAAGATAATTAGGGGATTGGACACATTAGAGGCAGGAAACATGTTCCCAATGTTGGGGGAGTCCAGAACAAGGGGCCACAGTTTAAGAATAAGGGATAGGCCATTTAGAACGGAGATGAGGAAGAACTTTTTCAGTCAGAGAGTGGTGAAGGTGTGGAATTCTCTGCCTCAGAAGGCAGTGGAGGCCAGTTCGTTGGATGCTTTCAAGAGAGAGCTGGATAGAGCTCTTAAGGATAGCGGAGTGAGAGGGTGTGGGGAGAAGGCAGGAACGGGGTACTGATTGAGAGTGATCAGCCATGATCGCATTGAATGGCGGTGCTGGCTCGAAGGGCTGAATGGCCTACTCCTGCACCTATTGTCTATTGTCTATTGACATGTTGATCGATGTGGGCAAGTTGGGCCGAAGGGCCTGTTTCCACACTGTATGACTATGACTCTAATTACTTACAGTAAATGCATGCCTTCAGTAGAATGCATTTTGCAAATATTTTATTACCTTTTGAAGAAAGCCATTTATCCCATAAAATATATGCTAGCTCTCAAAGCAATCGTGTAACTTCCATTCCGCCACTTATTTCCTTGTACCTATTATCCTCGTATGTCCATTTACTTCTCCAGGATTTTGCTAAGACCTACTTAACTAGGAAAATGGACAAGGAAGAGCCGATGGATGTAATATACCTTGACTTTCAGAAAGCCTTCGACAAGGTCCCACATAGGAGATTAGTGGGCAAAACTAGAGCACATGGTATTGGGGTTAGGGTACTGACATGGATAGAAAATTGGTTGGCAGACAGAAAACAAAGAGTGGGGATAAATGGGTCCCTTTCAGAATGGCAGGCAGTGACTAGTGGGGTACTGCAAGGCTCGGTGCTTGGACCGCTGCTATTTACAATATACATTAATGACTTGGATGAAGGGATTAAAAGTATCATTAGCAAATTTCAGAATCAGAATCAGAATAGCCTTTATTGTCATCCAAAAATGTCTTTTGGACGTGATTCCATTACCCACAGTCCAACAACAAGAGCAACAAAAACAAGCAACAACACACATAATCACAAACCAACACAAAACAAAAAAGAAACATCCATCACAGTGAGTCTCCTCCAGTCACCTCCTCACTGTGATGGAAGGCCAGAATGTCTTTTCTCTTCCCCTGCCGCCTTCTCCCGTGGTCAGGCTGTTGATGTTGCTACGTTCCAGGCCGCGCCGGACGGTGAAAGGTCCGCAGTGGGCCGACCCAAGCCCCACGATTCGGGGCGGGCGAAGATGCTGCTGCTGGGTGGCAGTGTGAACTGTGAGGAAGATACTATGAGGTTGCAGGGTGACTTGGACAGGTTGTGGGAGTGGGCGGATGCATGGCAGATGCAGTTTAATGTGGATAAATGTGAGGTTATCCACTTTGGTGGTAAGAATAGGAAGACAGGTTAATATCTGAATGGTGTCAATTTAGGAAAAGGGGAAGTACAACGAGATCTGGGTGTCCTAGTGCATCAGTCACTGAAAGGAAGCATGCAGGTACAGCAGGCAGTGAAGAAAGCCAATGGAATATTGGCCTTCATAACGAGGGGAGTTGAGTAAAGGAGCAAAGAGGTCCTTCTGCAGTTGTACCGAGCCCCAGTGAGACCACACCTGGAGTATTGTTTGCAGTTTTGGTCTCCAAACTTGAGGAAGGACATTCTTGCTATTGAAGGAGTGCAGCGTAGGTTCACGAGGTTAATTCCCGGAATGGCGGGACTGTCATACGTTGAAAGACTGGGACAACTGGGCTTGTATACTCTGGAATTTAGAAGGATGAGAGAGGATCTTATTGAAACTATAAGATCATTAAGGGATTGGACAAGCTAGAGGCAGGTAACATGTTCCCGATGTTGGGGGAGTCCCGAACCAGGGGCCATAGTTCAAAAATAAGGGGTAGGCCCTTTAGAACGGAGATGAGGAAGGACTTTTTCACTCAAAGAGTTGTGAAGCTGTGGAATTCACTGCCTCAGAAGGCAGTGGAGGCCAATTCTCTGGATGCTTTCAAGAGAGAGTTAGATAGAGCTCTTAATGATAGCGGATATGGGGAGAAGGCAGGAACCCGGTCCTGAGTGTGCATGATCAGCGATGATCACGGTGAATGGTGGTGCTGGCTCGAAGGGCCGAATGGCCTACTCCTGTACCTATTGTCTATTGTTTATTGGAGGATGTTCATCGGCATATCTGCAATTCACCATCACCTCCTCGAGGGCAATTGAGGCTGGGTGATGAATGTTGGCTTTGCCCATGGGACCACAAATTACAAATGAGCAAGTAAAAAAAAAATCACCTGATTAAAAACTCCAATGAAGAGAAGATATACAAAGTCGATTTGCCATTGCTACTCTGTACCTTATCATGGAAGCAGGGAAATTCCAATTGTTTCAAGATTTAATTTGTCACCCATACTGAATCCAAATGTCTGTCCACACATTGAACAAAAGGTGGTGTGTGTATGGAATGGACTGCCAGATGAGGTAGTTGAGGCAGGGACTATCGCAACATTTATGAAGCAATTAGATAGGTACATGGATAGGACAGGCGTAGAAGGCCTTGTATCGTCTGCCCGATGGTAGAAGTTCGAACAGACTGTTGCAGGGGTGTGAAGAGTCTTTGTGGATGCTGGTGGCTTTTCTGAGGCATCATGTGTTGTAGATGCCCTCCAAGGCTGGTAGCTGTGTTCCGATGGTCCTCTGAGCTCTATGCCACAGAACAAATAATTCAAATTTTCAGTTGTTGCAACTTAATTAAAATAATATAAAGTGATGTTAAATTATAATTTTTGTTCCCTGGTCAGACATCTTTACAGATGAATGGATAGAGATAGTAACTGACACAAGTAATGTTACTTATGGGTGGCATTCACTGAAAGATATTGGCTTCCGTCTGAAAGAGCTGCCTTTGGGGATCATGTGATCAGAATCACCTTGAATATTGTGTCATCTTAGCTTGACCAAGGATGTATTAACCTCCTCTTGTGATTTCAATTTTTTTTTTCTAATTTAACAAGTAATTAAGGGGTCACATGTAGGATAAGGAACAGGATAATCTAGGATTATGTACAGTAAGTTTTGTTTCCATGGCAACCTTAGTGACAGGGGTGTCAAGGCCGAGGTCACTCAGTTAATAGAGAAACATAGAAACATAGAAAATAGGTGCAGGAATAGGCCATTCGGCCCTTCGAGCCTGCACCGCCATTCAATATGATCATGGCTGATCATCCAACTCAGTATCCCGTACCTGCCTTCTCTCCATACCCTCTGATCCCTTTAGCCACAAGGGCCACATCTAACTCCCTCTTAAATATAGCCAATGAACTGGCCTCAACCACCTTCTGTGGCAGAGAATTCCACAGATTCACCATTCTCTGTAATGAACAGGAACGCGTTGTCAGTTCCAAAATATTGAGGGTTGGGAATTGGAACTGGGTTGAATAAATAGTCTTCTTTGAAAATGTTGCTTCCTTGTCCAGAGTTGTTAATAGACAGGATCACTTACATCTGCAAACCACTGCAACCCCACTGCTGAAACAGAAAATCATTCCACCATCCCTTATGTTAACTCAGGGAGACTAAACTATATGAATTATTTACCCTTTTGGGCTATGGACGGTCAATTGCTCAGCACATTTCAAAATTGAGATTGATGACTTTAGATATACAGCACGGAAACCGGCCCTTCAGCCCAGCGTGTGTGCCGAGCAGCGATACCCCATACACTAGCACTATCCTATACACTAGGGACAATATAAAAACCTTTTAAATCCACCTAATAACTTCTGCCCTGTCTAGCCTTTTTGCACTAAGAAAGAACCAGTCAATATTGGGGAAATGAATTTCACTAACGTCAACAACCCTGCTGCTTTTACATCTGTGACGTATCTGTTCCTTTATCTACTGCTGCCTATTGGAGGCCAACAGAATGATTGCACTTTTCTTAGTTTTATGCTCTATTAGTTATCAACTTCAGGAAGCATGGAAAAGTACATGCCCCAGTCAGCAATGGTGCTGAAGTGGAAATGGTTGAGAGCTTCATGTTCCTTGGCGTTAATATTACCAACAATCTGTCATGGACCAACTACATTGAAGCAACTGACAAGAAGGCGCACCAACACCGTTACTTTCTTCAGAGACTTGGGCACAACATTATTGCCTCTTACAAACCTCTACAGATGCACCATAGAAAGCACGTTGATGGGTTACATCACAGCTTGGTTTGGGAACAGGTCTGCCCAAGACTGCAAGAAATTGTAGAGAGTTGTAGATGTAGCCCAGTCTAATGCACAGACTGGACTCCCTACCATTGACTACAATCTACACTTCTGCTCCTTGGAAAAGCTGCGGAAATAACCAAAGACTTGTCCCACCTTGGCTATTCCTTCATCTCCCTGGTCCTGTAGAGCAGAAGGTAAAGAAGTTTGAAAGCACACACTGCCAAACTCATAAACCGTTTATGTATAGTATTATTTGATCTGATTAGATAGCATGTAAAACAAAGCTTTTCACTGTACCTTGGTATACGTGACAATAATAAGCCTAAACTGTATTGCCTCAATACAGTGAACCCTCCTCTATGTGCTCTCAGAATGCAGCTGTGACATTCTCCTTGATTGATAACACACCTCATGTATTAGATGGTGAAGTGGTGTAGCAGGTAGAGCTGCCGCCTCACAGTGGACTTTACATGTTCTCCCTGTAACTGTATAGGTTTTCTCTGGGTGCTTTGGTTTTCTCCCACATCCACAGGAAGTACGGGCTTGTACGCTAATTGTAAACTTCAAAATTTAGTAGGGAGTGGATGCAAAAATGGGATAGCATAGAACTGTGAACTATTAATCAATGATCAGTGTGGACTCAGTGGGCCAAAGAGCCTGTTTCCATGCTTTGTCTTTCAATCAATCAACTCCTCCATATGTTTTACTTCTCTAGCTTGTCTGAAATGTTGAACTCCTAAAATGCTGAGCTACTCAGAACTGGTACTGTTCCTCTCCAGACTAAGTCTGGGTAATGACCACAATATCATAGTTCTATGCACAATCCAGGCTCTAAGCTTATCTGCTTTACCCACAACATTCCTTGCATTGAAATAATCAATGGAAACTGGATGAAATAAGCTCAATTTTGAGTGTCATAGCAAAGGGTCTGAATACTTATGTAAATGTTTCAGTTATTTCTTTTCAATTACTTTGCAAAAATTTCTAAACACCTGTTTTTACTTCTTCATTCTGGGGTATTGTGTGTAGATTGATGACAAAAAAATGAATTGAATCAATTTAAAAATAAGGCTGTAATGTAACAAAATGTGGAAAAAGTGAAGGGGTCTGAATACTTTCTGAATGTATACCCCTGTCAGTATTGTAGGAAAATAACTGCAGATGCTGGTACAAATCGAAGGTATTTATTCACAAAATGCTGAAGTAACTCAGCAGGTCAGGTAGCATCTCAGGAGTGAAGGAATGGGTGACGTTTCGGGTCGAGACCCTTC
Source organism: Rhinoraja longicauda (assembly GCF_053455715.1). Lineage (NCBI taxonomy): Eukaryota > Metazoa > Chordata > Chondrichthyes > Rajiformes > Arhynchobatidae > Rhinoraja > Rhinoraja longicauda. The sequence goes on from NC_135953.1 coordinate 29,967,377, forward strand.
TTCAGACTGATGTCAGGGGGGCGGGACAAAGAAAGGATATAGGTGGAGACAGGAAGTTAGAGGAAGAACTGGGAAGGAGGAGGGGAAAGAAGAGAGGGACAGAGGAACTATCTAAAGTTGGAGAAGTCAATGTTCATACCGCTGGGCTGCAAGCTGCCCAAACGAAATACGAGGTGGTGTTCCTCCAATTTCCAGTGGGCCTCACTATGGCACTGGAGGAGGCCCATGACAGAAAGGTCAGACTGGGAGTGGGAGGGGGAGTTGAAGTGCTCAGCCACCGGGAGATCAGGTAAGTTAAGGCAGACTGAGCGAAGGTGTTGAGCGAAATGATCGCCGAGCTTGCATTTGGTTTCGCATTATTACTCATACTTATTATTAATAATTAATAATCATATTATTAATACTATCTGTATTACTCATGTAGACTTAGCTCTACCCTGCTATTCATCAGAGCTGATGTGGTGCCATTGTCCTGTCTGCAGCTGCTATCTTCCCCTGAATGGCCATTTCCACCCACCCTCCCCTCTCCCAATAGTATCCAAGATGGTGTACTTGTTTGAGGGGAAGATAATCATTTGAGACTGCTGCACTAACTTCCTGCCTATCTGACTGAACCTTTGGTGAGGCTACATCACTGAAACTAGACTGTAACCTTTTACTGTCTACTTCATACTTCTCAATGTGTCCAAGTATCTCCCCAACCAATTCATGCAGTCTGAGAGGAGCTGTAGCTGGACACCTCTCTTTAAACATCAACAACAACAACAGAGACACTTGGCTGCTCCCCAATTTCCCACATCTGACAGGAGGACCACTCCACTGCCTGCCATAACAATCCCCTTAATATACACTTAAAACTAAATTGAATGGACTTCAGGAGCAGCAAACCCTGAAAGACTTACCTTGTCCTTAATCTGTTTCTGCCCACACTCTTCACCAACACTCAGTATTCACCAAAGCCCAAACTTTGCAATTACTTAATATGATACGATAGAACTTTATTTATCCCAGGAGGGACATTGGTCTGCCAACAGTCATAAACACAACAAGATACATGAAACATGATTGGGGAGGGGGGCGGGAAGGGGGAAAGGGTTAATAGATGATTAAAAATTATTTTACTTTGATCTTTGATCATTGTCTGCTATATCCTGAGATAGTGAAAGAGAACATTGGATGCTGTTGCTTGCTAGCTCTTACCTCCCTACCTCTTTATGCTGGTTGCTTCCTCTCTACTCTTTCAACGTAGCTGAACTGTATCTCTTCAAACGTCGACTAGTACGTCAGAAAGTAAAATAAATCTCCCCAGTTTTCCATTGGTTATGGGTCAACAATCTGTCAGTTTAGGATGAGACAAAGCACTGGAGTAACTCAGCAGGTCAGGCAGCATCTCTAGAGAACGTGGATAGGTGACGTTTCGGGTCGGGACCCTTCCTTTTAATCTCTCAGTTTAGTTCAATTAACCTTGTCAATTGTCATTATGATAAGCTGCTGCAGTCAATTAGGTTTGCTCCAGTGCAGTTCAGTAAAAGGTTAAAAAAAAAAAATCATGGGACATTCAGTTAATTCCAAATGCAGTAACTTTAATACTGTGTAATCTGCCAGCTCTCCTGTAATGAGAAGGGGATTTAATAAATTGTGGCAAGAGCGTTTAAATTAGATTTTAATTTAATTAAAGCATCATTTGAAGTTACCAATTGAGTCCTCTCACA